>NC_066627.1:47796716-49280889 GCF_025201925.1 Gopherus flavomarginatus | reverse complement strand
ATTTTTCTATCTACAAAATGGGGGTAATGATTCTCATTCACCTTTGTAGAGTATTTGAAATCCTCCTAATAAAGATGCTTAATGCTGTTGGCTACATACCCCATCACCCATTCTGTTCAATAATAGTCTCCTGTACATTGTTACAGCTTAGAAAACAAAACGAAGGCATTGACATCAAGTGAACCAATGGCCTAAAAAATTGAGCTTAACTGATGTCAAAGGTAAAAAAAAATTCATGCCAAAGAAACTAGAACAGACTGTTCTGTTGTGGACTTCTCACTGTTCCTGAATTTGACAGTGTTTCATTGCTCAATATGTGTTCTTAGAAATTATTCTTGCTTTACTGATACTTTCTGATTAGAAAGACAAGATGGGGGAGGTAATATCTTTTATTGGACCAACTTCTATTGGAGAGAGAGAGAGAGAGCCTTTGGAGATTACAGAGAGCTTTTATTGGACCAACTTCTATTGGAGAGAGAGAGAGAGCGCCTTTGGAGATTACAGAGAGCTTTTCTTCAGAGCTGTATAACCTCAAAAGCTTGTCTCTCTCACCAGCAGAAGTTGGTCCAGTAAAAGATATTACCTCACCAACCTTGTTTTTCTAATATATACTGGGACCAGCATGGCTACAACAACTCTCCATACAACTTTGTCTGATTGTTACTCAGATTGTTTTGCCAGAAGTAACAATATTTTGCTACTCTGCTTAGTAACTGACACACAAAGGTAGGTAGGCTCACAAGCTAAAGAGGAATAGGTGATTTTTTTGTGTGGGGGGAGAATGCCTTTTTAGAAGCATCAAATTGATGTTGCCAGAACCTGGAACTGTAGGGTTAAAGTATCTACAGACAGACACAACTAGGCCCTAAAGGATGAGAATATGTTTCATGGACAGGCAGCTTGAATAAATGGCAATAAGATGTCAGTTTGGTACATGTAATGACAAGCACTTCGTAAGCTCAGTGAAGTGATTGTCTAGTATAGTAGTATACATGGCTAATAGTCTCACTTTAACAAGTAAAAAAAAAAAAAAAAAAAGGCGTCTGTAACACCACAGAAAGTGTGTGTTGATATTAGCCTTGTGCCATGTCAAAAGTGAATTACTCGGACTTCACTGCAGGAATTGGGCTCTGAGTGCGATTCAGAGACCCACAGTGTTTAAACACAAATAACTTTGGTATTAAGAGTGGCAGTAAGATTTCTGAAGATAACTCGGTGTAAGCTGTTTTGAGTTTAAATCTGATTTTAGTCATGTTTTCCCCAGTCCAGCCTTTAAATACAGAAATCAGAATTACACACAAGTTGCCAAGTTGGAAAAAATCAGCTGAACTGACTTTTGTTGACTCAGCTGTTCAGTGCAGTTCCGCTGCAAGAGAGACAAAGGATGAGAGAAACCAGCACACACTACTGGGTTGCTACATGAGGCTTAGCAAGGATGTTTGGTAGGACATCCTGCAGAATCCATCAGAGTTATTGGAAACATTGGCATGTCGCCAGACACGTAAGACAAGGAGGAAGTATGTAAATTTCTTCTTGGAGTATGTGTCAGTGTTGATCCCACTGTAGGGACCAGATATGTTTTGACCAGCAGTGTCTGTCAGAGCTGCACAGGGGTCCCACTGAGCTGCCTCATATTCCATAGAAGGGCATAAAGGGCAGGGTGACTGCCGCGCTGCTTCACTTCCCTCTTACCACCCATGGCCGTGAGATGGAAACCAGTGAGTGTCTGACCCACTAGTTCTTAAGTCAGGCAAAGTTACTTCTGGTTCTTCTGAAAATCTTCAAAACCACTTCTCATCTTCAGTTTCAACCACTGTGGACTGATTACTATGTTAGAACCAAACATCTCTTCTCAGACATCCCTTACAGATGTCCTGTCCAACCCTCCCCTACTGCCACCTCAGCCCCACTGTACAGTGTTTCTGTAGCGGTGGATTCAAAATCTGCAGGCTTCTAACCCTGTCCATCCTGCAATGGACTAATTCCCCTTAAGGACAGGCACAGTAAATGTCATTTTCTGCTTGGGAGAATCTCATGTTCTGAGCAGGTGCTCAGTGTGCTTAGCCTGGACACCTCACAAATCATGAGATGTGAGGTTGAAACTCCACTTTCTGGGCCCAGACTTCAGATCCAGAGGCAACAAGCTCCAGAATCTTCCTACTGAACAAACTAGCATAATTTAGCACCCCATCAAGCAGACAGGTGACAAAGACTACCATGGAGAGTACGCCATCGAGAAAAGGCCCATCACCGACGTCGACACCAGCACCAAAGTTGACCTCTGCTTTGATGACAAAACTGGCACCTATATCTCAGACACTGATGTTGAGCATTGGAAGTGGCCACTTTGAGTACTGGAGCAGAAGTTTAAAGTCCTCTCACACAGACAGGCACAAGCCCTCCAAGCCCCTCACAGTATCGAGGGATGAAGAGAGAGATCAGATTCTCCTGGCAGTGGTGGCTGTACCATTGGTGTCAATCCTGTCCTTGTGGGCTGAGGCTCGGGCTGAACTAGGCCCATTGTCAGTGGTGCTATCCATTGGCACAGACTCCAGTACTGAAAGTGGCTTATACGTCAGCATCAGCTCTAAAAGAGTTATGCTCCTCGCCAACACTGGGGCCATACATTCTCCCTGTCCTCAAGCAAGCAACTGAACATCAAGGCACATTTCACCTGAGCATGGGCAGCAGCATCTGCCTGCTTGAGAAATATGCTAGTCTGAGTTCTGCAAGGCAACTATGTAGAGCAACTCACTAACTTTTCTGGTTCTTTGAAATCCCATGGCATTCCCTTTGGATCCCATGACCTACCTTTCATCCCTCCTTTTCAGGTTCCTTGGCAACACAGGCTTTGAATTGCAAGGGAACTCAGGGAGAATTGCAGCTCCCCCATGTTTTATGCCCTCATATGAGAGCACGAGGAGGCATAGTTCCCATATACAGCTCCAATGGACATCACTGGTCAGTCTCTCTCTGTCAGAGAGAGAGAGAGAGTGTCTTGTGCATGTAAGGCATGTGCTTACCTATTGCAGGATCCACCCTGACTGCCTACATCTTGTTACTGCAGGGTAAGTAACAGGTCTGCTTACATTCTGTCTTAATGTTGTAGGGCTGCTGGGAGATGGGGCAACCAGCCTGTGTGTGGAGTATGATCAAGAGCTGATCGCATCAAGGAGGCAGCCCATTGGGCTCCTGGATGCATTGGAGCACAATGAGAAGAGCAGTGAAGGGACAGAAGATGACCGCTTGCCAGGAGAGGAAAAGGTAATGGTGATCATGTACAGAAGAGCTCTATGTAGTCTGTGTCTCACCTATAGCAGTGATAACTTCATTATTAGCACCAATGTGAATGTGTAGGTCACATACTAGAAGGTGGCAGGGTGCCCTTCTCCAAAGAGAAGCTATTACTCAAGCTTATCCCTAGACCTTTCTTGTTAATGGTGGTGAATTACAAGGTATTTTTTGGAAGGGACTTGGATCCAGCGCCCATAAGTTGTCAACCAAACATTTAATTTTAGGACCAGTAGTTCACTCAAACTTTGAATTTTTGTCTGCATGTAGAGCAGCATTCAAATGGGAAATGAACTTCGTGGGTCTCGGAGCCCACATTGCACAGATAGAAGTGCCTTATCACTGAGCCACAGGAGCCCTGCAATGCCATTGCACAGTAGGATTAGTAAGCTTCTTCTATGCTACTGCTTTTCCTTAGGCCTCTTCTAGAGAGAGAATAGTCTCTAACTGGGAGGTCTAAGGGAAATAATACATTTCTGATCAGGCTGGTTTCCTCTTGCTGTTCCAGAAATGATTTTTTTGCAATTAGTGATGGAGTTACGTTGGAGTAGCCTGGTTTCCTGTCTCAATATGGCCCCTGACTCCATTACATGAAGGAACAATTTTACTGTTCCTGCTAATCAGTTTTCTTTAACACTGAGATGTCTCTTATGGAAATATTGCTTTCAGGGTTATTTCTTGTACACAGAGCTGTTCAATATAGGGTGCCATTTGCCAGTCTGGGGGGATAAGCACCTCTTCACCTGAACCAAATTGATTCATTACTGGCTGTATCCTTATTTCTCATTCTGTAACACAGCATTATTTAAATCAGATGAATTAAAAAGCCATATGGTAGTTGTGTTTATCCTGCCCAAACTTGCACAGCTTTGAGCATCACTAGGCAATGAGAACTGCAGTTATGAAAGAGAAGACATCAATGGCCAGTTCTTAAACCCAACGTATCCTGAGAGTATTTTTATCTTCTAAATTTAAATATGAAAAACAACTCTGACGAAGATCTTGGTGAATGACACACTAAGTATTCAGCAATCATACGCAAGCTGGCTGGATTGTATTAGTACCCTGCTGAATATGCACATATTTTCTTACGTGAGTGCTTGCTCATGTCGATTCCATTGTAGATGTGCAAATGTGCATGGTCATCAGAGATTTCTGCCTTAGCAGTATCCATAGGGCCGGTTGTGTCACCTCCTTGAGTGCTGCGCTCATGCACTGGTATATCAGGCGCTGCCAGTCCTATGCCCTCTTAATTCCTTCTTACCAACCGTGGTGGTCAGTCGGAGCACCTTTCCTTGCTCATCAAGGACTTTTGGTTTTCTTACCGCGGACTTTGTGCCTTTCAGGCTTTCTGCGTAGTTATTTTTAGTGTTAAGTACCTGTTTATTTGCTATGGTTAGTGTTTAATAGTTAGGTCCCAGTGGGAACTGATGGGGCGTGCCCCGATCTCCAGGCTTTAAGCCCTCTAAATCCTGCAACAGGCCTATACCTGTTAGCGACCCCCACAGTAGCTGTCTCAAGTGCCTGGGGGAAGTGCACATTAAAGAGAGGTGCCGGATTTGTAAAAACTTTCAGTCTCGCACGCAAAAGGGGAGACACATCAGGCTCAGAGCCCTACTTACGGAGTCCTCCCAGTGTCTGAGCCGTCCCACCATGAGTCTCCCAGCACTTCAGCATTGGTGTGAAGTGCGCCACTGGCACTGGGTCCCACTTGTCACCACTCTGCATCACTGGTTCCAAAGAAGAGGGCTAAGAAGCATGACTGTCTGGCGCTGACAAAAGTGGGCCAGTTAGCAGTAAGCAAAGAGCCTGCCCCAAGCTGCTGCCTACCCTAGACCCCCACAGTTGGCCCTCTCCAGTCAGGGCCATCAGCCCGCTGAAGGGTCCTCCTCCGACTCCTGCGACCGGGACTAGACCAACTCCCCTGCTGGCACCGATACCTTCAAGAGCCCAGGCATCAAAGGAGCACAGGTCTCAGCTAAAGCTCCCCAAGAGGGAAAGCCAGCCAACAGGGCTCACCAGAGAGCGGTGGAGTGCCACTGATCTCTTGAGATAATGGTGCACTCTCCATCTCCATACCACTGGTCACCAGTGCCATCGTTGAGATCGCGGGGACTTATTGTTGGTCACCGGATCTGTAGACACGGTCGCTGTCATCTCGATGCAGCTCACCAAGAAGGAGGTGCTGGTCCAACTATTATTGGCTCCGATTGCCGTCCCAAAGGTTGTCGTCCTGATGCCTATCCCGGTCACTGACACGGTGGGAACATTTTCCTTCGCGCCTCTGATTTCCTCAGCACCGGACCCGCTCACCATGCTGTCGGTATCAGTTCCCTGGGGCAGGGCACTGGTCTCTGGCGTCAGTGGTCTCTAGGCAGATCCAGGCCTCAACAGCCCCTCCGTGGTCTCCGGAAGGGGGCTTCTCCGGAACTGAGGGCCTCCTCAACCTGTCACCTAGATCTCAATGGCGAGATTGGGCGTCTGAGCCAGCAGTTGGGCAATGGCAGCCTACGCAGTGGCCTGCTCAGTGCCGAGGTTGGAATGCCTGTGGGGTCCCAGTCATTGCGATGCCTCCTTTGGTCCATTCGTTGGCTGCTGTCATGGAACAGCGGCTACCAGGCCCGGTACTGGAGGCACACGCAGTGGCCAAGTCTTGAGAGTTGTCGGCCACCATGCCTTATTCCAGCAGGTGGTCGACAATCTGGGCCTACAAATGGAGGAGATGGCTGAACAGGAGGAGACTCTATTCAGTGTCATGTCGGCCTTGACCCCTACCTGTATTGCACTACCTGTGCGTGAAGGGGGTCCTCAAAGTTGCCATTTGGCAGACGTCTTCCTCCAGCCCTCCCACCTCAAAACAAGCTGAGAGAAAGTACTTTGTCCCAGCCAAAAGTTTTTAATATCTTTATACTCGCCCTCCCCACGGCTCACAGGTGGCCAATGAGAAGGAGAAGCAGGGGCACTCCAGTTCTCTACCCCAAAAAATAAGGAGGCCAAGTGGCTGGGCTTGTTTGGGAAAAAAAAAAGTTATTCCACTGCAAGTCTACAGTTTCGGGTGGCAAACCACCAGGCCCACCTGGGCTATTATAACTTCAATTTTTGGGACACTCTTGATAAATTTAAGGAGATTGGGCCCAGGAATTCATCACCCTGGTGCAGGAGGGCACCTCAGCGGCCCTCTGTGCCCTGCAGATTATGTGGGATGCTGCGGACTTGGCGGCCGGGGTGGTGGCATCCGTGGTGGTGATGAGGCACAGCTCCTGGCTTCAAACCACTGGGCTCTCCCAGGAGATGCAGACCTCCATTCAGGACCTTCCTTTTAATGGGAATGGTCTCTTTTCTGATCAAATTGATGCGAGGCTGCATGGGATGAAGGACACCAAAGCCACCCTCTGTTCACTGGGCATCCACATGCCACAGTCTGCATGTAAGCCATTCTGGCTGTCCCCATCACCAAGGTCGTGGCAATCTCATTCTGGACCTGTCAGGAGAAGGGACAAGGACACTACATTTGGTCGTTGCTGCCCTTCTGCCTCCAGCTCACCTGTGCAGCTTAGCCAAGTTAAACATTCAGCAGGGCAGAAGCGCCCATTTTGATGGTGCAATCGAGAGCCACGCCCCAGCCAATTCCTTGCATCTGCTGCTGCTTTTCCTCAACCCTCTTGTTCCCTACCTCTCAGCCTGGTTGCGGGTTACTTCAGGCTGTTGAGTCCTTCACATAATAGCTTTGGTCTATACCCTGCAATTCCTCCTTCCCCTTTCTTGTCCCTCTTCAGGGACCCTTCTGACGAGCAACTCCTCGTTCAGGAGGTCGCCAGCCTTCTGCATCCCTCTGCATCTGGGGGCCGTGGACGAGGCTCCTTGGAATGTGAAAGGAAAGGGGTTCTACTCCTGGTACTTTCTAATCCCGAAAGCGAAAGGGGGCCTCAGACCCATCCTGGACCTGCGCCGCCTCAACAAGTCTCTCAAGAAGTTGAAGTTTCACCTGGTCTCCCTGGCCTCCATCGTCCCTTCCCTGGATCTAGGAGACTGGTACACTGCTCTCAACTTGAAAGATGCTTATTACTATATTCCTGGGGTACAGGCATTTCCTCCATTTTGTAGTAGGAGGGCATCATATCAGTTCACGGCACTAACCTCTGGCCTCTCTTCGGCCCTGAGGGTGTTCACGAAGTGCACGGCGCTGGTGGCCGCTTACTTCAGGAGTCGGGGGGCACCTGTTTCCATACCTTGATGACTGGCTCATCAAAGGCAGGTCTCCAGACCAGGTACAGAGAAGCCTCGACCTAATGTACTCCACCTGCCATGACCTGGGCCTGTTGATAAACACAGAAAAGTCCATGTTAACACCAGTCCAATGCATAGAGTTCATTGGAGCTGTTCTTGACACAACACTGGCCGAGGGCTTCCTTCCGGAAGCGTGGTTTTGGGCCAGGGAGGACCTTATCGGCCATTTAAGAAACCATCCTCTCACTGCATCCCACACTTACCTGAGTCTGATGGGACACATGGCCACATGCACATACGTGGTCGGCCATGCTCAACTTCATCTACGGGCCTCTGTAGGTGTGACTAGCCTCAGTCTATACTCCCAGCAAACACTCCCTGGACCGAATGGTTTAGGTAATGAGCCATGCCCTTTTGTCCCTGAATTGGTGACTGAACCCCAAGTTGGTGCTGCAGGGAGTCCCCTTTGCATTGCCATCCCTGTCACTGACTCTAGTCTCTGACACCTCAAATCTGACCTGGGAAGCCCACCTGGGCGAACTCAGCACCCAGGGCTGTTGGCTATTAGACAATCCAGCCCTTCATATCAACATCAGGGAATTCAGAGCGGTTCACCTGGCCCGTCATGTGTTCTTGCCCCACCTAAAGGGCAAGTTTGTGCAGGTCCTCACAGACAATACCGCCACAATGTATTACATCAACAGGCAGATGGAGCCAGACCCTCAGCCCTTTGTCAGGAAGTGCTCAGCCTTTGGAACTTCTGTGTGCAGCATGCCATTCATCTGATCACCACCCATCTACCCGGCTCCAAGAACATCCTAACAGGTCGCCTCAGCAGGACCTTCTCGTCCCTCCATCTGTAGATGGTCCATGTAATTTTCCAAAGGTAGAGAACTCCCCAGGTGGACCTGTTTGCACCGAGGCAGAACAGGAAATGCCACCAGTTCTGCTCCATCCGGGGTTTGGACAGAGGTTCCCTTTAGGACACCTTCCTCATTCCTTGAGCAAGGGGTTTCACATATGCCATTCCACTGGTACCACCGGTCAACGGGGTCCTAGTGAAAGTCAAGCTGGACAGGGTGAGAGTTATCCTCCTGGCCCCGTCAGGGTTGGTTTGGCATGCTGTTGGATCTTTTGGTAGCTGCCCCTCTTCCGCTGCTTCTTTGACCAGAGCAACTGTCACAGAACCACGGCAACTTGCTGCATCCGAACCTGGCGGCGCAGCTTGGCTGTTGTGTGGCTGAGCGTGGATGAAAAAGCTTGTTTGGCCCATGTTCAGCAAGTTTTTCTCAACAGCAGGAAATCCTTGACCAGGGCAACCTACCTGGCAAAATGGAAAAGGTTTGAGTAATGGGCCTTGGAATGGTGCCTTCGGGCCAAGCAGGCTTCGCTGCAGGATGTCCTGGACTACTTGCTGCATCTTAAGCTTCAAAGGTTGTTCCTCTCTTTTATCAAGGTCCACCTGGCGGCCATCTTGGCATTACATCCGCCGGTTCAGGTCAGGTCCCTCTTTGCCAACCCTATGATGGTGCGGTTCTTGAAAGGGCTGGAGTGCTTCTACCACCACGTCCGGGAGCTGGTCCCACTGTGGGACCTGAATCTTGTGCTGTCCCGGCTCATGGTTCCCCCCTTCGAACCCTTGGCTCCTGCTCTCTCCTACTCTTCTCTTGGAAGGTTTCTTTTTTTTGTCAGCCTATAGGGTATCGGAGATCAGGATGCTCACTTCAGAACCTCCCTATATGGTTGTATTCAAGGACTTCTACTTCTTCAGCTGCACCTGCACCCGGCATTTTTGCCTGAGGTCATGACCCAGTTTCATACTGGCCAGGATATATATCTACCAGTCCTTTGTCCTAAGCTTCATGCATCAGGTGAAGAGTGGGGCCTACACACCCTGGACGTAAGAAGGGTGCTGGCTTTCTACATAGATAGAACAAAGCCATTCTGTAAGTTGACACAGCTGTTCGTGGCGGATAGGATGAAAGGTCATCCAGTGTCCACTCAGAGAAGCTTGTCCGGGATCATGGCCTGCATCCACCACTGCTATTAGCTGACTAAGGTACCCACGCCTGCAGTCATGACGGTTCACTCGACTGGGGCTCAGGCAGCACTCAAGGAACAAAAATCTCCGATGACCACGCATGTGGGCGTATGCACCTCTACAATAGAATGGACATGAACAACACATCTTGAAGAACAACAGTTGCAAAAGGTGAGTAACCGTTTTTCAGTCACCATCCGAAAATGCACTGTCTGCCATGTTCTCAATAAGTTAACCTTCTTCAAGTGCTTGCTCATATCGATTCCAATTAAGTGTGCGCACGCCGCGTGCACATTCATTGGAATATTTTTACCCTAGCAACACTCGGTGGGTCGACTGGGTCGCCCCCTAGAGTGCCGCCGCCATGGCACCGGATATATATCCCTGCCGACCCAACAGCCCTTCAGTTCCTTCTTACCGCCCATGTTGGTCATTGGAACAGTGAAACGTGGCTTAGCTGATCTCCACTTCCCTAGCTACTCGTAATTCTCTCATTAGTCTTGTTTATATAGTTGAAATTTCTATAGTTGCAGTTAATTCTTATTCGTTTTTATAACATTGTTAGTGTATATAGTTAAGAGGGGTTCGGGGATTAGCCCCTTCCCCGCACCTGGGGCCTATGCCCGGTTCACCGGGTTTCAAACCGTGCTCGGCCTGTCACAAGCCGATGCCAACAGGAGATCCCCACAACTCCTGCCTTAAGTGACTCGGGGAATCCCAACTCGCCGATAAGTGCTGGATCTGCAAGGCCTTCAAGCTGAGGACAAAACAGGAGCGGGACTTTCGTCTCAAACAGCTCCTTATGGAGGCAGCTCTTACTCCTCCACCCTCGGCACCGAGCGCTGGACAATCCACTGGCAGAAGCGCTTCTTTGGCACCGGATCGCACCGGTACTGCTAAGGCCTCTCGGCACCGACCATCGCTGGTGCCGGTGTCTGCTCGGCACCGTTCTCCCTCCTCGCGGGTGAAGAGACGTAAGACTCCCGCTGCTTCCGTGCCACCTGCACCGCAGCCAGAGCACCCGGCTAGATCGGACCGCCTGGCACCTACACCTGCTGCAGCACCGACAACATTGACACCGTCGATTCCAGTCCCGCAAGGGCCGTCGAGTCTGGTACCTGAAAACTCCCTGGCGAGAGCCGTGGTTGAGCTCACTATTCCCTCCACACCGGAGACATTTTCCACGGCGAGGGAACTGATTGCGGTGACAGAGTCTGCCCTGCCTCAACCCCCAGCACCGCCAGTGCAGGTCATACAATCTGTAGGCAATACAGCCTTGATGAGACCACCCTTTGTCAGCACTGCAGAGCGGCACCGCTCACAATCGCGATCCCGCCGGCGTTCTTGGTCCCGTCGCCGATCCTGGTCCCAACGCCGATCGCAGTCCCGGCACCGATCCCCTTCTCAGTACCAGTCGCACTCGCAGCACCGATCAGCGTCCCGTTTGCCAGCCTGGTACTCTCGGCACCGATCCAGCTCCCGGCACTGCTCCAGGCACCGTGACTCTTGCAGCCTGCCTCTTTGCCCAGACCTCATAACTCAGGACCACGGCAGACTTCACCACCCAGACCTGTAGTCCGTTCACCTCACAGCATGGCTGCTGCATGGTTAAGCCAGTCCGAGTTACGTTGCTCTGCCTCAGTACAACAAGTACTCCTGGGTAGCAGGAAACATTCCACTCGGTCAATGTATCTGGCCAAGTGGAAGCGTTTCTCCGGCTGGTGCGAAACGCATAATGTTACTCCCACCGAGGTCTCAATCTCCACCATCTTGGACTACCTCTGGTCTCTCAAACAACAGGGCCTAGCGGTATCATCACTGAGGGTGCACTTGGCGGCCATCTCTACCTTCCACCCAGGGGAAAGTGGCCACTCCATGTTCTCGCACCCTATGGTTTCTAGGTTCCTCAAGGGCTTGGACCGCCTATACCCCCAAGTACGCCATCCCACCCCAACCTGGGACCTCAACCTGGTTCTAACCAGACTTATGTCTGCCCCTTTCAAGCCGTTAGCAACCTGCTCACTACTATACCTGTCCTGGAAGACAGCTTTCCTCGTAGCCATTACATTGGCCAGACGAGTCTCCGAGCTTAGGGCTCTCACGGTGGACCCATCGTATACTGTGTTTCCCAAGGATAATGTGCAGTTGCGACCGCACCCGGCTTTCCTCCCTAAAATGGTATCAGCCTTTCATATCAACCAGAATATCTTCCTTCCGATCTTCTTCCCGAAGCCACACTCATCACGACGGGAACAACAGTTGCACTCCCTAGACATCCATAGAGTGCTCGCATTTTATATCAAGTGGACAAAACCCTTTCCTAAAACGCCCCAACTCTTCATCGCGGTGGCAGACCGAATGAAGGGCCTACCTGTCTCCTCCCAGAGGATCTCATCTTGGGTGACGTCGTGCATCCGTACCTGTTATGACTTGGCTCATGTTCCCTTGAGCCACCTCACCGCACATTCTACCAGGGCTCAGGCTTCATCTGCCACCTTCCTGGCTCATTTACCCATCCAGGAGATATGTTGCACAGCTACCTGGTCCTCGGTCCACAACTTTGCCTCACATTACGCTCTGGTTCAACAGTCCAGAGATGACGCGTCATTTGGATCAGCAGTTCTACATTCTGCGACATCTCACTCCGACCCCGCCGCCTAGGTAAGGCTTGGGAGTCACCTAATTGGAATCAATATGAGCAAGCACTCGAAGAAGAAAAGACGGTTACTCACCTTTGTAACTGTTGTTCTTCGAGATGTGTTGCTCATATCCATTCCAAACCCGCCCTCCTTCCCCTCTGTCGGAGTAGCCAGCAAGAAGGAACTGAAGGGCCGTTGGGTCGGCAGGGGTATATATCCGGTGCCATGGCAGCACCACTAGGGGGCGACCCAGCCAACCCACCGAGTGTTGCTAGGGTAAAAATCTTCCGAATGTGCACGCGGCGCGTGCACACCTAACTGGAATGGATATGAGCAACATATCTCGAAGAACAACAGTTACAAAGGTGAGTAACAGTCTTTTTTTCCATGGGCAAGAAGAGAGAAAATAAGTCGCTTGATATATCTGCTTTCTCAAAAGGAATGTGGAGACCTAAAAATTTGGGATCTCCCACTGCTTCATCAGTGTTGCTCAGATGGGCGTTTTCATTATCTTTGGCCCTGCTTATACTACTAAGGGAGTGTCTGTTGCAATTAAAATATTGTACCCCTCTCCACACTTCCCCAGCACATCCGTTCTCCTCTGGGACCTTGTGTAGTCACAATTTTAAGGAAAACTTAACTAGTGCAGCTCACCCTCTGCTAGCAATGATGAGAGCTCTAGGGTAGAGCTGCCATCAGTGTTTTTACCATTGTGTCACCTAGTGCTGTTCTGATTGACTTTGAACGGTAAAGCTTCTGCATGACTGCATTAGGTTTTTACTTTTAACATGCTAGGCAGTGACCTTGTCTGATATATCTATTGAAAGGAGGGAACTCAGGGTCGGGGAGGGAATCAGAATCCTATTTGTTAACATTTAAATCAATCTTTGATTTAAAAAAAGAAATGTAAAAAAAAAAGCCTTATTTGAATTTTCAACCAGCTGCCTCAAGGTTCAGTTTATAATAAACTATTGTCTTCTGAATAAATAAAATAAATTCAAAATGTTGAAAAGGATCAGTATATTGAGAATTACATATGCTTAGTTTTCATCACAGCAGATTCATGACCTTGTACTCTGCGGTCTACTTTATGAAATGCTGGAAATACAACTGGATGAAGACTCTTCATAGCCTGGATTAAGGCATGACTTGCTGGTATTCCTTAAAACCCAGTTCTCTTAAGGCCAGATTTGCCCTCATAACCTTTGTGGTCACAGAATAGTCCTTGGGAGGGAAAGAAGCTAAGGAAGGAACACAGTTTCTCTTGATGTGAACTTTTGCAATGCTTTGTCAGCCAGTTGTCCAGTTCTCTCTCTGCATTGTTAAAGATGTCTATACAGGGAATATTTTGAATTAGTTTTGCATACGATGGTCATTTCAAAATTAAAAATAAGATTGCCTGATGGAGAGAAATCTCCACAGGTTAGGTTTATCTCTAATTTCTATAGCTCTTTGATATGAGGATCTCTGGAGGAAGTAGTAAGGAACAAAAGAGTGGCCTCTGCCTCACTCACCCACTGTAATGCCAACATCATTTTCTAGTTAAGACCATTCCACACATTCAAATGAATGTGTTCTTCCTCTCTGAACTGCCCCATATCTTATTTCTTTGTTCCTCTGCTTCATTCACTGTCTTCTGAATCATCCAGTAGGCGAGTGCCTTTCCAGAAACCCAAATTCATGTGCTTCATTGACACAGTTTGTCATGATTTGCTTTATCTCCTTGGAGTGATGTCACTGTGGGGGTTTAACTTTCTTTATTACAGAAAATGACAAGAAGGGAAGGGAAGGAAACAAAATAAACTAAAGCCTTTTAATGCTGTCTTTACAGGCAAAACGTTTATCAACACTCTCCCTTCAGTATGAGAAGAGGTTAACAGATGAGCAGAAAGGAGGAAGAAAGAAAATAAAAATAGTCAACAATCTGGTATGTGTTTGTATTGAACAGTTTATCTGAGATAAAAAGATTGCACTGGATAGCTTACGTATTTTATAGGAGGTGCATGTAGCACACTGTAGTTAAAGTTACCCTACAGTTTCCAGTACAGACCCTGTTTCCAATTCCTTACATCTTGGCCAAACTTAAATCAGAAAATTTCCATGATGAGTGTGTGACTCAGACTGAATTTTAGGGAGAATTTTCAGCTACAGTGGTCCACCCATATCCAAAAATTAAATTAGGGGAAAATAAATTGTTTTGCCCATGTTGAAAAAACAAAATCCTACAACTACTGAAGAAAAAAGTTCTAGCACCTTCAGGCTTTGCAGCAGGGACTTGAAATTTGGCAGGGATGTCACCCTAGTGTTAGAGATGTGCCTTTTCCATCCCTATGAAAATATGTCCAAATTTGGACAAGTTATAAGCATCTGAAAAATAGGAGTTTCTACAAGTTCAGTAGAGGTTTGTTTGTTTGTCAGCTAAAATTTCTGAAGATTCTGTCTGCATTGAGCATGCTCATAGATTCTAAGGCCAATAAGGACCATTGTGATCATCTAATCTGATTTCCTGTATAGCACGGGCTGTAGAATTTCACCATATAATTCCTAGAGCAGATGGTTTAGAAAAATATCCAATCTTGATTTAAAAGTAGTGAGTGATGGAGAATCCACCACGACCCCTGGTAAATTGTTCCCATAGCTAATTATTCTCACAGATAAAAATGTATGCCTTATTTCCTGTCTGAATTTGTCTAACTTCAGCTTCTAACCACTGGATCGTGTTATACCTCTTTCTGCTAAATTTGAAGAGCCCATTATTAAATATTTGTTCCTAGGGCTGTCTTTTACTCGCAGTTAACTCGTGATTATTTTAAAAAATTAATTGCAATTAATCACACTGTTAATAGAATACCAACTGAAATTTATTAAATATTTTTTGATGTTTTTCTACATATTCAAATATCTTGATTTTAATTACAACACAGAATACAAAGTGTACAGTGCTCACTTTATATTATTTTTTATTACAAATATTTGCACTATAAAAATGATAAACAAAAGAAATAGTATTTTCCAGTTCACCTCATACAGGTACTGTAGAGCAATCCCTTTATCGTGAAAGTGTAACTTACAAATGTAAAAATTTTTTTTTGTTACATAACTTCATTCAAGAACAAAACAATGTAAACCTTTAGAGCCTACAAGTTCACCCAGTCCTACTTCTTGTTCAGCCAATCACTAAGACAAACAGGTTTGCTTACATATATGAGAAATACTGCTGCCTGCTTCTTATTTACAGTGTCACCTGAAAGTGAGAACAGGTGTTCACATGGCACTTTTGTAGCCAGCATTGCAAGGTATTTACGTGCCAGATCTGTTAAGTATTCATATGCCCCTTCATGCTTTGGCCACCCTTCCAGAGGACATGCTTCTATGCTGATGATGCTCATTAAAAAAATAATGCATTTATTACATTTGTGACTGAAATCTTTGGAGGAGAATTGTATGTCTCCTGTTCTGTTTTACTTGCATTCTGCCATATAATTCATGTTATAGCAGTCTCAGCTGATGGCCCAGCGCGTGTTCATTTTAAGAACACTTTCACAGCAGATTTGACAAAATGCAAAGAAGGTACCAATGTGAGATTTCAAAAAATAACTACAGCACTCGACCCAAGGTTTAAGAATCTGAAGGGCTGTCCAAAATCTGAGAGGGATGAGATGTGGCGCATGCTTTCAGAAGTCTTAAAAGTGCAACACTCAGATGTGGAAACTACAGAACCCGAACCACCAAAAAAGAAAATCAACTTTCTGCTGGTGCATTTGAGTTAGATGATGAAAATGAACACATGTGGGTCTGCTTTGCTTTAGATCGTTATCAAGCAGAACCCGTCATCAGCATGGATGCATGTCCGCTGGAATGGTGGTTGAATCATGAAAGGGACATATGAATCTTTAGCGCATCTGGCACGTAAATATCTTGCAATGCTGGCTGCAACAGTGCTATGTGAACGCCTCTTCTCACTTTCAGGTGACATTATAAACAAAAAGCGGACAGCATTATCTCCTGCAAATTGTAACCAAACTTGTTTGTCTGAGCAATTGGCTGAAGTATGACCGAGTGAACTTGTAGGCTCTAAAGTTTTACATTGTTTTAATTTTAAATGCAGTTATTTTTTGTACATAATTCTACATTTGTAAGTTCAGCTTGCATGGTAAAGCAATTGCACTACAGTATTTTTATTAAGTGAATTGAAAAATACTATATCTTTTGTTTTTTACGGTGCAAACGTTTGTAATCAAAAATAAATATAAATTGAGCACTGTGCACTTCGTATTCTGTTGTAATTGAAATCAGTATATTTGAAAATGTAGAAAACTTCCAAAAATATATAAATAAATCGTATTCTATTATTGTTGAAAAGCACAATTAATCATGCGAATAATCGTGATTAATTTTTTTAATCGCTTAACAGCCCTATTTGTTCCCCATGTAGGTACTTATAGGTCTATAGACTTATAATCAAGTTATCCCATAACCTTTTCTTTGTTAAGATAAATAAAGTTTATCATGATAGGTATGTTTTCTAATCCTTTAATCATTCTCATGGCTCTTCTTTAAACCCTTTCCAATTTATCAACATCATAAGAACAGCCATACTGGATCAGATCAATGGTCCATCTACCACAGTATCCTGTTTTCCAACAGTGGTCAATGCCTGGTGCTTCAGAGGGAATGAACAGAACACATAGTCATCAAGTGATCCATCCCCTCTCAGCCATTCCCAATTTCTGGCAAACAGGCCAGGGACATCATTCCTGAATTGTGGGCACCAGAACTGGACACAGGATTCCAGCAGCAGTCACACCAGTGCCAAATAGAGAGGTGAAATAACTTCTACCCCTGTTTGTGTATCTAAGGATCACATTAGCCTTTTTGGCCACTGCATCATGCTGAAAGCTCATGTTCAGCTAATAAGCCACCACGACCCCCCAAATCTTTTTTTTAGTCACTGTTTCCCATGATAGTGTCCCCCATCCTGTAAATATGATGTACATTCTTTGTTCCCAGAGGTCCACGTCTATATTTTGCCATATTAAAATGGTTCCAGCTCCTCACAGATTCTGTGTGCTGACCAGATGGTGCATCTACCATCCCCACAGAGCAAATCTAGCACAGGGCAACAGGGACTGAGCAGGACTTTCCCTACAGCTGCTCCTAGCAGGGACTCTTTTGCTGCAAAGCATCAGAACTAAGATGTCTTTCTTTTGTTCTCAGTGTTGCTTTCCCTACTGGTACCCCAGCAGAAACAGCCTGACTTGGATGCAGAGTAGTGAAGAACAAAGGGACAAGTGGGAAGAGATGCAGAGCTAGGGGACAAGGGCAGGAGCCTGGGTGGAAGGGAATTGGAGCGGGAGGCCCAGGAGAGATGAGGAGAAAGGCAGGAGCCAGAGTGAGGAATGATAAGAGCAGATGAGGAAGAAGGGAGAGAGGGGAACAGGATGGAAAGAACAGGAACTGAGTGCGTGAGGAAGTATGGGAGCAAGGTTGTCGACATCCAGGACCTGCAGGAGGGGAAATAGCATCGAAGTACAGAGGCAGTTGCTGGGGAAGGGGAAATAGGAGAAGAGGAGGACAAGGAAAGGCTGAGGGGACCGGGGCAGAAAGGTTTCTTATCTCTATAGCACAATCCCCTACCAGACCTGGAACTGAGAGCCCATTATTCCTGAGATTCATCATTCCTTTGCTGTCTGGCATCTAGCTGTGAAACTCACTGCCAAAGTATGTCTCCTTCCCCTCCAGAGGCATGTCCACATGAAAGATATTAGCCTTCTACTGCTACTAGTTATTTCAATTAGCTTGAGTGGTAGAGGACTGTGCTATGGGTCTAAAGATCCTAACCCTGCTGTTGACTCATGTGTGAGTCAGTATGGTTCCATATGGTGGAATTTTTGGTTTTGTTTTTTCAATTTTTAAGTTAAAAAAACAGGAAATTACATAAAGGTTTCAAAGTCAAGCAATCAGTTGGTAGGGAATGCCTGCATTGAGGTTGCTTGTGAAATCTGAATTAGACCCTCTTGCGTAGATGCTTTATATTATATATTCTTTAATTACATGACCACATACTATTTTTTCCACAGGATTCCTACCTCATTTTGTGCACGGGGATTGACAATGCTCTGGGAATGTATCATGGTTCTGTAGAGAAGTTGACTGTTGTCTATAGGACCTCTGCCTCATTTGTGCAGACATTTGAAAGGTGTGTGGTGAATGAGGCAGCCATCACGTAATTAAAGACTGCATTATAATACATATTCACGGCAGGGGCTGAATTAAGGTTGATGGTACTGCAGTGCCATTGATATATTGCTGACACCTAGCTTTGTCTCCTTATCCAGTATAGACAGTACTGGGCTCATTTGAGGATAGGCTGAGGTAATTAATGTCAGTAGAAAGAGTGAAGTATTTTGAGGCTCTTCCTGGAACTGCTTATGCCCATTTAGTAGAGAACATCTTCTCTCCCATTACAAGATGGCGTGCAACCTCACAGTTCTTTTGCGCTGCTCATGGAGGCTCAGATAGCAGCCATGACCAGCTGTGACTGGCAGAAAGATTACATGCTAACTTCATAGATGTAGACTTAGCCACAGTGAGCCATGCTTTTATCACCTCAGGGCTAAGCTCTTCCAGTGCACTGTGAAGATGACTCAAACAATGGTAGGTTCATCATGCAGCTGGCTGTCTGCCTGCAAAGTAGGACAAACTGATATGAGCACTACACGCAGACTGCATATGCTTCTGGAGCTGTTTCAGGATACTGATGTTTATCTTCAAAGCCTGAAATGGATTAGGAACTAGCTGTTGAAATGACCACCTGTCGCTCCACATCCCACCATGGCAGTTGTGCTCAGGGATGCTGAACCTGGCAAAATCCAGGCTTAGACAGGAAAGGGAGCAGGGCCCTCAGCAGTGGAATTCACTGGCACCTAGATCATGCTGAATCAGTCTTGTAGCCCTCAGGGTGATTCAAGACTCATCTCTTTTGGCAGGCCTTCTCCTAAGAACAGAGTTGTGCAATGGACCTGCCTGCCCTAGAAAGCAATCCACCCAGAGTTCAGTTCCTCTAAAGCAGGCAGTAGTAATCCATGAGAAAGGGGATAAGAATTTGTTCCTCTTCCTTGAGGGAGGGAACAGGTGAACATCTAAGTTTATGTGAATGACCCCAGATGTTACAGGGATGAGTGTCTTAGGAGCATATATAATAAGAGTCTGGGAAATTGTTGCACACACAAGTATTGGAATTCCCCAAGGAGTCACCCTTTGTTGCCCTAAAGGATATACCCAGGGGGAAAGGCTTATGAGGAAGGGGTGTTTTAAAATATACCACAGGCATTCTGTTCTGATTTGTGAGCACACTATGATTCAGACCCAATTAACACAGCTGCTATCATAGAGTAACTAGGGGAGTAACAACAGAAATATAAGTTATATCCTTAGGAAAATCCCTACTGTGTTGCACTGTACAAGCCTATCTCCTGAAATTCCTACTTCCATTCTGGAGTTACAGTGGCTAAGCATTAAACCAGGGGTGGGCAAGCTTTTTGGCCTGTGGGCCACACCTGAGAATGGAGATTGTATGGTGGGCCATGAATGCTCACAAAATTGGGGTTGGAGTGTGTGGGGGGGTGAGGGCTCTGGTTGGGGGTGAGGGCTCCGGGGTGGGGCCAGAAATGAGTTCAGGGTGTTGAAGAGGGCTCCCGGGGGGAAAGTTGGGGCGCCAGCTAGCAGTGTGGGCTCTGGGGTAGGTGTGGGGATGAGTTGTTTGGGGTTTAGAAGAGGGTTTAGGCTGGGACCAAGGAGTTGGGAGGGTGGGAGGGGGATCAGGGTTGGGATGCGGGAAGGGGTGCAGGCTCTGGCTGGGGGTGCAACCTCTGAGGTCAGACTGGGGATGAGGTGCGGGAAGGTGCTCCAGGCTGGGATCGAGGGGTTTGGAGATGGGGGAGGAGGATCAGGGCTGAGGCAGGGGGTTGGGGAGCAGGGGCAGGCTCCAGGCAGCGCTTACCTCAAGTGGCTCCTGGAAGCAGCAGCATATCCCTTCTCTGGCTCCTACGGGGAGGCACGGCCAGGTGGCTCTGGGGACCGCCCCATCCGCAGGCACTGCCTCTGCAATTCTCATTGGATACAGTTCCTGGCCAGTGGGAGCTGTGGCGGCAGTGCTTGGAGTGTGGGCAGTGTGCAGAGCAGAGTGCCCTGGCTTCCCCTACATGTAGGAGCCTGAGGGGGGCCATGCTGCTGCTTCTGGGAGCCGTGTGGAGCGGCCCCTGACCCTGCTTCGTGGCTGGAGCGCTGGAGGAGGGCATCGGATTCGGCTTGCAGGCCATAGTTTGCTCATCCCTGCATTAAACCCTACCAGCAATAATATTCCATCTGGTGGAGAAGCACTGGGACACAGGCAGTGAAGAATCATCTCAGTATTCAGTGAGGGGCCTTTGGGAGAACTTCATCTTCCAAAATAACTGTTTTTAGCTGGCTGGTTCTGGGCATTTTTCAGATTCCCTCCTTTTCGTGATTGAGGAAATAAATTTTACAATGCTAGATTCATCTCATTGCCTTGCTTGCCACTGTGCATGTGTGTTTGTCAGCATCCTAAAGTAACCATGAGCTAAACGCCATCTGTTTCACGGAACCCATGCTGTACATACACAGAGGATGGCTAAATTCTTCCAGGGAGCTGTGAATTTCCAGCAGCCGGACACAATTGGGTTTGTGTTCCCTCTGGCAGCACTGAAACTTGTTTATCAAGAGATGGTGCATTGGTAATGCACATTTCTGAGCAACTGCCATTATTTATAAAGGAGTTAACAGGATGTTAGTCGCTAATAAGCATTGCATTATGTTCTGTGCTGTGTAGTTAACTCATGTCGTCTTTATTGATTGATGGTGGCTGTTCTGCAGCTAGCTGAGGTGCTATATATTGAAACAAAGTTCCTGGGCTTACTTATTCCCATTTCAATTAATCTCTCCAATGCATCCCATTTACCGAAAAACCTTGGTGGCCTTTTTGCAGCAAGCTGACAAAGTAGCAGACCCTGCTGAGCCAAAGAAGACCAGGGCCACATTGTTCATTGCAACAGTGAAGCAAGCCCTGAGCCAGCTACACTATGATCTCTTCTCAAAGGCTCTGCAGCAATACAAGAGGACCGATGACTTCCAAGCCATGTTATCGCAAATGAGCTCTCTTTTCGTGGAGGACCAGAAAAAGCATATCCTGCTGCGAGGTATGGTGGTCTCCCTGAATGTATCCTATGGGACACAGCTTTTTTCCTTGGGATCTTGTCTCAAACAAAGCAAGCACTTCTGTGTCAAGTAGAATGCAGAAAAATTCCTTAATAATCCTTCCCATTTATATAGAGCTTTACATTTTCAAAGCACTGTGCAAACATTAATCAACCTAGCCATTACAAGTAAGCTTTTATATTAAAACAGGCCTTATGGTTACATGAAATAAAATAAACAGTTTACATTGTTAGAGAATTTATGCTTTTCATGCACAACTAATACATGAATAGACTGTAATATTGATAGGAAATATTATCTTAATCCAGATATAGGGTGGAATTAAGACACTGTGATTGTGAGAAATTGATTATGTGCATTGGGGTGGTTTGATGTTAGAACTGAAAGTGACATTACTTTAGAGCTGTGGAGATTCTGTCTTTTTGGGTAAAGGTGGTGATTGGGGTGCGTAAAGCGTGTCACTGTGAGGTTAGCATGGATAGTAATTTTGGTTTGACAGATTATTTTCTTTATTTTTGATGATTGTGTTGATAGGAAGTGGACCTGAGCTACCTTCATTCTACGCTGAAGTTTTTTGTTTTGGAATTTCCATGTTTTTTTACTGATCTTATTTATGAGCTTTTAAAATAGGAATGAGAGGGGACTGACTGGTTGCGTAGTGGGTAAATGATATGGGCAGCTGCTGTGAAAAGGGGGCTGGAAAGGAAGGCTGGTGAGCTGACCAGCATGGCTCACTCCTGAATACCTATCAGTCCTGTCCTGGCATTTGGTTTTAATATGCAGTGCCCCATGTTGATATGTCAAACATTATAATAGCATCATAACACACCTGCAGCATAGCACAAGGCTGAAGGCCCATGAGTCCTGGCAGCCCAGGAGAAATTATGTTGTATTGTTCTAGAACGTGCCCTGGATTGTTATTAATGTCTAAAAATGAGAGTTGTTATCAATAAATTTTTAAGCATTTGAAACTTTGATTTCTTAGCTGTTGCTGTGGATAAGAGCAGTTACTAGTTTAGGTCAATTGAAAGCAATTGTTAGTGGTTTAGAAGGAATGTGTGTCTGAGATGATGGTAAGAGGCAGAATCTGCTCTGGGAAGACGCAAGAGAGGTCTTCTGGGGATTTTTTTAAAATTCCAGTGCTTTACATTTCTGAGTTGACAATGTTCATATCTTCCTCATATGCTCTAGGGAGTTTTGTTTTTGTGGTTCTTTTCCTTTGGACAAAATATTTTTTTTAAATCCAAAACACTTATCAGCTGATTCTGACATTTGCTGTTACTTACACTCATTTTTCTCCAAATGGCAATAACCTTTTCTAACACAATAGGAGTAGTTAGGGAAGTGGATTGGACTGAAGAACTTGTGGATCTAAAGGCGGAGGAGGCCTGGAATTACTTCAAGTCAAAGTTGCAGAAACTATCAGAAGCCTGCATCCCAAGAAAGGGGAAAAAATTAATAGGCAGGAGTTGTAGACCAAGCTGGATGAGCAAGCATCTCAGAGAGGAGATTATGAAAAAGCAGAAAGCCTACAAGAAATGGAAGATGGGAAGGATCAGGAAGGAAAGCTACCTTATTGAGATCAGAACATGTAGGGATAAAGTGAGAAAGGCCAAAAGCCATGCAGAGTTGGACCTTGCAAAGGGAATTAAAACCAATAGTAAAAGGTTCTATAGCCATATAAATAAGAAGAAAACAAAGAAAGAAGAAGTGGGACCACTAAACACTGAGGATGGAGTGGAGGTTAAGGATAATCTAGGAATGGCCCAATATCTAAACAAATACTTTGCCTGAGTCTTTAATGAGGCTAAAGAGGAGCTTAGGGATAATGGTAGGATGACAAATGGGAATGAGGATATGGAGGTAGATATTACCACATCCAAGGTAGAAGCCAAACTCGAACAGCTTAGTGGGACAAAATCGAAGGGCCCAGATAATCTTCATCCAAGAATGTTAAAGGAACTGGCACATGAAATTGCAAGCCCATTTAATGAATCAGTAAACTTGGGTTGTACCAAACGACTGGAGAATTGCTAACATAGTTCCTATTTTTAAGAAAGGGAAAAAATGTGTTCTGAGTAACTATAGGCCTGTTAGTTTGACATCTGTAGTATGCAAGGTCTTGGAAAAAATTTTGAAAGAGAAAGTAGTAAAGGACATTGAGGTCAGTGGTAATTGGGACAAAATACAACATGGTTTTACAAAAGGTAGATCATGCCAAACCAACCTGATCTCCTTCTTTGAGAAGGTAACTGATTTTTTAGACAAAGAAAACGCATCTAATTTACCTAGCTTTCAGTAAGGCATTTGATACGGTTCCACATGGGGAATTATTAGTTAAATTGGAAAAGATGGGGATCAATATGAAAGTTGAAAGGTGGATATGGAACTGGTTAAAGGTGAGACTACAATGGATTGTACTGAAAGATGGACTGTCAAGCTGGAAGGAGGTTACTAGTGGAGTTCCTCAGGGATCGGTTTTGGGACCAATCTTATTTAATCTTTTTATTACTGACCTTGGCACAAAAAGTGGGAATGTGCTAATAAAGTTTGCGAATGACACAAAGCTAGGAGGTATTGCTAACGCAGAGGAGGACAGGGATATCATACAGGAAGATCTGGATGACCTTGTAAACTGTAGAAATAGTAATAGGATGAAATTTAATAGTGAAAAGTGCGAGGTCATGCATTTAGGGATTAATAACAAAAATTTTGGTTATAAATTGGAGGCGCATCAGTTGGAAGTAAAAGAGGAGGAGAAGGACCTCGGAGTATTGGTTGATCACAGGATGACTATGAGCCGCCAATGTGATATGGCCGTTGAAAAAGTTAATGTGGTTTTAGGATGCATCAGGCGAGGTATTTCCAGTAAAGATAAGGAGTTGTTAGTACCGTTATACAAGGCACTGGTGAGACCTCAACTGGAATATTGTGTGCAGTTCTGGTCTCCCATGTTTAAGAAGGATGAATTCAAACTGGAAGAGGTACAGAGAAGGGCTACTAGGTTGATCTGAGGAATGGAAAACCTGTCTTATGAACGGAGACTCAAAGAGCTTGGCTTGTTTAGCCTAACCAAAAGAAGGCTGAGGGGCGATATGATTGCTCTTCATAAATATATCAGAGGGATAAATATCAGGAGGGGAGGAATTATTTAAGCTTAGTACCAGTGTGGACAAAGAACAAATGGATATAAACTGGACACTAGGAAGTTTAGACTTGAAATTAGATGAAGGTTTCTAACCATTAGAGGAGTGAAGTTCTGGAACAGCCTTCCAAGGGGAGAAGTGGGGACAAAAGACATATCTGGCTTCAAGACTAAGCTTGATAAGTTTATGTAGGGGATTGTATGATGGGCTAGCCTAATTTTGGCAATTAATTTGGCAATTGATCTTTGATTATTAGCAGGTAAATATTCCCAGTGGTCTGTGATGGCATGTTAGATGGGGTGGGATCTGAGTTACTACAAAGAATTCTTTCCTTGTTGTCTGGCTGGTGAATCTTGCCCACATGCTCAGAGTTTAACTGATTGCTATATTTGGGGTCGGGAAGGAATTTTCCTCCAGGGCAGATTGGCAGAGGCCCTGGGAGTTTATCGCCTTCCTCTACAGCTTAGGGCACGGGTCACTTGCTGGGGAATTCTCTGCACCTTAAAGTCTTTAAACCACGATTTGAGTACTTCAGTAACTCAGACATAGGTTAGGGGTTTGTTACAGGAGCGGGTGGGTGAGATTCTGTGGCCTGCATTGTGCAGGAGGTCAGACCAGATGATCATAATGGTCCCTTCTGACCTTAAAGTTTATGAGTTAGTGTTACAGTAAATCTCAGGTTTT
The DNA here is from genome assembly GCF_025201925.1 of Gopherus flavomarginatus. NCBI lineage: Eukaryota > Metazoa > Chordata > Testudines > Testudinidae > Gopherus > Gopherus flavomarginatus. The sequence continues at coordinate 49,255,624 of NC_066627.1, read as the reverse complement.
TCATCTTTTGATTTCCTAACTAATAGTTCATTCATGTCCCCCACACTTTACTGTTTTTTAAATTAGAAATAGGAGAACAAATGACTGAATTAAGGGAGTCTCCAACCTGTGCTCTTTTACTTTTCTAACATCATTATTAGTCGGGGAGGCAATGGAGGGCACAGGACTATGAGTTGGAAATCTGGGTTTTATTCCCCGGTCTGCTGATGACTTGTGTGATCATGGACATGTGACTTAACCCCTCTCTCTGCCTTAGGGCTTGTACACTCTATAAAATTAAGTCAACTTAAGTCGACGTACAGCCACAGCTGTTATTAAAACGATGGTTCATGTCTATACTTGCTCCTTCTGTCAGCAGTGGAGCTTACACCAGGTGTCGGCAACCTCTGGCACATGGCTTGCCAGGGTAAGCACCCTGGCAGGCCGGGCCAGTTTGTTTACCTGCCGTGTTGGCAGGTTCGGCGGACTGCGGCTCCCACTGGCCGCGGTTCGCCATCCCAGGCCAACGGGGTGGTGGGAAACTGCAGCCAGCATGTCCCTTGGTCTGGGACGGCGGACCGTGGCCAGTGGGAGCCACGATTGGCCGAACCTGCTGACGCAGCAGGTGAACAAACTGGCCCGGCCCGCCAGGATGCTTAACATGGCGAGCCGCATGCCAGAGGTTGCCAACCCCTGGCTTACACTGACTGAAGTGGGGCATTGTGGGACACTGACAGCTGGAACCCAGCGTCCCTGGGGCTGACAGCCTCAGCTGTAGGCACAGAGATCAAAACTGCGACGCCTATCCCTACAGCCCAAGCAGTCAGCCTGGTGTGGGATTACAGCTGTTAGCCCCCCTGTGCTGGCATCCCCAGCTGTGAGCCCTTGTCACAGCAGGGAGCCTACCAGCAGTGAAATTAACATTCTTTTGAGTTTCACGTCTGCAATAATGTCACATTTCTGCTCTGGGTCCTGCTGTTGGCCTGCGGGGGGCTCCTTTCCCCCAGTCCCTCACCAGGAGATGGCAGCTGCGTGATGGGCCGTCAGCACTGGGCCTCGGGAGGCAGAGCTCCTGCTGTGAGCCCCACTGCTGTCTCTTGGTGAGGGGTTGGGAGTGAGAGAGGACAGCCCAAGCCCCCTGTCCCTGCTGCCTCCTCTTGTTGAGGGACTGAGAGGGGGAGAAGAGCCCAGGTCTAGGTGGCGGCTGGGCTTGGGCTCGGGCTCTCCCTCCCCAGTCTGTCCCCAGGAGGCAATCACAGCTCTAAGCCTATGCCCTACTGACAGCTCGAGCTGTCAGCGCCAGGGGTGAGATGGGGAGGGGTCCAGCTCTCAGCCCCCTTGGCTAACACAGACACTGTCACCCTAAGTACATAGACATAAGCACTACGCCTCTCGTGGAGGTGGAGTTACTATGTCTGTGTCGCGGGCCGCTTACTTTGATAGAAGCAGCAATGTGATGTAGCTGCCTTATGTTGATCTAACTCTGTAGTGTAGACCAAGCGATATTTTCTTCACCTTTTTGTAAGTGCTTTGAATTCAAGGAGTGAGAAGTACTATATAAGCACTTAGTAGAAATAGCTGCAGTAACAAATTTTTTTCAGTGTGTCCATGTAATTTTATAAATATGTGCAACTGTGACATAGGGTAAAATTCTCAAAAGCACCAAAGTCCCATTTTCAAAAGTGAGTTAGGCACTTAAGAGCCTGGATTTTATTGAGAGTAAATGGACTTGGTCTCTTAAGTGCCTCAGTCACTTTTGAGAATTGAGAATGGAACTTAGGTGCTTTATACGGCTCCAAAACTTGTCTCTCTCACCAACAGAAGTTGGTCCAACAAAAAATGTTACCTCCCCCACCTTGTCTCTGAGGCTTCTAAATCAGATTGAAAATTTTACCTGCTGTCTGAACTGCAAGTTCTTCCAGCAGCAGGTGTCTGGAATTTTCTGTGTGTTGGGATGTATAAATTTCATGTGTGAACTTCTTTCCTCTTTCTCTAATGAAAGAATTTTACCAGTTTGTTCGACCTCAGCATAAAAAGCAGTTTGACGAAGCATGCTGTAGTCTGACTGGAGTGGGCTGTGGCTACAAACCCGAACACAGCCTCCTGCGAGAGGAAAGAGAGGTGTTGGCCAAGAAGGCAGGTGAGGCACACATAGCTGAGTGCTTTAATAGATGTTTTCCATCTGCTCAAAAGTACTGGTAGCAAATCTGCATCAGCTGATTTCCATGACTGTGTAAGCTGTATCTCTCCATGAGATATAGAAGGTGGAAGTGTGTGTGTGTGTGTGTGTGTGTGTGAGAATAACTTTTGTTAAAACTGCAAATTAGTTATCCTGGAGGCTGAAACATGGATCCTGTCAATCTGGAAGGGGTTATAGAGGGACAGGGGTTTGTTCTTCTGAGTATAAAACAGTGCAATATAAGGCAATGCCTGCTGTGTGTGATGTTTCTCGTTACAGTTAGATAAAATACACAGTTTGGCTATGTCATCCTGAAACCCAGGAAAGCTTTGTGACTGCAGAAGGATGGGATCGTGGAGGAGCAGGGGGGAGGCGGGTTTGATATTCATTCTTCTGGTCCTCTTTTCATCAAAAAAAATGCACCAGGTGGTTTCCAGGTGCAGTGCTTGAGGAGAGAGATACTAGGAAATTCCAGGTTTCTGATGGCTCTATGAACAGCTTTCCACATACCTTCTGAAGGCTGTGGAGCTTAGACATTCACTGTTAGCTGACTAGTTTAATTTAATAGGGGAAAAGCAGTGTCTGCCGAAAACAACATTCTCAGAGGGTTCATCCAGCCAGCTAAACTCCCAGCTGCATCTGAACAAGGGAGGATCCCACCTGATCTCTGGGCTGAATAGAACAGGTACGCTTTCTATAAAGAAATAGCAGTGCAAATTCCCTGTTTGATTGTTGTCTGTCAATACCCATCCATTGTTTCTTGTCTTATTTTTAGATTGTGAGCTGTTTGGGGGAGAGGCCATCTTTTTGTTATGTTTGTACAGCACAAAAGGTCCTTGTCCATGACTGGGCTCTTAGGTACTTTGGCAGTACAAATAACTAATAAATTGTGTCGAGTGGAAATGGATTTTGAGGCCTCTAAACTATGCTAGCATTGTATAAAATGAAACACCAAACACGTGATTTAAATCAAGTGTATGTGAAGGTATAACCACCTAAAGTCAGAAGTTTGAGTTAAGGGTGTGTCTTTGCACCTGATTTATTCCTGGGTGAGAAATGTGATCTGAGCACAGGAACTGTTATCCTTCCAGCCATTCAGCAGCCCCTGTCTGTTTTTTCCAGGCTTTCAAGAAGAGAGCAGTTTAGGAGGGGTGGGTTAAATGAAACTGGTTAGGAAGGTGCCACTTACAGCCTAGCCAGCAGGTGGCTGAAAGCTTGGCTAGAACAACACAAATGACATGTTGTGATTGGCGCTGTCTCTCTGAGGGCTAATGGACTGATGGATCAAGATGATCAAAGTTAGAAAGGAGAGGCTTAGGGGTATTCATATTTTGATGACGGTATTTTACTTGTATGTGTCTCCATGGCGTTTGGGGTGCAATCCAGACCAGCGAGAGGTTGTCACCCCTTACCCTGTAACCCTGAGGGCCTCACAGTGCCTTGGTACAGTAGCTCCCAGCCTTGGACGCTCACAGTCAGCAACAAGCATGCAGCTCTGTGTATCTGTGTGCTATGCTATAGTTCAGCAACTCTGACTATAGCAGCCTGTCTACAGCCCCACTCGCACTTCCACCAATCTTAGTTACAAGCAGCAAGATACTCCAACACACTCCCAGTCCCTGATTTTCCCAAAATTGTGTGCTCTGCAATGTCCAGGCCTCTGCTGGACAGTTTAGAGAAATATTAAGGTTAGTTTGTTCCTTAAAGAGACAAAAGAAGATCACAACTTATTAACTTAACTGGGGTAAATACACCCTTTCCTTCAAACACAGCACTGAGTTGGTTTATAGTAAAAATAAAACAAATTTATTGAGATAGTAAGTGGTGCCAACTAAAAGGAATAAAAGTAGAGATGGTTACAAGCAAGTAAAAGTGAAAACACACCTCTAAAAGTCTAAAACTTAATCTTGCGAGGTACAGACTTTGTTCAAGATGATTTCTCTCAACGATCTTCCTCCTTCCCAGTCATGGCTGACTTTCCCTCATGCAGGACTTTTCACAGAAGTATACAGTGCTGGCTTCCCTTGTCTTCCTAGGTGAAAGATCATTGCCTAAGCAGATTTCTCACTTATATTCAGTTTTCAGAGACTTCAAAACCCATTTCTCCCCCTTGGTTGAAAGACCCATCTTTCTGTGCTTGCAAGAACTTTGTTCCCTTGTGTCTGTCTAGTGATGGGTGCCAAAGATGGCTGCTGCTTTGAGGAGTGTCCCTGTGGGTGCCCCACTTTAGGTGAATCTACATCTCTGCGCTTGTAATCAAAGATTTTTAGCAGCAGTGCCTGGTTGGGTTGCACATGCACTGTCCCCATCTTGCACCACCTCAGGCAGTTACATAGTGCTGTGCGACCAACCCCGCTCGGTTCCTTCTCTACTGCCCTTGATTTGACGGTGCACTGCAGCACTTCTGTACTTTAGCTTTCGCTAGTTTTAACTTTACAATATTTGTTGGTTAGTAGTTAGTCAATAGTTACTTATACTTCCGTTTATTTTCTTTAAAAAAAACCAAAACCTTTTTTTCTTATCGTAGGAAGTTTCAGTTGTTAGGACACTCCTTAGTGTAACGTGGTTACCCTGCATCGTGGGAGAAACCCTACTTTGAGGGGCATGCCTGGCTTCCTGGGTTTTAAACATTGCCTTACTAGTGACTCCTCAGTCCTGGTCTCTGATGGGCACTCACAGCATGTCTGCTGCCTCGGTGAGACACACCTAAAAAGTGCACCCACTGCCACAACTTGAAACCCTGTGCCAGGAAGGCGAGAGACTTGCAGCTAAAACTTCTCATGATGGAAAAGTCTTTATACTACACATCCGATCCGGGATCACTGACCCTTCCAGGGCAATGGTTTCCTATGGTGACATCTGACAGAGGTTCTCCTCCATGCTCTCTGGAGAAGGAGTATTCTGCCAAGAAGGCAGCAAAGAAGCAAGTTTTGACCTCTCCTCCTCAGGAATCTGCCGAAAAGCGGTGTTCCCTGATTTGATAGATCCTGTCGGTACCAACCACACGGAGACCTTCCATTTCTGAGATAATGGGACCGTCTGGTACCATGGGTATCTCACAAGCAAAAGACCCTAAGTAGGCTGACTAAGAAAAAGGCGATAAAAGGAGACCTACAATCCCTGCCTCGGTACCGTTGGAGCCGCTCAAACATGCAACACCAAGCATCTTGACAAGGCTACAGACTGTGGCACCACCTTCTACCTCTGCAGTGCAGAGCGCACAAAAGGCATCAGTACCACCAACACCACCACCTTCTTCGGTACCAGTGCTCTTAGTACTGCAACTGTTTCTCTGCCACAAAGATCTTCTGGTGTCCTCACAACCAGAATCTCCACGCCTTGGTATCAACCTCACTCCAGAATGCTTGGTACTGAGCCATCTTACTACAGCCCCCAGATCAGTTCCTCCTTTATCTAGTGATGAGGATGAAGGTGAAATCTGCTCCTCCCATCACTCCTTGCCTATCCACGCAGCTATTAGACCAGACCCACCAGAACACCATAAATATCACCCAGGACTGTACCAGTCTTTAAGGAACAAGACTGATGCAGGCACGTATGGATGCCACTGCTCATGCCATTTCTACCAAAATGGCCTTAAGAACATAAGAATGGCCATACTGGGTCAGACTGAAGGTCTGTCTAGCCCAGTATCCTGTCTTCCAACAGTGACTAATGCCGGGTACCGCAGGGGGAATGAACAGAACAGGAAATCATCAAGTGATCCATCCCCTGTCACCTATTCCCAGATTCTGGCAAACAGAGGTTAGGGACACCATCCCTGACCAGCCTGGCTAATAGCCATTGATGGACCTATCCTCCAAGAATTTTTTTGAACCCTTTTTTGAACCCTGTTACAGTCTTGGCCTTCACAACTTCCCTTGGCAAGGAGTTCCACAGGTTGACTGTGCGTTGTGTGAAGAAATACTTCCTTTTGTTTATTTTAAACCTGCTGCCTATTGATTTAATTTGGTGACCTTTAGTTCTTGTGTTATGAGAAGGAGTAAAAACATTTCCTTATTTACTTTCTCCATACCTATCATGATTTTATAGACCTCAATCACATCTCCCCTTAGTCATCTCTTTTCCAAGCAGATTCACGTAAAGTAGTTACAGTAACAATCATCTCCAAGAACCTCAGTTACTGCACAGAGTAACCTTCTCTTCTCAATTACCTTGTTTCAAGAGGCAGAATAACCTCATGCTGTTCTTCCCTTCTTGTGGGCTTCCCATCCCCCTGCATGTTAATAGGACTTCCATTGTTTGGATTCCACCATGCTTAATTTATATAGAAGACAGGTAGATACTTTCTTTACTGTTGGGAAGGCAACCTGTTTCTCCCTGTATCAGAGGGGTAGCCGTGTTAGTCTGGATCTGTAAAAAGTAACAGAGTCCTGTGGCACCTTATAGACTAACATATGTTTGGAGCATAAGTTTTCGTGGGTGAATACCTACTTCGGCAGACGCATATAATGTTTCTCCCTTTTTTGTTACATGCTTTAAAGCATAATATCATTTAAATATCCATATTTCCTCCTATAGTGTTAATACAGGCATTTCATGATGACATTAATCACCAGTGTGTCAGTAGCTTTTAGAAAAGACCTCGCTCTATAAACTTTTATAGAATAACAATGTTGTATACAATCAGTTGATTACATTACTTATCAGTTCAGTTCCCCACCCCCATCTTTATAGACCAGTAAACCTTTAAAATAGATTATTCTCAAGACTATACCTCAAAATAAAGTTTATTCAAGCTGTGAGGAAGGCAAATTGGAGTCTGGTGGTGAAAGAAGCTCCATGCTCTTTCTCCCCCATTGGTGTTTGCAGGAAAAGAAGAATCTGTGTTTTAGCACTCTCCTCCCCTTGTTAGTTGGATAGCCCTGTTTATTGCTTATACATATGTTGACATAAATCCACCTTTCTTTGTCTGAAACAGACGGTGCTTATGCATTGCTTGCCAAACATGTTTTAAGAATATAATTCTAGCACATATTCATGACTTTTTTAACACACCCTGTGCATACATCAGACAAGAATTGTAATGATCAGCGAGTTATTAGTTTTCCAATGATATCTAACATGCCACCTTTTAGATACAGATTATAACAATAGTGTGCTAGGTGTGATGAGTATGTCAGGCCCGACAAGATCTGCTGACACAGTACTAACCACAGATGGGCCTCGGTATCACAGCATGTGCCTAGAGCAAAAAATTAGGCTTATATTTTTCAGAAATGCAGGTCAATAAATGTATTCGTGTAGCTGCATCGTGGTTTTTGAACCCATTCCTCTGGCCTTATTTTCTCCAACATTTACTTCTGAAAGTCAGTGGCTCAGTGTAGATCTGTGCTCTTCCTGAGATCAGCTGTGAATTTCTTGGAGAAATGAATAAGGTAACTGTTCCTATCACTACTTGTAAGCTTAGTTCATACAAACTAAACTCTTTTTTAACTGCCCTCTAGACATGGTCCTTAGCAGTAATCAGTGACTGTACCTGTTAAATATTAATATTTTACAGCATTTTAAAAAGTAAAAAATAGTCCAAGACTTTGTAATCATCTTCTTGCAAAGAGCAGCTGACATTTCTTGGAAAGCTTTAAAAGAATTTCATTTATGAAACAATTCTAGTTTTCTTGTTTCCTGTTTCCTTCTCTCCTGTATTTTTAGGGACAGTTGTATGAGAACTGGAACTTTGTTTTCATGATATGGTTATCTCCTGCTAATTAATTCACACTTGATTTCATAGTTCTCTGTGACAGTGTAGGAATGTTTGATGGCTCAGGGGCTTTGTGTGGGGGAATCAAGCAGTTGGAATAAAAGAGCCATTAACAGACAACTCCAGTTTTCATACACGTGTCCCCAGTATTAAGAAAAAGAGTTTCTACATTTCTCTGTTATCTAGGTTACCCCCTAAATAGGATGTTTCCTTATGAGGGAGTGTGTCAGATGGTTCCATCATATGCCATGATGTAAAAAGATACCGATTACAAAATTCCCACCATGGTCTGTAGCCACAATCACTTCTTTCTACCTCCTCCCTCTTCAGGGAACTGAGTTGAGTCCCTTCCTTTTCGAAGAGAATTTCAATTTTTGTTCCGCAGTTTTTTTGAAAGTTGTTAACATGTGGCCACTTAAGAACTTGAAATTGTTGATTGTCATTGTGATGAAATACAAACCACAGCTTTATCTCTGTAAGACGGCACAATGGCCTGTCAATCAAAAGCGCTCCTTTGGTCTGCAACAAATTATATTTAATTATGTGATTAAAAGAATGGTGTTAGCTGCTTTTGACCTTGATCAGGTTTGTACTCTCTATTGCATATGGTGCGATGTTTTTAAAATTTGAAATAATTATTCCCCTTTGATGATGATTTTCTATTTGGCAACTGTTATTTTTTTCTCACTTTATTTCCTGGGTGAGGATAAATCCTATCCTTGTTAAATGAATTGGGCTTTTTTTCTTCCTTCCTGGCATGCCAGCACTGTTTGTTAGCACAGCTATTTGGAAGATTGCTACTTGCTGCCGAAGGGAAAACACAAGGCATTATTTTAGTACTGACCTCACACATTGTGGCTGATTTTTCCATTGTTTTAACAGATTCCTAGAATATGCAGGCAGGGTACAAGGATTCAAACTATGTTTCCCTTGAAAATTCTGGATTTTCCTTCCCAAAGCATTGATAATGTATGTTCTCTCTCAGGAGAAAATCACACCCATATCCCTAAGAAGGACCATGAGGAGGCATCAAGCTCTCACAGAAAGGACCACCATGAGCTAGTCAGGGCTACATATCTCAATGATCTGAAAAAAGCTTTGGACAAAAACAGTTACAACCGCTTCTGTGAAGCACTATCGGCTTATAAGAAGACAGATGACTATGATGCCATGGTGTTGGTGGTAGCTGCCCTCACCACCGAGAAGCCAGAGTACTTTCACCTCTTGCAACGCAAGTATTTTTATTTAACTTTTTTTGTTTTAGAAAGAGAGAGAGGTGCTGTGAACCTGTCCCTCATACACCCCAGATGTACACAGTAAACTCTCACTGATTGGCATAAATTGGTTGCAAACTCTATCCTTCTGATGAACTTATTGGCACTGACAGAACACATTGCATCTCTTCTCTCTGTGTTCAGCACTCTGGGAAAATGGGACTTGCTTCATAAAAGTGTTAGCCAAATCCCAGTAATTTTGAAGTTATAAAATTGGGCACTGCTTCCACTTGTTCTGATTACACTCTGTTCCTGAAGAAACCTGAAACTGAGATAATACTTCAGCTAGACTCACTTCCTCCAGATGTGCTTCTTCCACTTGTATGATTTCTTTGCGTTCTTTTCCTTATTTCTGCAAGGACTGCTCTTTAGAACAGGTGATTCTGTTTATTGCATAGACTCTCAAACTACTGTTCTCATGGCTATTGGCTGCCATATCTGGTGCTATGCCCTAAAAGACTTTCAGCTTTTAGGGATAGACAGTCTCACTTCTGATTCACTGTTTTTTTTTTCCCCTCAGGTATTTACATGGACACAGTTAAGGAATTTTATTATGATTAACACTCTTTATTTACCATTATTTATAATAAAGCTTTAGAATTTAGAAACGGACATTTATTTTCTGACAGAATTTTTTCCCTTCCTGCCCATATGCGCTGGTTTGTTGTTGTAGAGTTTCTCAATATATCCTAGGCTACTGGCACTGAAAAGTTGAGGTTAGGTTTTTATTTAGTTTAAATAATACACACAGATTTTCAGACAGATAAAGAAAAAGGAAAACATACACATGTTGGGCCTAACCAGCTTGAAGAGGGATCTCTAATTCCACTACTGTAATGTTTCATTACTGCCCTCTTACTGGCTTGTGGGCATCCCAGTGCCTTTGGGCAGTTCTCTTCAGGGAGGAGTGGATGCTAGATGCTAGTGGATGCAAGGCAACTGAAGGATGAGAGCAGCTAGCAGAAGTAGAAAATGCTGAAATGTGGCTCTGTTGGGTCCCACAGAATCCCATCCAAAATCCTGCAACAGAGTGTTGGGAAATAGGTTGCCGTACTCTGTTAACTGTAGATGTGGGTTTGTCACAGCTGAAGAGTAAGATGGAAATGAACCACATGATGTGATGAGTCAGAATTTCCTGTTGAATGTCACGTTATTGAATATGCAGTGTTGTTGTAGCTGTGTCAGTCCCAGGATGCTAGAGAGACACGGTGGGTGACGGTAGTATATTTTTATTGGACCAATTTTTGTTGGTGAGAGAGTTTGAAAGCTTGTCTGTCTCGCCAACAAAAGTTGGTCCAATAAAAGATATTACCTCAACCACTTTTTGTCTCTATTATTGACTACGATGTGTCAATATTTTTACTGAGCAAGCCAGTTTCAGATTGAAGTACCACAAAGGAATTGTCTAAGCCTGGCAATAACCCATAGTGGGGACTTTTTAAAATTTCTGTACTCATGGTCTGATTCTTTCCCAATAAACAAACCGTACCAAGAGGATTCCTTCTTGAGACAACATTTTTGGGCACCAAACTTGTTTGACTTCGCTGTAACACCCTGCAGTGTCCATTGGTGCACCAGAACAGAATGAATGTCCTTTTCAGGGATGGAAGCAGAATTTTCAGACAAGCTGATGCTGCTGTCATTGCCAATACTCATCCATTCTCCAGTGAGAAAAAGAATTAATCATCAACCCCTCAAGAAACAATCAGACATTCCCCCAAACCTTCAGACATGCTGGGCAGAGGGTGGGAATCTATGGCTATTCTGGCTCAGTCTCCATAGAGCTTTTCCAAAAATGAATGAACAATCTATGCTAAACCAATTCCTTTAATGTATGTGTGACTTTTTAAAACATTTTGGGCAGGGTTCTACATATTTGTGCGTCCTCATCACAAAGAACGATTCAGGAGGATGTGTAAAGACTTGACGGGAATGAGCTGCAGTGAGGAGGAGAAGAAGAAATTGCATCCAGAGGTGCAGGAGGCCAAGAGCCCTCTGAATTTGGAGAATTCATGTTCCAAAGCAGAAACCAGTGAAACTCAGGATAAAGCTGTCAGTCATACACCAGGTTTGGAGTGAACACTTTTCTGGCATTTAGACAGTAGTATTTATTATTGTGGTAGCACGTAAGAGCACTCCAGACATGGATCTGGACCTCATTACACTCAATGCTGTACAAACACAAAACACAATAACGGATCCTGCCTCAAAGAGTCTGCAATCTAAGTATCAGATGAGAGAACAGGTGGGTGCAGAAAGACAAGTGGATGAACACAAGGAAATAATGAGACAGTCACCTGCAAAATCATTCTTCTGCTCTCATGGGAAAATTAAGGCAAGATCCTTCCATGTGAGCAGAGTCCACTATCTTTAGGTCGAGTCTGCCACATTAGAGTCGTTCCATTGGGAGGCTCTTGTCATAACCTAGTCCCAGATTTGGACCTTAGCGTCCAAAATATGGGGGTTAGCATGAAAACCTCCAAGCTTAGTTACCAGCTTGGACCTGGTAAAGCTGCCACCACCCAAAAAATTAGAGTGTTTTGGGGCACTCTGGTCCCCCCAAACCTTCCCTGGGGACCCCAAGACCCAAATCCCTTGAGTCTCACAACAAAGGGAAATAAACCTTTTCCCTTCCCCCCTCCAGGTGTTCCTGGAGAGATACACAGAAACAAGCTCCGTGAATCTAAACAGAGGGATTCCACCCTCCCCGTTTCCAGCCTTGGAAAACAGAAGTACCGAGAGCTAATCTCTCTTCCCCCCTCACCCAGAGGGAATGCAAAGTCAGGCTAGTAAATCTAGCCTCTGACTTCTTCCTCCCACCAATTCCCTGGTGAGCACAGACTCAATTCCCTGGAGTTCCCCACTAAAGAAAAACTCCAACAGGTCTTAAAAAGAAAGCTTTATGTAAAAAGAAAAAAAAATACATAAAAATGGTCTCTGTATTAAGGTGACAAATACAGGGTCAATTTCTTAAAAGAAATATGAATAAACAGCCTTATTCAAAAAGAATACAATTTAACACATTCCAGCAACTACATACATGTAAATACAAAAAAACCAAACCTATCTTTGTACTCACAACTTGGAAACAGAAGATTAGAAAGCAGGAAATAGAAAAATCCTTCCCATAGCCGAGAGGGACAGGCAGAAGACAAAGAACTCAGACACAAACTTCCCTCCACCCAGATTTGAAAAAGTCTGGTTTCCTGATTGGTCCTCTGGTCAGGTGTTTCAGGTTACTTCTTTCCAGGGGTAAGATACATTAACCCTTAGCTATCTGTTTATGACAGCTCTCCATTTTGTTCAGTGATAATTTTGAGTATGTTAATACAGTATCAGAAACGTGTGGTATGGAACAATGTAATTTAGGGGGGAAAAAGTTAATCAAATTTTTCTGGCAGACTTCTAAATGAAAACCTCCTGGAAATGCCAGTAGGTCAAATTTCACAAACAGCTGAGGTATGTCTAGTATTATGCATTATATACTGTTTGATATGTATTCATGTGCAGCTGCTTTCAAGAGTGACATGTCAAGAAAAACCCAGAGCAAGATTTTCTCCTTCTGCAGTAATCAGAACAGCAAACCTGGATCTCAGAAGACAGATACATTGACAGGATCCTGCAGCATAAGAGCACCTACCAACCCACGCAGTTTGCCAGTCTTGCCTCTCAATATGGAGCCAGAGTGTGGTAAGTGTAGATATGTTAGGCAGAGATTTGCCCTCTAACTCTAGAGAAAAGTGGTCAAAAATGTGTAGGAAATCCAAATTATGTTCACCTTTTTTAGAACAACAGTATGGAGCCATCTTTTATTACTACAGTTATTCATGTGTATTTAAGCACTCAGTGATGAGTGTGGTATAAAAGCCTATATAGAATAAAATCAAATTTGAGTTTTCTTGTTCAACTATGTCCATCCTATCTAAGTATTTATGTGGCCTAGGATGAGTGCCCCCTGAGAACTATTGCAGTTATCCTCAAACCTGCCCCTTGAGATCAGTAGTATTACCCAGCTTAATAGATGGGAAATTGAGGCACAGAACAAGTGAGTGAGGTCACACAAAAGAAACTGTGTAATAGGGCCAGGAATTAAACCTCTAAAATACAGGGGCCTCATAAAACAGATTGCACACACCTTCAACCATTGCTTTCTACAAAATGCACTGGAAACATGAATGTATAAGAACTTCCGAAACAAAGAGTTACTAAAATTTAGTGTCTTCTTTCTCTCTCTCTTTCCTTCCCCACCCCGGTAACTTCTCTCTCAACTGCTATTTTTAGGAAGATTCCAGTGCTCTAAATGCAAATCTGAGGATGATGTGCCTTTTAAATGCCAGTTATGTACCTTCACTTGCTGCAAAACATGCTGGGAACAGCTCTTAAAGGTTGGCTTTGCATATTAGTTTCAGTTATTTTCTGAAACTTTTAGTAAATTTTGTGTTGGTTTAATGAACCAGATGGACAGCCCTGGAGTCGGAAGTCCTCTGCTTACCAACAAAATACACAGTTCAGGCTTCCTTCAGGGCTTTACCACTCTGACTCCATCATCTCCATTCTGCAGTGATTGAAAGCAGACCATATCTTTTGTCCTGGTTGAGAAATAAAGCTTCACCCCATCTGAGCCTTCCCCAATTTTCTCTGCCTCCAGAAGGGTGTCAGTGGCAATCTAAGGAACTTAATTTGTGGCCAAGCTTTTTCATACATCTTAACTCTTATTTTAAACATTTTCTTTGCCCAGTTTCATTTCATTCCTGAAGTGCCTTCTATAAGGCACAATCAAGAGGCAGCCTTCCTGCCATCACTGCATCATCCTGCTACTTTAGGGTTATCCTGGCTTGCAGAGATGCATACCTTCCCTCTGGATAAGAAGATGAAAGCATTACTGCAAAGCATCTCTCTGGTAGCATCTGTGACAGGTTGGATCACAGATGGAAGTTGGGCCTCTGAGTGCTAAAGACAAGCACACTTTTGTGAGCTGTTTTCAGGTAAGCCTGCAGCTTTAGGGCAAGTAATTCAGACCCTGGGTCTTTGATGGAGCAGACAGGAGTGTCTGGCTCAGCAAGACAGGATGCTGGAGTCCTGAGCTGGCAGGGAAAACAGGAGCAGAGGTAGTCTTGGCACATCAGTTGGCAGCTCCCAAGGGGTTTTCTGTGATCTAACCCATCACAGCATCCTCCACAACAGATACTTTCTTAGACTTCCTGTGCTGTGCAGTGCTCTCAGTGACTCAAGTACAGTAGTCCAACAGGATCTGTGGCTCTTCACATGAAAGGCAGATGAGAGGATGAAAAGGGTTGACAGCTTCCATGTCCTCGGGGGTGAGGGCAAGGGTGTTAATCAGAGGCCTGTAAACAAGTTGGTCACAAAGGCAGCAGAGAAGAAAGAGAAATCCCTCTCCTCTCAGCCATGAAGCAGTACAGAAGGGACTATGAGCAGGCATTCAGAAATGGGCAGTGCTTCTGTACCTACCAGTCTTCTGAGCTTCATAGGGACTGTTTGTCAGAAAGAAGACCCAAGTGTGGAAAATCCAGATTAAATTAATAATAAAGACATCTTCAGACAAATGGGTTCTAGAATCCATTCAGAACAGCTGTTCAACAGAATTTTCCCCCCAAAATGCATGATATTCCAAACATTAAAGAATCCAGAAAATTACAAGAAAGCCAGTAGGCCATTTTGTTACTGCTGCAGGTTAGGAGTATAGAACCAGTTCCATCAAACAAGCAATCTTATAGAGTGTATTTGAGTGTTTCTTTTTGGTTCAACATAGGACAGGGTCATGCAAACCATCTTGGATCTCAAAGCACTCAGTTTATTCACTCAAAAGTCAAACTTCAGTATAGAGGCTTTTAAGTCCATCATAAAAGGTCTGCATCCCCGGAACTTCCTGTCATTGATAAGCAGAAACAGGAGTGAAGTGTGTCATTATAAGTGTCTAAATTTCTGCCACTACAAGAGACACTTTGAGTATAAGTCCCTTCCTTTCAATTTGTTGGCCTTGCCATGAATCTTTACTGAGGTCCTACTGGCAGCTGTCCAAGAAACAGGAATACCTGTCTGCCTGTTCCCGGACAGCTTGCTACCAGCCCCTCTCGAGGGAGAAAAGCCCTTGAGGCCAGTATCCTTCTGGTATGTTCTTTCTTAATCTCTGCTGCAGAAGGCCCTGGCTGATTACAAAACAGCATCGTATCACTAGATTCCTAAGAGCTGAAAAATCCACAGGTTTGTTTCCTGTTTGCTACAGACCTTTTATGAATCCTTCCTTTGAACCACTGAGGAAGGACTCCCTGTGATTTTTCACTTGCAAACTGTTTTCTAATTGCTATTATGTCAGGCTGGGGTTTTTTGTTTTGTGTTTTTTTGGAGGGGGCGGGGAGCCACAGTACTGCACCATACTGTATTTTTCGTCAGGATGAGGTGGTGGTTTTTAGGACTGAACGACACCTTAATTCCAAAATTAGTTTAGTGTTTTCTTAGCTCACAAGCAAATGAACCTTCTGTCCTTCTGCCATAATTCTCAGCAGCCTGTAGAGATGAAATGGCACACTCTTGTATGGAGTGTAGTTACAGCCAACCTGTCATGGATGTAGTGGTGTCTGCACTTCTGTTCCCAGAGGGCATATATTCACCGGGTGGTAGGGGAGTGTTCTTAATTTTGGTTACTCATCTGCATTAGCTAACTATTAGTTAAAATAGCAGGGAGGACGTGGCAACTCGTTTTTTAACTCACGTTAGCAGATTGAGTTCAACCATAGACTCCTCTATAGGCTTTAACTCGGGAGTTGGCAACTTACAGCACACGTGCCAAAGGTGACACGCAAGCTGATCTTTGAAGGCACGCGCTGCTCTGGGGTTCCGGCTGCTGCCCCATTGCCAGCCGGAGTCCTGGCTGCAAGCCCACCTCAGTCCGCTACCGGCCTGGGGTTCTGCTCACCGAGGCTGGCAGGAGGCTGAGCGGGGCCGGTGGCTGAGACCCCAGCTGTCAAGGGGCCAGCAGCCGGAACCCCAGACCAGCAGCAGGCTGAGTGCTACTGGCACCCCAGACCAGCAGCGGGCTGAGCAGGACCAGTGGCAGGACTCCAGACCGGCAGCGGGCTGAGCTGGGTTCGTGGCTGGAACCCCAGACAACGATCCCAGGGAAGGGTCACACTAAATTGACAAGATCTGCATTTTAATTTTATTTTAAATGAAGCTGGGTAAATATTTTTAAAACCTTATTTACTTCAAACACAACAATAGTTTATTTATATAATATAGACAGAGTGAGAGAGAGAGACACCTTCTACAAATGTTAAGGCATGGGAAACCTTAAATTACAGTGAATTTGGCACACCACTTCTGAAAGGTTGCCGACCCCTGCTTTAAGATAGATAAGATAATTGGAGATATACTTATCTCCTAGAACTGGAAGGGACCTTGAAAGGTCATCGAGTCCAGCCCCCTGCCTTCACTAGCAGGACCAATTACTGATATTTGCCCCAGATCCCTAAGTGGCCTCCTCAAGGATTGAACTCACAACTCTGGGTTTAGCAGGCCAGTGCTCAAACCACTGAGCTGTCCCTCCCCTAACTCATGCTGCTAATTCAAGTTAAAAGTGGAGTTGCTCTGTCTTCATAGCTATTTTAACCCAAGTCAGTTAATTTGGATTAGCTAACCCAAATTAGGAGCAAACTTCTTTTTCACTGAAGGACTTACCCCTTCTGGTTTCTTTGAATGCACGCAACACGGGTCTGGGGTCTTTTGACCTGTCTCATGGAGGAAATGTGATTCTTCCACTCCGACTAGGATCTGGCTACACTACCCTGGGTATACCAGCCACTTGTCCTGCAGGACCAACTGGTTTTCAAGCACCTGCGTTTCCTCCCTTCAGGAACTGTGACCAGTGATACAGGGTATGTATACATTGCAGCTGGGAGTGTGCCTCCCAGCCTGGGTAGACAGATTTGCACTAGCTTGCTAAAAGTAACAGTGTGGATGTTGCAGCCTGGGAAGCAGTTTGGGCTACTCCCTAAGTGCAGATCCAGGGGGTTAGATGGGCTTGGACTTGGATGGCTAGCCAAAGCCACCTCCCCTGCCACAACATCCACACTGCTATTTTTAGCAGGTGAGCTTGAGTGAAGTTAGCACAAGTCTGTATGCCCATGCTGGGAGGCACGCTCTCAGCTGCAGTGTTTTCAGGCCTGTTGCCAGAGTTGAAAGCACTGGAACAAACATATGTTGGCTTCCTTGTGACATGGGTCTGGTATAGTTTGGTTGATGAGCAGTTGAGTATCTTGCAGTTTTGGAAGCTGTCATTCTTAGAAAGACCCGGTGGGGGCAGGTTCTCTGACCCAAGAGACAGGATAAAAGGTCTGTTCTGCATCCAGTCACCTAGGAAAGAGAGGGAAACCAAGTGTTAATATTGTGGCACACAGAAGGTCTGAGAGAGGAAAGAAATTTTCCCATCTCTCTCTAAAGCCTGGAGGAGGAGAAGCCACCTCTCATTTTTGTTCAGTTCTCGATCCAACTTCATTCCCAGTGGCGATTTGTTTTGTGACAGATGTCTCACCAGCAGGAAATGAACAGCCACTGACCGCTTATTTCCCCTGGGCCCCCAAACCACCATCACATGGTAGTAATATTTGATCACTACTGACATAGTCTGGATTCGAACTGGTAACTTGTAGACTAAACTTTGGTCCTTTACTACAAGTTACTCATGAATTCATTCATGCTAAATAATCATTTCAAGCTTACTGCTTTTAATGAGGAAGTGACTAACAATCAATCATACAGCACACAATGTCATCTTTTTACCCTAATCTTAGTCCTTTCTAAGTCATTATGGTAAGACCACTTAAAGGTGTGGGAAGAATGATGGTCAGTCATTGGAATTTTCAGCATAGGAGGATGTTCAGCCCATAGGGCATGCATTAGGAAGAGCAGCTTGGGAAAGATATCTCCGGTGAATTCTTTCAAGACCCATTTGGCAAGCTGAGCATCATGCACATGATGTATACTGTAGGGCTTTGTCCTTAAATATTTTGTGAAATTGGTAGTCTTAAATGCGCCAGTATATAATGAACAAGTAGACACTGTGCAGTTTTTTCTACATACCTCTTCCAGTGTGCCTCAGTCCTGATTTGCAGCATTTTGTGCATGTTATTCCTGAGCAGAAACTATACATTTTTCTACCTTACGCAGTGGGTCTGTATAAATGGGCAGATTATCATAATACTTTGCACGTATATAGTGCCTTCCATTTGAGGATATCAAAGCATGCTTACAAATGGATGTTTCCTGGGGATTAGACTGAGACAACCAAGCTTCTATCCATTTGTAGCCTTTGAACCCCTGTTTCCAGAATCAAAAGGCTAATGCATTAAGCCTGTCTGCTGCAGTCTAGCTTCTGTTACGAGGACTGACTAACTTCTATACTGGGAGACCTTGAACAGCTACAGCTCATGCTGCATGTGTCCTTTGATTATGTAGCAATCTCCAAGGCTGTCAATATGGCATGCATGCATGCATCCGATGAAGTGGGTATTCACCCATGAAAGCTCATGCTCCAAAACATGTTAGTCTATAAGGTGCCACAGGACTCTTTGCTTTTACAGATCCAGACTAACACAGCTACCCCTCTGATACTAGAAATTAGAAATTTATCTAATGAAAAAGGTGAAAAAAACTCAAACAACCTGAAACAGCAAACTGAAAAAAAAAATTGTTTCAGGTCAAAATAAATGTTTTTTTTCGGTGAGATCAAAAAAAATCAGTTTTCAGTTTGAGCCGAACTAAATTTTGTCAGTTGTTTTTTTTTTTTTAAGTTCAGCCCCTGAACAGGAAAATTGATTATTCGCTCAGCTTGAATTGCTACTTCTTTAGGAGATTTTTCCTTTTCTTTCTTATGTCACAACCAGTTAAATGGTTACATAGCAAGTATATTTGTAATAATTGTTGGGGACTGGCAAATGGTGGGTGTGACTGATGTTTCTATTGAGACTGCTATTCTGTAGACTTCCTCCTTTGCAGATCTACTGTATGCAGACATTTGACTGGAAACGTAATGCCTTTAATCTGTGTTTTGTTCATCTGTCTCCCCAGATTGCTAAAAAGTGCCCAGAATGCCAAACTGATACCAAGAGGAAGCATTTAGCCCAAGTTTTTTTCCTGCCATAACCTCCCTGACAAGGGGCAAGTGCATCACGTCAGCACTGGTTAAAGAGCCAGCAGAAAAGGAGATTGGAAAAAGAGGCAGGGTGCACATTCATTTACGGACCCTGGAGCTCAGTCTCTCACAGCATCATTCTTTTCCTTGGCAAGTTCATCAGTCTCCAAAGACCTCTCTTCCCACTCCTCTTTCAGCAAGAGGGGAAAGAAGCAAATCTTGTCCTTGGAATTATATTGAAATGGGGATCTTGATTTCTTCTCTGTTTAAATGAGCAGATTCTTGTGATGTTCTGGTCCTTTTCGGTTGTACTTTGACTGCCTGGAGTATATTTTCAGTAATTGCCTCCTCTCAAATATTTACTCAATCCTGGAAAATTTCCCAGCAGCAGTAGTGCCATTGAATCCTCTTTTCCAGGAATACCACTTTCCTTTGGTGACTGACAGGAGCTGTTACTGCTAGGTGATTTCAGAAGTGTAAGATGGTGAAAGTCTTTCTAAATCCAGTTTTTTACTGCGCTTCACCAGTAGTACAGACTTAGCACATCTTGTGCTTGTACCCACTCATTTATGTCTGCCCTGCCGATCAGAAGCCTGTTTCTTATATTGCTGTAAGTGTTGAATGTTGCACTGTGTGTGCTTCCAAAGAGGACTTGGCTTCTTCTGAGGCACTTGCACACTCCTGTTGTGCCTGTACGGTTTCATACTTGTGTTTTCAGAAGTATAGCAGGGAGAGTGAAAAGACTGTTCATATTCTTTCAAAGTGAACATACAAACTGATTTTAAACTACATCAAGTTGGAAAAGAGAAACACTTCGATATTTTCACTTTCTGATGGGGGGGATTAATGTTTTGCTGATTTAAGGAATTGCATCAATTTTAAATCTTCAGTGGAAATTCTAAAATAAACTAAGTAAAAATGAACCAGTTTGCACATCCTGAGTGTATTGTACATGGCTTTTTGTTTATCACTGTGTCTGGAAGAGGTGGGCGTTGAATCCAAGTGGAAGTAAATAGAAGTCATTTTGCTATTTGATTTTAAATACTCTGATATTTTTGCAACAATCCTTTGATAATTTTTTGTCACTCTTGTGTTTTCAGTTGTCAAATTGAATAACATGATATAATGGCTGGAAGTTGAAACTAGGCAAATTCAGACTGGAAATAAGGCATACATTTGTATTGGAGAGTAATTAACCATTGGCAATGTACCGAGTATTGTGATGGATTCTCCATCGCTGACCATTTTTAAATCAAGACCAGACGTTTTTCTAAAAGATCATCAGCTCTAGGAAATATTTTGGGGAAAATTCCTGTGACCTGTGCTATGCAAGAGGTCAAGATGATCACAATGGCCCTTTCTGGTCTTCGAGTCTATGAATCAGTGACAAATACATATGACTTTCAGATGCTTTGAATTTGGGCGAGGGGGTGTCATGGAATTACCCTTTTGGTAAATTTGATTTGCTTTTGCTTAGTCTAAAGGTGGATTTTGGGTGGAAAGTTTTTAGTAAAATTCCCTTTGTCCATCTTCAATATATTCTAAAATGAAAGGTGAGTGATTGTCTGAGAAATTTGAGAGGGTCTTTTTCTCTCATTTTGATAATTGAAAACTGCCATTTTTGAAATTTCATACTTGCCGTGGACTTTGTCCACAATTAGAAAAGTGTCTTTGACAAATTAGAAGAAACTTCAGTTAGAAACAGCTTAGTTGTGCATGTGTGGTATGTGACTTTTAGTGTGTCAAAATGTGGAATTGTGGGTACGCATGTGTGCTCCAATTTGAATTCACATCTGTTGGTTTTAACTGCTTCTGTGTTTTTTCCTAATAAGTTCAGACTGGGAGAAGGTGGGGGTGTATTTTGTTTTTCAGTGATGATGATACAAAAGCTTTTCCTTACTACCTAACTGAATAATTAGAAGGAGAAGTTGAAATATGAGGATTTAGATGGATCTGAGGACAATCTTGTGCTGGAATATATTCTCCCAGACTTCACTATATCCTAATATGTGGACATATTTTACTGTACATTTAAATTTGCCAGCATCTTACTGTTAGCATATTACCTTATTTTTGCTGTCTCTGGCTTTTCTGAGTACCTAGATGTCACTTTTTCCTCTTTGTTTTTTGGACAGTGGTCTCAGATGATTTTGAGCATTTCAGCCAGATACACACACATTTTTATTTTTGTCCGATTTTTTTTTAAACCTTTTTGTCAGTTCTGCTAATGTGCTGCTGATACTAAGCTAGGTGTGGGAGACATCAGCAGGGACAAATAACACAAAGGGATGTATTGGTGTTCACACCTCAACTGCTGGAAGAGGGCCTCATCCTCCCTGATTGAACTAACCTCGTTATCTCTAGCCTGATTCTTGCTTGCATATTTATATCTGCTTCTAGAAATTTCCACCACATGCATCCGACGAAGTGGGGATTCACTCACAAAAGCTCATGCTCCAATACATCTGTTAGTCTGTAAGGTGCCACAGGACTCTTTGCTGCTTTTACAAAGGGATGTAGTAGTTATAAACATGGATGGGAAATAATTAAATGAGGTTTCACCCTGGAAGCTTATACTTACACAAGGAAACCAAGAGGAAAGATATTTAGCAAATAGTAATGTTGGAAAGGCTCTAGGGCTGAAACACGGCCAGCAACAAACTCCTGCCTCTTTAAAGCCCCCAAGGTCTTGTAACAGATTGACACCACAAAGCTATCATCTGGTCAGGGAGGGAGAGGCTATAATACAATGATGTGATAAACAGGAATGGTGTGGAGGAAACCAGGCATCCCAGATAGTGTCTCCACACATTAAATATGAAATATTTTTAGTGGTGATATTTTCTTTGTATTAGAGCCACATGACATCATCCTCAACCTAAATACTTTTTCTAGTCAGGAGTCCTCTTTATGCCTTTAACAATAAATATATTAGTCATCATGACTTCATGGAAGTCAAAAATATTCTGTGAAAAGCAGCTTAGATTAATTCTTTTCACCCTGTAGCATCTTTGTAAGTGACCTGAGATCATCAGATGAATCAAGTGCCACAACCACTCCTGAGTGTTCAGTTCCAGCCATTGGTTTTTGGTGCTAATTTCACACCTTAATACCGTTAGGCCTGTGCAACCTGTGGCATGTGAAGTTTAAGAACAGAGCAGAATCATAATGGATTCTATTATAATGAAACTCTTTGAGGCAGTGGAATATTTCAGTGCGCTGCAATGTGCAGTCTGTGATTCTGCTTGTGTGGGAAAACCTCATTAAGTTCCTCTGTCATTTAAAAGAACTGCTCCTTGCTCCTTTCACCACTAGAGGGAAGTTGCAGTACAGGATAGACCATGGGTTTTCACTGAAGAGTATAATTTTGGACTCCTTTTGGTAGTGGAGATATCCCTTGAAATGATAACTTCACCTGTGTCTGTTTAAGGGAGCTTTAATTGCTGCAGACTCATGCAGCTGGATTTTACTTCGTCTTATTTTTGATTATTGGGTTTCACAGTCTGGTGGGTGGAAATTATTATAATTATTCAGGTAACAGAAATAGAAAAATGTTTAGTAAAGTTTGTGGGAAGATAACCAGGTTAGTGACCATGCTGTTTTCCTCATCCATCCCAAAAACATAAACCCCCAAACTAGAATATCTTCATTTCACATTCTTCTGCGTGGATGTCTTGGGGGGGCAGGGAAGATGGGTGGTTGGATCTTAAGAAGACATTTGGAGACCCTGGATTTATTAACCTACTGGGCCAACTGTAAATCTCGATATATATCACAAGCGTTTGGGGAAGGGATAGTTTGAGGAATGTAGAGTGGTCATTTATGAGATGGATGATGATTATTGTGGGCAGAGTTATGATTATTATTCATACTACCATAACCTATGGGAACCCTGCCAGAGTGTTTCAGTCCCGTGATCTTACCAATAGATGGGTCTCTAGCTGGGTTCTGAATTAACACAGTTTATAGCACAAAAATAATGGGTTGAAGTAATTGATTTACTGTACTCTTACCTTCCTAAAGGTCAGAGGTGAGGTGGGTGGGGGAAGCTGCTGTTCCATGGATACAGAATTTCGCTCTCTAGTAGTGTCTGTCAGTGTGCCAACTCTAATGAGCACTACAATATAAGACAAAAATTATCTATAATACTTTGGGTTTGGCTGCGGGGCCAGAAGCCACTCACTGGTATCGAAGTGCCAGTTTTAAATGGAACATCTGGATATCCATGATTCACCTGGCAGATGAGTCAATGATTTTCATTTAGCAAATCCAGTGGTTTCATTCATCAGAATGATTGTGCTGTTTGAACTCCTGCTTGATACACATACTGCAATAAAAGGTGTTAATGCAGATCTCTTTTTCATCTGAACTAGGGGAAAATCTTCCAGATAAACACTTGCACTTGTTTAACCATTCAAAAGTATTTTTGTATGACTGTTTACCATTTCAGCTTGTTCAGAGATTTGCAGATGTTTACTCATGATCCAATCCCTTGCAACTTCTTGGAAATATCCTCAGTGAATGTGTAGCTAACGATGATAAGAGGCTGTGAAAATCCATTATATGTTGATACAAATTATTTCGCCTTTTGGTTACCAGAGAATGAAGTGTGTCAAAGCTCCACAGAAACTAACAGGCAGCCAGATATTCACAGCATCCTTCTCAAATCCCTGCTTTCCTGGGAAATGGCTGCTACTTTCAAACTTTGACATTTGTAGCTTGTCTGCCTAGTATATATACATATATAATTTAGTTTTAATAAAATGATTTAGATAAGGGCATGTTGAGGAAGCAAACGCCTACCAGTCCCCTGCTGACAGTGACTGAATTGAATGAGGTTGCAAATCATCCAGGTTAATATTATCCAGAACAGATCATGCTTTCTAAAAGGGCAATAAAGCTAAAACCCCATTTGGAATATGGACCTGTAAAGGTCAGCCCATTACTTCTCTATCATACAGTAGGAATTGCCAGACCAGACTAGACTTCATTTCCAGCTAGTACAGTATTGGCTCTCTGACAGTGGCCAGAATCAGATGTATTAGAGGGAATGTACAAAAAACCCTGCAATAGTTACATGAAATAACCAGCTCAAGGATAGCTACAGGTTAACCCCATCATTAGAGGTTGGTTTATGCCCTGAAGGCTTCTATCCCTTCCAAACATTGGGTTATAGTTTTAATCCTGTCTGACTTCCACGCAAATGTCCGATCCTTTTTCAAATTCTGGTAACATTATAAGATTGATCTTTGACAGGTCCGGTAGCTGTAAGAACAAGGATTCAAATGTGAATTCACCCTTCAGAATGGGAGCAGACCCAACGCAGACCTAGAGTTGGAGGTATGATAGTTTTGTGTTTCCAACTAAAGATTAGTCCCACCTGCTCAGTCAGAGGAAATGCTCAGTGCAGGTCCTGCTTAATTCTAGTCTGTGCAAGATACTCATGCAATGGCTGGTTCTTTGGGAGGAAATTCCCACTTGTCTCCCCCATGTCTGACTCTCTGCTTTGCATTTTGTTTTCTTTTGATAGGTTTTGCATTTGCTTTTCGAAACGCATGATACATGACTCTTCTTTGAAGTTTGTTGAATGCTAGTAATTGGGGGACCTGTTTGGATGAGAAACACTGCCTCTTCCTCTGGGGGGGCACTACTGGGTCACTTGCAGTAATTGCATTCATTAATCTATTGCCTGGTGCACAGGATGTTTACACCACACACTTTTTTTTTTAAAGTGGTCAGAAGGGAGGCTATACAGTAACATATACAGTGCATACACACACACACACACATATATATATATATATATAGTGTGTGTGTTTATGGAAATATATAGTGAGAGAGAGCATGCATGCTTAGGCATAGAACTGTATAAATAGAATGTTACATTAATGTTGCACCTGTGTTAAATTATCAATATCATGGATGTTGAGTGATTTGCACATTAGGTGTTTGACCTTGCAGTCTTTATTTGAGCAATGTCCTTGGAGAACCCATCACAGACCTCACCTCTTTCTGCTTCAAGTGCAAAGTGCATTTCTTTGACTGCCTTCTGTAACCTGAATACACAGCAATATGAATATTTATTAAAGAAAGAGGAGACCCTACCAAAACAAGGCACTCCACTGCACATGCTTCTCACACTGGGAAGAGGATGAGAAAACAAACATGCGACAGAAGTTAGTCATGTTGCTTAATACGCACTAAGGGAAGATGCTGAGATACTGTGGTGATTAGAACCTATGTAGGAGAGTTGTAATAAGAAATAGAGCTAAAATGGAGTCTTATTTTGAAAAATGTCTAACGATGGCAACATGATGTTTTCTATGTTTTGTCTCAATGATGTCTAGATAAATCTGTCCAGTTTGCAAGTAAAAAAGCAATTTTGGGGAAGTCTAACTGTGCAGCCCTGGCAGCTTAAGTTACATTCTTTTTGGCTTGTGCATCACCAGTAGACATCTGCAATAGGAGTTTAGTTAACAGTCCTGTTTATGTGCAAACCTGAATAGAATTCAGCTCCCTCTCCCATACTGCATCGGCTCTGCAGAGCTAACAACAATAAAAAGTAGTAAAAACTAAAAGGCCAGCTGCTGATTGGCAGAGTAAGCAGGTGCTATTCTGCATAATCACTTTTCACTGTTAAACACCTTAAAGTTGAATTTGTGGCACAATCCTGAATGGTTTACAATACAAATTAAATGAAGAGGTTTTATACTTGTGTTTTACATAGGAGATGCTCAGAAATGCTTTGTCAATATCTAGTGAGCACAACTGAACATTTATTTACAAAACATCCTTGGAATGCCAGGAAAATAAGTGGAAGAACAATTCAGGCTTATGTGATCATAAGGTGTGTTGCTATATGTGTGTGTGTCTGTGGGCAGCAATTGCAAAATCAAAAGGGGAAAAATATTCCATAGAAGATTCCCCAAGATCAATGCCGAGTATGACATTGCATGGCTTTGTACCTAGCATGTTTTCTTTTCTCCTGTTTGTTGGAAGAAAATGAAAAAAAAGTGCCATGAGTTTCCTGTTCTCTAACAAGCACAGTGCTATCAATTTCTGCCCTGCTTCTCTCACTTTCTAACACAAGATGTACTTGTTTCGGGGATAGGAGTCAGAGTGTAAGGAGATTAGAGGCAAAATACCAGCTTGGTAGGGGAGCAGTTCTGCCCCTATACTGAAGTGCTGATAATAGTGCCTACAGGCAGTCTGGAGTAACTCAGCTCATGCTCCTTCCACCTGTGCTAGCGAAGGGAAGACAGAAGTACTTGTAAGCAAAGGTGGGCACAAGAGCGAGCAGAGGACTCTGGCGCACATTCATTGCCATGGAGTGCACGGAGGCTGTCTGCAGATGTACCACTGGGTTTGGCTGGATTGTGAGGGGTGGCTAGGGTAGCATGGGTCAGAAATGAGAAGCTGCTGCTGCCTGAGGATTTCTGATGAGAATTAGATATGGGGCATTGATTCTCGCAGGACCCGAGTCAGGGTGTTCTGCTTTGCGGCTCTCCCCCCAAACACTTAGAGAGGGATCTTGTGCAGCCAGAGGGGATTAGGCGATGAACCCTTATGTGGGAAGATTTCCTAGGCTGCAGGGCAGAGAAGAGATCTAGCCAGTGGGATGGCTGTGGATCAGTGTGGTTATCTGCTTTCCCCATGGATCCTTAGGATCTATAGCTTCTGGCTAAGGAACATCACTATAGTATTTACACGTTGACTTTCTTTATATTGGACACCCCGGGAAGGTTCAGTTACTATAGAAAAGCCAAGGCAAGTAAGCGCTTTACCATTTCGTTTGAAGGTGGTCAGTCTAGTGATCAATCATGGCTCTTATATGAGGGGAATGCATAGCTGTGGCCATGGTCTGAGAACGCTTGGTCCCTGCTCCTGTGAGTTTTAGCCAGAGGAGCAGTTTGCTAGATCTATGGAGGGGGATAGTGTAGTAGCAACTTACACAGTGAAACTCTATGGAGTGTCTGGGGTAGTTTTTTCTCTGCAAGATTCCTCGTCTTCCCCTAGTAATGATGATAGCAATGGTCTTTGTGGCCTGTGATGCTGTGCTGGGATCTTATGACATTGGGGAATGGAGCATATTTAGCTACTGATGATGCATGCAACAAATATATGTGACGAAAAGATTCCCTGACTGGGAAGTTATTGAACATTTACAGCTAGGGAAGAGAATGTATAGAGGGGGAATTTCCCTGCCTTCCCCCGGGTAACTCAATTCCTGATGTGTTCGGGTAAAATGTGTAATACTCAAACGAGAGTGTAGACGGTGGATGTGCAAAATTTCAGGTATCATTTGCTTCCTGGACAAATATTCACAGCAAATACATGTGTGTACACACAGTTTTGATTCTAATACAGTATGTACAAAACTGCCTGGACATGGCAATTAATTATTGTTAGAAAATTCTAACCCATGCCCGGGTGTGAATGGGAAAGTGAAGCCAAGCTTTCGAGTAATAGGGGTTTTATGTTGTGTTTTGGCAAAAGAAGAAAGTATTCCCATAAAAAGGAAGCAGATAAGTTAGGTAGCTTTCTGGATGTCTTTTAGAACTGTGTGTTTTCAGTGTTGTAGAGTGTGGATCCAGTCCTGCTCTGGTGGGAGTTTTGCCATTGAATTCAGTGGGAACAGGACCAGACCCCCCTCCTCCCCCTGGAAAGAGAGAAGTCCTGATTTTCCGAAGTGCCTAATATCTATGGATATACCTGTCTCATAAAGCAGGGACCTGGAAAGGTTATTTGAGTCCAGTACCCTGACTTGGCTAACAGGACTAAGTATTAGCTTTGAGAGGTTGTTTTTTTGGGGGGGTTTGACCCCAGATCCCTAAGTGGCCTCCTCAAGGATTGAACTCAAAATCCTGGGTTTAGCCACCAATGCTCAAACCACTGAGCTATTCCTGCCCCCATGATTCTGGGTGCTTCAAGGGGGTGGGGGTGGGGGGAACAACCTGGGATACCTTAAACAGGCCTGCTTTTCAGAAAGCACCAAGCTCCCAGGTACTTTCACCTGCAGTTGAATACAGTCGCAAGCCCAGCCAGGCTGAAAAGGGGAGGTGACCCCCGTTCTGGAGCTGTCTAGTGTGATTAGAGCCCCCTTCCCTGACGGAGTCTCCAAGAGGAGCCAGTGGGGTGCTGCCTTATACACTGCTGGTCACCCTGTATTGCGGCCCTCGCTGGGGGACCCGTCCCCCCTGCTGGGTGGGGAGCAGCACTGGCCTCTTGTGCCTTTCCCCAGCAAGGGAGCTGCGGCGGCTTCCCAGGTAAGGGACACGTGTCCCCTCTGCTTTGCGTCCTGGCGCGGCGAGCCGGCAGCGGCTGGAGCCCTCGGGGAGAGCGCGCACCCCGGGGCGCTGCGCCGGGCCGGGCCGGGCCGCAGGGAAAGCAGGCAGCCGGCAGGGGCTGGAGCCCTCGGGGAGAGCGCGCACCCCGGGGCGCTGCGCCTGGCCGGGCCGCAGGCAAAGCGAGCAGCCGGCAGGGGCTCGCTCCTGTGCTGCAGCGGCCCCGCTCCGTGCGGACTGCCCCGAGCTGGCAGCTGATGATTCATCACGGCGCCGTCGCTCTTACGCAAGAGGCGATTCCAGGCCTTGCTCGGGGGGCAGGGCTTGCGCTCTTCGGCCTTATAAAGTGGCTGGGTATGTGAGCAGGGAGGCAGAGACAGCAAGGGCAGCAGCTGTGAGCACCAGCGCTCAGCTAGGTAAGGAGGGGAAAGGCAGCGGCTGGCGGGGTGTGTGTGTGTGTAGGGGGAGGAGGGTGTATGGCCTGTGGACGTGTCCACCTGTGTGTGAGAATTCGCTTTATTAAGCCAGGCTTCAGTTTTTCAGAGTTTATAATTTCATTTTGGGGATGGGTGTGTTTTTAGCTATTTTTTGAGTTTTTATGTAGGTGCCCAGAAATCTGAGGTTTTTCAGTGGCTTTCTCTTTGTATACGCTACCGCAGTGAGCAAGTGTGTTACTCATTACAGTAGCACACACTGTAAAGCATAAGCTCTTTGTCACATTCCTTGGCGCACTTTGGTGTGTCTCTGGTTCAAACAGCATTATATTAAAGCACACTAGGGACACTTCAGTGCGCACCAGCAGGGTCATCAGGGACTAATTATGCCCAACACATTTGTGTGCTTTAGAAATCATACCCCCTGTAATGCGCACTTGTGCTCTGTGTAGGCAAGCCCTTAGCTACAAGTAACAATTTCCAGTGTTTTTCTCGTGTTTATTGGGTAAACATAGTTCTATTTATTTTTGTAATGGGGTGTTATCGCAGTATTTATCAGTGAAAAGCTAGAACTAAATGCCGTAGAAATACAGGACAGGATAGAAAGTAAGGTTTGCATCAGTCTTTTTTATTTCATAATTTTGTACCCTTGTGTGATTAGGACTGATTTTTATGAGTGTGCATCATATATGTCTGTGTATCATATATGATCATGTATATATGCAAACTGTGTGTGTGTGTCTAGAGAGAGAGAGGTACAGATATAGCAGACTGATTTTTCAGAGGGAGTTGGAAGCCATCAGCACCTTTGCAGACCAGGTTGATGAAATGTGTGTGATGTTCTCCTTGACTTTCAATGAGACTAAGGCTCCTACGTCATGTTGTTAAATGGGGTAACATTTTTGAGTGTCCTTTTTTCTCCCCAGTAAATTGTAAGAGCTTTAATTTGTAATTACAAACTTTATAAAGCAGATGGTTTTAAGCTGATAAACCAGACTACTTGCCTGGCAGCTTGTTCTAGTTTTTCTGGTATAAATTTGTATGTATCAGTCTCAGAATTACTGCATTGTGCTTCTTAAATATTCAGTTAGACCCTTGATAAAAATCCATATCACTTTTTTACTGAAGGCTCAGAGTTAACATTTAAACTGCTGTAGCTCAGCTATTTCTTTTTAAAATACTGAATGAAATCAGGTGATAGGGTAACAATTATCATGTTAGTCATCACCAGGGGGTTAACCCAGGATCTCTGGAGCTAATGCCAGACTTTCAACAGCTTGAGCCAAAGGACTAAGTCCCCTGGTTGGTAGCTGTAGCAGACATCCTCTGTGGATCAGGCACAGAAGGGGATGCGTAACGTGCACTGAGCAGTGGGCAACAATAGCATAGGGGATAATTGTTTACCAAATGTCATGCAATTATTCCAGTGCAAAAAGATCATCTCATTCTTTTCTCCCTCCAGCTCTCATCTTTATGCCGGTCTTGACTTTGCCAGCTCCTAGATACACATAACTTCCTCATGTTAAATGTTTTGGAGGCCACCTTCTGAGTAAAGAATTCTGTGACTTTTGTGTCTGACTCTCTACTGCTCTCTCTAATCCAGATCTTCTCAGTAAACTCTGAATCATCTTTGTCTAACAGTTTCCTTCTCACATCTCCCTTTATCTGTGAATCCACCTGCTGCACATCTCCAGGCTCAAGAGAATTAAACTTTACCTAGATGTCTGCTCTGCCAAAACCCTTATGCATGTATTATTTCCTCAATGTGGCTACTGCAATACCCTCTTCTTCTTCGAGTGATTGCTCATATCCATCCCAGTTAGGGGTGTGCGCGCCACGTGCACGTTCATCGGAGAAACTTTTACCCTAGCAACCCTCGGAGGGTCGGCTGGGCGCCCTGGAGTGGCGCCGCTATGGCGCCTAATATATACCCCAGCCGACCCGGCCACCCCTCAGTTCCTTCTTACTGCCCATGTTGGTCTTTGGAACAGTGGAGCCAGGCTTAGCTGACCACCACATTCCCTAGCAGCTCATAGTTTTTCTTATCGTTGTTATATCCATAGTTGTAGTTAAGTGTTGTGTTATATATATATATATATATATAGTTAGTTAGTTAGTTAGTGTTAATAGTATTGTTGTTAGTACTTGTTTGAGGGGATCGGGGGTCAACCCCTTCCCCGCACCCGGAGCCAGAGCTCATGCCTGGCTTACCGGGTTTCAAACAGTGCTCGGCCTGTCACAAGCCTATGCCAGTAGGAGATCCCCACGACTCCTGTCTAAAGTGCCTCAGGGAGTCACACTTATCCGCTAAGTGCTCAATTTGCAAGACATTCAAGCCGAGAACTAACAAGGAGCGGGACATCAGGTTAAAGCAGCTCCTCATGGAAGCGGCCCTGACACCTCCGTCCTCAGCACCGAGCACAAGCCAGCCGGTAAGCAAAGGCACCCCCACGGCACCGAGCGCTGCCACCAAGGACTCCCGGCACCGGCCCCCGCCGGCACCGAAACCTACTCCGAGCCGCTCCCTCTCCCGGAGGTCGAAGATGGCGAAGACCCAGGTGAACCTGCCAACACCCGCCTCGCAGCCAGAGCCTGCACCGAAGTCGGACCGCCTGGGACCGATACCTGCCGTGGCACCGCCTAAGCTGGCACCGTCGACTCCAGCCCCACAAGGGCCATCGAGTCCGACGCCTCGCAGCTCCCCGGTACCCACCGTTGTAGAGCTTACTTTGCCGTCTATCCCGGAGACGTTTTCTGCAGCAAGAGACCTGATCGCGATCACTGATGCGGCACCGCCCTTACCCCCGGCACCGCCAATGTGGGTACTGCAATCAATGGGCAAGCCGACCCTGACCAGACCATCATCTGTCAGCGTGGCGGACTGGCACTGCTCCAGATCGCGATCCCGCAGACGCTCCAGATCGAGACGTCGCTCCCACTCTCGACGGCGATCCCGGTCTCGGCACCCTTCGGACTCCCGGCACCGGTCTTCACCTCGGCACCGTTCAGGCTCCCGGCACCGGTCAACATCTCGAGCGTCAACCCGATACTCGCGGTACCGCTCCAGCTCCCGGCACCGTACCAGGCACTGCACCTCCAGGAGCGGGTCAAGGCAGAGAGACTCGAGATTTCGGTCGACCTCCCGGCACCGAGCCAGTCGCAGGTCCTGGTCTCGCTCTCGGTACCGATATGAGTACCGGCACCGGTCGCCACAACCGAGGGATGTGAGGTCCGTTGGGACTTCGGCTCCATCCTTCGCTGCTCCACCATAGCCGTCCAGACACACGTCTGCATCCTCCCAGGCGGACAGCTACTACGACTGGGACCGTGATCCGGAAGTACCGGTGGGTGTGTTCCAGGACCGCCGTCCACAGGACATAGGATCCCAACAGTGGTCCTTCTGGACACCCTGGGCGTACCATCAGGCCCAGGGTGCTCCCCTGGTCCAGACCCATTCTGCTACCTCGGAACATCGGGTACCAGAGGCCACCGTTTCCTGCCCCCCCGCGGTTGAGTCAGAAGAACAGGTACCACCAGACTCCCCGGGGCAGCTGGAGCAGGAACTGACCCAGGAGCAGGAGGCCATCCGGGACACACTCATCCCCGGAATATCCTCCTCCTCCTCGCCGGATGAAGCCATGGCAGGGATCTCATCTTCAGGACCCTCGCCGATAGACCTCAGGGCCCATCAGGACCTCCTGCGCAGAGTGGCCATTAGCATCAATCTCCCTGTGGAGGAGGTCCCAGAAGTTGAGGACCCAGTAGTGAGCATCCTCACTGCGGATGCTCCCACCCGGGTAGCGCTGCCGTTTATCAAGACCATCCAGGCCACTGCCGATACCCTTTGGCAGTCTCCAGCCTCCATTCCACCAACGGCTAAGGGAGTTGAAAGAAAGTACATAGTACCCTCTCGGGGGTACGAATACCTGTACATCCACCCTCCTCCCTCTTCCCTAGTTGTCCAGTCGGTCAACGAAAGGGAACGACATGGCCAGCAGGCACCGGCCCCTAAATCCAAAGAGGCTAGACAGATGGATCTCCTAGGTCGCAAGGTGTACTCAGCAGGGGCCTTGCAACTCCGTGTGGCCAACCAACAGGCCCTATTGAGTCGGTACAGTTACAACACCTGGGCGGAGGTGGGTAGGTTCTCCGAGCTACTACCCCCGGACTCACGCCAGGAGTTCAATGCGTTCCTGGAGGAGGGTAAGAAAGTGGCCAGGACCTCCCTCCAGGCCTCCCTAGACGCGGCCGACTCAGCAGCCAGAACCCTGGCCTCGGGGATTACCATGAGGCGCATTTCCTGGCTTCAGGTCTCCAAACTACCCCCGGAACTGCAGCACACCATCCAGGACTTACCCTTTGATGGCAAGGGTTTGTTCTCGGACAAAATGGATCCCAGGCTGCAAAGCCTGAAGGACAGTCGAGTTATCATACGCTCGCTGGGGATGCATACCCCTGCGACCCAGCGTAGACCCTTCAGGCCCCAAGCACACCGCCCATATTTCCCACCCCGGCAAAGGCAGGACCTCAGCAGAAGGCGCGGACGGGGGGGGCCGCAGACGCCAGTCCAGCTCCCACGGGGGCCAAAACCAAGGGCCCTCTAAGGCACCACCGGGCCCCAAGTCCGGCTTTTGAAGGTGTGCCCGGGAACGGCATACCAGCCTCAGGACAGGATCCTTCCCCTACCTTCTCCAACCGCCTCTCCCACTTCCTCCCAGCGTGGTCCCAATTAACATCAGACCTTTGGGTTCTGCACACAGTGAAGCAAGGATACCACCTACAATTTGCTTCTTCACCACCCTCCCGCCCCCCTTCCCGTCCCTCTTCAGGGACCCCTCTCACGAGCAAACCCTCCTGCAGGAGGTCCGATCTCTCCTTGCAGCAGGAGCTATAGAGGAGGTACCTCTAGACGAGAGAGGAAAGGGGTTTTACTCCCGATATTTCCTGATTCCCAAGTCCAAGGGAGGCCTCAGACCCATCCTAGACCTGCGGGGCCTCAACAAATGGATGCTCAAGTTGAAGTTCCACATGGTCTCCCTGGGAACGATTATCCCATCCCTGGATCCTGGAGACTGGTATGCCACCCTCGACATGAAGGACGCGTACTTCCACATTGCCGTCTTTCCACCGCACAGGAAGTACCTTCGCTTTACAGTCAGACACCAGCACTTCCAATTCACAGTCCTCCCCTTCGGCCTCTCCACGGCCCCGAGGGTGTTTACGAAGTGCATGGCCGTCGTGGCTGCCCACCTCCGTCGTCAGCAAATTCATGTGTTCCCGTACCTGGACGACTGGCTCCTCAAGGGGTCCTCCCAGTCGCAGGTGCGGCAGCATGTCGAGGTGGTTACGGACCTTTTCTCCCAGTTAGGCCTGCTCCTCAACGCTGAGAAATCCACCCTGGTCTCCACGCAAAGGCTGGACTTCATAGGCGCAACCCTGGACTCTACTCAAGCCAGGGCCTACTTACCTCAGCCCCGCTTCCAGACGATCGTCTCGATCATACGAAGCTTGCAGGCCTCCACAATCACCTCAGCTCGCACCTGTCTCGCACTCCTGGGACATGTGGCCGCATGTACTTGTGTGACAAAGTATGCCAGACTCTGCATGAGACCCTTCCAAACGTGGTTTCATTCAGTATTCCGCCCGGGGCAGGGACCACCTAGACGTCCTGGTGACAGTCCCCCCCGCCCCCTCCGCTGCCTCGACTGGTGGCTAACTCCATCCCTCGTATGCGCGGGGATGCCTTTCCATCCACAGCCACCGTCGATGACAACGGATGCATCATCCCTGGGTTGGGGGGCCCACTTAGGGCACCTGCGTACCCAGGGTCTCTGGTCGTCCCAGGAGTTGACACTTCACATAAACGTCCGGGAGTTGAGGGCAGTCCGCCTCGCCTGCCAGGCGTTCCAACAACACCTACACGGCCGTTGTGTTTCGGTATTCACGGACAACACAACGGCCATGTACTACATCAACAAACAGGGAGGGACCCGTTCATCTCCCTTATGTCAGGAAGCCATTCGACTCTGGGACTTCTGCATAGCCCAGTCGATAGATCTTGTGGCGTCCTTTCTTCCAGGGGTCCGGAACGCACTGGCGGACAGGCTCAGCCAGTCCTTTCTCTGCCACGAATGGTCGATCAGACCGGACGTCGTACATTCCCTCTTCCAGAGGTGGGGATTTCCCCACATAGACCTGTTCGCTTCCTGCTCGAACAGGAAGTGCCAGGAGTTTTGCTCCTTTCAGGGTCTCTCTCCCGGGTCGATCACGGACGCATTCCTCCTGTCGTGGAGGCACCACCTATTGTATGCCTTCCCTCCGTTTCCCCTAGTGCACAAGGTCCTGTTGAAACTCCGCAGGGACACAGCACGTCTAATCCTGATCGCACCTGCGTGGCCCAGACAGCATTGGTTCACCACACTGCTGGATCTGTCTGTGGACTCTCCAGTCCCCCTCCCTCTCCATCCAGACCTGATCACACAGGACCACGGCAGGCTCCGTCACCCGGACCTACGAGCCCTCCACCTCACAGCGTGACTCCTACATGGCTGAACGCGGAGGAGTTGAGCTGCTCCGCGCCAGTTCAGCATGTTCTCCTTAGCAGCAGGAAGCCTTCCACCCGCTTAACGTACTCGGCGAAGTGGAAACGCTTCTCTTGCTGGTATGCAACTCAGGGCGTTACCACTTTGGAGGCTCTGATCCCCACAGTCCTAGACTACCTCTGGTACCTTAAGCAGCAGGGCCTGGTGACATCCTCCCTGAAGGTACACTTAGCGGCCATATCCACTTTCCGACCAGGAGAAGGTGGCCACTACGTGTTCTCCCACCCATTGGTCGCTCGGTTCATTAAAGGCCTAGAGTGTCTCTATTCCCCCGTATGTTGCCCTGCCCCTACCTGGGACCTTAACTTGGTCCTAAACAGGCTCATGCTCCCACCATTTGAGCCACTAGTGACTTGCTGACTCCTGTACCTAACATGGAAAACAGTCTTCCTGGTGGCCATTACATCGGCCAGGCGGGTCTCCGAGCTGAGAGCTCTCACAGTGGACCCACCCTACACTGTTTTCCATGAAGACAAGGTACAGCTGTGACCCCACTCGGCATTCCTCCCTAAGATTATGTCTGCCTTCCATACCAACCAGGACATCTTCCTCCTGGTCTTCTTCCCAAAGCCCCACTCTTCTCGGAGGGAGCAGCAGCTACACTCCTTAGATGTACGCAGAGCACTTGCTTTCTACATTGAGCGAACAAAGCCGTTCCGAAAGTCTCCCCAACTGTTTGTGGCAGTCGCGGAGCGGATGAAAGGCCTGCCAATCTCCTCTCAGAGGATTTCCTCCTGGGTGACTGCATGCATTCGCGCATGCTACGATCTAGCTCATGTCCCTTCTGGCCACCTCACAGTGCATTCCACTAGAGCTCAAGCGTCATCAGCCGCCTTCCTGGCGCGCGTAACTATCCAGGAGATATGCCGTGCAGCAACCTGGTCATCGGTCCACACATTCACCTCGCACTACGTCTAGGTGGTCCCTGCCCCGGGTCCAGCAATCAAGAGATGATGCAGCCTTTGGCGCAGCAGTTCTACATACTGCCACATCTCACTCCAACTGGGAATCACCTGACTGGAATGGATATGAGCAATCACTCAAAGAAGAAAAGACGGTTACTCATCTTTGTAACTGTTGTTCTTCAAGATGTGTTGCTCATATCCATTCCAAACCCACCCTCCTTCCCCTCTGTCGGAGTAGCTGACAAGAAGGAACTGAGGGGTGGCCGGGTCGGCTGGGGTATATATTAGGCACCATAGCGGCGCCACTCCAAGGGGCGCCCAGCCGACCCACCAAGGGTTGTTAGGGTAAAAGTTTCTCCGACGAACGTGCACGCGGCGCGCACACACCTAACTGGAATGGATATGAGCAACACATCTCGAAGAACAACAGTTACAAAGGTGAGTAACTGTCTTTTCTATGTTCTCTTTAAATCCATAGGGGCCTATAACAACCAGACGACTCTAACTCTAGGAAGTGCAGACAGTTCAAAATTGCTCACTCTGACGGTCCCTGGGGTATGCTCTAGGAACCTCATTCTGAGTGGATTGCGGTGACTTTCTTTTCTCACTCCCTGTCTCCAAGTCACTGAGTCCCTTCCCTTCGTTAAGATCCCATCTGTACTACACAATGGCCCAATGTTGCATAACCGTTACTGCAATCACGCATAACATTCTTGCGTTCCAGAGCACCCTGTGAACGTTGGACTTGTGGCCCCAACTCTGGAGCTGATTGAATGTTCCTGTTGAAATCCCAATAAAGAGGATCTCTGCTTATTTAGGCTGGATCATTTAAAATCAGAGCCAGGAGGGAGAGATCTCTGCCGTTGGTGAGCAGCTGTAACTCTTGTTCTGGTTGGGCTTCTTCAGCAGCCTTTTGGACACACCAGGACCAAGCAGGGTGTAGTGATATTGACAGCATCCTGGGTAAGAGCGGCCCACTAATAATTCGTGCCGTTTACTGTGTCTCTCTCTGAATGCAGCAGAGCTGGAATTTGAGCAGAAATTAGCATCGCTGTATCCCAGGAGAAGAGAAGCTGCCCAGACATCATTCTAGGGCCCAATTCAAGCATCTGAAGATGTCTCCAAATATCATGAGTTCTAATGCTAATACCATCCACAGTGCTATGCTGTCCAACCACACACTGCATGTGAGACATTCATCCAAGGTAACAGCCCATTTGCTCTTGATGTTGTTCTAATGTGTTTTTCACAGGAAGGGGGGAACCAAAGAAAGCTCTGTGGCTCTCCAGACCTTTAGTGAAGCCCCCCTTGTTTCTCAAAGGGTTTTAAATTTGTATGAAAATGTTAGTGTCTTTGTATTTTATGGATAACTCCTGCTCCACACACCCCAGGGCCTTCAGTCCTTAGTCAGAACTTGATATTCTAAAAGGCTCTAAATTGTAATTTTCTCCCATCTCAAAGTCCAACTTGTTTCTTTTCATTTAAACCTGGCAGGGTGTTGGTAAATTTCAGGAAGTTAGTTAAATCACTCTGCTCCTCTTTGAGAGTTCTGTATCAGAGTGTCTTTGTTTTCTGCTTTTCATGGGGCTCCTGTCTGGTAAAATTCCCTACATCACTACAAGCCGGGGAAAACCTGTAATCCCAAAGCAGCTCTATTCACTCAAACATTGCACTTCAGTATTGGGGCCGCTAAAGGCTACATCCTCGCCCCACTGAAGTCAATGGCAAAACTCCCCTTCGGACCAGCGTGGGGCACTACAGAGGATTATGGAACATAGACAGTACTTGTTCAGGGATCTCAGTGAATTTGGCTGCTCAAATAGGTCCTTGTCTGCAGTGTGCTGTACAAGACACAACATAGAAAGGCCCTGCCCTGAACAGCTGAGAGCCAGCAGGGACAAGAGGGCTTATGTTGGGAAGCCCAGAGGCAGGAGGAATGAAGTGGCTTTTTAAAATTGGTTTCAATCACTTCTTGTGGGCATGGCGAGAAGCAGCTCTTAAGGAGGCACTTAGGGTGGGCAGAAGTAGTGGGTTAGAGAGTCAGGATGGAGGGCACATCCCATGCCTATGGGGCAGCATGGAAAGATGAGTGGGAGGAGGAAATAGATGGGGCAGATAACAGTGTGATCCAAAATGGTTTTTCATGGCCCCAGTGGTAATCATGGGAGGCCATTCTGGTACCCAGCTGCTGTAATTGTGACGCCCCTCTACAAGAAGGCAAGTGAAAGTCTGATAGTTCTTTGTGTCTTTTTACACTAGTGGATGGTTGGTGCTATTGTGCTTTTCCTGGCTGTGCCTATCTCCAGCACCACTCCCACCTACCCATGGAGAGACCCCGTGACTAACAACAAAGTGGTGTGCCATCAGTGCCCGCCGGGAACCTTTGTGGCACAGCACTGCACCAGAGACAAACCCACAGTGTGCGCACCGTGTCCAGATCTGCACTACACGCAGTACTGGAACTACCTGGAGAAATGCCGATACTGCAACGTCATCTGCGGAGAGCTGCAGGTCGAGCTGCATCAGTGCAACTCCACCCACAACAGAGTGTGCCAGTGTCGGCACGGCTACTACTCTGAGTCCGAGTTCTGCATCGAGCATGCCAAGTGTCCTCCCGGGTTTGGAGTAGTAAAGCTGGGTAGGTATTGCAGCTGGAGTACTGAGGCAAGGGGTGTAGAGCTGTGTCTAAGGCCTTATTATAGTCTCATGCTATTACCGTCCTGTCAGAATCCAGGAGACACCTGTTAAATAGCAGTAGTGGATAATCTAAGGTTATGCGTGTGTATTTTCTCACCATATATATGTGCACCACTGCCCTCTGTTGGATGGGATGTCAGATCCGCTCAAGTGAGTAAGAGAATGTCGTCATCTAGTGGCTACATCCTCTGAACGAGCAACATCCTACCACTGTTGTCCAAGTACACCGCTACCTCGATATAAGTATAAATATTTCAAGGGTTCCTGCTAGTTTGGCCATAATCTCTCGTGGGCACCCAGGACTGAAGGCAATAAGGCATGTGGGCAAGGAAGGTTCATTGTGAGGACCAGAAGAGGTTTGCTTGGTGTCTCAATATGGGGGCAGCACTGATAAATGAACTTAGCCATGGGGCTGCTTCCTGGAATCCTTATTTGGTGATTTTGAAAGCATATATTAAAGATGGGAAAGGGGCAAATGAAAATAAGACTGATCTTTCCCTCCTGCCCCCCAAAAGCAGGTATGTAACAAAGAGCATTTAAGGGTGACTCAGAAGCGTAGCTCTCTAGCTCAGGATGATGCATAGATTACTGAAGGATATTAGGGAGTTTTTATTTTTTCCATATCACAACTCTGTCTAGTTTTTATATTACCCCCTTCCCTGTGGTATTTGAGGGCTGTCCAGAATTACAACATGCACACCAAGATGTATTTCTCTCTCTCGGTCTTTTTCCGTCCCCACTCCAGTCATCAAGGATTGGCCTCTATTTATTTTGGTTTTAAGCTGCAGTTTTATAGTAGGCAGGCTCAGTCTAGCAGTGTGTTTTGCCTCCTACTCTGAAGAAATGTTTTTTTGGCCATCTTTTCCTGACAGTCTCCATGACTGCATTCCAGATTTATAGGCCAGTCACCGGAAAAGCCCTGTCTTCTGCGCGCATGAGTCTTCTGTGGGTAGTTGACGGCTTGTTCCCATGGAATATGTCTATTGTGAGATGCCATGATTAGGCAGTGTGAGCTAGGTGCCAAGGTCATTTAGGCCAGTTCCATGTAGGTTGAATTTGACCAGGTGCTCAGATGACAGTGATGAGGGACATATAAGTAGGAAGGGGAGCCAGGTGAAGGGAGTGAAACTGTGGGGTGATGGGCTCCTTCATTCTGCACCAGCTGTGCCTTTTTTAAGGTTAGTGGCTTCATGCCAAGCATGCTACCATCCTACCCAGGGAATGACGGTAACAAAGCCCAGAAGTCATGAATGCAAACCACCGTGAGGTGCAGGCAGGCTTCTCAATATAGCTGGAAATGGCATTTATTTTTCACATTTGTGACTACTTGGGTATCCAGAAATAGAGAGGAGTCTGGGCGCACACCAAGGCGGTGGGCTGATGTTACAGAGATGGCAAGTTCTTCAGAGGGCTTTGTAGCAGGATGCGGGCTGCATGCTTTGGAGCAGTGACTCCTAAGATCAGAGATTCACCTGTTAGTTTCGTGCGCAGGTCTCGTCGGCTTCCATAAAGGCTGAGCGCTCTGTCTCATGTGGTTTCTCCTGGCTCGCTGGCTGTTCTCTTATGATTTGATTTTCTGCCTTCTTTGTTTATGATCATCAGCACGCGAGTTGGTGTTCCCAGCCCAGCTGGCTGGGGTCCCAGCATTGGGCTGTCTTGCAGCCAGATCCTAAGTTTGGTAAC
Organism: Gopherus flavomarginatus; assembly: GCF_025201925.1. Lineage (NCBI taxonomy): Eukaryota > Metazoa > Chordata > Testudines > Testudinidae > Gopherus > Gopherus flavomarginatus. The sequence continues at coordinate 49,214,718 of NC_066627.1, read as the reverse complement.
TGCTCATCCTCCTTGAAGGATGGGGACTGGACTCTGATCCTGTGAATGATGTGTACACAGAGCTAATCTCTGTCTGACATCCCCTTATGCCCAGGGGGAACTCAGAGCACTACCAGATGCAGACTTAGGGCCAGATTCACCATTGCTTTTCACCTTAAGCACTCATTGACACCAGTGCACAGTGGGTGCCAAACATCAGGTAGTGGCTTGTGCTCACTTTACACTGGTGCAAATGGCTACATAGGCACAGGACAGCCATGAATCGGGCCATCTTCTTTTACCATGCTCCCTAAGGGGCCATTATCCCAAACACAATGGACATGTACTGCAGGTATTTCACTGCTCAGACTCTTTCTGTGCCCCGTTTTGCAGGTACTCCCCATCAGAACACGAAATGTGAGAAGTGCCCCCAGGGGTTCTTCTCATCCTCCAGCTCCAGCACAGAGCCGTGCAAGGTGCACCAGAGCTGCTCGCAGCAAGGGAAGGAGACTAATGTCGTAGGAAACCAGTTCCATGACACCCTGTGCACCACTTGCAGGATGTTCAAGGGAAACGGCACCCAGGAGTCAGGTGAGGAGCTAAGTCGGCTTGGGGACGGAATAGCATTAGCAAACGTGAAGTGGGGGATTATTCAGGTCTGCCTAGGCGGGGGGAAGGGGAACCCATGTGCTAGAATCATGTTGCTACCCAGGCTGGAGTGAAATTTTCCAGTGAAGCTTGTTCTACCCCAATATATAGGATCGGTTCCAGTGGAATTTAAAAGTACAAAACTGTTTTAATTGAACTACAAAAAGGACAAACTAATCCCCCCTGAATTCACTGCAAGCTTGGCTAAGATCATCTTAGACAGGGTCCCCCAGCACCCTCGCCAGCCATTGTCTCCTTGAATTAATGGCACTTTCCTTGGCTTGTCCCTGCATGTCAGAGTCAGCCTGTTACGTACAGTCTGAAGCAGTAGTGAGAACATGTTGTTCTGCAGTATCTAGCACTGTCCTTCTGGCAGCCCAAGACACACAGCTACGCAGGGAGGGGGAAATAGCTCAGAAGTCTGCAGCAGGTGCAGAAGTGGTGTGCTGCAGACAGGGCAGCTCGTGCTGCCTCTCCTGACTGCGGCCACCAGGCTTTATTTTTAGCTTGTTTAAATTTTGGTTTCACTTCTAATTAGTGACCCCTGCCCATTTAACCTTCAGTCTCAAGCTGACCCACTGAGGCAGATTGCCATATACCTGAGCCAAGCAGCCACTGCACTGGGCCAAATGCTCTGGGCGGGAATGAAGACAATGGATTTGCTCCCATGTTGTACTGAATCTGTCCCTTTGGCTTCCATGAGGCTGTATAGGTGTAACAGAGAGCAGAATCTGGCCTCTGTGTCTTCAACAAACAGTAGCTTCCCTTTGCCCAACATGCAGCAGAATGGATGCTTCCCCCAGCAAATGTGGCAGAAGGAATCTCTTAGTATCAGAGGGGTAGCCGTGTTAGTCTGGATCTGTAAAAGCAGCAAGAGAGTCCTGTGGCACCTTACAGACTAACAGACATATTGGAGCATGAGCTTTCGTGGATGGATACCCACTTCGTCGGATGCATGTAGTGCATGCTCCAATACGTCTGTTAGGGTACGTCTACACTACGAGATTATTCCGATTTTACATAAACTGGTTTTGTAAAACAGATTGTATAAAGTTGAGTGCATGCAGCCACACTGAGCACATTAATTTGGCTGTGTGCGTCCATGTACCAAGGCTAGCATCGATTTTCCAGAGCGTTGCACTGTGGGTAGCGATCCTGTAGCTATCCCATAGTTCCTGCAGTCTCCCTCACCCATTGGAATTCTGGGTTGAGATCCCAATGCAAAAACAGTGTCGTGGGTGATTCTGGGTAAATGTCGTCACTCAATCCTTCCTCCGTGAAAGCAACCGCAGACAATCGTTTTGCGCCCTTTTTCCCTGGATTGCCCTGGCAGACGCCATAGCATGGCAACCATGGAGCCCATTTTGCCTTTTGTCACTGTCATCGTATGTGTACTGGATGCCACTGACAGAGGCGATACTGCAGTGCTACGCAGCAGCATTCATTTGCCTTTGCAAGGTAGCAGAGACAGTTACCATCCCTATTGCACCTTCTGGCATGCCATTGTAAATTGGTGATGAGATGACGGTTATCAGTCGTTCTGTACCGTCTGCTGCTGTCATAGGTGCTCCTGGCTGGCCTCGCTGAGATCGGCCAGGGGCGCGTGGACAAAAATGGGAATGACTCCCCGGGTTATTCCCTTCTTTACGTTTTGTCTAAGAATAGAGTCAGTCCTGCCTAGAATATGGGGCAAGTGTACTAGAGAACCAGAGAGCACAGCCGCTCTGGGTCAGAGCCCCAGAGATCCCACAGAAATGATGAGCTGCGTGCCATTCTAAGGGATGCCCCTGCAACAAACCCACCCGTTGCTTCCCTTCTCCCCCAACCCTCCTGGGCTACCGTGGCAGTGTCCCCCATTTGTGTGATGAAGTAATAAAGTAATAAAGAATGCAGGAATAAGAAACACTGACTTTTTAGTGAGATAAAATGAGGGGGAGGAAGCCTCTAGCTGCTATGATAGTCCAGGCAGGACATTAAAGGGTGTCAGGGGAGAAGAGCCCAGCCTCCCGCTGCTGTGATAGTCCAGGCAGTACAGAATCTTTTCTTTAGACATGAAGGAGTGGGGGGCGCTGATGGAGCTCAGCCTCCAGTTGCTATGATGAAGACGGTTATCAGCCGGTCTGTATCATCTGCCGGGAATGACCGGGAGTCATTCCCATTTTTACCCAGGCGTCCCCAGCTGACCTCACCGAGGCCAGCCAGGAGCACTCACAGGCTGATGATGACGATGGATAGCAGTCATATTGTACCGTCTGCCACCGGGAAGGAGATGCTGGTGTTCAGTGCTGCAGCACCCTGTCTATCAGCAGCATGCAGTAGACATAGGGTGACATTGAAAAAAGGCGAGAAATGTTTTTTTTTCCCTTTTCTTTCAAGGGTGTGGGGGGAAGGGTGTAAATTGACGACATATACCCTGAAACACCCGGGAAAAAGTTTTTGACCCTTCAGTCATTGGGAGCTCAGCCAAGAATGCAAATGCTTTTCGGAGACTGCAGGGACTGTAGGATAGCTGGAGTCCTCAGTACCTCCTCCCTCCCTCCATGAGTGTCCATTTGATTCTTTGGCTTTCCGTTACTCTTCTCACACAGCACTATGCTGTGGCCTCTGTCTATCATAGCCTGGAGATTTTTTCAAATGCTTTGTCATTTTGTCTTCTGTAACGGAGCTCTGATAGAACAGATTTGTCTCCCCATACTGCGATCAGATCCAGTATCTCTCGTACGGTCCATGCTGGAGCTCTTTTTGGATTTGGGACTGCATCGCCACCCATGCTGATCAGAGCTCCACACTGAGCAAACAGGAAATGAATTTCAAAAGTTCACGGGGCTTTTCCTGTCTACCTGGCCAATGCATCCGAGTTCAGATTGCTTTCCAGAGTGGGCACAATGGTGCACTGTGGGATACTGCCCGGAGGCCAATACCGTCGATTTGCGGCCACACTAACCCTAATCTGACATGGCAATACCGATTTCAGCACTACTGCTCTTGTCGGGGAGGAGTACAGAAATCGGTTTAAAGAGCCCTTTATATCGATATAAAGGGCCTTGTTGTGTGGACGGGTGCAGGGTTAAATTGGTTTAATGCTGCTAAATTCAGTTTAAACATGTAGTGTAGACCAGGCCTTAGTTTATAAGGTGCCACAGGACTCTTGGCTGCTTTTAAGGAATCTCTTGTTTTCCATCCCCCCAGAGTCCCTCTCCCTGGTCAATATTCTTCTCTCCTCGTTGGCAATTCCATAATAGGAATCTTGACTCTTGCCCCATTCCTTGAGTCAGCCTTTCCCCAAAGGGGCAATTTTTAGCAGCTGAGATGTTCATTGTCACTTGCTTCTTTTCCAATCTGTCATCAGCACGTGCCCTTCTCTTGTTAAGCATCAGCAACTTGTTCTGAACCCTGCCCTGGAGCTGTTTATATACACACACTCATCTCTTGAGCAACAGTGCACTTGCAGAACGGGAAATTTATGAATGGAGGGATATTTTTAACTCTCAGTTTGCAAGAGTATTCTTACGCAGCAGGGTAGCCTATGTGTACTGTGCCTGCGTATGTCTCTATGTACATAGCTACAGACACACACAGGCACGTCAGTAATTGTATACAAATACAAACTCTGTAGATAGGCTTAAATTGTCTGCTAGTTTAAACGGATGTGACTCCAGGACCGGATTAGCTTTCCTCTGGGCCTGGGGTTATTAGATTTTGTGGGGCCCCTGTATACAAGTTTTTTTCCTGGGAGGGCGTTTGGTGCAGAAGCGGACTGGGGTGCAGGGAGGGTAGGTCTGGGAGGGAGTTTGGTGCAGGAGGGGGCTGGAGCAGGGGATTGGGGTGCAGGAGGGAGTGAGGGGTCTGGCAGGGAGTTTGGGTGCAGAAGGGGGCTCCGGGCTGGTGCAGGGGATTGGAGTGCATGAGGGGATACAGGGTTTGGGAGGGAATTTGGGTACAGGAGGGGGATTCTGACCAGGGGATATGGGGTCTGGGCGGGAGTTTGGGTACAGGAGAGGGTTCTGACCTGGGGCAGGGGGTTGGGGTGTAGGAGAGGGTGTGAGGTGCAGTCTCGGGCCAGGAGGTGCTTATCACAGGCAGCTCTTGGACAGTGGCGCAGCAGGGCTCAGGCTGCCTGCCTCTCTGCCATGGCCCCACATCACTCCTGGAAGTGGCCGGCTGCTGGCACGTCTCTGCACCCCTGGCGGGAGGGGGACAGTGTGTCTCCGTACACTGCCCACGCCCACAAGTGCTGCCCCCATAGCTCCCAATGGCGGGAGCTGTGGGACTGGTGCTGGGGGCAGGGGCAGCGCATGGAGCCTTCTTCCCCTTCCCCTTCCCCTTCTCCCCCACCAGGGGCCGCAGAGACATACTAGCAGCCGGCCACTTCTGGGAGCAGCGTGGGGCCAGGACAGGCAGCCTAACAGCCCCAGAGATTGCTCCTGTGATTTATTTTTGCGGGACTCCCCTTGAGCCGGAGTCCCGGGCTGCAGCCCGAAAGCCCCTGCCTTAATCCAGGTCTGGGCACTGCTACGTTTTGGGAGCATTTCGATCCTGATCTCTTGGGTCCATCTCTGTTGTGAGCTTCTGGCCTGCAGTACGACATATAGGATCAGGCCCATAGGGCCAAATTCACTCTGTGCATTTACCCAGAGGATGAACGTGGCCCTTTAGGGTAAGCCCAGGGTTACTGCCACTCACGTCAGCTGACCTGTGTTAGGAAGCCTGGGCTTGAGTATGTACATTGTATTTTAACCCTAGGTTAAGACTTTTTTCTAACATGTGTTCGATCCTAGGGCTCTGACGTCCACACTGCAGTGCATAGACCCAAATCAAAGTAACCAGATCCCAGAGTCGCTAGTGCACCCCCTCCCCAAGTGTGGCACCTCTAGCCCTAGGAATGTGGGTCTAACATTGACCAATGGGGTACCTTCCCTCTGTCTCTCCCTCCATTTTCTATCTGGGTCCTTTACCTGAGCACTTAATTTTAATGAGGCGAGTGCCATTTCTTCAACTCATGAGAGCTGAGTGTTGGACTGATTTTTGGTTTGCTGGCTGAACTGAAAAATCCTAAAAAAAAACCAAATTTGGTTTGTTTTGAAGTAGGGCTGTCGACTAATCACTGTTAACTCATATAATTAACTCCAAAAAAAAGAATTATGATTGTAAAAATAATCCTGATTAATCACACCGTTAAACAATAGAATACCAATTGAAATTGATTAAATATTTTGGATGTTTTTCTACATTTTCATATATATTATGTTCTGTGTTGTAATTGAAATCAAAGTGTATATATTATTCTTGATTACAAATATTTGCACTGTAAAAATGAAAAACAAAAGAAATAGCATTTTTCTGTTCACCTCATACAAGTACTGTAGTGCAATCTTTGTTGTGAAAGTGCAATTTACAAATGTAGATTTTTTTTTTTGTTACATAACTGCAGTCAAAATCAAAACAATGTAAAACTTCAGAGCCTACAGGTCCACTCAGTCCCACTTGTGTGTCTGAGTGATTGGGTGAACAAGAAGTAGGACTGAGTGGACTAGGCAGGCTCTAAAATTTTACATTATTTTATTTTATACATAATTCTACATTTGTAAGTCCAACTTTCATGATAAAGAGATTGCACTACAGTACTTGTATGAGGTGAATTGAAAAATACTATTTAATTTATCATTTTTTACAGTACAAGTACTTGTAATCAAAAATAAAGTGAGCACTGTACACTTTGTATTCTGTGCTGTAATTGAAATCAATATATTTGAATATGTAGAAATAATCCAAAAATATTTAAATAAATGGTATTCTATTATTGTTTAACAGTGAGATTAATCGCGATTCATTTTTTTAATCGCTTGACAGGCCTATTTTGAACCAAAATTGAAATTTATTCATTTTTCTTCCTGCCAAAACAAAAAGTAAATTGTTTTGGGTTGAACAAAACAGAAAATGTGGAAATGGCAGAGGTGCTTAATGACAACTGTGTTTTGGTTTTTACCAAGAAAGTTAGTGGTGATTGGACATCTAATGTAGTGAATATCAGTGAAAATGAGGTAGGATCAAAAGTTAAAATAGGGAAAGAACAAGTTTAAAATGACTTAGACACGTTAGGTGTCTTCAAGTCACCAGGGCCTGGTGAAACACATCCTAGAATACTCAAGGAGCTGACTGAAGAGATATCTGAGCCATTAGTGATTATCTTCTAAAAGTCATGGAAGATGGGAGAGATTCCAGAGGACTGGAAAAGGCAAATATAGTGCCACTATATAAAGAGGGAAATAAGGACAACCTGGGGAATTACAGACCGGTGATCTTAACTTCTGTACCTGGAAAGATAATAGAGCAAATAATTAAGCAATCAATTTGTAGAAGATAAGGTGCTAAGTGACTGTCAGCAGCATGGATGTGTCAAGAACAAATCTTATCAAACCAGCCTGATGGCTTTCTTTGACAGGGTAACAAGTTTTGTGGATAGGGAGAAGTGGTAGATGGTATATATTGACTTTAGTTAAGCTTTTGATACTCATAAACTAGAGAAATGCAACCTAGATGGAGCTACTATAAGGTGGGTGCAAAACTGGTTGGAAAACGTTCCCAGAGAGTAATCATCAGTGGTTCACAGTCAGGCTGGAAGGGCATAACGAGAGGGGTCCCACACAGTTCGGTTCCGTTCAATATCTTCATCAGTGATTTAGATAATGGCATAGAGAGTACAATTATAAAGTTTGCGGACGATACCAAGCTCGGCGGGATTGCAAGTGCTTTGGAGAATAGGATTAAAATTCAAAATGATCTGGACAAACTGGAGAAATGGTCTGAAGTAAATAGGATGAATTTCAATAAGGACAAATGCAAAGTACTCCACTTAAGAGAGAACAATCAGTTGCACACACACAAAATGGGAAATGACTGCCTAGGAAGGAGTGCTGCACAAAGGGATCTGGGGGTCAGAGTGGATCAAAGGCTAAGTATGAGTCAACAGTGTAACACTGTTGCAAAAAAAGCAAACATCATTCTGGGCTGTATAACAGGAGTGTTGAAAGCAAAACACAAAAGTAATTCTTCCGCTCTACTCCGCGCTGATTGGGCCTCAGCTGGAGTACTGTGTCCAGTTCTGGGCACCACGTTTCAGGAAACACGTGGACAAATTGGAGAAAGTCCAGAGAAGGGCAATAAAAATGATGAAAGGTCTAGAAAACATGACCTAGGAGGGAAGATTGAAAAAATTGAGTTTGTTTAGTCTGGAAAAGAGAAGACTGAGGGTGGACATGATAGTGGTTTTCAAGTACATAAAAAGGTTATTACAGGGAAGAGAGAGAAGAATCGTTCTGCTTAACCTCTGAGGACAGGACAAGAAGCAACGGGCTTAAATTGCAGCAAAGGAGGTTTAAGTTGGACATCAGGAAAAACTTCCTGTCAAGGTGGCTAAGCACTAGAATAAATTGCTGAGGGAGGTTGTGGAATCTCCCATCACTGGAGATTTTTAAGAGCAGGTTAGACAAACACCTGTCAGGGATGGTCTAGATAATACTTAGTCCTGCCATGAGTGCAGGGGACTGGACTAGATGGCCTCTTGAGGTCCCTTCCGGTCCTATGATTCTAAACATGTTATTTCAGCTCTATGCATAATCCATCAATCCAGCAACTCACACAGGCAATCAATATTCTCTCCTCAGCTAGTTTGATTTACAGTAAACAAACAAATCTGCATAATTCAGGTGCTTTCATGCAGGCTGGAGCCAATAATCACATGCTAGGTCAGTGCACTAGTGTGCCCCTGCTTTGCACATGCACATGCACTGCAATGTTTGTGTGTGTGCACGTGCACAAGCAAATCCCATTATGTGCACACTCGTGGCCACACAGATCTCTCTCTAGCCGTGTGTGCACACAAGGATTCTGACGTGTACATCCGGTAATACAGGCACAAAGGTGGACCCAAGATGTGTACATAACCAAGGTCTGAAAATCAGGCTCTGTATGCCACAGGCCTTGTGCAAGAATCAGTAGGACAAATACGTCCGTGGAAGCCATGGGATGAGACCAGCAGGTATAAGACTGGACAAATGTCAGGGTCAAATTTTAGACTGTCTAATTTGAACAGTATTTCTTTAAGAGCTTGGGCTGTGCTGCTGGGTCTGACAGCTGGTTGACTGCCCACTTGGGAGGCTCAGCTGCTGACCTCATGCCATGATCCTCTCCAGTTGCACTAGGGTTTTTCTCCTAGTTCTGATCCACAGAGAGCAATGGGGTTTACTCTTTCATCCCTGTGCTTTAAACCTCATGCTGGTCTTCTCCCCACTCTAGGGAATGAGGACTGTGAACAAGCAGTGATCGATTTTGTGGTTTACCAGAACATCCCGGTGAGAAAGCTGAAGCGCCTCCAGCAAATCCTCGAGCGGCACCAAAAGGGGGTCCTCCACACGGACACCAGGCCTGCCCTTCAGGAAAAGTTCCACACATACCTCACCCAGCTGAAGAAGTATCACTTGGAGCTCATCAAAGTGCTGTTGAATGCACTCCGGGCAGCGAAGCTGTATACGGTGGAAGAGATGGTGCGGAAACGTTTCTCCTTGGAGTCAGAAGATTAACAGAACTGTTTAGGTTTTTGTTTTTAGTTTTTGTCTAGCTTGATTAATTTATTAACTTTCCACAAAATAACTCGAGGTGCACCTTGGAGAAGATGAATGGTGGGTTTGTGAATGATGAGTCTCTGACCCATTCCTGATCCTCTCCATTCTGACAGCTGAGCACTGTCCCAGGGTGTGTGCACTGTCTGTCTAACCTGGCTGCAGGTGAAGTCTGTAACGCAGTCTGTGCCTGGCTAGCGGAACTTCACAGCAAGTGGAGCTGGATGAGAATTCTGGGAGAAACTTGCACTTCGACTATTAACCTCCTCTCTGGGGAGGAGGAGGAGATGTTGTTCTTACTTTATCAGAAATGAAATGCATAAGATTCCAGGGAGAGCACGCCTTCTCTCTGACTGCACAAGGGTCCCTGTTGCCCTTCCTTGGGCCACTGTTCAGAGTTTAATTTTAAAGTGCACCATATTTTTAAAACAATATTCAAATGTGTCCTGGGGGCGGCTGCCTTTCACCTTCCAATGTTAAATTACTTTCAAAGGGGGGTTTATCACTGAGACATGTCAGCAATAAGATGCCCCTGGGGTCACTCGTTACAGCCTCTTTTAAATGTATTTCTAAAGTGCCTTGTTTTGTACAGTTTGTCATGTCTGTGTGATACAGAGAAATGCAGAGATCACATTTGCCTCAGTCTCCACGTTATCTTCATGTGGCTCTGTCTTGGAATGCTCGATTTATGCAAACACACATATACCATGACTGCAAAAACTAATCCTTGTCTGCACCGAGAGGTTGTATCAGTTTCAGCCACCGATGCAAACCCCTGGCATAGGAAGTGTACACCTCTGTCAGACTCCATTCAACCCGTGCAATCGCTTTCAAGCAGGCACCAGTGCAAATAGCAGCTTCTCCTGTCTGCACTAGGGTTTGCACTAGTTGCTGGAACCGAGACAAACCCTCTGGGTAGACATGGCCCTAGACTCCAGCTGTCTGAGTCCTGTTGCGCTGCTCAGCCCTGGCCTGATCTCTGCGTTAAAAATGCAGCTTAGTGATGGATGTCATTTGGTGATCTCATGGCCATGTTCTCCCTAGGGCCTTGGATCGCTGCCATGTGCACATATCCCTCAGCAAGCACTCACATTGCTATGGAGCCAACGTACAGTTACATAATCTAAATAATGCCATTACTCTAAGTGGGGGAGTGTCTCACCACGCACGTCAGCTCAGCTGGGAGGAGAGTTTTGGTTTTTTAAACCCTTAGGGAAGTCCATGGGGATGACTGCCCTATGTACACTTCAGCTGATCTGCCATGATGTCACAAAACCACTGCTTCCCCCTGGGACGCATTTAGCTTTTTATAGCTATTTATCTGAATGCTTGCCAGGAACCGACTGTCGTTTGGAGGGGGAAGGGAGAGAATAGTTTTCTCGCATCACTGGTTGTTTGAAGGACTCGAAAAATGTCTCCACCTGGAGCAGCCTCACTGCTCAAGACCAACTTTAAATGGCTCTGGTCACAATGGGCTGTTTGAGCCTTAATTTATCTGCTTCTGAACATTTCCCCCTAGAGTTTTAGGAGGAACGACTTACAGTACAAGGAAGTCTGTCTAAAAGTCAGCTCTCTCGGTACGAACTGCTCGAAGAGTGGAGATCCCCATGGGACTATTACAATTGGAAACCCAAATAGTTGCTTGTCATCTCAGATCCCGGTACTAACACATTGTCCGGGCTGTGAAAGTCCCAGCATGTAAGCAGCAGTATGTTAACCACGCCACACCTAGAAAATTAAGTTGCTGAGGGGTTTGAAAAATCTAATGTAATGAACCAACTGGTCTCCTGGGTGAATCCACTCCCTCCTAGGGTGACCAGACAGCACGTGTGAAAAAGCAAGGCAGGGGGTGGGGGCTAATAGGAGCCTATATAAGAGAGAGCCCTAAATACCGGGGCTGTCCCTATAAAATTGGGCTGTCTAGTCACCCTACTCCCTCCGGACATGTGCCCGACACTACAGCTCCCAGAGCCTGCTCCAGACCCCTGCCTTGGATTCCGCCGGGGACAGTTTTGGTTGCAGTCAGGAATACAGGGTGTGGGAAAGTCTTTACTAGGAGGTTCCCCTGTTCCATGGGACACTGTCAGCATTACACTAGGGAGAAGCCCAGAGCTGATGATCAGGAGCATGTACCACAAAAACGCTGTAGAACTGGGCTTTGAGTAATAGATAATGTGCAAAAAAACACAACCCAGCATATAGTCCAGCAAACTGGTGTAGAAAGCAGCTCCCCTAATGCAGTGATACTCAGACCTCAGAGGTTCAGGAGCCAAATTAGTGATCAGCATGATCCAACAGAGCCAGTCGTGTGAATTCATAGTTTCATTTACTACACTACTGTATATTCATATTTAAGCAGTAGGACAGGTTAATAACTTATTGCAAGGGAATAACTTAATTGGTGAATAACCTAGTAAAAACATCCTGATTGGTTAATAATTAAATCACACAGTTTTTGATGCAAAGAGCCGCAAGAGGCACATTAAAAGACCCACTCGCAAGCCTCAGTCTGAGTATCACTGCTGTAATGGCGTTAGGGCTCTGGGATGAAATTCCCCCTTCACTGGGCTTGTGCACCACTTACATCCCATTTAAACCGATAGGGCCTTTGTCCACGAGTCATTTCACCCACAACAGGGCAACTTCTCCCAAACCACTTGCCAGCCGCATGGACCCTTCACTCAACCCCTCTACCATCTTGGTATCGCTTTGGTTAATGGGAATACCAGTCCCTCCCTTCCCCTTGCCTTTCCCCACTCCTGGCCCATCCCTTCCGAATAGGAGATCTTGGATCTTTTAAGAAAGGATAAAAAAACCATGGAGAAACCACTGATGTCCTGTCCCTTATGAAAGAAAGGCAGAGACAGGGCTGAGAATGGTGCAGATGTCCGCTGAAGGAGAGTCTCCAGAGGACGACTGCTTTGCAGCAAGGCCCGGGCTAGCAGCGGTGTGTCTGTTGCTGCCTGGGGTGGAGAAGGCCGGGTAGGTGCTCCCACCTGACGTTCTCCTATGATGCAGAAGGAAGGGGAGACGCATTGTGAGGTCAAAGGACAAGAAATTGCCCCGCTGGCCTCCAGCTGAGGTGCACAGCCTTGGCTTTCACCAGGAAAGCCCTATGTGGCCAGGGACCTGCCTTCACCACTTGCCCCCTGCCATGCTGCCCTAGTTGCCATCTGCCTCCGTGCAGGGCCGGCTCTAGCCATTTCGCCACCCCAAGCACAGCGGCACGCCGTGGGGGGTGCTCTGCCACTCGCTGGTCCCGCAGCTCCGGTGGACCTGCCACAGGCGTCCCTGCAGAAGCTCCACCGGAGCCACGGGACCAGCGGACCCTCCGCAGGGACGCCTGCGTGAGGTCCACCAGAGCCGCCTGCCGCCCTCCTGGCAACCGGCAGAGCGCCGCCCGCGGCGTGCCACCCCAAGCACGCGCTTGGCACGCTGGGGCCTGGAGCCAGCCCTGCCTCCGTGCCCTCAGTTTAAAAGAGGGAGGCTAGTGGCATGATGGTCTCCCTAGGGGGAGGGGCTCTCAGTTTAGGAACCTGCTCCCTGTTGTGGGGTGAACCAGGCCTGTCTATTTACGGGGGCTGTTATAGGAGAGAGGGGTGCAGGGTGTGATGCTGAGGGAGGGGAGTCTTGTTCTCCTGGGGGCTGTTGGTTTAGTTGGCTGATTTGTTTGATTTCTCTGTTTTGTTTAAACATCTACCGCACCAACAAGGAAGTGCTTACGCCATCCGTCTGCATCTCAAGGGCCCTTCCAGCTCAGGGTTGTAAAGCACTAAATGAAGCCCCAGGTAACCCCTGGAAGGCAGGAGCTTGTTGGAACAATGGGGAAGTCATGGCCCAGGCCTTGCTCACAGTTGCCCAGGGAGTTGGTTGCAGACCTAGGAGAAATCCTCAGATCTCCTGACTTCTGGCCATGTGATTTAACCAGACAAGCATCTGCAAAGCGCAGGCCAGCCCCGAAGTCTGAGGGCCGCTCTGAGCCAGCGTCTTGATTTGGGTCCATCTCTGCCTGGTAGGAATAAAAAGCAGGTGGAGGATGGAATCCTGAGGACCCTTGGCTCCAGGTGTCACCTGCTACACCTGCCTTGGAGTGTTGTATGATGAGGTGCGTGGGCTCCATGTCATCCTCTGAACTATTATTATTGTCTGTATGACGGAGGTGCCCTTGGGATTCCAGTCACGGGGCAGGGCCCCACTTTCCTGGATGCTCTGGCATTGCCCTGTCAGTTCCTTGTCCTGCTTCTGATGGAATAAATTAGGGCGTCACCTGTAGACGTTGGCTCATCAGGGTAAGTTTGTCAGGGCCCAAGTATCACCCAGTGTCACACTCAGAGCAGCCAAACAGCGCAGCACCTCCATGCAGGTATTAGGACAGGTGCTAACCACATACCTTCCTTCCACTCCATCCTCTTTCTGTGGAAAATGACTCACCCTGCCCGTACCATTGAAGCGGCTGGAGCTGTGTAGCAGTGGGCGCCATTTCGCATGGGCCAGGCTGCTCGCTGATGGTGGAGGTGGTTTCCCACTCGGCCAGGGAGTGATGGATATGTGTCAGTTTGGGATAAACTGCCAGGTTTGTCCATTTGTCTCTGTATTTTGTGAGTCGTTGGACACTGCACTCTGTGTGTCATGGGTTTTGGTCTCTGTGCATCTAGAGACCCTCACTGCAGCCTCTGGGCTCTGCAGACTGTGACTCTCTTGGTGCTGCGTAATGGGGAAATAGCCTGTTTCCTGGGCTGTTTTTCACAGATTGGGCTTTGTGCTGGGGTATCGATGTTGGCTGGAGTTTTAAGGGGCTATGTTGGGGTGGAGCTGCCTGAAAGGGGGACACAGTCATGAGTGTGAGAGAGACACCCTATGGATGCAGAGGTGCCTTGTGAATGCTTTGCAAATCCTGAATTGCAGGTGTGTCCTGGTGAGTCTGTTTCGGCAGCATCCTCTCCTGGGGTGGGCGAGGTTGGGGTGAGTTTGTAGGGAGGGTTTGTGAGCTGGGATTCATTAGGGATCAGCTCTGTTTCTGGAATTGCTTTGTCAGGCTGGGGCATGTGGATTTGGAGAACTTTTCATCAAGTGGGGCTGCTTTGGCATGTGGTTTGGTTTCTAGGTTGTTGATAGGTATTGTGATTACGGCTGGTTTGAGAGGCTGTGTGTATGGGAGGGGGTTTCCCCCTGCGGAGCCTCATCTGGACTTGCACAGAATTTCTACATGCTGAGAATGTCTCCCTTCTGTGTGAACTTGCAGAGCGATGGGGGCTGCTCTCTTATTTACAAAGGTCTCGAATTCCCTGCACATATTCCAAGAAATCATTCAGTTTCCAGGAAACTTCATCTTACCATTAAATCCTGCATGTTAACCCTGTGTCAGTTAGTTCAGCCTGCCTGGAAACAGGATGACTTCCTCCAGACCTCAGATGTGTTAGCTTCCTCCTATGTAGGTCACACTTAGGTTGACCAAACTGTGAAAAATGGGGACAGGGGATGGGGGGTAATAGGAGACTATATAAGAAAAAGCCACAAATATCAGGACTGTCCCTAAAAAACTGGGACATCTGGTTACCCTAGTCACACTTCTCGTTCCAACCCCTGAACCCCTAGAAAATGGCTCAGCCCACTCCCCCTCCACTCTGCTCCTCTTTGTAACCCCTAGGCTGCTACAAATTGGGAGGGTGAAGAGAAAAGTAGTTAAGAACAGAGGAACTGGCAGTCTGGATTCCATGCCAGGTCTATCTCATCCACTATCTTGTCTCTGACAGTGGCCAGCCCCAGACCCCTCAGGAAAGGATTAAGAACCCCACAGCAGCAGATGTGGGATAAGCTTCCCCCCTCTACATTAGGTTTCATCCTGATCTCTAAAAGGCAGAGATTGTCTTAAGCCCCAAAGCATGAAGTTTGATATCCCAGACAACAGTTTCGTTATGATAAATATGCTGTTAATGAGAACTCCAGCTTGTGGGTGAACGGGTTAGGAAACGCCCAGATAAGGCTCTTTTTTTCTAGAGGAGGGATTGGAAATCCTTTTATGAGAACCACGGGAGGGCTGGCATGGAAGGCGCCCAAGAAAGGCAACTTACAGAAGAGGGTGGGAAATCTCCCATTGAGGCGAAACGCCACAGAGAGCAAGTTCTGGCTCCTAAAATAGGGCTGAGAAAATATTTATTTTGTGGTTGGTTTATTGAGCCCTCTTTTGTGCTGGAGAAAACAGCGGGGGGCTTTAAAGGCTCGTGTCTGCTGGCGTTAACAATGGCAGGTTATTTTTCTGACTGAGTCATAAGATTCATTGCTCTGTCATAGCTGACCAGGCTTCTCCCCGCCCACACTGGCAGCTATTGGAGTCGCTGTTGAAATGCAAACAGTGACTAAGTCATGAGATAAACTTCATCGCAGGTCAATCTGATCAACAACAGGGTATTTTTGGTGGAGAGTAAAAGACAAATGTGCATATGCACCAACCTGCTCACTCCACTCCAACCTTAGGAGACAGCACAGCCAATGATAATGCTCCGTCCACTCTCGCCTTCAGGAGTGCTGGTGCCACCTGGCCCAGTTAAATGTACCCGCCTCGTTTCCTTTTTTTGTTGCTGTCTCCAAGGGTTGGCACGCTGGGTAGACCAGGACCCAAATGAACTGTCAGGCAGCAATGAGTACCTTTAGCCTAATAACCCAAAGAAGGGAGAATGTTTATTTTACGGTGGTAAAGAGCTATTACATAGTAAGTGATTATGTACGAACCTCACTTTCAGGGAGGGTGACTCATCTATTATAAAGAGCATAAGTAGCTTTCCCAAACCCTGTGCTCACAGCATACGCTGCCCCACCCCATGCCAATCCTGGGGTTTGGCTTTCTTAACACTTACATAACACCAGCTCAAACCTTCTTCTCAAAGTTGGCCGCTCCTGGGGTTCCTCCCACGGGACTGCTCAGCCCGCACTTTCGGTTCTCTCTTCCACTTACGCCCCTCTTTTAGGTGCGGTAATGAGTCACCTGCTTCAGTGAGTCATCAGAACTCACTGACTCCTTAGGGGGAGGCAGTGCCAGGTGAACGCTGCCCACCTTTGGACAAGACTGTACTCTTTGATGATGCACAAATGACTCTGCTCACTCTCCCAGTGCTGGAGGGCTTGACTTAACATTAGTGCCCAGGGCCCCCAGCGATCATCCTTCCACCAGTGCTCTTTAAGCACAACACAAATGTCTCAGCAGGAGCTCCTGGTTATAGAGAGGGTGGCCAAAGTGCCAAGTGCTCTGTAGGAAGCAAAGAGGAGCCCAGGGGAGTTTACAACCAAGCAAAGTGGGAAGAAAAATCCTTTCCCTGTGTCGTGAGCTGCCTTGCCAAATGGTTCCTTCCGCCCCAGATGATATCCCTCAGAGCTGTGGTTCTTTCCCCAGCAGCTTTGCCATCACTGCAGAGCCGCGCAGAGCCAGCAAACAAAACCCACCTTTTATGCGGGACCTCAGATCAAGGCCTCAGCCCCTGGAGGCTGTTTAAAGATCCCAATGCCATAAATGGTATGAGCGGCTGTGGCTTTCGCCTCAGAGCATCCCTTCCAGCCCCTGCTCCAGTGGGGTATGCTCCAGCTTCTCCCACTAATGAAATGCAGCCACTCCGGCATGAGGGAGGGTCAGCATCACTGTAGAACAGTTTAGGGGCCTGATCCCAAACTCTCCTGAAGTCGATGGGCTTTGGATCAGACCCTAACACAGGAAATAAGAAGAGTCTGTAGCTAAGTGGAACTGCAGTGGACATTTTCAGCGAGGTATAATGACATCTGGAGAGAATTTAGATCAAGGTGGTCTGCAGAGCAGTGGGGAGAACTAAAAATGATGTGGCCTCTAGAGAGCACCTCAGGGTTGCATGAATCGCCTTGAGAATCCTCACCCGTCTTTGTGGCAATGGAAATACCACCAGGGCTCACAAACTTCCTGCAAATCAAATCCTGTACCCGAGTGTACTGAGAACCATTCTAGCCAGATCACGTTTTCTTACACCCTCCCTGCTGTCGGTGGAAGCTCAATGGAAATCATACCCTTGCTTCTGTCTCCCACATAGGTGAGCCTTTCACAGCAGTTTACACCCTCAAGGAGTTAAGTGTCCTAACAAGTCAGAGGGGCAAAAGTAGCTTTAGACCTGTTTTACAGAGGGGGGGAAACTGAGTCAAAGACACTAACTTGCCCAAGGTCAGGCGGGAAGCTTGTAGCACAGCTGAGAAAAGAAGCTGGGTCTCCTGCGGCCCATCCCTGTGCGCTCTAGCCCCAACTGGCCCCTTAAATGGGATCACGTTTCATGCGTTTAGTGCAGCTCAGGCTGCGATCCATGTCAGCGAGTGGCAGGAAGGGGCAGGTTGAGGTGTGGACTCAACGTGGCTGTTCCCCCCACACGCACACACAGGCACTTTCTTCTCCTTTGTACTTCCTCTGAGTCCCCTGCTCCTTCCTCTCCTCAGGCATTGCTTGGTCAGTATTTACTTTCTGTTCCCTTTCTCGCACCTGCAGCAGCTTCCTGTAAACGAGCGGTGCAGCAGAGAGGTGAACTGCAGGTGCTCTCTGACCCGGGACACACACTCACACCACAGACTGCTGAGAGCGTGACGCGTGGGACCACTTCTGCCACTCCAAATAAGGAGACGAGAGTTATCGGATGTTCTCACTTTTAAGGGACTCACACTGGGCTTTACTCTCAGATACAAAGGTGAAATTATTCTAGCGTAGCGGGTTAGCTGCACTGATGATTTATGTATCAGAGGGTAGCCGTGTTAGTCTGGATCTGTAAAAGCAGCAAAGAATCCTGTGGCACCTTATAGACTAACAGACGTTTTGGAGCATGAGCTTTCGTGGGTGAATACCCACTTCCTCAGATGCATGTAATGGAAATATCCAGGGGCAGGTATATATATGTGTGCTAGCAAGCAAGCTAGAGATAACGAGGTCAGTTTAATCAGGGAGGATGAGGCCCTGTTCTAGCAGTTGAGGTGTGAAAACCAAGAGAGGAGAAACTGGTTCTGTAATTGGCAAGCCATTCACAGTCTTTGTTCAATCCTGAGCTGATGGTGTCAAATTTGCAGATGAACTGAAGCTCAGCAGTTTCTCTTTGAAGTCTGGTCCTGAAGTTTTTTTGCTGCAGGATGGCCACCTTAAGGTCTGCTATAGTGTGGCCAGGGAGGTTGAAGTGCTCTCCTACAGGTTTTTGTATATTGCCATTCCTAATGTCTGATTTGTGTCCATTTATCCTTTTCCGTAGAGACTGTCCAGTTTGGCCGATGTACATAGCAGAGGGGCATTGCTGGCATATGATGGCGTATATTACATTGGTGGATGTGCAGGTGAATGAACCAGTGATGGTGTGGCTGATCTGGTTAGGTCCTGTGATGGTGTCGCTGGTGTAGATATGTGGGCAGAGTTGGCATCGAGGTTTGTTGCATGGATTGGTTCCTGAGCTAGAGTTATTATGGTGTGGTGTGCAGTCACTGGTGAGAATATGTTTCAGGTTGGCAGGTTGTCTGTGAGCAAGGATTGGCCTGCCACCCAAGGCCTGTGAAAGTGTGGGATCATTGTCCAGGATGGGTTGTAGATCCTTGATGATGCGTTTGAGGGGTTTTAGCTGGGGGCTGTATGTGATGGCCAGTGGAGTCCTGTTGGTTTCTCTCTTGGGTTTGTCTTGCAGTAGGAGGCTTCTGGGTACACGTCTGGCTCTGTTGATCTGTTCCCTTATTTCCTTGTGCGGGTATTGTAGTTTTGAGAATGCTTGGTGGAGATTTTGTAGGTGTTGGTCTCTGTCTGAGGGGTCAGAGCAGATGCGGTTGTACCTCAGTGCTTGGCTGTAGACAATGGATCGTGTGATGTGCCCGGGATGGAAGCTGGAGGCATGAAGGTAGGCATAGCGGTCGGTGGGTTTTCGATATAAGGTGGTGTTAATGTGACCATCACTTATTTGCACCGTGGTGTCAAGAAAGTGGACCTCCCGTGTAGATTGGTCCAGGCTGAGGTTGATGGTGGGGTGGAAGCTGTTGAAATCTTGGTGGATTAATAATTATAACCAAACTTCTATACAAACGGACTTCACTAGAATAAGACAGGAGATCTACATTACTCACTTCACCTCTCTTCAAAGGAAAAAGGACTGTAAGCTGTCTAAACTCCTACCTGCCACATGGGGCCACAACAGTGGTACCCCTAACCCACCCAGCAATATCGTCAATCTATCCAACTACGCACTCAGCCCAGAAGAAAAGTCCGTCCTATCTCGGGGACTCTCTTTCTGCCCTGCCACCCCCACCAACATGATACAGTTCTGTGGCGATCTGGAAGCCTACTTTCGCCGTCTCCGACTCAAAGAATACTTCCAGGACAACACTGAACAGTGCACTGATACACGGGTGCCCTCCCACCAACAGCACAAGAAAAAGAACTCCACATGGACTCCTCCTGAGGGTCGAAATGACAGCCTGGACCTATACATTGAATGCTTCCGCCGGCGTGCACAGGCAGAAATCGTGGAACAACAACATCACTTGCCTCACAACCTAAGTCGTGCAGAACGCAATGCCATCCACAGCCTCAGAAACCACCCTGACATTATCATCAAAGAGGCTGATAAAGGAGGTGCCGTTGTCATCATGAACAGGTCTGACTATCAAAAGGAGGCAGCCAGACAACTCTCCAATACCAAATTCTACAGGCCACTTCCCTCAGATCCCACTGAGGAATACACTAAGAAACTACAGCATCTACTCAGGACACTCCCTGCACTAACACCAGAAGAAATCAACATACCCCTAGAGCCCCGACCAGGGTTATTCTATCTACTACCCAAGATCCACAAACCCGGAAATCCTGGACGCCCCATCATCTCGGGCATTGGCACTCTCACTGAAGGACTGTCTGGATATATGGACTCTCTACTCAGACCCTATGCCACCAGCACTCCCAGCTATCTCCGCGACACCACTGATTTCCTGAGGAAACTACAATGCATTGGTGACCTCCCAGAAAACACCATCCTAGCCACCATGGATGTAGAGGCTCTCTACACAAACATCCCACACACAGATGGAATACAAGCTGTCAGGAACACTATCCCTGATGATGCCACAGCACAACTGGCTGCTGAGCTCTGTGCCTTTATACTTACACACAACTATTTCAAATTTGATGACAATATATATCTCCAGATCAGTGGCACTGCTATGGGCACCCGCATGGCCCCACAATATGCCAATATCTTCATGGCCGACCTGGAACAACGCTTCCTCAGCTCTCGTCCACTCACACCCCTTCTCTATCTACGCTACATTGATGACATCTTCATCATCTGGACCCATGGGAAGGAGACTCTGGAAAAATTCCACCATGATTTCAACAGCTTCCACCCCACCATCAACCTCAGCCTGGACCAATCTACACGGGAGGTCCACTTTCTTGACACCACGGTGCAAATAAGTGATGGTCACATTAACACCACCTTATATCGAAAACCCACCGACCGCTATGCCTACCTTCATGCCTCCAGCTTCCATCCCGGGCACATCACACGATCCATTGTCTACAGCCAAGCACTGAGGTACAACCGCATCTGCTCTGACCCCTCAGACAGAGACCAACACCTACAAAATCTCCACCAAGCATTCTCAAAACTACAATACCCGCACAAGGAAATAAGGGAACAGATCAACAGAGCCAGACGTGTACCCAGAAGCCTCCTACTGCAAGACAAACCCAAGAGAGAAACCAACAGGACTCCACTGGCCATCACATACAGCCCCCAGCTAAAACCCCTCAAACGCATCATCAAGGATCTACAACCCATCCTGGACAATGATCCCACACTTTCACAGGCCTTGGGTGGCAGGCCAATCCTTGCTCACAGACAACCTGCCAACCTGAAACATATTCTCACCAGTGACTGCACACCACACCATAATAACTCTAGCTCAGGAACCAATCCATGCAACAAACCTCGATGCCAACTCTGCCCACATATCTACACCAGCGACACCATCACAGGACCTAACCAGATCAGCCACACCATCACTGGTTCATTCACCTGCACATCCACCAATGTAATATACGCCATCATATGCCAGCAATGCCCCTCTGCTATGTACATCGGCCAAACTGGACAGTCTCTACGGAAAAGGATAAATGGACACAAATCAGACATTAGGAATGGCAATATACAAAAACCTGTAGGAGAGCACTTCAACCTCCCTGGCCACACTATAGCAGACCTTAAGGTGGCCATCCTGCAGCAAAAAAACTTCAGGACCAGACTTCAAAGAGAAACTGCTGAGCTTCAGTTCATCTGCAAATTTGACACCATCAGCTCAGGATTGAACAAAGACTGTGAATGGCTTGCCAATTACAGAACCAGTTTCTCCTCTCTTGGTTTTCACACCTCAACTGCTAGAACAGGGCCTCATCCTCCCTGATTAAACTGACCTCGTTATCTCTAGCTTGCTTGCTAGCACACATATATATACCTGCCCCTGGATATTTCCATTACATGCATCTGAGGAAGTGGGTATTCACCCACGAAAGCTCATGCTCCAAAACGTCTGTTAGTCTATAAGGTGCCACAGGATTCTTTGCTGCTTGATGATTTATGGTTAAGCATTGTACATACGACACATATTGCTTATTAATAGCATCAGTGTTAAGCTGGTCTCCTTCCACAGCTGTACACAGACATGAATCCACTCCCCTGGGAGTATTTGACCGCTTGTAAACTGGAGTTGGCTGAAATTTTTTTCATCAAAACTTTTTTTTTTCCTTTTGAAAAATGGGTTTTAAGTTAAATGGAAAGTTTCACCTCCATTTTTTTGGGGATGGTGGTGGTGGTGTTGGCCCAAACACAACCCCTGAATTTAAAAAAAAATACTGAAAAATTCTAACAAAGAAGCTGATAAAAATGAACATTTTTCATTTTCATCAAAGTTTTAAACAGAAAATAAATGTCATTTCTGATCAGGTCTCTCATTGAGGCAGGGAGCTCATCTCCCCAGCCGCTCTAAAGCACTCAGCACACTGCAGAGGGGTAGCATGGTCCAATGGATATAGTACTGACCTGGGAGTCGATTCTCACCTCTTCTAATGACTGACTGTGTGACCTTCTATTGGAATTGGAAAAGGTTCAGAAAAGGGAAACAAAAATGATTAGGGGTATGGAACGGCTGCCATATAAGGAGAGATTAATAAGACTGGGACTTTTCAGCTTGGAAAAGAGACAACTAAGGGGGGATATGATAGAGGTCTATAAAATCATGCCTGGTGTGGAGAAAGTGAATAAGGAAGTGTTATTTACTCCTTCTCGTAACCCAAGAACTAGGGGTCACCAAATGAAATTACTAGGCAGCAGGTTTAAAACAAACAAAAGGAAGTATTTTTTCACACAACGCAGAGTCAACCTGTGGAACTCCTTGCCAGAGGATGTTGTGAAGGCCAAGACTATAACAGGGTTCAAAAAAGAACTAGATAAGTTCATAGAGGACAGGTCCATCAATGGCTATGAGCCAGGCTGGGCAGGGATGGTGTCCCTAGCCTCTGTTTGCCAGAAGTTGGGAATGGGTTACAGGGGATGGATCACTTGATGATTCCCTGTTCTGTTCATTCTCTCTGGGGCATCTGGCACTGGCCACTGTCAGAAGACAGGATACTGGGCTAGATGGAACTTTGATCTGACCCAAAAATGGCTGTTCTTATGACCTGGGGCAAACACTTTCTCCTCTTGGTGTCCCCTGTGAAATGAGGATAATGAAGTTTGTTGATAGATGTAAGTATTTTAGGATCTCTGGATGAAAGGTGCTGTCTAAATGCAAAGTATTATAATTGCTGATCCTATGCCAAATACTAATGCTGGGTAAAAGTCTTCCTGAAGCAATTCTCTTTGCTCACTCCTTACAAACCCTGGCTATTTCCAGACTGCAGGTCTGAGTGCTTAGGAAGATGGTTGATCTTAAGGATGCAGTTTCTTAATGAGGAATAGGTATCAGATATCAGCATTAGAGTGGGCGTATACCCTAGTCCCCTGAAATCTAGGCCCCTGACCTGCATCATTTGCACCTTGCAGTAATCTCTGTAACTTTCAAAATTGCAGCGATTGGGTGGGCGCACGAAGGAACAGTCAAGTGCCTAGCGCTCAGCGTTGGGCCCAGATGTCATTTTGAACATTGATGAGCTTGGGCTCGACAGTGACCTGCAAGGATTGGCTCACGTTCAAGGGAGTGCTGCAGTCTGGAGACTCAGTCACTTGCCCGAGAGAGGTGGACATGGAAACGCAGGACGATTATGGCCTCCCAGAAGACACTGGAAGAAAGAGCCAGAATCTCCAGCCAGGAACACAACAACAGGTGAGCGGGCAGTGTGTGTGTGAGGTGAAAGGTCTGCTGCAGAGGATCCTGGAGCTGGCAGGTATGAAAGCATGAAGGGGTCTGGTGCATAGGTGGGTTCTCCAGAGGTTTGGATAGCTCAGGTCAGCACCCTAAACTGCTCATCCAAGAAGCCCTGAATCTGACTCCCTGAGGTTCCCCTATTGCTAGTTCCCATGTCAGAAAAGAGCAAGGTGGTTTTCTGAAAGGATGTGGATGCACGTACCAGATCTTCATGCTACGAAACATAATAGAACGGTGCTTAGAATGGCAACGGCAACTCTATCTACATTTCATAGACTCTGAGAAGGCTTTTGATAGCATTCCCAGGACCAGCCGATGACGTATTCTGTGGGCATATGGAATCCTTCTCTGTATAATCAATGTCATCAAAAGCTTCTATTTCAACTTTACATGCAGTGTTGATCATAGTGAGCTCAGTTTTGAAGTCAAAACAGGAGTACATCAGGGGTGTGTCATGTCTGCCACCCTCTTCAGCATTGCCATCGCCTGGGTAATGCGGCATACAGCAGAAGACGTGCCAAGAGGCATTAAATGGACACACTTCTCATCCCCTGAAAACCTGGACTTCGTAGATGATGTCGCTCTCCCATCATATACCCATCATCATATACAAGAAAAAACAACTTGACTCAATGCTTTCAGCCAGAAAATTGGACTGAAAATCAACTGCAATAAGACATATTTAATATTTAAAATATTTAAAACCTTTAATATTGCCTCATTATCACCAGTCTGGATAGAGGATCAAGTTCTCACCAATGTAGAAACATTCACATACTTGGGCAGCATCATCAGCCAGGATGGTGGAACAAGCCAGCACATCTGGAACTAAATCAATAAAGCCAGGAACACCTTCGGGAGCTTAAATACAGTCTGGAAATCATCAACATACTACACCAAAACCAAACTTAAGATTGACCAGAGCTGCATACTTTCAACACTACTTCATAGTGCAGAATGCCAGGGATTGAGGAAGTATGACATGTCCACAACTGTCTTCATTCCATACAACCTGACTCAGAAAAATTCTCCGTATCTTTTGGCCCAGAACAATCTGAAACCAAGATCTACTGACACAGTGCAGCCAAGAGGATCTGAGCACCATCCTTGCCAGGAGGCACTGGAGATGGATCGGTCATGTGCTTCAGATGGAAACTGATTCCATCACCACAGTAGCAAGAAGATGGACACTTGAAGGCAAGCGAAAACGAGGCCGCTTGAAAATAACCTGGCAAAGAGCTGAAAAACCTGGGGTGCAGCTGGAGAACCATTGAAAGACTTGCCAGAAACAGACAGGAGTGGAGGAGCCTTGTCACTGCCCTAAACACCAGAGATGTAATAGGAACATGATGATAATGATGGTCTCAGTGTTTATGTAAAGCTGATGCTGGGACTAAGCGTGATTTATTTGACTTCACTTGGCCTTCCAAGAAGGAGCGAAAGGATTACTCAGAGGGGAAACTTGGAAGAAAAAAATCTGACCACATGTTCTCTTTTAGGATGACACTGAAACCAAAGCAACAGCACTAACAAAACCAAAAACAACCTCTGGTTTTTGCCCATGTGAATTTCAAACATCACCATGAATATTCCATGATACCACAGATTCGTCATTCAGTGACACAGCAGTTCTGACCCTCCGAGACCAAGCTCACTCTCCAATGTCCCATCTGCACTCGTGTGATATTTGTTAAATTCTCTGAAGCTTTCTGAGAATTTGCAGAGCTCCCTCAGCATGGAATGTCCTGTGATAACATCTCTCTGTGACAGTTTGGGATGAGGGAGCAGGAGCATGAAAGGGCCAGATCTAAGAAGGGTCCAGCCCCAGTGTGAACAATGGGAATTGCTGGCCCAGATGTCTATTTTGTAGGCTGCTTTGAGGAACAGTCTCTGGTTGACTCAGTAATCTCCCTCCCACTGAGACAGGAATCCTAGGTGCTTTTGCTCCATTCTTTGGTGAGTGTAGAGTTGCTTTTGAATCTTGTTTCTGCTTTCACTTTGGGTATTTCTCCTCCATAATTCTTTGATGCTACTGACATCAACAGACTATGCAGACCTATACAGCAGTGCAGGGAGGGCATGGGAGTGTAGGAAGCACCTGAGACTCTGAGATGTAGGGAAGCAAATAATTTTCTTTTGATTTAGCTGGGGTTTTAGAACTTTCCGTGGCCTTTCATTTTTTTTAATGAACTATTTTCTTTCAGTTGGTCTGTCCTTGGGGTTGGATTTAGGGTGACCAGATGTCCCGATTTTGGGGTCTTTTTCTTATATAGGCTCCTATTACCCCCCACCCACCCTGATTTTTCACACTTGCTGTCTGGTCACCCTAGTTGGATTGGCCCTTGTGAGAACGTCTTTGCACAACTTGTGACATATGTGTGTATAGGGGTCATTTCCCACTCAGTCAGCCCCCTTCTAGAAGCTGGGCCAAATGGAGATAGATGAGCCTGCTACAGCCTATGTGCTTAAAGACCTGGGTCTTTTAGCTCAGGAAGCAGCGAATTATGCTTTTAGATCCAGAGGTCCTGGGTTCGAGCTCTACTGTCAATGACCTTCCCAGAGGTCTTGCATCGCGTGTGCTGGGCCTGACCCTAACTTCTCCTTTTAGTTTCCCACATCCCAGAGTGTGGGGTGGCCAATGGGGACAGAGCTTCTGTCATCAGAGAGACACAGACGTTGTCTATACTCCCTAGCTGCCTGGTCTCTCTCTGTGCAGCATGTTCTGAGGGTGATCTACCATTTCCCGTAAAGACTAGCCTTTGGCAAGCCGTACTTTAACATGGCACCAGAGCCTCCCTCCTCACATCCGTTCTACCAATGCCTTGATGGTGTCCTTGGCGTTTGGGCAGGACTTCCTGCCGTAGCATATCTAGTAATATCCTCACACAAACAAATGCACTTTCAACTGCCCTTACGTGATCCAACGTGCAGTGGCATGTAGACACAGGCACACATGTACCTGCACCCACCGCACAGCCGCTTTGGCATGATGTTACATGACGTCAGCTTGAAAGCCGCAAGGCCCCATCTCACAGCCTGAGCACCTGCTCTGCCCCCTAAGCACCAAAATGCATTTGAATTTGCAGTGGCTCCCTGCCACGAAATTTGGCTGCAGCTCGGGATTTCAAAGAGCAGTGGTGTTTAGATCCAGGATTATCATGGATTAATTTGCATTTTATAGTTTAGTGAGTAAGATGAGAGACTCTGCATTTGCATTGGCTGTTTCCAGCTCAGAATGGGAGCATTCCTTGTTCTTTTCTACAACGTTGTGCACAAGATCTATGCACCTGCACAGAGCAGCTTGAGAGAGTGCAAGTCAGAACAGCAGCTGTATAAAGTCTAAAGAGGAGCCAGCACCAAGGTTCTTGGTCTTCAGCGCGGGAGTTTCTAGCCAAAGGCTTTAGTCAAGACAAACCTGAACTGAGGTGAACTCCCCAGGGCCTTGATTCAGCACAGCATGTAAACACATGGTTATTTTTCAGCCCAGGCTTAATCTGGCAGCTTTCTCCAAAGACTCTCTGTGCTGTTCCATTGTCGCCTGATCAGGTTTTCCATGAAATGCACCAGCAGTCGCCTGCTTGGCCATTTTGTGTCTCTGAATTCAGTGTTTCTTAACGACTGACCTGTTGGTGCTGGTCCCTTGGATCTCCCTGACACAGTTTAGGAAGGCAGCAAAAAGTTTGAGAAACACAGTCTTAGCCTTGCCTACATTAGACGATTTTTCCCTGCAGGAGGAAAGAGCAGACTTGACAATACAGTAGTTCAAATTCTGGCTGTCTATGCTAGTGCACCCACCTAGGGTGGAACTCAACTGCTGGTAACTGTTACAAGAGTGCTGGGTAAAAGCTACAGCCACATATATATGTGCTACATGTGTAGCGAGGTCTCAGAAAAAGCACCTTTGCTGGCACATAAGAATATGTAGTTTTGTTCATAAGTTAGTAGAGTCAATAAAGCTCTTATGAATAGAGCTTGGTGAAATTTTCTGGATGAATAGTTTATTCACCAAAAATGCACTTTCAGTTGACCCAAAACTATTTGTGACTTTAGCACAAATTTGCCAAATAGTTTCAGCCAAAATCTTTTGTTTGGGTGCCCGTCACAAAATGGCTGGAGGAGGAGGACGAGGTGGCGGTGATGCTAGTTCGTGACAAATTCATAGACATTCAGAATGACAATGCATAGTCATTGGGCCGGGGAAGAAGTGTGAGAATGACTCTCTAGCCTGGTGTTCAGGCCCTCCCTGGGGATGTGTGAGACCCCAGTTCAAGTTCCTGGCGGGACGACAGGAGCCATGTGACTAGAATTGTTCCTGTGAGTTACCATCACCCAGACAACACCATGACAAGGCTTTGTGAACGCTGTTTTCTGACTGAATGTCCTATCGTAAAGGCCTGATCCATCCTATGGAAATCAGTGGAAAGCTCCCTGTTGGCCTCAGTGGGCACTGACTCTAAGAGGAGCACAAGAAAAAACCCCTCTGAAGGGATTCCTGGTATATCAGAAACCAGGCTGGGCTCTGCGAGGAATGCCTCGCAGTTGCTCCTTTGCTCTGCACAGGCCTTGGCATGACTCAGACTGGCACCCACAGGCTCCTCTACCATTGGTTCTTACCCAGCTTTTGATTCCCTGTGCAATAAGCACATCTCAGCAGATGTCTCCCAAGGGACTGTCATTGCCTCTGCAATGCTCGCTGGATGCTGATTTCTAAGAGAAGGCAATGATTATCCTGCACCACCTGCAAGGGCTTGGCCCAGCCACTAGGAAGCCAGTGATGTCAATTGTCTTTCCTTGCAGGTCTCTTGTAGAGGCAGAATGTGCTCTGCTGTGGGTGTTCCTCACTCAGGAAGCTGTTTGCACATGCAGGGCAGGTAGCAGGAGGGGCAGGAGGGCTGTCAGTGCTGTTCCACCAGAGCCTCTGGGAGTCAGTTACTCAAAAGACCGGCCCTAAGGTCTCCATTGCCTCCCTTTCAGTCTTTCATCCCTTCCTGTTGCTGTGCCCCGGGGGCACTCTGCAAAGCAGTGTCAGCAAACAGAGTTCCCGTTGCAGTTTTCTCTAGAACCAGCCGGTGGTTTTCCCAGGAGAGGTTATCAGCGGGCTTCTTGCCCTTGGAGCTCTGCTGTACTCTTCTGTGTCAGCGCATTCAAAGGAGAATTATCCCATTTTAATTAGGAAATTGCCAGACACACCAGATGCAGCCCACATCAGCAAATTCAGTCAGATCACGTGGATTCGGCTGAAAGATTCATGTTCTCTGCTGGCAGTGTCTTCATGAACTGCGCGTAACTAGATGTTCCCAAGAGAAGTGATACCACAGCATGATGTCTGGTGGGAGCCATTTCCTCCCTCCTTCCTGCCCCCGATGTACCCTGAGCCTCGCAAACCTCTGTCTCATAATCCTCTATGTTCCAACTGGGTCTTCTATGAAGGATCTCACAGCACTCCCCACTTGGTAATGTCTGACACGACATCTCCCCATGGTTTTGTACAGTGTAGAGAGGTGACATGATAGGCCTGCAGTTACCAACTGAGTCTGTGGCAGCCCTAACTCCCAGACCCCTGCTTGGCCCACTAGACACGTTCTTTGTTTCCAGCTACCTTCCTTCCAGCCCAAGAAGACTTTGCTCCCATAACCAGTCAAAAAATGTCTTTGTGCAGGGAGATGAGGGCACCTCATCCTCATAGGGCGATGCAGGGGGAGACCAGAATAAGGAAATGAGTTTCCAATCCCTTGGCCTTAACTTCCTGCTCTCTTTGGCTGTAGGAGCTGGCAATTTGTGTCCTCATGGTTCTTGAGCTTCATGGATCCCTCTACGGGAGGCAGGGCCGGCGCTACCATTTAGGCAGCCTAGGCAATCGCCTAGGGCACCAGGATTATTCGGGAGGGGCAGGCGGCTCCGGTTGACCTGCCGCAGTCATGCCTGCAGAGGGTCCGCTGGTCCGCGGCTCCGGTGGAGCTGCCACAGTCATGCCTGCGGACGGTCGGCTGCTCACGCAGCTCCGGTGGACCTCCTGCAGGCATGCCTGCGGCAGCTTCACCAGAGCCACGGACTAACGGACCCTCCGCAGGCACGACTGCAGGAGCTCCACCGGAGCCTCGGGATCAGCGCGGGGGGCGGCGAAATGGCCGTGCGCCTAGGACGCCAGAAGCTCTAGCGCCGGTCCTGACTGGAGGAGATGGCTGTGTTGAGTTTTTGATGCTCTCTAGGCATTTCTAACACGCACATCTCCATAGTCTCTGGGCACAGTGTCCAAGAGCTGTCTTATATTTAGCTGGTGTTGTGCAATGCAGAGGATAAAACAACGCTCTTTGTAACCCTGAGCATCACTTAACTTCCTGACATACAGATTAACAAAGGATTCCCCAATGAGATGCCTCTGGCAAGCTGCTGTTGGAGCTCCCCTGGCCCAGCATCCCTCTAGGGCTATAGTTTCACACTTGACCCAGAATTTCAGCACCATCAATCCAGCAGTAGTGAGGACTTCTTTATGGAGACATGTTGTGCCCTCTACTGGTTGAAGAGTGCATATGACAACATCACACACATATCCTGGCTGCGTCTTGTTTCTTATACAATTGCTGCTTTAAGGGCAAGATTTTCATAAGCACCCAGTGCTGGCCTAACTCTGTTCCCACTGAAGTCAGTGGGATGATTGAGAATCTCATCCTAAAAAACCAGTTCTCCGAATGACATTTCCCTGGCCTGCCAGAACATTGGAGTGAAAACATGTCACTGGTTTAAAAAAAAACTCCAACCCATCAAAACTGAGTAATGGGGCTTGGGAAGACTAGATCTGCTCTGTTGGGACAGGAGAGTCCAGTTAGTCTCCAACAGTGATCTGCAAAAGGTGATGCAAAAGGTGATGCAAACTCCCCATCCATGACAATGCCACAGTGGATCAGACAGACAGGCCTGGGCTGAACAGTTCACATCCAGATTTACCCCAATATTCCGGGGTGTTTGGATCTGGAGGGTTTGTTGTAGATCATAGAAGGTAGTTTCTACTTGCCTCAACTGTTCATCAACTTATGGCCTGAAGCATAAGCCATAGCCCCTTCTCTGCCATAGCTGGTGCAACTGCATGGTACATCCAAGGAAACCCTTTTCTCCAGCGAGATTCTTGGTGTGTTCTAATCAGTGAATGGACAGATGTTCTCTTGAACAGTGGTGTCAGGAAATCTTCACATGCTATTGGTGTTAATAGTGACTTTAAACAGGTGGTTGCAGCTAACTTCAACCTGCATGTGTCCACCTTATTTGTATGCAACTAGTGAAGGAAGGTGTCTGTTCAGAAAACACAGATGATCCTGACATCGCGGTCACCTATCCCATTATCTGAGACCTGATTCCACATCAAAGGAAGATTCCCTTTCTAGTGTCCTATGGCAGAAGCTCCATCTCTGTCTAGGAGGAGTTTGCAACTGACAATTCGGGATCCCTATATTCCAGAGCAGCAGTTGCCATCCCATAGTTAAGGCTGCAGTTGAGTTCACATGATGAGTCTGATTTTGCTTCCAATCCTAAAATCCACAAAGAGAGGAGTGTATGCTTCAGAACTGGCAGATGAGATCTTCAGCCAAGGTAGACCTTGTCAAGATCTGAAGAGAATCAGACAAGGGTTTCTGTAGTTACAGTGCCCTGAAATACTGCTCACCAGAGTCCAAACATTTGTGTTATGTTTTTTTCAGTTGGAAGCAGGCGAAGCACTTTTGAAAATGACAGCTGTGTTGCAAGAGGGGACTAAAGACAAGAAAGATAGTGCCAAGGCACTGAATAGCTTAACATAAGAACGGCTGTACATGGTCCATCTAGTCCAGCATCTTGTCTTTTGACAGTGGTGAATGCCAGGTGCTTTAGAGAGAATGAACAGAACAGGCAATCACTGAGTGATTTATCGTCTATTGTCTGCTCCTAGCTCTGGCAGTCAGAGGCTAGGGACACCCGAACATCGAGCTCCATCCCTGCCCACCTTGGCTAACAGAGACTGATGGACCTCTCCTCCATAAAAGGGAGCTTTCCACTGGTAGGCCACTGGCCTGAGCTGGAAGAAAGAGAAGGTTGTTCCCCTCTCCCAGCTGTCTGGTGGACTCTCTGGGAGATAAGTTAAGGGGTGTCAGTTCAGCTCTTAATGGAGTGGTGTTCACAAACCCACCAACGTGATTGGCAGTCTCAACAGAGAGGTGAAGAACTGAATGGAGACTCATGTCCTCCTTCACCTTTCAAAGTGCTCCTTTTAGGAAGGATTTGGGGACTGTTGGACAAGCTCAAGCTGTCCCTGTTCTGTGGATAGTGGGGCCTGGGGCTGTCAATCGAGCACTTGTCACCTGAACTGTTTTTTTCTTTTTCTAAAGGAATAATGGCAAGGATCAGTGACAGGATTTCCCCTGCCTGCTGCCTTTCCCTGCCTCCTGTGGGCATCCATGTATGCTGTCCCTCCTGGGTGAAGTTCTGTAGTGCCACAGCTCCTATTTGCCTGCTCCCGATGCACCTATATCTTTGGTGATCCCTAGTCCATGCAGTGAACATGTGTCATTTTGAACATTTGCTTTTTGAATTCATTAGTAACTGCCGCATTCCAGGAAGACTGGATTCCTCTTGACTCCAGTCCTTGCCTCACTATGAAGTTCCCACTCTGGGCCAACAGCCAGCCCAGTCAGTCAGTCAGACGTGCTGCCATTCACTGCTCCCCTTAGTGCAGAGATCAAACCAAACCATGAATGTAATGAAAGGTCAGCCTAGATACAACTGGAGAAATATTGCTGGAGTGACTCAGCCTTTTGGGCAATTGCCAAGTACAAGAGTCTAACACAATGAGTTGGAAGAAAATGAGGTGTGTCTAAGCGGACTGTGAATCCTCCAGCATTTCATTCGGGACTGTCTTGACCTTTGTCTCATACAAATAACATAATTAGCTCATACTTTTTGTTATTTTAATCTATTTTAAATTAACGCAATCACTACAAATCCTGGAAATCACCAGCTAACTTAACCAACAACTTCAGCTCACAGGTCTTAATCACTTAAATGTCAGAGTGCCCAAGTATGCCTTCAGACTCAGTTTTCCAATAAAACTCCCCTTTCACTTCCAACCAGCCATGACACCCATCCAGGTACTCAACTAGAGTAATGAACATTTCCTATGGGCAGTGTTTAATGTGTCATTTGCATGTGAAGAAGTAGGAGGTGAGAGTTAAGGTGGTGTGGATGTGGTGGAAGGGCTTTTGAGAACATCTAGAGTTAGAATTGTAAGGGTTAAAAAAACCCAAGACATTGGAAAGCTATAACCCCCACCCTCACTTCAGGATATAAACCAACCTCAGGCTAATGAATGCCCCCCCAGGCATCGGTTCTCTGTCTGCTGCTTTCTTTTTTGCACCTTCTTCTGAAACAGGACAAGGTGGAGCATTGTTCTGATCCAACCTAGTAATTCCAATGGTCTTATGGAAATGGGTGTAGGCACATGCTCCAAGCAACAGGGAGCAGTGGAATGAGCTACTGAGCCAATTGGAGTCCCTGAGAGGCACGCAGCAACCCAGCTGTGTTGGCCTGATGTGACTTGACCACATTCCCATGGTCACCTTCCACCGGGAGGTCTCCTTGCTAGGTTCCTTGTGCCTCTCTGCGACTCCAAGTGATGCTGAAATGCTCTTCAGGGACAACAGCCCTGGATTTCAGGCATTCCAGGTCACTCCAGTACGTCTTGCTGCATTGCCTCTGAAGTTCTTTCCCCTTTAAATCTTTGAAAGTGAGATGAGTGTCTGGATCTCCAAGGCAGCCTTCTCTCGCAGCACGCTGCAGCCCTGGCAACCTCAGGGGCTTCTCTCCCTCACACCATTCATTGTTAATCATTTTTTAAACTAGAGTCAGAAGAGTCTTGAGAGTTCTGTACATCTCAGATGTCCCCCCTCGCTGTGTGCCTCACTCTCTGGGATCCCGGGACAAAGCCACCCCTGGGTACTGCTGTCTCCAGGCCAGGCTGCCTATATTCCATATTGATATGCAGCTTGATAACCTGCTTTCATCCCATGCTTAATAAGCATGTGGAAAAGTCCCACGGACTGCCTCCCTTCCCAGGGTTGATGCTCTCACCTGGTCTCATGGTTCAGCTGGTGTTGCTATCCTTGTGCACATACTGTACATACAGCCATAGAATCATAGGAGCAGAAGGGACCTCGAGAGGTTATCTAGTCCAGTCCCCTGCACTCAAGGCAGGACTATTATCTAGATCATCCCTGACAGGTGTTTTGTCTCACCTGCTCTTAAAAATCTCCAGTGATGGAGATTCCACAACCTCCTGAGGTAATTTATTCCAGTGCTTAACTACCCTGACAGAAGTTTTTCCTAATGTCCAACTTAAACTGCCTTTACTGCAGTTTAAGTTCTTTATTTCTTGTCCTATTCTCAAAGGTTAACGAGAACAATTTTTCTCCTTCCTCCTTGTAACAACCATCTATGTACTTGAAAACCACTATCATGTCCACCCTCAGTCTTGTCTTTTCCCAACTAAACAAACCCAATTCTTTCATTCTTCCCTCATAGGTCATGTTTTCTCGAGCTTTAACCATTTTTGTTACTATTCTCTGGACTCTCTCCAATTTGTCCACATCTTTCCTGAAATGTGGCAACCAGAACTGGACACAATACTCCAGTTGAGGCTTAATCAGCACGAAGCAGAGCGGAAAAATTACTTCTCGTGTCTTGCTTACAACACTCCTGCTAATACAGCCCAGAATGATGTTTGCTTATTTTGCAATAGTGTTACACTGTTGACTCATATTTAACTTGTGATCCATGATGACCCCCAGGTCCCTTTCTGTAGTACTCCTTCCTAGGCAGTCATTTCCCATTTTCATAGACTCATAGAACTGGGAAGGACCTCAAGAGGCCATCTAGTCCGGTCCCCTGCACTCATGGGAGGACTAAGTATTATCTGAACCATCCCTGACAGGTGTTTGTCTAACCTGCCCTTAAATATCTCCAGTGATGAAGATTCCACAACCTCCCTAGGCAATTTATTCCAGTACTTAGCCACCCTGACACGAATTTTTTCCTAATCTCCAACCTATACCTCCCTTGCTGCAATTTAAGCCATTTGCTTCTTGTCCTATCCTCAGAGGTTCAGAAAAACAATTTTTCTCCCTCCTCCTTGTAACGACCTTTTAAGTACTTGAAAACTGTTATCATGTATTTTGTATGTGTGCAATTAATTGTTCCTTCCTAAGTAGAGGACTTTGCATTAATCCTTATTGAATTTCATTCTATTAACTTCAGACCATTTCTCCAGTTTGTCCAGATCATTTTGAGTTTTTTCCTCTAAAGCACTTGCAACCCCTCCCAGCTTGGTATCGTCTGCAAACTTTATAAGTGTTCTCTCCATGCCATTATCTAAATCATTGATGAAGATATTGAACAGAATCTGACCCAGGACCGCTCCTGCAGGACTCACTTGATATGCCCCCAGCTTGACAGTGAACCACTGATAACTACTCTCTGGGAATGATTTTCCAACCAGTTTTGCACCCATCTTCTAGTAGCTCCATCTAGGTAGAATTTCCCTAGTTGGTTTATGGGAAGGTCATGCGAAACCATCAAAAGACTTACTAAAGTCAAGATATACCACATCTACCACTTCCTCTCATCCACAAGGCTTGTTATCCTGTCAAAGAAAGCTGTCAGGTTGGTTTGGCATGATTTGTTCTTGACAAACCCACGCTGTTACTTATTACTTTATTATTTTCTAGGTGTTTGCAAATTGATTGCTTACTCATTTACTCCCTTATCTTTCCAGGAACTGAAGTTAAATGGACTTATGTGTAATTCCCCGGGTTGTCCTTATTTCAATTTTTATAGATTGGAAAAGGGCAAACATAGCGCCAGTCCTCTGGAATCCCTCCCATCTGCCATGACTTTTCAAAATAATCGCTAATGGTTCAGATAGCTCCTCAGTCAGCTCATTGAGTATTCTAGAATGCATTTAATTAGATCCTGGTGACCTGAAAACATCTAACTTATCTAAGTAATTTTTAACTTGTTCTCTCCCTATTTTAGCCTCAGATCCAACCTCATTTCCCCTGGTGTTCACTATGTTAGATGTCCAATCGCTACTAGACTTTTTGGTGAAAACTGAAACAAAAAGATTATTTAGCACTTCTGCCATTTTCACATTTTCTGTTGTTGTTTTTCCCCCTTGAGTAATGAGCCGACCCTGCCTTGGTCTTCCTCTTGCTTCTAATGTATTTATAGACTGTTTTCTTGTTACCCTTTGTTGCTACCTAGTTTAATCTCATTTTGTGCCTTGGCCTTTCTAATTTTGTCCCTACGGACTTGTGCTGTTTTATATTCATCCTTTGCAATTTGACCTAGTTTACACTTTTTGTAGGACTCTTTGTTGAGTTTCAGATCACTGAAGATCTGGTTAAGCCAGGGTGGTCTCTTGCCATACTCCATATCTTTCCTACGCAGGGAGATAGTTTGCTCTTGTGCCCTTAATAATATATCCTTGAAAAACTGCCAACTCTCAAACTGTTTTCCCCCTTAGACTTGCTTCCCATGGGATCTTTCCTATAAAATCCCTGACTTTGCTGAAGTCTTCCCTCTTGAAAGCCATTATCTTTATCGTGCAGTTTTCCCTACCATTCCTTAGAATCATGAACTCTACCATTTCATGACCATTTTCACCCAAGCTGCCTTCCGCTTTCAAATTCTCTATCAGTTCCTCCCTATTTGTCAAAATCAAACCTAGAACAGCCTCTCCTCTTGTAACTTTCTGCACTTTCTGAAATAAAAAGTTGTCTTCAATGCTTTCTAATAATTTGTTGGACAATCTATGCCCTGTGGTGTTATTTTCCCAACAGATGTCTGGGTAGTGGAAGTGCCCCATCGCCACCAAGTCGTGTGCTTTGGATGATCCTTACCCAGAGACTTTCAACAAGTCTGTCTCCTATTTCCATCCCAACCTCAGTCTAGCTATAGGCATTTTTAACATATAAGGCAACACCTCCTCCCTTTTTTCTTTGCGTGTCTTTCCTGAGCAAGCTGAGCTCCTATGTCAATATTCCAGTCATGTTTCTTACCCCACCAAGTCTCCGTGATGCCTACTATGTCATAGCTGTGTTTATTAACTAGCATTTCAAGTTCTTCCAGGTTATTCTCCATACTTCTTGCATTAGTACACAGAATCTGAGATTCTGATTTGATTTCCCCTCTGTTCTCCCTTGTCTGCTAGAACAGCCCATGCTCCCCCCAGAGCCCGATTCTTCTCCTAGAGCTCCATGGTTTTTACTTACTTGTGGGCTTCTGTCTCCTGCCTCCATCGAACCTAGTTTGATGCCCTCCTCACTAGGTTAGACTGTCTGTATCCAAAGAGGCTCTTCTTCCTCGATAGGTGAACCCCATATTAACAGTGCTGGGCACAGCACTCCAAGGGTCCAGGGTGCAAATAGTGTCTGGACAAAGAGCTCAAGTGCTTCCTCCAGAGCCTTTGCTGAGCACTTTGGGGAAAGGACTTCATCTACCTGGCAAACTCAGAGACCTAAGTGATGTTAGCCAGGTCTGCACTGGGTTCCTAAATCCCTAGGTGACCTTCTGAGCCCTCCCTGGAGGGGTTTACCTGTCCCTCCAGCTGTTCATCCCACATGCAGGCTACACACTGTGGTGGTCACTGCTTTGCTGACCAGCAGTGTGTGATTTTCTCCTCCATCCCAGCTTGGGTGCAAGCCTGGGCCCTAGACTCTCGGTGAGGAGCAATTCAGCCCCTGGCTGACTCCTCTCACTCCTGTCCTCCCTCATCAAAGAGAGACCTTCTGTAGCGCCCTGAACATGGATCTCCCCCTCCCCCTCTCAGCACTAGTATAACTGGAGCAACAGGGCTAGCTCTTCCGAGAAAGGATGAGGCTGCTCCTCGCTCCCAGCCTTGTCCTGCAGCTGTCTGCTCCTTAAACCCATGGCATGCTCCCACCATCCTCCCCTTTCCATTAGTGACATCCACTCGCAACCCCCTGGGAAGCTCTCCCATTACCCTCACCAAGCAATCAGAGATCTCTGCTCTTAGGGACGGTAGTGCCTCCATCATCCTTGCACTGTAGTAAGTCATGTCTGTTTCCTACCCTCTTGCCTGTGCACAGGTGTCACTGTTCTGTTCTCCTGGCCAGTACTAAACGGCCTTTACCTACACTTAGACACTAGGATCAGGAGAACTTCCCCATTTGTTCATTGGCCTCCTGTTGGTCTTGGTTCTGTGCATGCCCTGAACTCTGGGTCATCTCCTTACTGCTACGAGTGATACACTTTTGACCAGGTGAAATGTGTCCCTGACTCTCAAGGCCTGAAATACCCGGGTGGATGGAACATTTATGTGGTTTCCCGCATGGAATGATGCAGAGACTGTCTCCTGCAGAGCTGTCCTATGGATAACCGCACAGGTTGTAAATTCCCCTTTTTTTTTCTAGCGGCTCCCCCACTAAGTAACAGCTCTAATATAAACAGATCAAAGCCAAGCCAGATTGAGAGAGCCTCCCCCACTCTCCTCTGGCTGCTTTCCACACCACAGGCACTGACCTTGGCTGTTTTCATAGCACAGATTTGTTTAATTTTCCCTTAAGAAGTTCCTGGTTCTCTTAGTGTCCCATCGCTTGTAAAGCATATGCTCATTGGTATCCAGAGTCACACTTGGACATCGCCTAGACAGTGAGACAATCAGAGCATGCAGAGTCCCTCAGGTAGATGCAGGCACATTCATGGGTGTATGGCAAGTTAATACAGATGCTCAGAGACAGAAGCACCAAAAAGACTTCTTATTAAGGAGACCTCTCACCACTGGTGTTAATTTGGAATAAATCTTGGATGACCAAGGAAAGCCCAGAACACTGGCAGAGCACTAATGTTGCACCAATATTCAAAAAGAGCAAGTGGGATGACCAGGGTAACTATAGGTCAGTTAGCTGGACATCAATCCCTGGTGAAATAATGGAAAAGCTGATGGAGAGTTCAACTGATCAAGAATTAAAGGATGGGAATATAATTGATGACAGTCAAGGTGATTTTCTTGTCAAACAAACCTGATTTCATTTTTTGATGAGATTACAAGTTTGGTTTTAAAGGTAACTACATAAGAGACGAAGACTTTTGTAAGGTGTTTGACTTAGTACCGCACAACATTCTGATTAAAAAAATTAGCACTACACAATATCAGTAAAGCACACGTTAGATGGCTTAAGAACTGGCTGACAGAACTCAAAAAGTAGCTGTCAGCAGGGAATCATTACTGAACAGTGGGTGTTTCTAGTGGGGTTCTACAGGGATCTGTCCCTGGGAGACACTTAAAGAGCTTGATTAGTTTCGCTTAGCAAAAAGAAGAGCAGCTAACGATCCCAGTGCATAAACAGCTTCACGGAGAAAACACAAGTTGCTCAATCTGGTGGAGAAAGGCTGGAAGCTGAAACCTGACACATTCAAATGAGAAACAAGGCTCAAATTGTTACCAGGGTGAGTGATTAACCACTGGAACAAATTCCCAAGGGAAGTGGTGGGTTCTCCATCTCTCAGTGTCTTCATACGCTGACTGGTGCCTTTCTGGAAGATGTTTTAGCCAAACACTAGTTATGGGGCTCAATATGGGGTAATGGGTTGACATTCTCTAGCCTGTGACATACAGAAGGTCAGGCCAGATGATCCAATGGCCCCCCTCTGACTTTAAACTCTATGAATCTATGAAGATTTAAAGTGTGGCTGGGTCCCATACTGGGCACAAATCAAACTGTCCCACACTAGGTTGGTTTTGGACACAGTGAGTTGAAAGGGCTGAACATTTGAAGGGGCTTCAAGCCCCTTTGGAAAGGAAACAAAAAGAAATATTGTGTACAGGAGAGGGGCCCATAAATCATTTTAGAGGCAAATCCTTGGATGATTTTCATTATGAGCTGATTACTAGCATTCAGCACATTCCAATTGCTATTTTTCAGGAAATTGAGGTGCTTGAGTGCATTTTCTGGCTCCTGCTCAGCTTGCTTCTCAGCTCCTTAGGAATGCAGCCTTTAATGCTCAGCTGGAGCATGCTGTTCTTATCAAGAAAGGGCAACTATTCTTTTTTATGAGTCTAGGCTTTTTCTGAGTCCCCTGCTCTGGAGGGGAAACAGCTTACGGTATCCTGAGAACATGTCCTAGGCACAGAATAACTTTCTATATCCCGTCTCTGAATGCTGCAGTGGGTGTAGATTTGAATGGCCGCTTAGAGAGTTTGACAGAGCAGGTCAAAAGTTTATTACTGAAATGAGCAGAGCTTCTCAGTTTAGAATCAGATGCAAGATTTGGGACTGACAGATAGTAGAGAAGTTGGGAAACCGGAGCGTCAAGCTCTGCATTTTACTTTGACAAGATCTATTTTTAAAATACCTATTGTGGATTATGTTTTGACTTAATCGGTATCTCCTGTTCTATTCAGGTATTTCTATGGCTCTCATCACCACAGTATCTCTGCTAACACTCATCGTTGTCGCTACTGGGTATGATTATTGAGGTCCAACTAGTATGTTGAAGAGCATCAAGAATGAAACACACCAGGAGAGCTAAACCAGCAGAGATGTTACTGTGACTTGTTCAAGAATGAAATGTACATGCTGTAGTAAGATGAGGCCCTGAAACATAAACCCTGGGATCAGAGGCCTGGTATGAGGCCTAAGGCCTGAACTAAAGTAATGGTCAAGACTTTGTTAACATAACGCAAAGTTAAGCTGTGAGCCAGAGGCAGGCCCTGCTCACAGACTCTGGCAAGGGGAGGGTGATGTTGCAAAAATACACATACCTAAGAGGGACTGGACACTCGAGATATAAGCATGTGCCAGGATGGTACCAAGAACACGTCAATACTTGTACATTCCACACATAAGGAACAGGCTGACCCATCCTAAAAATGGGCAAAAGGGTAATATGACAGAACAAGGAGTAATGGGCTCAAATTGCAGTGGGGGAGGTCTAGGTTGGATATTAGGAAAAACTTCTTTCACTAGGAGGGTGGTGAAGCACTGGGATGGGTTCCCTAGGGAGGTGTGGAATCTCCTTCCTTAGAGGTTTTTAAGGCCCAGCTTGACAAAGCCCTGGCTGGGATGATTTAGTTGGGATAGGTCCTGCTTTAAGCAGAGGGTTGGACTACATGACCTCCTGAGGTCCCTTCCAATCCTGATATTCCATGATTCTATGATGGATAGAGTTGTTTTGTTCAAACCAACATGTACAAGGGGCTGTATCTCAATACAGCAGAAGTGATGTGTAACTTGTTTGTACCTGTACTATAAGAATGCACCCCTGTGGAGTTGTCTTTGTCTGGCCTAGAGGGCAGTGGCAAGTCCTGCCACTTACTGAGCGCATCAGGGAGCACATATGTACTAGCAGAACTGTAGACATCTGATCTGGAGAGCTAGAGCCTGTTTTGTTTGTGTGCCTTCGTACCTTATTGGCATCTCTGGTCATTGGGGGTTCTCTTGGGGTCTGCTGTGTCAGCTATCTGCAGAGCTGGGGCAGCATGCAGAGGGAACACACATGCAGACAATTGTTATCAACACTGGACAGAGCAGAGCCCCACACCAGTGACGACTGACAACACATGTGTCTCACTGGTGAGGCAAAGGGGATTATTGAGCATTGCACCAAATAGCGTAGGGTATAGGTATTTGGTAGATGAGCCATAGAGATGTAAGCAGGGTCTGCCTAGGAGTGCAGCATGATGGAGCTGTTTTCCCCAGATGATCACTCTTGGCTGGTGTTGGATTGCAATTCACTTTGATGTTGGGTGCAGGGGTAATGAAAGGTGGCTGTTGGGTGAGTGGAGGCAGCAGAGCTGTGTGTGGCATGCCCTGATTGAGGGCAGTCACCCGCAGCTGAACTGCACTTGCTAAGCAGGCAGTAGGGGTTCCAAAACTCACTGGAGAGGCAAGTGGGTAGTGGCAGGTATTTGTACCTGGTGCTGCGGTCTCTGCCTAGAGTCCTAGACACCATTTTGACCGTTCATCTCGTCCCTGTTTAATGACAGAGCTGCTTAGACTCCATTGGGAATCATTTTGTTTTGTTATAGATCACCAAGGCTGAAATCACTGATAACCTGCTCAAAGTTCTAAGCCTTAGATCTGCTGCGGGGCAGCATCTGCAGTAAAAGAGACAGACGAGCCTGCTCAAGCAGTGAGCCTGCCCCACTAACCGCTGAAGTCACAAAGCGGTGTTAAGTGGTGGGACCTCAGGACATCACAGAGGTTGCAGCAGAGTGGTGCAGCGGCAGAATGAACAACCAAGCAGTGGCACGGTGGCAAAGTGAATGATGACACAGTGGAGTGGTGGTGGCAGCAGCACACAATGAACGATGCATCAGCAAAGAAGGCATTGCTCAATGCCTTCCCTGTGGACCAATGTCCCGTCACGCGAACGCACCTCTGGGTCTTCACTGACCAAAGACAAGAACAGTTGTGAGCGGGGTGTGGTGGAGGGAGAGGGGAGTAGCATGTTAAAGGACCATTCATTTGTTGGACTTTCACACCACAAGTTTTCTTTTCTATACTCAGTCTCAGTGCTTGTGAGAGGGGCAATACTGCCTCTCAGAGGCACCCAGGGACACTGTGTAATTTTCCCAGATTACGGGGTAGGGGTTCATGCCAGTTCTGAGCTGTATTGTTAAAAGGAACCCCTAGATCCTAGATATTGAATCCGGTCCTTGTCGTTGACTCCACCTGGCAGAAGGGTCACAGATATAAATTAAAGCAGTAAGGCAAGAAGCCTGCAATAGATCCCCTAGGATATCATGCTTTGAGTGAATTCCCTCCATTGTAAGTAAAAACAGCAGTTTCCCACAGCCCTTCTGTATATAAAAAAAATCCTCTGCAGTTGACGCCAGCTTCCTGCAGGGACTAATTCAAATCCTGGAACGTATTCAGAAAAAAAGATTATGAAGTACAGATAATGAATTTGTTCTGCCAAGGGAAGG
Source organism: Gopherus flavomarginatus (assembly GCF_025201925.1). Classification (NCBI taxonomy): domain Eukaryota; kingdom Metazoa; phylum Chordata; order Testudines; family Testudinidae; genus Gopherus; species Gopherus flavomarginatus. Next base: position 49,172,124 of record NC_066627.1, on the reverse strand, counting down.
TACAGTGACTGCTCAGATACAGAACCGCACCTAAACCAATGTGTGTGTGTGTTAACAATGCCCCTGCGTAGGCTGTGATAAATCATCAAAGCTTTCAGTCTTCCTCCAGTGAGACAGAACTTCCAAACTCAACCAGCCTCCTCCATTACTGCCCAGGAAACAGGAATTGTCATTAGCCGCCAACCTTTAATCACTTACTAGAATTCTTCTTCAGGAATATCTATGCAATGGCTAATACCAAGGCTCCCTTTTAACAACAGTTTCACTTCAGATGAATTACCTCATCCCTATTTTTGGTAGTCTCTGCAACAAGGAGACTGAGCCATAGAAAAGAGCCCTACCCCCTAGAAATACCTGTGTAGTCATATACACCTATGGTGCCAGTACCCTGGCACAATTCTGTGGTGTAGATTTGGTTGCTTAGATCCAAGGCGTCGTCACACAGACATATGGGGGTTGAGTCTCTCCACAGCTTAGAATGTGGGTGTCACATCTGTGCAAAGCGGGTGTAAAATGTGTTGATTTTCACTGCAGTCAATAATTGCATGCAGTTGTGGCAATTCAGGCTCATGCTGTACTAGCAGAGACCAATGCTGGCGTTAGATGTAGCTGCACAGATCTATGGTGCAGGTAACTCACTGCACTATTACAATACAGGAAAAGACCAAGGAAAAGCATTTACCCGCTGCCTCCCTCACAGAACTGAGCTGGATTTTTTCACAACAGCTGTGCCCTGGACAACATAGCAAGAGTACTTAACAACTGTCTCCTTCTCCCTGGCACATTGACCTCCACCTTCTGTTCTCTCCCAGGGTGCAGGAAAAGCCTTTGAGTGGGTGGGAGGAGTATATGTTATTTATAATGCTGGAAAAGACTGACACAGACACTGTTTTGTTAAATGGCCCCTGTCAGGGAGGTCTGAGGTGTCTGGTTGTGGTGCAGGAAGAGAGCAGGGCCCATTATCACATTAGGAGCTAACCATTGCTCACCCTCCTTGTTAACATTACAGCATGCTGACCTGCATGCTAGTCTTTCAGTCTGCCTGACATAGCTGGTCCCTTCTCAAACAGTCTGCCAGCAGTAACATTAGTTGGTGCCTGATTCCTTGTGGGCAGCACAAGGAATGTGTTAGCACTCCCTAACATAAGCACCGGGCACTTGCTGAAGTACGTAGAGTAAGAACAAAGCTGGCGTGGCTAGTAATGCAAAACAAGCCCCTTTGGTTTTTTGTAATCTCTGGTAGGCTGCAGGCCATCACCAATCGCTTTTCATTCAAGTCACCACGATTAACTTTAACAGCTGTTTAAGAGAATTGGGTGCCTCAAAGAAAATACTGATCTGTCTAGAAATCATTCTGTTTATCTAGCATTTTCCCTGGATTTATCCACCTAATTTTTGTGTGTGACTGGAAAGGTTTACCTGAAGACAAAGGCTTAAGCATGAATGTTTTCCATTCTCAACAGTTTACTGTCCAAAACCTATACCATCTGGAATTTGACATACCGCTTTAAAGAATTAGAATAGTTCACATTTTCTTCCAGCTATCCACTAAGTGACCATTTGTGAACTGCCATCTATGGCCTTATGGTCTCCCCTTTTGTTGTGCATACAGTGGTTTGTTATCAGAGGATTGCTCACAAGTGGGACTATGCTTTGTTAGAGACTTCAAGCATTGTTTGATTGGAGCAAACAAGACAACTGGTTTTTAAGATGGCAAACCTGCAACCCATCTACTGGGCGAGATAAAGGAAAGCTGCTTTCCTCGGGAAGAGGAAGGGGCTGCAAGGGGGAGGCGAATAGCTATTGTGCGGACATTTGCCTTTCTGTCCAGGAGCAAACCCAGTGCATTCTGAATACCTGCCAGCTTGAAGTGCAAGGCCATACAACATGTTTTCAAACTCTGGTCATACCAGAGGAAGAGAACAACAGGAAATAAGGATGGCTCTATGGTAACAGTTTGGAAAAGAAGCTATATTCAGGTGCTTTCTTTGGAGTAATGCCAGGTGTGGCACCCACCAATATACTGGGTTATTCCTGAGGGCCTAGGCACTTGGTCTTCCACTTTGCTACAACTTGATTTCTTTTTTGTTGCTCAAAACTGCTTCATCTCCTCTCCAAGCTATTCGATGGATTTAAATGTCAATGGGGAAACTATCTGGGCACCCTGGAGAGCTTGGATTAGTTACAAGAGTGAGGTCAAGGCCCCAGTCTACAAGCAGCTCTTCCTGGGTGGCCCTGTCTCTGTCCAGAACCAGAACCCATCGCCTGCCATGGAGCTCCAAGCCTGCAAAGGGTTTTAACTGCACTGAGCAGCTTGCAGGTTTGGGAGCTGGTAACTGTACGGTTCTCAGGCCAGGGACCAACATCTCTGCAAAGCACCAGGCACACCTCTGGTGCTCTCTAGAAATATTGGTCAGTAAGCAGGAGAGCAGGGCCCTGGGCAGAGCTGCTGCATAGAGAGGAAATCACATGACTGATTTTATAAAGAGCTGACGGGAAAAGGAAAGTTTGGTGCTTTCCACTCTTAACTTGGATTTAACGTAATGAGTTTTGCCTAAATTCAGAGCCCCCGCTCAGCCTGCTGCAAAGGGGGAAGTTATTCTGCCCTGCAGGCTGGCCGTACCTTCTGGACGTTAGAACAATTACGGCTTTGGCTTAGAAATGAGACATCATACCCCTCCGCCCCCCAACATCCACAAGGCAAGGGGGAGCGGCAGAATGGCTGGAATGCCCCTGGCATCTACTTAAACAAAAAGGGCTTATTCCTTATAACCCTGTGGAAGCCAACTGCTCAATAAAAACCACCCACACCAATTAGGCAGGTCTCCTTTTGTCTGCTGTTTCACTTACTTCACTGTGACTGTTGGCCTCTCTGTCCAGGAGAGGAACAGGCCTGTACTAATGCACTAAAAACACTTACATTTTCAAAGCTTCCTGGGCAATCTGAATCCCCAAGTCCCATTAAAATTAATGGGACTCGTGCACTTACATCCTTTCGGGGGCTTTGTCTCACAGTTTAAGGTTGAGAACTTCAATGAATTCAACTGCTGCAGCATTCCTGCTGTGTCTCTCATTGCGGCAAGCGTTCCACTGAGCAATGGACTGTGCATGAGAAGGGAGTTGCGGTTAGACTAGCCTGTTGCTGGTGAACAGGATCTGTCATCCTTGTGTTAAATTTACTGGAATTTGGCAGCTCTTCTGAGCCAGGCTGGGGCCCTGGCAACATTCAAACTGAGTAATTACATTCAGTCTCTAGTTGCCCACGAGCTTCAATTAAATACTTTTATTTATTCCCCCCTGACATCTTGTGTAGTGTTGGTAGGTGCTGCAGGGGTCAGCTGGAATTTCCTAAAGGAAGAGGGATGTATGGACTGCTGTCTGAGAACAGTCTCTCTCACTTCACCCTTTCCTCAGCACAGAACTGGAGAGTGTGGGCAGCTGAGAACATCTCAAAGGAGGCTTTTTTGTTTTAAAGTAAGAAGAAATCTGTAACTGCTGTGCTTCTCTTTAGCAAGGCCACTTCACACCTGTCAGCTCGTCACTTACCTTCCTCTGCTTTGTAACACATCACTTATTGGTGCAAGAGAGAAGAAATCTCACACTGGTGCTGGTAGGGTGACCAGACAGCAAGTTTGAAAAATCAGGACGGGGTAGGGGGTAATAGTCTATATAAGAAAAAGACCCAAAAACCGGGACTGTCCCTATAAAATTGAGACAGTTGGTCACCTTAGGTGCTGGGAAGAGCATGCAGCCTCCTGAAATTGTTCCTGTATCTCATCAGGACACGCTGGCTTTCCCCTTCTCCAAACTGGGGTCACTTCAAAAGCCAAATGGCCCAAATTGTGCTCTCATTGAGTGGGGTAAACTCAGAATAATCCGACTGTCTGCAGTGGATATACTCTGCACTTACCCTGGGTTAAATGTGAGCAATATGGGTCTCAACATCCTCTGCAATAGGTTCATGCCTTGTTTGTAGCCCTTCACATGCATCCAGTAACACACAGTCCTGAACTCTGTGAGAAGGCCTGTGCATCAGTGGAATTTTCCCTTTGTACATTCCCCATTTTCTTGCACTCCCTGCAGCGACAGACGAAAACACAGCATTTGCCAACACATCCACTATTAAACACCCTCCCCCCAGGGTTCGATATGTTGTCAGAAAAGGTGAATTCAAAGGCAGGCAGTTCTCAGTGATTCACCCCTTTGCTTCCAATAGAGCATTAGGCTGGTGCAGCAGCCAAACAGCTACTCGTTAGCTGCGTCTGACGAAGTGGGTATCGCCCACCAAAGCTCATTCTCCAATACATCTGTTCATCTATAAGGTGCCACAGGACTCTGTCGCTTTTCACAGATCCAGACTAACATGGCTACCCCTCTGATCCTTTACAGCTACTCTTCAGAGGTTCTTATACCACCCTCCTTCCAGTAGTACCTGAGTAGGTTCCAGTCGTGCATTAAGGGACAGGACTCGCATCTCTCAGATCTGGTTCATTTGATTAGATGGGGTTCAGCCTGTTTGAAAAAACAACCCTAGCCGCATCCTCTCCAAAAGAACTATCTGCCAAAATCCTAAACTCCCTTTCCCACCACTGCTGGCCTGGGTCAGAGCCTACTCTCCAGTGAGCACGAAAAACTTCCACTGACTTGACTGTGTACTCATGTTCTTACAGTGTGCTCAGAGCTGGTTCAGACCCTTGTCCTCGAGGCGAGTGGATTAGTCACAGCCTTTATCACACAGCTTTGAGTTTAAACTGCATAGGAAAACCTCAGAGGAACCTGGCACGTTAATGCAATGCATCAAAGGTTTGAACAAATACCACTCTACTGTCTTGTGCAAGTTATCACTCATTCAGGTCCAGCTGTGTTTGGACATTAGCATAGCCACAGCACCCAGCCACCCCTGCCAACTGCTCTTAAACTTCACTCAAGTGTCTTGTTTCAAAAAAGGAATGAAGGGAGCACTTGTGCAGATAACACCTCATTATCTCTAGCTTGCCTGCATATATATACACCTGCCCCTGGACATTTCCACTACATGCCTCTGACGAAGTGGGTATTCACCCATGAAAGCTCATGCACCAAAACGTCTGTTAGTCTATAAGGTGCCACAGGACTCTTTGCAGCTTTTACAGATCCAGACTAACACGGCTACCCCTCTGATACTTGATCTCATTAATAGTTTCTGATCACATTAGCAGATACCAACAGGCTTGGGGTAAATGTGGTTTGGCAGGGAGAGTGGCATTTCTGCATTCTGTCTATTTCATTTCCAGTGACCAGAAGCCTGCTGCAAAGGGCAAGTGCCACTAATACTTTAGTGTGGGGGCCTATTAAACAACCATATCAGCAAGGGAAACAGGCAGAGAAGCATGAAGTTTTATTGTATACTTATCCTACCCAGCTTACAGGCACAGCGTTCATCCTGGAACATACTACAGAGGGCCCCAATCCCTCCTAATTACAGTACAGACACCAGGTATTCTCTCAGGTAGACAGACAGCACAATAGCGCTATTGACAATCAACATGAGGCGACACTTCTGAAGGTCATTTTCCAGTTAAAATAGCCCATTGTGAGCTTACATGCCATCATGCAGCTGCCGGGGGGCTGGCTTCCATCTCTGCGGTACTGTAAAGTCACAGCTCAACTTTGCCACAGTGGAAATAGAAATATAATCAACATTGACCCTACCCATTGCATTAACAACTGCATAAATAAGGCCAGTAACACCACCTACAATGATTACTGGGATGGTGGAGTCCTCTCCCCTCTGTCCTTCACCCACACACAGCGGCCACCTGTGATACAACTAAGATTTGGAAGTAGCTTCCATCAGTGACTGGAACATGAGAATCCAATGAACTGGTCTCTCGCATCTATTAGATTAAGAACTCAAGAATCATACATCCCCAGCCTAAAGTGATGAAGTAGAAATCTCTAAATCCTCTGCACTTGCACAGCCTCGCTGCAGCATGAGTTACTACTCAATGTTTGGGAAGGCTGTGTGCTCTCAGGCCAAGGGATTAATACACAATGCTAGAAACATTTTCTAGTCCAAATCCTTGGCTCTTACAGTTCTTTTCAGATATAGAAAAAGAATGTTTGCCTCCAAACAAACTACGAAAGAATCAGGTGTAATAGGAGTCTTGTGGACCTTCTTCTGTAGAAAGAGCAGCCTGTATGAGAAGAAGCTATCTGTGCTTCAGTTACCCAGCAACTTCTTACGTGATGTCCTTCTGCCTCGGGGGTCGGTGAATGTTCCTCACCACGCATTTCACCATCCACTCGATTCCCTCGTTCACCCCATTGCTGAGGAAACAAGACAACAGCAGAGTCACAGCCCCCGCCATGCTATGCTGACCACTCACCCCAGCATGTTTAGTTCTCTCTGTTCCCTGCAATCCTTCCTTTGGATTATTACACTGGCTTCTCATGCATCTGAGGAACAGGATTCAGTTGTACGCATCAAATTTTAAACATTCTTCTCTTTGGTTCCCTGCTGTTTATGCCTTTTAAGTTGGGTCCCAGCTCATACACCATGTTTTAGATCCAATTTGCTGTAGTTAGTAGCTGCATGAAAGTCTTATGCAAAGCATCCAATCACTCAACATTCAACAAGATGGAGACTTTACTATGAATGTCTAGCCAGCTCTGGCTCCATGTCTGCAAACCTGCCAGACACACCTGCAGTGCTCCCTTGTGTGACCGGGTGCTCCAGGGAACTCACAGCTCTGCCAGGGTTAAACACAGTTTGAGTTTAATTAAATTAATTTTCCATTAGTTCAAACCCCAAACTCAGAACAAGGGGAAAGAAAATTCCTCAGATCAAAATGTTTGCACACAACTCTGAACTGGAAAGGCTGCATTTCACATGGCTATTGGCTTCCATTCCTGCTCCAGGCTATCACCCAGATACTGAGCTTTTGTTCATCTCCTTGGAAGAAATTGCAAAGATTACATCAGTGGCTCTTCTATTTGAGAAGGTTCTTTTCTCCTGCTCTCTCTAAGGCATTGCTGCTTTGCTAGCAGCTAACCAAAGCTGGCGGGGTACACTCGACCTGCCTGGATTCAGAGCCTGCATTGTAGCCTTTTTTAACCACTAAGGCCTGGTCTACACTAGGTGGGGGGAAATCGATCTGAGTTACACAACTTTAATAATAATAAAAAAAAAAAATGAATAACGTAGCTGAACTCGACATACTTAGATCTACTCACCGCGGTGTCTTCACTGCGGTAAGTCGATGGCTGATGCTCCCCCGGCGACTCCGCCTGCGCCTCTCACCCTGGCGGAGTACCGGAGTCGACGGAAGAGCTCTTGGCAGACGATTTATCGTGTCTAGACGTGATAAATCGACCCCTGCTGGATCGATCGCTGTCCGTCGATCCAGCCAGTAATGTAGACAAGCCCTCATAATACTACTTCGCATTTGTACAGAGTAGGGTGACCAGATGTCCCAATTTTATAGGGACAGTCCCGATTTTGGGGTCATTTTCTTATACAGGCTCCTATTACCTCCCACTCCCTGTCCCAATTTTTCACATTTGCTGTCTGGTCACCCTAATACAGTGTAACACTTTTCATTCCAAGACTCAAGAGCTTTATACAAAGTAGGTAGTGATTGTTAGCCCTACTGTACAGAGGGTGACATTTGGAGAAGTTATGTGATTTTTTTCCAAGGTTACACTGGGTGATCACCTCACTTCTACCCCATTGTTCTAACCACAAGCAGCACCTCAGTCATCTGTGCATTCATGCTGCAGTATTATGCTCAGACATATCTACTTAAAGTAAGCACATCTCCTGCCTGAGAAACCAGAAGGATGGCTAGAGGGTAGTTACTTCTCTTCTTCCGAGAACATACACTCACCCAGCCCTTCCACTGCCAGCATCACAGATGCAGTCATATTCCCATTTGGTTTTCTCTGGAAAATAGCTTGCGGCAAAGTTAACTCATGCAACTGGGATCACGGTGCTGGGTCATTGAGCAATAAAGCCATGTCACAAACTGTTGCACAATCCAGAGTCTCAAGGTCCTATAGCACTGAGCATGTTCATGAGCCAGGGAGGGTACCTGGTCTTAGTGCAGATGAGCAATGCACACAGAAATCCCTGGGCTCTGACAAGGAAGCAGGGCTCCCTTGTGACACTCTTACCAGACCCACATAATGATGTCCTTCTTTTCTCTGAGCACCCTGAAAAGGCTAGGCCGTTCTAGCAACATACGCTTGGTTGCGGCAGTATTTCCCCAGGACACTGTCCAGACCCACACTTACCCAGTGAGAGCTGAGCAGGCCTGTGTCAGGCAGTCTCTCCTCCCAATTTTGTTAATGCAGTCACTAAATGCGGTCTTGATGTCAGGGATCGACAGACAGGTCTGTAAGGGAAGCCATAAAATATAACCCTCATATGCTACAATAGAGATCATTGTCCCACCCCTCCGAAATGGATCCTGCTGTGCTCAGAGCAGTTTCCAGTATTCCGCCTCCTATGGAAAGCAGAGAGGTTTTCAGCTGTTGTCCAGGGTGCTCCACTTGGACTCTGCTTTCTGACCATTGCTAACCAGAACATCACAACATCATCCTTATTTATTTCCATCTGAAACAGAATGTTCTTGCCTTTGGAGTGAACTTTAATGTTTTTGAAAGCGTAGCAATGATCTCACTAGCTTCAGACATGTCTATAATTAGGTACATTAACCTGGCTCTCCAAGGCACAGGCCTCTCTCAAGTAGACACTGACATGCCAAATTGTGCAATGGGTTAGTGACACAAACCAATATCCCCTGCGGAGTGAAGTACAGAGCAGAGCACCCTCTGTATCCCTTTCCAACCCATGTGCATGGAAAGGCTTCTAACTTTCCATCCACCAAACAAGCTCTCCTCCAAATCACTCCCTACAACACCTGAACTTCACACAGCCTTTCCAAAACCACTTCACCAGGGGGCCTGCACCAACCCGCACTCCGGCCAGAATCCTAGACAGAAAGGAACTGATTTGTATGTTTCTGTAGCACACCCTGGGAAAGGGATGGTGTTTCCTGAGCATTGAATGCACTAGCAGCACTCAAAGAAAACGGCTCAGATGTCACCTCAAGTCTCTGCAATATTTCCATCAGCTGATGTGGCCTCCCTAGACTTCTCTTCTGGCAGGGGGTAGTATTTTCTTCTTAGAGGGCTCTTCACTCTGGAACTTGCTTTACCTGTGTACTTTCTATGCCGCTGGGTCAGCCTGTTCTCAGTTGACATAGGCTGACCAGTTCTTGGGCGCAGGTATGTTGTACACATGCTCAGACTGCTAGGATGAGTTGATTTTAGAACATGTAAGTGAATAAAAAAAGACGAAGGCCAATGTGACCTACCCTGCTCCTAACCTTCCCTGACACAATATTGCCATGAGGAAGCTTTAACCTTCTCAGAACCATAAATCAGGCTTTCAGATTAAGTCCTCCCGTGTCAGAATGACAAGAGAACTTTGGTTCTCCCCTCCTCCTGGCACCACTGGAGTCCTGTAGTTCTCACCTCTCTAAGTGTCATTACCGTCACCGCACAGTGATGCTATTCAAACACAGATTGTGGAAACTTTAGAACATGTTAGGGTCAAATGCAGGGCCGGTTCCAGGCCATAGAGCGCGAAGCGCGTGCTTGTGGCTGCATGCCACGGGGGGGGGGGGGGGGGGGGGCTCTGCTGGTTGCTGGGAGGGCGGCAGGCGGCTCCGGTGGACTTGCCGCAGGCATGCCTGTGGAGGGTCCGCTGGTCCCGCGGCTTCGGTAGACCTGCCGCAGGCGTTTCTGCAGACGGTCCGCTGATCCTGTGGCTCCGGTGGACCTCCCACAGACAGGCCTGCGGCAGCTCCACCAGAACCACGGAACCATCGGACCCTCCGCAGGAATGCCTGCGGGAGGTCCACCGAAGCCGCGGAACCGGCGAGCGGCAGAGCGCCCCCCGCAGCGTGCCGCCGTGCTTGGGGCGGCGAAATTGCTAGAGCCGGCCCTGGTCAAATGAAAGTGTTGAAATTTTCCTTCTGGGTTCCCTCAGTGACACTGTTGTCTGTTAACAGAAAGCCATGATCTCCTCATTATTCGCATCCTGCTTGCTAACTGCCACACTGACTTACATACTTAAGCAAAAGACAGTTAGAGCTCAGGCTCCAGAAACTAGCAATGATTAATTAAGAAGCCTCTAAAAGATCTAAACAGACTTGAAAAGATTAATTAAAAAGTGATTAATGTACATATGAATGTTAGCCACAGGAAATTATTTGACACACAGACCATATTTCTAAATTAGAGCAGGAGGGTGGAGAAGAGGAGATGTGGTGGCCTAAGCAAAAGTCTGAGAGCTGGGATCCTATAAGCTCTAACTCCTGTTCCAACACTGATGCTCTCTTAGTAGTCCTGGACAGGTCATTTAAGTGCATTATTTTTAACCAAGCATTAGCCCAGTCTCCCTCTTTGCAAGCACAGTTTGAACCTGCAGCTGGTTACACACTGATACCTACCTTTGAGCCAGTTAAGTATCTTGTTCAAGGAGCAAATCAGGTCTTTATCTGTCCAAGGAGCAGGATTTTATACTCACAATTAACGGAGACAACGAAAAAAGATTACTGGTGTAATTTGTGCAGATTGTGCTCGCCAGAAGAAAATCCATCTTCTACAAGGCTAGACCTTAAATTTATCTTCCTTGTCTGCAAGATGAGGGTAATGATCCCTGAGATGTATTGCAGTGCACTGAGGCGCTGCATGGTTAACATAGGTGAGTCCTCTGAGGAAGAGTGCTGTAAGGGAGTTCTGTTATTACTCAGTGCTCCTGAAAGTGAGGGGCTATTGCCAGTTTGAGCCAGGGTTAGCATATGGTTCCCTGCCCAGCTCAGCCAATGCCACGAATGTGGCCTTGTGCCCCTCCCCTTGCTACTCTAGCCCTGTCTTGCACTTGAACAGTGACTGCTACTTGTGCAACTTCTTGTGAGCCAACCAGGACTAACAGGAAACCGTTTGCTCTTGTGCCTCAAGCTGGACTTTGAACTCCTGCTTTCCAGCAGCGAAAGGTGAATGTACAAATCCACTGTACTACTTAGACCATATGCTACAGTTCGCCAGCCATGGAGCCATAACAATCAACTCTACGCTTCTTTAACCAACTGCAAAGGCTGCAATGTGTAAACACGTGTCCAGCCACCTGATGAATAGCTAACTGTTGCGTGGCGCACTCGAACACTAATTGCGTTGGGAGTTTGACTGGGCCCTTGGGAGAGGCAGAACTCACAACAGAGGGTCTGGAAGGTGAGAGAGACACCACCACACTGAAATGACTGCACTCCTCAGATTTTGAAGGCATCCTCTCACCCACTGGAGTCACCCCAGCACAATGTTCGCTGAGCAACGAGAAGGGCAGAGCTAATCACCTCCTGACAAATGGAATTTCAGGCCAAGATCAGGACTAGTGAGGATGAGGAGTGCTGCCTAGGAAATGCATAGTATTTACTGTAACATGGCTTTTTTTTGGTAAGTGCGACTTTGCAGTGCTAAGCTGATGGACATTAAAACCTCTGAGGTAATGGAAGCTGAAGGGACAACATTCAGCTTGTTATGTTTTGATAAGTTACGTCAGATTCTTCACGGAAGGCTTGTGGCTAGCACAGAGCACTGACTCATTTGGCTATCACATCTGATGTGACTTTTCAGAATCTCCAAAATTCCAAGGAGCAGCAAGATGCAAGAGAAGAGGTGAGAGGGCCCTGTAGGATGCTGTGTGTTATGATCTGGAGTTCAGGGAAGATAACAGTTCTACAGCCTGAACTGGTATTTTGGGATAGAGCAGAGGGGTATATGCTCCCCTGCTACCCCAATCTGTAGAAACTCTCCTGAATGGCAGGATCTAGCCCTTAAATAATAGGGGGCTTTTACCTCTCAACTGGATACTCCCCCTTTAATCTCCCCCCTCCCACTAGTGTGGGCACATCGACAGCCCACACAACATCACAACCCCAAGCGCTATAACTGTACCACAACAGCCAGCTAGGTCCAAGGAGTACCAGCTTCAGTGAATTCACTTGTACCAATCCAAATAGGCCAGTAAGGCACACTATTGTTACAGCAGACATCTGGTGGTACTGTTACATCCAGTCTTCCAAGTTCTTTTCCTCTGTGTGCAAGCAACTTTAGTCTTGAAAGAAACACTTGTGTTAGATTTTGGCTGATCAAGGTTCTGGGACAGAGGGAGTGGAGTGCAAAGCAGGAGCATTTGCTCTCTGCTGTAGGCTTTGGTTCAAGTCAATTCTAGAGGAAGAGTTGCTCCCTGGGAATCAGGCTTTGGTGCTGGGCTGAGATTGCTGAAAGAAGAGACTGCTGGCATCTCTGTCTTCCAGGATTGGTACGTGTGTCAATACAGTCACTAGGTTACACTTTGAATATAGCCAGATTCTGCATCACTGGTTTCTCCTCCACTCAGAAGCCAACAAGCAAGGCCTCAACATCTGCTACTGCTCAACAGAGGGGCTATGCTACAATAGTAGGGTGGTGACTTCTCTCATCCAACCCCTGCAGAAGGGACAAGACTTTACAGACTTGACCCTTACCAACGTGGAACAGTAGATACCGCTACAACACCAGGTTAGTTTGATATTAGACTCACTATAAGCTGGAAACTGATTTGGCTTTCAGAAGAGATCCCAGGCTCCCACTCACAGGCTTTGGAGAATTGTCCAGAACAAAAGAAATCAGGATGAGAAATAAAGACCATCTTCACTGCTGCTCACTCTGTTCTGTGCAAAATAGCCAGCCTCGAGGCTTTTCAAAAGGGACACGCACGCCAGCCACCATCATGGTCAGTCTCCATGATCTATTAACTTCACATGTTTGGCCACTGGAAGCCCTTCTGTGCTGCAATGTAGAGGCCGAGAGAGTCAGTCTACTTCACCGTGTCCAAATCTCTACAAAGGACATGGGGAGAGATGTTTTCACCACTCAGTGGCACAAACAAACTTGGAGAGGCTCCACTCCCTCCTCTCCCTAGTTTTGAATGCTGTAGTCATCTAGTGGGCTAGGAACAACTTTTACTCTATTTCAGTCACTTCTCTTTCTTGTTGCCCCTGCTATGATGGTTCCTTATTGTGACTTATAGAACCAGGCAATCATTTACTCTCAATGGAAATGCAGGTCAGAGGAAAACTAAAGCAGGGTTTATGCTGACTACATTAAGCAGCACTAGGACAATGAATCTGCTTTGAGGATTTATCATACTTGGACACACCCCTTTTGACAGAGCAGTTGCTCTCTCACAGCCTCCAAAAGGAAGGCATAAATTGGGATCCTGAAAAGACAATGGAGAAGGAAGTTACATCACCGTTCCTTTTGGACAGACATTTAAAGGTTTCGTGCTTGGGAGAGAACGTCAGCATAGTTTAAGGTTATTTTTCCCTCATTCTTGTGAAGAGATGTTTTAGAATGTCATTTTGTTTCTGATGTAAAAGCTTCTAAACTAAGAACAAAGCGATGGAAACCAGATCGGTAAGCACACAGAACAGCACGTCATTACAACAATACAACCCACACAGGGACTGCTCTGCAAAGGTCAGATTCATTAGCTATTTCAAAGCAAAGTCACATAACAGGGGAAACAGAGTTTTCACTTGAGGAATAAATCTGCACCTCAGCTCTCCATAAACAGCCAATTCCACAAATTCCCCTTGATGAAGAATGGCTGTTTCCAAGACACAGTCACTTCCCAAAACGGTCTTGCTTTTAAATCATAGGAGCAGGCTTAAATCCTTTTATGAAGGATCTGCAGAGGGCCCCAGGGGAAGTGCTCCACGTTTAGGGACCCTGTCTATTTGCACCTCCTCGACTGGTGATGCAGGGCCACAATGTCAGGAATACACCTGAAATAAATATGGGCTCTTTAAATGCCTTATGAGCAACTGACTAACACGTCAGGAATAAGATTGGGACTGTTCTGCTAATTCCAGGATGGGCAGCAACCCTGACTGTGAGAAACATTTAAAGAAAAATAAAATGCATGACTAGCATACCCCATCGGCCCTAGTATTCTTTGTTTACTAGCATATAATCTTGTTTTATGGAGAGGGTAAAATAGTAGGGAGGCAGTGTTTCCTAGTGGATGCAGCACTGGCCTGAAATTCAGACCTGGGTTCTATTCCTGGCTCTGCCACTGACAGGCTAGGTGACTTTTGGCAAGTCACTGCCTCTGTGCCTCAGTTTCCCCATCTGTAAAATGAGGATATTAACACAAGCCTCCTTTATTAAGCAAGTTGAGAGCCACTGCTGAAAAGTGCTACATAAACTAGGTATTATCAAAAATTGGAATTGCCAGTAGCGGCAGAAAGAGGCAAGTTTCCTCAACTCTGCACCCTTAACAACTACTAGGCAAGATCACCAATAATCCTCCCATCTCCTTCTGCAAGGCTTATCAGAAAAAAACAAAAAAACAAAACAAAAATGAGGGCTCTCCAAAGCTCTGGAGTTTGACATAATTTTCAGAAATCACACACGAATCCCCTGCAATGACCACATCTCCCTAGATTTACATACCACAGCCAATACTCAGCATATGTTATAAATGGGCAGGTCACAGTTTTCCAAAACGAAAATTTTTTTGCATGAAGTTTCAGCCCCACAATTTTCCCACGATATAATTGTGTCCCAGAAGTTTTAGTTTGACATTTTTATAATACCATTCACATAGGAAAAAGAGTAAGTTCGCATTTGTGCAGGTTTTACTATGATAAGCAATCAAACAAAAGGTAAACTTTTCTAAACATTAGGAATTCCCACTCAAAACCACTTGAAATATCTTTGTGGGAGAAACTGTGAGGTTTCATAGCTCTGTCACCAAATCAGTCTGTCTGCAGCCAATCTAAATGCAAAAAAGTTCTAATTTTGAAGATTCAGATCAGCACTGACTATGCATCTGATACAACACAGCGTCTCGTCAAATCCCAGCGGCGAGGTTCCACGCTCCTGTGAGCATTGTGCAGCCTTCTTGCATTGAACTTGTAGTTTATGCTGTTGACAATGCAAAATGCTGGTACTTTGAAGGGCCAGGGCAAACTGGAACAGTTCTTGGACCCAGTGTCTAGGACTGGTTGTGAGTGGCTGAATCTGAGAGCGAAGATGGAAATGGATTATGGGGCCCTGGTGTAAGTTACAGTGTTTCATGGCAGCTTATATTCCAATTTCCCTACAGTAAAGCAGCTCCTTTTACAGACAGAGAATCTGGAATAAGAGATTCAGTGACATCCTCAAGTCACAGAGCTAGTCAGCGGCAAAACAAGGGCTAGAATTCAGAAGGCCCTGGCTCTCAGGCCTATACTAATTCTTCTAAACCATGTGGCCTCCTGATTAGGGCTAGATTATTTTTTAAATGGTTACATTTAACATCTGTACCAATGTTCTAAAATAAGAATCAAATCCCCTAAGGTATCAGAAAGGTACTTCATAGTGATGCGGGATCTAGCTAGGGGCTTTACCCGGGGGCAGAGGGCAGTCAGCATTAGCTTCCTTTGAAGCAGGATACCAGACCTTTAGACCAGTGAACTGGTGTTGAAAATCCTATGTGCCTATTAAATGTATCTGGCACCCTCTAGAGGACGACTGGTGGTACTGCAGCTATTGGAATTCAGGTAGACCATATGCAAAAAGGAAAGAGAGAAGGGTGAAGTCTTACATTTCCTTAGAACAGCAAACTGTCACCCAAACAGTATCCACAATCTGATCTGAAACTACAGTAGATCTATTCTGTAATTCTATATATCCAAGAAAGTTTTGAAATTATAAACCCAAGAAAAAGCAGACTGTATCCTCTGCAATTCACAGCTTTTTCCGATGGAGAGCGGTAGCACAGACTGTCTCATTGAGTAGTGCTGGTCTGGTTAAAGGAAAGAGGAATGAGAGCATCTCATCACATGATTTGTCACACTGGTATGATGTTACATGAGCACAGCACAAAATAGTTTCACTGAGTATTATTACTCATCAAAAATGGGATCAGCTGTATTAGGTCACTATTAAAAAAAACAAATGTACCGTGTTGGTGTTTACATAAAGTACACAACAGCTACTGAAAAGATGGAAATATTTGCTATAGAGTCATTTTACAATGCGGAGGGGGGGAAGTGGAAAATACTTGAAAATTAAATTCACAGCAATTACATCTGCTGAGCAATGGCAGTGCTATTAGAGACCAGCCTAAGAGCATGAAAGAAATGCAGAGTGAAGACACGGCCCACCTTTTTTGAGCTAAAATAATATTTGCTGAGTTGAGAACACAATTCATGGGGCTGGAACCTCAGGAGATGATCTTACCTCTACATCCTGCTTGTTAGCTAACACCAATATGGGAACCCCTTCCAGAGCTTCACTGGTGACCACCTTCTCTGTAAGGCACAGAAACAGACAATGTCTAGGTATTTCTAGAGCACACAGAGACTCCTCCAAACACAAAAATTACATTGGCTGGATAGACAGAAAGGAGTGAAAGGCACCACATGCATCACTGTTTAATTTAACCAAACCTTCTAGAGCCAAATTCATCGTGGTACAAAAACATCACAACTTCCACTCTTTACTTTGCTCAATAGTGAGTATTTTATGCAGGTGTTAATTGGCTAGGTTAACACCTGGTTATAAAAAATTTGCTACATTTGGAATAAGGGACAAAATGCTGATAGGTGAGGAAAACAAGACCAAGGAAAGATCCAGGACAACTAAAGGGGACAACAAGTAAAGATTTTGTCAATAACAATGTCTGAATGACAGAACAGGCAACACGCACAAACAGCCCCACTGATTTCAAAATGTATACCTGCGAAGAACGACCACGCAGTCTGCAAGCCATGATACGCACGGAGGTGGTCACATGCATAATAAAATCAACTGTATATTTCAATGAGAGTGGCAGGAAGGGGGTTGACTGAAATAAGAGGAAGTCTCCATAGGATATAATAAAAAGTACATAACTGCCGCTAAAAGCCCAGCATACTCACCAAAAGCTCTTTTAGATTCCGAGAGCCTCTCTTCATCAGTGGAATCGATAACATAGATGACCCCATGGGATTCAGCATAGTACTGAAATCACAGCACAGGTGTTAGCACCTAACAGCGAGGGCTGTTTGCTTCTCTTTTCAATGTTGATGTGAATTTAATAGGATTTTTGGTACTCATGAAAGAGACGGACTGAGATCAAATAGCCAGAGCCAGGCACTGTGCCGGCAGTTGATTTTGCAAGCTTCATCCACACAGATCTGCCGAAGTTCCTCTATCCAGACAGGTAAGATGCGCTGCCTGCTCCTCCTGTTATGAATCTCCTACTGAATTCTGCCAATACATCTCAATCACGACTTACAGTACCTTGTGCTATTCCAGTGCCACAGGCGCTCTTAGGCAGAGCCCGACAGTGGGACTCAGCTGTGCGGATGTTTTCTGATATGCACAAATTCACAAAGGGCTACGTAGAGATGACAAAACTCCAGGAAACAGATTTGAACCTGTTGAGCTGGCCTCACCCAACAGTTCACCACAGTGTGGATTGGGTGGCTTTTAGAGCATGGTACAAAGTATGTTTAGTCAAGTGTTTTGTTGACTATTGATCCGGCAGCCATGAGGCTCCGTTTATTGTCAGACAAGTACACCCAACAGCGAAGGTGGCTTGTCTGTCTGACCAGTGGGTACATTTATTCAGTGTCTACATTGGACAGCTGCCAGATGCCATTGTGATGGATGTGTAATAATTCTTCCTGTCAACGTAGCTTATAACACAACACAAGACTCTGCTGGAGAGGTTAGTGCCCAGAATGCAGGGCTCTTAGGGATAGAGACTGGTGCTGATAACAGTTACAGACTTTACTTTTGCACAGTGTTGTAATAACCAAGAGGCATGGTCAAGCCAAGAATTCTTGAGTTCTAATACTGGTTTTCATAGATTTTTAAGGCCACAAGGGACTGTTTGACCTCCTGTAGCACAGGCTAGAGAAGCTCCCCCAATAATTTTTGCATCAAACCCATAGCTCCTGTTTGAGCGATAATACCTAGCTCTTGTAAAGCACTTTGAGATTATGGATGAGAAGCACTATATAATGAAAGTCAGTATCAATATCCCTATTTTACATTTAATAACATATCTTTTAAGAAGCTATACAGGCTAGGCTACCACATCTCTCTATGGTTCTGTGCACATAACAACCTCTGGGTTGATTAAGCTCTTTCCCAATTTCCTCTACTTGTTACATAGGGATGATAATAGCGGTACTTACTTGACATGGGTGCTGTGAGAAGTAGTTAGTGTCTGTAAAACTATGTGTAACCGTTAAATATTAATTTTTATGACTCTCTCAAACAGACAAGTGGAACAACAGCACAAGGGTCAGTGCTAAGGAGCAGGGCTGGCTAATTATAAAGTAACCCTTGTTTCTCTGCAACTCTGAGAGACAAAACATTTAAAATAGAAAAAAGTTATTTTCCCTACCTTGTCCCAGAGAGACTGCAGCTCGTCCTGCCCTCCAAGATCCCAGAACATTAGCCGGGCTTTGCCCACATCAATAGTACCAACTAGAGCAGGGAAAAAAGAAAAAATAACCCAGTGCAGACTGACTAATCTCTAAAGCAGGCAGACAGGCAGGCAGAGTCCCACATGAGGGAAGGCAGGTTGGAAGAGTCATCACACACACTTTTAATCCTCAGCAGGATAGCAGCACCTATCATTAGCGGGTTAAATTCACCTTGGTATCAGCAGATACAAACCCACTGATTTCAGTAGAGTTACACCAGTCTAAATAAGATCGGAATCAGGCTAACTAACTTCAATGGCATTACAGGGCCGAATTTGGCTTAGCATCATTAAAAGGGGCACACTCGCCTTCAGATCCAGCATGTTTTCTCCATCTGATGGAGAAGTCCATTTGCTCTTTAAAGCATATGTAGGCAGGTGGGGTGTTGGTAGGGTCCCTCTTATCAGGAACTATTTTCCCAGTGTAAACTCTTAGAATGATCACTAGTTGTCTAACTTTGTAGGATTCACTTACTGTTTAAGCCCACAGTGGTAGTGATTTTGGATAAGCTCATCCCCTTGTAGGTCCTATTAAATCGGGTTTTAGTCTGCTCAAGGAAGGTCTGAAAGGGAAGAAGAAATAAAACTAGCTAGTATTATATGCACTTTATTGGCAAGGACAATCCTATCCAAGACCCATTCTCCCCCTGTTGGATCAGGATTCTCCATGAAATCTTAGAACACAACATCGCCTTTAGTTTTCCCATTATAGCACAGAGTCATGGAAGAGTTCACAGCTGATTACGTGCTTAACGAAGCCCATGTGTGTCTCTCTCTGTAGGCTTATTGTACTAAAATTAGATGCATGGGGGTCAAATTCATACTTGGGATAACACCCCTGAAACAACTGAAGTGACAACAGGGAAGAAATTGGCCATGATAACATAGTTGTGTTTTTGGGGAGGAGTGAGTGGGGCTAAATGTGTCCTCCATGTTAACAGGTAACTAAAAGCACATACCGTTTTCCCCGCATTGTCCAGCCCAAGGATCAAAATGCAGTACTCATCCCTACGGAACATGTACTTATAAAGTCCAGACAGCAGTGTATACATCCTGCTCCTGCAACAAATATCAAGACATTATCAGCAAATGAGTCTCCCCAGGGCCTTCCATTCAACTGTATAATTCTGTTCACTGCCAGATGATAATACAATTTTATATTTATATAGCACTTCACCTTGAGGGATGCCAGAGCAAGTCTCAGACTCTAGGAGACTGACCTTAAAAAGAATTCAAAGCCAGATTTTCAAGTGCTCAAACAATACCTGGGAGTGGATTTTCAAAAGAGCTCAACTCTTGTTTAGGCATCTAAATAGGCCCAGATTTTCAAACATGCTCAGCACCCAGCAGCTTCTATCACAACACTCATGGCCAGATTTTCAAAAGAGCTCAGCATCTAATGTTTACCCCTCATGCTGAGCATTTCTGAAAATCTAGCCATGTATTTTGGTGACTAAATGGGAGCTGAGCACTCGTGTTTGTCTAGATAGCTCTCTGAAACGTAGCTACCTCCACAAAGAAAGGGTGACAGCCAGATGCATAGCACCCACACATGTGCAGAGAGGGGGTATTTTGACTAAGAATGCAGAGGGCAACACCTGACTCTGAGGAGCATACTTAATTATTACACTGAGCAGACAGGACCTACGTTTTAAAAGCCTGCAAAACAGTTTCTTGTCAGAATTCAAACATTCCTCAGCAGGACCTCCTCTTACCCTGTTTGCAGTATACGCATTATATCACCATGCGTGAGGACCAGACAGTGAAACTGACTAGTCAGTACCCTGAGTGAGGGTGGCAGAATCAGACAGAGCCAGATGGCTGGTGTACAAACAAGCACTCTTCCATGAAGTCTGCATAGCAGGGTGCGCACATACACTTTGCCCAACCAAGGCCAAGTTTACTTTAAGTTTATGAATTGGATGATATGATGGGGTTGCCTGTGTTAGCAGGAGGCTGAACTCTATAACTGAAGGTGCCTGCCCTTCTACCCCTATGATGGGGCATGTTGGCCTCTTCCTGGGAGCCAGAGGGCCACACCTGACTCATGTGAAATGGAACACGTTGCAACTAGCCCTTATGGGGATGCAGCCCTGAGACTCCAGGTCTCACCTTGCGCTGGGTCCCATCATGACCAGAATGGAAATTACTCTTAATGCGCAAGGGCAGCCTGTGGCATCTACAGTCCCAGCTCGCCACAAACCTTCCTGGGGACAAGTCGCTCAGCTGGGACCGGGAGCCCCTGTGAGCTGCTCGGCTAAGGATGGAGCATTGCTCTCCAGGAACGGCAGCGGGCTGGGGTCACAGCATCTCGACCCAGGGCCCACAGAGCCCCCTCAGCCCCAAGTCTAGGACAGGACTCACAAGCCCACCCCCATCCCCAGGGCCACCTGGCTCAGGCTGCAGGGCTGGGACCCAGAGATCCGCCCCTCCCCCCCCGGCCACCTGGCCCAGGCTGCAGAGAACTGGGCCGTTGCCCATAGACCCATCCCCACCGCCGGGACCACCCAGCTCGACCCAGCCCGGCCCCGCAGGCAGGGGGAGCCCGAGGAGCCGGCGGCTGGGGGGGGCAGTGAAGGCCCCGCCCCCTACCTGGGTGACGGGTCTCGGCGGCTCCTCCTGCCACTCAGTGGTCCCGCAGCCCCCACACTTCCTGCTGCGGCTCGTATCAGCTCCCCCGCGGCCGCCCGCTATCCCCACCCGGGTGGGCCGCACCCCCCGTCCCGCCGGGCACCCTGGGAAACGTAGTTCCTCCGGCTGAGACGGCCCGCCCCAGCGACTGGGAAGCGGCAGGCCTAGTGGACTACCACTCCCAGAATGCTCCGCGCGCTCACCCGACGTTAAGCGCCCCGGCCTCAGCCCGCCGGAAATACCAGTGGAGGAGGAGCTGGAGGACTGCTCGCCCTCTCGCCCAAGATGGCGGCAGAGGCGGAAGTCAGCTCTAGCCGGAAGTCGGCCGGTATCTATCGTTTGGACTCAGCGGGGGTGGGCGGACTCGGGGGGGCAGTGGAGGGTGTCCTGGCGGTGGCTTAGCAGGAGCCGGAGGCCTGAGGTGAGTGAGGCGTTGGGGGCGTTCACATTTGAGGGGGACCTCCATGGCCGGGCCCCCTTCGGAGGGTTGGGAGTAACCCCTCCCCCCGGGCCTCCGTGAGGGGATTGGCAGTTACCGCTCCCCCGGGGTCTCCATGGCTGTGGGGGGCTGGGTCCCGTGAGGGGATTGGCGGTTACCGCTCCCCCGGGGTCTCCATGGCTGGGGGGGCTGGGTCCCGTGAGGGGATTGGCAGTTACCGCTCCCCTGGGGTCTCCATGGCTGGGGGGGCTGGTTCCCGTGCGGGGATTGGCAGTTACCGCTCCCCTGGGGTCTCCATGGCTGGGGGGGGGGCTGGTTCCCATGAGGGGTTGGAAGTTACCGCTCCCCTGGGGTCTCCATGGCTGGGGGGGCTGGTTCCCGTGAGGGGATTGGCAGTTACCGCTCCCCCGGGGTCTCCATGGCCGGGGGGGGGGCTGGGTCCCGTGAGGGGATTGGCGGTTACCGCTCCCCCGGGGTCTCCATGGCTGGGGGGGGGGGCTGGTTCCCGTGAGGGGATTGGCAGTTACCGCTCCCCTGGGGTCTCCATGGCTGGGGGGGGGGCTGGTTCCCATGAGGGGTTGGAAGTTACCGCTCCCCTGGGGTCTCCATGGCTGGGGGGGCTGGTTCCCGTGAGGGGATTGGCAGTTACCGCTCCCCCGGGGTCTCCATGGCCGGGGGGGGGGGGCTGGGTCCCGTGAGGGGATTGGCAGTTACCGCTCCCCCGGGGTCTCCATGGCTGGGGGGGGGGGGCTGGTTCCCGTGCGGGGATTGGACGTTACCGCTCCCCCGGGGTCTCCATGGCTGTGGGGGGGGCTGGGTCCCGTGAGGGGATTGGCAGTTACCGCTCCCCTGGGGTCTCCATGGCTGGGGGGGCTGGTTCCCGTGAGGGGATTGGCAGTTACCGCTCCCCCGGGGTCTCCATGGCTGGTGGGGGGGGGCTGGTTCCCATGAGGGGTTGGCAGTTACCGCTCCCCCGGGGTCTCCATGGCTGGGGGGGGCTGGTTCCCGTGAGGGGATTGGCAGTTACCGCTCCCCCGGGGTCTCCATGGCTGGGGGGGGGGCTGGGTCCCATGAGGGGATTGGACGTTACCGCTCCCCTGGGGTCTCCATGGCTTGGGGGGGGGCTGGTTCCCATGAGGGGTTGGAAGTTACCGCTCCCCTGGGGTCTACATAGCGGGGGGGGGCTGGGTCTCATGAGGGGATTGGAAGTTACTGCTCCCCTGGGGTCTCCATGGCTGGGAAGGGGCTCCCACTGGGGAGTATTGGCAGTTGTTTCCCCTGTTTTGTACCCCAGTGAGTGGCAAGCAATAAGGGAGGACTGGGCCAAAAGAAATCTGATGAGATTCAGCAAGGACAAGTGCAGAGTCCTGCACTTTGGACGGAAGAATCCCATGCACTGTTAGAGACCAGGGGCCGAATGGCTAAGCAGCAGTTCTGCAGAAAAGGACCTGGAGGTTACAGTGGACGAGAAGCTGGATATAAGTCAGCAGGGTGCCCTTGTTGCCAAGACGGCTAACGGCATTTTGGGCTGTATAAGTAGGGGCGTTGCCAGCAGATTGAGGGACGTGATCATTCCCCTCTATTCGGCATTGATGAGGCCTCATCTGGAGTACTGTGTCCAGTTTTGGGCCCCACACTACAAGAAGGATGTGGAAAAATTGGAAGGAGTCCAGCAGAGGGCAACAAAAATGACTAGGGGGCTGGAGCACATGACTTATGAGGAGAGGCTGAGGGAACTGGGCATATTTAGTGTGCAGAAGAGAAGGATGAGGGGGGATTTGATAGCTGCTTTCAACTACCTGAAAGGGGGTTCCAAAGAGGATGGATCTATGCTGTTCTCAGTAGCAGCAGATGACAGAACAAGGAGTAATGGTTTTAAGTTGCAATGGGGGAGGATTAGGTTAGATATTACGAAAAACTTTTTCACTCGGAGAGTGGTGAAGCACTGGAATGGGTTACCTAAGGAGGTGATGGAATCTCCTTCCTTAGAGGTTGTTAAGGCCCGGCATGACAAAGCCCTGGCTGGGATGATTTATTTGGGAATTGGTCCTGCTTTGAGTAGGGGAGGTTGGACTAGATTACCTCCTGAGGTCCCTTCCAACCCTGATATTCTATGAGGGGGATTTGAAGCACCTCACCTCTGTGATAGGGTAGACTCTGTGCCCCCAGTGAGTAGGAAGCAGTGTGGGGCTCCTGATGGGAGGGATTGGAAAGGTGCAGGTTGAGAGCGGAACAGGTTTTCTGCCCCCAGTTCCGCAGCAGGTGAGATGCTGCATGCCATTGAGCGGGAGCCAAAGTGTGCAGAAAGATATGATTAAAGAAGAGGTAGGTAGTGATGGTGTCATTTCATGGGGCTGCAGGTTTAAAGGGACAGAGAAGCAATGCTAATGTTCTCTCGTCATAGCTAATCATGCTTGAATTCCCAGAGCTAAGTTAAAAGCTTAATAGTTTGCACTTCAATTTGCAGTTTTGCAAATGCGGTATGTCAGATTGAATGTGCGACTCGTGCTAGGTGTGTGTAATGCCACGTGGTGGTAGCTGTCTGCATTAAAGATACCTTGTTCAATTTAGGATGTCTGCCTTTCTTGTGACTCCTTTCTCTAACACAGCTTTATTATATTTGTTCACTGCAGGGATCTCCCTTTGATCGCACCAAAGCGAAGAAAAGACAGGACTGCCGAGAAGATTGACAACTAGTTTGGACAAAGGTTCAATATTTCACATCCCTATCTAGTAAACTGCTTGAGTGTGTACTGAATTCCCAGACAAGAATCAGCAAAACAGTTTTTTGCATGATAACAATGGATGAGGAGAGTCTGGAAACGGCAATTCAAACCTATAAAGCACAATTGCAGCAAGTGGAACTGGCTTTAGGGGTGGGATCGGATCCGTCTCAGCAATCTGACTTGATCCAACTGCAGGAGGATTTGAACCAATTGATAGAACTGACTGAATCCAGCCTGGTGTCAGTGAAAAAGAGTAAACTACTGGCCACTCTAGACACAGCTGCACCCTCCGTTTCTCCAGCAGGTCACCTAAAACAGGACTGTAATTCAGGCAGGTCCTGCAATGATGAGGAGTATGCTGCTTTTAAGGAAGCTATTGCTGAACTTAAGCCATTGAGTACTGAAGTTGAGGCTTCTCCAAAGGAAGATGGAGAGGCTGATTGGGAAAATGAATCAAAGTACAGTGAAGAGGAGGAAGCATCTGAGGAAGAGGAGGAGGAAGTGAGTGGGATGAAGGTTAAAGCCCCGTACTACAGTCCATGGGGTACCCTGGAGTACCATAATGCCATGATTGTGGGGACAGAGTGTTTGGAAGATGGCAGTGCAGGAGTCCGAGTGCTGTATCTCTACCCAACTCACAAGTCCTTGAAGCCTTGTCCATTCTTCTTGGATGGCAAATGCAGATTTAAAGAGAATTGTCGGTAAAACAGCTTATCTCTCAGAGGGCAATTAGTGGCAATGTTAGCCAGTGGGAATAACTTCTCACTTGTAAATATCTCACCTTACTTGGTTTTTAAATCAGCTGTAATTTTGCCAAACAACTTTTTATTTGTTTAAAGTGTTGTCATTTTACTGTGCTATGTCGGTGGGTGTACACTCTTTCAGCTAACCCAGGGAGACAGTGGAAAATCCTTAGAGGGAAAAGTACAAGGATTAGTTCTAATATATTCGGTAGCTAAATGAATATTGGCTAAAGACGAAAAAATAAAATCTACTGTAGGGAAAGTAACACATTTTAATAAAAAGTTTGCAGTTAGCTAGTGTATTTGGTTCTAAAATATGTGAGCATTGTTGGTTTTTTTTAATGGATTTGTCACTGGCCTATGAAATGCTGCTGCTTCTGGGGTTGAATGTGACAGTTCTTCTTCGAGTGATTGCTCACATCCATTCCAGTTAGGTGTGCGCGCCGCGCGTGCACGTTCGTCGGAAACTTTTTACCCTAGCAACTCCAGTGGGCCGGCAGGTCGCCCCCTGGAGTGGCGCCGCCATGGCGCCCAATATATATCCCTGCCGGCCCACCCGCTCCTCAGTTCCTTCTTACCGCCGTGTCGGTCGTTGGAACTGTGGAGCGCGGCATAGCTGTCCTCCACGTCCCTAGCTCTCCTTGTTTTTCTATCGTTATCTCTATTGTAGTTGTTAATTAGACTGTTAGTTAGATAGTAGTAGTTAAGTGTTAAGTAGTTGTAAATAGTTTTTCGCCGGGGGCTTAGCCCTTCCCGGCACCCGGCACCGGGCTCATGCCTGGTTCGCCGGGCTTCAAGCAGTGTGCGGCCTGCAAGAAGCCTATGCCCACGAGCGACCCCCACGACGCGTGCCTGAAGTGCCTGGGGGAATCGCATAGATCCGACAAGTGCCGCATCTGCAAGGCTTTTAAGCCAAGGACTAAGAAGGAGAGGGATCAAAGGCTCCGGACTCTCCTCCTGGAGGCGGCACTTGACCCGGCGGCTTCGCAGGCCGTGATGTCGGCGCCGGCACCGGATCGCACCGGCACCGAGAAGACTCCCCGGCACCGACCTTCTCCGGCACCGGGGACAGAGCCTAGGCCGTCGAAGTCCACTACTCCGGCCAGGCACACCCGAGTGGAGCGCCCGGCCTCAGCATCGGCCGCGGCGCCGCCGGCACCGTCGACTCCGGGCCCGGCGGGTCCGTCGAGTCCGGTGCCGCCAAGCTCCCCCATGACATCTGGGGTCGAGATAGTGGTGCCATCTACACCAGAGACCTTCGCCTCGGCACGGGACCTCATAGCCATGACCGAGCCCACTCAGCTACCACCCCCGGTACCTCCGGTGCGGGTTGTGTCCAGAGGCAAGCCTATGATGTCGGCACCGTCCCGGGACTCTCGTTCTCGCTCCAGGTCCCGACGTCAAGGTCGCTCCAGATCCCGCCGCCGCTCGCAGTCCCGGCACCGCTCCCCTCAGCGGTACCGGTCGTACTCGCGGCGCCGGTCGACACCGAGACGGTCGCGGTCAGAGTCCAGCCGTCGTTACCGGCACCGCGAGTCCAGGAGCCGATCCAGACGTTCGCCGCACCGGTCGACCTCCCGGCGCCGAGCTGGTGGCAGGTCCCGGTCCCGGTCGACCTCCCGGTACAGAACCGGTGGCAGGTCCCGATCCCGGCACCGAAGCGGCGCCCGGTACCGATCCAGATCCCGGCACCGTGGCAGAACTCGGTCCCGCTCCCGGCACCGTTACGACTCCCGGCACCGGTCCCCGGCACCGAGAAGATCGCCCGTGCCGGCCCGCGCGGACCATTACCATCCAGGGTCCGCTCCGCCATGGCCCTCGAGGCAGCCGTCCGTGTCTTCGCTGGCGGACAGTGGGTACGCGCTGGGCACCGACCGGCAGGCGGCGCTGTTCAGCGAGCCTCCACAGCAGGACGCAGCCCCACAGCAATGGGGTTTCTGGACACCCTGGGCGTATCATCAGGCCCAGGGCCCCCAACAGCTCCCTGCTAGGCCGGCGACTGCAGAGCGCAGGGCACCTGAGGCCTCGTTGTCTCGCCCCCCTCCCTCCCCGGATGGGGAGGAAGGATCCAAGCAACAGGACTCCACTTTGGCTCCTGAGGCAGAGGCGAGGGCCGAGGGAGACCCCCCTTTAGACACCTTCTTGCCGGGGGTCTCCTCATCTTCTTCCCCTGATGAAGCGGTGGCTGGGACCTCCTCCAACAGCCCCCCCCCGCTGGACCTCAGGGCGCACCAGGACCTCCTCCGGCGAGTAGCCCAAAACCTGAGTCTACAAGCCGAGGAGGTCTCGGAGGTAGAGGACCCTATTGTCACCATCCTCTCCGCAGACGCTCCCACCAGGGTCGCCCTGCCGTTCATACGGACCATCCAGGCCAACGCCACCACCATCTGGCAGTCCCCGGCCTCCATTCCTCCCACTGCGAAGGGCGTCGAGAGGAAGTACATGGCTCCTTCTAAGGGCTACGAGTACCTCCACGTACACCCGACTCCGTGTTCCCTGGTGGTCCAATCCGTCAATGATAAGGAGCGTCATGGTCAGGAGGCTCCAGCCCCCAAATCCAGGGAGGCTAGGCGGATGGACCTCCTCGGCCGTAAGGTGTACTCGGCGGGGGCGCTGCAACTCAGGGTCTCCAACCAACAGGCCCTGTTAAGTAGATACGCCTTTAACTCCTGGGTGGCAGCAGACAAATTCAAGGAGCTGTTGCCACAAGACGCTCGTCAGGAGTTTGCGGCCATCTTAGAGGAAGGCAAGAAGGTCGCACGCACGTCCTTGCAAGCCTCTCTGGACGCTGCGGATTCGGCTGCCCGTACCCTCGCGTCGGGTGTAACAATGCGTCGCCTCTCCTGGCTGCAGGTTTCCGGCCTTCCGCCGGAGCTCCAGCACACAATACAGGACCTTCCTTTTGAAGGCCAAGGGCTGTTTTCGGATAAGACAGACCCTAGACTAAAGAATCTAAAAGACAACCGCGTCATCATGAGGTCACTGGGGATGCACACTCCAGTGACGCAGCGCAGACCCTTCCGGCCGCAGCAACAGCAACAACAGCGCAGGCCGTATCTCCAGTTCCGCCAGCGGCAGGACCTTAACAGGCGCCGCGGCAGGAACGGAAGGCGCAGGCACTCGGGGAACCAAGGGGGCCAAAACCAAGGCTCCTCTAAGCCCCCGCCTGGTCCCAAGCCTTCATTTTGAAGGTGCGCCCGAGGGCGCAGTAACAGTTTCCCCATTGGATCCTTTCCCCCCGTTTTCCAACCGCCTTTCTTTTTTCCTCCCGGCGTGGTCCCTAATAACATCAGACCGCTGGGTCTTACGCACGGTGCAGTCGGGATACCGCCTGCAGTTTGTTTCATTTCCTCCTCCCCGCCCCCCTTCCTCGTCCCTCTTCAGGGACCCCTCTCACGAGCAATTCCTTCGGCAGGAGGTGCAGACGCTCCTCCGCAAAGGAGCTATAGAGGCGGTGCCGGAGAACGAGAAAGGCAAGGGGTTTTATTCCCGCTACTTTCTGATCCCCAAGGCCAAGGGAGGCCTCAGGCCCATCCTCGACCTGCGAGAGCTCAACAAGTACCTGGTGAAGTTGAAGTTCCGCATGGTTTCCTTGGGGACCATTATCCCATCCCTGGATCCGGGAGACTGGTACGCCGCCCTCGACATGCAGGACGCGTATTTCCACATTGCTATCTGGCCACCCCACAGACGTTTCCTTCGCTTCGTTGTGGGGTCTCTGCATTACCAATTTGCAGTCCTCCCATTTGGCTTGTCCACGGCCCCGAGAGTGTTTACGAAATGCATGGCAGTTGTTGTGGCGCAGCTTCGGCGCAGTCGTATCCACGTGTTCCCGTATCTGGACGATTGGTTGATTCGGGGCACGTCGGAACAACAAGTCTGCAGCCATGTCCGTGTGATCACCGACATGTTCGCCACTCTGGGCCTCTTGGTGAACACAGACAAGTCCACCCTGGCCCCCACACAAAGGGTGGAATTCATCGGGGCCGTCCTGGACGCCACTGTGGGCAGGGCCTTGCTGCCATTGCAGCGGTTCCAGGCCTTGTCGGCAATCGTGCAACGACTACAGACAGCCCCCCTGACGTCAGTGAGGACGTGTCTAACCCTGTTAGGCCACATGGCGGCCTGTACTTTCGTGACCAATTACGCTCGGCTCCGCATGAGGCCACTCCAGCTGTGGCTCATCAGTCATTACAGGCCGACAAGACAGCCACTAGATATGTTAATCACGATCCCCCAGAGGGTCTTAGATTCTCTCGGCTGGTGGCTGGACCAGTCAGTGTTGTGTGCGGGTCTCCCCTTCCACCCATCTCAGCCCTCGGTGTCCCTAACAACAGATGCCTCAGATCTCGGCTGGGGGGCCCACGCAGGGACCCTGAGGACGCAGGGCCTGTGGTCCCAGGAGGAGGTGCGGCTACACATCAACATGCGGGAGTTGAGAGCGGTCCGTCTTGCTTGTCAAACGTTCTGTCATCAGCTCCAGGGTCGTTGTGTCGCGGTGTTCACCGACAACACGACGACCATGTATTATATCAACAAGCAGGGCGGCACCAGATCCTCCTCCCTGTGCCACGAGGCGATACGACTCTGGGACTTTTGTGTAGCCCACTCCATTCACCTCATGGCTTCCTTCCTCCCCGGAGTACGGAACACGCTGGCGGATCGATTGAGCAGATCCTTCCTGTCACACGAGTGGTCCCTTCGCCCGGACGTCGCCCTCTCCATCTTCCGGAGGTGGGGTTATCCCCGGGTGGACCTCTTCGCGGCCAAGGGGAACAGGAAGTGCCAAGCGTTCTGCTCCTTTCAGGGCAGGGAACCCGGGTCGATAGCGGATGCCTTCCTCATCCAGTGGTCGACCCACCTGTACTATGCATTTCCCCCATTCCCGTTGGTCCACAGGGTCCTTCTGAAGGTGCGCAGGGACAGGGCTCATGTGATCATGGTAGCCCCGGCGTGGCCCAGACAGCACTGGTACCCCATGCTGCTGGACCTGGCCATAGCCGACCCAGTTCCCCTGCCCCTTCATCCGGACCTGATTACCCAGGAGCACGGGACCCTCTGTCACCCGGACCTGCAGTCGCTGCACCTAGCGGCGTGGCTCCTGCGTGGCTGACTGGCTCTGAGCTGCGCTGTTCCACGCCGGTGAGGGAAGTGCTCTTGGGCAGCAGAAAGCCGTCCACAAGAGCGACATATTTGGCCAAATGGAAGCGCTTCTCCTATTGGTGCGTGGAGAGAAATCTCCGCCCTATGGAAGTTTCAGTAGCCAACATCTTAGACTACATTTGGTCCCTCAAAGGGCAAGGTCTGGCCATATCGTCGTTACGAGTCCACCTAGCGGCTATCTCCACCTTTCACCCGGGTGCGGATGGTAACTCTGTTTTTTCCCACCCGACGGTGTCTAGATTCCTTAAGGGGCTGGAACGTTTATACCCTAACGTCCGTCCCCCTGCTCCAACCTGGGATCTTAACCTGGTGTTGTCCCGACTCATGGGGCCCCCCTTTGAGCCGTTAGCTACTTGCTCCCTGCTTTACCTCTCTTGGAAGACGGCCTTTCTAGTAGCTATCACCTCAGCTAGACGGGTGTCGGAACTCCGGGCTCTTGTGGTAGACCCCCCATACACGGTCTTCCACAAGGACAAGGTGCAGCTGAGACCACACCCTGCTTTTCTCCCCAAGGTGGTCTCAGCCTTCCACGTCAACCAAGAGATATTCCTCCCGGTTTTTTTCCCGAAACCTCACTCCTCAGGCAGGGAGCAGCAGCTCCACTCGCTTGATGTCCGTAGGGCTCTCGCGTTCTACGTGGAGAGGACCAAGCCCTTCCGCAAATCCCCCCAGCTTTTCGTGGCAGTAGCGGACCGCATGAAAGGGCTTCCTATCTCCTCCCAGAGGTTATCCTCTTGGGTAACGTCCTGCATCAGGACCTGCTATGACTTGGCCCACGTCCCTACGGGCCGTGTGACTGCGCATTCTACCAGGGCGCAGGCGTCGTCGCTGGCTTTCCTCGCCCGCGTGCCCATCCAGGAAATCTGTCGGGCAGCGACCTGGTCATCGGTCCACACCTTTGCTTCCCACTACGCCCTGGTCCAGCAGTCTAGAGAGGATGCGGCCTTCGGATCTGCAGTGCTCCATGCCGCGACTTCTCGCTCCGACCCCACCGCCTAGGTATGGCTTGGGATTCACCTAACTGGAATGGATGTGAGCAATCACTCGAAGAAGAAAAGACGGTTACTCACCTTTGTAACTGTTGTTCTTCGAGATGTGTTGCTCACATCCATTCCACACCCGCCCTCCTTCCCCACTGTCGGAGTCGCCGGCAAGAAGGAACTGAGGAGCGGGTGGGCCGGCAGGGATATATATTGGGCGCCATGGCGGCGCCACTCCAGGGGGCGACCTGCCGGCCCACTGGAGTTGCTAGGGTAAAAAGTTTCCGACGAACGTGCACGCGCGGCGCGCACACCTAACTGGAATGGATGTGAGCAACACATCTCGAAGAACAACAGTTACAAAGGTGAGTAACCGTCTTTTGTTTAATAGAATACAATAATGCTATAAAACAGTCTTAAAAAAAGACACAGTGAAGAATAAGCTTTATGCAGTTGAAACTATTCTAGTGGTAAGATATTCACAATTATTGGTGAGGACAGGGCAGACAATTTGCCCATACTTCCATAAGGGAAGGCAACTTTTTCTAGAATCCCCTTCAGACCAGGGCAGATCTGATTGCTTCTCCCTGTATCCCCTGCAGGTTTTCCCATGGGCAAGTGGTATCTGTGGACGAGCTTCATCCATTTCAGGAGCCCAATCTCAGCTCTCTAGAAGTGGGCTCAGCCTGCCTGGCGAAGCACCATGATGGAATATGGTATGCTGCAAAAATCACTGGTGAGTCTTGTTTTCTCTGGGCGGATGTTGAAAGGTGAACAGAAGTACTTCAGTCTTCATTTTAACTAAACTCCTAAGACGTAAACAGAGCAAAGGATGGTCTTGTAGGCTAAAGCACAGGGCTAGGGGTTCTGAGACAACTGGGTTCTCTGCCACAGGCTTTGGGTGTGGCTTATGGGGGACCTCCGATGTTGTGATGCTTAATTCATTGAGGATCTTAAAGCACTTTACAAACCTTAAAGGCAGATGATCTTTACGAAAGGGAAACCAGAGAAGGATTTAGGGATGGGAGGGCAGAAAAGTGGTGGCAGGGGCCTACAGGGAAAGTTGGGGAGACCTGGGAGAAGGGAATAGTAGCAGAATAGAGGACATAGAAATGAAAAAGAGAATGAAAGAATCAATACAATCAACTAGACGTTCAGTAAATTGTCCTTTATTTTCCTACCCCCTGTTCAGCTTTGTCCAAATATCATCCCTGGTATCTTGTCAAATACTGAAATTAGATACTTGGAACCACTGGTCCTTGTTTTAATCCAATTCCAGTTTAAACAAAGCCAGAGAACTTCGTCTGCACACCAGTCACCGAGAGGAGTGTTTGACTGGTGCGTCACTCTGTGTGTGTGTGGGGGGGGGGGGCAGGGGAGGGAGGAGGAGGTTAGATTTGTTCCTCATGCTTCATCTCAAAGCTACTGTGAAGGAGCATTTCTTATATTTCCCCAGACCTATCCTCCTTCCCCTGTAAGAACAAACTCTGACTAATGTGCTCAGATGCTGTGAAACACATTGGTACCATTAGAAACTGAATTTAAGTGATGACCCTAGTGCTGGTTACTATGACCCTAACTGTGTTTGTACCATGTGGCAATATCAGATGGTGGCAGTGGGTGATGATGGTTCCACCTTCCAAAAGAAAACTCCAAATAGATGTTCCTGGACCAAATTCATCCCACGTGTCATTCCACTGAAGTCAGTGCGATTAGCTGGGATGAACGTGGTCCTCTAGTTACATTTCGTGCTCTTGGGAGAATTCTGCACCAAAAAATTAAAAATCTACATATTGTATTTGTCAAAATAACATAATTATGCCAATTATTTTGGTAATTTATTTCAAAATATCTGTCAGCAAGTATGTCTGTAACAATATACACCAAAAAAATCTGGTAATTGTTTTTTGACAAATTGATTCCTTACTAGGCATATTCACACAGAGCTTTGTGTAATTCATTTAAATTACAACACAACTGTATTTCCTGCACCTGTCAGAAGCAGTGCAAAGGCTTTGGGGATTAGGGATAACGGAATTGCTGAGGGAGAGGGAAGGAGCCTAGGAGTGAACCTGGAGGATGTTGGGTGTGGGTGGGAGATTTTTCTGGTGGTGGGGGGAGGGATTGTTAGAGTATTGGGAAGCCTCCCGCATGCAGACCCTGGCTGGCCCCAAGCCTCTGCCATTCTGTCACTGCACCTCTCCTCCTCGTGGGTCTCTGCAGCCCCTGTCCCCGGACTCAACGCTGTCACCCCACTAGCTCCTGAGCTCATGCTCCAGTCTGTCACCCTCACTAACCATTCAGAACCCATCTGTGACCCCCCCCCAGCAGTCCTGTGTGCCCCACTCTCTGCTAACCTGGCTCCGCGGGCAGGGTATTGTGAGGAACTCTGCTCCTAGGGGAATTCTGGGCATAGAACTTTGTATTTTCCCGCATACAATACATTTTACCTAAGGAGTGCTGCAGTTCCTCCTCTTACCCACCAGAGGCCGCTGTGGCGCCATAACAGCAGGCATGAACGCAGTAGGCTGTTATGGCGCCACAGCGGCCTCTGGTGGTTAAAAGGCAGAACTGCATCACTTCATAGGCAAAAGTCTTTTTTATGCGGGGAAAAAAAAAATATGTGAGACAGATGAATTTTGCACGTCTGCAGATGTGCAGACTTTCCCCAGGAGTAATTTTGTGGAGATTTGCTCATGCAGTCCATTGCTTTTCCTCCCGCAGATGTTGACAGTGGTTACTACACAGTGAAATTTGAGTCACTGCTGCTGAAGGAAGCTGTACTGGAGGGAGATGGCATCATGCCTCCACTGCGAAGCGAGGAAGACTCTTCCTCCCCAGAGTCTGAGGAAGACAACATAGATGACTCTGGCTATGCTAAAGGTACACAAGGCAGAGAGTGAACTGCAACTGTCAGTGATCAAGGGTCTGCCCTTTAATTCAGGTCCTCTTGGACCACTGCCCAACGTAGTAGAACCCATGTTTTTTACCTCTTGTTCTGCTGCAGGAGGAGATGAGGACATTAAGTATCATGCATATCACTGTCTCCAGTTAAAATCTCTGTGATGTTTCATGCTAATGAGTTTCACTAAACTGATGCAGATAAATGGCTTCAATGAAAAAGAAACATATTTCATCCCCAATGGGACTAGAGAGTATATTGGAGTGAAATGGGGTTTGGGAGTAGGAACCCCTGCATTTTTTTTGCCGTTTTGCTGTGTGACTCTGGGCGAGCTACCTATTTACTAAAATAAAGTTTTGAAAATGAAATGAAAAACCAGGAGACTTCAGATTTCCTAAGGAAATTCTCAGGATGCCAGGACATCTGTTTGTCTTACATATTTACATGGCACCCATCACTGTAGTATCTGAGTGCCTTGAAATCTTTAATGCACTTCTCCTGTGAGGCAGGGCAGTGCTGTTATTGCCGCTCTACAGGTTCCTCTGGCTGCCTCAGTTCCCTGGGTGAGTTGCTGAAGGTAACACTGGCAGTCTGACAGAGCAGGGATCTGGCTCTCTCCAGTCCTAGGTTAGTGCCCTAACCACATCATAGAAACAAACTGGGAGTGTCCTGGGATCCTTAATTTTAGGTAAATAGATAAAAGGCTCCTCCGTGCCATTGAACCTGTTGGAAGTACAATGGCGGAACAGAATGATGCTCTTCGGCATGCTGAATTGTATCCTGATGAAGCTGTGAAATCTATCCAGACCCCAGGAGCATGGAAAGGATCTACTAACACTGCTGGATGATTCTGCCTGACTTAGGGGTTTCTATGTGCAGTAAATAGGGATCTCCCCATGAACCCCAGCATTTAAAACCCTGCTTATTCCTCATGCTCTTCCCCTGGCCTGATGGATTAGGGAGTGGCTGTTCAGTAGGAACTATTTCATGGGCAGAACTAATTGTACTGCAGAGGACTAAAGAAGAGGCTGTGAAGTTGCTTGTGTGGAGGGAGAGGTTGCTGGGTTTTGCGATGTTGCTCACAGCTTCATGCCTGCTGAGGTTTTCACTTGGTGCTTTGCTGCCCCAGCCTTACTGCTCAATCTCTGTTTTGTGCTGCAGTGATCGATTCGGGGCCCTTGGAGAATGGGGAAGGGGCTCAACCTTGCAGTTCCTCCTTTGGTGGCTGGGAGGCTCATACTCGTGGCATCGGCTCCAAACTACTTGCTCAAATGGGATATGAGTTTGGAAAAGGTAAGGGCAGAAGAGTAAAATCCCTGCAGGACTAGGAGCCTGCGTATGTTACCTGCTTCTTAATCCCAGCCTCACAAAGGGACATGGGGCTTGTTCCTGTGGAGTGGGGAATGGGGTGACAGTAAGTCTAATCAGCATTGCTTGGATCAGGCCCAGAATGGGGTATGTATTCAGTACTAAATGCAGGATTGCACGTGTGGTGGTGCTGAAGAATGACCTTGTACAGTTAAGGGGTAAAGTCTTAATACCGATGTTTCAGGGGGGATGCAGGTGTGTGCGTGTTGATGTTCATGTTCCGTGATACATCAGTGGAGGGGATTTTAAAGCAATGGCCAAATGATTAAAGCTGTCAGAGTAGGGCTTTAACTATTCAGCTGTCCTATAGGCCATTAGGTAATGGGGAATCTGGCTCAGGGACTTCTGGCCCCAAACACAGACTTCAAAGCCTGTGGAGCCAGCTTCTGACTCAAGACAGCTTGCACTGAAGTTCTGCTGAGCCCAGTGGGCTTGGGAAGCCAGTCTGCTGCCCATGCTTGCCTCCTGTTCTTGTGAAGTGACTGAACCTGCTTTTGAAGGGGAATGTCTTCTCTGCTCAAGGAGGTGACAGTGCAGATCTAAGCTTGGCTTCGCTGCAAGGCCTCAGCTGCGTGACTCTGTTCTGTATCATTGAGGTTCTTGTGTGTGTAATGGTGTGAATCAAGTGTGTATGGGAGAAGGTGCATCTTATGTCTTGTCACTCAGCAGTGAACCTTACCATCAAGTATATAGTCCAACACTGCTCCTGTTGTCTTCAAGGGTAGCAGCATTGATCCCCAACAGACTGTTTTCTGTTGTTCTGAGCCTGGTGGCTGTGCAAAGGTGGATGGGAGGAATCACTGGTGTATGGAGAGACTCCACTGTTAGCATTTGACTTCTCTCTGGTGCCCTTCTTCCTCCCTCAGGTTTGGGGAAGAACGCAGAGGGCCGAGTGGAGCCAGTGCAAGCCATAGTGCTGCCTAAAGGGAAGTCGCTTGACCAGTGTGCTGAGATCCTTCAGAAGAAGCAGCTGGATCCAGCCAAGTCAAGGAAACGGCGAGTGAAGGCAAACCATGCTGGCCGTCCTTCTGCAGGGAGCCGCAAGCCCCCCCGCAATGTCTTTGACTTTCTGAATGAGAAGCTTCAGGGGAAGGGCTCTGGGGAGCAGGATGGAGGGATGACACCAATGGAGAGAAACAACAAGGAGATCTACCACGCCAGTAAGAGCACCAGGAAGGCCCTCAGTGTCCGCCTCTTCCAAACAATGGAAAAGATTGACCAAATGCAGAAGACCATCAGGGGAATCCAGGAGGCCCTGGCACGCAATGTTGGACGGTATGGGGAAATCCCTGGTTGGGGTTCCAGAATGATTTTGGGTTGTCTGTTGCTTAGGCTGGGGGCAGATCATGCAGGTGATGGGAGCTGAAGGTGAAAAGTTGGATTATGTTACATTAAAAAGTACCAGTTTTGAAGGGGACTCAGTGGGGACTTGAGTGGTCTGGAAAATACCTTGTCCTGCCATGAGCACAGGGGACTGGACTGGATGACCTCTCAAGGTCCCTTCCAGTCCTATACTTCTATGAGGTGGCTGTCTGTAGGAGAAGAGCTGAGCTTATACTAAGGTGTTTCACTGTTCCTGCTCTAACCGCTGTCTTGGGAGGAGGCCTAGAATAAAGTGTAGGCAAAAGCTTCCATGCCATGACTTGGACCAGATTGTCTCTCTCATTGCTGCCTTGAGAAGG
This sequence comes from Gopherus flavomarginatus, assembly GCF_025201925.1. NCBI lineage: Eukaryota > Metazoa > Chordata > Testudines > Testudinidae > Gopherus > Gopherus flavomarginatus. The sequence continues at coordinate 49,134,931 of NC_066627.1, read as the reverse complement.
CAAAGACCCCTGGGCCAGACTTCAAATCAAGGAAGGAGAAGAACCCTCCAGAGTCCTGCAGAATTTTTTCTTCATCTTTACACTGATTGGGGCCATTCTTGTAGCATTTCTGTGATGAGTATTGTGGCAAGAACAATTGCAGTTCTCTGGTTCATGTTTTGCTTGATATCTGACACATCATGGCTCCCAGAGGGTCATTTACATCCACCTACTGCTGAAAATGAGATTCCTAGCAGTAGAATGGAGATGTTAACGAGGAGCCGTTGTTCTTAACGTGCTAGATATCCTTAATGTACCTGTCTTCTGCTTTCAGGCACAGTATTGCCACGGCCCAGCTGGAGGAGAAACTAGCTGGTGCCCACAGGCAGCTGGGGCAGCTGCGGGCCCAGGAGGCCAGCCTGCAGCAGGAGCAGAAGAAAGCAGAGACACACAAGAAAATGACTGAGTTCTAGTCTCCAAGGAAAGTTGTCGATGTGATGTACTGGTTTTCATTACGTCTGAGCCAGCGCTCAGCGCATTGCAACCGGGAAGAGCTGTGCCATCACCTCTGCGTCTTGGGCAGCCCAGCTGTGAAACTGGGGTGGAAAGCAGCAGTTCTCCATAAAAACGGGTGCTGTCTGAGCTGAGCATTCCTGGGGGGAGGGGGGCGGGGGAGCGAGTACGTGCTCAGTCCTGAAGGTGTTCAGAAGACCCAAGCTGCTTACATTGATCTGCTATACAAAATAAGGCCCCTGCACCCTGCTTTTGTTCCCTTTTCCCAGTTATCACCATGGTAGTTCTCTCCATCCAGAGAGTCTATAGCCACCCGGGTGATACCATGGTTGTCCGCAGATCAGCTGGTGAGAAGAGCCCGGGGAGCCCCAGGGCATGTCACTCTGCCTTGGAGACTCAGTGGGTTGTGCCTCTGTGTGTTTATCCATTAGGCTGGGAACTGAGTCCCAAACACATTCCAGCACTGCAGAAAAGACAGTCTGGTTTTGGTGAAAACCAGGGCAGGTCACTTCAGCTATCAGCGTCCCGCTGTCCTTGGCTGTGGGCGTCACTCAGGGACGCAGGAGTCAATGCTGGGTTTGCCCCTATTAGTTCTGATGTTGCTGTGGTATTTAGAGTAGCTGTTTAAAGCACCAGCACAAAGAACAGAAAGAGAAGAGGCGGGGCAGTGTTAAGTTCTGAGATCCCCAGGCCTTGCACTATTGCCAGCTGACTGCAAAAGCATTACTGGGTCCCAACCTTGTACAAAAGGTTTAGGCCTCCCTGTGAAGTCAGCCTGCATGCTAATGGTGACAGTATAGTACGCTGCCCCCCTTCCAAATCACAGCACCGAGGGCCAGAGTCAGGGGAATGTGGCAACCACATAAACAACTATGTACGGAACAGGTCAGCTACATACCTGCTGGCCAGGAACAGTACTACAGGCAGCCTTTTGCTTTCACTCTGGCTGCTTTGAGTTTTTCTGCTCTAGATATCTATGTGAACAAGTAGGTTCTCCTTGTTATGAAACACCACAGAACCATACAAAACGACCCGAGGTCCAGGTGTACCCACCACACACAGCTATCCCTGTCAAAGAGCTCCTGCGACCCTGAGAGCAGACTCTCCTGCCCTGCCGTGGGTACAGACAGTCTCAGGCAGTTGAAAATATCCCAGACAGGTTCTGTCAGTGGTGGCTGGTTCTTGCTGTAGAGGAGGTGTTGATTCTGTCAGGCATTCTGTGTTAGGCAGTGGCCTATCCATTTGAGTATTTTTTCTGTGGACTTTTATTTTCTGATTCTGTAATTTTTGCAGGTGTCTTGAAAAAACACTTTTTTTTTTTTTTAAAGTAAAAGATATCGGACCCCTTTTATCTTAGAAGAGACTTGTTTTGTCTTTTTATCTCCACCTCTCAGATGCCTTTGAAGGATTACAGAGCTATCAACCTCAAGGGTAATGGTCACAAGAGCAGGAGACAGTGTTTCCTTGGCTACAGGTCAGGGCAATTAAATTCACTGCAGGGGTGATTAAAATGACCACAGCTTTCACAGCCTCAGACCGAGGTGTGGAAGTTCCCCCCTGTGACTTAAGAGTAACAAAGGAGACAGAAAAGGAAGTGAGGGCAAGAACGAGAGGGAGAAAATACATTTAAAAAAACCCACAAAATTCTTGGCTACTTCAGGATGCGGGAAGAAAATTAGATCTTTCGTGATTGTTCTTTCCTGAGAAGCACTCGATGCTACAGCAATGGGCACTATCATAAGACCCTGATCAGGGGCTGAAGTTTCATCTCTTCTGTTTACAGTGTAAATGAAGGTGATGTGGATTTTGTCTTGAACACATCAGTATCCTTCCAAGCCTGCAACTAATCAGCACCAACATCACAAGCATTATCATTCTGTGACTAAGTATGGGTCTTCTCTCTGCATTGGGTTAATTCAGAGCTTGGTTTGGGGTGGGAAATGGGAGACAGGCAGCGAAGAAGGTTAATGCATGTAGCTCCCAAGTTACAGTTAGTAGTCTCATACAAGTGCTCTTTGTGATAAGATTCACAGTTCCACATGGTTACCTGTCTCTGTTGGAGAGATCCGGTACTGGAAAAGTTGTCACGGTGGAGGAGTCTTGCCCTGGAGCTTATCATCTTTCGCCAGTATTCATGGGCATGCCATCTTTTATTTATTTTGTGAGAGTGGGCATATTAGTTCCATTGTCCAATAAGCATAACTGCATTTTCAGTCCCTTGAATTTTCTCAGTGGTTTTAGTTGCCTCCTCACGTACTGTCCTAAACAGTTTCACCTTGAGACAATCGCATGTTAATGGTGGATAAAGCAATCTCTGTAAAGCATTTTGTGATCCTTCACAATGAACAGTACTATATCAAAAGATAACTTATTCTTTTTCACTATATTAATCTACAAAACAAATCAGGCAAACTCCTGCAGGTGTTATGTACTCCTGGGGGAATTCTGTGCCACTGTGCAATGCTGAATTTTGCAGAAATTAATGTTGTGCATGCAGAATTCCCCCCCGCCCCCTGACAAATGAGCTGCAGTGCTGCTGGCCACCAATAGGGGATGCTGAACCTGGCAGAGGCCAGCTTACACATAGAAGACACTGCCGGGTGGTGGTGGGGGGAATAGTAGAGACTTCCTAGAAGCTGCAGTTCCCAGCACACGCAGAGGGAAGGAGAGGGCAGCATGCAGGAAACTCCACACAAGCCTGGGACCCAGCATCAGGCTGTTTCTCCCTCTGGATCCATGGGCTCTGAGGGGAGGGGGTGGCTATCTGGGCTCTGGATGTCTGGGCTGAGATGGGCCCACAGCTGGGCTCTGAGGGGTAGCGGGTGGGTGTCAAGGTGGGTGGGATCCCATGGCTGAGCTCTAGGGGGAAGGGGAGAAGGGGAAAGGTATCTGGGCAAGGAGGGACCTCATAGCAGGGGTTGGGGGGTACAGGGTTCAGGTGTATTGGCTGGCGGGGGCCTGCAACTGGGCTCTGGGAGAGAGGAGTTGTGGGTGTCTGGCCACCTGGCTGGGCTTGGCGGGTGTGTGTGTGTGTGCCAGAGAAACAGGAACTGGGTTGTCACAGGGGTTTCTTTAACTCTACTTCTGGGGGAATTTTTGTGTGTGTCTATTGATACAGACATACTTACTGATACGTATTCTGAAATAAAATTTCCAAAATAATTGAAACTGGCATGATTATGTAGTGTTATTTTGACAAATAAAATTTGCAGAATTTTAAAATATTGTGTGCCGAATTTTTAAATTTTTGGTGCAGAATTTCCCCCGGAATAATCAGTTATAGAAATGAGGTCAAGTACTGATGAATGGCCAGCGGAGGGCACAGTTGCACATAGTCCTACTGATTCCATCCACCTGCCTGTTTTTGCAAAACCAAGTAGAGAGAAAGTCAGTCAGTTGGGTGATGTGATGACTTTTGCAGGCCAGGAAATGAGCTGTGGTATTAGACTGCCTGGTGTCTCAGCTCAAAGGCATCTCTATCTCCGGCTGAAAATCAGGGTTGAACAAAGGAGCAGCCTGAGAAAGAGGCACAATCAAGATGTTTGAAAAACTCCAGAATATGTAGTTCAGAACAGTCACATTCTGCAGTGCAAGGAGAGCAGGAATAGAAGGTAAGGAAGGATATGGAAGGAAGAGGATATGGATGGATTTCTGCTCTTCATGCTATCTGGCTTCTTCTGAGTCTCTGTAAAGTAAGTGCTGTTCGTTTGTTACCAAGCAAACTCCGGTGTTCCCTTGTCAACTACTGAAAAACATTGCTGCATCTCCTGTATCAACCAGTTTTGTTCATAACCCTCTAAATATTGTACACAATGTTAGGCTGGCACTGCTGGAATGGCAAGATTCTCTTGTGTGTTGGTCAGGTTACTTAACAAATGCCCGTGTGTTAATCACTGGCCAATGCGGGCTATCAGCTTTGTGCAAATTAAGATTTGTACCCATTGGAGCATCTAGGCTTAAATGCACAGAGAGGTCCGCTGAGCTTGATAGTGTTTGGCATCTCATGAGTGGAACTTCACAGCCCTGCAGTTGACACCATGTTAAATACAGTGGGGGCTGTTTAATTTCCTAGTGCCTGGTTTTCAGAAATGCTGAGTTTGGAATCCGTTGAAACTGGAGGCTCAGCACCTGGGGTGGAGAGGTGGGAGAGAAGAAAAGTCAGGCCCCTGATTGTTTGGGGGTGAGCCACCTTCTTGCAGAAATCCCCAGGGTTGCTGACCACACCACTGCAGTTGAGGTTGTTAGGGATGGAGAGACTGATCACAGAAATAACAGCATATATCTGGGACTTCAAACTGTGTGTAAATGGACTTGCTCTTATGTTGGAAAAAATTCCAAAGCAGGTGAATGATTCTAGTAACTACCAAACATCTCTCTAAAAGCACCTTCCTGGCGAACAGCACGACTCGGTATTTTGCAGTCTGGCTTTCTATAAACGTAACAATGAGTATTCTCACCGAAACTGCTACCTTGCTGTTTCCAGCCCAATGTTTGCATCAGAAACCTTTCTAGCAGTGCCTGGCTCCTGTTTTAAAAATAAACTCCGTTCAGCAGAAAAAGTTTTATTGTCTCAGTCAGCAGGAGGGAGGCACAAAATAACAATCAAATTTCTGAGTCTCAAGGTTTCAACCAGTTTTCCATGGTGCGAAGAGAAGGATTCAAGATACGGGAAGCCAACCTAATATTTAAAGCCACTGGTGTCTTTCTTTATTACTTCTATTTATTTGTTTGTACTTATTTTTAGTGTAAACAGAAGCACCTATGCTGTGATCAAATACAAGGCCTAAGCTGCCAGGCACCTAATAAGCACTTGGTGTTGGCCCAGCTCTGTGTGACAATCATTCAGAATTTCCCCATGGCCTTCCAGGGGAGCAGAGTTAGGCCAGCATAAAAACCCCTCCCTACGTGGAGCAGTAAGCATTGCAGTCGGAAGTGTTTGTTCTTCTGTGCCCTTAGCCCTGGCCATTCTGAGGCTAATCTTCCTAAATCCAGTGTGGCTCTTCAAAAACCCAAACACTCCCCCACCACACACACATCCGTTAGCAAAAACTGTCACTCAGAGCCTGCCCACCTCATGGTCTTCTGGTGCTGAATTGCTGGCCGTGAGCTTTTGTGCTCAGTTCACGTTTGAAAAGTTCTTCTAGGATCATTTGTGCTTTATCATTATTAGCCTCCCATGATACTGTCCTGGGCTGACTGCAGCTCTCATTGAAGTTTACCTCTATGGTTGCTTGTGCTGTTGTAGAAATCTTGATAAGAGAAACAGTCTTTTTTTTCAATAATGCCCCCTGCCCCGAATCCCTGAGAGGTGTGTCAGCCAGTCCAGCTGATGGTCTCTGGTGGTGCCCAGCATGGACCCTTCCTCTCTTTCTCCTCCTTAAATAACAGCAAAAAGTTGAGCCAATATTTTGGGAGATTTTGTGGGCTCTTCTCTTTCAAGCTGCTATTTCTTAAATGTAGATTTATGTTCATTGATTTTATTTTTCACCAGAAGGGAACATTAGATTATCTGGTTTGACCTCCTATTTTACACACCCTATAGAATTTCATCTCAGAGTTAATTTTATTTACAACCAAGCCTAGCTGGATGTAAGTCCTTGTACCGCCACCAAAAACAATCATAGGGGAGAAAAATCAACAGCAATGAACTATTTTCATACTTGATTAGCACCTATCTTTGCATGCTTTCCCCGCTAATTCTCATCGTGCCAGGGTCTTTCTGTACTCTGGACACATGCTAATAATGTAATTGCCTGATCAAAGCTGCTATGGCCTATGAAGCTTGTCCTCTGTGCAGCACTGCTGTGTTTTTACCTTAGAGAACAGCTGCAGGGGCTTGGGTCTATAGCTTAATTGCACATTTCAAAGTCCATTTAAGGACTTGATCCTGCAAATCCTTAATTGTGCAACATGCCCTTATGCATGCAATGAGCCCCACTGACTTCCATGAGGTACTCGCAGGAGGAGAGACTCCTCATGTAAGCAGAGTCAGCCATTACATTTTAAAATTTCAGATGACCCTGATTCATAGTCCATAATGCTGACTCCAGCCTCCCAAAAGTGGTTTATCTCAAAAATGATCATACTTTTGTCAACAGATGTAGGATTTCCCTCCCACTCCTCATTCCTGCCTTGTTCTTCTGTTTTTTCTTAAATTCATAGAATTTGAGGCCAGATGAGAGCATTACCTCATCGTGGGTTCTGGGATCATTTTTTGTGGTTTGAGTGTTCTTACTGTTGTGATTTGTATTTTGTGGAATTATTGTACAAGGCTATCTGGACACTTGATGGGCCTGAGGAAATGTTAAAACCTGACTGAAAACTTTCAGGAAGAAAACTGCCTATAATGTGAGGCTGGGGACTTGGCTCTCTGGTGCTACATAGACAGTAATGTTTACCTATTCACACTGGTACGTTGATACTAAAGCAGGGATTGGGAACCTTTGGCACGTGGCCTGTCATGGTAAGCCCCTGGTGGGCTGGACCAGTTTGTTTACCTGCAGCATCCACAGGTTCGATTGACCACAGCTCCCACTGGCCGCAGTTCGCCACTCCAGGACATTGGGGGCTGCGCGAAGTGTCCGCCAGCACATCCCTTGACCCGTGCCACTTCCCGCAGCTCCCATTGGCCTGGGACGGTGAACCGCAGCCAGTGAGAGCTGCGATCAGCCGAACCTGTAGATGCTGCAGGTAAACAAACCTTCCTGGCCCGCCAGGGGCTTACTCTGACTGGCCGTGTGCCAAAGGTTGCCGATCCCTGTACTAAAGGCTGTATCTGTATTATACGGTCCCAAAGCACTGGGCCTTCCAAAAACAGATGGGAGTAGATATAGGGTTAGCTCTGTGCAGCAAAAGCAGAATCTGTAAGTGTACTGTAGTGCATACCCTCCACTGTGTTTATGCTTTTGGACTGCAGCTACCCTTGGCAGCATTGCAAGTCTGCTAAGGGGTGAAAAATATTCGTGTGCATGACCAGGTGCCTGTCGATTTGAGTGTTAGCTTTGCTTGGCGGGACCCACACTCAAAGCCTGTGCTAGGACTGTGCTAGCTAAGGGAGCTGACCAAAATGAGTGCTTGTTCTGCAAGTATCGCATAAAAGAACTGTATCCTCGGAGATAAAGGCAGTATTGTCTAGTAAAAGCATCACACAGGGAGTCAGAAATGTTGGGTTCTCTTCTCAACTCTGGCACTAACTCGCTGTCTCTTTGGGCAGATCACTTAACCTCTGTCTCAGCTCTGCCATCTGTAAAACTTGGAATAATTCCTCTCTGGGTGTTGAACCTTCAGTCATTAACCTTTTCAAAGGATGGTGAGATTCTCAGGCGGCAGGTATTGTCCGAGTGCAGCACTCTGTTTATTTGGGCAAAGATTTGTCGAGCACGTTGGCTTGTACCTTCGGGCGTGTAAGCCAGCGAAGAGATGGATCAGTCTACGGGACCTTTTCCTTCCTTCGGCTCCCATTTCTCAAGAGGCTTCCCCAGGCACGTGGCCTTTGATTGCTGAGGAAGAGTTGAGGGCCTCTGTTTCTGATGTGATTGGGGCCGCAGATTGTGTTGCTTTGTTAGGAGGCCACTCCTGCAGCTTCTGAGCGCTCTCTGACTGTAAGCAAGGGCTGATGAGGGAGATCAGCACCTTCTAGGACTGGGCCCTAATTTCAGCGCATGGGGCTGACACCAGGGCCTGCCGGAGGCTGACTGAAGCCGGGTAGCTGCCTGGCTTGGTTTTCCTTTTCTAAGTACTTTAGTATTGGGCAGGGTGATGGGGCAGTTAGGAGGAGCACAAAGGGCCCGACAGCACGGCCAGGCTGGTTCTTTCCTCTCCAGGGATGCTGTTGCAGTTGTGCGCTTCTGCTCTGCACAATCCAGACTGCGAGCGGTTTGTCTAAGTAGTGAATCTGCCTTTATGCCACCTTGTCCGCTAAGGTGAGCAGCAGCTGTTTCATTGCCTGTCCTTATTTCAATGGCTTCTTTTCAGCATGGCAGCTGCAATGATGGGAGGTTGCCCTAAGTCATTCTTTTCCCACCTCCATCCTTTCATCTGCATGGAGGTGGAAACCCCCGGCCCATTTTTCAACATGCCAATAGAGGTTGGGGGGTGAGGAAGAGAACTGTGAATGCCACTGGCAGCTGGGGAACAACTATGCGTTGCCACCTCCTCTGGGGAAGGTGGGATTCTGGAGAAGCCCTGGAGAATAGGACTCTTACCTTCTCCTAGCTCCTGGGCTCAGCACCACATCCACCTTGGCAGTGTTGTCCTTGGGTTTATGCTGCCTGTTGGGTTGCCTAGGGCCCTGTGCCCATATACTTGGCCTGCATGCATGGATATGGGAGGAGGGCCAGCTACAGATAAGCAGGCTTAGGCCAGATGTGACTTATATTCCATAGGGCTATGCAAAATAAAATACTTTTGTCCTTCTGTAGCACTTCAAGAGTCTCAAGTAGCATTATTCCCTTTTTAAAGAGAGGGAGATCCAAGGCACATGGTGTAAGTGACCTTCCCGTGGTCCCCCAGTGAATGAGTGGCAGAGAGAATGCTGGTCACCTGGCTGCTGACACCCTGGCCTCTCCATGCTGCCTGGCGCTGCCTCCCCTGGTCAAAGGAGGAGAGAATAGGTCAAGGAGGATTCACAGTCATCTTAGAGCCAAGCACATTGTCCACATCTATTTTTCTAAAGCTCCATTGGGTTGTTGTTTCCCTTTAACAAGGGAACGGCTAAGGCAGGAGTTCCCTCTTCCCAAAAGATGATGTTTTTTATAAAGAGGGAAGTGGGTGAAACCTCAAAGGCAGAAAGTGCATTATTTTCAACTATGGTGTGACAAACATGCACGTGGCCTTGAAACTCCCACCTTTAGAACCGCCTGTGAATTGTGCCCCATGGCAGAGCTTTATCCAGACAGGCGCATGTCATAGTATAATTCCCAACTCTGGACCTTAGCGTCCAGGATATGGGTACTAGCCTAAAGTCCTCTAAGCTTAATTACCAGCTTAGATTCTGTAGCGCTGCCACCAATCAGGAATTCCAGGGCCTGATACCCTCTGGTCCCCCCAAACCCTTCCCTGGGGACCCCCAAGACCCAGATTCCTTGAGTCTCACAACAAAGGGGAATAAACCATTTCCCTTCCCCCTCCTTTCTTCCTCCCAGCTCTTTCCTGCCCTGGGTACACTAGGAGACCACCGTGATTCAACTTCTTGAATCACCACCCTGAGTGGAATGTTACCTTCCCCCTCCCTTCTTCCCCAGAGAGAGATACAGAGATAAACACAGAGAGCAGGTTTTTCTTCCCTCTTCCCTTTCCTTTCTCCCACCAATTCCCTGGTGAGTGCAGACTCCCTTCCCTGGAGTCTTACAAAAGATAACCAAAAAATCAATTAGATTCTAAAAAAAAAAAGAGGAAAACTTTAATAAAGAAGGAAAAACACAAAAATTGTCTCTGTAATCAAGATGGTAAATACACAGCGTTTTTATAGCTTATAGACAATAGAAAGAAGCTTTCTCCAGCAGTAACACAATTTACGCTACTTCCAGCAAGTACACATCTGCAAAAAAAAAAAAAAAGTTAAAAGACTATAACCGCCTTTTTACTTATTTTCTATTCTGAATAGATAAGAGACTGTAGCAGGGAGACTGGCAGAAACCTGGTTGCACATCTAGTCCCGTCCAGGACCCAGAGAGAACAACACACAAACCCAAAACCCACAAACAAAGGCTTTCCTCCACCTACATTTGAAAGTATCTTGTTTTCTGATTGGTCCTCTGGTCAGGTGTTTGGGTCCCTGTTTGTTAACCCTTTACAGGTAAAAGAGACATTAACCCTTAACTATCTGTTTATGACAGCGCAGAGCTCCTTTCTGCCCTGGAAGTGCTGCCTAATGGAGAACTTGGTTAGGTTCAAATATAGCTAATTCTTGCCATGTGGCTGGCACTGAACCAAATCTTACCCCATCCCTAGTCTGTGCTACAACTATGTAAAGTCCAGTGCTGGCCCCCAGTTCTCCGCAGCGCCACGTTTTCCGCAGCTGTGAATCAGCACAATGACATTGTGTTGCTTAAGAACATAAGAATGGCCTCACTGGGTCAGACCAAAGTTCCGTCTAGCCCAGTGTCCTGTCTTCTGACAGTGGCCAATGCCGAGTGCCCCAGAGGGAATGAACAGAACAGGTAATCATCAAGTGATCCACCCCCTGTCACCCATTCCCAGCTTCTGGCAAACAGAGGCTAGGAACACCATCCCTGACCAGCCTGGCTAATAGCCACTGATGGACCTATCCTCCATGAATTTATCTAGTTCTTTTTTTTAACCCTGTTATAGTCTTGGCCTTCACAACATCCTCTGGCAAGGAGTTCCACAGGTTGACTGTGCATTGTGTGAAAAAAATACTTCCTTTTGTTTGTTTTTAACTTGCTGCCTATTAATTTCATTTGGTGACCCCTTGTTCTTGTGTTATGAAGAGGAGTAAATAACACTTCCTTATTTACGTTCTCCACTCCAGTCATGATTTTATCGACCTCAATCATATCCCTCCTTAGCTGTCTCTTTTCCAAGCTGAAAAGTCCCAGTCTTATTAATCTCTCCTCATTCAGAAGCTGTTCCATACCCCTAATCATTTTTGTGGCCCTTTTCCGAACCTTTTCCAGTTCCAATATATCTTTTTTGAGATGGGGCGACCACATCGGCAGGCAGTGTTCAAGATATGGGCATACCATGGATTTATATAGAGGCAATATGATATTTTCTGTCTTCTTGTCTATCCCTAACATCGACTGTCTTCCAGAAGCTGTCCCACAATGCCCTGCACTGATAGTACAATCGATACAAGCACTCCTGGGGAGGACGCGCACCACTGAAACAAGAAGCTAAGTGTAGACGTGGTCTAGAAACCCCTGTGCACAGTGGTCGTGGAAACCATGCAAGCACCCTGCTTACATGCATTGTGCTTAGACACGGTTGCTAGTGCCCTCTCAGGGCCAGGCCCGTAGATGGTAAGAGGCAATAGCAGATTCATGTCCCGTGTCACAGGAAGTTTTGCTAACCCCTTGTGCTGTTGCACAGTTTGCTCTTTTCTGCAAAACCTTGCACTGCGGCGCACTCTCTTGTCTTGTTTCTCTTGCAGCACGTCGGATGCACTGGAGACCACAGTGAGCGCGCTTGGGGGGTTGGCAGGCCAGATGGAGGGGAGCTGTGGCTTTTTCGTTTTGTGGGCCTGTTGCAAGGAACACGCCTGGTGTGGGGGGCACAGGAAACTGATTGCCCCGATAGATGGAACTGGAGCCAACCCAGAGAGAGGATGTGACTACATGCCTGCTTGCATGCAGGAAAGCCTCAGCCTCCTGGGGACGGCATTGGGGTGCCTGTTAAAGGGGTCAGCAGCACTTCAGATTGTTACTGAGCTCGTCATGTGGCTGAGTCCCTATGTGCCATGTTTAATGCCTGCTCCTACTCGAGTGGGTGGGCCATGTTCCAAGCCTGCTCGTGAACAGGGCTGTAAGGCGATGGTCAGGCTGAAGCAGGATCTAAGATGGCTCTTCTCCCAGCCTGGCCCCTCCTCTCTCCTAGCCCTCTGGATGGGAGAACAGCCCACACCCCCTGTGCCAGGTGATGAACGTCCCCAGTCCTCTCCCACTCGCTCCAGCAGCTTGGGCAGGAAAGGACAGCAGCCGAGACTTGCCCCCGGTGCACTGCCAGAAGCCTGGCTGTGTGCCATGGGAGGCGCCAGCACAGCTGTGTAGAAGCACTCAGCCCCTCTGAAGGGGGCAGGTGAGAGCAGGGTACTGCTCAGTGTGGGTCTATCTGCAGACTGGAGGTGGAGCTAGATGCAGTCACTGGTTTGCAGGCCTAAAGAGCTCCTGTGAGATATCTGGCTGCACCCAGGGGCGGCTCCAGGCCCCAGCACGCCAAGCGTGTGCTTGGGGTGCATGCCGCTGGGGGCGCTCTGCCGGTCGCCGGAAGGGCGGCAGGCGACTCCGGTGGACCTCCCGCAGGCATGCCTGCGGAGGGTCTGCTGGTCCTGTGGCTTTGCTGGAGGTCCACGGCTTCGGCAGAGTGCCCCCCGCGGCATGCCGCCATGCTTGGGGCAGCGAAATGTCTAGAGCTGCCCCTGGATGCACCCCAGCCCCGTAAGTCAGCAGCGCCCCAGTCGTGCGACTTTTGCTACAACCCAGGACAGACCTTGTGCTGGTTGGTGCCCTGCGCTGCCAGTGAATACGGCCAGGGGCTGAAGCCCCAGTCTTGTCTCACTCCTCAGGCTAGCAGAGGCTGGGCAAGCTGCCACAGCCAGGGGAAATTAGCAGAGGCTGTGCCAGGAAAGGAATTTGTTTGCAGTACCAGATGCGATACGTGCAGGGGCTGAGAATCCAGCCAGCAGAGGCTGCGTCTTGTCTCTGCCTTTTCCAGGCAGAGGAACGGCTGGCCAGTCCTCTCCAAAAAAACCCATCCTGGTTATTGGGTCCCCTGGTCACAGACAGCATCTGAACCGGTCGTTGGGGCCATACCTTGAGCACAGGATGTGGCTGGGCTCACAAGTGGTGACTTAGCGTGCATAGGAACTGGGAAACGGCCGCACCAGGACAGCACTGGATTCTGAAATAACACACAGGGCAGGCTGAGGTTCAAAACCGGCTGCATGTCTACTGTAACGGGTGATGAGCCTGCAGCCCTGCTCTTTTGTCCCACAGAGTTTGTTCTGCTTTCCCTATAAGCCCCATTCTGACCTCAGCAAGGATCAGATCTCACTGTAATATTCAAGGCCAGAGAGGGACTTCTTTCTCTCTCCGATGCGACCTAGTCTTCAAGCCATAGGGCACACACAGAGCTGGTGTCCAAGATGCTGTGATGGCGTTAAACCAGTTTTAACTCCATGGGAGCAGGCGCCATTGCATCCGCTCGCACCAGCTCTGAATCTGGGGGTTTGTTTGCCTACAGGACTCATGTCACTGGCAAGCTGCTGCTCTACAAAACTTAACTTCTTAAAGGCCTGAGCATGGGAGGGGAGAGTGCCTGTGGAAGCCACAGGATCAGGCCCCAAGGAGAACACCAGAGCCACTCCCACTGTACACAGCTGCTAAAGTAGGTCTGGTGGTTGGCTGGGCTGCGGGAGGCAGGCAGTGTGACTGACTGTGAAGCCCTCATGGTTTCCTGTGTGCTGACACAGAGCCTGTTTGCCTTCCCATTGTTACCCCACCCCACAACTCGAGCCTGCTTCTGCGAGAGGCCGTGAAAATGTGTGGCAGCTGAGCTCTCTGACAGCGGGCACAGCATTTCCACTCCACCTCGTCCCTGGAACCACGAGACCAAGGCCTCGATGTGCCGGCTAGAGTGGTGAGTGGGGAAGGAGTGGTTGGGTGACCTGGACGCATGAAGGAGTCTGGCAGATAAGGCCAAGTCCAGCTGGGGCCAGGGCCTGTCTGGCCTGTCCAGATAAGCCATATGTGCACGTTGGGGCACCTGGTTCCAGTGCCAGAGCACCCCTTCCACGTCTGAACAGGCTGACTGCATCTGCCATGTCCCCAGGAGGGGGCATGTAATGGTGTGGTAGCTGGACTAGTGCAGCCAGGCTGTTAATGGCAGATGGTTTCTGTGATGTCCTGACAGGGTCCGGCCGCAGGCACACGGGGGTACAAGGAAGGACAGTGGGATTGCGGGGCAGGATAGGTGATGCAACCACCAGACCAAGATCGGGTGCTCTGGGACTGGGACTGGGAGCTCCAAGGATATTCCCCTTCCCATGGCAATACTTAATGCCAACCCAACTCTCCCTTGTGAATTTTTTGCTATACTGAGGCTCCCAACCTTGCATAAACCCAATACCCAGCCTGGGGATTTCAGGCTTGGGGGCTGCCTCTCATTTTAGATTTAAAAATGTGTTGAATCTAAACCTAAAGCTGGGCCCCACCCAGAGCCTCACGGCTGAAGCTCCCTGAATTTCAGGAGGATCTGACTCTCTCTGGAGCAGAGCCTCGCCTCCATGCCGTTATACCTTTAGTTTAGGATCAGAACCAAGAGGGGCTTGTTACCCACTGAGATCTCAGGTCCTGAATAGCCATTCTTGGGAGATTTGGAGGTAAGGAGAAATCTCATGAGAACAGACAATCTTGCAAAGTTTCCACCAGTGAGTACCAGAATGACTTGTGAGACAGAAGCACCATGGACCCTGAATCCCAGTCTGGATTCAGCCTGCAACTCCCATGCCTGCTTGAATGCAGAGCAGATGCCCTCTTAGCCCCGCTCTGTGTAAATGCCAGGCTGATCTGACTCCATATTCATTTCCAAACACATCACCCCTATGCTTGCTCTGTTAAGAACTTGCTGACGGGCCAGAGTGAACCCGGCCCGCACTTTCTGATTCTGCTGCATTAGGTGGGTCAGAGTTCAAATCCCGTCTTATGCTCTGGGCCCCCATCTTTTTCTCTTCTTTTCCCTCCCTTCCTTTCTTCCAAGCAGGTGCCATTACTCCAGCATCGAGCTGGCTCCAGGACAAAGTGCCACGGCTCCAGAATTCAGTGTTGTCATGCCCATTTGGGTCCAGTATCATTAGAACCCTGGCTTATAGTTGGAAACCTAGTATTGGCAGCCCCAAGCATTCAAAGAGCAGGTGTCCGGCCCCCAGAAATCATCAGAGTGGCTTAATAATGACAAGATTTTGAAAAATAATATATTTGGGGTCCTTTTCTTGGCCTTGTGCTGTTTGAGTCCTTAAGGAGCACCTGGGTCATGTTCTTGAGCGTCTCTAGGCAACCACGTGGGCTAGGAACTTTTTCTTTTAAGTGGAAGCTGCAATTGACGCCTAATAACGTGAGGCCCCCAGGAGCTGGGGCTTCAAGAAAAGCGCCAACTTGAGCCAGATTCGTGATATAACGATGAGAATTAGTGATGCCGGAATCCACCTGGCTGGGCTGTGCCAGGAACGGCTGCGGGGGAATCTCCCATGGCTTGGGGCAAAGCAGCAGCAAGGAAGAGGGAACCCTCTTGCTGAGCTGCAACTCTGCCTTCTAGGTGAGAAACGGCCTCCATCCCCCAAAACACCTTTGCCTGGGAGATCACAGGGCTCAGCCCGCTCTTCCCCAAAGGACATTTGAGAGAGAGTACGTGCAAGGAACAGCCCTGGAGCCCTAGAAACTCAGCAAGGAGGGAGATCGGTTTACTCCAGCCATTCAGCGTTTGTCTAGGAAAAGGGGAAATCAGGCCAGATCTGAAGGCAGTGGCTGCCCACAGGAATGCCGTGGCTGCTGCTTTTCTTCCTTATTGGCTCCCTCTGGTGGCAAATCATATGGATTTCAGCAGTTCCATTCTAGGAGACTGCATTGGCAGGACAAGCTAGATGCGGGCTGCCAGAGTGTAATTCGCGAGGCAGATCCTTTAGGTGGCTGTTGAGAGGTTGGCACCTACCTCCAGGGTGGAGCTGTGCACTGTGCTGGGGTTTGATCCTTTTTTGTTGGACTCCATGTCTATGCTGTCAAACTAAACTTCCTAACCACACTAGCTGCATGCAGCAGGAGAGGCGCTGCTTTGGGAAGCGGAGTTAGGAGGAGCAGGAGATCGGCTGCAAGGATTGTGGCTTCCCATCCACCCTGGGAAGATGCTATTGTAGTTGCATTCAGCTAAAACCCTTCCCCCAGGTGATGCGACCCATTGGGCCAATCAGTGCCTGAATCCTGGCCTGGGCTGCTGCATGGGGATACGTTGTTGCAAGCTCAAGACATGCCAACCAACTGCTTATTGTGATGCTCTGTGCTTGGGACAGACAGGAGGACAGGAGTTGCTGGGGCCTGGCATCATGCTCAGTCTGTCAGACCTGGCTCTAAATGGACAACCTACCTAATTCTCAATTACTGAGGAACACTCTCCACTCATTGATGTATTTTGCTTTCCACAACCAAATCTCTGTACAACTTCTCAGGAGTGATGTACCCGAGCATTCAGATTCTAATATCTAAACTGTATTGTTAAATCTATTCACCTAAATTTGGGTTATTGCTGATTATGTATGATGTGACTTTTAAAAACTAACTTATATTTGTGGATAATCTAAGCACTCTTCCCAGATGTCCAGACACTCTTTTCCCAACCATATATTCTATAATTTTTTAACATTAGCTTTAATAATATTTTTAAGCCTGGCACTATTACTTTCCTTGTTTGCGTGATCACCTGCCTGAGATGGGGACATTAGATGGCATGCCCTCTGCATTCTTCTTAGGGTGCACTAATTACCCATGTTCTCTTCCTGCAGATCTCCGTGTGAAGTGGATTTCTGAAGTGGCTCCAGACCGTGGTGAAAGGATGGCTGGGCCCCATCTGCCCCCCTTCACTGCTGCCCTGGGACTGGCATTGCTTGGTGTCTTGGTCTTCCTTTCAGCCCTGTGTGCTGCCTGCAGAAGGTACATGGCTGAGCCTCCCTCTCACAGCGTAAACTGTGAGTCAGGGCAGAGCAAACCTCAGGAGTTTTGCATGGGTCATGGAAGGGTTTATTCATACATGGATCTCCTTTGGCTTAGGAAGTGACAGTCTGTATGTCAGCCCCACCCCAACCCGCTGTCCTTCAAATGCAGCTATCCAACCGTGGCGCCGTGCATGCTGGGGCATGGCTGTGGGGCTTAGCTGATGCTGTGTGGATACCCACCTATCCCTGCAGCTCAGCAGAGCAGGAGTGTGAGGACCCCAGTGGCTGGATTTCAGTTGCCTGGGATGAAACCCCCAGCGGCAGACATGCAGCTAGATTCCAAAAGCTCCCACCCTCCTGCTTCACTTCTGTCCCCTCCACCCAGGACTATCCCTGTCAGGTTTGTTCCCCAGCATCAAAGCAGGAACAAAGCTCCAATCCAGTGCTGCACTGGCTGCAAACACATGAGTCACAGGCTAGGGAGAGGCCTGTATCTCCCAAACTGGCTGCTGCTTCCAGCCAACCCAAACCACAAGCCACAAAGCCCAGCCAGGCTCCCAGTTCCCAGAGCAACTCCCAGCCCTGCTGAGGGTGGGGATGGGATCAGAATCAGCCCTGTACTCTCAGCTACGACTGTGTCTCTCCCCATGCTTCTCTGATGCCTGGTCTCCAGGCCCCAGCGCTTCCCTGGCAGAGCAGCTGCCCATCGCTGTCATAAAAAGGGGGCTGGACGTATCTGTCCCGGCTAAGTAAAGTGAGACCTGACTTAACCCTCCCACCAAGGGACCAGGAAAGATCTGTCTCCTTGCAGAGGCAGGGCTTGAACTAAAGGCCAGACAGGATTGTCCTGGGAAGGGCCTAGGGAGGCTTCGGACAAAGTGCTGCCCATTGGAGGTGGGGTTGGACCGTTGCTCCCAGTGTCACCATGCCATGTGGGTGGGGTGTGGCTAATAGGAGGAGTTGGCCCTTATGCCACCACAGAGATTCAGAGCAGGGAGGTTAGGGGAGCCTGAAATGCAAGGGGGAAGTGATCCCAGCTGGGCGGGAGCCTGATTGCAGCTAAGCTCCCAGCAACACCCCTCCGCCACTTGGCAGCAGCATGAACCCAGGAAAGCTGCCAGGGCCTGGAGGCATGTGTCAATCCCACCAGAGCCTCATTAAGCACTTCCCATAGGCTGACGTGTAAGGAGGGCACAGCGCAGCTGCAGAGATGCCAGGCCCTTTGAAGAGGGAGCCTTGAAGGTTCCATCAGGGTTAGATGTAACTGAGCATGTCGAAGGTCTTGTCAAGGTAAAGGGAGTGGGCAGGATTCCCACGCTGAGCACAGCAGGAGCAGGCAGGGCGCTCTGCTGCACCAGGCTGTCAGAGAGCCCAGACATACAGGGCAATGGCTGCGCTGCAGAGGGGAGGGGGGCCAAATGTCCTCTGCCCTCAGGAGAGCAGTGCTGCAGGAGGCGCAGGGCGTCGGCTTGCCCCCTCCCATAGTGTCCAAGCACTGGAAAGATACAAGGCAGGACAGTCACAGAGTGTATGGGCACCGTGGATCCAGAGCGGCAGGCACGCTCACAGGAGCATGTGGGCGTAGATGCAGAGTGGTGGGCAGGCTCCCGGGGCACGGGTGCAGCGAGGCGGGCACAAACCCAATGCACTGTGTTGTACAAACTTTAGAGCTGTGCAGTGCCGACAGGATACAATGTCATGGGCATGCTGCAGCTGGTGCCCGCGCAGGCAGGATGTGGTGTGTTCGTCTGACTGATCCGTGCAGCTGTACGATGCACCGAGTAGCCTCAGGAAGCAGAGCGCGCCCTGACGGTGCTCTCATTAGGATTGTTCCCTATATTCGATATACGCTCCTAACGTCAGCGTGACCGCTGTACTGCAGTAGGAAACGTGGCCTCAGATATAACCGTGATGGGCACGGTGTAAGACCCTGGATACTGTACACCTGGATCTGCTGGGCTAGCTGGGAGAAGCAGATTCCTTGGGTAATTAGTATTCACCAATGCTCCACAGAGACAATACGTTAATGCCGAGGCTTTTGAAAGTGACCTTTGGTTTTGGGTGCCCAACTAGAGAGGTCGCCCTGGGGCCAGATTCCCAGGGGCAGGCTGCAAATGGGGCCTGTTGGAGGCCTCTCCACTTGGGCCCCCAGAAACGCTGATCACATTTGAAAATGTTGCCCTCCAGGCCACAGGAGAGCTCTTCTCACACGGTGCTTGCTGGCGGATCTTTTGCCATCATCCAACCTTTGGCTTAATCCCTCTCCTTGCAGGAAAGCTAGAAAGAAGGTGGTCCCACCAGATGGGGTGAAGCTGGTAGATGTGGTAAGTGCACACATTGGCTAGATAAGCTTATGGCCCCAAAGTCACGCAACAGCCAGCAGGAGCTGGCCTGTGGGGAGCCTGGCAGCACTGCCTGAGGAAAGGTGCGGGACAGTTATCTCCTGGACAGCAGCTGTTGCAGGAAAAGCTCTAGAAATGAGCTGTCTTAGAGCCTCGTCCTGCACGGAGCATCTCCTCCTGGCTCTGTGGGAATTGGGGGTGCTCAGCACCTAGCTAGGACTGTCTGGAAGACGCTGGGGAAGAGCTGTTGAGGTAGAAGGTGGAGTGAGTCTTCTCTGCCTGGAGTGAGCAGCCCGTGGGAAGGGGAATCCTTGGGACGGCCTGTAGAAAGGTGACTGTGATACTGCTCTGGGAGGGACCAGCTGAGCCGGGAGCCAGGTTCTAGCCGAAGCAGCATATTTTGGTGTCGAGAGATGCACTGTAAAACTCGGTTAGTTTGTTCAGAGGCAATAATTCAAAAACACAAGCAGCAGGGGGCTGGAGTGCTTGTTAAACAGCAGAGACCAGCCTCCACCCACCGTCTTATGTGACAGGGAGAGGGCGCTGAGCCCGAGCTATTGCTGGATGGTGCATAGATCAGAGGGTAAAGTTCACCAGCACTGCCCTAGGCGGCTGGAGCAGGCTTGCTGGGCGGAGCCGATTTGGGAGTGCCGAGGGCAGTGCAGCCTGGCTGTAGAGCACGGTGTCCCCTCTTCCATTGTGAGGGATCCCAAAAAATGGGTGCAGGGTTGGCAAATGCAAAGTACTGCACATTGGAAAACATCATCCCAACTACACATACAAAATGCTGGGTCTAAATGAGATCTTGGAGTCATCATGCATAGTTCTCCGCAAACATCTGCTCGATGGGCAGCGGCAGTCAAAAAAGTGAACAGAACATTAGGAACCATTAGGAAAGAGACAGATAATAAGGCAGAAAATATCATAATGGCACGATATAAATTCGTGGCACCCCTACCCCTCGAATGCTACATGCAGTTCTGGACTCCCCATCTAAAAACGATCTATTAGAATTGGAAAAAAGGCAGAGAAGGGCAACAAAACTGATTAGGGGTGTGAATCAGCTTCCATATGAGGAGAGATTGAAAAGACGGGGACTGTTCAGCTTGGAAAAGAGATGACTGAGGGGAGACATAATCAAGGTCTATACGATCACGAATGGTGTGGAGAAAATGTGCAAAGAAGGGTTGTTTACCCCTTCACATAAGACAAGAGCTGGGGTCACCTAATGAAATTAATAGGCAGCAGGTTTAATACAAGCAAAAGGAGGTACTTCAGCACACAGTTAACCTGTGGAACTCATTGCCAGGGGATGTTGTGAAGGCTAAAAGTATAACTGGGTTCAAAAAAGAATTAGATAAATTGATGGAGGATAGGCCCATCGATGGCTATCAGCAAAGATGGTCAAGGATGCAGCCCCATGCTCTGGGTGTCCCTAAGCCTCTGACTGCCAGAAGCTGGGACTGGATGACAGGGGATGGATCACTTTGTAAATTGCCCTGTTCTGTTCATTCCCTCTGAAGTAGCTGACACCAGCCACTGTCGGAAGTCAGGATACTGGGCTAGATGGACCATTGGTCTGACCCAGTGTGGCCGTTCTTATGAGTCTCACTGGTGTGTCTCCTCCTTTCTTTGCAGTCGTTGCTGAGGCAGATGCAGCTCCGATCGCTCAGTAAATCTGACACCAAACTGCATGAACTCCACAGGGTGAAGTGCCCTTCCGAGCGTGAGTGGCTGTAAAATTCTACAGTAGCTGGAGCTGAGGTGCAGAGAGATCCAGCGGCTCTGGGGCTGGGAGTGCACGGATGCGAAGGGAGATACTATCTGTGCCCACAGGGCAGCGCAGCCTTCCAGCTGCAGGGATAGGGTGGTGGTTCTTCCCACATCCTCTCTGGTAGGGCCGCGTTGCCTGCTACTGGATGGCTGGTGTATTCCTGCGATCACACGTGTCCCAACAGGGTCATTGCACATACAAGTCCTCCTCGTTAGCATGAGCAATGACACTTGCTGCACACTGTGAATCAGCTTTCCAGTGAAGGGGGATTGGCAGGGGCAGGGTATTATCATCACTTATCTTTCTAACTCTGCTTAGTGAGTCCATTGAAAGAGCCAGCCAGTGTCCCCTACAAGAGCTGGCTGGCTCCAGCGCGGACTCCTCACGCACCTTCTCTTCTCTTCCCAGACCAAAGACCAGCCAGCGTGGATTTCCTTTATCCATCAGGGTCTTTGGGGGATGGAGAAGGAGCTGTGCATAGCTCGAGCTTCAGCATCCTGCTGCACCGAGAGCTGCCCCAGATCCCCCATTCCAACCCTTCGGCTGATGCCCTGAGTCCTGACCAGACCTACTCAAACCTGTCCTTCTTAGCCCCACTAAAACCAGCCCCGGAGGCGCTGTATGAGTGTGCGGCCATGACTCAGGAAGAGCCTCAGCCAATGCCTGTCTTGGGAACACCTCTAAGCGAGGAGGACAAGGCAGTGACGGCTGAGTACGCCTGTGTCCGCAAGGTGAAGAAGAATTTCCAGCCAGAGCTCCAGGATGAGACACAGGGCGAATCCTCCGTGGGGCCCGCAGACCCAGAAGCCTGGGAAGGAGCTGCCTGTAACCCCGCAGCGGTGAAGGTACCGTAACATCCATCAGCTCCTCCCACACTGAGCCCCACAGTGCTGGGGGACGGGAGATGGGCAGTGTTGGTGCTGGGTGGGTAGGAACATGCTGCCTAGTCCTGAGCTTGGCTTGCCATTATCCAGGGGGTCGCATTTTTCTTTATTTGTGAGGATTCAGGTGGCCGGGGAGATCTGTGGAAATGGTTACAAATCCCACCAGCCTCCTGAATGTCAGCAGAAAGGGTCTGTCTATTATCGATAGCACCGAGAGGGGCCGTTGTGCTGGGGGCTGCGGAAACACAGAGCACCAGGACTGACAAGCCCCGAAGAGCTCAGTGCTTTGTTCTACAGGAAGTTCAGGGTAAATGATCTCGCTTTAAACTCTATGAATCTACCGAGCTATTCATTATTTGTCAGCCCCTTCCATTTGAAATGTTGGTTATCCAACCAGGGAGCAGAAATGGTAGCATGTGACTTTAGCAGCCAACCACTCGCCATGAAGAGTGACTAGTCAAAGCGAACAGGGTGGGAGCAGCCCAGAGTTTGAGGATATTCATCCAAACCCATCACCTCTAGTATAGACAGGTGAAGGAGGTGGGAATCGACTTGCAAGCCCCCGATCAGGGAGATTGGGTCCTTCCTGTGGACGGGGGGAACAGAACTTGAATGCAAGAAGGAAGCCAGAAGCTTGGGATAATTTTTACGCTCTCAGAAAGTTCTAAGTGGAACTAGAGCAGGAGGCCCCAGAGGCGTAAATATTGTGCCTGTGAAAGGCCCAAGTGTTGGGAATTGCGTGCGCAATCTTAGTAAATGCACGTGCAGATGTACATGCAGTACTGAAAATGTGGGGCTTGATTTCTTTCCCCCTTCTTTCCCGCCACCTCCCCTCCCCGACTGAAGAACACACGTAACCAGTGTTGCTTTCCTTCTGGGGGGGGTCTGGGTACAGACTAGCTGCAAGATGACCCGTGGAAGGTTTCCTTACAGGAAGATTCCAGGTCCACCTCAAACAAAGCTTGATTGGGCTGGTGCTGATGCCTATCGGTCTAAGGTTCTAAGTCTATTAAATCCTCTGCTCCTAGGTGTGCCACCCTCCCAGCCATACTGGTGAGCTGACCTGCCTTACCTACACATCAGAAGGAAAGGAGGGGGTTTGGATTGACTCTGGATTTGGATTAGGCTGGATTTTGCCTGTGCTTCTGGGAGGGAGGAGAACAGTTTATCCTGTCCTCGCTGTTGTAACCGGGCATCTGCGGGGCTGATGAGTAGCTTATCAGCTGAGTTCAGGAGCCCATGAGCTTGCAGGGGATCAACTGTGCAGCTGGGTTCAAGAGTTCACCACAATCCCTAAGGCAGATCTCACCTTGGGGGATCACTGGGGCATCAGGCAGATCAGTCCACGCCTTATCCAAGGCGCATTGGAGGAAACAAGAGGCTTTGCTTTGCTTTAGGTAACCTGTGGCACAGGCCCTCAGGTGGCTGAGGGGGATACACGATTGGTCTGGGAGAGCGAGACCCATTGGAATGACTCAGGGAAAACACTTCCCTTAAACGTGCACACATCTGCATGTGTACATAGCCCACAGAACTGGTGAAAATCTTTCTGATAAAAAGTTGAGGGGGGAGTTTGGTGAAAGTGTGTTTTCAGTAAAATAAAACTTTTTGCCAAAAAAAAAAAATTTTGGTCAAAAATGTTCAGCCAGCCATTCTGAGCTGTGCGTATGTGTTTTGATGGGTGAAATCCCAGCCTTTTCCCCCTTGGTTTTATTCCTCCCCCAAACGTTTTCCATGGGAAGACTGGGGGGTGGGGAGGGATGGTTTTTATCCACAGAGAATTGCCAGTCTTTTCACCAATAAACACACACTGTGGGAATTTTCAATTAAATGAACAAACATTTTGTTTCTATCGACATTTTTGTGAAATATATTTGCCCTTTTTAACAAATACCAGCTCTGGGTGGGTGGGCATAAGCTTGATTGAGTCAAAGTGCTGGATGCAGACCTGGCTGTAGTGACAGGCACTCATCCCAGGGGTGCCCCCTGGCAGCCCAGTGTGGAACCACACTTATGTGTGCCTCAGTTTCCCCTAGTAAGCTTTCAGTACGTTCAATGAGACTTGTATATAGTGAAAAGTGCTCCTTCAGGGGTCTGGTTTATTAAGCATGGCACGTAAATAAGCCATCTCCTTCTGCTCTAAGTGTCCAGGCTTCTCCACTGCCTGAGCTCTGCAACCTCTCGTCTGTACAACTGAAGTCTTTGTCTTTCTCCTCTGGAGCTTTCTCTCTTTGCATTTTGGGAGGATCTGAGCAGATGCCTCTGCTCTCCAGGGTGGCACCACTGGGAGTAGCTTCTCTCTCCCCCAGAGCTTCCTCTGTCCTGGGACCTCCTGACTGAGTGCTCATAACCCTTTATACAGCCCAGTGTCAGGGCTGGGACAGTTTGATCTAGTGGTCAGAGCCAGAGTCTAAGCTATGGATCAGAGCTGGAATCAGGGAGCAGTAGCCACTTGGGAAATCTCTCAGTGCTTGGACAACTCCCTGTACCGTCTCCTGACTTAAATAGTATGGTGGGGCCAATCATCATCCCCAGTCTGGATTCTTGTGCACAGTGCCTGTGGGCTGGGTTCGAGTTCTGCTAGATTCTCACTTCCAGCTGTTCTGGGTGGGCCGGGGGGAAGGCTGCCTGGCACCTGTGAGCCCTTGCACCCTGGTGTTCCTTAACTAACTAACTGCAGCTCAGTGACTTGTCTGATTAACTATGCACAGGTGAAACTGGGTTGGCTTGTTCTCCCTAGTGGAGCCGGTCACAGGGAGACTGCCCGGCTGGGTCCTCAGAAGCCGGTCCCTGGGACTGAGGCAAATCTATTCACTTCAGTAGGTTTGTCTCCCATTTATACAAGGTCTGAAGTTTTGCAGAGGGTGATCCCTGCAAAGAAGGCCAGGGCAGGTGTAAGCCAGGATAACGCTGATGACTTTCGTGGAGTGGCAGGTGCTTCAAGCAGAGCAGAATTTGCCCTGTTTCTGTTGTTATGGCGAGGGTTCCCCTAGCAGGGCTGCACATATCAGATACGCAAGAGGCCTTTCTCCAGCCTTGCCCAATTCCCTCCTCCTTCCTTATGTTGTCAGATCACAGGCACCATCTGGATAATGCTCCTTCCCCTTGGTGAGTTTGGGCGATGGCCGCAGACCTGGCCATGGCTCAGCTGAGAGCTGCTAGCAGAGGATACAGCCAGCAGCCTGGCAGAAAGGAGACAGGAAGATTGTTTCCACCGCAGACTACGATGGAACTGTGGGAAGCCAGTGAGCTCCGGGCAATGACACAAGCAGGGACCAGTTTGGACTTTTACCCCCAAGGAACTAAGAACTCAGGAATTCTGGAGTCACAGGATTTTAAGTGTCTCATGCAGCCTGCGAGCGGGGCCAGTGGGTAAAGGTGGCTTCTCTGCAGGAGGGGGAGAAAGGGAGGGAGGCCGGCTTGGTTCAGTTTGCAAGAGGCCAGACCGTGGTCCAAACAGGAGGAACAGAGCCCCTAAGCATGTCGAGGCAGGGGGAATTCAGCAGCAGATTGCCAGTCCTTCTGCCTCCGCACTGGGTTATTTTTAAAATTCCTCCTGTCTCGCCAGCTTTTTGGCTCCAGCATGCGACGGGGTTTCCGGGACTATTGCTGGCTAGTCTGTGGCAGCATCTCCAGCCGGCCCTAGTGAAGATTGTGCATTTACAGAGACCAGAAGGCAGAAGAGCATTAACAGCTTCAGAGAAAGCAAAAGGCTGATTGTTACTGTCTCAAGCCCCAGCAGTGGGGGCAGTGTGGGGATGTGAGTGCCAGCAACATCTCCTTCTCTATCTCCCGCGGGAGCATCCGGAGCCAGTGACGTTCGCTGCCCGAGCCCCGGGCTAAATAACAGTATAAACCACAGCTCCCACTCCCTGGCTTTTGGGGCCAGAGGTGCCTGGGCAGACACTCTGGGCATGTCCGCACTGCAGCTGAGAGCTGGGTAGACAGACTGCTGGTGGCGGGGGTGATGCTGAGCACTAGTAACTAGCCATGTGGGCGCTGCGGCAGCGGCATGGGCTAGCCATGCGAGGTTGCACCAAGGGGGGAGCTTCTGGTGTCTACTCTGAGCCTCGGCCCCCCAGCTCTTTGTAGTGTGCTAGCACATGGCTGTCGACCCAGGCTGGGAGGTGCGTTCCCAGCTGCAGCACAGCCTTCTCTTGGCCATGCCACACTGGGGGAACTGTGCCAGGAGGGGCCTGTTCTGCTGGTGCAGTAGCTCGCTGGGGCCTGGGCAGATGCTGAACTTGTAGGGGTGGCGTGCAGGTGATGTTTGAAGGTGTAACGCGCCATCGTGTGTGTTCCTACACCCACCTGCCATGCGGTGCTAGGCTGGGCTGCACATGCAGGGTTCCCCCCAATGGCAGCAGAGTTCCTCCCTGCTCAGACCCTCTGTCCCAAAGACCCAGCCTCATCAGAAAAACGCCTCCCCAAAGCGAGACCGAAGCCAGATGTGGGCTGAGCTGCTGCCCAATGGGCGGGGGGGGGGGGGGAGTTTCCGCGGCCACCAGGCCTCCACCGAGGATGCTGCGGTGACCTGCCTGGAGAGCCATGTGCCAAAGTCTCATTGCTAGAACCTGTCAGGCTGGAGTGCAGAGAGCCCCCAGCCCATTGTGCTACTGCAAAGCACTTGCCGCTGACCGCAGCTTGGCAGAGGATGTTCCAGGACCTTGGTTTTTCGTGCTATAATTTACTCTCTTTGCTGTTACGTCACCCCCACCCCATTCGTCTCATCTCCCCATTGCACGTCGCTCTCTTGCTATAACCTAGATCATGGGCGTCTATGGGCAGGGACTGTCTTTCTAGTGTGCATCTGTGCAGCAGCTAGCACTGTGGGGCCCTGGTCCCTGCTGCAGGAGAGGAATATGAATAATCACAAGAGGCAGGTGAGGACAATGAATCCCTCTAGAATCTGAGCTTTGTGGGTTTGCCCACGGAGTAGGAGGA
This sequence comes from Gopherus flavomarginatus, assembly GCF_025201925.1. NCBI lineage: Eukaryota > Metazoa > Chordata > Testudines > Testudinidae > Gopherus > Gopherus flavomarginatus. The sequence goes on along the minus strand of NC_066627.1, from coordinate 49,108,117 downwards.
AGATAGTGAACGGAGAAGGGGGTTGTTCGCTGAGTTCAGACCCTGAAAACCTCACCGGTAGATGGTGTCCTAATGGGAAAACCAGGAGTCTTCCTAGGAGGGTCTGTGATGGGCACTGAGAAGCACTGGGCACTTTGTCCAAGGGTTTGTATCGGGAGCTGAGTCAGTCCATCACCACAGCTAAAGGCTTCTCGGAGGCTCCTTGTGTTACTCGTGGATCAGATGTCTCCCCGGAGGGAAGGGTGGGAGGCAAATCAAAGGAAGTGAATTATTCCCAGGATCATCCCAGGTAGGAACAGGGCGACTGAAATGGCTGCCCAGCATTCCCTGTATCACATCTGGGCTGGGCCTAATGGGGGGGCATCTTCCCCCATCTGCGCCCCCTTGCTACCAGTGTCTCGGGGAGCTGGGCATGCCTTCCCCTGAATTAGTCCCAGGCTGTCGCCCTCAGGTTAATGCGCCTTGACACAATACCCCGTCACAGGGGTCAGGGGCTGATGACTTAGGAAGTGCTTTGGGTGCTGGCAGGTCGGGTAGAAGTAGCACCTCTTTGAAATCCAGGTCTTGGGGTGAAACCAGGCCTGGCATAATGGGCACAGCTCAGCTACACCAGGGTTGAATTTGGCCTGTTAAGTCTAGATCAGTCATTCTCAACCTTTTCTGTATCATGGCTCCTTTACCCCCGGTCTAGACTGACCTTTGCTGGGTAAATGCCTGGATGCCCTTAATTCTGTTGGTGGGATGGGGTGACTTTATAAAGGAAGTGTGCAGAGCGTGAGTCACAGGCAGGGATACATAGGCGGGTTTCGTTGTCCTACTGCTGTACAGAAATTCCCAGTAACCACAGGTATTCTTTTGTAGGTAGAAGAAATGTACTCGACTGTGTGCAAAGCTGGCAAGAAGAAGAAACACCAAGGCTCTGCTCTGTCCCCTTCTGAAGGAATGGACACTAGGGAGACAGGCCAAGGAGAACAGGGGTGGCCAGCTGCCCATCTCAGAGATGTCAGGGCGGGGTATCAGTCCACACCGGGTCGAGTCTTACTCACTGAGCCCTGCTATGAGTCGATCAGTGATGGATCCTGGACTGAGCATGGCAGGAACCCAGTCCCAGAACCGGCCTACGAGGCAGTAGATGTCAACTGGAAAAAACCCAAGAGAAGGGACAAGTATACCAAGAACTGCCCTGCCGAGAACTTGTATGAAAGCATCAGTGAAATGTGGGAAGGGGACTCTAGGAACACAGCTACCCTGGCGGCTCCCAATGGGTTGGAGATCTACGTAACAGACTTATAACCCCTTATGTCTAGCTTCCCCATTCCTGGAAAGGTCTGTGCTCCTCCACTGAGACCTCCAGCTGTCTCAGGTCTCAGCCACATGGCGAGGCATAACAAGAACATCCAACACCACAACAGTAAATACTAAAAACATCAACCCGCTCTAAACCCTCCTGCCTCAGGTCTCAGGCCAGCCTGTCGCTAACAGGAGTTAAACTTTCCCTGCGGGCCGGGTATCCCAATGCTCCTTCTGCAGAACGCCTCACACCTTCCTCTGAAGCAGCTGGTGCTGGGTGCTGTCCGAGGCAGTTCACTGGACTCGGTGGACCTATGGTGGCCTGAACTACAGGCAAAAGAATTGAGTAATTCTAATGGGTTTGGCATTGGTTGAGGGTTGTGCCCATTCTAGGGGGCACAGACACCCAAATCAGGTGCCTCTCTTCCCTGAGTCTTTATGCAGGGTCCAGTGAAGCTGGGCACAGAAACCTAGGTAAGGAAAGGGGCAGCTGAGTTAATAAAGAGGAATCTCCCATATATATTTTAATCCTGTTCTGAATTTCTGCATCTGTCCCAGCCAGCAGGCTAAAAATGCAGTAACTGAGATGCCCAGAAACAGGATGGTTTTTATTGCCTGAGAATGCACATTTCACGGGATAACGGTGCCTGTTTGTTCCTGTTGAGATGGTGAGGGTTTCCTGTCCGGGCCCTTGGAGCTCTGATTTTCAGCCTGAGCTGCCCAGGGCTATAACAGCTCAGGGGCAGCAAAACAAGGCAAACCTTGGCCAGATTTCAGAGTCAGGCTGGAGGACGCAGGCCACAGTTTCTGGAGGGGCAAAAGGAGAGGGCTGGAAACTGAGGCAGTGCAGTGGATGGATGGAGCATGCCAATTGGGGCTGACTGCACAGCAGGTAGAGCTGATTTGGAGCCAGATTGCCTTGTGCTCAGTGGAGGGCCTGAGGGCAAGAGGAGAAAGGTGACTCGAAGCCGCCTGTCCACCTCCTCCATTCTTGGGCTGAGCAGGGCCCTTTGAGCCCCGAGCAAAAACAGTGCCAGCAGGAATGGCCCTCTAGATCCTGTTACGCTGCCCAGGATCTGCCACTTGGCCACAGCCCCTCCTGCCAGCCTTCCCCAGTGGTAGCTGAGAACAGGCTTTGCCCTTCGTACACCAGCCTGGGATTCTCCAGGGTCCGAGGAGTCCCTGGGTGCCCGGTTTAGGTGCACTGCTTGTTCTGCGAGTGCCATGCACGCCAGCCAGAGGGCTGAGCATCTGGCCCAGAGCACCCATGTGCTAAGCATGGGACTTATCGGAGGGGCACCACTAACCGGTTACATGGAGTAACTGGCTCCTCTAGTGCTTGGAATATTAAAGAGGACGGAGACAAATTAGCAAACTAAGATCAGTTTATTAAGAGGGAGAATTTCTGCAGAACTGCACAGGGCTAACGCCTGCCCTGTCTGGATCTAGGAATTTCCTCTCCTTGCTGACTGATGTGTTAACCCAAGGAACCCACATGGGCTGACAACACTCTGAGGACCCCAGACACTGATGCTTGCTGCTTGGGGAAACCGGGGCTGTGCTCAAATTATCCCTTTCACGGTGGGGACACACTACATCTGCCCTGCCTTAGGCTGGGTCTACACTCAAACCGACCCAGCTATGTAGCTCAGAGTGTGAAAGATCCACATCCCTGCTCAATATAGTAAAACCACCCCTGCCCCTGGTGTGGCCAGCGCTAGGTCAGGGGAAGGGTTCTTCCATCCACCACTCGGGGCAGTGGATTAACTTCGCTGATGGGAGAACCCCTCCCGCCGCTGTCGCTAGCGTCTACGCAGAAGCATTTCCAGTGTAGAGAAACCCACAGTCCAGCAAAGGAGGAGAGAATTCAGGACTCTGCCCCTAGGTGCTTCAGAAATGGTACTGCTACCCAGAAAGCAAGTCTGGCCTCATCTCCACCGGGATTCCAGCCAGTGGTGCCGCTGCACTAATGCAGGGCTCTGTTTGGCCCACTGGCACGGTTAGCCGCAAATAAACTGTTCAAATCATGCAGCGCCAGGGACAGAGGTACCTGGGGGTCTTCCACTAGTGGCTGAAATCCCGGCATCAACAGACTGGGTTCAGGAGAGCTTGATTAGCTGCGCTGTTCAAAATGGGGGCCTATGTAGATCATTTCTGGGTAACGTATTACCCTTTTAAAGCCCTTCCCCTGTAACAGAAATCGTGTGGCGGAAACCTCCATGCACTGCTTTGATAGTTTGGATGGTAACTTTGGGAGGCAGTGTTGCCTGGTGAGAAGAGCACTCAAGTGGGACTCAGAGGAGATGTGGGTTCTATTCCTGGCTCTTCCACTGGCCTGCTGGGTGCCTATAGGCAAGTCACTTTGCTGATCTGTGCCTCAGTTTCCCCATCTGTAAAATGGGGATAATGACATTGCTTTCCTTTGTAAAGTGCTTTGAGATCTACTACTGATCAGATTCAGGGATTAGTGTTTTCCTTCTAGATGTCTCCTGCTGGCTCTTTGAAGGTCAGGACGCCTGCAGCCCCCTACCGTTTCCTATCACTATAATAACCCAATAATATCATTAAAGGGCTGGGAGTATTTTTATACTGGAGCAAACATCTTTTTAAACTTTCACCTAAAGAACAGGCTTAGGATTGGATTTTGGTTTGAGGTATTTTTTTCCTGACACATTGTAACACACAAACCAAACCCACCCAACACAGACTTTACTGTCCTGTCCACTAGGACGGCGTCAGGGTTATAATAAACACAGGAGCTACATTTCATGTGTGCCAGCGTGTTTGCGTTACCAAAGGTGCTCGGAGGCGAAGGTAACAAGTGGCTCTGCAGAGCCTAAAAATGGTGTAGACTTGCTCCATGCAGTGGTTCCCTTTGTGTCAAACCTGAATCCAGAGCACAGCTGGAGGGACCAGGCTGTGCACAGAGTGGGGAGTTCTGGACTCCAGGCTGCTCCGAGAGCCTCAGGCCTGCTCACCTCCCCTGTGCACGCGCATGCTTGACCGTTTGAAAAGCCCTGAGCTGCACTGTGGGCTGCTGGAAGTACAATCCCTCTCCCAAGTTTTGTAAATCCTACTTATTCCCAACCAGCAGAATGCCACCAGCTCCCCTGCCCCTGGAGCTCTGTGGGCCCGTGTGGGTGCAGTAGGGTGACCAGACAGCAAGTGTGAAAAATCGGGACGGGGGTGGGGGGTAATAGGACCCTATGTAATAAAAAGCCCCAAATATCGGGACTGTCCCTATAAAATCAGAACATTTTGTCACCCTAGGGCGGAGTCAGGATTTGCCCTATGGAGGTTTGATGTTGATACAGGTAAAACTCTGCATTCCTCAGCTGGGACAACTTGTTTTGTACTTCATTGTCCCCCTCCACCGTCAGTCGAATAGGCTGGTTTCTGGATTGCTGCTGGAGGGAAATGTTTCAGGGGTAGTGCAAACTTATCAGACCATTAACTAGATTAGGCTGTAGACGTTGTCGTTGTCCTCGAGGAAGCTAAGGAAACACTTATCTGCCTTTCAGCTGCCCATGAGTTATCAAGGGGCCGTGGCCCAGATGTTCAGACCTGTGCACCTCGTTTGCAGGTGCCAAAGATGTGTGTTCATTTGCTGTGTGCTATTGCAGCCATTGTGCCCTGGAATGGGGATGCACAAATACACACACCTAAGATAGATTTACTACTCTCCTTTCCCCCGGTGATCAGAGCAGGTAATCTACAGGGGTCAACAAACATGTGGCATTAACATAGAATATCAAATATTTTCCTCTTGTGCATTCTGGGGAATATGCAAATACAGTAATATTTGAATGCGGTTTAGTGCATCTCTGTGGCATACTGTTACTACGTTGGAATCAACTCAATTCCAGTTGGTTCTGATTGAAGTTCCCGTCTCGTTTACATTCAGTTTAACTAAAGGTTACATAGCCCTGTAGTGGCACCTCTCTGCAAGCACTGAAACAAGGGTGACCTCTAACAGCTCTCCTGGCATCCTTGATTGTAACTGGCAAAGCGGTATCCTGACGGGACAGACATTGAGCACAAGGCACCAAGCAATTGGTGACCTTTAACCACTGTATTAACACCTCAACTTATAAATGATGCAGAAATTAGGCTGAATATTTTTCCGAACACCAAAATGACACTGGTCCCAGTGCAGAGACCGAGCCGGCTTTCTGCTTCACACGATGGAAATCACTTCGCCTCTCCCAGTGGCTTTGACCCTCTATTGAATCATGCTCACATTGCTTTTAAGTATGCTAAGGCCATGGCTACACTAGAGAGTTGCAGCGCTGGTGAGGGGGTTACAGCGCTGCAACTTAGGATGTGGCCACACTTGCAAAGCACGGCCAGCGCTGCAACTCCCTGGTTGCAGCACTGGCTGTACACCCGGTCGAGCCTCGGGTGCAGCGATTCCAGCGCTGGTGATCCAGCGCTGATCAGCAAGAGTGGACCCCACCAGCGCTTTTATTGACCTCCGGGGTATAAGGAGGTATCCCAGAATTCCTGTCCACAACAAACCGGAAGAAAGGGAGACCTCCGAGTTCAGCCAAACTACTTATTTAAAAAACAAACACAGCTCCTGTTTGCTGAGCGAGCGGAGGCAGGCAGGGGAATTACTTTGGAATGTTCACAGCTGTTTGCTTGAAGAGAGAAACAGCACGCTCACATGGCAGAGGGGGAGGGGGAAGTCCGTGTTGAGCAGTTGCTTATCTGGTCTGACGGGTATTTAGGAGTACATAATTTGCATTTAGTGAATGAGAGAGGGGTGGGGGAAGGGGGTCAGAACTTTTAAATTGATTGAAGGTAGGCACTGTGTGTCTTCCAGTCCTTAGAACTTGCAAGGCAGGGAGCTGAGAACAGTGTCAACTCCAAAAATCCATTCTGTCTGTCTCCTCCACGCTCCCTGTCACATTCCACCCCACCCCCCTCTTTTGAAAAGCACGTTGCAGCCACTTGAATGCTGGGATAGCTGCCCACAATGCACCACTCCCAACAGCGCTGCAAATGCTGCAAATGTGGCCACACTGCAGCGCTGGTAGCTGTCAGTGTGGCCACACTGCAGCGCTGGCCCTACACAGCTGTACGAACACAGCTGTAACTACCAGCGCTGCAGAACTGTAAGTGTAGCCATGGCCTTCCAGGCAGCAGGGAGTTAATGGGACATTCTTCATGGGCCTTTTTGTCAGACTGGATGCTCAATGGTGAACCGCAGCCCTTAGCAATAGAAAAGCCCTGCTAGATATCTGGTCCCACCCCTCTGCCTCATAGGGGACATATCAGATAGTGAGCCTGTAGTTATAACATTAGCCCACTGTATGCTACTACTTTGAACTTAAAAGTATGTGGTTCTAGAGGGGAATAAATTCCTGGCTCTGCCAGAGATTTCCTGTGTGACCCTGGGCACCGCTGCTCCTCCGTGCCCCGTCTGTAAAAATGGGGATACTAATCTTCCTCTTCTCCCACGCTTGGTCTCTCTTATCTATGTACATTGTAAACTCTGCAGGGCAAAGCTTCTTGCTCACTAGCAGAGCATGCAGTGCCTAGTACAATGGAGCCCTGTTCTTGGGTACAGCGTCCAGCTGCTAACGTAACACAACTGAGTAATGATGCTGATGGACCCAAACCAAGTGACGTGACATCAGCGCTTGGGGACCAGGGCTTCAGCTGCTGAAGTCGTCAGTCAGTGACTTCAGTGAAGGGATGTCAAGTGGTACCGGCTGAGCCTCTGGCCCTGGGCATCCAACTAGTTTGTTAGTTACTGTGCTGAGATAGTGATGCTGAGGATTAGGATGCCCATTCCCCTCCTCACTGATTGCAATGACAGCAGCATATACTGGCAAAGGCAATGAAGTTGGGGGGGGGGGGATCTGGTTCTGAGGGCAGCGGAAACGCTCATTGGGAATGGCTTGACTTTCATGCCTAGCCAATTGCAGCTCTAAAGTGTTTTTTTGCCCTCATTAGCAGGTGGTTTCCCACACCTGGGCTGGCCAAAGCATTCATCAAGGCCTGAATGGCCACAAGCTTTTTAATCCTTAAAGTGCTGGTTGGGGGTAGGGGGTAGCAGATCTTCCAAAGCGCTCAGTTCATAGCTCCAGTTTTTCCTGGATGCCAATGAAACAGACTACAGCAGGATCCAGATCTCTGGCCAGCGAGCTCTGAAACCTGTCCCACTGCCCAGCTGGCTGGATTTACCCGCAGTGGGAACGTCCGGAGCCCGTGGGCTACAATAGAACCTAGTTGGGCTCAGAAACTCTTGGAAAGATACTAGATTTGGCTAACCTCCACCTGCCAGCAAAGGCAACATGCCCTGAAATGTGAAGTGTCACATGGGTGTGAAACACCTGGGTGAGAACAGCTTCCCTCCCTGTGAGCTCGGAAGCTGGGAAGAGATGAAAGTGCAAATTGGCAGGGCACCCTTTTTTCCTCAGCTTCCCAGAAAGAGAGGAACCTGCTGAGCCATCGGACATGCAGCTGAAGATGTGGGGGCCAGTCCTGAGCCATGTGTGACTCCTGTACAAATAGGTGGGACCCAAGGTTCATTGCAGGAGTGAAGCTTCACACCCTCAGGGCTGCATTCACATCTGTGGTTCCTGCACTCACCTTGCAGCTGCAGGATTCATGGGCGTTCTGGACCATCTTGCCACACCCTGGCTCGGCCCACAAAGCCCCTTGCCAGGCAGTGCAGGGAGAGTCATCGTGGACTAGTGCTCTCCTGCGGCTGGGTTCTTCTCTCTGCGTCAGAGCTGCCCTGGCTCCAAGGCCTTCCCGAGGCTGCAGGATCTGGCCCTAAAGGAGTCAAGTGTGTCTATCCATGTCGCATAACTGCTCCCATCGGGGTTCTGACTTTCGGGAGGACTCAGTGTGTCCTGCAAAGAGGGTGATGTGACCACTGGTCCCGTCCACTGCTGCAAAGCCTCTTAAGATTCATGCCTTTAGTAATGCTAGTGGGATGGTTTCATTATTCAGCTCATCCAAGGATTTCCCCTGTGGCCTTTGACCCTGCTACAGGTAAGATTTTCTGCTGGGAAATGGTGTCCCACGCTAGTTACAGGAACGAAGGTTGGAGAGCGCTGAAGGAAATGAGTGTCCCGTCTGCAAACCCAGTTTGGAATGCTGCAAGAACTGGGGCTTTCTCTTACCACTGGGGAACCCATTCTCTTCTTCTGATGGCGAAGAAATCAAGGAGAAAAGGATAGTCTAATCACTGTCATAGGGCTTTGTGCACAGATGTGTGGAAAGGGAATTGCTGACTGGGTGTCCTGAACAATAGCTGTATCTGTGTGGGCTGGGGGGAAAGCTGGACCGTTTTAATCAACATTTGCCTTGTGACTTTTTCTGATGTGCATGTGATCTATTCCTGTGCAGGAAAGATCTCTGTCTGGGGCCATGGCACCTGTGCCTTCAGACCAGGTCTCTTTGTCAGAATGGGCCAAAGTGTATTGCGGAGAGGCATCAAACTGCACTCACACTGGCATCTGGTACCAAGAACAGTGCCCTTTTAATTTACCCTGCCCTCCTAACCAGCATCCTCACCCAGAGTTCCCAGATAGGCTCCTGATAGGCTCTTTCTATCCGGTCTCATAACCAGAATCCATCCCACATGGGCACAAGAATCTAGTCTAGGTTTCATGTGAGGGAGTTCTGGGTTAAAAGCATTAGCTATCCCAGTCTACAGGGTCAGAAAGACAGAGGTCTTCCTCCTAGGCTGCACATGCCTTTGGAATAAAGAAAAGACCTTGCTATGGATTCCTCTCCACAACACACCTGCACTTCACTAGCCCGATGGCTGGAAGACCCAACTACACTCCCAGACTAAAATGCTGGAGTCGGGCCAGTGGCCAGGCTCCCACACAGCTCTGGGAAGTGGTGGGAATTGCACCCACTTATGCCAAGGCCAGTGATGCGCCTATTGCTCACATTAAATGGTGTGACTACAAGAGGTCTCCCAAACCCGCTCTAAGCAGCATTGTGTGAGCAACATTTGGCGAAAAGGTGCAGTTTGCCGTGTTGCCAGCTGGCCCAGTGCTCATGGTTTTGTCACCAGTCTCACGGTATTTGGAGTTTGCCGTCAAGCCCCAGCTCCTGCAGTCCAGGGATAAAGGGAAAATCTCAGCTTTCAATGAAAAAAGAAGCACAAATATCTGCTCCTTGCGAAGGTGTAGAAAAGCATCAAAATATGGCCCGAGTGCAGCCTAAAGGTTCAAAAATCCAAAACCAAGTGAAAAGAACCCCAAGTTTATGATTTGACTTAAAAAATCAGGAGATTTTCTTTTCAATCTCATGATTTTTGGAGGCCTGACTCATCTGGGGTTGGTGATGCTGAGTTTGAATGGAAACCGTGTTTGCTGTGTCTGGGGTCCAGCCACGCAGCACAACCCCGTCTGTTTCTTCCTAAGCCCTTGAGAGCTGCTCCTCTCTGCTGTGCTCCTCATGGAACTTGCCCTGGTATGATTAGGCCTCTGTAGACACTACCATGCTGTAGAACTGGGCATTGTCCCCAAGATACCACAGAATTCAGCTTTCTCGCTGCAGGGTTTGCCTTGCTGCAGCTGGGAACAGGAGTTCTGGTGTCTGTCTGGCCTGCCTAGCTGCAACCTTCCAGCTTTCCCCACGAGGGGGAGTTAAATGGAGCCCAGTGCATGTTCCTGGAGCTGGTCAGCAGGGGGCTGATGAGCCAGAGCTGCCTCCAGCTTGCAGCCAGGGAGCTGGGATGGGAGGCAGAAGTGTGGCTGCAACAGCCAAGATCTAGGGAGCCAAGGAGTGGAGCCGGCCCAGCCATCCTGGAGCATGTAGAGCAATGCCATTTGCTTTGATTTTCTAAGTGCCTTTGCTTTATACTGGGCACTGTTCTCAGGGGATCCCTGTGGCTCATCTCCAAGATGAAGAAAACAGACGTCTGCCCTTTGGGTAGGAAATGTGCCAATCCAAGGTGCGGGATGAAAGATGCCCCTTCCCACAGGTGTTAGCAGGCTGAGCCGGCTGCAGGCAGTGAGAAGGCAAAGCTACCCTCTTGCCTAGCTAGGTGGGGACTCCAAATTAGAGGTGAGGCTTGTTGATGGGGTTGCATGGGGGAAGCCTGTGCCACCGCTGCCTTTCCCATATGGATTCTGTGGACAATCAGAGGAGGTCAGGCCCCAGGACTGTCCATCTGGCATCTTCTCCCTTTCAGCTAGAATCTGGTCTTCCCCAGACAAAATACCAACAAGGAAATCTCCTGGAGCATCTAAATAACATCCTGGAGCCCCCTTGGAGAAGCAAGGTAGCTGGGACAAATGGAGTAGCAGCTAAGAGACCCCTCTGCCCCGGAGGATAAAGGCAGATTGGGTGCCTGTGCCATGGGTTCCCGATGCAGGGGATCTCTTGTGAAACGACTGCAAACTCCATTAGCTGTGGTTGCATAATATTTAAATTGACTAAAGAAGCCAGCTCAGCATTTTTATGTTAAAGATTAAACAAGATTGGAAAAAAGGCGGCCTGCAAGCTGACACCCGGGTCCCAGCATGATAACAGCCCAGACTTGTTATTTCGATAATAATTTGAGAAAAGAAAAAAAAAAGAGGCGTTGCCTTTCCAGCCAATGTCAGGTTGTTCTGCAGTTAACTCTTTCTGAGCTCAGCTAACACAGGCAGGTTTAACCAAGCCTGCCCCCAGCTTCTGCATTGGTCCATACCTTGTAATGACCGTAGAATTGCATATGAGCAGGGACAGCTGTAAGCACAGCACTAATTGCAGCAATTACAGGCCTTAGGTGGACAGGCTCTGAGAGCTCGGGTTTGAATGACCATGAGTATTCTGGTCATTTTAGCCAGTAAAGGTTACCAAGGAGCAGTCCAGGGAAGGCAGATGGGTTGCACTTGGGGTTCATTAAGAGGTCCATTTCCAGCTTCCCCTGGAATTTTCACAGCCAGTTTTGGTCCCAGCAGCTGAATGCTCCAGCTGCACACGTTTCGCACGCACAAAGCCCAGCTGTCCCATTTGCCCAAGTGATGCCAGTTCCTGTCCAGGTTTGCAGGTGTGGTGAGTTGGGTGGGCAAAAGTTTGTGTGCTGAGTAAGTGAATTCCAAACAGTTACTGCTCCTAACGGCACGGTGACCTACGCAACCCCAGGGTTGCGGAGCAGGGTCAGAAAAGGAAAGTCAGCTATGGTGAGGGCACTAGACTGGGAGACGTGGCTTCAACTGCCCACACCGCCACAGATTTCCTGTGTGTTCTTGGGCAAGTCACTTCATCTAACCTGTGCTTCGGTTTCCCATCTGTAAAATGGGGGTAACCCATCCCTACCACACTGGGGTGCTGCGAGGATCAAATCCATTCATGATGGGAGGGCCAGATAAGTACCTGGACAGATGGAGCAGTCAGAGCTCATGTTCATTGCCGACTCCATACTGCAGCCCTCACGTGATCCTTTTTGCATTTGACTGTCTTATGGAGCATTAGCCTAACTCCACTAATTTCAGTGACTGGGTTTGTTTAAAGTGAAAGCTGACGGTGTCTCTGTCACAGGAAAAGCGAGCAACACCCTTGGTTGCTGGCTGCCCTGGGCCCTGCCCTCCTTGCATCAAACTCCAGTCAAAGCCAGTGGGCGCTTCGCCCGCTTAAAGGCTGCAAAATCAAGCCTAGTTGCTGTTTATGGCAAGGGAGTCACAGGAACTAGAGCTGGAAGAGACCGGCTAGTCCATCCGCCACGCTCCTTCCACCTCTGCAGGACCTTCCCCTACGGAGTGGTCTCTAACACCTTGTCCCATCTGGTTTGCAATGGCACCAGGACTTCCACAAGCTCTAGGGTGACCAACCAGCAAATGTGAAAAATCAGGACGGGGTGGGGTGGGGGGTAATAGGAGCCTATATAAGAAAAAGACCCAAAAATCGGGTCTTTCCCTATAAAATCAGGACATCTGGTCACCCCAAGAAGCTCTCTGGGGAGATTGTTCCACACAGGTTTCTTGGAGGCATTGCTTTGGAATGCAGAGTGGGTGGGAGGGTGAGGGAAGGAAGCCTACAATCCTAATCTGTATGTTCTTTGCAAACCACCCGAGTGCAGTTATGGGCTATCGTTACTGAATTAGCCCTGGACATGGGGATCTGGGATCCTCCAGAGTGGTAGCTCTGAACCCTCCTGCCCCAAGGCAATCTCTAATAAACAGATCCTGTTGGTAACTGCTCCATGATGGACAGTCTCCTGCAATAGGCTGCCTCCGGCTGGGGAGTTTTCCTGTAGCACCCCAAAGCTAAAGACCTGGGGGCTCTCTGCTAAGGGAGTGGAGGCAAGAGAGGGGTATAATATTACTGAGCATTTACATGATGGTGGTGCCCCTGGCCCCAGTTGGGGGATGGGCACTGGACACACACAGATGAAGGGAGAATCCTTGCCCTGGGCAGCTTAGAGTCTAATGAGCATCCAGCCCAGGCTTAGATGCAAATACAGATGTGGTCCTACCCACTTCAGTTTGAACCAGATGCCTGGTCTTCGAAGACTTCAGTGGTCCGTAGGCCTTGAGGTGCACGGGGGTGAACTCTAGAGGGGGTGAGTCTGGTTTGACTTCAGCCCCCAGAACTGCTCCCCGATCACGTTCTAGCATTCTGGGTTGGTTACCTGGTGGGACAGAGCTGGTGAGGTGGGGCCTTAAGGAAGCTTGAGCCTAGGCCAATGTAGGGTACCCAGGACCTCAAATTGTACCCGTAATATGACTGTTACCCACTGCTGTGTGTGGAGATCGGGGCTTTGGGGGTTTACTCAGTTACTGTTTGGTTCCTGAAGGGTTAAAAGGAATTGCTGTTCCCTGGCGAAAAGAGGGAAACCATGTGGGAGGAACTAAATATAAAAATAACGCCAAAGAAGTTATGTGTGTGCATGAGGGGAAAACATCATCCTGGTGCAAGGGCCATGGCGGGGGTAGTTTCTGCAGAACCGTCTGGTTTCTAGTAACACAATTTTCATTTCACAGTCCTGATGAGAGCAGGAGGAGGATGAGCACGCGAGAAGTTTTTGAACCTCAATATTCTTGTCAGCCCAGAGAGATAAGTCACGCGGCAAGGGAACAGAACGGACGGAAACACCTAAGTCCACGTTCCACGGGCAGCGAAAGGCGAGGGATCCATATTGACTCTGTCCTGGCTTTTCAGCCTCCGGTTTGCAAAGCAGACAGTAGGAGCATCTGGATGGCTTCTACCCCCTGTGCTGGCTGCCAGCACTGAGCATATGCTGGGGGAGAAGACGGTGCTCAGAGAAAATGCTAACGGGCCTGCCATGTCCATGTTCTTCCTCCTCATGCTTTCCTCTCTCAGCTCCCCCCATGTCTGTCTGCACACGCGTGATCTCGCTAGGGTTTTCCTTGTGTACAAGAACTGTGGAGCTAAGAGCTGGGCGAGACAACGAACGCTCAGGCTAAGCAGGAGCAGAGTAACCAGCTATGTGTCCGAGCTAGAGGAGGAGCTGGGCTGCCAGAGATTTATTTGGCATCACTTCCCAATGATCACACTGACCGCACAGATCAGTTTCTGAACTTCCCTTTCCATGCTCAGAGTTCAGGTCCAGTGACCGGGCTCCCCCAAGCCAGACCTCTTGGCTCAGCTCCACCTTCAAACCTTGTGGCTTCTCTCGGTTCAGCAGGGAAGGTCAGTAGTTGGAATCTATCTTTTGGCAGGTCAAGGCGTCAGATGACAGGAAATGAATCACCAACACAATGGTCACAAGATGACAGGCAAGTGTAAGATAAATGGAGCAAACTTGTAGTTCACACTGTAAATACACTCACAGAAGCATGAGGAGCTACAGAGCCAAAGAGAACTAAAGAGCCCAGATTCGTAGGTTAGTGGCAGGCAGCCTCCACGTGTGGAAGAATGTGCCCTGCAGAAGACAAGTCAGCCTGATTGCACCACAGGCTGCAGAGTAAAAAGAAAAAATGACCCGACAATGTCCTAGGACAGAGTAATTCTCTGCTCCTCCTCAGCACTGTTCATCCAGGGATTTATTAATTGAGTTCTGTATTATCTGCCCCACTATTTTGCTAGGATTGATGGCAGACTGACAGGCCTATAATTACCTGGCTCATTCTTTTTAAATATTGACACAAGATTAGCTTTCTTCCACTCTTCTGGAACTTCTGAAGTGTTCCAAGACTTATTGAAAAGAAGCATCAATGGTGCTGTGAGCTCCTCAGCCAGTTCTTTTAAAACTCTTGGATGCAAGTTATCCAGGTATGATGATTTAAGAATGTCTAACATTAGTAGCTGAGATACTAGTGGAATGGAAAGAGTGTTATCATAGCATATGACTATGTCATCTGTTTCTTCCAGATACAGAACAGAAATATTTATTTAATACATCTGCCTTTTCTACATTATGATTCATAATTCTACCATTTTCATCTAGATCAATACTACTATTAGGATTCTTTTTATTCCTAATATACTTTTAAAATTCCTTGTTATTGTCCTTAACTCTGCCGGCCCTAGATTTCGCCGTGTGTTCCTTTGCTTCCCTTATCAATTTTCTACAATTCCTAGCTTTTTATTTATATTAATTGCTATCAACTTACCCTTTCTTCCATTTGTTATATATTATTTTCATAGCAGCCTTCACTTTCCCTCTAAACCAGGATGGCTTTTTTAATCAATATGGTTTTCTTTCTTGATTGTGGTTTTTTTGGCTCGTAAAGTGTTCTTTAACAATTCCCAGTTATTATTCAAATTTTTCTGGTTAAATTCTTCCAGCCAGCTGAAGTGGCTTATAATTGTTTTCATTTTTGTGATATTGGCCCTTTAAAAGCACGTGTGTGTGTGTGTCTGTGTGTCTGTAAGAGAGAGAGAGAGACAGAGAGAGATCACTGGTCTGAACTTTATTCTGTTTGCACATTGTAAATTTTATCAAGTCATGATAACTTATATTTAAATTACTAATTTTTAGCTCTGTGATCAGTTACTCTTTATCTGTCAAGACGAGATCTAATATAGAATTCTCCCCGTGGTGGATGCAACACTTTTTGAGTTAAGAAAATGTCATCTATAATATTTAGAGGTTCCAAGGATGACTAGTTAGTGTAACTGCATATGCATATGTGACCTGGCACTGTGTATTGGGCAGACGTCTGTGTGCTCACAAAGATCTTAGATATTTTGATCATATTCTGTTATCTATGTAATTTGGTTTCCTGTTAAGATGCTCAATAACTTTTTCAAAACAGGTCCCTGTATGTTAGAATGTGTATTGTCATGGGACTTCATTAATTAATGGATCTTGTCTCCCTTTTTTTCCCTTCCTATTCCTTCTGCTGATTTAGCACCAGCCTTGTTTCTGTGCCTTCACATAATTTTGCCACTGTTAGGGTACGTCTATACTACCTGCCGGATCTGCGGGTAGTAATAGATCTATTGGGGATCAATTTATCACGTCTCCTCTAGACGCGGATAAATCGACCCGCAAATTGACGCCTGTATTCCACCTTGGCAGGAGGAGTAAGCAGTGTTGACGACGGAGCCGCGGCAGTTGACTTGCCACCGTGGGGACAGCCAGGTAAGTCAAACTAAGATACTTTGACTTCTGCTACATGAATAGTGTAGCTGAAGTTGCGTATCTTAGTTCAATCCCCCCCCAGTGTAGGCCAGCCCTTAGTGTGAGAGCCTCTTCTGCAGTTCTTTCTGGGAAGACCTTCTACTTTGTTGACTCAAATTCATTTCAAATCTCAGATGAGAAATTCCCTTTTGTCCCTTGCCGATGTCTCCTTATTTCTCTCTCCCTCTGTAACTATCATTTAGCTCTATGAAATGCTTTGGGATGCCTTTGGCTGCATTCAATAGAAAGTGATAGTGTTTATGGATATATTTGAGAACCTTGGTTAAAATGTGGCACTGTAGAAGTGCAAGACATTGTATAATTAGCCTTTCAATCATGCTTTGCATTTTCAAGGTGCTGTGCATACACCTGAATCTTCACAATACCCTTGTTAGGTAGGTAAATATTATTTTTAATACTTGCAATAAAATGAATTAGTTATTATTTAGGAGTAAGATGTAGTACTGGCTTGAGAGGAAGGATGGTGGTGCAGTTCAGAAAGTGGACTAGGATTTAAGAGAACTGAGTTCAGTCACTGGCTCTGTCACAATTCCCTATGTGGCCTTGGACAAGTCACCTAATTTCTCTGTGTCATAGCTCCTCATCTGTAAAAAGGGGATAATACAACTTCCTTTGACTGTCTTGTCTATTTAGACTGTAAGCTCTTTGGGGTAGGGACTGTCTTTTACTATGTGTATGTGCAGTGCCTAGCACAACAGGGGCCTGGTTTTGGATGGGGCTACTTCCATTCAAATACTAAGAAAGAATTAGATTGGTAGTCAAGGGATTTGGATCCTATTTCTGGTGTACTACTGACCACTGTGGTCTTAGTAAGCCATTTTGTCTCATAATTCCATGGTTGATGATTAAACCAATGCAGAGCATTTCTAAAGCCAGTTCTCCCTATGGTTGACTTTGTCACTGCCTGTGGAATGCAAGCGGCATTCGATTTCACACCAAGAGTAGTGTTTACTGTGCAATTGTGTTGAGCACTCTTCTCTACAGCTGTGAAACATGGACACTCTAAAGTAACTACAGCATTTTCATGTGCATTGTCAGTGTTTCATCTGTAACATCAAGTGGTTGGACAGGATACCAACTATCAAGGTCCTGGACCAGTGCTGCATGTCTAGCACTGAATTCCTAACCATAAAGGTGCAACATCGCAAGACTGATTATCTTGTATGTATGGCTAATCTGTGCCTCCTCAAAGCCATATTTTATCAACTGTTGAAAATGGGGAGGCTGATGAAAATGATCATAAGGACACTCTTAAAGCTCCCCTAACAGCTGGCCAAGCTGATCTGAACACATGGGAAGCTGCTACTGCAGATAGATCAGGACGGCAGCAGACCTGTTGGCCTATGGTTAAAGCCATTGAGAACAGCAGAACAGAAAAAGCCAAAGAGAAGCGTGAGTGAAAAAAGCTGTGGTAAAAATGTGGCCACGTCTGCCCGACTTGCGGACGCATCTGCAGATCCCTCATTGGTTTACATTCCCACAAGAAGATGCACCGAAACGAACTGACTCTCATATTGTACTACAACGGGAAGCTCCAACAATACTCTAGTTAAGCCTGCTTTATCTCATTTTACCCATCTATAAAATGAGTAATATTTACCTCACGAAGATGTTATGAGAGTGCAGGCTTGTCTGCTCTAAGGCCTGGTCTACACTACAGAGTTAAGTTGGTGTAAAGCAGCTTATGTCAACCTAACTCTGTAAGCGTCTACACTAAAATGTTGATCCCCTGATGTAACTAGCTGACTACACCGACTCAATAACTCCACCTTCATGAGAGACATAATGCTGAAGTCAATGTAGTTAGGTCGATGCAGTGTCAGTGTAGACACTGCATTGCTTACATCGACTCCTGCTGCCTTCCAGAAGCTGGCCCTGGTGTTTCATTTGTAATGAAGACGGTGCCGGGGCTCAACCAATTAGCAACTGTTTTACTTTCATAATTGATGTAGCAAGCCCAGAGGTGCCAGGGCTCAGCCCTGGCAAGCCCTGGCACAAATTAAGCACTGGTTGTCCCACACTGACAGTTAAATAGGTGCAAACGCTCCTGGTGAGGACACGCACCGCCGACACAAGGAACGTAGTGTGGACATGCAAAAGCGATTCAATTACTGCGGTGGTTGTACGTCGAAATAACTTAGGGCAACTTAATTTTGTAATGCAGACTTGCCCTTAGTGAAGATGCTACCTACGCCAATGAGAGAGCTTTGCCATTGGCGTCAATACTCCAACTCCCCGAGAAGCCCTCCTGTCTACATAACGCTGTCTACTCTGGGTGGCTAGGTTGGTATGAAGTGTAAAAATATAATTAGGGAGGCCAAAAAAGAATTTGAAGAACAGCTAGCCAAAGAGTCAAAAAGTAATAGCAAAAAAATTTTTTTAAGTACATCAGAAGCAGGAAGCTGCTAAACAACCAGTGGGACCCCTGGACGATCGAGGTGCTAAAGGAGCACCCAAGGACAATAAGGCCATTGCAGAGAAACTAAATGAATTCTTTGTATCAGTCTTCACGGCTGAGGATGTGAAGGAGATTCCCAAACCTGAGCCAGTCTTTTTAGGTGACACATCTGAGGAACTGTCCCAGATTGAGGTGTCACTAGAGGAGGTTTTGGAACAAATTGATAAGTAATAAGTCACCAGGGCCAGATGGTATCCAGCTGTAGTGGGGTGGTCCCCTGCTCCTGCCTGGGAGGGCTGCAGCTCTAAAAGCTGGGCTGATTAGGGAAGCGGCTGCAGCTGGGCCACACCCCAATCAGGCCAGAGCTGGCCTGTATAAAGAGGCTGGAAGCCAAGAGCCCAAACAGTCTCCCTCTGCCTGTAGAGGGAGAAGGGCCTGGCTGCAGGGAGTGAGAGACAGGGTACCTGAGTGGAGCAGGGCTGAGGAAAGGCAGAGGAGCTGGGGAGCTCCAGCCTGGAAAGCCCCAGGCTGTGACCTAGCATTGGGCTAATAGGTACTGGGGGTTGCAGAGGGCAGCCCAGGGGCAGGCCAAGGCAGCAGGTCCAAACCCAACCTTGCCAGTGATGAATAGGCTGATACTGCAGTCTGCCCCAGGGCGCGGGGGCTAGACAATGACTGGCAGTATCCGTATACTGAGGTGAGGTGGGGATAGTGGGTGGGGGTTCCCTGGGGAGGGGAGACCCTGAGAGAAAGGGGTTACTGCCAGGGGGCAGCATGGCAGACAACAGGGCACCAGGTCCGGGAGGGAAACGGGGCCAGAGGACAGGCGGATCACCGGCCTGCAGATGGTGCTTCAGAGCTGCAACAAGCTAGTTCCTGGAAGTCACCAGCAGGAGGCACTGCAGGGGGGGAGTCTGCACTTCTACACCACCCAAGAGTTCTGAAGGAACTCAAATGTGAAATTGCAGAACTACTAACTGTAGTCTGTAACCTATCATTTAAATCACCTTCTGTACCAAATGACTGGAGGATAGCTAATGTGATGCCAATTTTAAAAAAGGGCTCCAGAGGTGATCCTGGGAATTACAGGTTGGTACGCCTGACTTCAGTACTGGGCAAACTAGTTGAAACTATAGTAAAGAACAGGATTGTCAGACACAGAGATGAACATTATTTGTTGAGGAAGAGTCAACATGGTTTTTGAAAGGGGAAATCACGCCTCACCAATCTACTAGAATTCTTTGAGGGGGGCAACAAGCATGTGGACAAGGGGGATCCAGTGGCTATAGTGTACTTAGATTTTCAGAAAGCCTTTGACAAGGTTCCTCACCAAAGACTTTTAAGCAAAGTAAGCTGTTATGGGATAAGAGGGAAAGTCCTCTCATGGACTGGTAACTAGTTAAAAGATAGGAAACGAAAGGTAGGAATAAATGGTCAGTTTTCAGAATGGAGAGAGGTGAATAATGATGTCCCCCCAAAGGTCTGTACTGAGACCAATCCTATTCAAAATATTCATAAATGATCTGGAAAAAGGGGGAAACAGTGAGGTGGCAGAATTTGCAGATGATACAAAACTACTCAAGAGTATTGAGTCCCAGGCAGACTGCGAAGAGCTACAAAAGGATCTCTCAAAACTGGGTGACTGGGCAACAAAATGGCAGATGAAATTCAATGTTGATAAATGCAATGTAGTGCACATTGGAGAACATAAACCCAACTGTACATATAAAATGATGGGGTATAAATTAGCTGTTACCACACAAGAAAGAGATCTTGAAGTCATTGTGGATAGTTCTCTGAAAACATCCATTCAATGTGCAGTGGCAGTCAAAAAAGCAAACAGAATGTTGGGAATCATTAAGAAAGGGATAGATAATAAGACAGAAAATACCGTATTGCCTCTATATAAATTCATGATCAAGGCACTAGCGCAGCAAGCTGGTGCTTGGGGCTGCCTATGGAAGGGGGCGGCATGTCCAGGTCCCTCAGTCCCTCTCGGAGGGAAGGACTGGCCGCCAAATTGCTGCCGAAGAATGAAGCAGTGCGGTAGAGCAGCAGCCGAAGTGCTGCCAATCGCGGCTTTTTTTTTTCTCTCCCTTCGCCACTTGGGATGACAAAAAAGCTGGAGCCGGCCCCGTACATGATATGCCCACGTCTTGAATACTGGGTGCAGATGTGGTTGCCCCATCTCAAAAAAAACATATTGGAATTGGAAAAGGTTCAGAAAAGGGTAACAAAAATGATTAGGAGTATGGAATGGCTTCCATATGAGGAGAGATTAATAAAACTTGGACTTTTCAGCTTGGAAAAGAGACGACTAAGGGGGGATATGATTGAAGTCTATAAAATCATGCCTGGTGTGGAGAAAGTAAATAAGGAAGTGTTATTTACTCCTTCTCATAACACAAGAACTAGGGGTCACCAAATGAAATTACTAGGCAGCAGGTTTAAAACAAACAAAAGGAAGTATTTTTTCACACAATGCACAGTCAGTCTGTGGAACTCTTTGCCAGAGGATGTTGTGAAGGCCAAGATTATAACAGGTTCAAAAAAGTACTAGATAAGTTCACGGAGGATAGGTACATTATTGGCTATTTGCCAGGATGGGCAGAGGTGGTGTCCCTAGCCTCTGTTTGCCAGAAGCTGGGAATGGGCAACAGGGGATGGATCACTTCATGATTACCTGTTCTGTTCATTCCCTCTGAGGCACCTGGCATTGGCCACTGTGCGGAAGACAGGGTGCTAGGCTAGATGGACCTTTGGTCTGACCCAGTATGGCTGCGCTTATGTTCTTATAACTAACTCATTCAAGGGTCCTGAGTGACATAGTTATACCAACGTAAGTTGGTAGTGTAGACCAAGCCTCAGGCTCTGATCCAGCAATCAGATCTTCTAGAATGGATCCCTGCACCCTTGGGGAAACCATTAACTTCAGTGGGGCTCAACCCATCTGCAGAGCTTTGTGCTTGCACATCTGGTAGCATGAGAAGGTCTTTCTCATGTGTGTTTGCAAATATCTTTAACATAGGGTGGTGAACATAATAGCCATACCGGGCCAGTCCAAAGGTCCATCTAGCTCAGTATCCTGTCTTCTGACAGTGGCCAATGCCAGGTGCCCTAGAGGGAATGGACAGAACAGGTAAACACCAAGTGATCCATTCCCTGTTGTCCATTCCCAGCTTCTGGCAAACAGAGGTTAGGGACATCATCCCTGCCCATCCTGACTAATAGCCATTGATGGACCTATCCTCCATGAATTTATGTAGCACTTTTTTGAATCCTGTTATAGTCTTGGCCTTCACAACATCCTCTGGCAAAGAGTTTCACAGGTTGACTGTGCATTGTATGAAGAAATACTTCCTTTTGTTTTAAACAAACCTGGTGATGTGGGAGTGGGTGAGTTGGGCACCAGGACTGACTGGAAGACAGAGAAAGTTGATTTTTTTTTAAAAGTTGGAACTAACAAGATACACAAAAGACTTAACATGCCAAAGACTTTGTATAGTGTATACCTTGCCCACGTCAATATCTGCTTTTAGAACATAAGAATGGCCATACTGGGTCAGACCAAAGGTCCATCCAGCCCAGTATCCTGTCTACCAGCAGTGGCCAATGCCAGATTCCCCAGAGGGAGTGAACCTAAAAGGTAATGATCATGTGATTGCTCTCCTGCCATCCATCTCCAGCCTCTGACAAACAGAAGCTAGGGACACCATTCCTTTACCCATCCTGGCTAATAGCCATTAATGGACTTAACCTCCATGAATTTATCTAGTTCTCTTTTAAACCCTGTTATAGTCCTAGCCTTCACAAACTCTTCAGGCAAGGAGTTCCACAGGTTGACTGTGGCTGTGTGAAGAGTTTTAAGATTGTAATCTCTTCAGATCAGGTAGCTTAGATTCTAAACAAATAATAAACATTGCTAAGGTATTTTGAGATGCTCAGACAGTGGGTGCTTGAGTTGTGAAAAGTACTGTTACTGGCTTACTCATTTCTCCAAACAGCTTTTGTGAGCCTATTTATAGTCAATAAAGATGGGCCCCAGCTGCAAAGTACAGAATCCCAACTAAAGGCTAGATCTGAATCCAACTTCCCCAAAGTTCAGAGCTAGGGGTTCGGTTGGGGTCCATCTCCAGGTGGTTGCATTTAGGAAAAACCCAACAACAAATGCAGCTTTTAACTGATAAACCATTTTTGTGCGTTGGAGGCTTTACTCTCTCTCCTCCTCACCCCAAAGCGCCTCGGCAAAGGGCTCCTCCACTCTCCACCCAAGCCCCTGAAGATGGCCGCTAAACCCAGCGGCAAACCCCGGCTCCCTCCCCAACCCCACTCTCCCTCCCTGTCTGAAATCAAAGTCAAGCAGCAGCTACAGCAGCCGGGCAGGGGAGGGAGGCGGGGCGAATGGAACGCCCCTACGCTAATTGGCAACACCGTGGGGCCAATGGGCGCGCGAGCCGGCTCCGGGCCCATATTCCATTTCGGAATGTTGATACAGCGAGCGGGCCAATGGCGAGCGGAGACTGGTTCCCCGGCTCACACGAGCCTCGAGAGGGGGAGAGCGCGGGCTGGGGGGGGGGGGGCGTGGTCGGCGAGTGCAGAGACCGGGGGAGCTCGGTGTGGAGGGAGCGACCCGCAGACACCGGCTGGGCTGCAGCCTCCGCCCGCACGGCGCCCCCCACCTCCCCCTTGCCGGGAGGGGGCTCGGTCCCTCTCGCGGGGGTCATGGATCCCAAGCGCCTCCCCAAGAGAGTTGCCCCGGACAGCAGGATCTACTCCCCTCCGCCCGGCTTAACAGCGGCCGGGCCCTGCTGCCCCGACTGCAGCCCCCCGTCGGCCGCCCACCGCCACGGGCTGTACTGCGGGGTGATCCAGGCGTGCAAAGCCCCCACCTCCGCGCCCAGCAACGCCGTCTACACGGTGCTGGTGGAAGATGCCCTGCTGAGGCGGCGGCGGCGGAAAAGTAGCGAGGAGGCGGCGGTGGCTAACGGGCTCGAGGGGAAGAGCCCTGGCAAGGGCCGGGTGAAGCATTTGCAGAAGGTAACGGGAGGCCCGACCCGTTCCCGGAGCCCGCAAAGCGGCAGCGGGGCTGAGGGCTGCACCGGTGGGGTGGGTGTGTCCCGTGGCCTGCTACGGCTGCCTCTGGGGTGTGCATGTGCGTGGAGGCAGCTGCCTGTTGGGGGTGTCGCGCCTTGCAGGGGGCTTGCATAGGGCGGGGGCCTTCTCTTGGGGGCAACTGGGGCGTTCATGGGGGGGTGGCATGGGGCAGCTGGGGCGGAGGGAGGGCGTTCATGGGGGGGTGGCATGGGGCAGCTGGGGCGGAGGGAGGGCGTTCATGGGGGGGTGGCATGGGGCAGCTGGGCGGAGGAGTTCTCCGAGTGGGTTGCACGGAGGGACGTGTCGCTCCCCGCTGGGGGAGGAGGGGGTGAGAGTCGGTTGAAGGCGCCGTTGCAATTTTTGGGGGGTCAGTGGGGGCTCATGACAGCTCGGTCCTGCCCGGGCTTGCAAAGCCTCTTTCCCGCCCGCCCCGGAGGCCGGGCCGCTGCAGCGCGTTCTTGGACGGGCAGAGACGGGGGGCGGCTGCCGGCTCCGCGGTGCCGGGAAAGTTTCCCTCGCTAAAGATGGCGCCGCTCGGTAGAAGTGGCCGTGCGGAAAGTTTAGAGGGAAGCGGGCCTGGGCCGAGCGGGGCCGGCCCCCCACCCCCTAGCGCCGGCCCGCCCGCCCGGCGCTGCAGGAATGCACGGGCCATCAATCACTCCGCGCGCCGACAGCCAGCCCCGGGGGCGGGCTGGGGGGAGGGGGCTGCACGGACCGGGGTGGGGGGAGGGGGCTGCATGGGCTGGGGGGCGGGGCAGGGGGAGGGAGGGAAATCGCTAGCTCCGGGGGGTGGGGCGTAGATCATGGGGGAGGCGGGATCTTCCAGCCTCTCTGGGATCCTCCTAAGGCTCTGCAGATCCGCCCCGTCTTTCAAGACCTCTCCCCGGCCGGGCCGTCAGTTCTGTGCAGGTCCTTGTTTGTGCCCCATCCCCAGGAGCTGGGTTGCTTGCTCTGACACAAGCGCCAGTAAACGCCAAGGGTATGTTCACACTTAAAACGCAGCACCGCTGTCCTGCTTCAGTGTAGACACTCTCTGGCGCTGGGAGGGGATTCCCCTTGGCTGTAGTTAATCCACCTTCCAGACCCTGAGAGGCGGTAGCCAGGTTGCTGGAAGAGTTTTACTGCCCACCTACATGAGGGTTAGGTTGGCTTAACTACATATCTTGGGTGTGAATTTTCACACCCCCGAGAGCCTTGTTTGCAGGTGTAAGTTCCTTGCTGTAAAAAGATTATAACCACTTGTACTTTCCGTCAGCTGCACTTTTCTGGTTCTTATGTGTTAGTGAGCACGCTGCTCAGACTTTAAGCCAAGCTCAAGGGAGCAGGAGGGGGAGATACGAATCACAACAAACTCCTCTGTGCTTTTGATACTAGCAAATTCTAGGATTTTTTGTAAAAAGACAGCTTACTCGGTGGGGCGTCTTCCCTTCCCCCCCAATCCCAAACATGCACTTGTTTTAATCAAGTGTGGGGATAGCTACTGTAAGAGGCTCAATTCCCCCCCCCCTTTTTTTTTTTTCAAAAATAATGTTGCTGTTTCTTGATGAAGCTTCAGGCCTAGAGTACAGTATGGCAACAGTTACTGTATGTGGCAGGTAATTCATTTTAGGAGTTGCATAAGAATGGCCACACTGGGTCAGACCAATGGTCTGTCTAACCCAGTATCCTAACTTCCAACAGTGGCCGGTGCCAGATGCTTCAGAGGGAATGAACAGAACAGGGCAGTTATTGAGTATCCCATCCCCTGTCCAGCCCCAGCTTCTGGCTGTCAGGCTTAGGGATACCCAGAGCATGGGGTTGCATCCCTGACCATCCTGTCTAACAGCCCCTCTGGTGGACCTATCCTCCATGAACTTACCTAATTCTTTTTTTAACCCAGTTATACTTTTGGCCTTCACAACATCCCCTAGGAACAAGTTCCACAGGTTGGCTGTGGGTTGTGTGAAGAAATGCTTATGTTTGTTTTTAAACCTGCTGCTTATTCATCTCATTGGATTAACCCTGTTTCTTATTTATTCTTTCACATAACACATTTTGCTATTCACTCTCGCCACACCGTTCATGATTTTATATACCTCTATCCTATCCCCCCTTAGTTGTCTCCTTTTTTTTTTTTTTAAAGATGAATAGTCCTAGTCTTTTAAATCTTTCCTTGTATGGAAGCTGTTCCATACCCCCTAATGACTTTTGTTGCTCTTCTCTGTACGTTTTCCAATTACAATAATTTTTTGAGAATACTGCAACCAGAATTACATGCAATATTCAAGGAGTGGGCGTACCATGGATTTATATAGTGGCTTTGATATTTTCTGTCTTACTATCTATCTTTCCTAATGGTTCCTAGGATTCTGTTAGCTTCATTAACTGCTGCTGCATTTTGTCTAGATATTTTCAGAGAACTATCCACAATAACGCCATGACCTGTTTCTTGAGTGGAAAAACATAATGCCAACTATACATACAAAATGATGGGGTCTATATTACTTGTTGCCAATGTGCATTACTTTTTCTGTCTACATTGAATTTGATCTGCCATTTTTTTGCCTAGTGACCCAGTTTTGTGAAATCCCTTTATAACTCTTTGCGGTCAGTAATTTTGTTTTGTCTGCAAACTTTACAACCTCCCTGTTTATACCTTTTTCCAGGTGCTTATGAATATATTGAACAACACTAGTGACAGAAGCCCAGTAGTTTTTGACATCAGTGTCTTTGAAAAAGACCAGGTCCAGTCACAATGATTATTGAAGCATAGTACCTAATACGTTTGACCTCTCAGATTGGTAACTCCTTATTCCCACCACAGTCACTGTTTAAAATTGGCCTGATTCCTGTGCATATTTGTTTAGGAAGAGGGGGAGCAAATGCTGTTTTTGTCTCAGAAGGCCTGTAACAGAAGGCCTTGGGCAGAAATGTGCATGTTACAGGGGTGGGGACGCATGTGGATATTAAACAGCAGTGGGATGGTGTGGAAGGTGTCAGGACAGAAATTTAGTTTTTTGTTGTTTTAAACCGGACATGACTAGATATGCTGCTATTATTACTAGTGTTACAATAGTGCAAGTAAATGAAGAACGTCAATAGTGAGTAGAATCAATAAGAGGATATGAGAAATACAGATACAGTAGTTACTTTCAGTGGTTTGTGACACTGTTCTTGTTTAAAAGGATCATTGACCATACCTGGCTCTCTGTGCAACTGGACCCCATTTTCTGTCTGTCTGGCCTTATCAAACAGAGATGCAGACCTCGTGCACAGCTGGCTTTAATTGGATTCCATGTGGCTGGAAGGGGCCGTGATCAGCTCTGACCTCTCCAGAAGGTGGCACTGCAGTCAGTGGGAAGTGACAGTTCTTGGCAGTTCGAGAACACTAATAATCGGTAGCTTGCATTCTCAGAGCACTGTTTGCTCAATAACCACCCCTCCCAAATCCTCAGTGGGTACCGAACAGTTGTCCCCTGCTCTCCACGCTGCCAGCTTGCACGGCTAGGCAAAAAGGATGGGTGGGAACTGAACGTAAACAGTCATCTTTAAAACTGCCCCACTGTCCTTAGTGTAGACAGAGCCTCTTGAGTTACTCTGGTAGGGTTAGGAGTAGGGTGAGCTTGGCTCTCAGGGCTATATCTGAGGAATAAGCGGATGCATTCTGTTCTGTGTAGCTTCCTTTTGGGAGGGGTTAACTGTTCGTAGTCAAGATGCTGTGGAGTACGGTCTGTGCAGATGGAGTTCAGCCATAGGTTTCACATCCTCCCTCCTGTAGAGCGTGTTCTTGCTGAGAGCTGTGGCGAGTCTGCATCCTCTAGCTATCGTCTAACTTTGCAACCATTACCCAGGGCAACGTGTGGGAGCTGTCCCATTGAAGTCAGTTGGACTGCTCCTGTTTGGAAGTGCTGCTTGGCATAAGTAAGCGTCGCACAATAGGGCGGAGGGGGTAGGGCCTGCTACAGAAAAATGAAAGGGTTTTGCAGACGTTTGCCATTGGTTTTAGCGCAAGCGGGAGGGGTGACTCGAGCTGCCTTTATTCACACCTGCTGTGTTTGTGTAAGATAACTTGAAGGGCCTGGGAGCCTGGCTGCTGCCCTGTTTGCAGAAACCAGACCTGGCTGATTCTCTGCAGACATGGAGGGCTTATGGTGAGATATGAAAGAGCCAGCAAAGTCCCTCTCCAGATGGGGGTTATGCAGCTGGTAATCCAGCATGTGCAGAAAATCACTTGTGGGTTTTTTTTTGTATGTTATAGACCAAAGGTGTAATTCTAGCCCTGGAGTGAAGTATTGACTTGCTGGCCCTGGGGACCAAAGTCCTCTAGTTATATGCAGAACAGCAGGAGAGCAGACTTCTCTTCTCCCCCCCCTCCCCCCGCACCTCAGTTTGGATGGGGTGTCTATGTGTGAAATGTGTGTCTGTCTTGGAGGGGGTGAGTTTGCAGGTGAGGGAAGGGGCTATTTGAAGCCATTGCCTTTTCAGAAAGGGGAAAAATGGGGTCTGGCTGTCGCTAATGAAGCGGCTTTGTTTACCGCAGAACCTGCTGTGGGGTCCCTGACTTGCAGACTAACCTGGCTTCTCTTTAAATCCTAACGTGCTCTGCTTGAAACTGCATCCATCCTCCAAGGTGTGGCTTAAGTTCTCATCCTGCCAGGGCTCCCCTCAGAGGAGCACCAGAGCAGCCTTTGCTCAGGGGTGATTCTGGATACAGGCTTCAAAGCTTGCTAGGGCTGGTTCAGTGTTCCTGGGATGACTAGGGTTATGCTGCATTGGACCCCTAAATCTTAGAACCCCGACGCCCATGACAAGAGCTCTGTTCCTGTGTCATGTCTTGCAGAGCTGTAATGGCAACATGCTGCCAGGAGAAGCTGAGCCGAGGGGCCTGACGGACACTCTGGTGCTGAATGGCAGGAAGGTGGATGAGCAGCAGGGCCTGCCTGCCATGGCCCACAGCCAGCTGGAGGGATCGAACAAGGAGGCAGCGCTGCGACTCCTCAGCGTGGGGCTGGAGCAGCGCCCCCTCCTGCATTCAGCCTACATCCCAGTGCCCAGGCAAAGGTAGGAGCTTTGCTGCTGGGGTGGGGAGGGGTGTGGGGGGTGAGAAGATGAGTAACTTGGTATCTTGTAGCCTCGTGCAGGGGATAAGTGCAAGTCCTACTGCCTCCTATCAGAGTAGGGCTGGGCAAGGTGTATCCTTTGGGCTTTAGGGGGAGGGGTGGCCTGGTGGGTGGAGGAACATCCATTTCTTCCCTGCATCACAGCAGCCTTCCCTCCCAGAGGAGCTGGGGCAGCTCCACTTGGAGCTGCTAGGGCACGATGGGAGCTGCTCCTTCCCCTCGTGCTATTCCCAGCCCAGCCTGCAGGGAGGGCTCTCCCCTCCTGACCTCCCAGGGGCTGCTTGTGCCTCAAGCAACGAGGGACCCAGTCTTTCTAATCCTACATTCTGTCACCAAGAGCCTCCATCTTCGTGTGATGCACCAAAACCAACATATTCTGCCCACCCGGCTGATTGTGCTGCCTGGGTAGGGAAATTGGCTGAATCCCACCTTGTTGCCTCCTCCTGTGCTAAAAGTGCTGGGATGTCTGCCCAACGTGGCTTGGGCAGTGGGGAAATCTTCCAGGAGAGTGTGAATTTAAAAATCCTACTGACAAATAGCTTTTTCTCCCCCTGCAAGAGTGTACTTGAGGTGCCAAGACCCTGCTGTATTGGATACTGTGGCTGGGGACAGCAGAAACTGCAGGGCAGATCCTCTCTTTGAGGGGCAGGGTTTTATTTACATAGGTTTGACCCATGGGAAGGTGTATCCCTAATTATCAGTCCTGGCTGGTCTAATGATTGTTTGTGCTGCATTGGGGAGCTCAGGATCCAAGCACGGGGAGGGCTGCAGGGGCAGCCTAAGTGTTGAGGGTCAGCAGGTTCAGGAGGGAACCCTATCTGTTCCTCCTTAGCTAAATCGCTGTCTTGGGTACCTGTATAGCCCGCCTTGCTGTGGTCCCTGAAACAGAGTTGCCATAGTGATGAAACTGGTGGACATGAATGGCCCCTCTCTCTGCCACATGGTGATGTGTTTTCCCTTGAGAATCCCTTGGACTTGCTGGATTCTCTGTCCCTGTGGGGGACACCAGCTTCTCTGGAGAAAGCAGTACTGGAATGTCTTGTGCCAGAGTTTGTGCTAGTTGTGCCCAGGATGGATTTTGTGCAGCCGGAGGTGGGAGAGTGGAAATGGGGGTGAATGAGGCCAGGAGAGGAGGCTGAAGCCAGTATGTTTCTGACCTGATTTGAGCAAAGCGGCAAATGTCATTCCTTGGGAAGAGGTAATTATTTTACCTGATGTGTCTTCTGGCTTGGGAAGGGCAGGGTGCTTGGGTGCTGGCACAAACCGGTCCACTAGTTGTGGATCCTTACATTCAAGCACTGGTATGGATCTAGTGCAGAGTGTGTCCCTTCTCATTCTGTCCCAGTCCTACCCGTAGGCAGCTACTCTATCACCTGGAGGCGTTAGCCTGATGTGGGCTTGCAAGCTAGTGATGGGGCTCCTAGCAGCGCTTGACTCTCTGAGTCAGGCATGCTGCATGTTGACATGCCACTTAACTCCACACAGCATCTGTGCTGGGGAAACACCAGACTAAAAATAAACCAAATGGTGAGGCAATTATGTATTTATAATCTTCTTAGATTTCAGGATAGAGGCTCTCTGTTTGCCTTGTGCTCTGCCTGAGTTTAAAAAAACAGTGGAAGGGAAGGAACCTGCTTCCCTCCTTGAGCAGGAATCTGCTACTAGTTCTGTAAGGCAGATGCAGGCAGTGTGATGCCTAGTGGAGAGGACAGAATAAATGAGATGTTGTTGTTCTGGCCCAGAGAATCTGCAGTTGTAACTTATCAGAGTGGGGAAATTTAGAGGATTCAGGTCTGGATAACTTTCATCCAAGAATTTTAAAAGAAATGGCTGAGGAACTTGCTGGGTCACTGATAACTTTTTTGGTTGCCCGTCCCCTTTCTTCTTCAATAATTCTTGGAATTCTGGGGAATAATCAGTCTAACATGAGCTCCCAGTGTGATGCTGTGGCCAAAAGAGCTAGTGAGATCCTTTGATGTATAAACGGGGATATGGAGCAGTAGAGAGCTTATGCTACCTCTGTATCTGGAATGACCCCTGCTAGAATGCTGTGTCCAGTTCAAGAAGGATGTTGATAAATGTGAGAAGGTTCAAAGAAGAGCCACAAGAAAGATCAAAGGATTATTAGGCATTTTCCCCAATGAAACTGCAAGAGTTTAATCTATTTTGCTTAACAAAGTGAAGGTTAAGGGAGGGACTTGATCACAGTCTATAAGCACCTTCATGGGGGAACAAAAAATTGATAATGGGCTCTTCAATCTAGCAGACAAAGGTTTAAAAAGATCCAGTGGCAGGTAGTTGAAGCTAGACTGATTCAGCCGGGAAATAAGGCCTACATTTTAAAAAGATCTGCTCTGGTTCAAACAGGAATTAATTGAGGGAAGTTGGTTACACTAGATTATGCTATACAGGTGGTTAGACTAGATTATCACAGTGGTCTCTTCTAGCTTCATAATCTATGCGACTGAAGACTTTTAAACCACAGATGGTGTTTGAAGAAAGGGAAAACTCAGATTCATGATCATCTAGTTCAGGGGTAGGCAACCTATGGCACGCGTGCCAAAGGTGGCACTCACGCTGATTCTCAGTGTCGCACTCACTGCACAGGTCCTGGCCACCGGTCCGGGGGGCTCTGCATTTTAATTTAATTTTAAATGAAGCTTCTTAAATGTTTTAAAAACCTTATTTACTTTACATACAACAATAGTTTAGTTATATATTAGACTTATATTAGACCTAAAAACATTAAAATTTATGACTGGCACACAACACCTTAAATTAGAGTGAATAAATGAAGACTCAGCACAGCACTTCTGAAAGATTGCTGACCCCTGAGCTAGTTTGACCTCCTGCATGGAGCAGGTCACAGAACCTCACCCTCCCACTCTTATAGTAGGCCCATAATGGTAGGTCTGGCTGAGTTACTGAAGTCCTCAAATTTTGATTTAAAGACTCGGAAGTTACAGAGAATCCACCATTTACTTTATTTTAGTTCAGACCAGCAAGTGACCTGTGCCCCAGAGGAAGATTAAAAGTCCTCGGGATCTCTGCCAATATGACCTGGGGGGAAATTCCTTCCTGATCCCAAACATGGCAGTCAGTTAAACCCTGAGCATGTGGGCAAGACCCACTAGCCAGACACCCGGGGAAGAATTCTCCGTAGTGTAACAGCCCTTCCCATCTAGTGTTCTACTTTCAGCCATTGGATATATTTGCTAATAACAGTTGTGGATGGGCCGTATGCCATTGTAGTTAATCTCATCATTCCATCCCCTCCATAAACTTATCAAGGTCAGTCTTAAAACAAGTCAGTTAGGTCTTATGCCCCCCTCCCCTTGGAAGGGTGTTCCCAAAATTTTATTCCTCTGATGGCTAAACTTATTGACAGCCAGTTTATATCCATTTTTTTTGTGCCAACATTGGCCCTTAACTTAAGTAATGCCTCTCCCTTTCTGGTGTTTATTCCTCTGATGTATTTATAGAGAGCAATTGTATCTCCCCATAGCCTTCATTTTGTTAGGCTGAGCAAGCCAAGCTCCAGGAGTCTCCTCTGGTACTGTAGGTTCTCTATTCCTCTGATCATCCTAGTAGCCCTTCTCTATACCGTTCCAGTTTGAATTCATGTTTCTTAAAGATGGGAGACCAGAACTGCACGCAGTATTCCAGATGAGGTCTCACCGGTGCCTTGTATAATGGTAATAACACTTCCCTATCTCTACTGAAAATACCTCATCTGATGTATTCTAGGATTGCATTAGCCTTTTTCATGGCCACATTACAGTGGCAGCTCATAGTCATCTGATCAACTAATATCCCCTGGTCTTTCTCCTCTGTCACTTCCAACTGGTAGATCCTCAGCCTGTAGCAGAAATTCTTGTTGTTAGTCCCTAAATTCATGACTTTGCACTATTAAATTTCATCCCATTTCTATTACTCCAGTTTTCAAGGTCGTGTAAATCTTGTATATTCTGGTCCTCCTCCATATTGGTAGTACCTCTCACCTTTGTCATCCACAGATATTATTAGCACGCTCCCAAGGTCATTAGTGAAAATGTTAAATAAGATAGATCCCAAGACTTATTCTTGAGGAACTCCACTAGTAACATCCCTCCAGCCTGATAATTCACCTTTCAGCATGACCCGCTGTACTCTTCTCTTTAACCAATTCCTTCACCACCTTTCAATTCTCATATTAATCCCTAACTTTTCCAATTTAACTAATAACTTCCCATACAGAACTGTATCAAATGCTTTACTGAAATTCAGGTAGATTAGATCTACTGCATTTCCTTTGTATAGAAAATCGGTTATCTTCTCAAAGAAGGGGGTCAGGTTGATCTGGTATGATCTACCTTTTGTAAAACAATGTTGTATTTTATCCCAGTTACCATTTATCTCTGGCCTTAACTACTTACTTTCAAATTTGTTCTAGAACCTTGCATACAATTGAGGTAAAACTGACAGGCCTGTAGTTTCCCGTATCACTTCTTTTCTTTAGCAAATATAGTACCTATATTTAAGATTCTCCAGTCAGAATATAATTCCCTGAATTTATGGATTCATTAAAAATCTTTGTTTGTTGGACTTGCAATTTTATATGCCATGTCCTTTAATATTCTTGGAGGGAGATTATCCAGCCCCTGATTTGGTGCCGTTAAGCTGTTCGAGTTTGGCTTCCACCTCGAATGTGGTAATTTCTTCTTCCATATCATTGTTCCCCGTAGCCCCCCATCACTGCCTCCAAGCTCCTAATTACTCTTAAAAAAAACAAAAAACACTCAAGCAAAGTATTCATTTAGGTGTAGGGGCCATGCCTAGATCATCTTTAATCTTCACCCCCTCCTCAGTTTTTAGCAGTCCCCCTTCTTTCCTTGTTTTCTTTTTATTTATATGGTTGAAGAACCTTTACCTATTGGTTTGAATTTCCTTTGCACAGTCCAGCTCTGCTTGGCTGTGGCAGTTCTTACTTTTCTCTGCGCTTTCTGACCTCGGAGATAGCTTTCTTTGCTGATCCATCCCATCTTCCATTCTGTCTGGGCTCTCTGCTGTCTCTTAACCTGTTTTGCAATGCTTGTTCATCCAGTTTGGTCTGCAACCCTTCTCTACACGTTTCACGCCCCCCCCACCCTTGTGCTCAGGGATGTAGGCTTCAGATGCTTTAAATCAAAGTTGCAGAAACTAACGCCAAGCCGCCTGTACATTCAGATCCTTGAGTTCTTCAGTCCAATCCACTTCCCTCATTCTGCTTCCTGGTTCCCTTTGTCTGTTATGACGCAGGCTGACTTGGGGATGGTGTTTATTCTTTCTGAGATGGCTGTGAATCCTGTCTTGTTGAATTGGAATAGTGGTTTACCTCTGTGGGCGTCCCTTAGGCGCAGGGGGTGAGCAGTAACACATTTACTTAAAGAAGCATCAGTGGGGCCATATTGCTAAGGGGATGAGCTTTGGAGAGGTGTTCATTTAAAATAAGCCTTTTGGGTTTTTTTTGAAGTTTGCCTGTCTCTTTCTGGGTTCCTTGACATGGTGCCCCAGAGGCCTGTGCAGACGCACATGGAGAGACCATTTCTTGCTGCGCTTACAGAACTGACTGCAGATGGGGAGCTCCAAAAGATTTTTGACTATCTCTAAACTTTAAATTTAAAAAACGTTGCCTGATTCATAACGGGTGAGGTAGGTTCTACCTTGCTCGCAGAATTCACTATGAAGGAGGCCTGCTTCCAGCTAAGTTATTAATAAAACCATAGTTCCAGCTTCTGTGTGAATAGGCATCTACTGTTCGAGGTGCGAAGGGAGATGCCTAATCCGGGTGGCATCCTTGGTAAAATGTAGTATGTGGAAGGGCACGTTGTCATCTCGTTGCCTTTCCTTATAGTTAAAGGAAACTAGCAGTGAGGGTCTTGGTGCACATAAGTAATAACTGTGATGCGTGCAATGTAATAAGAGGGAGCAGCCCTCCCGCCACCTGGGACTCACCTGTATTCTGTAATCCTGTAGAGGTCTATCGTTTTGGATGAATACTTCAGTTTTCCTGTACGACAGCCTTGGATGGGTCTTGTGTGGGGATTGAACTCATTCCCTCTCCATCTAAAAACAGGAGCATCTGTTGCTTATGCTAAAAAGCCCAGGTCCATTAGCTCGGACGTAGTTGCAAACTCTTCTAGGCAGTTGAGCCGCTAGCTGGGGACAAAGGGCCTGGCCGTATGAGGATGCCACTGAGGTAATACAGGGATACAGCGTACCCAGGCCATCTCATAGGAAATGTGGAAGTGTTGGTCACATGGGTGCTTTCCAAGCCCTCTCGTTAGTAATTGTGTCTCCTGGTGTGACTGGGAAGTTGTGAGCCCGTCTGTTGGAAATACTCATCATCAGCACCTTGCAGAGTCAGTTTGTTCCATGCGTCCTTCCCCTTCCCAGCCGTCCTCCTAACTTTGCCTTTGTGAAGTTCAGTTTTGCACTGGGCAGCTAGCACAGGGAGGATGCAGCTCACTCTGTTACTGCAGGCAGCGAGCGACTTGCTCGGGGCTGATTTGCTCTTTGAGGGATGACTGCAAACGCCTCCGCTGCTGCTGGCCTCCTGCCATCTCTCCTCCCTTTCCTCTCTTAGTCTTGTCTTCCCTTCTTCCCGTCTTGTACCAGGCCGAGCTCTCCAGTCGATTCCTGGCGGTGCAGTTCCCAGACATGAGCCTGTCTCTACCTCTCGGAGCTGTAGGCAGACAGGGTTTGTCTCCTTGCCCAGATTAAGGAATCAAAGGGTGGGGGGTCCTTCTACAGGTGATGCAGAGCAGGCAGGGAGAGCCTGGTTAGATTCCAAAAGAGAGTGCCCGTGTCCTAAAATACTGCCCTGATTTCCCTACCTTAGCCTGGATTTCTGCTGTAACTCGCCACACTTCTGAGCACAGCAGGGTCCAGGTCTGACCGTACAGCTCAGATCACTGCTGCTTTGGAAGTGAACTAACCTCAGTGGGAATTGGAAGTGCTCACGGCCCCTCTTGGGATCAGGCACTGGGTGCAGAGACCACTTCCAGGAGCTGCCTAGGTAGCTCCAGCGTGGAATGCTGTTGCTAGGGAGCAGTGTTTGGAAGAAGCACTCGGTAGAGAGAAGGGAGGAGCTCTATTCTGTAACTGGATCAGTATCCATAGCATGGCCCAATAGAGGCCAATCATGCTCGAGGGGGAATGGTCTCTGGAGCTGTCTAGTAGCATGTTACAAGTTCTGACACCAATCCAGAAATGGTGGTGGTGGTGGCAGAGGGGAACTTTTTTTTTTTTTTTTTGGCAACAGCTGCTTGGAATGGGCTGACGGGTCTTGGCTTTCAGAGTTTTATTTAGTTGACCCTTTAAAGAAGGGTTTGGCACCCTTGCCAGGAGTTCGGATAATAGCAGGCTTGGTGCTGTTAGATTGTAATGGGACCTGTCCCGGTTAGGTGTGGAAAATCCAGTTCATTTCCCTTTTTCCTCAAGTCTATTCCTATTGAGGGTTTTTTGGTTTGTGTCCACACACACACACACACACACACTCTGCAAGGGAACTAGCTGTCTGCTGAAGCATGCTATCTCTGTGGCTTTAATGCAGGGTTAAGGGCATGAAAACACTCATCACTTGGAATAGGCTGCAATGGAGAAATCCTGGCCTGGATTTTTGTGCTGAACAGAAACTGCTGCTGGCTGTTTCCTGTTCCTTATGTGAATGGAATACACAGTGTTACAGTCAAGACTTAATGCCGCTACTCTCCCCTGTGGCTGTGCCAAGTCACTTTGGGACTCTGGGAACAGTGGCTGATTTCACATACCTTGGGTACTGAAATAGCCATTTCCAGCGTCCCAAAACGGTGAGGTAAGGAAGGAGAGGCAGCCTCCAGCAGACAATAGCGTGGATTTTCTGAGTTGCAGAAGCCTGGGAGAGACAAGGCTTCATGGCAGCATGTTCTGGCTTCCAGAAAGAGCCCTCCGATGGTCAGATACTCTCCAAACAAACTGGGAGTACGGAGCGTGTACAAAGCAATTTGGTTATAAAGAAAAGAATCCTGCCCCCTTTTCTACACCACTGTTTGAGAGGGGAGCTGTGACCTCTTACATGCAGGCTGGGAGCACCCAGGGCCCATCCTTTTGAGGAATATAGGAGGATCCCAGTGACCGATACTATGAACCTTCCATCAAGGGACAAGGCAGTCAGGTATTGCATGTGACAGGTGCTCAGATACTACAGTGATGAGCCTGGTGTGAGGTCTGAACAGAATAGAACCGAGATCTCCATCCCCACCTGAAAATGGGTAGTACAGCAAACTCCATCTTGCAAGAGGGAATGTTACAACATCAACTTTTATGTAGAGCAGCTGATAGTATGAGTGATGTGTAAAGTGGCAAAGTGTGAGGAGAGTCGAATCACAACCAGCCTGGGTGGGAAGAGTGAGTTCTGATGGTCCAGACTAACTTGATACCAATTCATCTGAATACTTGGATCTGCTCCTCCTTGGTTTACAATTCTCTGTGCCACAAATGCCTTGGCCACAGGTGTATGTCTTCTCTGTCTGCTGGAAAGGCATGTATCTGGCTGACCTTATTCCTCCTAGATACACATGCAAGACTTGCCCACAGGAATCTTTCTGTTCATTTCAGAAAGCCCTTTTTCCCCCCTCTCGGGGGTAGATGCCAAATATTCAGCAGATCTATGTTCAGGGCATTTATGTAAGCCCCCATTTCTTGCAGCCCAGGAACATATGCATGGATGCTGCTACCTGGGGAAGGTGTCCTTTCACCACCAGATGTGCAAGAGCTGGGGTTCTCCTAGGTGGGAGGGCAGTGTGGGTGGGGATAGGCAGAGATTCAGCTCCTATCGCCTCTGCAGAGCAGTCCTCTTCTGGTTAGTTGTGGGATCAGACTCCATGCCCCCTCCTTCCAGTTCTCTGTCCAGAAGATGATGGGTTTGAGGTGGCATCTTGTAGCAGGGAAGATTGAAGAGGGGGGGATGCTTGTGGAGGGAGGCTGGGTTATTGCATTGAGGCTGGCAGCCTGCATGCTGACTCCTGGCCATTGGAGACATATCTCATCCAACTCCTAAAACTATAACATGTGTTTGGCTGGACCCCGGGCCATTCTGGATGCCGGCACAGCAAGTGCAGAGGCTGCCATAGAGAAGGTGGCTCCCAGCTCAGCATCTTTGTGATAGCCCAAGGTGAGGGGTTCGAGTGATGGATACAACCTTGGTAGCATCCCTCCAGTACCTGCTGTTTCTCCTGGAGAACTTGCGCACTCTTTGCTCCTGTTCTCTTCTATCACATGCCTAGAATTTTTCCTCTCCTCTCCTGTTTCCGTCATGGGGGCCCATCATACTCCCTTGCTTCAGTGTTTCCCCAACAGGGGTTGAGATCAGGATTTCCCCTGCCCTCCCCACTGTGCTGTCTTTGACTGAAACCACCTAGTGGAGCTCCAGGGTAGGGACCCCACCCCTCCTTCTGCCCTCTTTCCTTCCCCACCATGCTCCGATGAAAGTGCTAGTTTGGTTGCAGTTCTGGTGCCTGTTGCAGGGAAGGGCTGGGAGGAGGAGCTTTGAGTGTTGTGGGGGAGAAGGCAGTGGAGTTAGGCACATGTGCTGTGTGTGTTTCCTTCCTGGAAAACAAGGGAGGGTTTTTTGTTTTTTTTTTTTTTTTTCCAGGCCAGAGGTTTGGGAGCTGATTGAAAAATGGTTTCTGCTGTTACCAGCCTTTTGCAGGAAGTTG
Source organism: Gopherus flavomarginatus (assembly GCF_025201925.1). Lineage (NCBI taxonomy): Eukaryota > Metazoa > Chordata > Testudines > Testudinidae > Gopherus > Gopherus flavomarginatus. Next base: position 49,069,948 of record NC_066627.1, on the reverse strand, counting down.
TTTCCCATCTCGGGCACTCTGCGTTCCTAGAGTGCAGCATGTGCACACAGGCATGCCCCTGTAGGACACACTGTGCCAGTCCTCTTTTTGCACAATGGCCGCGTGTGTTGGGTGTCTCTGAACTTAATCATCCCATGTTGTGTCTGTGGGAAGTGTGCAGAGGGGGTGGAGAAGGAGAATAGTCTAATGAGGGCCTGTTAAGGAATCGCTCTAGTAGTAAACAGCTTTGGTTGGCCTCGTGCCCACTTGGCTCCTCCTGGCCTTGCATGCTGTCCATCTGTGTTTTTCCAGCCCAGCTGTTTAGCTGAGCAGACTGCACAGGCCCAGAACTTTGCTCATATGTGTTCTCACCCATGCATGCAAGGGAGAGCTCCTCGGACCCGTCTCAAGGCGGTATATGCATCTGGGGTGTGACGGGCAGAGGGACGATCTTGCTCTGTTTATACAAATGCACACGTGGTGGTAGAAAGCTGTCGGCAGCCTTCACAATGACCAGAGGTGGGATGTTCTAGCCACTTGGGATTTGCAGCTGCACATCTTAAATCTAGACCAATCCAGACTCTTTCCCATCTGTAAACATTGGCTGCTGCTGCTGTTTAAAGGGCCTGATCCGTTTCCAGTCCTGGAAGCTGACTGGTGACAGTCCCTGTTCCAAGACGTTCTGCACCTATTACTCCTGGAAAGAAAGGGAAAGAAGTGCTGGACTGTTACTTAACAGTTAGGATTCATCACCAGAGTCCAGTGCTATATATTTAAAAAATGCTTTCACAGCATCCAGGGGAGAGTGACTCCCAAGTATATTCACAAGAACTAAAGCAGAGAGACGCAACCCTTGCAGTCCATGCAGGAAGCTTGCCAGAATCCCGTGGCAGTGTTTAATCTGTAGATAGTTAAAGAAATGTGCCTGGATTGTCAGTTTGTATTGCTCCCTGGTGGGATTTATAATAAATGAAGCTGTTTGTTGTTTATAGAAGCATAGCTTCCTAGCAGGGATTTTTGTAGTGTCTTGCTTTATCTTCCCTTGTTCTATTTGGATACCTTTTTTCTTTGTTCTCTTCTTCCTTGGTGCCCCTCATCTGTCGTTCCCACTGCTGGTGCTCTAGGATCTGCAGGCCACTGGGTCGCCCCTTGCTGTCTGGGTATCTGAAGCACGGGTGTCCTTCCAATTGCCCAGCTGTTCCTCCCTCTTTTTCGTCGGTGTAGATGTGGGGCCACATGTCCCAAAATGCCTTGGAGTGTCTCTTAGGAGCAGGGTGTTTGCTGGAGCCCAGGCACTGACTCAGACTGGTGCTAAGGGTTAGATGTTTGGGTACTAAAGGTGAGATGTGGAAGGAGTGCTGGATGATGGACTTCAGGAAGGCTTGTGTTTAATCCAGGTAGCGCCTTGCTCCCTCGAGTGGGTGTTGAGAGGTGGCTGAGCCGATTGCCTAGGCTATGATTGCACCAGCTGTTGTCACTGTTTCATAGACTCATAGGTCAGAGGGGACCAATCTGATCATCTAGTCTGACCTCCTGCACAAGGCAGGCCACAGAACCCCACCCATCCAATTTTATACAACCCCTATCCCAGGACCGAGTTATTGAAATCCTCAAAAATGGTTTGAAGACCTCAAGCTGCAGAGACACCACCAGCAAGCGACCCGTGCCCCACGCTGCAGGGGAAGGCGAAAAACCTCCAGGGCACCTGCCAATCCGCCCTGGAGGAAAATTCCTTCCCGACCCCAAATATGGCGATCAGCTAAACCCTGAGCATGTGGGCAAGAGTCACCAGCCAGCACCCAAGAAGGAGTTCTCCGCAGCAACTCAGTACCCATCGCATGCAACATCTCCCCGCAGACCATTGAGCAGACCTGTCTGGTGGTAATTCAAGATCAATTGCCCAAATTAACGATCCTATCATAACATCCCCTCCATATACTTATCAAGCTTTGTCTTAAAGCCAGGAAAGTCTTTTGCCCCTACTACTTCCCTCGGAAGGCTATTCCAGAACTTCACTCCCCTAATGGTCAGAAACCTTCGTCTAATTTCAAGTCTAAACTTCCTAATATCCAGTTTATACCCATTCGTCCTCGTGGCTACATTAGTACTAAACTTAAATAATTCCTCTCCCTCCCTAACGTTAACCCCCTTGATATATTTTTATATAGGGCGAGCATATCCCCCCTCAGCCTTCTTTTGGCCAGGCTAAACAAGCCAAGCTCTTTGAGTCTCCTTTCATAAGGCAGTTTTTCCATTCCTCGGATCATCCTCGTAGCCCGTCTCTGAACCTGTTCCAGTTTGAATTCATCCTTCTTGAACATGGGACACCAGAACTGCACACAGTATTCCAGATGGGGTCTCACCAACGCCGTATACAACGGTACTAACGCCTCCTTATCCTTGCAGGAAATACCCCGCCTGATGCATCCCAAAATCGCATTTGCTTTTTTAACAGCCGTATCACATTGGCGACTCATAGTCATCCTGCTATCAACCAGTACCCCAAGGTCCTTCTCTTCCTCCGTCGCTTCCAACTGATGCGCCCCCAACGTATATCCAAAATTCTTATTATTAATTCCTAAATGCATGACCTTGCACTTTTCACTATTGTATTTCATCCTATTTCTATTACTCCAGTTTACAAGATGGTTCAGATCTTCTTGAATAGTATCCCTGTCCTTCTCCGTGTTAGCAATACCCCCCAGCTTCGTGTCATCCGCGAACTTTATTAGCACATTCCCGCTCTTTGTGCCAAGGTCAGTAATAAAAAGGTTAAATAAGATCGGTCCCAAAACCGATCCTTGAGGGACTCCACTGGTGACCTCCTTCCAGTCCGACAGTTCACCTTTCAATACGACCCTCTGGAGTCTCCCCTTTAACCAGTTCCTTATCCACCTTACAACTTTCATATTCACTCCCAGCTTTTCCAATTTAACTAACAGCTCCCTGTGCGGAACCGTGTCGAACGCCTTACTGAAATCTAGGTAAATTATATCTACCGCATTTCCTTTATCTAAGTAATCCGTCACCTTCTCAAAGAAGGAGATCAGATTGGTTTGGCACGATCTACCTTTAGTAAATCCGTGTTGCGATTCGTCCCAATTACCATTGACCTCTATGTCCTTAACTACTTTCTCCCTTAAAATTTTTTCCAAGACCTTACATACTACAGACGTCAAGCTAACAGGCCTATAATTACCCGGATCACTCTTTTTCCCTTTCTTAAAAATAGGAACTACATTAGCAATCCTCCAGTCATACGGCACAACACCCGAGATTATCGATTGCTTAAAAATTCTCGCTAACGGGCTCGCAATTTCACGCGCCAGTTCCTTTAATATCCTCGGGTGGAGATTGTCCGGGCCCTCCGACTTCGACCCATCGAGCTGTTCAAGTACGGCCTCTACCTCAGTTGCAGTAATATCCACTTCCATATCCACATTCCCGTTTATCATCCCTCCATCATCGCAAGGTTCCTCACTAGTCTTATTAAAAACCGAGGCAAAGTACTTGTTTAGATGTTGGGCCATGCCTAGGTTATCCTTAACCTCCATTCCATCCTCAGTGTATAGCGGCCCCACTTCTTCTTTCTTTGTTTTCTTCTTATTTATGTGGCTGTAGAACCTTTTACTATTGGTTTTGATTCCCTTTGCAAGTTCCAGTTCAATGCGGCTTTTAGCCTTCCTCACTTTATCCCTACATGTTCTGACCTCAGCAAGGTAGCATTCTTTACTGATCCTGCCTTCCTTCCACTCCCTGTAAGCTTTCTGCTTTTGTCTAATCCCCTCTCTGAGTTGCTTGCTCATCCAGTTTGGCCTGCAACTCCTGACAATGGTTCTTTTCCCCTTTCTCGGGATGCAGGCTTCCGACAGTCTCCGCAGCTGTGACTTAAAGTAATTCCAGGCCTCCTCCACATTTAAATCCACTAATTCCTCCGTCCAATCCACTTCCCTAACTAATTTCCTTAACTCTTTAAAATTAGCCCTCGAGAAGTCAAAAACCCTAATCGCAGATCTACATTTGTTTATCCTTCCATCTAGTTTGAACTGAATCAGCTCATGATCACTCGAACCAAGGTTGTCCCCTACCACCATTTCTTCTACGAGGTCCTCACTGCTCACCAACACCAAGTCTAAAATGGCATCCCCTCTCGTAGGTGCTTCAACTACTTGATGAAGAAATCCATCCGCTATCACATCCAGAAAAATCTGACCCCTATTATTCGTGCAAGTACTCGTCCTCCAGTCTATATCCGGGAAGTTGAAGTCCCCCATAATCACACATTTCCCCTTTGTGTTTACTTCATTAAAGACATTAAAGAGGTCTCTATCCATATCCCAATCCGATCCCGGCGGTCTGTAGCACACCCCAAGCACTATCTCAGGGGAAGCTCTAGTTGCTTTTTTACCCCGCGTGATTTTTGCCCAGACGGACTCCGTCTTATCCATTCCATCGCATCTTATTTCGCTACATTTAATTTCATCATTGATGTACAAGGCTACTCATCTTGGTGGGGAGTGTGTCCCGGCAGCTAGCGAAGTGGCTGCGTCTCAGAGGAAGTCACAAGGCTGATTTGTTTTGTATGACACCACGTCAGTCTCGTCGGGGCTTTGCCTTTGGGTCTTCCCCTCTGCTCTATATCTCCATTCTGCTTGGAGCTGCTTTAGCTGCAGATGCTCTTCTGTGGCGCCGCCATTGTGCGCTTCTGAAGTGGGAAGGCAGGCTGGTGGGTAATAGAGGGTGTGTGTGTGTGTGTGTAGGTGTAGGTGTGCATGAGTCAGATGGGAGTGGAGGGCAGGGAGGCTGTTGCGTTTCCAGGGCTGTGTTATTTCATGCAGTGGCCCCCTTTTCTGCTGTCCTAGTCCTGAGTTAATGCTTTGCAAAAGACTTTCTCTCCTTGGGAGCACTTGGTCTTGGCTGTTGCTTTCTTCCAGCTGAGGTTTTCCAGGCCATTGGAGCAGTAATGTGTTGGGGTTGAGGGTGGGTGGGAAGTTCACTGGAGACACAGAAGCGCTGATGAGGTGGTAGCTGTAGCTTAGCTTGGCATCTGCCCTCTGGGGCCATGGTAATTTCAGCCCAGCCCATGGGTAGAGTCTGAGCGCCTCGCCTGCTACAGGGTGGATCGGAAAAGGAATACCTGGTCCTCCTGATCCCTGGAAGGCACAGCAGCTGGAGGGCTTTGTCCCTGACTCTCTGGGGGGAGCGATCTGGGGGCCACATTCTGAGCTCTGTTCAAAGCTGGTCCATCTCTGAGTACAGTAAGGGTTGTCCTTGAACTAGAAAGCGTCCTCCCTCCCAGACTGGTGGCTCTCATCAGCCGTGCCATGTTTCCACGAACCCTTCGCACACTTCACTGCTGGAACATGGGCCTCCTCACATGCAGCATCTTACTCTCAAGGTCAGGAGTCGGCAACCTATGGCACGCGGCTGCCTGCTGGGACTCCGCGTGTCATTAAAAATCCTGCCAACGCCTTCCACTAGAGTCCTGCTGCCGCGCGCTCTGGGGGCTGGGGCTAGGCGCTCCTGCGGGGCAGCGTTTGGCTCCATGGAGAGGGAAAGATGCTCCCCACTCATCCGGAGCCCTGCTGCCGCGTGCACAGCGCTCTGAGGGGTGGGGCGGAGCAGGGCTGCACGCGTGGGGGCGGTGGCGGCAGGGCTCCAGATGAGGGAGGAGCCTCATGGTAAGGGGGCTGGCTCCGGAGCCGGGGCCGCAGGGGGACAGTTGGGTAAGGGGTGGGGGCAGTCAAGGGACAGGGAGCAGGGGTGTTGGATGGGGCATGGGAGTCCCGGGGTCTGTTTGGGGGGTGGATAGGGGTCAGGGGACAGGGAGCAAAGAGGGTCCTGGGGGAGCAGTTAGGGTGGGGGGATCTCTAGAGGGGGTGGTCAGAAGACAAGGAGCTGCGGGGGTTGGATGAGTCAGGAGTTCTGGGGGGACTGTCAGGAGGTAGGGATGTGGAGAGGGGTTGGGGCAGGCAGGGAGTGGTGGTAGGGGATGGGGGTTGTATGGGTCCAGAGTTCTGGGGATCGTGTCAGGGGGCGGGGAGTGGTTAGATAGGCATGGGAGTCCAGGGGGTCTGTCGGGGTGTGGATAAGGGTTGGGGCAGTCAGGGGACAGGTAGGGGCTAGGGTCCTAGGGGGGCAGTCAGGACATAAGGGGCAGGGAGGCTTAGATAGGGGGTGGGGTCCCAGGAGGGGGTAGTTGGGACAAGGAGCGGGGTGGGTTGGGGGTTCTGGGGGGGGGGGCAGTCACCCAGCCCTCTGCCCTGAGCCCCCACACACCCCCAGGCTCCTGCCCTGAGCCCTGTACGACCCAGCCCTCTTGACTCCTTCACCCTCCCATGACCCCAGCCCTGACTGGTACCCCCACACAGACCCAGCCCCCCTACCTTGGCACCTGCACCCCCCTCACATGCCCCCAGCCCTCTGCCCTGACTCTTGCATCCCCCCATGCCCAGCCCCCCCCCACCCCATGCACCCTGCACATCCCCACCCCCACCCTGAGCACCAAACGGGAGCCCCTGCACCCTCACTCACATTCCCACCTGCACCCCTCACACCACATGGGAGCTGCCCAGGTAAGTGCCCCCACACCCAAACCTCCTGTCCCAATCCTGAGCCCCCTCCTTCATTCTAGCTCCTGGCCAGACCCTTCACCCCCAGCCCTGTGCTCGGTCCACTCCAACTCTCAGCTCAGTGCAGAGAGAGGAAGAGAATGGGCCAGAACCAGGGAGAAGGTAGATACCCACTGTATGTGGGCGAGGCCGGGACCCCAGACCGGCACTGGGCTGGCAGGAGCCGGAGGATGGAACCCCTGAGTGGCAGTGGGCTGAGCCGCTCAGCCCACTGTCGGTCTGGGGTCCCGGCCACCAGCCCCACACAGCCCGCTGCCGGTCTGGGGCTCTGGCTGCTGGACCCTTCCCAGCTGGGGTCCTGGCCTCAGGCCCCACTCAGCCTACTGCCGGCCTAGGTGAACAGAACACCAGACCAGCAGCGGGCTGAGTGGGTCGGTGGCGTAAGATCAACATTTTAATTTAATTCTAAATGAAGCTTCTTAAACGTTTTGAAAACCTTGTTTATTTTACAATACAACACCAGTTTAGTTATATAATATATAGACTTGTAGAGAGAGACCTTCTAAAAACATTAAAATGTATGACCGGCACACGAAACCTTAAATTAGAGTGAATAAATGAAGACTCAGCACACCACTTCTGAAAGGTTGCCGACCCCTGCTCTAGGTCCTTGCTCAACTGCCACCCTGAGTCTCCTCCTGTCTTTCCTGGTATCAAATCCATTGTCTACCACATCCCGTCCTATCTAGAGGCATAGGCAGCCTCGTGTCTGAGCTGCCTAAGTGTTACCATTTTAACCCTGCACTCCTAAAGAAATGCTCCTCAGGACTTTAAACCTGAAATGTGACCATGGCTCTGATCTACTCCATGTGGCTGGGGAATGGCCCCTGCACACTTTTTAGTTCCTTTTAAATCAATTGCTCTGTTCCCTTTAAATATTTTTGGTTTGGGCGGGGCAAACAATCTGAGCGGTCTAATAGGCACTGGCTCCTCCCCTTTTCTTCAGAAGCGGAATCCAGCCAGCAGAGGGCGCTCACATGAACTAACAAGTCCTATTTCCATTACTGCCGTGAGTGGTGAGGTTGTTTGCAAAGACCTAAACGTTACCGGGCCAGTGCTAGGGTGGCCAGCTGCCGGTTTTTGACCGGACAGCCCGATTGGAAAGGGGACCTGACACTATTTGGTCACTGGAGGCAGGAAGGCGCTGGGCCATCACCCACACCAGCTCCTACTCAGCTGTGGCTGCCTCCTACCTGGCACAGGCGGCTGCAGCTCCCAGCCCTGGCTCCGCAAGCGAATCCCTCCTGACCCAGGTTGGCGGGGATGGGAGGGGAAAAAGCAGTGAGCGATGGGGGGAGAAGGGGAAAAGAGGAGTGGGCAGGGTTGAGGCCTTGGGGAAGAGGTGGGGTAGGGGAAGTTCCCGCACTCCTGGTGGGGTGTCCATTTTTTAAATATTACCAAGTTGGCAACCCTGCTTGCCATGGTGGTTTCATGCGTTATTGTTTTAAGAGGTAAAATTGTGTGAGTGTTTGGGCACAAACTTGCCCTGATTTAAATGAAACCAGTGCAAGCCCCTCATTTCAGTTCAGCTGAAACCTGTTCCTATCAACTTAGGCTAAACTGCAATAAACCTGGTTTAAACCAAAATATATATGTCCACAGTGTCTCTTGCACTAGCTTGAACTAAATCAATTTAACATCACGTCTTCAGTTAAACTGATGCAACCTTTTGTGGAGACTGACGGAAATGATCCATTTGTTGGCCGAGAGGTTTTTATTGCGCTAGTGGCCCCAACTGAGATCAGGGCTCCGTTGTGCTAGGCACTGTACAAACACCTAATAAGAGTCCGAACAAAGGATGAGGGGGTGGGGAAATGGAGAGCAAAGTGACTTGCCCGAGGCTGTACAGCAGTTCAGTGACAGGAATAGAACCCACTCTCCTGACCCTCAGTCCCGTGCTCTATCTACTAGTCTGCACTTCCTCTCAGGCTGTACTGTTGTGCTGTTATCAAAGGAGCTGTGATTTTTTTTGGTGCTGATTTGCTGGAAGTGCTGCCGTGCCCAGATGTGTGGCTCCTGGCGAAGAAGTGGATTTTTGCCCTTGGCACAATGTAGCGGTTGGCTTCTGCTGCTGTGAGACGTAGGGTGGCGTTTTCTTCATTGGGTCTTCAGTGCATCCGATGCAGCCCTACTGATCGCGACATAGCTTAGCGCTTGGGTTGCTCACATGGCTGCACCCTCCTGTCTCAGAGAGGGGTTTGGAGTGGGGACGAGTTAAATCTCTCCACCAACCCCATCTTTCTCCACCTCCTACTCGTCCTCTGCTGGGCCAGTCTGACGGAGGCACCCTGAAAAGTTGAGGAGGGCCGTACAGAGCAGTGTGGGGGTGAGAACTGTGGGAGGGAGGGGGTCGAGAGCACATCTGGCCCTTGGTGGGGTGAGGAGCCAGGAGCGGCCTTGCCAGGGCAGAGATCTCCAGCTCGACAGCGACTCCAGCCCTGGCTTGCTGGTTTTCCCTAGGCTGGCACTCCCAGGCCCTCGCAGCTGAGCCTGCCGACTGCTTCCCTCCTGGGCTGGACAGCAAGCTCCGCGTTGCTGGACCTTTGTTCCCGCTCTGGCTTTCGGGCCATGTTCTCTCGTGCACTCTCCCTGGGCTGGAGCTGCAGCTGCTGAGTTGACTAATTCTGGCTCCACGACCTCTGGGCCAAGAGCAGCCACAGGAAGAGGAGGAGGAGTCCGGAGTGGGGGTGGGGGTGGCTAGCAAGGGGCTGGACCTGGGGCGGGCATCCTTGCACTAAGCTGCCAAACCAGTTGGCAACAGCAGTCCCATTGGCTCTTCTGTTGCCATGGAGACGGTGATTGGCCATGTGTTTGAGAGGGAGGGGCCTGCCTTAATTGCAATTGTTTGTTTATATTTAAAAAAAAAAAAAACCTCAAGCTCTGTGCACCATATGCTCTCTGATAACCGGCTGCTTGGGGCCTGCGGTTTGTGTGAATAAAGCTTGTTGCTTCCCTCCCTCCCCAGCCAGAACAAGTGCAGCAGCGTTTCCGAGAAGGCCAATAATTCAGTTTGGCCCCAAATACAGATCTAGTCACCAACTGTGACCCGGCCCCCTCGGCGTGGATCTTTATGTAGACGTATCGTTTTAGTCCAGCAGGGGGGTGGGGAGTTGTTGTTTTTTAAAGAAATAACTGTTCCGCTGTGCTGTTTGTAACCCAAACACTGCAGCACCCAGTGCCTGATAGAGAAACTGGCTATAACCAAAACTTGCCGTTATTGTCGGCGTTGAAAGAGTTGCAGGCGGGATTGGGGTCGGGGGAGCAAACAGCATAACTACTGAAAAGTTGACCTTTTTTGAGAGAATATTTTCTCCACTTCCTGATCTGTGGGAGTGTTGAGAAGAGAAGGAAGGAGACTGCTTGCTTCCTATGCATACTTCAAAATGGCAGGGTCCCTTCGTGGGGGTGACCTGCAAAGGAGCTTTTAGAGACTGGATTTTCCCCCTTCTGTGATGGCTTATGAAGGGTGTATTGTGAGCGTGAGGCTTGTCAGATCTGCTCATTCCTGGCTCTGCTGGGCGACTTCTTCATGGTTTTGCCCATGGCCTCGTCAGTTTTCCATGAAACCTGGGGTGTTGAATCTTTAACACAGACATCCTTTCTCCCACATGTTTATTAATAGCTGTAAACAAAAATAAAGTCTTTAGGCTAAGCACCTAAGTTGAGTATGTTACACTGGTGAAAACTATTCAAATGTAGACTGGGTTTAACTCCTCTGACCAGTTGTAGAGAGCAGAAGGGTGTTCCAATTTCTTGGAATGACAGTGGTTCGCAGTCTTTAGGGCCAGAAAAGGAGCTACTGTGATCGTCGATTTCCAAGCCTTTATTGATTCATTTACCACTATCTTCAAAAAAAAGTTCGAAGCATGCAAATTTCTCCTTTTTGTGCCCATTTATTTTAAGCCTTAATATGTATAATTTAAGTATTTCTGGATTCCATAGTAAAACAAATTCCTAAGGAAGCCTAGCAGGTTAGATTATAGCATCCTTTTTAAACATCCTGGTTTTAGACAACACATCAAAAACCAGAATGAAACCGCTCTGCTTACTTCTTTTGAGCTACTCAGATTGCAAGAAACAATTCACCTACGTCGTGATGTCTCGTAATGTGTTGGTGCATGCTGCTGAGCTATGCTCCGTGGCTTGACTGGTTAATTTTGTTTGATTTTTAATTTTGCCGTTGCTGCTCATTCTTATCTGAACTAGTCACGCTGGACATGAGCCAAAGGGCGCTTTGCTGCTTTTCTTTCAAAACTTGCATCTGAAAAGGCTGGGTGTTTTCAGAACAAACACGGGAAAACAAGTGCGTTCTGCAGAAGGTATGTGTAACGGGGGGGTAGGGGGGTCAAGGAAGTGGGTGAATCTTGGCTTCAGGCAGCTTCTTGCTTCTTAATAGTTCCAGACCCTGGATACTCCAATGCCTGGCAAACTGAACCGTGGCTTCCCCTGCTGGGAGGAGGCCTAAATAGCAACCAGCCGGCTGCTCCACAGTTAGAGAGCCAGGAAGCTCTTACCCAGTGGACCCAACTGGCCACCCTCATCCCCTACAATTTCCCTGCAAAGCAAAGAGGGAACTCTCTCCATGCTCCTTGCAGGGTCTAGGCTGCAGCCTCTGCAGACCTGGGAGTTCCTGCTGCACAGCAGTTTCCTGTATGGTGACCTGTTGATCTCAGGGCTCCCCAGCGCTGCTGATTTTGCAGCTGCTCTGAACGGACCCTGTATGAATGTGCCTCTCTTTGGATGAGAGGAACTATGTTGGCATGATTCGGAACATCACCGTTTTGCTTCAGTGGTTGGAGCGGTGTGACTTGGTGCCAACCATAGCCAGCTGTGCCCTTCTTGAGAGTACAGCGCAGCCACCCTGCATAGCACACTGCTAAATCAAATTACTGTGCCAGCCTGGTCCCAGAGTGTGTGTACCCCCTCCTGGCTGAAAACAGGAAAGGGAGCATTTTACAGCTCAGGGACTTTCTGATGCACTGCAGCACATATGACAGCTGTTGGTTTCAAACCAAAATCTTATCTCCCTTTCTCTCCCCCCCCTCCTTTTTTTTTTTTTTTTTTTTTTTGGGCATACCTGATCTAGACTGACCTGCGTAACACAGGCCAGAGAACTTCACCCATTGATTCTTGTATGGAGCCCAACAACTTGTGGTTGAACTAAAACATCTACTTCTCAAACCCTCAGAAGATCTGAATTTTAATTTTTTTTAAGGCAATTTCTCCCCCTGCCCCCCACTATATTATTAGCACTCCCTGGATGCATGAGTCTGATCTCTCCCCACGCAGTTCACTTTTAAACTTCAAGACTTCGGATCTGCTTTTGCATAACCTCCCCCACTGTCTCACTTCTTTCTCTCTCTGCTGAACACCCACCAGCTCTGCTTCTGAGAGTAGAATTTCATGCACCCTCTCCCTCAAGGGGCATTGCTTCAAGAAATAAACTAAATCCAGTTGTCCTCAGGGTTTTATATTCTGGTTGTCGGAGCTGCACCCTTCCTGCCATACTGTAGCCCATGTCTGAAATCTTAGAGCTAATGAGAAACACGCATTATTCTTGCAGTGGTATTCTAGGGACTTTTCAGACTTGGTTACTGTTTAATTGTGGCCGTGCAGGTATCCAATCCACTTCACCCCAAAGCACTTCACATGCTGACATGACTGTTGAAATGCAGCCGTCTCTGGGGTGCAGCCAGTGAACGCATCAGTGCAGAAGAGGGTGTTTCTATTATTATTTTTTACCAAAGACTCTGTCTGCCTTTAATTTTCAGTCTTTTTCTGGCTTCAGACAGTCCTAGTCATAAGTAAACTACTTGCAGGGTATGGCTCATAGGGGGAATCTGAATGAGCAGGATGCTGTGTTTAGGGGTGCTGAAATGGTTAAGTGCCCCTGAACTGTGAGTTCTTCAGTGGAGAGAGAAGGGCTTACCCACCACTTAAATGCAGCCACCTCTGATGTGAACTATAGTAACAGTTCAACAGCACCCAGCGTCACTAAGAAATAGTAAAGGCAGATGCTGAATCTGTTGACACTGCAGGGGGATTGTGATTGCTAGAGTTGGAATGGTGCAGAGGGGTGTCCTTTGGATCTCATACGGCCACAAATGCTCAGGACTTCGTTTTTTAAGTCTCAGCTGAAAGAGGGTTCTACTGTTGGTGCAATACCAACTATAATTGAAGAGTGTCTCCTACTGAGTCACTCACACTATTTCTTCTGGTGTGTGCAGGTAGGTTGCCCCTCCTCGTACTGCACCAGGCAGTTTAAGATGCCTACCAGGAAACCACTGGCTGTTGTATATTTGATTAAAATGGTCTCTAGTTTATTTTTGGACTGGCTAAGATTGACCTCTGAGTAGACTCTGTATATAGCTGTATCCCTTTGCCCCAGCCAGTAACTGTGAGCTGGGCTCGAAACAGCTAATCACAAGTGAGCGGTATCTTCCTACGCTTGCTCCGTTTAGCCAAAGATATGCGATGGAGCTCTGTCATGCAGACTTTTCTCTCCCCCGCCAAGCTCCCTGCAGCTGCAGCACCACCATCCAACTGCTCCCCAATCCAGTTGGTAGCATTGCACAATTCTGTGGTTAAACCCATTAATACTGTTCCAACGTGATGCTCTGTCTGGTCAGATTCTCCCCTCTAATGGCCTGCACATCTGCTCGGTGAATGTGGGGCACTGGCAACGTGAGCCCAGAGCGCTGGCTTTGGGACTCTCAATGCGATGCTTGTGTTTTCCCAGCAGTGTTCCAGAGAGGCCATAAATCTCTTCCCAGGCCTCTCCCATCCTCCTTGCTGTTGGCTGAGGTGATGGTGGACAAAGAGAGGCTAGAACTAACAGAGGATGCTCTTTGCTCTTGGCACTAGGAACTCTTGGGTAGGAGAGATTCTATTCAAACCTCCCAAGGTGCTTCCCAGGCATTGGTATCCGGGCCTTGCTCGTGTGGAAACTACTGATGGAGGGTGGGATGGGGAGTCACATGAATGGGGGCTGCCATGATCCTGAGAGCTGAGATGTATCATTTCTCATGACCTGATGGCATGGATTTGAGATCAGATTCCCAGCTGGCCTGCCGGGGACGGCAGCACAGGTGCTCCGTGCTTACATATGAGGATAACAGGCAGCGGGTGAAAACCCTCAGTTGAGCAGAAAGGTCTTCCAGTGTCCCACGTAAGGAACACTTGGATTATGGGTAGCTGCAGTGTCTTCATGCTGTTCCAGCATCCACTGTCTGCCCCTCCCCAGATCCCCTAGGTTCCTGAGAGGGATCCTGCAATGGACCGAGTGGAGCTGGGACCAGGGGATTAGTAAGGGGATTGAGATGCGTTGCTGTAAATCTTCCCAGTGCTCTCCTTTCTCCCTGCGAGTGCCTAGCCTGCCCGTGTGCGTCCAGTTCCCGGCTGCAGAGCACTAGACCGATGACATCCTGGAGGCGGTGCTGTGGGAGGGACAGGATGGCAGGCAGCAGCAAACTCTGTGCACACTTGGCAGCGCTCTGGCAAACGTTGGGGATTGGGAAACCAGAGCAATCCTGCTAAATATTAACCCAGGAGCAGAAAATGCTGCACTGTTCATCACACTGCCGTGAGTTGGGCTAGGGAGAGTCCTGGCCTGCGCAGGAGCCCCAAGACTATCCCTGTTGCTCTCTTCCTCCAGCCCACTGCCCCCATTGGCCAGTTGGCCATACCCATCTCCTCTATCCTTCCTTTCCCTGAATGTCTCTGTCCCCTGCTGTGGCCTGGCCTCCCTAACATCACAGCGCCTTCTAGGACTGGCGTGCGCTGCAGTCCAGGACTCAGCACTGCTGACTAGCTGCCCCTCTAGCCGTTCCTGCTGTGCTTTGCTGCAGGGGGCAATGAGAAGGGGAGGGGACCCTTGGCTGCCTGCTCATGGCCTCTGGGAGGAGGAGCTGCTGGGTAAGCCTTGCCCTCTGTCTGCAGCCCTGGTTCTGAGTGCCAGTGGGGCCAGCGTGCAGCTGTCACTGCAAATGAGTGCCACTTGGCTGGCAGGGCTGCTGTGAAGCCAAGTGTCTCAAACAGGCAAAGCTGCTATATGAATCCGCAGTGTGCAGGGATCCTGCAGGAGGGGAAAGCCTTGTGTAGACGGGGCTGCAGCTTGTGGTGCTCTGGGGTGTCTCAGGAGCTCTGCATTCACCGGGGGATATAAAAAATAACAAACCTTGGAGGCTCCGGCTCTCCAAGTCTCTTCCCTCGGGTCTGTCCTGTCATGCGCTCCAGACGTACGGCCGAGCAGTGGATTCAGTGCAGCTTTGAGATCGTGCTTCCCAAGGAACCAGATTCGGGCCCCTGAGCGAAGGGCTTTTTGTTCTTGACTTGGCATGACACGCAGCAAAAGATTTTCGTTTGTCTTGCTGGCTCTTCGTTCCTCCTCTTCCCCCTGCTCTCTTCCCCCCTCCCCCTCTGGTTTATTTAAAGACAGGAAGAAACCATTTTAAAGTAGCTCTTTAGGAGAAGCTGCCCATCTCTCTTGCTATTTTTGCTGCCACAATTGGCTGGCCTGGCACTGTGCCATCCAATCACCACAGACACCCTCATCCCCCACCCCCGGTAAAGCAGTCCCTTGCCCTGGGGAATGATTCATTGACCACCATGTTCATTTAAACTGCTGGCTGTCATTGGTGCAGGGGGAGGTGGGGTGTGTGCCTGGTGGGAAGGGGCTGGGGAATGGTGACTTCTCTCATTCCTCCCCTGATTCATTCCTTCATGTGTCAGGCAGAATGCCCCCTCCCAGGCTCCAGTGTACCCCTCCGACTTCCTACAGCAGGAAGACAAAGCGGTGTTGCTCCCTACACAAAGTCAAATTGCCAAACACTGGCTCTGGGGCCAGTTGCAGGCTGAGGAAGGGCAGGTGTGCAAACGTAAGGCCAGTGTGGTGATTGCACAATCGAGGCCGTCTCTTTGGCTGGGAAAGCCGAGCTCTGCTTCGCCGCCAGGAGCTGGAGCTGATTCCGGCACTCGGGGAGGGAGATGGGACCCTGCTGGGTTTGTGTGTGTCATGTGGGTTACGTGCTCGTCCAGGCCGTGCAGCAGCCAGCGTTGAATGTTTATATTTGTGCACTGGGTTTGAGGGAGTGGGTGGGGTGTGGTGGGCTTGGTGAAGCCTAGAATGTTAATGGAGCATCAGTGCCTCTTGCACGCCAGCACCCCGCTCTCTGCACTGAGACTCTAAATCCCAGACCTGCTGGAGGCCGGTACCGGCTCTGAAGAGCTGGGTGGAAACACTGCTAGTTCAGTGGCTTTTGTGCTCTCCATCTACTCCCTTGGGGGCAGCAGGTAGAGTAGTGGAATGACGCAGGTCTCGCAGGGAGACAAGAATGCTGTGCCTGTCTGGGCCATGTTAACCTGTGGCACAGGGAAGGCAATGGCTAGCCAGACGGATACCATCTGAATGCCAAGGATATCAAAGCTTAGCAGATGGTCACAGGGATCCAGCAGGTGGGACATCACGATTCTGGCAGCTTTGTCACCTAGGCAGTCTCCAGAGATACACCCAGACCATTTGGGCAAGTGTCTGTCCAAATCCATTCCCTGCCATTGCAGGGCCTGAGCCATTGGTGCACCTCTGCCCACCAGTGGCACATGGTGTTTTGTTTCTGGGGGGATGTTATACTCTAGTGTACTCCTGGTTATTGGGCTCAGTGCACTGTAATGGGCAGGGGTCGGCCTTGATGATCAGGTGGTCTCTGCTGACCTTAACTCAGACTCTAGGCCCTCTTTGTACGCTAGGACGCCGATGCTCTGGTGTAAGCCTCGTGCATGAATCAGGAGAAGAAGTGACTTCTGGGGATAGTGGAGGGCTGTGAAAATGTGGTTTAATGGGGTTAGGCATCAGGGTGCTGGGAAAACGCTCTCTCCCTTGGAGTTGAAGGCTAGGAAAGCGAAGCCGCTGAAGCCAAAGGCAAGGCTGATCCTGGTCGTTTGTGCTGACGAGCTGTGCTCCAGCATGGTCGCTGGTGTGTCCCAAAGATGGCTGCTCCCTCTGATGTAGGGAAGCCACAAGATGGGGCGGGTAAATAGTTATACCCCAGGGATCAATCCAGCCTGGAGCTCCTTGCTGGAATTTGGAAGGAGTCCACAGGGTGAGGGGGTTGTGAGGAGCCGAGCGAGGGAGTGCAACATTTGGCACAGAAAGAACTACCCAAGAAATTCTACTCCCCTACGTGTGCTATAGATACATCAGTCTGGCCAACTCCTGCTCTTGGAGTGGGTTTACAGGACATTCATTACTGGGAGACAGAGGGAGGGTGGGCGGGCGGTGGAGTTCGGGTTTTTGTGTGTGTTATTTCCACGAGCTGCTTTTCCCCCAGAAGCTGAGGGCCCAGGGAAGTGGGCAGGGGCGGTGGGGGTCCTGGGGTGATGCCCTCGGCCAAGTGCTGAGAAGGCAGTCGGCAGCATGCTCAGCCAGGTGGCATGGGCTCAGTGCTCTCCTCTGGAGCGCAGGAACAAGCCAGCGTCTCTGGACACAAGTCAGGGAGGTAGTGTGTGTCTACGGAATTGTGTTGGATTGTGGATCCTACCCCACTCTGCCAAAGGAGTCCGATCCCCTCGTAGGCAGAGAGCTGGTATGGAGAGAGCAGGTGACGGTCGCAGGCTGGGGGAGGGAACCTCACGTGCTGACCTATGTCTGGAATGGCCTGAAGCCATACAAAGCTGAGGAGTGTCAGAGCTGCAGGGTGGCCTCCTGGGCTGAAGAATGACAGGGAAGGGAGATGCTGACCAGCAGGAGATGCTATTTCCAGCAGAAAGCGCTTGGCTTCAGCGTGTGAGATTTAATTTTCGTTTTATTTTTTGGAAATTTAGTTGTTTTGTTTTAGCCATTAAAATGTTGCTGTATTTTTTATGCTAATAAAATACTTCCAGTGCCTGTCTCTGTGGTACAGATAACCTCGGATCTATACACATTCGTTGATAAGGCATTATTTCATGCCTTGAGGCACTCACCAGTCCCCACAACAGTTAGCCACCCCAAAATAGCCTGGACAGCTCCTTAGACGTCTCCCCTTGCAATATACCCAGTACTGCAGCCCCCCTGTAACCTCCTCTTCTCCAACCCCACTCAGTGAGACAAACCCCATGGATTGTCCCAGCCCCAACTGCTTCCTTCTTCAGTCCCCTCAATAGCTCCAGGGACTCCTCCCAGGATGCCCCATTGCCCTATCTCTATTCCCTTCCCCCCTGTATACCCCCCACTTGCCTGCCTCTTCCATGGTAAGCCTGCCCTGCTGCTCCTGTCCCAGCGAGCTGGGCCCAGCTTGGTTGTGACCTGGGGCATGGTCAGGGTTGGCCCTGCTGCCCATCCCTCACAATGACAGAAGGGGGGCCAGGCCAAACTTAGAGCAAATAAGAATTTGACCCTGTGTCTTGGGTCCCCACTTGCTCAGATTTGGCCTGGCCATCTCCCAGTCATAAGGGGTGGGCCAAACCTGAGCAGTGCAGCAAATCCTGTGGGCCAGGTCACAGTGCCCGGAGCGAGGAGCCAGCCCCACGGGATGGGAGACGCCACTGCAGGCCGAATGCTTTGTTTTGTCGTACGTTGTGTTCTGTCCCGTGTGCGATGTACACGGGGCCTGTGCATGACTTTTCCACCTCTAGAAAAGCAGAAGCCAGAGTGCTCCAGCTGCTCTGTCACCCCACGATGCCGCTTCTGGCTCTCAGCTGGTGATGCCTGGCAGGGGTTGCTGGCTTGCACCTAGAGCCCATGACCCACCCTTGCTGCCTGGAGCTCAGCAGGCCCTGCCAGCCTCCCGTCTCTGGGCTGAGAACCACTTGTCCCTTCACAGAGAGCCAGTGTTTGCAGGCCCTTGGGCAGCAGAGTAGACTTGCCAAGCCAGTGCTGGGCTGCTAGCCAATGGGTGGAGGTGGGGGGCAATCCAGCACCAGGGCTCCTTCATCCTGGCTCTGCCACTGGCTCATTGTGTCTCCTTGGGCAAGTCACTTAATCCCTCTGTGCCTTAGTTTCCGCATCTAGAGGGGAGGAGGATGGCTGCCTGCCTAAGCTGAGGAGGGGAGTTGTGGGGATAATTTGTTGGCTAGCAGAGTATTATCATGCATAGAGGAGAACCAGGTGTTTTAAGTGACCCCAGAGGGGAGCGATTTCCCCCCTTACAGCCTCTCTCGAGATGCTGCTCCCCTGCCCTCACTGAACATGCAGAGCCAAAAGCCCTCGCTCCCCTCCCCAGCCTAGACACTCTCTCCCCCTCTCTGCTCATTCGGCATGGCCAGCCCCCACCCGTGGTTTTCTCGGTTAGACATTGACCCAGATAAAGCGCTTGGCAGTCAGAGGCCCTGTGCGCAATCCCCCCCCGCCCCCCAGCTCTGGGCTGCTGCCTGGGTCTGGTGGATCACGTGGTGCAGACTGGGGGGAGGGAGAGGGTGAATCATGCTGGCTTTTAAAGGGACTGCAGCTGCTGAGGTGCGCAGGGGGCGGGGGCAGGCTGGTGCTGGGGATTTCTCCGAAGTGGGGCTCTCGCCCTGCAGTTGCCTGTGACACCCCTCGTTGCATTAGGGCTCACTTCTCTTCCTTTCCCTTCCTTCCACTGTTTACCTGCCAGTGATCGGAGAACACGCTTTGCTCACTGCCAGACCATCTTTGGTTCTCCCGTCCTGCACCCTAAGGCAGCCACTCTGCTAGGTGAGGGGGGTGCTGCCCAAGGTATTGTACAGGCACTTTTCTTCCTCCAGTGCACCTCAGCTCCTGCCAGCCCAGGATGCACAAACCTGTGGCTTGCCCCTGCCACACGGCAGCTGGTCACGCCACAAGGCTGGCTTGCAACTTAGGGTGCGCTTTGCTATTCTGTGCTGTCCAGCGAGCTAGACCCTTCCTTAGAGGGGTGAGCAGTCGCTCCTTGTCCTCCCGCTGCCATGCTCATCTCAGGCTTGGGGAGACGCTCCAGCAGCTGGTCTGCCAGCGGGGCAGCGTGCCCAGGTGTCTGTTCTCAGTGTAACGCTCTGCTTGGTTCAGAGGTGTCAGAGGGCAGCGTGTGGGGAAGACAGCCTGTGCATTGGAAGCCTGTTGGCTGCAGGAATCCAATTGACTTGGGACTCTTCTTTCGTCCCTTTGCTTTTCTGTTAGTGGCTCACAGATGCGCCTTCCTGGCTGCAGGCTATCCCCTCCGGTGGCAGCTGTCTCTCCTCTATGTGTGCATGTGTAAACACTGGTGTCTGTACCCAGGTGCAGAGGACGACGCGCCAAGGCAGTGGCCTTGGTTTTGCTGCCCTGGGCAGGTTTAGAGCCGGCTCATGACAGCCAGGGCAGATACGGTGCTGAGAGCAGCCCTGCCCCCGGGGTGACCACTCTGGAGCCTAGAGCACTGGGTTTGGGGTAGGCCACGTGAAGGGAATGAGCCATGCCTTCAGCAGGAGGGAGGGGTGTCAGCGAGAGGGTTGGGTGGGAGCCCCCCGCCCAAAGTGGCTTTTCAGGGTATGATACGATCCAGCCTGCGTGGCCAGTGTTGGCTTAAACAGACCTGAAGCAGAACCATAGAATGTCAGGGTTGGAAGGGACCTCAGGAGGTATCTAGTCCAACCCCTGCTCAGAGCAGGACCAATCCCCAACTACATCATCCCAGCCAGGGCTCTGTCAAGCCTGCCCTTAAAAACCTCTAAGGAAGGAGATTCCACACCTCCCTAGGGAACCCATTCCAGTGCTTCACCACCCTCCTCATGGAAAAGTTTTTCCTAATATCCAACCTAAACCTCCCCCACTGCAACTTGAGACCATTACTCCTTGTTCTGTCATCTGCTGCTACTGAGAACAGTCTAGATCCATCCCCTTTGAAACCCCCTTTCAGGTGGTTGAAAGCAGCTATCAAATCCCCCCTCATTCTTCACTGAATGAATGTGGGAGTCACAATCTCACCCCGTCCCCTGCGTGTTGCTAGTGGGAGCCACAGAAGCTTGGATTGGGAATGGGAATCAAATGGGGTGTAAGGCGCCTTTGCCCTCCGGATGGCTGGTTCAGCCAGCAGCGACTGGAGACGGCTGCCAGGTGATGAGCGTGCAGTGGCCTGTGGGAATGGTGTTAGGAGGGGCCTGCAGATGAGTGTCTGCCCTGATGGGGTGTCTCAGCAGGCTTCTTGGTGGACTGTTCGTCGGTTCGTCTCGCCCCGGGGCTGGGGCCAGATGTCAGGGTGGCGTGTGGACATCCGCTTGCCCCGCTGCTGCTCTGGCGCGCTTGGCGGAGTTACAGCCAGAGAATTTCTAAGCTGGATCTAACCACTGTGTTCTCCGTTTTCTGTCTGTCTTTCAGAAAGCTGTCGGGCAAGGCGGGGATAGACGAGGTCATGGCAGCCGCAGTTCTCACCAGCCTGTCCACTAGTCCTCTAGTGCTTGGCAACCCGCCTGGCACTCTCAGCCCAGGTACGAATGGGATGCTTAGCCCTGAGATGCTAACGGGGGTGTCAGGCCGTGTGCTGTTCTTGGTTACGTCTGTGCAAATCCTGCATGATATAGGGAATTCCTCCAGAGCCAGGAGCGGAATTCAGGGCCCCGAGTCCCCTTGTAGGAGCTTAGGAACTGGCAGACTGGGTCAGCCCCGAGGTCCATCTAGTCTGTGTCCTGGTGCCAGCTGCTGTCAGGGACAGATGCTTCGGAGGAAGGTGTAAGAACCCCGCCGCAGCAGATGGGCGATAATCTGCCCCCCGCCTCCGCCCGCACGAAATCTCATCCTCGTCTCCAATAGAGATTGGCTTAATAATGGGAGGCAGCGTGGCCTAACCCAAGAGCACTGGACTCAGGAGACGCAAGTTCTGTTCCTGGCTCAGCCACTGGCCTGCTGGGTGATCTTGGGCAAGTCACTGCCCTCCCTCTGCCTCAGTTTCCCCATTCGTTACATGGGGATACCGATACTGGCCTCTTTGTCACGTGCTCTGAGGTCTGCTAATGAAGGGCACTATAGGCATAGGCACTATAGGAACTGCCGCTGGAGGCAGTGCTCCTGGTCAGGGCTCTGGGACCTCCCCACGTCACCATGCCACATGTAACGAAGGGTGGAGGTGGAGGGTGGTGAGTTGAGGCCTTTGTGGCTTGAGGTTCCCATCGAGCACGGCAGCCCCTGATGTAAAAAGTCCACTTGCAGGAGCAGACAAACCTACCTGCCTCTACTGCTGGAGTTGTGCCGGTGGAGAAACCTGCCCTGCTGGCGCGTGAAAGCTCAGGCTGGGCACAGCGCTTGCTGCCCGGGAGGTCCACCCGGATGCCCCCTGGGCTGGCTCTGCCTGTGGGATTCCCAGAGCTCTGCTCAGAAGGTGCTTTATCTGCCGGAGCACTGGAAGGGGCTGACATCGGCATGTCCTGGGGCTGACCCCCGCCCCTGTGACCAGTGGGCGATTGAATTCCTCTCCCCCCACAGCAGAGCCCAGCTGCGAGGCCTGGAAGGAGGGTCCTGCCATGTCCTCCAGCTACAGCAGCAGCAGCAACAACAGCGGGGACTGGAACTGGGACCTGCCAAGCGACCGCTCCACCCCTTCTACCCCGTCGCCGCCGCTATCCACCGACGTGGCCAAGAGCTTCCTGCCGGCCCCCCAGCTGGACGACGGCATCGAGGAGACTGAAGCGACCCACTTCCTCTTCGGAGACCCCATTCCCAGGAAGAGGAAGGTGCGGAGGACGGGAGCTGGAACAGTGGGGCTGCATGGGGTTGCTCAGGGTGCAGGGCTGGTCCAAAAGCAGCGCAGTGAAGAAGGTGGTTGTGGGGAGAGTCCCTGGGGTCCGGCGGAACAGTGGTCCCCAAACTTTTCACGGTCACATCCCTCTTGCCCCTGTCTGTGCCGCACCCTGGGAACCAGGCTGGGAATGGGGCCATGGCTCAGGGGAGGGGTGAGGAGGGCATGGACAGGGGTAAGGGGGCTAAGGCTGGGAGCGGGGCTGGGAGCAGAGCCGTGGCGGGGGCCGTGGCTGGGGGCGGGGCTGGAGCAGGGATGAGGATGAAGCAGACTCACTGAAATGACAAGAAAGGGGCCTCTCTATAGGCAGGAGACAAAGGCTCGTCACAAAGGCTCGTCTCCTCCCCCAAATAATCAACTTGCTCCTACTCTGCTCCTCGTCCACACGCCCTCCCTGCCAGGCTGGGGAGGAGAGCTGGGCACTGTGCTGTGCCTTAAAGGCTGACCGGACTTGCTTTTTGGGACGGGCTTGGGAAGCGGGTTGCAGGGCCGAGGGGCGCTCCCGGTGGGGGCTGAATTACGGTACCAGCAAGGGGCTGTTGACTCTGACTCTCCAGCCAAGCCAGAGTCCAGTGCCCTGCATGGCAGGTGGGAGCAAACAGGAAGTTGGAGCAGTTTGAACTGTGTCCCTGCAGGGAGCGGGGCTTTCCCCACCGCAGCCCCTCTTCTAGCACCAGTGCTTAATTTATGCCAGCTCATAGCCCCGGCACCTCTGGGCCTGGCAGTTCTGAGCCCCCCCACCCCCCCACCCCACCCGGCACCTCTGGGCCTGGCAGTTCCGAGCCTCCCCCGGCACCTCTGGGCCTGGCAGTTCTGAGCCTCCCCCCCCCCCCCCGGCACCTCTGGGCCTGGCAGTTCTGAGCCCCCCCCCCGGCACCTCTGGGCCTGGCAGTTCCGAGCCCTCCCCCCCCCCCCGGCACCTCTGGGCCTGGCAGTTCCGAGCCCTCCCCCCCCCCCCCGGCACCTCTGGGCCTGGCAGTTCTGAGCCCCCCCCCCCCCCCCCGGCACCTCTGGGCCTGGCAAGTTCTGAGCCCCCCCCCCCCCCCCGGCACCTCTGGGCCTGGCAGTTCTGAGCCCCCCCCCCCCCCGGCACCTCTGGGCCTGGCAGTTCTGAGCCCCCCCCCCCCCCGGCACCTCTGGGCTTGGCAGTTCTGAGCCCCCCCCCCCCCCGGGCACCTCTGGGCCTGGCAGTTCTGAGCCCCCCCCCCCCGGCACCTCTGGGCCTGGCAGTTCTGAGCCCCCCCTCCCCCCCCGGCACCTCTGGGCTTGCGGCATCAGTTATGAACGTAAAAAATTACTTGAGCCCTGGCACATCTTTCATTACAAATTAAGCCCTGCCTAGCACCTTTCCTCTGGGCGCCCCAGCTGCTTTAAGACAGGAGATAATGCCCCAAACTCCCCCCAGAGAGGGGAGCGTAACTGTGCCCACATTACAGTTGGGGAAGCGGTTCAGGAGCTCCACCATGTCAGAGAGACCTGGTGACAGGGGCAGTTCTCACTGTTCCCTGCTCCAACCACTGGACCACATTCCCTCCCCACGCACACTCAGCCCAGCCTGTGGGAGTAAGAGCCTTGGCCCCCTTTCCAGGTGGGGGTCTGAGCCCCGGGGAGCGGGGCTGCCTGGGGCCAAGTGGGAGCTGTGGTCCTCATTCATCGTCTTTCTCCCTCTCCTCCCCAAGAACTCCACTAAGGTGATGTTCAAGTGCTTGTGGAAAAGCTGTGGCAAGGTTCTGAGCAGCTCCTCGGGGATGCAGAAGCACATCCGAACCGTCCACCTTGGGTAGGTGTGAGAGTGCGCTGGGTCCTGCAGTGCTCCGGGCGGTACCAGCAGGACGAGGGCCGGGAAGGAAGGAATTATGTCCTATGGGCATGGCAGGCTCTGCCAAAGTTCCTCCCCCGATTTTTTCCCTCACGTCTCTTGCATCCATATTTGGTTGCTTCCAGGTTACTTCTCCTTTCCTCGCCTCCCCCCCTCCTGCCTTCACGTCTGCCATTCAGGAAGCCTTGCATTGTAGCCTCCTGTCTTGGAGTCCATCCGCTCCATCCCTTCCCTTAATCAGCCCGAGAGATCACTGAGTGATCCCCTCCCGGCCTGTATCAGTGGGGTGAGCTGGGCGTGGAATCCCTCTGGCATTCCAGCATTGTTGGATAGGATAGGTGTGCCGCAGCGAGCAGGGTCCTTGTTGTACGAAGGCCAAAGGTGGTCTCAATTGTGGGTGTTTGGAGTGATGGGAACGATTGGGGTCGGTGGTTTCTGGTTCTGCTTCTCTAGCAGGTCCAGTTTGTGTTTTCTCTCTTTGCTCTTTCCTTCTCCTCCATGGCCAGTTTCTTTAGTACCCAGATTCTCTGGTGTTCTCGTTCTTTTTCTGCAGCCTGCAGTCTAAAAAGCTCCAACATTGCAATAGCTTCACTGCTTGCACTCGTTTTCCATCCTCATTTCCCTTTCCCGAAATAAGCAAACAAAAAATAACAAACCGGTAGCCTCCTCCTGACTGTCCTTAGCCACCACACTTAAAGCCTCTCTTAAAATCTTTACGCCAGTGTATGAAGTGCAAATCTTGCGCAGTACAACAAGCTGCGTTTTGCACCCTGCTCACTGCGCCGCTGTGACAGGATCCCCTGGTGCAGCCTGGGACCGCTGTGCCCCCTGGGCTGTCTCTCACAATGCCTGGCTAGTGGACAGCAGCAGACCCCTCTAGGTCTGTGATCACTCAGCACAACTGCATGTGGGATGCTCCCAGGAGATAGGCAGACCTCTTGGCCTTGCCCCCATGGCTGGGTCAGGGCTGGAAATGCCTCCAGCGCCTGACTCTGCTTTCCCTGTGCAGCCGGAAAGCCGATCTGGATCAGAGCGACGGTGAGGAAGACTTTTACTATACGGAGCTGGACGTCAACGTGGACTCCCTGACAGATGGGCTGTCCAGCCTGACCCCCGTCTCGCCCACCTCTTCAGTGCCTCCGGCCTTCCCCGTCGTGGAGGTGCAGCGAACCCCGCCGGTGCTGGTGAAGCCTGAGGACTCTGTAGAGTCTCCTCTGAGTCATTCAGCTCCAACAAACCTGTGCCATGTCCACACGGACCACGCCTATCAGGTGGGCCATGTGGAAAAGCAGGTGAGACCGCATTGGTGGGGAAGAGGGACACAGGTGGTGGAGTAATGCATGCTGGGACGTGTGGGCCCCTCGGTCCCTGAGCTGAAACCATCCTGGGCTCAGCCCAGGGTGAATCCATTGACGTCTCCTGCGTCGGCCCTGCCAAGTGTCCCTAGAATAGGGTGCAGCTTCCCTGCACTGGCCATGCTGCAGCCTGAGACTGCGCAGCAAACATTTTCAAACCAGGCTCCCAGATGGTTCTTGTGGAAGGAGGCAGTGGCTGGGGTATAGGAGGTGCCTCTGGAGCATGGCCCCCACCATGTCTCCATTTTGGGAGGGAAAAGCTTGTGTTACGCAGGGTGCTGCAGTGAGCCTGTGGAACTCATTGCCACAGGAGGCAGGTTTGCCTTGGTGGACAAAGGCTCAGTCTAGCCTCTGATCTTTGCTCGCATGACTGGCAGTGCTCCCAGAAGCGTGTTTGCTCCAGTTTTGTGTGTGTGTGTCAGGAGGTTGGAGCCCGGCTGTCTGATCTGGATGCACCAGGTGGGGGCCTGGATGCTTTTGCAGGTGCAGCCAGGGGCACGTGTGGAAACATGGGTGAAGTCAGAGTCCAGCTTGAGGCTGACTGAAGATCTGGGAAGTTTCAGGGAAGACAAAAGCAGCAGCTGCAGTTGCAGGGTAGAAATGATCAAGGCCTATCGCGCCTCATGTTTGGGGCAGAAATTGCTCAGCAGCTGAGCTTTGGGGATGGTCCCTCCTTGCCCACCCTGGGTGGTATTTGGGGGGCTCTCAAGTGTGTGGCATGGGCTAGTGGGAGGCAGGACACTGGAGTGAACGGGCAGCCCCTGAGTCCCACACAGACCTGGGAGCCGAAACATCCCATGGCAGGAAGGTTCTGAGAGTGTTTTTAATGCCCAAACCGTGCTGGACTTGGACTCCCTCTGCTCATCTCTCCTGCCCACCCCCTACCCCCGTTCGCTGGAGCGTTCGGATGAAGTGGTGGCCCTGCCCAGCTGGGCAGAACCCGCCTGCCAGATGGGCAGGTGGGGGCCCTTGTTCGGATGGCTGTGACATTTCTCAGCACTGACGCTGTCTGTCAGGCCTGTCCAGAGCTCTGCCCCCTCTGGGCAGTGTGGGCACAGGGCTGGGTTAGCCGGAGCTGAGCCCCATGCCTGGGAGGTCTTGCCAGGTTTTGCGCCACTGACCCGCTGCTTGTCGCCTTTGGGGCGACGGGGGCCAGCTCCCTTCCCAGCTCTCCTCGCCGCCCCCCCAGCCACATGCCCAGATGTGTCTCATCCTCTCCTGGTTACGTTTGTGGCTTTCAGGCGATGGCTCCCGTCAGCATCTCAGCTGCTTCGAAAACACTGCCTGGCGGGATGGGCTTCAGCATCTCCTGGCAGCCACCCCCAGCGCCACAGTCACCAGTTGTTTTTAAAGGGTCCCCGGTGAGTAACCAGACAGTCCCCCCACCCGCTGTTTTGGCTGGCAGGAGAGAGGCAGCCGGATTCCTAGAATGGCCCGTACCGTTACCTTAATGGGACATGCGGCTGCACTAAAATAGCACAGGTCATTCCCCAAGCCTGTCCTGCCTATGGGTCCCTGCGTCAGAGCTGCCAAGCATGACACGCTCTCTGAAAGGAGGGATGCTCCAAGTCCATCAGAGGCAAAGGAGGGAGGCACAGAGCAATTTCCTGGCTAGAATTCGGCAGACATGCAGTGGAAGTGCATGTGTCATGCAGGCGGGTGTCTGATCTGGAATGTCGTGCGCTGCAGGGGTTTGCATCTATCTTGTCTCCGTTTTGCAAACAAGTCCTGTTTCACGACAAGCCTGTGGCCTTTGACAGGGTGTTTTTGGCTTGAACCTGGGCTGGTTTTGCATGAAATTGGGACCCAGTTGCATTTAGAACCATCGTATTCTAGAGCAGAGACTGCAGAATGCTGCATTCAGCCAGCAAGACTCGGCTTCCACGCTACAGCTTCTGCCTTGCAGGGTGTGGTGTGAAAAGTGGAAAACTTTGGGCTGTGAAATGGTCCTCGGTAGAAAAGTTCCCTGTATTCCTGGATCTTTGGTTACAATGTTTGGGCTCACCTGGTGCCTCCTGCCTAGGGACTGCAGCACACTTCACACACGCGTGCTAAACTGCCTGCGCCCTGTGTGAGGTCGGGTGGTGTTTTCCTTTTACATATGGGGAAACTGAGGCACAGAGGTGCCATGAGTTGCACACGCTCGCACAGTCTGTGGCAGAACTAGGGCCCTGCTCTAACCACTAGGCCATGAAACGGGTGGAGGCGATTTTCTCCTAACCACAAGAAGGGAACCGGTCTTCTTTTCCTGACCCTGGGGGCAGAGCCAGGTTCCCCCGCCCTCACCCCAAGCATTAACACTTCTGTGGCTCTGGCTTTCCATTCCCATCCTCTTCAGCTGAGGTTTCCGCTTGGCAGGACACGTGTGGGTTGCGAGACCTGCGGAATCAAGGGAGCTGCGGCATCAGCCATAGGCTGAAATGGATGGACAATCACTGGCTCTGTGAGGCCTCCTCGGCCGTGCCAGGCGGAAGGGCATAGGGTGCGTTCTGGTGCCTGCCACCCAGATCTTGGCTCCCAGGTCTGAGTGTGGGGACCATGGGCCGAAGGCTCCTTGCCCTCCCATTGGCAAGTGTCTCCAGAGGGCAGATCCCAGTGGGTGCAGGTCTGTGCTGCTGCCCGGCAGTGACCTGTCTGCTCTCGCCCCCATGCTCACTCTGCCCCAGTGGGGTCGCGGCTGCCAGACCTATGCGTGCTGACTATGAGAGGAGGGTCTCACCGTGGGCTGTGTCGTCCCCAGGGCTGCCTGACTGCGCTCCGCCCCGTCGGCGTGGGAGAGAAGCGGCCACAGATCCCTCACCCGACCGTCACCGCGGCGCCCCCCTCTGTGCCAAAGCCAGCCGCAGGCACCAGGTAAGTTGGGGCAGTGCTAACCGCCCATTCCTGCTGGATCACAGCCCGACCTGATCCTCCTGGAGCTGGAACCTGGGGCTTTAGGGAGAAGTTGTCCCTGATGCATAGACACCTAAGCCATCCCCCCCAGCCCTGCTGCCAGCCTGAGAAGAAGCCGAGCTCAGGGGCAGCTGGGCACTTCAGGTGTGTGAACATTTAATCTCATCCATGCCCCATAGACAGCTGGAGAGAAAAGGCCACCTGGGACTGCTCTGGGAGCCAGATCCCTCCCCAGCTCCAGTAGTCGCCTTGTCTTAGGAGGCCTGGAGGGGAGGGAGGCCCCGGTGCAGGGACCTGTGTCTGGAGTGTAGCTAGGTGCTGCCCAGGGAGGCGACCCAGCGCTGCTCCAGCAGCTCAAGAGATTGTGACACCAGGTTAACGTGCAGCTTGTGCTGTGAGCGTGCTAGGGGAAGGCGTCTGGGACAGGGGAGATGGGGCATGTGAGGACGAGCCACCAGCTTGGCGAGGCCTTGCAGAGCCTGCTCACCCCACTGAACAGATATCACGTTCTGAAGCTTGGTGGCTAACCGTGTTCCGGCCTCGCCCCTGCCCCCGCCCCTTTCACCCACTGCACAACTGGGGGAAGCCTGGGGCGGGAGGGGAACCTCGCGGCAGGGCAGGACCATGCCAGTTAAATGCTTCTAGAGATGTAGGAGCTCCCTGTGCTGGGAGCCAGTGGGCTCGTGCTAACGCTCCACATTCGGTCCTTCCCCGTCGGGTCACCAAGACCCTGGTGACGCCGCTCCCGGCTAGAGGGCTTGGCTCCGTTGGCTCAGGGGATAGCAGCGCCCCGGGAGTACATTGGCCTCTGTCCCTGCTGGGCCTTGTCTCCTGCACTGAGGGTGTTGCTTGCGCTCCCTTCTCCGAGGCGGAGCCCCGCTTTGACGGTCCTGTCTGCTCTTCTCTCCTAGGAAGCCCCGCGGCGAGGCCAAGAAGTGCCGCAAGGTGTACGGGATGGAGAACCGGGACATGTGGTGCACAGCCTGCCGGTGGAAGAAAGCTTGTCAGAGGTTCGTCGACTGAGCGCCCCCCACCGCCCCGCGCCTGGCCCTGCTGCCCGAGCCCCCAGGCCCCTCTGGCTCCATTGGAACCTCCGAGCTCTGGAAAGTCAGCATCAGTGTCAACGCTTCCTTCTTGCACGTTTTGCACTTCAGGTGCCTTAGAGCCCCGACCCCACCTCCTGGCCCCCAGGGACTCAGCTGTGGCTAGCCGGAAACTGCCCTGGACTCAGGAAAAAGGAGCCCCTTGGCCTGCAATTGCTCAGAGGAATTGTAGAGCGGCGATTCTAGGCGTGGGGGGGAGGGGTGAAAGGAAGGGGCTGTCCTTGAAAAGGAAAAACTCATTTCTCGCCTCCACCCCGTTGGTGCGACACGGCTCCCGACGCCATCTTACATCAGGTTCCCTCCGGGATTGGGCCCCTGAGAGCCATTTGTCTGGCACTATATTTGTGGTTTTTTGCGGAGCCTTGTCCTGTCTCCTCCCTGCCAGCGTCGTGCTCTTGTCTCTTGGAAGCTTTACATTTATGCACATGTACGCACGGAGCTTTTCTGATCACTGTCTTTTGGAAATAAGCTATTTTCTCTTCCTTCACTACGTTCCTCCCGCCGTCTGACTGCCTTCAGGGATCTGGCCGAGCCAGGGAAGTCTGTGCGCTGGGATCCGGCGGTGGGAGGCCAGTATCAGCTGCCAGCTCCGTATCACGCCGTGGGAAAGGAGGGGAGTGGACCTGGTACTGTGCGCGCACAGGAAGCCCAGAGCTCCTTTCCCTCTTGGTTTTTGCTTTGGAATCTCCCCGACCACAGTTCACCACCGAAATGGACTTTAGACCAAGAAAAGGACCCAGCTCGACCTCCCGCTGCAGCCCGCTGGGATGTGACGAGGTTCCGAGCAGCAGTTTTCTACCCTTCTTTTTTCTCTCTTGGTTTTAAGGTGCCATGTCTGATTTGAGTCCTGACTCTGGTGGGCTAAAACACCCAGCGTCCCTGGGGGAAGGGGGGACGGTGCTGTGTGTTATCTCCCCCACTACTGCAGGGAATTCTCGATTGGGGGGAGGGCGGGAGGGCGAGGATGTGAGATGGACACAGCAACAGATCCTCAACCATTTGAAGACACTTGTATGGTCAGATCTTTGAGCTCTGTGTCCAGAATGGACACGGGGTGGGGGGGAAGCGGCGGTGGGAGTAACTATGCCTACGAATAAGCTGTGTCTGGGAAAAGCGGCCTCTGTTCACCGTCCTTTTCCGCGTGGAAAATGTGGCTCACTACCTGCCCCTCCCCTAGCCACACCTGTTCTGTCCCCCCTCTGCGTGCGGAGTCCAGATCCCCGAGTGCAGAGACGGGGGACTTGTGTCCACCCAGGATGAGGTATTAAAGTTTTTTTTTGTTTTTTTTATAAAGGAAAAAAAAATCTGCTCCCGTGGCAACGAGAGCGCCCGGAAGTGCCTGCGTCAACGCGCCCATTTGCACTAAGCCAAACTGCACAAAGAGTTTTCTTTATTCTTTTCTTTGTGTGTGTGTTTTTTTAATAAAATATATTAAAGGTTGTATTTTAAATATTCCCTCCCAGGGCACGAGAGAGAGAGTGAGAAAACCCTCATCATCTTGCTTTCCAAAAGCATGTCTCTAGATTTGTTTCTGTAGGGACTATATTTCCCAGAATCCTTTCTCTCTCCCATCACCCCCCTACCCCCTTTGGACACCCTGTTTATAAGCAAGCAGCACTGGTTGCTGGGAAATGTAGTTTTCCCTTCATGCATTTTTTTTGTTTGTTTGCCCTGCAGTCTTGAGTGCAACAACCCAGACAACGTCCACTGGAATTTGCCTTGGTCGTTAATGTCTGAGATAATCCCCAAAAAATTAATTTGCTGGATGCAAAGACGAGAGTCTCTGTGTATGCGTGTGTTTACGAAGCCGTATTTTGTAAGATTGTTTTTTCAGTATTTGGAGCCTGGCTCAATTCTATGTGTGTTGTTGTTGGTTTTTTTGTAAACAAAACCAATTGTCTGTGCACCAAGTGGCCCGGCTAAGGTGGATTTGAACAGAGAAAGCTCCCTATGATGAATGTATAATGAATACTCCTCTGCTGCTTTTTGTGCCTAAGCAGGACGGTCTCTGCTGGGGGAATACTCCAGAGCTATGGTCTTCGGCAGGGTGCTTAGGCAGGTGTCTAATTTAAGTATGTTAAGTGGTACTAAGGAGACCACTGAAATCCCACTTATGCCCACAATATAGGTGGGACTTGGGGGGTGTCCAAAGGGCCACTCTTGCTTAAACTTGTGCACCAGCAGAGACTTGTAGCGCAGCCCGGAGCGGCAGGTTTTCCGCTTCTCTTCCTGCAGCCATGCGCTTGGGCTGTGACCAGAGCTGGCGGAGTGATAATCGCAAGGACAAGGCTTTTGAGAGTAACCCGCGATTTCTGGGCAACTCACCGGAGCTGCCTTCCTGGGCCCTGATTTTCAGCACTGAAAACCCAGGCCCCTCTTAAGGTAGCTCCTGTTGGGCCCCTGACCTCTCTAGGCTTTGAATAATTTTCGTAATGGGCTGTCTCCATCTGTCCCCCCTCCCTTCTGCTTGTAAGTTGATCGTCGTCACTAGCCCTTGGTGCTAGGCTGGGGGTGAATAATTGACCGATTAAATGTGGGAACTTTGTGCAATTTTCAAAAACGTTTGCTCTCCCCTTCCCGCCCCCTGGTTACAGTGTGTGTAGAGGGTGGCTCTGGAGGAGAGACAGCGTGTATGTGGAGGTTGCCCTGGCCATAGGCTACCTGCAGAAATCCCCAGGGGAAAGATATCTGGAAATAGTTCAGTGACTCTACACTTCGCGCCAGACAGCGATTAATCTCCCAGCAGCAATAATTAAGATGGGGAAACTGAGGCAGTGAGCTCCAGGGATTTGCCCAAAGCCACAGGAGTCAGTGTGAGAAGCTCTGCCCTTCCCAGCTCCCAGTCTGGTGCTTAGGTCACTGCCTTGTGTCGCTGCTATTTTGTTGTTCTGCTGGCAGCGGCCTAAAGCAGGTCCTGCTCTGCGCTGGCACCCGGCTTAAAAAGCCAAAGGGGAAAGTGATCTTGAGCATTTCAAGGCCCTTCTTGGGCAGGGTCCAGCCTCCTTTAACGCCGCTCTCCCTCTGTTGCAACATTGCTTGTCGCAGCAGGGCTGCTCCTGCTTGCACTGGGTCCGGCCCTGGAAACCTGCAGCGTTCCATTCACGGGTGGGGCAGGTCACCCGTGGTGAGAACTGGGCTGCAGGGCTGAGCCCCACGCAGCAGCGCTGGCCCCTCGCGAGTGCTTCCTATCTCCAGGATTTTCATAGGGACAGGCGGAAGTTTACGTGTCCCACCTGCGTCAGCAGGTTGATTGTTTCCAGGGAGGCGAGAGCTTGGCCTAGTGTAGTGCCGGGCTGGTACTGGGCGTTTCGTAACCAGGGAGGATGATCTGATGGGACACACCGGTCCAGGTTGTTTTTCTGCCACACCCACGGACTTGCTGCATGGCTTTGGGCAATTAACGTGGGGCTTGATCTTCTTGCATCTGTGTCAGTGGGAGCAGGATCCAGTGCACCTCACCCCTGTGTAAAACAAGGATAATGCTGGCTACCTCCAGGGGACAACAGGAGGCTTAATTCACAGGTGGGTGTCTGGGTGCTGGGAGACTTGGCTAGGAGCGTGGCAGGTCAGTGTGTGTTTGTAACTAAGGTGGGGGAAAGGGAGTCCTGAGTTGGGTCTGTAGTGGTGTGAATGCTCATGGGTGGGGGGAGCTCCTGAATGTGAGAGGTACAGAGCCATAGGTCAGGAGTGTTAGTCTCGTGTCTGGCTGAGAAGTGACCCCAAGCCTGACTCCATGGAGGAACGCCGTGTCCCAGTTTCCATCCTGCATGGATTTGGGGTGTAGCAATCACCTACACAAACCTGCCCTTTTTGGGTGTGTTTAAAACAAAAACCAGCCATTAATAGAGCTCTGATTGGTGCTAAGCACAGGAAGAAAATGGTGGGAGGGTTGTGGTGTGGGGATTCCTAGCCCAATGATTCCTGGCCTGCTGTCGGTGTGGGGGTGGAGGGGTGACTGTGTATGTTTTGGGGGCAGGGGTGAACTGGGGGGATTCTAGCCTGATGATGCTACAGCTACCCATGTGATCAAACGGGGGGTGGGGGAGTTATTTTTAAGTAAAAATACTGAGAATTTTTTAAAGCATTTTAATGGTTCTCTGACCGTTCAGTGGCATTTTCCCATTGTTGAGAAACATCACCGAAAACTTGGTTGGAAGTTTTGCCGGTTCTGCTGTGCAAGTCTGAGGGGAGGGCTGGGAAAGCAGAGTCCTGGGACACCAATTTCCAGATTGCCGCCATCTTTTACTGCCCCTGAAGAATTCCCCAAGATGGCTGGAGGGACTTTAATGCTGCAACTCCCTCATGGTTGCTAGGCTGGTGCTGTCCTTGGTTCTTTTCAGGCTCCACTCATGGGAGCTTTATCTGATCATTCTTGATCTCCTGACTCAGGTCTCCAGACCACTGGCTCAGGATGGCTGAGCAATAGCATAATGGTGGCTTTCTTGGGGGGCGCTCTGACTAGCCATGGGCCTATGCTGAATCCTCCCAGGGGAGAGGGGTTGGGATGCAAACCCTAGATCCAGCTGGTTCCTGCTCTGTTTCTCAGCTGATCTGGTGGGATCATAGGAATCTCCTGCCACTTCCAAAGACCTGAGAATTCAGCAGGGTCAAACCTTCCCCTAATTTATCCCCAGCTGGAACCCCTGCCCAGGTGCCACCTTGGCCAGCTCCGGTGCTTGTACTCAGAGCAAGGTGACGTGGGGCTTGGTGCAGAGGGCCCCAGGCAGCAAGGCAGCGGAGCAGCCAATGGGGTAGTATCCCAGCACGGTTCTATAGAGCGGAGCTCACCTGCCCGCACTCCAGGACGAATCATTCTGAGCTCTGGTGGTCTGGGCTTTTTCCCTCCCTCTCAAGCTCTGTGGATCCATATTTGCCCGTTGCTGCACCGTTCCTGAGCTTCCCAGCCACTCAGAGCTACTGGATCCAGCAGAACCTGCCTTCTCTGGGGGAGCCCCCGGGGGAGGCTGGAGGGTCATGTGCCCCAGGTTTCTTTCAAGGTAGAACACTGCATGGTGTAGTAAGGCCCTGCTAGCACTACCACTTGTCCACGGCCAGGGGCATAGGTTCAGAGCTGGCGCTGGTCTGTAGTCACCAGAAGTCTCCCTTGGAGGGCTGGCCAGTGGCTTGGGACCCAAGCCCTGCCTGTGGTGTGCCAATTCTGAGGGTAAATCAGGGAGTTTGGGGCCTGGGGCTGGCCCTGCTCACTAGCACACAACTCACTTTTATTAAGAAAGCGAATTTGCACTGTGATTTTCCCCAGGCACGGAGGGGAGGGGTGGGGAGGGGTGCGCCTCTTGCAGCCACAGGAAAGTGGAGAAGCGTAATCCCAGGGAAGGGGCTGCCCAAGCAGCAGGGTCAGTGCTGCTGACACCAGTGGGCCTGGTGCATTAAATGACTATGTCACTGCTTTCTTCAGCATGTTCATCCCCTTTTGCTGTAAGATCTACCCATAAATTCCCAGGACCTCCTCCCACAGGGCTCAGTTCCTGCTTCCCCAGCCCAGATCCTAGCACTGCCCCGGTGCCAGCACTGCAGACTCAAGGATTTCTCCTGGTGTGGGGCGGGGGAGCTTGTCTGGGCCTCGGGCTGGTTCGGGCAGGGTTGCAGTCCTAGTGCATGGTGGGTCTCAGCGATAAGACAATCCTACATCCCCAGTGGCTGGTGTCTTTTAAAGGTCCAACAGGCATGTCCACTGGATGCTCGAAATAGTATTTATGGGGAAGTGGCAGAAACGTTGCCTAAAGCTGGCGGACTGAGTATGGGACTGGCTGCAGGGGACAGGTGGGACCAGGCCGGAGGGAGCGCGGGCATCCCATGGCTACTGATCATGCTCTGAAAAGCAGAGGGGAGTCTCTTCCCTGACCCGTGGGAAAACCCCTCTGTGTTTTGCTGTGCAGGGTCCTGGCTCCTTCTGTGCAGCCTCTGATGGGTATCAAGTGGAGATGGGGCCCTGCTGGCAGGGCTGTGGATGCGATGGGGGATTGGGCTGACACACACAGCTGGCTGGAATTGCTGTTTCAGCAGCCGTGGGGGCCCTGCAGTGGCTGCCCAAGGAATCCTGGTGGCCTTTTTCCTTTCTCTGGTGGCACTTGATACAAACGAGCTTGATGCTGGGGGAGAACAGGGCTGCCAGGGCTACCTACCTGGCCGTGGCAAATGCAAGTGACTGAGGCTTCTGCGCCTTCAGTGCTTTGAAGGGCTTTGGCTGGCAGTGCCACCCTGGCCCCAGAGATTGGCCACCAGCTCCCTGGCCTGCGGGGACCTTTCACCAATTCCAGCCTCACTGCTGCTGTTCACAGAGGTGTCGCCTCCGGCCTTGTGCAGCGAGGGGAGGGAGCATTGCAGCAAGTGCCCTGACAGCTGTGTGCACGCGTGTTCTCCTAATGCAACAGATACGTTCTTTGAGGATTGATGCCAGAGGAACAGGGAATACACAACAGATATTTGGGTGGACCAAAGCTGTGCTACATACTAGCCACACTCCGCACACCCGCATGCCCTCTGTACAGGCCGCCACAAGTCAGGGGACTCGAGCCACCCCCCCTCCCTAGAGGTGAATTTAGCTCTGAGCTGTGAGAACCTGCTGGTCATCAGCCAATGAATGCAGCTTGTTTCCCTGGGGTGTGTGATGTTACACGTTTCTCTCCCCTTGTGGGACACTGACAGGTTCATGCACTAGGGGTCTTTGTAGGTACTGATGCCTTTTGCAGCTGCACTGAAGCGGGGTTGGGCTGGAGGTCCCTCTGCTTGGATTTCCTGGCCCTTGTCTGGCCCTCACAGGTTCCTTTAGGAACCTGAGGTCCTGGGTAAGACCACAAAGTTTGGGCAGGAACAGGTGTCAGACAAGCCCTTTCTCTAGCCCTTGTCGCCTGCCCTGTCCACTGGTACCGAGCCTCTGCATTGCACACTAACCCCAGTGCCCTGGCCGGCAGAAGCTCTGCGGTGGAAGACTGCACCAGGGCCCGTGCATTAGCTGAGCCAGCACTTCCTTCCAAAGATGGCAGAGTGTATCGCAAAGGGGGGGGGAGGCACCACGTGCCAGGTCCCACGGTGCCCCATTGGCGAAGGGGAAGGCATGATCATGCACTTTGTAGGCGCTCTGCAGCCTAGTCAGTCCTCATTTGAGCTGTTCAGACTGGAGGGAAAGCAAAGATGAGGGATGCGAGCAGGTGTAGGCAGAGCCTGCGATCCTACCAGTGGTGAGGCTCCTGTGGGATCCCAGTCCCTGCACACGTCAGTCAGGACCAGAGCGGAGGGACATGCACTAGGCTGGGCTTGGTGGGGAAGACAGTAAGAGGCCACGTGCCATCTCCTGCAACTGCGCAAACCCGCCCAGGTTGCTGACTCGAGGCAGCCTGAGACTAAGCCGAAACAGCCTGTGGGGATCCCAGGCCGGGGAAAAGTAAGGAAGCCAAACAGCGCTTTGAAAAGGAAAATCAGGGTGTGAGAGGGTGGTTTTTAAACGGCCATAAAAAACAAACGGAACAAGTGGAACCAGCCTTGGAATGACCTGGGCTAGAATGTACCAAACGGGCCCAGAGACTTGCCCTCTGGGACCCAAGATTGTGGCTTTTCCTGGCAGGAGCATGCAGGGAGGGGCGCACCAGGGGATGCCCCATTTTCAAATTTTCTTCCAGGATTTTGCAAGTGGAATTTGGGCCGATGCTACTTGTCGCACGTGTGCTTCGCTCAGGTCCCGCTTGTGCTGGGAATCCTGGGCCCCTGGAAGGGAGGGTTTGTCAGAGACGAGAAATAAAAGATTTGTGTTTTTCAGATTCATTCCTCTGTCTGCCTTTTGTGCGCGGCTCAGGGGGAGAGTTTGGGTGGGGCGGCTGAGCCGCAGCGCTGGCTGCTGGCTCGCAGGGCAGGGTAGTGGGGCTGACGGGAGCTGGGTGTGTAGTGACCCATCCCCAGTACTCACCAGTGGGGAATGGAACATGGGAGCGGGTGCCTGCTGGTGTGCTCGAACACAAATACTTCCCTGGATCGGAGCTTAGGGGCTGTGGCCTCTACCCCTGCCACCAATGGAGTGATGCCCGTCAGCTTGCCGAGCAGTAAACTCTTGGACAGAGCCGCCACCGGAGGGCATGTGGTGCGGGGAACCAGCCTGTTGCATTTGCCAGGCCTGGTGCTTTGTTTCCCCACGACCCAGCTGCAGACCGGTGCCGGTCCCTGAGATTTCCCTGACCGTGTAGGAAGGCAGCAAGCCAATCCCTGCTATCAACAAGGTTGAGAAACACTGAACTTCGTGCTTCCCGGGTAAACTGTACTTGCCGCCCATTGGGTGGTCCCAGCTCCCCTACCGCAGAGCTGCCTCCAGCAGCGTCACCCCTTGCAGTCCCAAGTAAAATGGGACAGGAATGGGACAAGTTGGGCTTGCTCCCTGGCCTGATGGAGCTTCCATCCAGCAGGGGTAGGGGGCCTGCACCTGACTGTTGGAAGGGTGCAGCCAGGCCCCCGCAGCTGCTCCGTTTGAAAACTCAGCTTGCAGCTGGCTGCCCCGAGGTGGAGAACCAAGCCCAGGTCATGAGGAGCGCTCTGCCTGCATGGCTGAAGCTGTAGCTCTCCAGGCCACGTGCTCCTGGTGTGGATGCAGCTTATACCAACAAAACGTGGCCAGCACAGCTTACTCCAAGGAATATGCTGCCACCAGCACAGCTCTGCTGGGCAAGCTCTGGCTATGCTATGGCCTTGTGCTGGCACAGCTCTGTCCGTCACAAATCCCACCTGGGCTGGGCAGAGCTCTGCTAGCTGACACCGCTGGAGCTTGGCCACTTCATAACCTGCCACTTCCTACCGGTGCCACCCCCCCCCCTTCTGTCTTAATCAGGCCCTGACATCAGTGGGTTGTGGCCACATTCTACCTGGGGCAGGATGGGGTCGTAGACAGGCCCCCCTCTTCTGCACTGGGGCGCTGTCAAATTCTCAGTGCCAGGATTATCTCGTGGCTCAAACCATCTTGTATCCCCACCACTGTCAGGGTCCCCCAAGCCCTTGCTTGTAACCACGGCACTAGCTACCAAGGAGAAGTAACCCTGGCAAAGTCTGTACTTCTAGCTACTGGTGTAACTGGAACTGGGGCCAAGGAAGCGTAGCCAGTGCTGTGGGCCAGCTCTCCAGGGGCTCACCCTTGAGTGGGACCAGCTGCTCAAAGGGCGCTGCTCCCTCCCACCCAGCGCACTAGCCCACCGGCCCGCAGCGGGCCTGGGAGGAGTGCAGGGTGACAACAGATGTAACTTAGTCAAAGGGAACTCCTACCCCACC
Organism: Gopherus flavomarginatus; assembly: GCF_025201925.1. Taxonomy (NCBI): domain Eukaryota; kingdom Metazoa; phylum Chordata; order Testudines; family Testudinidae; genus Gopherus; species Gopherus flavomarginatus. The sequence goes on along the minus strand of NC_066627.1, from coordinate 49,031,224 downwards.
AGATACCAGGTTAGGGGTCTGCACAGGGGTCCCAGCTAGAGGCCAGAGAGGCTTGTGCTAACCTGCTGAGTGACAATGGCAGCCTGGCTTAGACTGCTGCAAGTCCACATCCGTCTGGGACACAGATCATGCTGCCCCTCAACCAGTGGCCCCCGCATAGGGTCACAGAGACAGAGGGAGAACCTGGTCTCTCCTGCCCATCTAGGCCAGGCCTCTACGGTGTGGGCTAAAGGAGAATCCTTCTTAGCTCAGCACTATAGGGCCTCTGGTGCACACACCACATGGAGCCACTCTGATTCCAGCCAGGGACATAGGGGTGTAGGCTGCCTCCAACTTCTCCCTTGCTCCCGCCCCAGACAGCTCATTCCAACAGGCCCCGAGTTCAAGGGGTTGTGGGGCAGAAGGCTCAGGGACTTCTCCCCTCCTGCACAGCAGTGCAAGCGTCAGAGGCTCTGGGGAGCAGCAGTCCCTCCTATTGCTCCTTTAACTCATCAGGCACATACACAGCTTCCCCGCCTCGAACACGCCTCAGCCCATCCCTGGTGCCAGCAGCCGGGACTCTGAGCCATGAGGTGATGAAGCCTCGCACGTGGCTTGAGCCTCGTGGCCTCTTCTAGGGTTGCCAGGCATCCGGTTTTTGATTGGAACGCCCAGCCAAAAAGGGACCCTGGTGATGCCAGTCAGCACTGCGGACTTTGCCGTTAGAAGTCCAATCGGTGGCATAGCAGGGCTAAGACAGGCTCCCTGCAGCTCCTGAAAGCAGCCAGTATGTCCTTGAGGCCCCTGTGTGCAGGAGTGGCCAGGAAAGCTCTGTCCTCTGTGCCTACCCCAAGTGCTGGCTCCGCAGCTCCCATTGGCTGGGAACCATGGCCAATGGGAGCTGCGTGGATGGTGCCTGTGGGCGAGGGCAGCGCATGGAGCCTCCTAGCCACCCTTGCGCTTAGGTGCCGCAGGGACATACTGGCTGCTTCTGGGAGCCGCTTGAGGTAAATGCCAGCTGGTGCCTGCACCCTAAACCCTATCCTGGATCCCAGCCCTGAGCCCCCTCCCAGAGCCTGCACCCCAACCCCTTCCCACACCCAAACTCCTGCTCAAAGCCCACCCCTCCTTCACTCTGAACCCCTCGGCCGAGCCCAGTGCCCCATCCTGCACCCCCTCATTCCCCCCCCCCCGAGCTCGCACCTGCCGGAGTCTGGTGAAAATGAGTGTGTGGGGGGGGGGGGAGGAGGATGGAGTGAGTGGGGGGAGGTGTGGGGCAAGAGCGTTCGGTTTTTCTGCAAGCAGAAAGTTGGTGACACGAGCTTTTTCGCCCAGTGTAGCGCCTCCCCCTCCCTCCCCCACGAGCAGGGCAGGTCCCGGGCTGGCAGTGACCCGAGCAGAAGTAGGTGGGCACCACTTGTTGCTGGGCACAAGCCAAAGCAAAGTGTCAGGGCTGGGCTGGCTCTGCATGGGGCAGGGCCCAGCACGAGGCCTTAAGTTACGCCCCCCCCACCCCCCAGCACTGCCCTGCCCCAGCCACACAAGGCCTGGTGCTGGGGGGCCAGGTGCAGCTAGGGCTCCCCCTGCTGCCCATCGCCCGATACTGCAGCTTGCGCCATGGCAGGCCTCCCCCCCTGCCCCAGCCCCCACAGCCACTCCTCACCAGAGCAATTCAGGGCATGGTACAAACAACTCCTGGGTGGAGGGACTGCACAGAAAGGCTGCATCCCTGCCCCCTCCCCGTATGCAGGGATAAGAATAAACTGCCCCCCCACCCCATACGCCTGGGCCAACAGCAGCCTAAGGGGCTCAGCAGGGCTTCTATATCACTGCACGATCCCAGCCCTGTGGCTGCAGGTCACGCCACCGCCCAGCCACGCCGCAGATGACAAGCTCCGGGGGTGTGGGGGTGTGGGGGCTGTGCACACACATGCTCTGTCTTGCAGCACCTCTGGGGTAGGGCGCCTCCTATGTCCCGGTTTGGCAGGACAGTCTAAGCCCTGGCCTGGCTGGCCTGCCTTGCTTGGCAAAACTGGGCATTTGTCCCAGCCAACTGCTCACCAGGCGGCAAGAGCAAACTGGACAAATGCCGCTTTGCCAAAAAAAAGTGGGGTGCCCCCCCCTGCAATGGAAGACCATGGCAGGGGGAGGGGGAGCAAGCAGTAACACTGGCCCTGCACCGGAGTGTGGCCCAAGGAGAGCAGCTTGGGCCAGGCCAGCTGTGCATGGGTAGGCAGCAGGGGGGGGGTCTTGAGCTGGCCCCATGCAGGTACAGGGGAGAGGGTGTTGATGGGGGCTTTGGGCCAGTCCTGTGTGGGTGGCAGTGAGGCTTGGGCTGACTGCATGGGTGGGCAGTGGGGCCTCGTGCCAGCCTCACATGTGGGGAGAGAATGGGAGGTGTCTCAGGCTAGCAGACCCTTACTGGCAGAAGACAGGATGGGCAGGCTCATTGTGTGTGTGAGGGGGAAGCAGGGGGCTGCAGTTTGGCCCCCGTGTGGTGTCCTGTTTTCCTTTTGGGAAAATAACAGCTCCCTTCTCCGTTGGAGCATTGCTGGTGAACAGGAGCCTGCCAGGACCTTGTGTGAGCGAACGGGTGGTGGTAAGGAGCGATTCATCCTACCCCCTTCTCAGGCTGCTCAATCCCTACGCGGCCCAGCGTATACAACCCCAGATAATGTTTTCACCCCTCAGCCATAAGGCCAGGTGAGCAGCTAGGCATGAAAGGAGACAGCGGCCCATGGTTGAGTGGGAAAAGGGATGGGAGTGAATGCCTGGCTGGCAGCATGCTGTACTCATTTGTTCCCTTACACCAGCAATGCATCCAGGGCTGCACTCCTGCCAAAGCCCCAGCCATCTGTGCCTGGAGCTGCAGCAAGACCCAGGTTACTGCTCACTCCAGGAGCAGGATGTTGGGCCCATTTGCACCATCTGTTCATTCCACATAGAAGATTGTGTACTTCCCCCCAGCTATGGCAGCGAGAGACCTCCTTTCCCTCGACCCACTTCCACCCCCCAAAGCTGGAATGGCCACAGCCAAATCTACTAGAGGGCAGCGGGTACCTCTACACCAGGTTACTGACAGGCCAGCGCGTAGGAAGAGCTAATGGCGTTCTTGCCCATTTTACCAAATACCAGCTCAAGCCCCTCCCCAGAAACCTGGGAAACTAAATGCCTTTCCTGGGCATCTTTAATAGGCAATACTTCCCCACTCACAAGCATGGAGTCTGAGTATGAAGTATCCAAGGAAAAGGGGATATAGAATCAACTCAGGAACAGTAACAACAGGTGTGTGTATGTATAAAATAAATCACTCACCCCATGGTATCTTTGGCAGAAGATCAGCTCAGTTCCCGAAGGGCTGGTGTGAGCAGGGTCGCTCCAGGCACCAGCGCAGCAAGCAGGTGCTTGGGGTGATCATTGGAAAGAGGCAGCACATCCAGCTCTTCAATGGCAATTCAGTGGTGGGTCCCTCAGTCCTTCTCGGAGGGAAGGACCTGCTGCCGAATTGCCGCCAAAGAATGAAGCAGCTGCAGTAGAGCTACCATCGAAGTGCCACCAATCACGGCTTTTCCCCCCACCCCGCTGCTTGGGGCAGCAAAAATGCTGGAGCCAGCCCTGCATGTGATACCTAATAAGAAAATGCCCCTTCTAACAATTTCTGTCCTCTTCTGCTTCACTTACAACCTCTCATTGTTGGTTGGTTGTCACAGTCACCTGCTCCCTCTGCTACTGCACTCCACTCACCATTGATTATCCCAGTCCAGAGCTCAACAAGCCCATCTCCAACCTCTAGGGGAAATACTAGGCAGTCTGGCCATGAGTCTTCATCATTTAACTCAGCTGTGATTCTTTCAGTATAGTAGGGACAAAACTTGCCCTTTTGGTGTCTGTCCATATTTCACTATCCAACCATCCCAGACAGAGGATATGGTTGGGGTGACCCCTCATCCAGGGCACTTTTGGTGCAGTTCTTTTGCCTTCTGTCACCCCGCAAGGATAACACCATTTCATTATCCTTTCACCCAAAAAACAAACTGATTTTCACCACCACCACCACTAAAATTTCACATAACAAGAATGCAAATGAGGTCTGGTTAATTGTCTCTTCTCCCTGATTACCAGTAGATGACAGCAGAGAGCTGTTTCCCCTACAGAGCTCTGGCGTTCTCAAGCAGCTGTGGGCCACTTTCTGCTGCTGGCCCATAAATGGTAGCAGCAAATGCCCTCCACTCTAAATTCCAGGCTACAGGTCTCACACCACATATAAAAAACAAACAAACGAACAAAAACCACCTACATGAAAAATGTTAAGGCTGTAAACCCAAGGACCCACCATTTAGGGAATGCCAGATTTACAGTTGCTCCCTTAATCCAGACTCCACGTGCATCCATCCTGTCCACTAGAGCAGCAGTTCTTAACGGGGGTCAGAGGCTCAAAGGGGCCTCAGTGCCAGGAGGTACCCCTGAAACAGCAGCTGTCTCCACCCTGGGTAGCACTGAGAACGGAGACAGTTTCCCTGGCCTTCATGTCAGTGCCACAGTGATGTGGTTGGAGGTGGAACAGGCTCCTTGGGGGCGACGTAAAAGAAAAGGCCATACAGAGATGTGCATTTTCTTGCTTCCTCCTCTTTAAATTTACAGGATTTTCAGGCTCCTTTCAGAAACTCTTCCCTGCACCTCCAGAAGGGGCTCACTGAGAAAGCCTGTTCTGAGAACAGCATTCGCTGGGCGGAACACACGTCATGGGGAACCCTCCAAACATGCACCTGAAGCACAGCTTTTAAAGCCAGACCTCCTCTCACCTTCTCCCATAGCTCAGTATAGTGCAAAGGGCCATAACCAGGAGTAATGGCGTCGAATTACGAAGGGGAGGCCTTTTGCTTATGATATTAAGGAAAACTTCCCAAGAGGTGGAAAGGCTTCCCAAGGAAGAGAAGCCCCATCGTTTGGGACATTTAAAACTAGACTTGTCAAACAGTCATAAAGGTACAGCTGGAAACATGTGCCTACATCAGTGGGGAGAGGAGTTGGGTTACCCCTGGAATTTCTATTACAATTTTTCCATGAAGCCTAATGGAAAATGGTTTTCAGTTTAGTAAGAAAATCTAAGCTAAGGAAAATATCCATCAAAATGTAGAAATGTTAAAGAAAACTTCAAGCCAGAGTAGCTCAATCGGACTCCAGATTCACTGATAGGAAAAAAGGAGCTTGAGGAAGAAGGGATTCATGCTTCTTTATAAATCTCCCTGCATGAGCTGGACTTAACATGGTCCCCTCTTATTCCAAAATGAATAGTTCTGATGCTCAGGTGGGCTTCAACAGGGTGCCTCTGTGGAGACAATTTAATGGGGGAAAAGGCCATTCAAGATTCTGAACTAAACTCTCTCAAGTGATATTATGGGACTCCTGGACGTCTATCACATTTCAATTAGTGTGTGAAAAAACCAAGACAACGTGTTTTAGCAGCAATTTCCCAATTTATTAAAACTGATTGATTTTTGCAAGTATGTCTAAGCTAATCCCGTCACATAAAGTAATCATAATCAATAGGCATACCTTTGGCATGCCTAGGCAGACAAGAAACTGTGAGATCAACTAGAAAATAAGGTAATATTTACCTGAACTACATTTACAGAAAATCAGTACAACACAGCCATGTTCTTCCACTGACTTCTGATTACTAAAATCTCCCCACCTCCCCAAAATATTAAACACATCTCCAATACAAACACAGGTTTATAATAATTAATATAAAGTCAGTATAATATAGAATATTCCCAGCAAAAAAAATAGTCAACAATCTTCAAACACTGTCTTGGTGTTTTTTTTTTTTTGTTATTTTTAGTTTTATTTTTGTAGACAGGTTTAAAGCATGTTGAAAAATAAATATATATGAAAGCCTACACACAGCACTCTTACTATCCAGAAATTCTAAAAAAGGCAGAAATTCAAAACACAATATAGAATCTAAAAATAAAAAGAACCATTAAGTATGGCTTTCTTAAGAGTTGCACATGTCACAGAATGAGCTAAAATAAGATTATCTTTCATAATATTGCAAAAAATTCCAGTTTTTGCATTTTCTTGGAGTTTTTTTTTCTTTTTTAAAGGATGATGTGCAAAATTGGAAGCATTAAGGTGGATCTTTTTCACAGAGGTGCCTATTCAAAGATGGCAGTGTTCTGACCCAACGCTCTACTGCAAATTGAGTCAAAATATATAACTTTATCAGGAACAAGAGTTTGACACATAACCCAAAGTAATAAATTCCCAAACATACATATATATAAAAAGTCAACTGAATGCGATTTTCACTTTGGAGTTGCAGAACATTTAAAGGCATAATTCAAGATACAAAACACAAAATGGGACCTAATGCTAAAGTAGGTTTCCTTTTGATAAGAAAATATTCCTTTGATAGTCCAAACACTATTTGTTTTTAAAAAGAGCCAGTCACTTCGAAAATCTTCGTGAGACATGTCCCCCTTCTCATTTCCCTGAAAAATCATTCTGTATCTTTGTGAGGTGTTATGGTGACCTTAAACTTTAATATAGAAAGAAACAATACTCAAATATATATAAATTAGGATTTTTTAAAAAAAGACTTTTTGAAAGAAACAAAAAGTTGACAGGAAGGAGAAGTCAAGAATCTAAGTTTCCTGTATTGTTCAAGAAAGCTTTTAATGCAGTATTATATAAGGTCTAACCTACTGCATCATTTAGCATTCTCTAGGTATTTATTCTGAGCTGCATAGATAGTGTGTATAAAACTGAAGAAATGCGTTCAATCACTGAACTGCAGGAGAAATGAGCAAAGCCGCATTTGAGATGTTCTTTTTAGTCCTGGCCCTGTTTTATATATATAAAAAGATGAGAATAAGAAAGATTCAGGGTCAGTGATTACACATTACATAGACATTTTTAAAAAAAATTACCTACATTTTCACTGAGATCAAATGTCTTAATTTTTCATTTTTAACGGAGTTCTTTTCTGAAACTAAATCTGCATTTTATTTTTTAAAGAAAATGAAATTTTAAAAGGGAACCTCAGTAAAATACACACATTCCTGAAGGGAAATATAAGAGTGGATGCTAAAGATTATTTGAGCTAGTGTTGGATAGAACAACATTTAAGCAGAATTTCTTTACACAGAACAACAAAGATAGAAATTCATATAGGCAGCAAATTACACAAGTATCTGGACACAGAAAAATGTGAGCAATGGTTGGCAAACTCTAACCTGGTGACCCAAATTTAGAAAGTCAAACACTTGCAGACAGTTGTGCATTTGCTTATGTCTTTGTGGGATGGAGCCTGGGGATGGACCTGGACATTGCTGGTCTCTTTCCATGCTTAATTTCCTGTTTTCAAATTTGATTTCTTTTAATTTTTACATAGATTATCCCTGCAGTTAAACACAGTGCAGCTTCAGATTTCAGTTTATAACACAAAAGTGAAGTAACTGGTAAAGTTGTATAAAGAGCCTCCCTTTCCATTTGATGGAAAGTATCACTGTTTTAAAACTCACTGTCTTTCAAAAAGAAAATCCCATGTCTCTCCCCTATAGGGTGTGAAAGTTTAAAAAGAAATTCCTGAAAGGTTTTTAATTTCCAAATCTGCACACCTCCATCAAAAACAAAGCACTTAAAAGTATACATCACATATTAGAATGATTTATTTGGTATATATATTTATTTAGTGTAAATTAGTAATATAGACGCATGTGCTATATTCTAATTTTAACATTATAACAAGTTAGCTTTTTGTGGGTTTTTTTTGTTTTTTCTGAATCCTCAGTTTGAAGAGCACAGAAGTGGCATGAGTAGAAAACATTTAGGAAAGCCATTTGGCTTACTGTCCACCATTTAAAAAAAAAAGGAAAAGAAAAAGGCAATATAAAATATTTTCAAATAAAACACGAAATAAAGCTAAGCACCTGAAAATATTAATACAAAATCAAGTTTGCCCAAAAGAGTGGCAAGGACAAGGGAAAAGGTCAACTCAGGATCAATACTTTTTGTTTATCCCTAAAACATACTAGCTGAAGACAGTGAATTTGTATAGTGGAGTCAGGGTAGACAGAAAGTGGAATGTAGAAACTGAAGGTTTGTGGTTTGGGTTTTTTTTTTCCTTTCTCCATTTTTAAATAGATTTAATATATAAAAAGCCAAGCTACAGGTATCTTTAAAGTACTGTATGTATTTGTCTACATGTAACAAGTGATTGCTGGAAGTTTAGGGAAAAAACTTAATATTTACAGAATAAATGGCAATAAATCCATAGCCTGCATTCTGCTAGGTGAAAGCAGTCAAGTTCATGAAACAATGGCCTGGTTTTATGATCGGCACAGAGTGGACACAACTGCTGATTTCTTTTGCACTTAGAAAAAGGGATATAAAGGTCCAATGTTAAAATATTGGGTTTTTTTTTAACATAGTTATAGGGCTTTACAACAAGCTAAAATGCAAAAAGAGCTTTTTACAGTTTCATAAAAATGGTTTTATATGACTCCCCCCCACTATTCTTTGAATATATAAAGAATCTGGTTGCCAGTTTTTGTCAGGGAACTTTCTCAATCCTAAAGATTAGTAGCAGTGTAGACAAGTGATCACACAGCTTTGCTTCCAGCTAACAGTAGATTTAAGAACATGGATTGGCTTAGAAAAACATTTTTCCAAATTACTGACAAGTACCAAACTTGAACAGCAAGAATTCTGGTGCTTATGGACAATGTGAAAGTATAAACCACTGTGAGTGGAGTCCCAAAATTTGGGGAGGAGGAAAACGTGCAAAGGAAAATTGGTGATTTTTTTTTTTTTTTGTCAAGAAACTGAAGATAATTGCAGAGACAGGAATAAAATACATAACAATGGTGATATGACCTTTCAAATAGAGCAATGCCTAATGGTCCAGGCGGGTAGATTCTTGCATTATCACACTTCACTGGGAAGAGATTCCTGGCACCGAATTGTTGAAAAACCTAAAGATTTGATTACCGGGATTTTGTACAATAAAATCTGCTTTTATTTTACTCCCTGGGTAGAACCACGCTTTCCAATTTTTTAAATGAAACTGCAAGGACTTATATGGTTTTCCCACAAGAAATTGCCTTTCCTACAATTGGGGGGAAAATAGCACCTTTTAATCATTTGACTTCCTAGATTTAACTGGTTGCCTCTTGGCCTTGTTTGTTGCAGGTTTCAAGATCACCATATTCATACAGGTTATATAAAAGTCTGCTCCATAGCAAGAAAACAGTGAGGTCTTCAGCTTTGTTTTTTTTTAAGCACCAAAAGCATACGGGTGAAAGGTACAGCAGAAGCTTTTATTATGAATAGGACACTTTCACTGAGTTGTTTATTTAAACATTGTCATAGGAAGGCAGCAGTGGCCAATATGAACTGAACTATTTGGAACACACCCATGTAAACTCTACTTACTGTATAAGAAAGAGGAGACGCTCTAGTGGAGAAATCTGGTTCTCTAAAAGAGAAGGTTTACTTACCTGGAACCAACCTGGCTGAAACAAAGGAAATTTTACTTAGTCAGTTAAACATCCGGACTACACCTACAAATTAAGTAGGAATGTTTTAGCTTGGCAAGGATGAATAATAATATAACTTGGGAGAAATCCTGACTTAGAACCAGGATTTCTCCCCTAGTTTCTTGAGTTATCACAATTTGTAATTCATTTTGCTAAATGACTTATATTTACTAAAATTTGCACATAAATATGAAAAAGGCAGTTAGTTGACACCTAAGAGAGAAAGGTGACAACTTTCATGTAAACCAAGCAACTGAGTACTAAACTATATGTGTCTTTTATAGCAGAAGAAATCTTATGGAAACACCAACACTTATTTCACATAACGTCTTAACTAAAAAAGGTTGAAAACTGGATTCTGTTAAGATGCCAGTGGGCCCAAGTAATTTCATGATCTTTAACCTGATGGACTATTTGGGAGTTAAGATCCCATGTTATGAAAGGGGCTCTTAAGGCTGCAGCCTGAATTGCTGTTTGATCTAACAGGCTCCATAAAAAAAAAAAGAAAGAAAGAAAAAGACATAAATTAAAAAAATTAAATATTTAATTTAATTCTTTGTGAAAGGCTTGGGTTATATGGAGAAGCCCTCAAACACACAGGTCAGTTTATTTACATGATACTAGTCTGTAAGCAAGTCCACTGCTGCTGTGAATTTAGAACAAACAAAAAACTTACAAAAAAAATTGTTTGGGACTCAAAACCTCCCTGGTATTTAATTAAGGGTGGGGAAGGTTTATAAAAGGAACATGCTTTACACTGTCTCCTAGTCTCTCCCCCTCACAGTGCTCACATCTTCAGAAACTCTAAGTCACTAGCATGCAATCTGATTTGCTCCCACAGAGAGGCAAAGACAGACAATCATATTTTTCCATGGGGGAGAAGGGGAAGGGGTGTAACTGATGCCACTAAAAGTGACACTTACTAATACAGTATCTGAATGGTACAGATAAAGGACTTGTTTGTTTAAAAAAAACCACAAACTCCTCTTTTGCACACATGAACAACAACAAGGCTACTTAGTTTTTCCCAGCACACTCTGTCTTCCCTCCCTCCCCCTACAAACAAAACCTTCCCTGTTTCCCTAAGAAATCCAAGTAAAATCCTTGTCATTCTCTCCAGAGTTCTCTTGCTCCTGTGGAGAGTCGACATCTTCTTTGTCATCTTCTAGTATCACATCATCTTGTGAAATTCCTACATCATCTTTCCATTTTATATCATCATCATCCCCCATCTCTTCATCTCCCTCCACCTTCATGTCATCTGGATCCTCCATGTACTGGCCTTCACCAGGATACATTTCATCTGGAGATCCTTCTCCTCCGTTCTGATCTAAGTGGCCTGTTATGCCTCGACCAGAGCAATCGGCACAAACTCCATGGCGGCGGGAACCATGCTTAATTCCCACACTGGCTGCAGACATGAACACTCTGTTGCACACTTTGCAAACATATTTTTTATCTTTGCTGTGGACCTAGGGAAGGAAAAAATAGAAAAAAAATTAAGGCAGGGAAGATGAAACAGAGAATTGCAAATGTGGTCCATGAAAGAAGAGATGCTTTCTATTTTGCTGTCAAGGGAAAAAAAATAGCGTAGCCCGTAACTGTCACTGGCTGGTATTTGAAACAGAAATGATGGGTCCCAGGTATGACTTTTACCCACTATATTTCTACCAGTATTAGTAGGAAGATATTTTACAATGCAATGGAAAATCTTTTTGCTGAAACACCCCTGACTGTGAAACCAGTAATTTCAGCCTCAGCCTCCTTGCTTCTATTGGCCTATATTTACCACAGGGCACTAAAGTGCATTCCCAAAATTCCTACTACATTTTGAAAGTCTGGTACTATCTTAAAATAGCTGTCACCAGATGCTAGTTAAAAGCTACCAAGAAATGTCTCAAAGATACAAGAACAAGAATTCCAGTGTTTGCTATTGGTCAGACAAAGGAATCGTCTACTTTAGGAACATTTTCACTGGTGTAACCAGGTCAGTGTAGCTACACTGTGCAAACTGCTAATGGAGCTACACTGCACTGAAGTAAAGTGAGGTTTACTTTGGCAATAAACCGGATTAAGTTGTGCCTTTGCAAGCCCTCTCTTGGACTGGTGCAGTGCATCTGTGGGAGAGATGTATCCTGCTTTAGTTGCATTGACAGTTACATTGATTAAGTTTTTCAAAAAGGTTCCCCATGAAGACAGGCTCAAAGGTGGTAATTTATCAACAGGTGTCAGGATATTGTAATGCATCAATTTAGCAGTCTGTATTCCATCATTATTACCATCACCACAGGCTAAAGAATAAAAACCTAGCCAATGTATCCACCTAAAAAACCAAACCAAAACAAAAAAACAAACCACCTTCTAATGCACATCAGCTTCAAAATTCATGTCTATTTTGACAGCTGAAGGTTTGTCACAAAAGTTTCTGCTTCTTGAAAGAGTCACACAGCATTGTCTGTCTGAACATGGCATTATGCACAGCTATTACAGTTACGGAGTACGGGCAGCAGTGGAAAAGTCATCTGCAGAATTTATTCAGAGGGAGAACATTGTTCTAACTGACCCAAACTTCACAGTATAATAACCAGAACTAAACACTTGAAGAGTTTGTGTGTTTAAACACAGCTCCATCCAAAGTACACTAATACATGTAATCTCAGCCTTAGTGCATTTTCATTTTAGGTAAAGCAAGGGAGCCTATTTACTCATTAAGCTCATTTGCTACACTCCACTCCTAAAGAAAAGAATGTATCAGTGGGGTCAGGGTTACTGAACTCTACTTCAATGGAGTCACACCAAAAATAATACAGCACACGCAAACACGCTTTTAAAGGTTCTTTCTGTTAAGATGTTACAGTGCCAAGAGGTCTCTGGGAACCGCATTCAAATCGACTGTGACTGTCTTTTCTTTGAATTGATGGGTCTACCATGTCCATCAGAGAAAAGCTGTTTTCTGTTTGAGGGCTTTAAGGCAATTAAAACTATGCTAGCTATGCCACAAAGTTATCATAGTAAGGAATGGATAAAAAACACAAAATTAATAGCTAGATTTTGACCTGATAATCTGAGTTTAGAACAAATGCTTCCTCACATTCAAGTAAGGTGGTGAGTTGGGTTTTCCACACAAAAAGGAGATACAGGGACAGATGTTAAAGCAGCCCAACTTTCATCAGGCATAACTTGATCCAAAGTTTCTGCATGACTAAATCTGAAATTAATCTGAAACCAGTCAGGAAATGTGCCGCATAGAAAATGTCATTGAGAGAGAAAAAAATAAACAAGTCAAGATATAGCTGTGCAATAAGGCACTTTGAACGGGAGATGGCAGTCTTGCAGCTGAGGCACTGCTCTGGGATTCAGATTTGGGTTGTATTCCCAAATCTGCAGCCGACTGCCTGGGTGAGCTCAGACAATTCACTTCATCCATGTGCCTAAATTACCCATCTGCAAAATGGGGATACTACTTATTTCCTTTCTCCCACCCTTCATCTGCTCTCTTTGCTTCAACTGTAAGCTCTTTGGGGAAGGGACACAGCCTCTCATTACATATTTGTGCAACAGCTAAAACAGCATGGCCCCAGTTCTGGTTAGGGACCCAGGCACTATAACAACTTGTTTGGGGTCCCCAGGCGACATAAATAATTACTAAAAACAGACAGCTGGAAATCAACTAATTTTAGATAAAAGTAAGAATTCTTGTAGCACAAATCAAGTGTACATAACAGACTTCTTTCTTCTTTTGGTGCTTTCTAAATTAACTGTCTGTAATCAGTACAGCTGGTACCATGGCTAAATGCACACAAGAGGGGGTGAACTGCCCACACTCTTGCTGTCTTCAGGAGATGATGCTAGCTGTGCTGGCAGGATTGAGAACTGTGACTAGGTCTGAATCCCCAAATATATGTAATTTCCTATCTCAGCTCAAAGAAAAGGGGTTTCCTGAATAATTCTCATCCACTGTAATGCAGCTGACCACCACCACTAAGGCATTTGAGCAGATAGAAACTGTGGGAATGTAACGCCAGACTCAACAAAAAATTCTCTCGAAACTTTATATCTAAGAGCAACACTTCCTCACAGTCAAGCACTCCACTCCAGCGGCACTAAGCTCTCTGATGATTTCTGTTTCTCAAAGTCCAAGGCAGCTGGGAGTATCAAGAACACAATGCTTCTAGTCTCAGAGTTAGGGTGTTTGAACAGACTGTAGTCATTCTGTTTAGCAACACTTACGGATTATGTTAGGTTTCCCGACTTGGGTAAGGTGCATGAGAGGAGCAATGGAGTAATTAAAGCAGGACCAATTTCTCACTGCAAACATGCTGCTAGGGGTAAAGAAGTGGGCAGCCTCTCTGGCCCTGTGATGGGCCCTTATAAAGCTGCCAAGAGATACAGCTCATGGGTGGGGAGTGCAGGCTCAGAAAGCAGCTTGCTGGTCCAATCTGTGCGTGTCGCCCCTCGCAACACACAGCTCAGTTGTGAGAACAGGCGCGTTGGCCACATGAAAGCAGTCAATATTCACCTCCATCACAGGCAGCGTGTAGCTTTCTGGTCATTGATGGAAAAGACAATGGGAACAAGGGGAAGGGAGAGAAAAAACCAAGAGAGCAAAAACTAATAAAAATGGACAGGAAAAAGGAGGAATGGGAGTAACAGGAGGAATATAAAACAGAAACAGACAAAAAAGAAGAGCAAAGTGAGCAAACAGAAAGGTTAGAAGCACAGTAACTCAATCAGAAGATAGCATGGAGACATAGGGAGGAACTGCCCATATACTGTGTGTGCTCTTGACATAGTTGCATATAAGATATAGCTACTGAAAGGGGGACACAGTGGCCCAAAAACTTGTAGCAAGGACAAGCATAATCACACCTTGGGAAGTTGAGATCCCTTGAGAAAAAGTTGGCTGAGGACCATGGACCACTTTTAATTGTCTGCTAGCAGTTCTCACGGTGCTGGCTCCACTTCCTTGCTCCCAAAGGCATTTGGGCTCATCAACGTAAAAAATTGTTTTTACTCAGAAAGGCGGCCAATTAAGCACATTATTAACTGAGTCACAGAAGATCTACATTTCCTGGATCTGATCACCAAACCAGTTGTTCTATGGCAATTCCTATGTTCCTAAAGGTATCTGGAGAGAGAAGAAACTGACCAACTTCACCCACTCAACATACTGCTAACGAAAAGTTAGGGCTTGTCTACACTTACCGGGGGTTCGATGACCGCTGATCGCTTTCCCATCGACATCGCGTAGTGTGGACCCCGCAGTAAGTAGATCTAAGTTAGTCATCTTCAGCTACATTAGTCACGTAGCTGAAGTTGCATAACTTAGCTTGAGCTCTCCCCATAATGTAGACAAGACGTTAGTCATGCTTCTGCTTTGATCAGCACTGAGTTCACCAAAGCCGGTGCATTCTTACTCCTATCAAATCACACGTTATTCCATGCTCTGAAATATTTTTCAAGATGGGTTCTTGAAAACTATTTGAAATACTACTGTATTTATTACCATAGGTATATGAAGCAAACTTTTTTTTTTAAGTTGGATAGTAAACCCCTGCTAAAGAAGGGATCTTAAAAGCCATTTAAAATAATCTATGCTGCATCCATGTATGCCAGTCTGTGTTACTGAAAAGATTTTCAGGAGTTAAAACATCAGCACCGTCTCGGGAGAGGGCAAAATAGGTGGATGAGGTCAGGGCCTCGAGGCCAAGAGAGCATGAGTCAGAAGTGACATAATATGCACCAAAAATGAACCATAACTTCAAACAGAAAACTGACCAGCAGCCCAAACTTTTAAATGATTCTTCTTCTCGTTCCCCCCCCCCCACTCCTTTTCTACATGAGATAGTCCAACTGGAATACTCAAAGTGACCCACCCTAATGGATTTTGCCATCAAAACATACTATTTCCATTCCCCCAGTTAACTCAAAAGATGTACTTTCTAAAACAAAGGCAGATATGCTGCTTGTCTTCACTATTTGAAATTGACCACTTTCCTGATAGACAGACTCTATTCTTATTGTATTTGATAAATGATATTGGAGGAAGGGATAGCTCAGTGGTTTGAGCAATGGCCTTTTAAACCCAGGATTGTGAGTTCAATCCTTGAGGGGGCCACTTAGGGATCTCAGGCAAAAATCAGTACTTGGTCCTGCTGGTGAAGGCAGGGGGCTGGACTTGATGACTTTTCAAGGTCCCTTCCAATTCTATGAGATAGGTATATCTCCATATATTATGATAAGGATATTCACCAATATTTCAAAGGGGAATAACTGCCCTGGCTGCAACTTCACCAAATCCTAGTGTGAAAAAGAAATCTTTTCCCCCACAGAACTAAAAAGATCCAGGGAACCAGCTGGTATGACAAGGTGTCTACAATGGCAAAACTAACAACAGACCTTGAAATCTTTGTGTCTGCAGGGGACAGAGCCAACTGCTTGGATGTACCTACTGAACACCAGAAGACTAATGCCCAAAGGAAATAATAAAGGGACATCTCAGGGAGCAGTTGGTCCCAAGGCCAGATGGCTGGGCACTCATCTGAATGGACACATACTCATGGAAGGAAGTAAAAAATGGCAGGGTTTTTGATACCACAGCAACTGATAACATAAGTCCCGATCGTTCTGGTTTAAGTGGTATGGGCTAACTGCCACTCTGTGTATAAACACCACCATTTGGCAAGCTAAGACAGGACACTGGCATCTGCTGTAGACAGACAACTGCCTACCAACTGACTACATACAACTCTTCCCAGAAAAAGGAACTGAACATTGTTTCAGAATGCATGTGTGAACCAATCAAGCTGCATTCACAATGTAATTTCTATACTAAAAATGTCATATTTATATTTTTAAAAAGCTCTAGCTTCTACAAGGAGTTGGGTGCTCAGCAACAAGGGAAACTGTTATTTTTCATTCACAAAGCCACTAGATTTAAGTAATTTCCGGTCACTATGGACACTGCAACTAGCAGGGGTCAGAAAATGTTAGCAAACACGGGGACAATCCAAAGGGAAAAACAACAAAACAAAAACCCCAAGAGCAAACAACAGCAGATCAATACTTTTTGCTGAAGCCGTTTAAAAATAGGATTATAGGACTTCACCTTTTCCTTCCAAGGTGGACATCCATTTTTGGATACACAATGTGCATTGCAACCTCAAGGAAAGCGAGTGATAATGTAATGTTAACTGATACCACATTATCCACTGGTTACTTTTGCTATTACATCTAAGCTCTCCAAAGTAAATGGTCGTTTAAAAATAAAATAAATGAACCTCATTTAGAGTATGTATTTCTCAGTACACATGTGTAAATCAAATAGAAGAAAGGAAATATCAAAGAGTTATTTGCCATCTGAGGTCATTTGTGTGTTTTTCAGAAGCACAGCTGCTGATTTAACTCCTCTTTAGACAGAAATCACACTGGTAAAACTAACTTTTTATAGACAGTGTTTTAAAGAGACAATATCTGATTTAAAACCATATTTTTAAAAATTAATGTCCTTACCTATGTTAACATTGCACACATTACTAAAACTAGAATCTGTGCTATTCACACAGTTTGTATTTCTCTCAACCTGGACAATGAAAATATATCTGTCATTTCTGTTTCTAGTTAATTTCACTTTCAGCTTCTTATGCTCTAATACAGGAGTAGGCAACCTATGGCAGGCGTGCCGAAGGCAGCATGTGAGCTGATTTTCAGTGGCACTCACACTGCCCGGGTCCTGGCCATCAATCTGGGGGGCTCTGCATTTTAATTTAATTTTAAATGAAGCTTCTTAAACATTTTAAAAACCTTATTTACTTTACATACAACAATAGTTTAGTTATATATTATAGACTTATAGAAAGAGACCTTCTAAAAACATTAAAATGTATGACTGGCACGTGAAACCTTAAATTAGAGTGAATAAATGAAGACCCGGCACGCCACTTCTGAAAGGTCGCCAACTCCTGCTCTAATACAATGGAAAAGTAGCTGAGAAGCAAGAAATGAAGGGAAAATCTTATTTGTTTAAAAACTTGCTCTGGATTTTAAAAAGCTACAGCATAGAAACATTTCTATAGACCTGAGGTTATGTAAAAGCTTTTTTTTTTTTTAAATCTTTTTAAAGCAAAAAATTGGGCTAAACGTAAGCTAACCCAGGCCCTTTAAACCTTGCCCATTGATTGAGGAACTGAAAGAAGCAAAGGCTTTGGTGGTTTAAACACATTTCCTTTTCTCTATTTCAACTTTTTACTCTGAAATGTATGTCTGGAAGTTATTTTTATAACAGGTGCAGTCTGCATTTGATGCACATCCACATTCATCTCCACAGTTCTACCTGAAAACTGGCACTAAGAAGCACAAATGTCTGAAATACCAGGAGAATAATGTTACAAGACAAATAAGCACAAGGCACAAGATCCCATGGGTTTCCCTACCCATATTCAATTCACACAACCCACAACACCTCCATGTAAGTGAAGATCAAGATACTGATTGAACTAGTAGCCTGTGGAAAGGGATGCTGTGCTAACTGGAAAAAAAATCCGATGAACATAAAACTATCCATTTTCTTGAGTCTTATATACGATCCTTCCCTGTAGGGCTCCCACTTTTGTGAAAATATTCAGTCAGTGGGTTCTTCTATGGAGATTTTTCTCAGAATACCTGATGGGTCCATATTGTAACATCCAAAAAACAAAGTGCACCTACTTATTGCCTCTTCATAGAAGGAACTATGGTCTGAACACAGAACCAATTATGATTTTTAATTTATTTTAATTGTGATTTTCACTGTCCAGTTCGGGGCACCACACCTTAGGGAAGATATGGATAAACTGGAGAGACTTCAGAGCAGAGCAACAAAAATAATAAAAGGTTTAGAAAACCTGACCTATGATGAAAGGTTAGAAAAACTGGACATGTTTAGTCGTGAAAAAAGAAGACTGAGGGGGAACCTGATAAGCTTCAAGTACGTTAAGGGTTGTTCTAAACAGGACAGTGATCAACTGTTCTCCATACCCACTGAAAGTATGACAAGAAGTAAACCGTTTAATCTGTAGTAAGGGAGATTTAGGTTAGATATTAGGATAAACTTCCTAACTATAAATGTAGTTAAATTATGGAATAGGCTTCCAAGCGAGGTTGTGGAATCCCCTTCATTGGAGGTTTTTTAAGAACAGGTTGGACAGACATCTGGCGGGGATGGTCCAAGTTTACTTGGTCCTGCCTCAGGCTGGAGGCTGGACTTGATCTCTCGAGGTACCTTGCAGCCCAACATTTCTATGATTGTTAACTCAACCTTTAACTGATTTATAACTAAACTGATAAATTCTTTGGAATAACTTTGATAAGTAGTAATGTATTTTTATTCCAATGTGACACTTTTTCAGGACTTTATTCCTTGCCCTACAAATCTGCACACACAGTTGGTACTTTCAAAACAAGCCATAACTGAATTCCGAGGGACAGATTCAACTGCACATGAAGAAAAGTTCTAGATCTCACAGAGATGTCTGATACACCTCCCAATGTATATACTAAAATCATTTAAACTCCATTTCAGTAGACCATGGTAGTGACCTGAATGGTCCTTCCTTATAGCAAAAATGGCGATCTAAGATGGATTTGTACAAAACTACCTCAATTTCACCTCTAAAAGACAATGTAGTTTGCTTCCTGTGCAAGAGAAAATAAAAATATGCTACATTTAACCTGTTTAAAACTATCCATTACAACAGGAAAAAAAACTTTGCAGGATATTTCAGGATATTCAAATGTGTTATATTTAATTTAAACTATAATTTTAAATCACCTTTTCAAAACTTGGTGACGGGAGAGAGGACTCTTTTGTGGATATCTGCCGTTTGAATTAAAACCAGTAAAACATAAATCAGTCTCAATTTATCTTTTATGATACCTTAATTTACATGTACTTCACATGGAATCCACAACATCCAAAAGGAAAAACTGTCTCCAGCTCCAAGCTGTCAAAACACATTAAGGTAAGGGTCTTTCTTAGCCTGGAAGATTTTAGTCAGGCTTATAGCCCACAATCAAGAACTATTGTTTCTGAAGGCAATATATTCCATTGAATTCTCTAGTAGTTCTATCTATTTGCAAATTAAAAATTAAAAAGGTGATAAAAGGTAAAAACAAACAAGTTATTGAACAGAGTCTAATAATTTTTTTCAGTGATTTATCAGCCCAGCACTCTTTTTCCCTTTCTCTCCCACAGTGTTACAAACCAGTTGATGTATGAGAAAGTATTACTATGAAGCCGCTACCATCCCTAAAATTAAAGCAGAAACTGGTGTTTGTGCTACAGACCTGATTTAAGAGGGAGACGGACAGTGCTTGTCTTGGCTGTTGAAACTATTGTGCTAGAAGTTGACATAAAATTTGTTCTTTTTAAACTAAAACTATTTCAAGGGTTTCTTGTTGTTGGAGAAAAATGTGAGTTAGTTTTACATTCCTTTGTGTCAAATTCTAGCCCATTCTGCTTAAAAATAAAATAAAAAATAAACTTGGCAAGTGTTAGATTCTAGCACTTCTAGTTTGCGTGTACTGAATTTATGATAATAAACAGAAATTGCCAGGATATTAAGGTTTTGAAAAAGTAGCTAGTGAGTATGAACAACAGTTATTTGCCTCAATGATATCTAATTTCACTATCACCAGATGGGACTTCATGTCATCTGTACTATCCCACAATATCACCCCACACCATCAAGGTGAAGGCCTGTCAAGTGCAAGTCTATAGAAATGATGCTAACAAATACATGGAAGGGAAAATATTACCACCTAAGAAGGAAATTTGACAAAAAACCACACAGACAATGTCGTGTGTTATAACCACACTGCAGTTGAGACAAGCCAGCAAGTTACAACAGCACACATTGACCTTCTAGCATAGGGATCGGCAACCTTTGGCACGCGGCTTGCCAGGGCCGGGTCAGTTTGTTTACCTGCTGTGTCCGCAGGTTCGGCCGATCGCAGCTCCCACTGGCTGTGTTTCGCTGCTCCAGGCCAACGGGGGCTGCGTGAAGCGGTGCAAGCCGAGGGATGTGCTGGCCACGGCTTCCCGCAGCCCCCATTGGCCTGGAGCAGCGAACCGCTGCTAGTGGGAGCCGCAGCTGGCTGAACCTCTGGATGTCGCAGGTAAACAAACTGGCCTGGCCCACCAGGATGCTTCCCCAGTGAGTCGCGTGTCAATGGTTGCTGATCCCTGTTCTAGCAGCTCTCTGAACAGCAAGCAATTTTTAATGAAATTATGTATTAAATGATAATTAAGCACAACAGGATAGTGGTAGGCCTGGAACAGAATTTCCTTGCTTTTACTGGGTGGTGTATTACTTCGAAAAAATTTGTTCCTAATTATTCAGCCTTTAGGCCAACGATCCTAAAGATAACATTGCCTCTTGTGGCTTGAAGCACCAAAGCCTAATAGGTCCTCCACAGCAGTCTATGTTGCATTAAAAAGCAGTTTAGTGCACTAGGAAGTGAGGTTTGAGATTCCAGCTCAGTCCCTCACCTTGGGGCCAGGAGCACTAAACAGGCCACTTCAAATAGTTCTTCAGCAACTCCTCTGGCTGAGTTGGAGGACCTGTTGTTGAATAACTCCAGAGGAATAATAAGCAAGACACTGGGACTTTTAAAGGTGGAGAAAACCGTAGAGAGATCTTCTGCATTCCATAAAAGACTCAGAAGAGCACCAGGGGAAAAACAGAACACAAATTTAAGTCAGGTGAAGTTCCTTTTCTCCTTAATCACAACAAACCATCTTTCTGTTTTCCAACTACTTCAAATACTCCTACTTACCAAGGTGTGCCGTTTCATGTGCTCCCTGCGTGTGAATTTTTTCCCACAGATTTCACAAGGATAGGGTCTTTCTCCTGTATGGGATCGCATGTGTCTCTTCAGGATACACTGATGCATGGCTGAGAAACTGCAGTATGGGCACTTGAATTTTTTTCTGATGACTGTGAATTCATTTACTGAAAAAGAGCAACCCAAGAAAGCAGGTTACAACTTAAAACATTTCAAATAATCCATTTTCTTGCTTAATTTTCATTAATGTTTTTGCTGTCAGACCACATTCCCACTGTTTTACGCTCTGCATAAGGAAAACATTTAACAAGTTCAATTATGTTACACTGTCTTTCTAATGTCTGCCTTATTAAGCGGCAGATTTTAACTAGGGTACTTATACTGTGTCAACACAGCTGGGAACTTCAAGTATTTTCCCCAGAGAAACTTGTTGATAAGATAGTACACCAGGCTGTCAAATGTTTAGCAACAGCAAAAGAATGACCCAATTTCCTTAATGTCTGTTAAAGTACAAAACAAAAGGGGACTATAATCTGGTATAATGCTAAATTATTTTTAGGAATTAGTTGGCCAACAGAGAGAGCTGTGAAATTCAAGCATAGTTCTAGTTAGTGACAATGCCCTGATGTACTGAAACAGCTACATGCAGAATCAGGTCAGAAATAACTAGCTGTGAAGAGAGGATCACAAATGTGACCTGTTGATAGCAGTATGTAGAATTTCTCTTTAAACTCCTAAGTAAAACAAATGAGTGAAATGCAGTTTATAATAAACCAGGTGCCATGGCAGTATTTCCATTGATGTTCAAAGATTGAGGGGCATCTTGAACAAATACAGAGTTCACCATGCAAGCATTTAACAGTAACCATCTTTAAAGTGGTATTACTATAGCTGCAAGTATAGAGAATCACAGAAAGCAAATACAAAATGTTGAATTAAAGCACAGTTCTTGAAAGAGTGTTCACAGTCCAAATTGTATAATCTTTGCTAGATTAATTTTCTTATCACATTCTCCTGAATGATTTGGAAGAGAAAGAATTTTTATAAGCTATTCCTGTGCTGCCAATATTTCTCCTTTTGCCATCCTTTTAGAAGTGAAGTGCACTCAAACTGGACTCCAGGGATACATACAGTATTGACAGCCTACGGGTCTAATTTGCCAGCAGAATGCACACAGAAGCTGTGTTGATGTTTTGCCCTCCCAATAAAAATGAAAGTGGAACGTGCAAAACAAAGCAGGGAAGACAGAAGATCTGCTACTCCTTAATGGAACCCACCCATTATACATTTGGAGGTCTTCGTTCTTGTGTCTGTAGTGTTTGATATCTTCCCACTAGTAATTCTCTTAGTTGCCATTACTATATGTTAAATATTACCCACTTCAATGATCATCTTTGCCCCAATGAGCATCTTTTATTGCTGGCAAGGACCTGGATTCTTAATCTTAAGGATACTGCTTTGCATTCAATAAAAGTAATTTCTAGTTGACATCTTAAACCCTGGTGGGCTTAAAATATGCTATTGTTCTAGGTAGATGGCAAACCACCGTTGTGTTTTGAAATGAAGCGCTGCATGTAGGAGAGTGAAGGAAACAAGGGAAGTCTAGTGTCTATTATGGTCTTATGTCATTGAAGGTACCGAGTTAAATTATAGGCTACTAACTCAAATATTACATCCTGCAAAGATCCCACTAGCTATGTCAACATTGAGAGCTCTCAGCATCTTACAGACTCACGCCCTTCAAGTGCAATTGTACTCTGAACAATGATCTATTTTAAAATGCCTTTTTTTTTTTTAAACTCATCGGCTTACTCTGGTGACCAGTTGTTTTTAAAGATTTACTTTTATTTGCATTGCAGAACAAACGCAACGAGAGGGGGGAACTAGGTTTGACTCCTCATGCAAACAGAGTGATGACAATCCCGTGAAACCCCATTGATTAGTATGGGGTTGCACAAGTGTAACTGAAGGCTTAATTTGAAGATTGTGGAGTTGCACAGGAACACATGGGAACAATTTTGGCAGAATTTTTATTACTGGAACTGATACAAAAGAAGAATAGAATTTAACTTGACTGTCTCATTGTTAAATTTCTAGGGCTAGTAATTGGAGAACCAGTCTTCTTAGTTGTAAAGTGTGAAATTCAAAGTAAACATCAATTAAACAAACATGGAACCACAGTGGGTTGTTTCCCCCGCCAACAGAGAGACTTTTTAGGCTAGAACCATACTCACATGCAGATGGTTACTTACAATCTATGTAACTTATTTCTAAGCATATAGATGGAAAATCCTTCACTTGTTTTGGTCCACATTTAACTATTTAAGTGCTGTGCCCTTGATGACTGAGGAAGAATCATATATCCAGCAGAACAGCAGCAGTTGTGCTATTCAACATAAAAAGATATGTCTTGATGTTCCATTAATTTCAATGGAATAATTGAAGAGTAATGCAATTTTCTCCTCTTCTTCTTTTTAAAAGCATACATAATAAGATTATAACTGGGCCATTTGTTATATCCTTGTAACTAAATCTGATATGTTATGGTTTCCTATACATTTAAATGTTACTCATTGGTTACATTCTTATCTCTAGGCCTGAAGGTTGTGGATTCAAATAAAACTCAAAGATGGAGGCACCTCCCAGTGTTGCAATACACTGTAGGATTAGAGAAGGAAGTACTATTAGAAACATTATCCCTTAGGGGATCATTCAGCAACCCTTTCTAACTTTTGCTGACCGCCCAGGTAGAAGTTAGAACGCACAACACTTTAAATAAAAGAGTAGGAAATGAACATATTTCATCAGATGCCAAAAGCTAAGCAAGGTCACGTTTGTCCAATACGTGAACAGGAGACTAAGCAAAATACTGAATTCTGTAAATTTTGGTGATTCAAAACATTGAACATTTTTTGAAATTAAATGAAAAAATTGGCATTTTTTTTTGATAAAAGGGATTTGGATGAAAAATTTAGTCCCACTCTCGTCCTAACTGATGGAGAAAAAATCTTCTCTGGGCCAGTACTGAAAAAAAATGCCCCAGAAATGTGCTAGGGGAGCTGGGCTACCACATGCCATTTTCCAGATAATGCACAAAAGTGGTCCTAACAAGAAGTGGTTGGAACATTTTTGACTAAATGTATTTTCGTTATCAGAGACCTAACAGTTTTCTAAGATTTCTAAGGTCCAGGGCTTTCTGGTAATTTCTGATGAGAGAGAGAGAGATGCCCAAACTGAAAATCTGATCTCTTCGATAAAAAAAATGGACATTTCAACACAATTCCATTTTGTGGACACATCTGGAAATTTTTCTTTTTACTCTAACATGGACATGGAATGAAATCAGATTTCAACAACTCAAATATTGCCATGAAACAGAATTGTCATCCTCTGGCTGGCTCTAGTCCCGACCACTTAGAGAGACAATCCAAAGTATAGTTTCCTGCTCCAGCAAATGGGGCAGTTATTTTTAAATCTACCTCAATCTCCTCAAATCAGCACTTTGAACTTAATAGTCTCCATATCTTGCCCTAAACTGTTGCTCTGTTGTGTTCTACAGCTTGTGTGTTCCACTCTGAAGTTATTTAAAGCAGCTCTGGAAAACTATCATGAAAATTTACCAATCCAAGCACAAAACTTATTCACCTACCTGTACCATGGTGACTATAATAATAATGAAAAAACAAAAGACTATTTTATTCATTTGTCAGAAAAGATTACCCGCTCCAGTCAAGCAGAATTCCCTAAGGTTAGTTTAAAGGGATTACACACATGCATGCAAACTGCTTTGGGAACCTATGGGACGAAAAGTGCAAAATAAATGAAAGATTAACACTGAGTTCCCAGCACAATTCATTCTCAATAAAACATGTTCTAATATCCATTGCTCTACGCCAGCTATTGTTGACAAAACAATAGCAACAGCTTGCTTGCACAGTCACTGTGCTACCAGTATTTAACTTCTTACTTGTAAAGCACTGTTGAAATAAACTAGAGAATGAAAAGATATTCTACTCTATTTTATTTTTCCAACTTGCCTGGGAGAACTTAAAGTAGATGAAAAATATTTTGCCTTTGCATCATATCTAACCCATTTCCCAGTCTATTTCTTTTATGAGCAATCTTTAGCAAGTTTGAATATTGTGAAGGACAAAGATATTTATGATAATCTGTTACCAATTTGAACAGGGGATAAGATCTCTCAGCTGCTTGACCACTAACAAGAGGTTATACAAACAAAACATCTGCACGCCACAGGATCACCATAACCCAAATACTACAGAATCTAGACAAGGTAAGCAAGCTATAAGCAGATCAGGTAAGATCAGCTAAGGTCATCTAAGCCTCCCACAGCTCCAAGGCTATTTTCAGTATTGTCTAACAATTTAAACATAACATATATAACTTAATAAAATCCTTATGTAGTTCTCAGCTATGCAGCTCTGTTGGATTCCTTCAGAGGTGGTTATTTACAGGAATCAAAATAGTCAGAGGTGCAGTCAACAAGGCTCCTGCAGGGCCAACTTTGTGAACAGGAGATGTTCCTTCTCATGTACAGTTAACCAAATCAGTTAAAAAAAAAAATGCTGCCCTAGCATGGCATACTAATTCAAAACAAACTGGGTCCTTTCAATGAAAATGCCTCCAATTAACAGCAAATTTGTGATATTTTGGATTAGCTTTCACCACCACCTAAAAAAATAATTAATAGTAATCTACTGGTGAAATACACTATAAATAAATGCAGGACTTGATCCTCTCACCAATGGGGTGCAGGAAATTTTCCCCTGTGGCTGTGTGAAGGAGTGATGAAGCTATCCATTTCTGCAGAATTTAAGATGTTCTTAAGAAAAATCAAGTGTAATCCTTGAAGTTGCAAAGAGAATCTTCCAAATGAGAACTGATACAGTACTGCCCTTCCTGAGGACTTGTCTATATTATCTGCTGGATCGACGGGCAGCGACCGATCCAGCGGGGGTCAATTTATCATGTCCAGTATAGCTGAGCGTTCTCTCATCGACTCTGGTACTCCACCGGAGCAAGAGGAGTGAAGATACCGCGGTGAGTAGATCTAAGTACGTTGACTTCAGCTATGTTATTCATGTTGCTGAAGTTGCATAACTTAGACTGATCCCCAGCTAGTGTAGACCAGACCTGAGTCTGCAAAGACAGACAGTTCTAAGCACCTTTGCTGCTGCTGCTGCTGCTGGCATTACCAATTTAAGTGGAGACAAGCTGACAAGACTATGGTTAGTTTCACTATTGCTATTCAGAATCCTGACAACAATAATGAAACTGTGTATCAGTTTCACACTGTCGACCAAGAAACCTCTTACCAGCAACAGAAATAGGTACTGGAGCTATTCAGAAGAGGTAACAGAGAACAGAAATTGAAAGACTGGAGTAAGTCACAACAACAGTACGTGGCTGTTTAGAACAGCAAATGAAGAAAAAATTGCTGGTGTTTCAACTACAGAACTTCACGTAAGCAGAATATAGTTAACAGAGTTACAATTAGCCAGGATGCCACCTATACTTAGTGCCATGGGAGTACTCACAGAAATTAGGTGCCCCCATCGCCATTCTGCAATACGGTTTCAATTCTGATTTGTAGATTACAAAGGCAAGAAAAGAAAGGATTATTGTGATCCTTTTGGCTGACCTCCTGTATAATTCAAACCATAGGGCTTCCCTGAATTAATTCCCATTTGAGCTACAGCAGATCTTTTAGAAAAACATCCAGTCTTGATTTTGAAATTTCCATTGATGGATAATTCATTACAACTCACTAAGTTGTTCCACTGGTTAATTACTCTCACTCTTAAAGATTTATGCCTTATTTACAGTTTGATTTTGACTAGCTTCAACATCCAGCCATTGGATTTTGTTATACTCTTTTCTATTAGACTGAAGAGCCCTCTATAATCCAATTTTTGTTCCCCATGTAGTTACACCTCTACCTTGATATAACGCTGTCCTTGGCAGCCAAAAAATCTTACCGCATTATAGATGAAACCGTGTTATATTGAACTTGCTTTGATTCACCGGAGTGCACAGCCCCTCCCTCCCCCCCCCAGAGCACTGCTTTACTGAGTTATATCCAAATTCGTGTTATACCGGGTAGCGTTATATCGAGATAGCGGTGTACTTATAAACTGTGATTAAGTCACCCTTAATCTTTGCTTTTGTTAAACTAATTGAGCTCCTACAGTCTCTCACTCTAAGGTATATTTTCCAATCCTTTAATCATTCTTGTGGCTCTGTCTTGAAACTTCTACAACTGATCATCATCCTTCTTGAACTGTGGACACCAGAACTGGACACAGTATTCCAGTAATGGTTTCATGCGTCCCAGATACAGAGTAATATAACCTCTACTCCTACTTCAGATTTCCCTGTTCAGACATCCAAGATTCTCAGTCTTTTTGGCCACAGCCTCACACTGGGAACTCAAGCCCAGCTGATTATCCACCAGGACCAGCAACACTTTTTCAGAGCCATCATTTCCCATGATAGAGTCCCCTCTCCTGTAAGTGTGGTACATTCCTTGTTCCTAGATATAGGTCTTTACATTTGGTCATATTAAAACTGCTCTGTTTCAGTGACTTTTCCCATTTTACTATTCCTCCAAACTTTGTACCATCTGCAAACTTTATCAGTGACGATTTTATCTTTCCTTCCAGATCCTTGATAAAAAACTAAATGTTAAGCGCAGTAGGGCTAAGAACCGATCCTTGCATGTCTCCACTAGAAACATACCAACTCAATAATTTCCCTTTTACAATTACATTTCGAGACCTGTCAGTTAGCCAGTTTTTAATCCATTTTATGTGTGCCATATTCAAAAACAAAACAACAACAACAACAACTAGATGCAAAATTATTGAAATGTTATGTGGTACCAAGTCAAATCTCTTACCAATATCTAGGGTATATTCCACCAACACTATTATAATCTTTATCAACCAAACTTGTAACCTCTTTTAAAATACAGATATCAAATTTGACTGGATTTGTTTTCTGTTAACCAAAGCTGACTGACAATTATATTATTCTTCTTTAACTCTTGATTAATCAAGTCCCATAACAGCTATTCCATTAGTTTCTTGGGATAGACATCAAGCTGACAGGCCTATAGCTACCCACATCATCCTGCTTACCCTTGAAAATATTAGCATCACATATGTTTTCTTCCAGTGTTCCAGAACTTCCCCAGTGTTCCAAAAATTATTTTAAAAAATCCATGTGAATGGTTCAGAAAACTCAGAGGTAAGAATACCACTTACTGTACACATTACTTCCTCCAACACTAAGATGCCCCCTGGAGGTCTTCCCTCAACTTATTGTCCAGACAACATATGGTTTAAGTTTGTGAAGCTAAATAAACTACAGTGAAACGTTGCATGTGTTATTGCAGACATAAAAGTCCCCAATTTGAAAGCCAAGGTATACATTTGCAGGAGTTAACCAGGCAAACCCATGTACAAATGTTCATTTACCCCACTTTGGGTGCACTATCATAGCAAATTCATGCAAATAATGTGTGTATTTGGATACCTAAACAGTATGAAAAAATCAGGCACAAAAGCTTTAAAAGAATGGTTAAAAAAGATTAAACCATTTTAACTATTTCTGCTTACCAAGAGAAAGACATGAACGTTTTATGTTAAATTCAGTTACAAACTGTTTTAAATAACAGATACAGAACATTTTATGATAAATGTCCCTCAAATTTACAGCTTTGGGTAGTACAATGAATCTCAGTGTAGATGACGTTTTTTCAGCTAAGAAACTCTGTTTACTTAAGTTTGAACAGACACAAGACAATAAATTTGTGCAGTTATAATTTTATTAAAAACTAAATATTTTGTCAAATATCCACATTTTTATTTCTGCATCTATAAAACTAAAAACTTGAAAAATAAAAGCATCATCAGAAATACAGTTTCATGTTAGTGTTTCACAGCACTCTCTGTTAAACACATATGCCTATACGCATGTATATTTAGTCAACAATATATTAACCTTGGTATGGACAGACAAAGCTTTTTTTGTCTAAATGACAAAGTTTAAATGTATAGACTATTTGCCCTAAATAAAAAGGCTAATATTAAACATTTACAACACTTAGAAATAGCAGTATCTGTAAACAAGGAAATGATCATTGACCAGATTACCAAGATCATTACCAGCAGCGATACATGGCAAATCTCTAGATGAGGAATAGCACCAAGAAGTGAAATATGCATTATGAACAGAGCTGTATTTTTAAACAAAAACAAATAATTTTATAAATATATTTATATAAAATGAGTATTTTTTTAAAAAGTATCCAGCAACACTACAAAAACTTTGGCATTACTGTCTTAAGTTATCTATCTTGTTTCACTGAGGTAGATTTTAATTGTTTTAGAGTTTTAGAATTCTCTCCTTGCTAATACGTCAGCTCCCCTACCGCTTTCCCACCTGAAAAAGTGATGTATAGGTTTAACAGTATGCTAGTTGTACATGCATTTCTTGCATACAATCTTTAAAAAAATCTGTTTGCAAATCTAAATAAACGCCAAACAAATCTGGTCTGTCGACTGTCACTGTTAAACACTGACAAATGCATAGATGATTTAGGAAAAAAACCTGTTGTGCAAAGTTATGCATTAGTCCTATCATGTAACATATTCACATCAACTGTTATTTCCAAGCTAGTTTAGAATATGCACTTCAAGTCAGTGATAAAGGGAACCCATTTCATTTAGCATCACATTGTCTACAGAAGAAATTTTATTATAAGGTTTGTCTGCAGTTTGGAAGATTTGTAGACAACTCCCTCCCCTCACCAACCCCAACAAAAAACCCCACAGCTAAATTTATGCTTTCTTAATATCTTGCTTATCTCGTTTGCAACAATTATTCATAATTATTTCTCTTTTTTGCTGATTGCTACCATCAGGACTCCCAAAAAGATATGTTCATAATTCAAAGCCCAAATTGCAGAGACAGCATTTCTGGAATCCTGAGCAGTAACTAGATCACTTCTGTGCCATATATTGTTTGGCATTCCCCTGCTTCAGTTGTCCACCCAATCTCAGTCTCATTACTGTAAGACGTCACTGTATTATTCCATTTGGTGTGTTATTAGAATTGCCATCCTTAAGACAAGATGTTAAACCAAAAGCCATTAATTTCCATAGAATCAGGAGTAAAGAGAAAACTTGTTTCCTGACCAAAATTCTCCCTCTCAGGGCTTGTCTACATTACCCGCTGGATTGATGGGCAGCGATCGATCCAGCAAGGGTCGACTTATCGCGTCTAGTCTAGATGCGATAAATCAGCCGCCGAGTGCTTTCCCATCAGCTACTCCACCAGGGCGAGAGGCGCAGGTGGAGTCGACGGGGGAATGTCAGCTGTCAACTTACCACAGTGAAGACACTGCGGTGAGTAGATCTAAGTACGTCGACTTCAGCTATGTTATTCGCATAGCTGAAGCTGCGTAACTTGGACTGACCCCACCCAAGCGTAGACCAGGCCTCAGAAACAGTTGCTACATTTCCTACACAATTACATCAATACGAGTAGCTGTTTGTACAACACCGCATAACTATTGCATAAAGGTGCTATATAAAACTACATTTTAGTCTATAAATCTGTAATTTATGCATATGCTGTGTTACTGCATGACAATACTGACTCTTTTGGATGCCAAGAAGTATTTCACAAAATAACTTGAGGCAAGTTTTTTCCCCTTCATTTTTTACACATTAGATTGCATTTTATATTTTTAAAATCAAACTGCAATTTTATTTATATGGTAAAACCAATCATCCCTATCACATCTTCTCCTACTTCTGAATTTAAAAACATAAGTTTAAGAAAGTTTTCTATTACAACTATATAAACATCTATTATATTGTTCCCTGAAAGTCTAATGTTTGTAGTTTTTTAAATTAATTTGCTCCTATCCGTGAAGACAAGAACTTGCAAGTCACTCAAGAAATTTAATAAGTATTTGCACAGGTGTCAGGAATCAATACCATCGGTATTAACTGTACATATTACAATAAAATGCCTACGTAACCTGTCTAATAGAAAATAATTTCTTACACACTTCTGTGATCTCATTTGGATGTTAAATCAATTCAATTAAGTCCCTTAAACATCAGGGAAAGGAGAGGGCTAATCTAGTTGAAAGAATATTATCTAGACACTTTCACAAAGAACACCACAAAATAATAAAGGACAAACTTAAAAATCTCAAAACAACAAACTCTGCAGAAAATGCTAACAGAAAACAGTAACAAAATCAGAGAACCAACAGGGGCGTTGGTTAGAATGAGAAAAAAGAGGAAGCAATGATCAAGGGTCCTCTTTCATGATCCACCTACTTCTTCTATTTATAAGATGTATTCAGTGACCTTAACAGTTTCATATGTGTTTCACTACATTTATTATCACTGTGGCAATTTGAGTTCTAATGAATGTTCCTAGTAACAGGGAGAAACCCCTACCCCCAATAAGTATTTAATATGGCCATTATATCTGTCTGTGGCACATAACAGTCTAACTTCCGATGGGTTGTAATACTTTGGGTTAGTTGGGATTAGCGTGAGGGTCACTGCGATAAAGAGGTCAGACCCTTTAGTATCCCCCTGATGCCTTAAACTCTATAACTATGACTCTGTCATGAGACAACAGTCCTTTTAGGTATGCTGTGGTTACTCATGCTCCCTTTCTGATATGGTCTAGATAAGCCCTCATTTGCTGCTTCCATAATGCCATAGAGAGATTTTTCATGGGGGCAGAGAGATTTTTCACAGTTCCCTCTCACTGCTCAGTTCCTTCCCACCTCCTCTCCCATCTGCCAAAGAGCACAGTAAATTTACTTAGCAATTGCCAAACATCAAATAGGCAGATTAGTCATGTGCATAACAGGAGGAGCAGGTTGATTCCAAGGCATATTCATACATATATCAATAATCAATAAAGGGAAAGCACTATATGGACAAAAGAGTGTTTAATATGACTTTCTTGCTATATCAATTAACAAGATATGTGCTATAATAGTTACATAGGAACAGACTCTCAAACTGTGATCTGCTCAGACACAGTGGGGGTGGGGGTGAGGTTGGTGGTGTTTGTGGCTTCCTGGCCCTAAGCCACCTAGCTCTGGTGCAAATCAGAGCTGCAGTGAAGCAGATTTATTTTAGACAAAAGGAAGACTGTGTGTAGTGGGTCAGTGCTCAAGTGCCACTTCCCCTCCATGCTGGGGGTGGTAGAGCCACTTCTTCCAGCTTTTCATTGGTAGACAGTTCCTTTGCATGAGAAATTCTCCACTGGCCATCTCCAGCTGTTTTATGCCCACTTTGTGCAGCATGCAAAGTGGATTTAGCAGGCTAAAGAATCTGGCCCTTAATGTTTAATCAT
Organism: Gopherus flavomarginatus; assembly: GCF_025201925.1. Lineage (NCBI taxonomy): Eukaryota > Metazoa > Chordata > Testudines > Testudinidae > Gopherus > Gopherus flavomarginatus. Next base: position 48,998,459 of record NC_066627.1, on the reverse strand, counting down.
CCTACAAGTATACAATATTGTTTGTGCAAAACTAAGCATTTCCCTGCTTTGTTTTCCTGAGGTATGGGCATGCTACGAGAGAACTACTTTGGCAAAATCACAAGACTACTTCTAAAAGTTTTGTTATTGTTTCCTAGTTATGTTGTCACACACATCAAAAGAACCAATATACAAATTAACCCTAACACAGTACATAACACTTAAGCACCAGACCAAGTTGCTGACAACTTGTGCATTGTGCACAGAGTATTTGAAAAGCACTACTCACTCTTAAACTACAGCAATTGTTAGAGTAATTAAATTAATATGTATTTGTATGAAAATAAATTGGAAACTGTGAGTTAAACAGTTCACAGCTTTCAAATAATTGAACCAAAGTAATTAAATGAGAACTATAGTTGGATTTCAACCTTCCAGTAACAGAGTCTGATGGTCAAGCTCCACTGTCTCCACTATATAGTATTAGGCTTTTTGGAGCAAGAGGATATATTTTTATGTACATTCAATTTGGCTAGCTCAACCACAATGTAGAGACCAAATTGATGGAGTTAAAAGACTTGAAGAAACTTAGTTTTTGAATGCCACACTCTTACTCATAAATATAGAAAATAACTCCAGGTAACATTCAGCAGCATACTAAATAATCACATGTTCTTAACCCTGCAGCAATTTCTAAAAAATCCTAGTATAGAACATATGCCCACATAGCACAGAGCTTCTAAATATGATACAGAAAACTGGACTTTATAAATAGCTTGTGGCATTTGGTGATAGCAAAGTACTTTCATTCACTGGTAGTTTGGGCCACAGATGAAACTAGCCACTCAGTCCCACAGTTGTGCAATTGCAAAGCTCAGGTCTTTTGTTATTCTGTTTCTTTTATAATTTCTTTGATGCAATATAAATGTAAGTCTTTGTCCAATAGCATTCCAGAAGTTTTGCATGGTTTTTAAAACTAGTATAAATGGAGACATCATTAAGCAAAGCAGAAATACTTGTCACAGCGGTTCAATAGAGTTTCTCACCTAATACAGGCAACAATCAGAATATTTTAAGGAAGAGGAGGTGGCTGAGTGCACATACATGATACATTGGCAGGACGCCAGAGGAAGTTTAAAAAAAAAAAACAAAACTCAAAATGCCATAGTCAAATTGTATTAAACAGCAGGCCAGCTTCACCTTTTCTAGTAGGACTAAAATCCTCTTCCCATAGGACATCTGCTGGAATTTGTACTTCTCAGAACAGATTCACTTCAGCTGCAGTACAGAACAAGCTTATAGTTTAACTGTGTAATGCCTAACATCAGAGGGGGAAATCTTCAATGACAAAGTTGACACAGAGACACACCCTCTTCCACTCCCAAATGCAGTTATCCTGTATACTTCTCAATAATCCCTTTGAGACTATTTTAAACCAAGGAAATGTTTACAATCACTGATCATTTCCATTCATACAGATCCTCACAGTACATAGGGACAGCAAATAACATATTGCCATAAATTGCTATGTTTACAAAAGAATCTTTGAAAACTGCTTTTAAAAATAAATAAATTAATTATCTTTAAAACCATTATCTCTATATAACAAATTAAATCTTCTTTAAAGGCTTAAGCTTATATTAAAAAAATACACAAACCAAAAGTTCTTAATCATGACATGTAAAAATGTAAAAGGAATGCAACCTCTAATCATGAGTAATCCAAAATACCATTATATTATCTATCAAAAATATTCTAAACACAAAATTGCATCTTGATTCTAATTAGAGATTTTAGTTTACAAAATCTAGAACTGAAATAATGACTGACCAATCTGTCCAATATCTGGGAATTATTATAGTGTTATAGCTTATCCAATGGTAAACCCATTTTCAGCAAGTAACAATGCAGCAATATACTCCTCTTAATTTATGGATTTAATAAAAAATAAATGCCGAAAATGTGATCCCATCTCCCTCCAATCTCATGATTTTCTCGTTTCCTTAATACAGCTTTGATAGACCTCCTCAGGTTCCTGATTTTGATCCACACTATCCAGAACTTCACCGATTGGCTGGGCAGAGACCAGGTAACACACTTTCATATGAGTAGTGAGATTCTTTTGTGTACCAAAACCTTTGCTGCAAAAGAGACACACAAAGGTACGTTCATCTGAGTGCACAGACATTAGATGCCGATTCAGATCTGTCTTGTCTCTAAAGAGTTTTAAGCAGTCAGGACACTGCATCTTCTTGTGGTTAAAGTGGATTGTCTTTTCATGCCTATCCATATTTGATTTTAGTGTGAAGCTTGCAGGACACTTAGAACATTGGAAACGGGCAAGCTGATCCTGGGACACATGATCAGTGAGGCCAATGAGCACAGGTCTGGCACAGTCAATTAAGTCAAAAGGAAGAATCATGGAAAAAGCATGCTTGTGTATGTGCTCCTTCAACTTTTCAGTGCACTCAAAAACCCTCCTGCAGAAACCACAAGTCAGTCTCTTGGTTAAGGTTGAATCCAAGAACAGGCCTTCATTCATTAAGTCCATATCTTCAGATCTTGAAATGTTTATATCTAAAACAGAAACATACACACGCACATTAATGACTTTAAGCAGAAAATAATTTTTAATTAAAGGTATTGTTCTCTCCATTTACCTGTGTCAGAGCTGTCAAACTGCCACAGTGCTAAAAATCCATCATAGGGGGCCTGTAAATGAAAAGTGTAATTAAGTTAAAATAAACACACAAAGAAAAATATTTCTCACCCACCCACCCTCCACTTCTTTAACAGAGATCCAGCATTCTATTCAGCAATACTTAATTTCTCTTCTACAAACTTTTCATTATTAACAACATTTAGAGATTGCGGTCATAATTTTCAAGTTTGGAGCACAAAGAGGGGAACCTAGATAGGAATTTAAAAATTCCTATTTGGGCTCGTAAGTAAATGTGGTTCCATCTTCAGAGTTGCCTAGCACACACAGCTCCCTTCAACTTAATGGGAACCAGGGGTGCCGAGCAATTCTGAAAGTCAGGCTACTTTTATTTAGGAGCTGGCATATGGATCCAGGTACCTAACTTTGCCCTTAACTCTTTTCTGCTATTTTTCTTTCCATAGAGAAATATCCGTACCAAGCAAAAGCATGCTCTCCTCCGTTTCTTTTATGTTAAGACTACATGATATTACTGATTTGAATTACAAATACAAGCTGATTTTTGCACACGCAGTTTGCACTATGCCATTGCATGGCAGATGGTGACCCTGTTTATGGAACAGAGCGGATGTTGTAGTCTGGGCAGGTTTCTCAGAGACTGGGGACAGGATGGGATGGTTAATTAACCTTTCTTACCATGTGATTTTTTTCTAAGGTGACTGCAAAAGAAGAGCTGTATTTTCCTCCATTTGTTTAATAAGGAGGCAAATATCTCATTCAAAAATATTTAAAAATGTAACTCATTACTGAGAGCTACATATTTTAGTTCAGAAACTTTTCCATTATGGAAAGCAATCCCTGCTTCTATCCATGTTTAAGTATTGAGTAAAAAAGCACACTGGACACCTGTGTATTCAAGCATCCGTATATTGTATTATAAAACTCTTAATGGTTTTTAGAATAAAAAGCACACATGCCATTTTTGTAAAAAACACTCATTACTTTCGGATGTATGTTCCATTGCGGAAAGAAAGAAAAGGGAAAGGGAGCTGCAAAATTAGGGAAATATTAGCTCTTAACCCAGCTCAGGAGCAAATCTGGATTTTTTTTTCTGAAGTTTTAAATTAACTATATTTTGAAAATGTAATTCTCTAGTGTGACATGGCAAAAGTATAAAATACGATGGTCACTGCACATTTTTCTACTAAGGAGAATGTGTGTTAACACCCCTAACATTTACAAATTTTTGCAGCTATCTCTTGATCTTACCTGAGCCGAGGAAGACAGCTTTCCTTTTATCATGGTTTCTGGTGACATTTCACCAGAACAGGAGATCACAGGGGGGCTCTGAGTGGCAAGGTGTGATGAAGGCAGCAGGGGAGATGGTGCTTCCACTTTGCCATCAAATTCGCCCCTTGAACGATTCAAGTTGGCACCAGGCCCTGGGGAACACAGGAAACGAGTCTCACCCACGTGAACTAGCACCAGCTGGTGGTTTTAAAAAAGGCCCTGAAAAGGCAGTGAATGAGCACTTGCAGTTTATCTTCTGTCAGTGGGAGGGAACGCAGCAGTGTAGTGATGCCAGGCCTTTTGTGTTTTTAAAACCAGCCTCCCCACCCAAAATGTCAGTTGCCTGCATGCGATGTATGTGGTGGGGGTTATATCTCAGAGCAGCAAAATGATCACTAAAGAGTCACATGGGAGAAAGAAGCAAAAGGTAGCACAAATATTCCAAACAATTACACTTCTGAAATACATTGCTTTAACAAGTACTATTTCAAACATATAGCTCTAAATTTTCCATGAACATATACAAAAATTATTTATCCATTATCCTTATAATTGTCTTTGAGAATTCTGTCAAAGTCTTAAGCCCAACATTTAACCATAATAAATAAATAAAATAATTTGTTTTATATAGTATCCTTAATCCCAGATCTCAAAGTGCTTTACAAAGGTGAGAAAGTATTACCTACATTTTATGATTGGGAAAGCAGAGAGCTTAAGAGACTTGTACAAGATTGAACAATTAAACCCTAAAAAGAGTTACATTCTAAACCTCTACTAAAGTTTAAGGGAAAAGAAAATGACTGGCCACTAAAAGGCCAACTTATTTTTGCTGTGCCAGACAAAAAGTAAAGTGTATTCCTTTGTTCATGTTGTGACAGCAGCTAAGTGGTATACAGTACTCAGAAAGTATGTTCACAATCAATGGTGAAAATATAATGTTTTGACTAAGATAAATTGCTATACAAGTTTTAAATTGTTAATTAAACCTTAACAGTCATCTTAATTGTTGCCTCATTTCAACCTCACAAACAACTGCTTGTGAAAAGAAAGTGGACAAAATCATCAGGAACAAATACTGTATATGCATTGTTAAATATGGTATTTGTAAACTAAGCTGTAAAAAAAGCACAATTTAAAATACTTCACATCCTTTCAAAGGCTTTTCATTCTTATTACAAGAGTACAATAATTTGCTTGCAAGATAGCAAACAAGCTGTATAAAAACTTAGCATAATTTTAATCAAATTATTAAATACGTGCAAATGTTAAGTCACATGGCATGAACAATTATTTCACAAAAGATACAACTTAATCAAAATTACAATGGAGCATTCCACTGAAACGTAAACCACCCACCCAACATTTTATTAAATACCAAAAAAGATTAAAGTGACTTTAAGATGCCTTGTAACAAGGATTCCCCATTACTTCCTCAGTTCATTTAAAACACCAGTGCTACTCTTGCACTTCTTACTATCTTCCAGTTTGGTCTCCTCTGTTTTGGTCTTCTGTATTAGAGTTACTCTCACAGTTTAGTGAGTTACGTTCAGGAGCAATGGGAAGAGAATATTTTCAAGCTTGCCTTCTATTTAACAATAAACATTGCAGGGCAGTGGAGAATGCCAAAAAAACCCTAAATGTAGGGAGTAATGAGGCAAAATTAAATTAAGTTACTATCTCCAGTTATAAACAGGTGGATTTCTTGTCTTAATTTACCATTACAACGTATGCGATTTCCTTGTGAATAGGCAATGATCTGTGCCCGGTTCAAGAACACATGGAGAGTACATACAAATGTAAGAACGGCCACACTGGATCAGATCAATGGTCCATCCTGCCCAGTATCCTGTTTTCTGACAGTGGCCAATGCCAGATACCTCAGAGAGAATACACAGAACTGGTAATCATCGAATGATTCGTCCCTGTTGTCCAGTGCCAGCTCTGGCACCCAGATGCTAGGGACATCTAGAGCATGGGGTTGCATCCCTCACCTTCTTGGCTAATAGCCATTGATGGACCTACCCTCTGTGAACTTATCTAATTCTTACCTGAACCCTGTTATAGGTCTGGCCTTCACAACAGCCCCTGGCAATGAGTTCCACAGGTGACTGTGCACTGTGTGAAGAACTTCCTTATGTTTGTTTTAAACCTGATGCCTATTAATTTCACTGGGTGACCCAATTCTTGTGGTATGTGAAGGAGTAAACAACACTTCCTTATTCACTTTATCCACACCATTTATTATTTTATAGACCTCCCTCATATCCCTTAGTAATCTCTTTTCCAAGCTGAAAAGTCCCAGTCTTTTTACTCTCTCATCATATGGAAGCTGTTCCATACTATTAATCATTTTTGTTGCCCATCTCTGTACCTTTTCCAATTCTAATACATCTTCTTTGAGATACAGAGTAAAAAAATATTTTCAACATTCAAATTAATCGAGGGGAAAAAAATCAGGTTTATAGTATTACACCACTTTAGGTAATTGCACAATCACTGTCCACCTACACAGATATGAGATTAACTGGTGTTCTGATTAAATCTACCATACTGATGCAGATTGCCCTGTTTACATTGCAGCTCTGTATTGTGACTCTAGAGAATTTACATACGGAGTCCAATTCAGGCTAGATGTAGTCTGAACTTTGGCAAGGTAAGAAACAATGGTTTAGCTTTTGGAATTCCCTTGCTAGGTCCATTAGTAAGCTATACTTGGTAATAAATATTACGGAAACAGCTGCCCACTTATTAAACCAACAGCAAAGGCTGATGGAATGGGCAATTTTTTGGAGCATGAGGGGAAACAATATGCCACTCCTGAAAATGGAATGGAAAGATATGCAGCATAAAATAGATATTAATTATTGTTATGTGTCTACTTGTTTGTTTCCACCAATTGCAAGTATCAAATTAAGGTATATTATTGATGTTTTGTACTATGCATGTAAGTAAATAGTGTCTGAGTTTAGGTTTTAATCCATTCTGATTAATATAATAAGAAATATTAAGATTATTTTTTTCCTTAAATTCTTTCATGGAAGCAAGACAATTTTCTTAATCAGAAGTTAAAACTATCAATTGTCCTGTAGTCCACACTGTTCACGGAAAAATATGCACAGAAGTTCTCAGTGATAGCTACCTGAAAATAGTATCCTCCATTGCCAAGAACACTAACAGCTTTAACAGTAAACTCCTGTAGAAAACTTAAATTGAAATGCCAAGATCATTATGAGATGCTTAAAATGACATCAACTCTCCTCTAAATCTTGTAAGAAAACATTCGTGCCTACATGAATACCACTTGGGAAAACTGACCACTGTGTAAATGTATTCCTTTAACTTTTTGTTAAAGTATAAATTATTGGATTAAATGAATATCTAAAAATAAAATATTAATTGGTTAGCTCAAGAGAAAAAGGGCCATTTGTACCATGGAATTTGTTGTGTAACATGCTTCATAGGAATTGCTTCTATAAACAAACAGAGAGTAAACAGGAAGAGCTGAACAGACATATGAAAAACTTTATAACAGACTAATCCGAAAACATGATAGGAGTCTTTTTTTTTTTTTTTAAAATGAGAGTTGACTTCAAGCACCAGAAAACTGAAAACTTAACTGACTTTTTAACTATGGAAAATATGGATGAAGTAATCAGATAAAGTTATTTCCTATAGCATTACCTGAAGAGCAAGAAATGAAAATTTTTTTATTACTTTTATTTTTAAGCTGATTCGAATTGGTTAAGTTTAAAAGTACTGCATTACCTTCTGCTCAGTTGTTCTAAACACAATATATGAATATCCACTGAAACAAGAATCATCCTGTATTTCCATTGTCCATTAACTGAGTATTAGGAATTTCATGCCTCTCTTTCAGTGTCATAATTACAAAAGGTACAATGCTTTAAAATTAATGCTCATTTACACATAACTTTTTACTTTGTTTTGTTAGCTTAATGTTTACAAAACAGAACCACATTAAAGTTGACATGAAACTAACCCTTTTAGTAATCAGCAGTTCCCTTTACTCACCACGCACAAAGATTTCTTAGGTTTAAAATCCATTAGAAAAATCAGCAAAGGTTTGATGAGCACCTTTAGGTATTCTCAATTAGCTTCTTACAACAGTATAAACTATGCCAGAGAAAAACTAAAGAAGCCCTGTATTTCTACAGCAAACAGGAGTGCAACCAGAAATGTCCTAAGGAGGGAGCCCGAGAGGTGCATTTGTATGTATGCATCCCCCACTCTGCACTGTCATGACCTCTTCCCACTCTCCTCCCACAGGAGAGACTGACTGACTGAAACACTTTCCCCTCCTCGCATCACCCAGAGAGTTGGGACCCCTGTCCTCTCCCCATCTATGGCCGAGGGCAGGGGGGAAACCCTGGGCCCCCTGATTCTCTGCCCTCATTGCATCCCTAACAGTGACAAAGTTATAACCCCGTTAGAAACCTCATGAGTATGTCAAACAAAGAAAATACACTCTTACAACCTGTTCCTCCTTACCTCAACCTTACTCAGAAAATGGACAGCAAATATTACCAACACTATTTAGGTAATCTTCTTACAATACTATTTTCTGGGTCAGGAAGACAACTGAATCAACAGATGGTTAAGATCCAACACACTTTCTTTTCTTTTTTTAAAGCTTCAGGATGAAAACCATTTAGAAATGCTCGGTGTTACTGCATGTCATTTTCAGATTTGACAAAACAGAAAACAAAACTACAATAAATAATTTTTTTAAAAAGAACTTTGTTCATTGCCTTTTTTTTTAAATTTAAGTTCCAAAGATTTAAATGGCAAAATCCTCGACTCATGGGTTTAAGAAAGAAAGTAAAGAACTGAAATAATGGGAAGGGGAAAAAATCCAAAGATCAACTACTAACCTAAATTGCATGTTCTGAATGTATTAGCAGTGCCCTAATCACTTGATACATTATAACTTACGAGTTTAATCCTAAACACGGATTTAGAAACAAGTTATCACTTATGGCTTTTTAACAAAAACAACAGGATATAAAGTTTAATGAGAAATTTTAGTGTATAGAGTTAAATATCACTAAAGAATTAACATTAAAAAGATACTCAAAGTGAAGGGACCATTATAAAACAAGTACACTCAAAATTATGACAGCAGCTCCTAGTGATACATTAACAAACAGCAAGGAGCCTAATCAAATATAAAGAGGAGATTCCCCCTCTCCCCCAATTCCCTGCTTCAATCAGCTGTAAAATGAGTCTCCCCAGGCTTTTGGGCATAGTTGTGGCAAGAACTATAGACCAATTATCTTTTGCTTGTAACTCCAGAAGAAATTCATTTCACCTGCATGAAGACCAAGTAATTAGGGACTATGTGGGTGAATTTCATGTGCTGGTGAAAGCGCCAGGATGTGAAATCAAATACCTGCCAATCTAGGGCCAAGATGAAGGGCTGCAGTGTGGCATCCTCCCAGAGCTGTTACTCTTGCCCATGAAGGCAGAAACTGCTTCATCACGCTATTACTCCTAGAAGCAGTGGCCATGACATATTGTCCACGTAACACTGATCCCAGGTCCCCTCCCTTGACCTGCCCTATTCCTAGCCTCCACCCACCTGTAGGCCTGGTGAGGAGACCCTTCCTACAGAATGTAAGGAGGGCAAAAACTCCCCTGTGCAAAACACTCTGCCTACAGGTTCCTCCACACAGTTGCAACAAGAGTTTAGGTGGTACAAAGGGCCATGTGCTGCTTCATTGCAATGGGGCCATCTGCATTCTAGGAGTAGTCTGAACAACAGAATATTCTAGCTATTTACTTAGAGAGATTATCAAAGTAAAGAAACTACTCTAGCAATTAAAAAAAAAAGCGAAACGTCACCCCCAAAACAAAAACAAATGAAACACAACTCCAAGTTGCAAACAAACAAATGAACAACAACAAAAAGATTACAACCGCCAACCCCCTTCAGTTTTTTCACTTTTAAAACCAGACTAACTTCAACAAAAAATTAAATTATTTTCATTTTGGGAATGAGAAGGAATATTAAGATTTGCCATTATGTTATTTTTAATTGCATTGCCACTGCACTGTAATTCATCATGCAATTCGGGTGATTGATTGTTAGCTTAAAGGTGAACTAAACATTCTGGCCTTCAAAAATAAAAATAAATAAAAATCAAATGTGCTAAATGTTCTTTTTGCTTTGTTTATTTGAGTCATTCGCTGCCTTAATGATGGTTTTTTCCTCCCCCTTTCTGGAAGTCTGAACTGCATATACTGCTAATGGCCATCTTTTGCTTTGTACGATGCCCCAGGCAGCGTTCTGCTCCCCAACTACTGAAAATACCATCTCAGTACAGCACATATGGTTGTTATTTCTATTTTCTTCAGCCTACCAAAAGTTTTATTTAAAACACTTTACAAAAGACTTATGCATAGAAGAAACTATAGAACTACCTTACAACACAGGAAAGCATATATACTCAAGTTCTTATTAACGGTGTGTACACATAACTAGTAGAGCATAACCTGAAGCAACCAGGAAATCATCCTATGAACTATGATGTTCCCACATACTTCAGACTAGAAGAAAGTATGTTTTAATTTATGAACAAACAGAATGATCACTTTTATCCTGAAAATGAGCATGGTGTAAGCTCAAAAGCTTGTCTCTTTCACTAACAAAAGTTGGACCTATAAAAGGTATTATCTCACCTACCTTGTCTCTACCATCCAGGGATCAGCACGGCTACAGCAACACTGTAAACGCTTTAACCCTGATTATTTGCAGATACTTAGCAAATGTGCAAGTGACTAGTTGCAAGATGCTATCAAGAATTTCCCTTCCTTCCTCAATTCCAGTTTTTGTAATCATCAAATATTTAGTCCGAAAATAAACCCTCCGAAACAAACAAGAAGTATCACTCTTTGTGCATAAGCATAGTGGAAGTCAGTATGGCTATAGAAACTGTATTCGTTCATTATCAAATACAGAAAATCGAAAGGAAGAAGCAAAAAAGGATTAGGCTTGTTGGGTCTACAAACAACTCTCATTTTATTTTTAAAATTTACTGGAGTGGCAGTTCCTTCCCATCTGGATTTAAGATTGATTCATTTTTTATCCACATCCTACACAGCATCCCTTCTTTAACTGAAAAAGTCAAATATTCCATATTCTCTAAATACGTAAAACCATGCTAGTGATTTGTCAATAAGCACAATGTCCAAATCAATGTAATAAATATCTCCTTAATACCTTTTGTATTTCCAACAATGGGTACTAGAGCTATGCTGCGTAACACTACAGACAACAGGATTCTAAACCTCGTGGGATGTGCATTTATACAGAAGTTTAACATAGATATAAATAGTAAAGGAGTAATAAATTTAGAGTGACCTGAATTTCCTCCTTTTTCCATAATTAGTTTTTAAATTAATCTTTAAGCAAAAATATAAAAGTATAAAAACTTACGAGATAAAGAATGTGTGCCTTTGGGTAAGTACTCGAATAGCAGAGAACTGTCCTCTCCCAGCATGTCAGCTTTCAGAGATAACAAGCTGTTCTTACTCATGAGGGCTGCGCGCAGATTAGCAACTGTCGCAGCCTGAAGTGCATCATCCTTCTCCGGGGTAAGAGGCTGAGATAGGTAGCTAGCATCACCTCCTAGGAGTGCTTCATCAACATTTGCATAAAGGTCTGATCTCTCCACTCGGCTGTCTGAATTGCTGGGTTCTGTCACATCAGCACCTATGTAAATAAAAACACCATTAGAGAAACATACAAAGAATTCAAACTTTCAAGGTGAGATATCTACCGCGCGCATTTCTAATCTTAAGACTAAACAGCTAGGCAACAATAGTACATAGGAAGAGGACCTATTGGTTTTGCTTTCATAAGTAGATGGTACAGAGTTCTGGTTTGGGTCTCAACTTTTATTGTCCGTTACATATTTTAATTTAAAACAGTTACACATTTTACTCAACCCAAAACATGCAACTCACATGCTTCTAATGTCCAGACTACACAAAGATTAAAGCAAAAACTCTTAACATTTTCTGTTGCCAATCACTAAAGACTTATTCTAATACGTGGTGAGAAACAAATTTAGTGTGAGTAACTCTTCCATCCCTTGAGAAAGCCTGAAGGTGAACTGCAATATTATACGACCCATAATCTTGAAACAGAAATTGTGTACACGCTACAAATTACAAGAGATACATCAGAACCAGTTCAGTTAAGGTTCTCCACCAGATCCTACCAACTTGGATTGTAGTCTTCACTGTTGTCCTATGAAGCAGCTGGTTATATCACAGCTATCACAAACAATGTAGATGGATAGGCAAATATAAGATAATAAATGTAACTCACTGGATTATACTGAGCAATTCATATTTTGTACTACAGCAAGAGTTTCACAGACTATGACAGTTAAGATTTTATCATAGCAGGCTAGTACAGAAACTGTTTTCAACCACTTTAAATTGTGGCTTTCCAGCTGAAATTTTCCAGGCTTGGTCTTTTCCCCAAGATGAAGATTTTGGAAAATCTGAGCAACAACAGGTCTACTACAATTCCATGTGGTCCCTGACATCATTCACATTAAAAGAATACCATAGACTACAGTTGCACTTCTATTATAAATGAAGTTTAACATGAGTACTTGTGAAAAAACTCTGACAGAACAGATCACCTGACATAGTTAATTGCCTCAGAAGTAAAAAATATAATGGACTATTACAACAATTAGCATAAGTGCAGAAGAACGAAAATAATATTAGAAAATAATACACATGTATGTAAAGTTGTAACTATTACATTTGCATGTTTTTTATTCTACTAAAAATGACATCCATACCTTTAGGCATCATGATAATTATTTAAAATATTCCACAAAGGAATAATCACCCAACAGAGCAACAGTGACCACACACACAACAAAATTAACTAGCCATCAATTCAAAATAGCCAAACATACCCAACAAACCTAAAACCCAATCTCTCACACACAGCCATTGCCAAAATCCTGAGCAAATGGACAGTCGGTGCAGCATTTCCTAAAAGTCAACAGATTACGGCTATTTTCGAAAGCCAGCAGGACATCTCTGAGAATGCCCCATCCAGGGGATTCTGTATCTCCGCAGAGTGCACGTGTGGCTGGATCATATAGGGAGAGAGGCAGTTTTTCCAGTAGACAGGTCCCAAACGATTTATTACTTTATAGGTCAAAACCAATTCTTTAAAATTCACTCAAACCAATAGGCAGCCAATGCAAATCAGAGTGCTGATGCTGTGTGCTCCCCTGCAAGATATACCATTTAACAAGTGAGTTGTAGCATTCTACACCAACTTCAGTTTTCAAATGGATTTAATGTGTAGCCCCATAGAGAGCATATTATAATTTATATAGCAATTTCCATCACTACATCTCAAAGTGCTTTACAAAGGAGGTCAATCTTTATCCTCATTTTACAGATAGGGAAACTGAGCACAAAGGTGAAGTGGCTTGCCCAAGGTCACAGAGTAGGCTAACGGTAGAGCTAGGAATAGAATCCAGCTCTAGAATTGCAATCTACTGTTCTATCCACTAGACCACACTGCTCTACATTACTGTAATATAATTTTGAGGTGACAATGCTATGAATAACAGCAGCAAGATCCAAATCGGAGATCAAAGGTTGCAATCTCCCGTCTGGGAGAAGACCAGAAAATGACATATTGGTCACTGCTGTAATATGGAGTGTCTAAAAGCCACTGTGTTTTAAATGATGGTCTAAGACCATTCCAAAATTAAGAAACTAAGGACAGATGAATACTGTGACACTGTAACCCTGTAACCCCCATATTCATTTGTACATAATTTTGATGTTGCATACAAGGTATCCCTTGAAAGGTATCATGGGAAAAGTTACGATCTGCTGAAACCCATTGTTACATCTAAATATATATTATTAATGCATATGAAGTTATGAGAGTTGTGTTGTATGATTGTCACTAAAATATGCTATGGGTTTGGGAAGTGCCCAGATACTAGTGCCTCCAAAGACAACAACCAGGGAGACAACCAACGCCTAGGCAAGTGTAGAACAACTATCAACAGCCATTGTCCAGCAAGGGAGCTACAATGCAATGACTCACTTGCACAAGGCCACACCAGGGGAATTGCTCAACCTTGCCTGGGGACTCAGCAGTGATCATGAGACATGCCTGGATTTGTCTTCTCCAAGCACATAGGACTAGGGATACAAAACAGAACAGAGTCACCCCATGCTGGGCCCTTTTTCCTCCCCCACCTATGCTGCAAGCAACAAGGATGTTGAGAAGACGGAAGATTTCAACAGAGGAGACCGGCCCATGTTTAAGGGACAAACTTGTATATTAAGGACTGTAAGAGCCAGTGGAATGAGAACAGCGCTTGATCTAAATACTGCCTAATGTGATAAGGGTTAAAGTTTAGACTGCGTGCTTATATTTTATTTTGGTAACCACTCTGACTTTCTGCCGATCACTTATAATCATTTAAAAATCTATCTTCTGTAATCAAGAAACTTGTTTTACTGTTTATCTTTACCAGTGAGTTTGCTTGAAGTGCTTGGTAAATATGCTCAAGTTACCAAAACTCATGTATGTCCACTTTCCATTCATGAAGTGGTGAACCAATAAATAAACTTGCATTGCTCAAGAAAGGGTCCTGAGCAGTGCAAGACGATATATGTCTGAGGTACAAGGCTGGGAGCTCGGGGGATTTGGCGGGTGCCTTTCTCTGTGTGATTCATGAACGGCTCTGGGAGCATTCATGCAATTTAGCTGGGTGTGGGGCACCACGTGCGGTTGTACTGAGTGGTAACAGCACCTGCAGGGGTTTGCTGCTTGCCACTAGTAAGGCATTGTGAGAGACAACCCAGAATAGGGAGTAAAGAGGGCACAGCAGTTCCACAGTTCCAGGCTGCATCCCAAGGATTCCGTCACAAATACCTTCAACCAAAGGGGCTTATGTTATTTCTCCATATCATCCTAAACTGGACATCCTACAATTTAGCACCACCTGAGGTTTGTCTAGTTTGAGCTTTAACTCACCTGCCCTCCTCTATGACCTCTCATCTCAACCTGACTAAAACTGGCTAGAAGTGTTCAACAGCATTGTCCAGAGAAGGGGTTCTCAGCCTTTTTCTTTCCGAGCCCTCCCCCCCCAACATACTATAAAAAAAACTCCATGCCCCACTTATGCCACAACAACTGTTTTTCTGCATATAAAAGCCAGAACCAACATCAGTGGGTAGCAAGCAGGGCAACTGCTCGGCCCCATGTCACAGAGAGTCTTGTGAAGCTAAGTTGCGCAGGCTTCAACTTCAGCCCCGAGTGGCAGGGCTCGGGGCCCCAGGCCACAGCCCCATGCGGTGGGGCTTCAGCTTCTTGTCACGGGTCCCAGAAAGTATAATGCCGTCCCTGCTTGGTGGACCCCTTGAAACCTGCTCAAGGCCCCTTTGGGGGCCCCGGACCCCTGTTGAGACCCACTGGTCCAGAACACACAAGACAAAGCTGGCTTTCACCCTCATAAAAAATACTTAAAATACTGTACTCCATGCCATCTTCATGGCCTTCCTAATGGCCACATGAATAAGAGGGGTGAAAGAGGAAACGCTGCAATACCCTACACTTGAGAGCCCTATCTGAGAAACACTGTGATCATGAGACTAAAGACTATTCCAAAACATCTGCATAACAGCAGCAGAATTAAGGTTAATCATATGGATATCTTGGCTTTTAAGTGCTTAACTATGCAACTTGAAGTTTCTCTTAACAGTTTTTTAAACAGAAGTGTATCTGAAGTTAGTTATTTGTGATATGCTCTGATCTTATATTTACCTCTCAGGGCACTTTAGATTCCTTATCATACTTTGAGGTTTATTCTGTTAAACTGGATTGCATATATGAAGAAAGAACAATGGCCTGCTGTTGTCCCATACCTACATCTTCCACTTCCCTCAAAAATGACAACTATTCACTACTCTGTAGTACTCAATCAACACTGTTGGAGATTTAGGGGAAATTAAAGGATGGCAATGCAAGTTTTGCAACAAACATGACAGCAGTGTTTAGATTCAGCTGGCAGATATTCTCTCTCTCCCTCTGTAAAGCAGAACTATTTCTGATTATTCCCTCCCTCCCTCTCCATATTTTATTTCTGGAGAGTCAGCTCAACAGTCTTAGTTTCTTTTAGAAAAAAGTATTTTAAAAATTAGTTTTCCAAATTTAAAATGTTAATATTTAGCCACATTTTTATTAGTGTTTATAATTAGAGGATAAAAGCATTTTTTAAAATGTCCCTTTAATCAAAATGATTAAAAAATCAAGTATCGCATGAAGAGATAAAGAAATGAAGAGAATTATGGCTAATTAAAAAGGCAATTTAACAAACATCTTTAAAACCTATTACTCCTACCAGCATTGTTTGCAGTGCATTTTGCATGAGGTGGCAAAGAATTCAGGCCTGAACGGATGTTTGACAACGATTGTTGCCAAATATTGGGCAGTAAAACATTTCCAGTTTTCTCACTTCTTTTCCATAGCTAATTACAGATGCTGACTGACAGTTTCCAGAATGTGTTGCTGCATGCTGCACATAAACACTAATTGCCAAAACACAGGCAGATTAATTGTAACCACAAAAAGATATTAAGTATTCATAAAAAGCCAAGATTACAGGCAGCCAATGAAATAGTGACTTTAGGGCTTCCAGTATTTATAGTTGAAATGACCTAATCAAATATACATTAAGGCAAAATAACTAATCACACTAACGTAATTACTAAAAAAATATAAAATAAAAATACACAACAAGAAACCCCCCCACACACAAAGTCCCTCTTAATTAAGTTTGCAAAATCCCTCTCCCATCTGATGTAACAGTTCTTCTAATCTGCTAGCAAAGAATCATATGAACCTAAAGTATCCATCGCTGCCCAATTAACTAAGGCAGGGGTGGAGAACTTATGGGAGGCAGCCCAGATCCAGCAAGCTGCTGCATTTCATCTAGCCCGCGGCTAGTCTCCACACTGCAGGCCAGAAGCCTTGGGTCTCGGTGCCCCCCCGGGGGTCTGGAGCAACGAGCACCAGCTCACCCAGCTGCATGGGGAAGCTGGGGTTGCCAGGCCATTAAAAGTACGGTCGGCTCCGCACAGCTCCCAGAATGTCCCTGCGACCCCTAGGAGCAGGGGCTATCAGGGAAGCTCCACATGCTGCCCCCGCCCCCAGTGCCGGCTCTGCAGCTCCCATTGGCTGGGAACTGTGACCAATAGGAGCTGTGGGAGCTATGCCTGCAGGCAGCACGCACAGCTCCCTGGCCCCTCCGCCTAGGGTCTGGACATGGCGGCCACTTCTGGGAGCATCACGGAGGCAGGAAGCCTGCCTTAGCCCTGCTGCACTGCCATAAACATCTGCACCCTGAACCCCCTGCCCCAGGTCTGAACCCCCTTCCACACCCTGATTCCCTCCCAGACCCTGCACCCCCACCTGCACTCCAACCTCCTGTCCTGAGCCGTCTCCTGCACCCAAAGTCCCCCTGCAGCCCACACCCCAACCTCCTGCCCCAACCCTGAGCCTGCTCCCGCACTTCAAACCCCTTGACCCCAACTCTATCCAAGCCCACATCCCCAGCCGGAGCCCTCACCCCCTCCCACACTCTGGGCTCCTCATTTCTGGGCCCACCCCTGAGCCCAGGGGAAGCCACAAGCCTCCGCACCCCCCGCAAGGCTGGAACTGCAAGCACTGGCTTGCCCTGCTACAGAGGAAAGCCCTGAGCCTCCATGACCCCTCCCCTTCCTTCCCCCCCCTCCCCTGCAGGGCTGTGTGTGGCCCACAACTGATTTTTCCTGTGTGTCAGTGGCCCTGATAGAAAAAGAGTTCCCAACCCCTGAACTAATGAGTTCATCAGGGCCCTTCAAATTCAAGTCAACCAAATTCCAGTAAATGTTGGTTGTTTTTTTTAAATTATCCAAGGAGAGGAGGAATGTAATAAGCCTTAATTCACCTAATGTTTATGGTATGTGTATGCTGCAGGTGAAGGTGTGACTAAGCATACCACGCTAGCTTTTATCTAGCTAGTACTGCTGATAATAGTCATGTAGATGTGGCAGCAAGGACTTCAGCATAGGCTAACAACCTGACTACAACACATCAGGAAACCTGGGTACATACTTGAGTTAGTAGCTTGAGTTGCCATGTCTTCACTATTATGGTTATCCATGCAAACTAGATTAAATCTAGCACAGATATGCGACTCTATACTTTGATCTTAGCTCTGACACTCACACCTTCACTTATAACGTAGACACTCCCTCAATGAGAGCTTAAATGACATTTGCGTGCCAAAGAGGCATTTCTCTGCATCTTTTTGTATTATTCACAGGAAATCCTGGTTAGCACCAGCAAATTACACAGGGAATTAAAATGCTATTCTGAAAAACTGAGCTCATTAGTATCTGCTAATAATTCTCCCACAATTATTCCACTGCCCCACCCTCGTTTCCAGACACTAAAGCTTTCAGAAAATCTTTATTAGGAAATTCAGTCTGCTCAAAGATTTTTTTTAAGCATAAGGTTCCTTTTAACAGCTTCTGCTATACTGTAGGTGATACACTCCTGAAATTCCAAAAGCAGTGTTTAACTGGGAAAATCCTTATTTACACAGGAAGCCCAATTACATGCATCTTGTTTGGAGACAAGACCACACATTCTAGCTGAATAGTGCACGACACACACACTTCATCCCTAATTATGCTGACCACGGTAAGCATTAGGACAATTCTAGAAACAGTGTTTAAGCAGTTTAACAGAGTGGCTGGAGTAGCAGTTTCCTAAACCAACACAGACAAAGCCCTCTGCATATACATTTCTACTTGGATAGAAGTGAACTAGACACTATTTTTGCTGAGGAGTACAAGTGACAAGAAACCAGTTTTTTGTTCTTTGGTAGGTACATACTGCACACTGAGTGGATGTTTTTAGAGAACTATCCCCAATGACTCCAAGATCTCTTTGAGTGTTAACAGTTAATTTAGACCTCATACTTTTATATGTATAGTTGGTATTATGTTTTCCAATATGCATTACTCTACATTTATCAGGGACGCCCAGAGGATTCAGGGGGCTGGAGGTAAAGCAATTTCGGGGGCCCCTTCCATAAAAAAAAGTTGCAATACTATATTTTTTACATTTCCAAATACATGATACTAACCAGTGAAATACATTCAAAAATTAATTTTAATCATTTGAAAATACACAAAATACATTATTTAAAAGATTAAATGCTTTAATGGTATGTATACATTTGCAATTACATAATGGGCTGTCGCTGGGTGATGGTTGGTGCCAATGGGCTGTTGCTGCCTGGGGGTGGCAATGTTGTTGCCCAGGGCTGGGTGGGGAGCTGGGCTCTGGGTTGGGGGGGGTGCCCGGTTCACAGGGGCTGGGCTCAGAGCTGTGGGTCAGGGTTGGTGGGGAGGTGCCCGGCTCAGAAGGGCTGGGCTCAGAGCTGGGGGTCAGGGTTGGTGGGGAGGTGTCCGGCTCAGAAGGGCTGGGCTCAGAGCTGGGGGTCAGGGTTGGTGGGGAGGTGTCCGGCTCAGAAGGGCTGGGCTCAGAGCTGGGGGTCAGGGAAGCGTCCAGCTCAGAGGGGCTTACCATGCTGCTTACTCTCACCTCCCCACTCTCCCTGCGCCTCAGCGTGCTGCGTCCAGAAGCGGCCCTGGACAGAGCTAAAGCGGCGTGGCTTCATGGGACTTGAGCTCCCACCACTCAGCTGCAGTTCGCAGCCCACATGGCTCCGAGTGGGAGAAGCTCAGGCCCCAGGGGAGCCATGCCACTTTAGTTCTGTCCAGGGCCGCTTCTGGTGCCGCCGGCGCGCTGAGACACCAGGGGATGGGGGAAGGCAGAGGCGGGCGGGAGCCTCCGACATTCTCGTGGGGGCCCCTGCAGGGCCTGGGGCAAATTGCCCCCACCCCCACGCACCCCTGACATTTATCAACACTGAATTTCATCTGCCATTTTGTTGCCCAGTGACCCAGTTTTGTAAGATCCCTTTGTAACTCTTCGCAGTGATCTTTGGATTTAACTGTCTTGAGATACAGCGCCCTAGGGGTACTGTATCTCAGCAGCATGCCACTGCTGTAACAAGGGTTTTATTTGAAACTACTACTAAACTGGAAATTCCTACAAAACTTAGGGAGGACAAAAAATTAAAACAAAAGAAGATGGAGAAGTTACAAATACAAACACAAATTAAATACCCAAAACAGAAAAACGTAAGGCAACCTTCTGTGTGCGGAAAATAATCCAAAATTGTTATGTGAGTGACATACTTGGAAGGCATGAATGCAGCAAACTACAAAGAACTATAATAAAAACATACTAGCCCTGGCAATATAACCATTTATCCACTCTTTACACCATGACAATTAATTATAATTTTAAAAAACCTGTATTTTATTCATCTGCCATAAAGCTTGTCTAAGTCAAGAAGAATTTGTCATAGTTGGCTAAAACACACCTGGGGAGGAGGCAGAAGTCTATAGGCAGATAGATATTACTTTGTTCTGTGGCATGTGACAATTTTAGGTTGTATAATCAGAAACAACATACACTAGGAAAATAATCCTTCTATATTGCATTATTTACACTAGGAAACATACCAGTCATTGACATTATGTGTCACCAATGGGGGTAATTAAACTAGAGCTGAAAATAACTACAAATGTACACAGAACAAAAAAAACCACATTCATCACCGTTTCATAAACAGTGGTTGAGCACCACTTGGTGCAAAGTTCAGCTACTATTTCTGAAACTGTTATGACACATTTGGTTCTGTTGTTGGTTACTAATTTGGAAGTCCATGTCTGAAGTCTGACCGTTTACCAACTCCAGGTAAATCACAGAATGATATGAATGTTGGGCTGGAAACAATCTTAAGAGGTCACCTGTCCATCTCCCACACTGAGGCAGGATTACATATACCTAAGAAATCCCTGACAGATGATTGTCTAACTTGTTCTTTAAAACTTCCAGTGACAGGATTCCAACGCCTCCACAGGTAACCTGTTCCAGTGGTTAACTAACCTTATAATTAGAAAGTTTTTTTTCTAATATCTAACCTAAACCTCCCTTGCTACAAACTAAGCCAATTACTTCTTTTCCTACCCTTGGTGGACATGGAGAACAATTGATCACTGTCCTCTTTATAACAATCTTTTCTGAGGAGTTGTGTCACAGCCATGTGATTCAAGATGCCATATAACTGAGATCTCAGAATATTTTGAGTGTATTATGCAAAAGGATACCACAAGAACAACAAATGCTGTAGTGACTATTAGGTTATAATTCTCAGTATGGTTGTTGCAAATATCTTCTAGCTGTTCTTTCAGCATTCCAGCCAAGTAGATCTGAGCTCTTTGGACTGAGCTATGTCTAGAAGGGCTGTAATGTAACGTTTCAAAGGAGCAAGCTTACACTTTGAATAACTTCCCTAGAAAACCTAGTGTCGCTACTGAATCCTTTTCCACAGGGATATTTGATCAGCTAATCTCCAGATAGAACACACAATTCTCATTCTGTGCAGCTTATATAGTTATCTTGAACACTTAGCATGACATGTTCTTGATAACTGTAGCATGAAAGAAGCAAGAGCCATGTCAGAACACATTACTCAGGTGTCACATCAGGTCAGACTGAGAACACTATTGGGATTTGGTACCTCAAGAAAATGTAGCTGATTCAAAATGGAGTATGGTCTTAACAATCACTAAGGCTGTGTCTACACTGCCACTTCCAGCGCTAAAACTTTAGTAGTTCAGGGGTGTGAAAGACGACACCTCTGAGTGACAAAAGTTTTAGCTCTGAAAAGCGCCAGTATAGACAGTGCTTGCTCCCAACGATAAAGCTACCACCCCTCATTCAGGGTGGTTTTTAATTGCCAGGAGAGCTCTCCCCCCGGTGATAAAGCGTGACGACATGTCAGTGAGGCCACGTGTACGGTGTAGACATACCCTAAACCTCTCCCTATATTCTGCACAAGTCCAACCACCAAACTGAAGGTTTAGAGCCATAATGGAATGGCACTGAAATGCAGCTGATACGTTTGACTTGAAAGGCAAGGAGCTCAATGACCACTTCAAAACTCTCAAGTTGCTAATTTGGGACCCAATGCAAAAGATCCTACACTAAAAGAGGATGATTCCAATGGAGAAAGTCTAAATACAGTCACTAACCTTTTAAGAATTTCTTTGCAGACTTCCATGTTAACTTCAGAATAAGTCTAATGGGAAGCTATGGAGGATGACAGGTATAACTTAACTTAAGCCTCCTGGGACCTGATAGCTTGAGTGACATCTGTGAGCAGACAGTAATGTATTTACGTCAATCATGCTACTTTGAAAGAAGACAGGTAGTGCTCATGTCTGTCCATGATTGACATCAAGATGACACTTGGGTTAGAGCATGTAGCTGTTGGGTTGCTTCAAGTCTTCGGACAGCTTATAATAATTGTAATTAATAAAATATACAGGTTTAGAACCCTTAAAAAACGCAAATTCCAAATATCACATCAATTTTTAAAGGATCAGAAACTCAGCATTAAACACTGCAGACCACACGTGAGATGCAAATTTATTTAAAACATTTTGCTCCAAAAAAAATCGCAACTTGACCTTCGACATGCATTTCTCACTCAAGCCATATAAAAAGTCATTACTTTTCCCCCCTCTCTTTGTTTTATAATCACTGCCTACATATTTGGATCAGAAAATGGTATTACTATGCTCCATGCCAAAAAAAAAAGGGGGGGGGCATGCTAATATTTCTGGACCATATACAAAAGAATGCTACAGGAGAACAGAATATTTTTAGTTTAGTTATCCTGTCTCAATAATCATCCATCAAACCTATGTCATGTAACCAATGAACCAAAAATTGTTCTGTCCTTGATTAAAATTTACTGCTGCAATAAGGAGAAGAGCAAGTCCATGAACTATGTTACAAGGCTGATAGAAGTTGACAAAGATAAATGAAAAATTTAATTAAACTGTGGGAGCGGTATCTGTGAGAGCGAGCATTTAAAACCCACCTCCATCAACTAAAACATATTAGCATCATGGACAATTATTTGAAGCAGAAGTCAGATTTAATAAGTTTTTTAGATAAGGCTCTATTTATAAAAAGAATGTACTGTCCAGAAAAACATGAAGTATTTACCCCTTGAAGTTTCCAGTGAAGAATTAAAACAAAAATAAGATGTGATAAAGTGACCTTAAAAATATCAGAACAAAAAACAAGAAGGATATGTAATTCCAATCTTCAAGAGCCTGAAAAATGTACCTGATGCTTTTAAAATAACTAAACCTATTACCCTGGATGAAAAATACTTGTGCCACCACCTCTCAGATGCAGATCATATGCCCTAAGAAACAGCTCCTGCAATTTAAACGTTGAATACAAATCGTGTACTGTAATTAACTAACTTATTTCATTTAAGACATTTTAAAAAATCCAGTTCTTGCTTTTGTTATACATTTATCTTGTCATGGCTTCACTCCACTTTTTGTTTTTCTTTCCTATCATGGTTCAAGGTATATCAGTATCATGTTCTATTCAGCACCTGTTTCTTCTTTTTCTTCTCTCTACACCAATTTCTCTCTTCCCTACCCTGTGTTCTTTAACTCCTCCTAAACATTTTTCTATCACGCTTTTCTTTTTTCCCAGGCTCCTAGTACCATTCTTCTCTCTCTTTTTTAAATTTGTTCCATCAATTTCTTCTCTCTCCCTCCTGAATATTGACTTTCTGGAAAATTTTCAAGCCATGTGTGTGAGAAGGTAGGATATTGATATACTAGGAACCAGCAAAAGGGAGTTTGATCCCTCTCCTGTAAGTCCCTCTTTGGCTGCCTGAATGAGAAAGAATAACTGTTTCCCCATCTCAGTCTTCAAAGACTCCTAGATGATGAGACTGAAGACAGACTGAAGATAAAACTCCACTGGAAGCTGAAGCTAGACAAAATTCAGGCTGGAAATAAGGTGTAAATTTTTAACAGGAGGGTAACTAACCATTGGAACAGCTGATCAAGGACTGTGCTGAATTCTCCATCACTAACCATTTTTAAATCACTATTGGATATTGTTCTAAAAGATATGTTCTAGGAATTATTTTGGAGAAGTTCTATGACCTGTGTAATGCAGGTCAGACTAAATTATCACAATGGTCCCTTCTAATCCTGGAAACTATAAATCTGTGAATAAATTACCTGATCATTTTCTCTGCTTGATTTTTGGGTTCCTAAGTCAGTAACTCCAGTGCCTCGGCTTTTACACCAAAACTTTAGGTGCCGCGGCAGAATGAAAGCACCCCATCACCTTGGCAATTTTATTGCTACTCTTAGGGTTCTGATAAGTAACATAAAAACTGACATGACTTTGGTCACTTTCATTCTGCTGAGGTCTGGCAAAGCTATAAGCAACACCAAAGTCACTGGAACTGCCTGCAGACTCAGTAAGATGGAACTGCATCACTTAATACTCTGTTCATATTTGGAAGGTATTCTTCAGCATAAGAGCTAGAAACTACATTTCTTTTAATTTAAAGTTTTGATTCTCCAGAAGCTGGAGGCTAATCACCCAAGTAAATGAATTTATCAACTTCTATGTATCATATGCATTTGTAACACAGCCACTACCACAATATCTGGACATCTAATAAAGATATTCAGAAGAACCTTTAATAACTGATTGTGAATGGACAACTAATCCCACTTCTCCTAATAAAGAAAGAGCGTCTTATAACATGTGTAATATGGGAGGGAGACTAGGAATTTTGATTTTGTGGGACTGGGTGTGCCTCTGAACCATACAAAACAAATGGTGAAAATAGCTTTTTGTTCAGAAGTTGTTGGAGTCAATATTTCTGTGGTATCATATTTTATTGAAATGTCTTTTTTCTAGGTACAATCATGTTTTAGAAAAGTATAAGAAAGTCTAACGTACAAGATGACAGGAGTGTATAGTCTAATATCTGGAAACTAGTTGTAATTACATGTGCAGTTTTATATAAAGAGGCTAGATGAGTACCTAGCACACAGTGGGTACTACTGGAAATAAATATTTGGCACAGCAACAAAACAGGCATCTGATTTGTATTTTACAGTTAATTTCTAATGTAGATATTTATCATTTAAAAATCCATTGTTACATTTAAGAGTTAACTGAGTTATTCATAAAATGTTGCTGTGCGCTGTAACAGTGAATAATCTATAGAGTACCTCTCTTACATCTGTATGTGATCCACAGATAACATATTAAGTGGCATATTATACCTTGAGGGGAGGTGGGAACCCACAGGGGGTAGGTATTTTAAAAAAATATTCTAGAAACACTATCAATAATATTTAACTTTGCATTTTAAATGCAAGTCACATTTATAAATTACTGTTGTGTTGTGTGTGTGTAACCCAAAATTAAGTATATAACCATCCAGTGCTAAGGGGACATTAACTTCACAAGCATGCATTGCAGCTGCCACAATTGCCTGCATCCACCCACCTTCAGAACAAAATAAACCAAAGTTTTTATATTTATCGTGTTCTAGTGGATCCTGGCCTTCTACTTTGTCTCCCACTCAGAGTGCAGGAGCTCAGGTTTGCACATTGGGGAAACAAGTATTAGAAAGCTGTCAGTGCCACATCAAAGATATAAACACAAACCCTTCTCTAATGAACATTTTAAAACAAGACTGAAGGAAATTATTGTTTAAAATGGGGCTGTTAAAAGCACATTACCTCCAGACAAGTTTAAGTGGTCAGAGTAGACATGGAATATTTTAGTTACCAGCATATATATTCTTGGGCGCTTTATATCTGGTAGAATACGAGACCTATAGACAACTTCAGACAAATAAGCTTACAGAACTTTAAAGAAAAAAGGGGGAAAAAGATAAAGGTGGGCACTTTAAATAAACGGAAGGTACTGAAACACTAAGTTATAATTCACTGCAAAAAAAAAAAAAAAGTCATGTATTTATATAGCACTCCCCCCACAGAAAGACCGAAGCTACTTTAGAGCTATAGACCAGTATAAAGATAGGGCCCATATGCACATTCTCGAGTAAATAAATAAGAGTTCAATATAAACTTAACTTTTGTGTCAACCTCTGTTTTAACACTTATGTAAGAAAATAACTTGGACAGTCTACAACTCTGTTTTATCTTCAGCCCACAGCTGAATAATAATAATAAAAAAAGATAGGATTCCATAATAAAAAAGGTCCAAAATCCAAGACATTTTCTTTCAAATACTTTCCCTAATAAGATGCACAATTATCATAGTATTATATTAAGAAGTTCCATACCTAGTATTCATGGCCAGCCTATTGTTGCTGGAAAGTCAAGCAAGTTCTAAAATATTTAGGCCCCAAGTCTGTGAACACATACATGTTTAACATTATGAAAGTGAAGTCAATGAATGGGATTGATGTCAGGGAGTCTACTAATGCGCATAAAACTCTACCACATGCAAAAATATTTGCAGGATTGAGACCTTCTGATTGTATGGTTCATTATTTGTAATACAACATTTTTTACACTGTTATAACATGTTATTTATAAAACATTCTTACCATTTTATTGCATGTTCTTTAAAAACAGACAAGTCTAGAAGAACTACTAGAGAACTTAGATTGTAAATGCTAGTTTAAAGATAGGTGACATTAACAGATGACAGTTTAACAGATGACATTGGACTGATATTTAGAGTACAAGCCTTATTGTATCTTGATAAATTCATCTCATTTTGGGGTTTTCTGATATGTAAGCCAATTTACAGAAAGGGACATGTCCTTTTCATCCACTCCCAATGCTCTCTATATAATTATCTGAAGGCAATTTACAAACTTGTGTGGGAGTGGGAAGTGAAAATACATTGGGAGGCAGGGGGAACATATCTGGACTGCCAAAGTCAGACTTTCAGTGTATGAATAAATCAAAAAGATTAAAAATGACCTCTGCATAATCGTACTTGCAAGATGCTAGCAAGCAGCACCCAGGAAGTTGGACGGAGGAATTCTAACACTATAAGGATTGTAAAACTGCCCTCAAAGGGTCAGATTCTGATATCCTTCACCATGTTGAATAGTCATTTATTCTAAGGTAGCCCTACTGAAGTTAATGGTACTTTTTGTGGAGTAAGGCATTACTCAACATAACGGAGGGTATCAGAATCTGGCCCAAAGTCAGCATCAAAGCTGGATGCCAAGTGAACTGTGACAAACACTGTCAAAAATGAATACCCTTGATGTTGGAAAAAGACAAAGGACAGCTCTTTGTACTTATAATGGTAATTCTGCAGACAAAAACAGGAGGTATTTTATGGGAGCCAGTCTGATAACTATATGAAAGTAGCATCCTTTAAGGTGCCTTTCAAGTCCAAAGCCCCAAATCAGTTGAGAGAGAAAGGGCAGGAAAGACAAGAATTAAAATTAGTCTTTCAGAACTAGAACTTTCTGATAAAGCTGTTTGATGTCTGGAGGTCTGCAATGGGATGAAGACAGTCTTTTGGTATGATTCTGAGACATTGCCATATTAATTTACTATCACCAACCTACTTATGGGTACATGATGAAATCTTAATAGCATGGGTAACACGATGGAGAAGTTCTCTCTCTCAGTTATATGACCCAGCTACATTACATGGTCTAATGCCACTAGGAGAAAGTTTCATCTTCTGATTCAGTGAGGTTTCCTGATCAATTAAGAAAACTGGTAAAACCTCAATGAACAAAATTATGTCTTCACAAAATAAAGAGTCTTCACATTAAATCTGATATTTTTGATATTAAACGGTGATGCATCCAACTCTCAGATGACAGACTGAAGGTGGGCATGGGAAAGGGAGAGTGTTGTCTGTGGGTATGTTAAAAGCTTTGAAGAAATTTGACTGAATTACAAACTCAGGAAGAGAGCTGAAAACCCCTTCATAAAATGCCTAAAAAGCATAACATTGTTACACCAGAAGATATAGACCCTGGAAAATAATCTTAAATGCTGTAATCTTAGAGAGACTTAAAGAAGTGAGGGATAGCAAGCGTGTAAAGTTTTACCTCATTTGACAGAAATGTCCTTTTGATAAAAAGCTCTGGCTCCCTTTGCAAATAACAAATGCATTTAGAATGCCTTATAAATTTATAAATTTTATAAATTACTGTTAGGTACTTCATCTAAACCAGCTTTATGCCACACCTTTAAACTTAGTTATAACTGTGGTTTTGGATAAGTGCCATATTACAAGTGATATTTGGAAGTACTGGGGACATATTTTGTATCAAGGGAAGAAAATACATATTTTCCCAATACTGTTTGGAAAGTGCAAACCCAAAGGAAAAGAGTTAATATTCTTGAAATCAGTTTGTTTCTTTGAGGATTGATGCTAAGGCTTTGTTTCCTACTAAACTGCAATGGTAGTTGGAGGAGGTAAAATTAGATTTAGACACTAGAATTTTTTTTAATCTGCACAATCCAAGCAACACCACCAAGAAAAGACAAGTATAAGACTTAGATTAAGAGTCTAATCAAAACCAGGAATGACAAACTAAAAATATGATTTGTGTGTGCATCTGATGTATAGTTATTTCTCATGTTAAAATAATATATGATACCCTGTAGATCTGAGACTAAATTAATATTACTTTTTTCTATTTCTGGTTAACTGAATTATTTTGGTATATTGATGAATACCTTAGACAGAGGTGTGGACTTTTCCCATCTTTTTTAATCAATGTGCACACTGTATTAATTTATTTTAGCTATAATAAAAATAAAACTTTTTTAAAATAATGTTCTCTATATTTTGGAGAAATGGAGGGGAAAGATGATAAACAATAAACAAGCTTTACAGAAAAAATAAAGCATTAATATGGACTCCTTTTATGGCTAAAACTGTTGCCACATCCAACTCTCAAAATCAAGGTTAGACCCCAAATATGCTCACCCTGATATGTAAGGCTCCTCATTATAACTTGACTGTTTAAAAATGACATCATGCCACTTAGTAATAAGGAAACATGTGCCATTGTCCAGCGTCTGCTAATTTACAAATAGAAGTCCTTTGATTGGCCAGTGAGCATCCAATGTTACCATAAAGGAGACTGACTGCTGTCAGTGGAGAGCAAACACAATCCTACCACATGTGCTGTATGAAAGTCTTTGTTGAAAGTTCATGTGGATCCTGATTGAGACCAGACAACAGAACGGATATTGAAGGTGTGTGTTGAGTTCTGAATTTTATTTCTGTTAAGTTTCTTGGAAAAGTCAACGTCTATAAAATCCTCATGTTTGCGTAAAACAGAACTTTAAATTGGAATTTAATGTCAGTTCTACAGGTCTTAAGCAAAGTTTCAAAAACCCATTTATTTATTTATGTATAGATACATACATACTAGCAAACCTAAATTTGGGATTTATATTGGCGTCATGTCCCTTTAAAAGCATCAGAACATATATTTTGGGGGTGTATTTATGTTGTTACCTCAACCAAATTCAAGAAGCAGAAGAAACCCCCTTTAATTGTTCCAAAATGCACTTAACTGCTTATTTTAAATCTGTCAAGTTTTAGGAGAACAAACTGTCCAGAACTGGTGAAAATCTGCAAGATACTAGACTTATTCAAGGTGCCGAAGATGAAGCCGGTCTGGAAAAACATGCACTCACATTTCCACTTTTAATCTACTCAAGAAGAACAAACTGCAAAAAGAGCTAAATTGATATAAGGCAAGACTGATTTGCAAACAGCCAGAAATCAGTTTTTGATTTGCAAGTGCTTTTTGTTTCTTTGACTCCCCACCGCACCTTTTTTAAAGGGGATTGGGCAGGGTGTGTGTGTGTGTGGGGGGGGGGGGGATGACACAGTAACTCCTCACTTAAAGTCATCTGGGTTAACATTGTTATGTTGCTGATCAATTAGGGACCATGCTCATTTCAAGTTGTGCAATGCTCCCTTCTAATGTTGTTTGGCAGCTGCCTGCCTCCCCGCTCCCCTAAGTTCCCTGTGCTGCAGCCGCCAGGAAGCTAGCAATTGCAGCTATCCCTCTCCCCACTGCCATGTGCTGCTCCTGCCCTCTGCCTTGGAGCTGCTCCCTGAGCCTCCTCCTTGCTGTGTGCAGGCAGGGGAGAGGTGGGCTAATGTCAGGTTGTCCCCCTCCCCCCTGCTCATACACCCCGCTTACCCCTTCTTCTCCATGTATAGCAGGGTGGGGACAGGGATGGAGAGAGAGAGAGCGAGCCTGAGGCAGCAGCCGCTGTCTCAACTTCCTGATCCACTTAAGAAGCCAATGTACTTAAGAGTGAGTCAACTTCCTTAAAGGGGCAGTGTGCATTTCTCTTTCTCTTCCACACAAGGTGTGTCTCTGTCTGATATGCTATCTCCCTCCCTGAATTCCTGCTGCCTTGTAGAGTGAGAGGCTACATTAATGTGTTAACCCTTGAGGGCTCAGCCCAGAGCTAGTTCATCATTTAGCACAGGGGTACTCAAACTGGGGATCGGGACCCCTCAGGGGGTCACGAGCTGTCAGCCTCCACCTCAAACCCTGCTTTGCCTCCAGCATTTATAATGGTGTTAAATATATAAAGAATTATTTTTAATTTATAAGGGGGAGGGCTGCACTCAGAGGCTTGCTATGTGAAAGGTGTCACCAGTACAAAAGTTTAAGAACCACTGATTTAGCAGCAAGGCATTCCCAGGGAAATATCCCATCTGCTTCCATCCTCTAACTTCACCACCTCAACCAAGTTTCACAATCATCATAGCGATGAACAGTATTAAATTGTTTGTTTAAAATGTATACTGTGCGTATATCTATATAATATATATGTTTTTGTCTGGTGAAAATTTTTTTCCTGGAACCTAACCCCCCCAATTTACATTAATTCTTACGGGGAAATTGGATTTGCTTAATATCATTGTGCTTAAAGTCGCATTTTCCAGGAACATAACAACAACGTTAAATGAGGAGTTACTGTATTTCACCTCAGGATGGCTCTCCAGGGTGAGGCAGCAAATAATCCTTAGTTGACAAAAATGAAAACTCCTAGCAGACATAACTTTTCTACAGGTCACTATTTATTAAGCAAAGCTACTAATTTCATTTACTGCAGTTTATTTGTGTGACAGAATTCAGGCACATCCTTATGCTGGATTCTTGGTTATCACACTTTTGAGTTTTGTTGGCTTAAAGTGTGTGTGTGTATATATGTATATATACATACATACATACACACACACACACTTAAAGAGTTGCGAATAGGATAAAAATGTGCAATATGTTCTATAAAGATATATTCCTGGTTATTAAAGGAAAGCAACAAAAGCCTATTTGCATATCAATTCACAGCTCTATTACAGAAAGGCCCAAGCCAACATGAATATTCAAGCACAAATTTATTCTACAAACCTCTTTTAAACATGATATATCTTCTGAAGTACGACTACATTTAACTGAAAGAGTAATTTGACTAAGTTATCTCCTTGGGGCTGTACTTCACTTTTCACTAGGTTATGGGTTCTACAGAAACTTTTTACTGTGGTCCATGCTGGGATGTGGTGCACTCTCTCATCTGCACCGCAGGCTGGCTTTGGATAATCCACTAAGTATCATTTTGGAAAATGTAGCTAATAGCTTTTGAAATCTGCCATCTATTGCTGGGGACCCAGAGGGAAAACATCAAAGCTTGTTAGGCCAGCTACTCCATTTATTTTGTCTTCGCTAGAAATTTCTAGAGTGTCCTTTGAATAAATTGAGAATGCACTGTAGTACCATCTCCCTGAGTATTTGAACAACTGAACTTCTAGAATACAAGTAGTTCAAAGTGCATGTCATTTGAAAGGTAAAGTTCTGCTCTATTTGCAATAAGGTCTTGAATATGGTCTATGAATTGGCTGCCATAGGTCATTAATTTCCGTATTACCTATGCAACAAATATATTTTTATTAGAAAATCTAAAATCCTATTCAATTTCTAAAATGAAAGGTGTTCATGTGGAATATACTTATTATTTCAATACACAGCTCCAGATGTCTGAATGAACACAAAAGCAAGACAAGACAATTTCAACAACTCTCCAAAATCTAGATTTGTAGAGTATCTGAAAACAGTATTTCAAATTCTAACAAATTTTAACACTAAGCCTTTTTGAAGCATGCTAAAAAGATTTGGGTTTGCCCCTAGACTGGGCATGTTCTAGCAGAACTTTAGTTTTTAAAGGATATTCATTTTAATATAAGATGCATATTTTAGGACAGATCACTTAAATACCAAGTACTTTAGCCCATCTGAGGATAAGCTGATTCCCCCTATAGACACATTACAGAGCAGCTCAAATATTGGCAGGAATTATATTTTCACATGCAGAATCACAGAAATGTTGGGCTGGAAGGGACCTCAAGAGGTTATCTTCTAGTCCAGGGATAGGAAACCTATGGCATGGGTGCTGAAGGCAGCACACAAGCTGACTTTCAGTGGCACTCAAACTGACTGGGTCCTGGCCACCAGTCTGGAG
This sequence comes from Gopherus flavomarginatus, assembly GCF_025201925.1. Classification (NCBI taxonomy): domain Eukaryota; kingdom Metazoa; phylum Chordata; order Testudines; family Testudinidae; genus Gopherus; species Gopherus flavomarginatus. The sequence continues at coordinate 48,965,968 of NC_066627.1, read as the reverse complement.
GTCTCTGCATTTTAATTTAATTTCAAATGAAGCTTCTTAAACACTTTAAAAGCCTTTTTTACTTTACATACAACAATAGTTTAGTTATATAGACTTATAGAAAGAAACCTTCCAAAAAAGTTCAAATGTATGACTGGCACACGAAACCTTAAATTAGAGTGAATAAATGAAGATTCGGCACACCACTTCTGAAAGGTTGCCCATCTCTGCCATCTCCTTACACTGAGGAAGGATTAAGTAAACCTAGACCTAGATATTTATCTAACCAGTTCTTAAAAATCTTCAATGGTGGAATTCCAGCACCTCCCTTAGAAGCCCATTCCAGTGCTTAACTACACTTATAGTTAGATAGTTTTTCCTAATATCTAACCTAAATCTCACTTGGTGCAAACTAAGAAGCTTACTTCTTTTCCTACCCTTTGGTAGCCAAGAAGAACAGGTTATTCTGCTCTTTACAACAACCCTTTACGTATTTGAAGAAATCTCCCCTTAATCTTATCTAGACTAAACATGACCATTTCTTTCAATCTTTCCTCAGATATTCTGTTTTCTAACCTTTTATTTTTGTTGCTATTCTCTAGACTATCTCCAATTTCTTCAAGGGTGGTGCTCAAAACTGGACACAATACTGCAGCTGAGGCATCACCAGTGCCAATTAGAGCAGAACTATTACCTCCTGTGTCTTACAATACAACACTCCTGTTAAAACGTCTCATAAACTCTAGTCTTTTTTGCAACAGCACCATATTGTTAACTCTCATTCAATATGAGATCCACTAAAACAGATAGATCCTTGTCTGCAGTACTGCTGCCTAGCCAGGTATTCTCCATTTTGTATTTCTGCATTTGATTTTTTTGTCCTAAATACATTACTTTATACTTGTCTTTACTGAATTTCATCTTGTTGATTTCAGACTAATTCTCCAATTTATCAAGATCACTCTGAATTATACTCCCAGCCACCAAAGCATTTGCAACTCCTTCCAGATTGGTATCATCCGCAAATTTTACAAGTCAAGTATCAGAGAGGTGGCCGTGTTATTCTGGATCGGTAAAAGCAGCAGAGTGTCCTGTGGCACCTTATAGACTAAGTTCATGCTCCAGTACGTCTGTTAGTCTATAAGGTGCCACAGGACTCTTTGCTGCTTTTACAAATTTTACAAGTGTGCTTTCTACTCCATCATCCAAGTTGTTAATGAAAATATTGAATAGGATTGGACACAGGACAGCCCCCTGTGGGACCTCTCTTGATATGTCCTCACAGTTTGAAAGAGAACCATTGATAACTACTCTCTGATTATGTCTTTTCAGTCGGTTGCACATTCACTTTATAGTACCGTATATACTCACTCATAAGCCCAATTTCTGTAGTGAAAAAGGGAAGCACCGGAGAAGGGGGTCGGCCTATAAAAAGGTCTAGAGAGGGAGAGGTGGGACACAGCCTCTCCCCGCAACAAAGGGAGCAAGGAGAGGCAGGACAGCCAGCAGAGACAGAAGGGAAGAGGTGGGGCCAGAGTCTCTCCACTTCTGGCCACGCTGCTCTGCCCCCAGCCTCCAAAACAGCTGCAGCTCCAAGGCTGGCAGGCTGCAACCATGCCAGTCAGCCCCACCCCCCAGAGCAGGCTGTGGCCATGCCACCTGTCCCGCTGGAGCACGCTACGGCCGTGCCGCCTGGCCCAGCCCACTGAAACATGCTGCGACTGCACCACTTGGTCTGGCCCACTGAAGCAGGCTGCGGCTGTGCTGCCCAGCCTGCCGAAGCAGCTCCAGCCAGGTCAGAGGCATCCTCCCCTGACCCTCCCCAGATAAGGTGGGAAGGGATGGGATGGGGAGAGTGTGGGGGTCCTGGGCTAGAGGTGGGGTCATGTGGGCGGTGGTCACAGGGGTTACTCCCCTGACTCCCAGCTTCTCCCCCCCCCAAATTTCCCCACCAGTTGCTGTCCCGGCCCATCAGGGAAAGCAGCTGGCGTGCTGGGTCACTTCGTTTACTTAGGTTTACCTCCGTGCCTGCGGATTCTCAAGGTAAACAAACCATCTTGGCCCCCCACCAGCTTACCCTGATGGCCCAGGAGCCAAAGTTTGCGGACTCCTGAATTATAGGGTCATCTTATGAAAGGGTTATAAAAAATTTCCAGTTTTACTTATCTATCTTTGGGGGGGGGGTCATCTTATAAACGAACCGGCTTATGATCAAGTATATACGGTATTTATCTGGACCGTATCTCCCTAATTTGTTTATGAGAATGTCATGTGTAAAAGCTAATGTCTTTTAACACAGTCCATGATTATTATTACATATAATAATCTATTATAATTACATGTTTCGTACATATAATATCTGAAAAATAAATTTGGTCAGACACACAAGTCTCTTTCCACACTACAAAACTAAATTATGAAAAAAATTTATTACCGGTCAAGTACCAATGATAGCTTGATTGGCTTTCAAAAGGAAGACTCCACGTTACAGACCACAGACCTTTTCACCAAATTAGAAAACTTCCTTCAAGACTCTCACAAGACAGAAAATTTAAATTCTGGTTTAACAGATTAACAAATAATCCATAGGAATTTAAGGATAATTCACCCTCCTTTAACATGACATGGTACCATTCTGCAATATTGCAAATGCTAGTTTACTACTGTATGTTTATTTAATCCCTTGACTCTTAAATATTTCCTAAAATTCTAGAGAAAGTGTATTATATTATAAGTTTCTAAGTGTTGAGACCTTGTCTGCCTTTATTTTTGCACAGGACCGCACAAAGCTATGATAAAATATAAATAAATGATATTACCACTGAATGACAGATGCACTAGGGCTAACGGCCCCCACTGGATTAGCATTTTATCTCAGAATGTTGAGATTTTCAAAATCCTTTTTCAAATAATTATTTTGTTTTAAGAAGTGATCAAAACTCAGAAAAAGCAGTAGTAACTACACTGTACTTATAGATGTCAGATTTTTTTCAGATTGCAGACCACTGAATTAAAAAAAAATGAACTCCTACATATCATAAATAAATGCAAAATTGCCCCTTCCATTATAAAGATGAAAATACTGAACAGTTTACAGGAATGTGTGATTCACAAAACATGAGAAAATACTTTAACAGTCTGAACACTTGACTCACATTTTAAAATATTCTCTATTCATTCAATATTCAAAAAAGGTTATAACTAAGAGAAAAGGCTGGATTCAAAGATTAAAATGGTAATATAATTTTTGTTTAAAAGTTGGATAAGTATAGATTAGGGAATGGTATAGCCTCAACTCAAGAGGCAAATACATTAAAATTGCAATAAAGACACTCAGAAGGGAAGTGCTCTCTGATCTGTGGAGTTAAAGCAGATTAGCAGAAACATGGCTGTTATTATAGGGGGAAGGAGGAGAGCTTTGGAGCCTGGGGAAAAAAGAATGCAGGGAGGGGAAGGGAAAGGGACAGATCTTTGAACTAAAGCTGGTTTAGGGTGGAGCCATTTTAAAGCCAGGGTGTAGCCAGGGAAAGAAAGTCTGAGTTTAACAGTTTCCAGACACTTGAAAATAACCTGACCTAACTCTTTAATAATGGAAACTTGAAACTGCTATTCCTGTAAAAAGATTGAATCTCATTAATTTCATAAATTTATAACTATAGTTAAGTGAAGTATCTGAACTCTTCCCTGAACGTTCTAGGATGAACTATTCATTGAACATTCTTCAGACCAATATAGGATTCATTGTATTTCCTTTGTTTTGCTGCTACTAGCAGCTATTTAAAGCCAATTTCCTTGCATATATTAACATTATACATTTTATACATTTAAAACAGAGCGTGTACCAAAAGAATTTAAAAATCTGGGCATTTTCCTAATTCAGTGGAATGCAGAACATGGACTAAACTGATTTAGATTTCAGGAAAAGAATTCTGGGAGTGGTACTGGAGCACTGAAACTGTAAACCCTACAGGTCTGGTTTTAAAGAGAGCCTAGCTCTCCAGTGTATCGCCACCTATCCTCTGGTGTCACAAAATGCACAATTGTTTCACAAGTTGATTAATCGTATTGCCAAACACATCTAAATAGTAGCAAGGTAACCATAATACCCTGTATCATAACCCTGGCTTAACTGCTAAATTGCCAATCTGTTTTTAATTAAGTTACTTTTTTGAGGCGGCATCTTGTTTGAAGCTCAAACTGGAGCAAAACTATTACTTTGTTCTTCAATATAAGTATACACACACACACACACCCTGAAAAATTCTGATATCTTTGCAAGATTCTTAACCTCTAAGTTTCCCAAGAACCACCTTGCACCATAATTCTGTCTATCCAACTTAAAACAAGAACTGTTGTGATCTTTCACAAATTGAGTGTAAAAGCGGCATAAAAGCAGTCTAAATAATGAGGCTCTAATCTACTTAAAATTTGAGCCCAAATGTTGCTTTTATAATCTAAAACATTCCAGATTACTCTAACAGCTCAACTTTTCACTAAACCAGTTTTAAATTAACTAAATGTAGCAATACTCAAACACTAATGTTCAATTTTATATTTAACACTGGAACTAAAAAAATAAAAAGGAAACTGATGGGTTGCAGCTTCATCCTGCTCCAGTAACACTGAGCATTACTGTTGCAGATACTTGTGTCTTGGACCAGATATTTTCTGTCCTCCTTTTCCACATCTGTGCAACAGCAGTGCTAAACAAAAATAATGGATCTACAACAAAGAAAGTATACAACCTACAACATCTGTAAGGGGTGCAAAAACCTCAAAATACTATATTACAAATTTTATTAAAAATTCTAATAAAGCCTGTTCTCCATCTCATTAGACACAATGTCCTTTGACATTCATTGGACAGATAATTGTACATCAAAGTCTACTTAATAAAATCTACAACAGAATGACTGAGGCTTTGGTTTCCTTTAAGGAGTCCACACAAAATACAAAAAGGATAGAGTCTTAGGATCTTTTCAAATAAAACTTGACAGAACTAACAGCATAAACCTCTTTTGTTAGCTAATTTATAGAAAATTACTCTGGAAAGCAATCAATCAGTCTCTTCCAAATTTCAGTTGGTTCGACTGGATAGAATTGTATTTTATAAACTCCTTGTAAAAATTTATTTACATAAAAAATACATTATATAAACCTAGAAGACTTCACTGAAACTTATGGGCCCACTCAAAACCCACCACAACTGCCATCTTGATGGTTAGAAAGAGAGACCAAAAACAAAGGTCCAAAGGGTCCCTTTGAGCATAAATATATATTTCAAAAGCCCCTTTCATACAAAGACTTTATTAGGCCAATACTAAAAAAGTAAGTGACAAGAGGATGGGAATTCACAACTCCATTAACGGCAGAAACCTCATGGGGCCATTGGTACAAACAAACCCTGTCTACACTACAGAGTTAGGTGGACATAAGGCAATTTAACTGTGTAAGTGTCTACACTAAAATGTAGCTCCCATCAATGTAACTAGAATAGCTCAGTGTTTTGAGCATTGGCCTGCTAAACCCAGAGTTGTGAGTTTGATCCTTGAGGGGACCATTTAGGGATCTGGGGCAAAAATCTGTCTGGGGATTGGTCCTGCTTTGAGCAGTGGGTTGGACTAGATGACCTCCTGAGGTCCCTTCCAACCCTGTTATTCTATGAAATGTAGTGAACTAGCCCACTACATTGACTTAATAACTCTACCTTCACAAGAGGAGTAGCATAAGGCTTAGGTTGATATAGTTAAGTAAACACAGTGTTAGTGTGACAATGTGTTACTTACATCAACTGTTGCTGCCTTTCTGAGCTGTCCCACAATGCCCCTTCCTTATAGTTAAATGAGTGGAAGTTCTCCACGAAAGGATGCAAACCACCAACACAAGAAGAGTAGTGTGGACATGAAAAACAATTTAATTACTGTGGAGGCAATACTTCACCATAACTTAGAGTTGACTTAATTTTGTAGGGTAGATTTGCTCTAAGTAACGGGTGAGACGCTAGTACCTCTACAATTACAATGTCAGTGAAACAAAACACTACTATCTGCCTGTGACATAACGAGGCCTCAGCTGATGATGGCTTGCACCTTCTTTTTCTACATTTTACATACTACTGTATATTTTGGTGGCTTGCTGGAAAATAGGTATTTTTGGGAGAACCAATGTTTAAAATTTTATAAGAATTCAAAATGGATACTTACCATCAGCAAACAGGCAATCTCCTCCACTCACTAATTTTTAAGTTAATCCAGATATATTCAGGGGGACTGATTCAGTTTACTTCTTCCAAGCAACATCCAAGGAGCACAGACTCTTCAGTAATTGTCCTTGAATACCAAATATGAACTACTGAACCCTTAAGTATTCCTGTTAAATGGCCCTCCACCCTCAAATTTGTTTCCCCAGAGCAGACTCTAGAGAAGCTTCACTCTCCACGATGATATGTGCCAGTTAGACTACCAGTTCTGCAGACAGATGCCCGCCATCCACATTCTACAGGGGAAGTGTCCCTTTGGTGTCCCACTCACTAAACAGAGTGTTCTGCTGACTAAGGTTAACAATCCATATTATGAAGGGTTAGATGAAGTGCATCCCACTCAGATATACAGAAGACAGGAAGTCATATAAAGGAAAATTATCTTACACAAAGATCTCAAAATAACTTTCTTGCAGAAGAATTTCATATACAAGGCCTACTTAATTTGCAATATTGCAGATCCCACAATATTAGGCTTCCACTGCAATTTTGATTTTAATAAGCTTACTTTGCACAATTTAAATACATTTTAAGGTTTGCAACACACTTTTTTCCCCATTAGTACAGTAGAACCCCATTTCTCTGAGGGGTTCTACTGTACTAAATAAATAATTTCTAACCTTCAAGGAGGCAGGGACAGAAGGCTTAAGTAGCAGCTTTAACACTAGGTCAAAAAAGGTTGCTTATTCCCTTAACTAACTTAGGCAAGAGGTTAGAAAAGGGATAGGGGGGCATTATTATTTTTCAAACTTCTGCAGTACTGTACAAATTCTTTTAAGTTGATCTGCAAATATTTAAGAAAGAGTGGAAGCTTATTTATGATGGAGAGTACATGGAATAAGGTTAATTTTTCTGCTGTAAAATCTCATACTTTTGAAGTTTGCATCTTGATCAGACGGAAAAAGTATCTTAGCCATCTTAGCCATCTCATCCACGTACAGACTGAATCTCTCTGGTTCATTTTCAAAAATTTCAGACACTTTGAAAACATTATCTAAAATGGGATTTTAATGCATATTACTAGCTCTTCTTCCTTGCAGATACACTTCTTATATCCTACGGTGATGGATTACGTTATTACAGAAGGGTTGCATACCCATTTGTGTGGCTGTAATGGGATGTGGGACTACAGAAAAATTTAGTAGCAGAGTTGGAAAGAGGGATAGCTGTTTGGAAGGATGGGCGAGTAATAGCTTGGAGAGATTTTGAAAGGCTAGCACGCCTGGGCATTTTTAGTAGAGCTGCTGTTACTGTGGAGGGGTAAGAATAGCTTGCAGGTAGGAGACTTCATATCTGGGAAGAGGGAAAATAATGAACAGAAAAGGATTTCAGTGGGGTTTTTTTGTACTACAACAGCTGTTAGGGTAAGTATACACTACAATCAGAAGTGTGACTGCACGTGTGATGAAGTTATCTTGAACAACTATAGCAACAAAGAAGAAACAGCTGTAAATGCCTATCCAAGGACCTTGGGCGGGTACATATTCTGGCAAAGAACAGAGACCATTTGTCCTTGATAGCAAAAAGGTCCATCACAGAAAGCTCCATTTGCTGGAATATAAGCTTGAGAACACAGGTCCTTCTAGGACCACTCATGGTTGGCAGTTTACCTCAGTAAATAGTATTCGGCAAGATCATTGTTCCTGAAAGGTCACTAGAAATGACCTGTTGCCATATTCATCAGTGGTCACAGACTCCCTAAGGCAGCAGTTTTCAAACTGTGGGTTGTGACCCCAAAGTGAGCTGTGACCCCATTTTAATAGGGTCGACAGGGCCAGTGTTAGACTTGGTGATGCCCAAGGGCTCCAGCCTGGGGCAGCAGTACTTGGGCTCCACTCCAGCTTCGTCCATCCCCCCCCCCCCCCGCCCAGTCACAGTCACTTTTGTTGTCAGAAGGGGGTCATAGTGCAACGAAGTTTGAGAACCGCTGCAAGGGAAGAAAACCAAATATTAAATTCCACTTGGACTTGCAGTGTAAATGCAGTTGGTACATAGGCTATCGTCAGCTAAGGCCCCATCTGTGAAGGGAAAAATTGTGGCTTCCACCTGAGCAGAGGTAGACACTTGATGGGGTACACTCAGAAACCAGAAAGGAGACAGAGGTGCATCTATCCTTGTAACCATGACAGACCTGTCTGTCAGGATCTGAAGGCTTTGGATATCAAGGTCAACGTGTGATGGGAATCCTGACAACCTGTAGAAAGACATTCTTGCAAGCCCCGAAAAATACTGAGAAAATGTTGTGAACTAGGAACCTAAGCGGGGTTTAAACAAGGTTGCTCTGTATTATGACAAAGTATTTTAATTTTCAGAGATCTCATTCCTTCACGCATCTAGTGTACTATCAAAGGTATTCAAGTTTTATTCTTCAGTTCAGCCAGTCCACCCTTCACTCCAACGTCATGGAACAGAACCTATACATTGCTCTATTCACTCTCTTTCTACTCCTATAGCTATCTTAAAATATCTTCAAGTAGTGTTCAAGGTAATGTGCAAAATAAGAAAGTTAGTACGGTACTGCCCTTCCAATTATTAAAATCTTTTAGGTAAATAAGTTTGACATTTGTATTCAATAGCAGTTTTGCTCAGAAGTGCTACACTAATTTTTTGTTGTTAGCTTGATAAAGAAATACTTCTTGAGTTTTTTTTAAACATACTCAAACACTCTGAACAACATTTCATAGACTATTTCGCAGTTATACATACCACTCCCCACAGAGACCAAACTGAACATTTACTTCAGAACCAAGGTTGTCTTTGTTTAGTAAATATTACCTTAGTAGCTTAAATGAATTAAAACTGTTTTTTTCCTAGGGTTTCTCTTTTCACTTTATGTGAAAATGGAAATAGTTTGTTGACATTTTGACACTTTAGTTTGAAAACACACCAAATTCTTGCACTGCTCTGGTAGCCTACAGGCACTTTCTCCTCCACTCTTTAAAGAAACATATTTAAATAGTGAAGTTGATGCTCTATGCTTAGAGATAAAATATTGTATGAAAATATTAGAGAATGAAGAGACTGCACGTTTTCTCTTGCTTTTATTCTTGTTCAATTTTACAGACACCCCTTTGAATCTTTTAGCATTCTTGCTTTCTCTTCAAAATAGAGCGTGCAGCCAGCTGAATTCTCCACCAGGATTACAGACGACAGTCCTCCAATAGCAGGCAGCAGGATTGTGTGAAGTTCTAATCAAACTATGTGGCTGAGCCTTCCGTGCCATTGGCAACAGTTGATGTTTCACAGCATAAAGGGTTTTGACTGGAGAGTGTTTGGGTTTCTCAGGTCCCAACCATTTTAAGGCATTTTAATATTAATTAGATAATAAATGCACAACATATATCTTGAAAATATGACTCAGTTGTGATGGTAGATTACTGTGGCCACAAAAGGTAGCAATATCCCTTTAAACCCCCATAAAATTAATCTAACAACCAGAGCCTCTCATTCAAAACACAGCTATTACTTGTGCTAGCTGCTGAAACTTTGTTATAAGTTCCACAGACTCTGTATCTTGGAAAATGAATGTATTCAGTTTTGGTTTGAAAAATTATCTAATGCTACATGACTTATTTATTTTAAACTATTAACAATCATTCCATGCTTTTGGGAGCAAAGATTCAAAAGATGAATGGGAGTGTTTCCTTAGAAATAAATTTCTGAACCAGAATTACTGTGCTTGAGTTGACATGTATTAGCAAAACCATTAATAAATTTCTCAAACACACACAGAAAGAGTGGCAGAAGTTTCCATTATATGAGAAAAGGAACACATCTGTTTTACAAGGCTAACAGCATTTCCTGAGAAGATAACTGACCTCTGTGAGGCCAACCTTTAATACCATCAAATCCTATAGTCCAGAGTCTGACTCTATTTAATCCTCAGAGGGGTAGCCGTGTTAGTCTGGATCTGTAAAAGCAGCAAAGAATCCTGTGGCACCTTATAGACTAACAGACGTTTTGGAGCATGAGCTTTCGTGGGTGAATACCCACTTCTTCAGATGCATGTGGTGGAAATATCTAGGGGCAGGTATATATATGCTATCAAGCAAGCTAGAGATAACGAGGTCAGTTCAATCAGGGAGGATGAGGCCCTGTTCTAGCAGTTGAGATGTGAAAAGCAAGAGAGGAGAAACTGGTTCTGTAGTTGGCAAGCCATTCACAGTCTTTGTTGAATCCTGAGCTGATGGTGTCAAATTTGCAGATGAACTGAAGCTCAGCAGTTTCTCTCTGAAGTCTGGTCCTGAAGTTTTTTTGCTGCAGGATGGCCACCTTAAGGTCTGCTATAGTGTGGCCAGGGAGGTTGAAGTGCTCTCCTACAGGTTTTTGTATATTGCCATTCCTAATGTCTGATTTGTGTCCATTTATCCTTTTCCGTAGAGACTGGCCAGTTTGGCCAATGTACATAGCAGAAGGGCATTGCTGGCATATGATGGCGTATATTACATTGGTGGATGTGCAGGTGAATGAACCGGTGATGGTGTGGCTGATCTGGTTAGGTCCTGTGATGGTGTCGCTGGTGTAGATATGTGGGCAGAGTTGGCATCGAGGTTTGTTGCATGGATTGGTTCCTGAGCTAGAGTTATTATGGTGCGGTGTGCAGTTACTGGTGAGAATATGTTTCAGGTTGGCAGGTTGTCTGTGGGCAAGGACTGGCCTGCCACCCAAGGCCTGTGAAAGTGTGGGATCATTGTCCAGGATGGGTTGTAGATCCTTGATGATGCGTTGGAGGGGTTTTAGCTGGGGGCTGTATGTGATGGCCAGTGGAGTCCTGTTGGTTTCTTTCTTGGGTTTGTCTTGCAGTAAGAGGCTTCTGGGTACACGTCTGGCTCTGTTGATCTGTTTCCTTATTTCCTCGTGCGGGTATTGTAGTTTTGAGAATGCTTGGTGGAGATTTTGTAGGTGTTGGTCTCTGTCTGAGGGGTTAGAGCAGATGCGGTTGTACCTCAGTGCTTGGCTGTAGACAATGGATCGTCTGATGTGTCCGGGATGGAAGCTGGAGGCATGAAGGTAGGCATAGCGGTCGGTAGGTTTTCGATATAGGGTGGTGTTAATGTGACCATCACTTATTTGCACCGTGGTGTCAAGAAAGTGGACCTCCCGTGTAGATTGGTCCAGGCTGAGGTTGATGGTGGGGTGGAAGCTGTTGAAATCATGGTGGAATTTTTCCAGAGTCTCCTTCCCATGGGTCCAGATGATGAAGATGTCATCAATGTAGCGTAGGTAGAGAAGGGGCGTGAGTGGACGAGAGCCGAGGAAGCGTTGTTCCAGGTCGGCCATAAAGATATTGGCATATTGTGGGGCCATGCGGGTGCCCATAGCGGTGCCACTGATCTGGAGATATATATTGTCATCAAATTTGAAATAGTTGTGTGTAAGTATAAAGGCACAGAGCTCAGCAGCCAGTTGTGCTGTGGCATCATCAGGGATAGTGTTCCTGACAGCTTGTATTCCATCTGTGTGTGGGATGTTTGTGTAGAGAGCCTCTACATCCATGGTGGCTAGGATGGTGTTTTCTGGGAGGTGACCAATGCATTGTAGTTTCCTCAGGAAATCAGTGGTGTCACGGAGATAGCTGGGAGTGCTGGTGGCATAGGGTCTGAGTAGAGAGTCCATATATCCAGACAGTCCTTCAGTGAGAGTGCCAATGCCCGAGATGATGGGGCATCCAGGATTTCCGGGTTTGTGGATCTTGGGTAGTAGATAGAATAACCCTGGTCGGGGCTCTAGGGGTATGTTGATTTCTTCTGGTGTTAGTGTAGGGAGTGTCCTGAGTAGATGCTGTAGTTTCTTAGTGTATTCCTCAGTGGGATCTGAGGGAAGTGGCCTGTAGAATTTGGTATTGGAGAGTTGTCTGGCGGCCTCCTTTTGGTAGTCAGACCTGTTCATGAGGACAACGGCACCTCCTTTATCAGCCTCTTTGATGATAATGTCAGGGTGGTTTCTGAGGCTGTGGATGGCATTGCGTTCTGCACGACTTAGGTTGTGAGGCAAGCGATGTTGTTGTTCCACGATTTCTGCCTGTGCACGCCGGCGGAAGCATTCAATGTATAGGTCCAGACTGTCATTTCGACCCTCAGGAGGAGTCCATGTGGAGTTCTTCTTCTTGTGCTGTTGGTGGGCGGGCACCTGTGTATCAGTGCACTGTTCAGTGTTGTCCTGGAAGTATTCTTTGTGTCGGAGACGGCGAAAGTAGGCTTCCAGATCGCCACAGAACTGTATCATGTTGGTGGGGGTGACAGGGCAGAAAGAGAGTCCCCGAGATAGGACAGACTTTTCTTCTGGGCTGAGTGTGTAGTTGGATATATTGACGATATTGCTGGGTGGGTTAGGAGTACCATGGTTGTGGCCCCCTGTGGCAGGTAGGAGTTTTAATCCTATTTAATCCTGTAAAGGGAATATTCCTAACACTAACTGAATAGTCTAAAAAATAAACAAGACCTTGTCTGAAACTTCAGATGCTTTTTTTATATTCAGAATAATCCAAGAAGCAGTATTTTAATTCTTTACTAATGCTAAAGGGTTTATAACAAGAAGTTGAAAAATAAGCCAGCCAAGTTCTTAAGCTAAATCTCTGTAAAAAGCTTCTTCTTGTTTAAACAATTGTACAAAAAAGTTGCAATGTGAAAATACATTTCTCAATTTACCTTTTAAAAGTTGCGATTCTAGTAAATTTTGTCAGAAAAGACTTAAAGGAGCATACATCTTTCCACAAGTCTCAATACTTTCTTAAAGGAAGAGCGGAGTACTTTATTTCTAATAAATGACTTGCAGAAAAGAAACTAGAGGATTAACCAGGTGAAGATCTAGTAATCATGTGAAGGTGGTTGCTCCTATTAGATATCCTATACAGATATGAATACAGTGTAGAGACGTCAGTAAACAAGAACATCCCTTGAACCTTACCCCCTTTGCTCTGCCTAGCTACAAGAATAACTAGAACAACTAAATAGCATACACTTAAAAACACAGAGCAAATAGTATAGTGTTTTTTTCCCCAAACCAAAAAAAGGAGGGGTGCATTGACAGGCACCTCATAGGAAAGCAACTGACAGGTAAGGCAATTAAAGTATCCTAAATTATGAGAAAAAAATCCAGCATATCCCAGATATGAGGAAAGGGAAAGAGACTGGCAAGACAGTAATCCAAATAGCAATGGGATAAGAAACACAGCAAAAGCACTAAAGAAATCTGCATGAAAGACCCTTTCAGCTAAATAAAGTGTCCACAGATGCCAGGAAACAAACTGGACCACACAACTGACCTAGCATAATTCACCAAGCTAGAACCTTTTTCACCCCTTGGATACCACCAAAGAGCTCCATGAGAGGGGATGCACAAACATTTTGTGCAATTAAGGCCATCCTTCAGAAACTGCAACTTATCTGATTCTGACTATGACACAGTTGTCACATTCTCAGCAGTCTAGAATCTCAATTTACTCCAGATTCTTTTACAAATCCTGTTTCTGCATTCCTTCCTGGAGAAAGTGGATCCAGACTTCACTGCAAACAGTAAGAATCCTTTTCCCCCATTTGCTATTTCTATGGTAACCAAGTACCATGGTGCCCGTGGCCAATACAATGGTATCACAATTACTCCACACCTTTGCTTTATTTATTTAACTGGCCTGTGGTGTAGTGGAATTCAGGGAATCAAAGCAGTGTCTCTATTCACCTCTGGGATCAGGAGCCAACAGATCCATGGATAATTCTCTTAGCCTTTTCACCAAGAAACTGAATATTTTGGGGTTTGAGGCTCCACTCAATGGGTTTAAATACAGCCCGCTATGGTATTTAGGACCCTTCTGTCATAAACAGATAGCTAAGGGTTAATGTCTCTTTCACCTGAAGCACCTGACCAGAGGACCAATCAGGAAACTGGATTTTTTCAACTTTGGGTGGAGGGAATTGAGTGTCTGTGTCTTTGTCTTTTTTCTTTTGTCTGCCTGCCTGCTTTCTCTGAGCTTTGGAGAAGTAGTTCTATTTTCTAGTCTTCTGTTTCCAAGTGTAAGGACAAAGAGATCAGATAGTAAGTTATATGGTTTCTTTTCTTTGGTATTTGCATGAATATAAGTGCTGGAGTGCTTTGATTTGTATTCTTTTTGAATAAGGCTGTTTATTCAATATTCTTTTAAGCAATTGACCCGGTGTTGTATCATCTAATACAGAGAGAACATTTGTACTTATTTTTCTTTCTTTTTATATAAAGCTTTCTTTTAAGACCTGTTGGAGTTTTTCTTTACTTCAGGGAAATTGAGTCTGTACTCACCAGGGAATTGGTGGGAGGAAGAAATCAAGGGGAGATTTGTGTGTTGGATTGCTAGCCTGACTTTGCATTCCCTCTGGGGGAATAGGAAAGTACTTTTTGTTTCCAGGACTGGAAGCAGAGAGGGGGAGTCACTCTGTGTAGTTTCACAGAGCTTGTGTCTGTGTATCTCTCCAGGAGCATCTGGAGGGGGGAAGGGAAAAAGGATTATTTCCCTTTGTTGTGAGACTCAAGGGACTTGGGTCTTGGGGTCCCCAGGGAAGGTTTTTCAGAGGGACCAGAGTGCCCCAAAACACTCTAATTTTTTGGGTGGTGGCAGCAGGTACCAGGTCCAAGCTGGTAACTAAGCTTGGAGGTTTTCATGCTAACCCCCATATTTTGGACGCTAAGGTCCAAATCTGGGACTAAGGTTATTACACCTTCTAATATGCAGCGCCTGTATTGACAAAATGTATGTTTCCCACTGAAATAAGCTCCATTACCCTGAAGGACTGGTATCTCCTTTACAGTTCAGTTGTGTACACTAGCAAAGAATTTCAGAAAATAACTTACTATATAATCAACTCCATAACAGCATCAAAGTTTTAATACATGAATTATTTCTGCAAAACACATGAGGGGTTTCTGGGCTAGCACTTATTACTTCAATTCCTAACAAGAAAGACAATTACTTTCATTCTTTTCCTATGTCAACCCAGCAACTCTAAAATACCCACCTGTCAAAAGTTACCAATAAATTAAGGGGACTTAGCAATGACAGTGAAACCCTGTATTACTCTCCTCCCACTCCAAAATCCACACAAAATCATGCTTCTTTCTATTTCTATAGGGTCTAGAGAAAATTCTAGGGAAGAACAAGTGCAAGGTATCAACACTTTCAGACTATAAACCTGTAATGGCCTTCAGGGAATCATCATTTTAGGCTGCCAGAAGGTCTACACTAACCCATGGCTTGACATTATTTGCAAATATTGTTCTAAAAGACCTGATTCCAGGACAAATCAGATGTCTCAAGATACTTACAGTCAGATTTGAACAAGATGAAGAGGAGATGGGGCCTCAAAATCTGTAGCAAGTTTAAAATTTTTTTTTCTTCTAGGTATCCCAAACACACACACGACGATGGTATATCAAGCACCAATTCCCTCAATATTGAGGTAGTACTTTTCCCACCTTGGCTATGGACTGAATAGGTAAGACCACTTCCAGATTAGCGAAGAGGACAGAGAACCTTACATAAAAAGCTAGGGACAGTTGGAAAAGATTTTCATTAGGGTGGAGACTATTAAATTCACAGTAAGGAGGGGGCTGGAATTTGTTAAAAGGTAATGGTAACAGAACAAGCTAAACATTACCTCTAACACTTTGCTTGCATATGGCATGCATTTGCCATCATCACTTGTTTTTAATCTATTTAGATGATCAGTTCTCTGGGGCTGGGGCATATCTATTACAGCTTTGTGAGGTGCTTAGCATATTTTTGGACACTAAATAAATAGGTAATTAAGAAGCTAAAGAAACCAAAAAATATCAGTGACTAACCTAAGCTCAGCTCTGAAGCCTAGCAGTTTATTAAATTTAGTAGCTAGCAAGAGGGTTGCTTCCACCTGCTGGAGATGGAAAAAATTAATTTGAGGCAGAAAGCCCTGTTACTCATAGGAGTGGAGGAAGAGGTCAACTAAACTCTGATTTTTTCCTATCTCCACCCACTGGAATGGTGAAGTGAACTCATATGCATAGCCTATTTAATTAGATTTCATTTCATCTAATGTACCTGCAGAGTTGGGCACAGGAAGGAAATTTGCAACTGGCAAGCATCCTAAGTATCAAATATTAAGTTGTAACCAGAAACAGAAAGCAAATACATAAGGTGTGAAACAGAAAAACAGTATCTCTCAGTCACTTAAAACACTTTTCGGGAATGATTCTGGCACTATAGCAGATCACAGAGTGCTCTCGCAGAAGTGTGCCAAGCAGCATTCAACACAAGCCCACTCTTGTGGCAGGGAACAGAGTCTTGTGGAGAGGTGGTACATATGCTGCAAAGGAGCAACATCACTCTGCAACAGTAAAGGAGAGGAGAATTCTGTCTCTGATCAATTCTCCAGCTGGCTTAAGTAGGAATACCACAAGCTGGCCAGCCTTCAGATACCTCCCTTCTTCAATAAGATTGCTTGTATTCAGGACCATAGTGTTTGTGGTGCAGCAGACAGATCTCTGTAGGTCCCTATCTGTGCTGGCATCACCCTGTTTGTTTATTTCTGGTATTTCACTCAATTTCAACAGTGAACAATTAGTAAGAGTGTTTCTAAATAGTTTCTCTTTCTGATCTACTGGCATTACTGGAACGTTTAGGTTTTGTTTTTTTTTTTTAAAAAGATCTAATGAAACAAGTTCTAGTGATTAGGGTCTGTGTGTGTTTTAACTAGAGCTGTCAGTTAATCGCAGTTAACTGATGCGATTAACTCAAAAAAATTAAATGTGATTAAAAACTAATTGTGACTAATCACACTGTTAAACAATACCTACTGAAATTTATTAAATATTTTTGATGTTTTTCTACATTTTTAAATATATTGATTTCTATAACATAGAATACAAAGCGCACACTTTATATTTTTTATTACAAATATTTGCACTGTAAATAGCATTTTTCAATTCACCTCATACAAATACTGTTGTACAATTTCTTTATCTTGAAAGAGGAAAACACAACAAAAAAAAAAAATCTACATTGTAAGTTTCTCTTCATTGTGAAAGAGATTGCACAACAGTACCTATATGAGGTGAACTGAAAAATACTATTTCTTTTATCATTTTTACAGTGCAAATATTTGTAATAAAAATAAAGTGAGCACTGGGTACACTTCGTATTCTGTGTTGTAACTGAAAACAATATATTTGAAAATGTACAAAACATCCACAAATATTTAAATAAGTAGTATTCTATTATTGTTTTACAGCATGATTAATCATGACTAATTTTTTTAAATCACTTGACAGCCCTAGTTTTCAACACAAAATGTAGATTTAAGGCCATCCTAAACTATTTGATAGTGTCCACTGAAGCAGATGTCTGAAGACTGCACTGAATCAATGCTGGAAATCTCTTTTGGGTGGGAGTGGGGTGTTTTTTGTGACCATTTTCAAGTTAATACTGTGCAGTACCTTAATAATTAGGAATTCAGTGACAAGATCCCATTAATTCCAACAGCAGAATCTCCTGTATTATGCCACTGAATATCTCTGACATATGTTTTAAGAAACTATACTTTTAAAACAATCCTCGAACATATCCCTGCAATTAGTTTTGTAGTTCCATTTTTGCAGCCATTCCAGCATACTTGTATTTTACTCTATAAACCAGTCCAAAAATGTCCGCAGTGTGAATAATATAAATGCTTGAGTGGTTTTTATGGGGTGGTGTGCAAGTCAGAAATACTTATGCTTGAACAACATCACTTAGCTGGGAACAACAGGCTTTATTCAAGTATACTCTGAAGTTTGAGAACTATAAATCCAAAATTCATTATAAGCCATTATCATCATTTGGCATTGTTGGTTTTAAATTAAAATTGTTTAGGTTTTTATCATTAACTAATATGGATGATCAAAATTATATGCAAGCTTTTTGCTACACACAACAAATTAAATCCAAAAATATTTCTAGACTGTTACTCTTTCCATCTAATTTGACTTTCCATGACATTTAACATTCAAATTCCAGACCACAAATATTTCACTAATACTGCCCTTCAACTTCAAATAGTATCAATTATGTAGCACTTTTTCCTCACATTATAGTTCTGTTTCTTACAAGATACATGAAAACATATAACAGTATTTACTTTATACATTACACCTCTCTCTCACACACATCCCCCTCCCACTTTCCTGCCTTTATGTACCAGCATGCAGTAATGTAGATTTGGTTAATAACTCATGACAGGCTGGGATTTCCAAAGAAGGCCAAGGGAGTTGAGCACCTTGTACTCACTGAAATTCAATGGCAGTTGGCACTTAACACTTAACACACTCAGGCTCCTTTGAAAATCTCAGGCATAATTTTGACAGGCAAATATTTATTCTTGAACCTAAATAACTGGTGGATAAAGTGAATATAGCTAGACAATTTTCATATTATTTTAAAGATAAACAATGATGAAGATTCAAAAGAGTTGAAGAATGTGTTTGTCTCCCTTGCAATGCATTTAAAGCTGCTCATCTGAAAGACTGCAGACATTCATAATAAACTAATAGATGGTCTAAACCATAAAACTACATGAGGACTTTCATTCTCAAAGTCACTAAACACTTGGCTGACAGTTGATTAAGGAGGAACGTGGATGCTACGTTGTCCTTAATTGCCCCCTCTGTCAACACCATAGCTGTTCCTCCATTGAGCAGTGATTTAAGTAGGCCATACCAGTGAAACTGGTGCTCCTGTAGGTACTAGAAAGGAGTGTTAAAAACAGTAGTCTCATTAAGATGCAGCGATTAGAGCACATGCAGTAGCAATTAAAAGAGTCCTTTCTCTATATAACCAGTGCTCCTCAGCCCTGACCTGAAATGATTATTCTAGCACAGTGGTTCCCAAACTGGGGTTCATGAACCCCTGGGGGTTCACGAAATGTCACAGGGGGTTCTTGGGAAAAAATTCTCTAATGGTGGACAGAGCTGTCCCTAGGGATCCCAGGCACCACAGGGCCAGCCCAGACCCCAGGGACTTCCAAGACCTATGCAGATCAAAGCAAGCATATCTATCACACTGAGGAGATTTAAACTTTAAGACTCCTTATAAGAAACTGAAAGGGAGGTGGATTTTTTTTTGTGGTTTTTAAAATTAAATAGGCTGCCAGTATTGTTTTTTTAATTATGATGAAGAACAAGTTTAAGCTTTGTGTAACTTGTGTCGTTTGCCTGGACTGCTCAAGACCTGAATGTTGTGTAGGAGGAACTCTGAGCTGGCTTTTTAAATACCTTCATGCTGTTTCACTCTGATACTCCTTGATGAAACCTAGAAGCTTTGTCTTATAATAGGCTTAATCAAAGTGATACAAGCTGTCAAAGTGACATCTTAGAAGAGTGTTGCCATTTTCATAATGTAATAAAATATTGTAATGATAAATAATAAATAATAGCGTGTAATAAGCATATCATAAAAACAAATTTTATACTTCCAAGATCACTGCTTTTATACTTTATTCTTAGGTAATGGAGAAAATCCCTGAAAATATTCATTTTTGGGAGGGGGTTCACGAGACTGACATTTTAGTGAAAGGGGTTCACGCTTTGTTAAAGTTTGGGAACCACTGTTCTAGCAGATGGTCAAGTCCAATTTCAATCCTTTACCAACACTGCTAGTAAGAATGGCAGTTTTGGTGGCGGACAATTGTACATCAAGGACCTGACTTAAGCCACTATTTTATTCACAAATTAATATCTATCAGATGACTATGACTTCAGTGCTCTACTATCCAGAGATAAGTTTGGATAAATGACCTAAAGATATAAGGTTCTATATTCCATTATCAATCCCCAGAAGTTCTTAATATTTTTATTTCAGTTAATGACAGTGTGCTATAAGTAAAATACTGTTTATATTTGCATTACTACAGCTACTCATTGCTGAAAATCAAAAGACAAAAAAAAACCTTACTTGGGTCACGACTGTTGTATGGCCACCCTGAGGCAGATAAAAAAGATGGCACTGGAGAGCTTGCCCTGCTGTCAGTCTCTACTTGCTGTGTAATATGACGCACAGTTTCTTTATTTTTTCTGTTCTTTCTGCGTCCAGTGGGTTGCCAGCCATCCCCTGCTCCTTGTTCTGAGAAAGTGTTCTGTATTGCACTATCCTTGGCAGAACGCAATTCATTCCCTCCATAGTGAGATGGTGAAATTTGCTCCTCTTTGATACGCAAAGACCCATAGCTCATGTCACTGGACCAAAGAGACTGGGATGAAATGTCATCGTGGCTATCTGGTTTTGGTTCTTGATCCTCTTTTCCATAACTGCTCCCTCCTTCATGACAGCTAGCAATGGCCGAATCTCCAGAAGAGTTCGCTGGACTTGTTCGTCGAGCTAACCACGGAGAAATACTCCTACCAGCCACCACTGCTGAAATCAAAGCATCTGTACTACTGCTGGAAGCGGCCCCAAGTTCATAATCAACTAGATCATCTGAGGCATCAGACTTTATACTTATGTCAAGAGCCGCTTTTATGAAATTGTGACAAGCTTGTACAATATCAGTCATTTGAAGATAGCTAGCAGCTGACATCACTTCAATGACATTTCTGCTCGTCAACGCTAAGTGTGCAGAATACATAAAGTCAATGATGGCTTTAAAGCCCTGTGCAGTTACAATGTCTAAATGAGTGACTGTGGCCTGGTCAGATGTCTTCTGCACCTGGCAGTAAAGAGTCTTGAAGTAGCGGCTGCTCCCGAGCAGAACATTTTTGTGAGCCTTAAAGATCTTCCCCTCCACTATAATGCAAACATCACAGAGGATGCCATGCTGTCTCTGCTCATTGAGCTCACGAAGCAGATGACGGTAATGGGAGGCAATCTCCATATCTTCCTTTCGGTTATTCATTTGGGAATCTTTGTGTTTTCTCGTACACAGACTCTGGAGGAAGAAAGGAAAAAAAGTGTTACCTCAAAATGCAAAACAAACATAAAAATGTATTTTGTCAATAGCACTGGTGAAATGAAATGAAGCTGCACCACACTAAATGCTCTTCTAGGATTATCTTGTCACCATAAAACAAAAATTATTGCCTAGCACAGACTGTGCGTTCCTTATGTGATTAATCTTATTCATAATGCTAGTATTCAAATAATTCACAATATTAAGAGTAATCAGAGTGGAAGTTCAATCTCAAATATACAGGAACATCTCAGACATTATTTTACATGTACCATTGATTATACTTTAAATTAACACAGGATTATGGTGGAAAAGTTTGTCAATAAGGGCTTGTCTACACAGTGGGATAATGCACACTATGAGGTGTGATTTCTGAAGTGCAGTAACATGTTGTGCATAAACTATTGCGTGAATACCCTGCTGGTGTGCACTAAAGGTTCCCTATTGTGCTTTAACATAGTACTGTTTCAAGCAGCACTGAGTCAGAGAACACTAGGGTATCTTTAGTGCACACCAGCAGTCAGTATGGTCCAATTAATGTGAAACACATTAGTGTTGTAGACAAGCTTTGTGTTATTAAAATGGTCCGGGTAAAATACGTCAGTTTTTCATCATTTAAGTTTTGATAAAGAAGAAGAAGAGTTGAAACTATGCTAATGGATGCAAACCACTGAATAGTATCCTGTAGCATTAATATTTCCTTGGGTTGGGGTGGGGGGTTGGAAACTTATGTATAGCACACTAAATATTCTAAATCCTTAAACAGTAAAAACCAATTGAAAGTAGCCATTTATTTTGCTATATTGTTGCTTTGGGGCTATAATTCTGTTACGGTGTCAGAGAAAAATCACACAAAGATCTGAAACGACATTTCGGAAAATTTTAAATCCCCATTCAATCAAGTTGTAATGTATGAAGACTATCAAATTAATTTCATCTGAACTTTAACTCCTTTTCTATTTACGATCAAAACATTTTTAGTGACATGATAAATAGTATTGTATACAATTTATCTGCCAGGCATACTTTTTGAACTAATGGATTTGATTTATTCTCTATATAACCACCCTTTTTTCAATCAAGGGCCCCTAAAACACTATTTGTCTCCAAATACTGTGGATGTATGCATAGTAAGGGTTCTCCGACTCCCAAAACAGTATCTGTTGCGTCAGACTTGGACTTTTACCCACCAATTCAGAAGACCCTCACAGCAGCTTCCTGCCAAGACTGGATGACGTTAACTAGCTTCGCCAACATCAGTATATTTTCCCTGACTATCTTTAATTAAAAAAAAAACAAAAAAAAAAAAAAAAAAAAAACTAACTGCCAGCAGAAGTCTCCCCTCAAAGCCGCTAAATGTTCAAGCTTGTTTCTTCTAAAGAAATTCTTAAAACAAGGTTTGTTAAGGTTAACATTTTATCCATAATGCGAGTAGGATCAAATTCACAAGTGAAGTGATAAACTACTATTTAATTTTCCAATATCAGCATGAACATAGTCCATATATGATTTCCATATTGCATTAAAGAAGTCACTTCTGTCTTATAGTCTGATTGATTTTTCTTCTGTGATGCCAGGAATTAAGCTCATTATCCATTTAGCTTCTATCAGATGTGTGTGTTGTCCTTCCAGGGTCTTGAGAGAATTATTTCTGTTGACATTATGCACATTATCTCTGTCTCTCAGGTGAAGTAATTCCATCTTCAGAAAAATTATTTTGAATGCTGAGCTGACAGAGCCAAGACAATCTCCTGAAGCACTCCTCTCCAATACCATACCTCAGAATTCACTAGTTTTTCCAAAATCTCAATTGTATGTGTAATTAGTTCCATACTTATTTGAAGGCTTCTCCATCTCATGAAAGCAGCTAGTATGCAAAACGAAGTCATCTCCGATTACTTTCAGAAATTGGGATGTGGAGGTATTCTAGATCAATAGATGTATATTATGCTATAAGACCTCTCCATTTCAGGGACCACTCTAATGACTTCAAACTTCAGCAGGTGAGCTACTGTTTCACACATTGCTTTGTCTGCAGAGGTTCCTTGAGGTCTGCAAGAATATAACTGTCTCGTCAGGAATATGAAAATCCCATGGTGTAGTATCTTCTGGTACCAGTCAGATGATCTTTGACCAGTGATGCTTGAAAATAGTACCCTCTTCCAAGGGCAGAGGAATCCTTGGACAGGTAAAACTGGTAGCCATGTGTTATTTTCTGTGTTTAAATTCCAGATGGAGTAAGCCCTAGATTTTCCTCCTTGGGAATATCTATCCTCTTCCTTGGGAGTAGCCAGAAGCTCTTTTAAAGAAGCAACGGGGAAAACAAGACCTATAAGAGGGCTAGCCTTTCTGGCATGAATTAGAAAAGGCTGATGCTATGTACCTGCAGAATATCTGGTTGACATCACTGCAGATAGATTTCCAAAATCTTAGCCCATGTCTACCCTACCATGGTAAGTCAACTTAAATTACACAACTCCCGCTACGTGAACAACATAGCTGGAGTCGATGTAGCTTAGGTCAACGTAGGGGTTGACAGGAGACACTCTCCCATCGACTTATCTTGCTCCTCTTGTTCCCGGTAGAGTACCGGGTCAACCAGAGAGCGCTCTGCTATCGATCTAGCGGGTCTTCACTAGACCCGCTAAAATCGACCCCCGGTGCATTGATCGCCAGACCATCGATCTGGCTGTAGCGCAGACATAGCCTTAGAGACCCTATACAAGAATTAGACAGAGTCTTCTCTCATTAAAGTGAGAGAATATTTGAAAATCAGTTCTTCCAATGTTTGGACTTGGAAGGAACAAAAACTGTTTGATCTGTCTAGGCTAGAAATACTACGATTGATGATTTGAACATGACTGCCACAGCTTCAGAATTTTGTACCAGTGGGCTCCTGAAACCCCCTTCTGAAATGGAAGGACAGTATTTTTCATTAAAGAGGCAACTGCTGCATCTACTTTTAGAGGCTGTAGAAGTCAGCTTTGCCTTTTAGGAAATTGGAACAACCATATAGGATCAGATGAGTGGTCCATCATCCATCCATTCATTCAAAGGAAGATGCAAGAAATCTCAGTTATGAAGTGAACAGGGTTTTTTTTTTGTTCTTGTTTTTTAATGTGTCTTCTTTCCTTTTGGTGTTCCCATTCCAACATGAAAGTTTACATGAAAGGGAGCAACTTCTTGGACTTCGCTGGAAACAGGCTCCCCTTGGAGTTATTATCCATAGCAAAATGAGAAAAAGTATCAAGAGTATTTAGCAACATTTTCACCCATCTTGAAGAATTTAGGCAGCAGCAGCCGCCTTTCTTGGGTTTCTTCTTCAATGCCTTCAATCTGAAGTTCAGATAATTTCCCTAGCATTTGATAAGGAAGACCTCTGTCACTACTTGTGTTTCCTTCAGCTTATTTTGGCTATATGTATGTTTTTCTTTGTGTGTTGTCTGCCTTCTGGATATACATCTCATTACTAGTTATCTTACATCAGAGAAAAGCCATTTGTACCACAGTGATGAAATCAGTGTAAGGGTCTAGATTGAAGATGGCTAGGATAAAGGAACCTGTGCTAGCTTGTGACGTGAATCTCCTGCTGCTTTTCTTCATTTTGTGTGTTTGTTTTAAATTCAAGCAGGGCTTCTTTGACTAGACCCTTTTGAGGCTGAGCCCCTGGAGATACCCTGAATCAATCTTTACTAGCCTTGTCCTTACAGACAGAGCACTTACTAGTCTCACTGGATGAGCAGAGCTTCTCATCTCACTGGATTTGGCTATTTCCTGTTCGGTATATTCTTACCAGATTCTAGAGTCTAGCAATAAAGGACCAAGTATTGCCTTCCCTCCCACTCACCAAGACCTTGGCAGAAGATGCAGCCTCTGGGCAGGATGAAAGAATCTCTAACCAAAGAAGGGCAGGAGTTGAATGATCCTAGTTTGCTTGCCCATATTTCTAAGGGCACTCAAGAGGAAGAAGGTTGAAGGATACATGGGGGGGGGGATGAAACGCTGGACTCTCCCCCAAAATATTTCCCTATGGGGCAGGGTCTTTGGAGTGTAGGCCATGCAAATCTTCCAGGAATCCTGAGGCACAGGGCTGACAGTAAGTAGCTGTGGTATTGTCAGACAAGATAGATGCAGACTGCATGAGAACTAAAGCCAGTTTGGAGTGAGGACTGGCCCAAAGAAAGTTGGGGAGCTCAATTTTCCTGCTCTGAGTTCAGGCTCAACTAACATATTAAGTACAAGAGTGGTAAGAGTACTGGAAATCAGGCTTTGCAGGGCCATGAAAAGTGGCTTACTGCAAAAGCACCGTAGTTGTATTACTGTAGCACCTAAAAGCATTAGTCATGGACCAACATCCCACTATGGTAGAACAAACGAACAAAAAGACAGCCCTGTCCCACAAAGCTTACAATCTAAGGGTAACCCAAGAGACAAAACAGAGTAAAAGTAAACAATGAGACAATATTGGTCAGCATAACAGACAATGGTCTCAGCACTTAGACCACTGCTGTGCTATCAACTTTTTCTAGGTATCATGGAAAAATAAAAGTTTAAGGATCGTTTTGAAGGAGCATCTTTCGATAACTTTGCAGATGTTTGGGGGGGGGCAGGCTCCTCCCAAGTGTGATGGACAGCATAGGAGAAAACATAAAAGTGCTTGTTTAAAAGTTTAATAAGTAGGAAATGGAGGGTGGCATCAGTAACCAATCAGAGGCGGGAGTCAACTTCCCAATAGACAACGACATAACAAGTAGGGTGGAGATAGGCCGTGAAGGGCCTTGAAAGCGAAGACAAGTCTGATGCAAAGAGATGTGCTGCGTGCTGAGAATTTTCTAATCTTTGGGTTCTGAGATTCATCTACTTGAGAGAAGGGGAGGAAGCTAGCTCTGAGACTAACAAAAATCACTCAACAGTAAATCTGAATCTGGCAGAATAGCTGCAAAAGAAAAGTGGAAAAAACTAATAACACCTCGCTACTGGAAAGAAAGACTGAAGTTCTCATTCTTGTCTCCCTAAATTGAAGAAAGTCTGGAGACTGGTATTTTAAGTCTTTGGAAAGACCCACAAGAAGTTTCTCCAGATGGAGTGATAGGCAGGAGGAGACAATAAAATTATATATATATATATACACACACACATACACACACACACACACACACACACTCTTTCTAACATCAATTTGCAAGGTGGTGAAAATATTTGTGAGGACTAGTGGCCATCGCACCAAGAGAATTCCACATTATCTGTCACCTTCAAATTTGTTGGCAATAATAAGAACATTGTGTTCAGTTTGATTAATAAAGTTTAACATCTTCCAATTTGAGAGAAACAGTTATAAATTACTTGATCTGTGTCACAGAACCGGTCACTTTATATACTTTGTTCCACATTCACCATGTTTGTAACATCATTGTACTTTTTATATAAGAGGTCTTTGGGGGAGAAAATTAAATATGCCTCAAATTCAGAAGAATTTGTTAGTTTTTTGTCTACCTATGTCAAACTAGAGCATCTGTTTTATGTCAAGGATCACTAGGGAATTAGCACAAGTTAAAATTAAGGCAATTTGCTAGTAGTTAATTCAGTAAGCTCCAAAATCCTCCTCTCCCGTGTTCCAGTTTTACACACTGCTTTGTGGTTTTAAGATTTTGGGTTTCTATCCTCCTTTGTGGTTAAATATAGCTATTTATGAGAAATAATGGGGAGTTCTATAGAAATGTAGCCCCTCCAATGACTAATGAAAGCACCGGAGACTAAAGAAATATAAATTGTGGAGCAGACGTCAATTTTAGAAAAACGGATCATCACATAGACAAAACTATTAAACTGTGAGCTTATCAAAGCTCTTTTTAATACTCTGAACAAGATCTCAATTAACTCGGATTGGATTATTTAGGCCTGAGTTCTACTTAGTATTTAAATGTAACGTGGCTCTTGAAAGACTTAAATAGAACTATTTAATAAGAAGAGTCCTAGTTTTGAAGAAAATAGCATTTTTTAAAAAATGAAAATATTTACCAGATGAAGTCATACATGTCCCCAACACAGTTCTACTAACCCAGATGAAAGATTTCAAAAAATAAAATAATCAATAACTGACAACTTCCAGAATGATTTCATTAACAATAATAGGGTCATTAATAGATGAACAAAACTAAATGAACATAGCATCAGAGTATTAAAATTCAGGTCTCAATTAAATTAACAAATTTTGAAGTTTTACTATAAAGTGTATGGATTAGCATTACTCTAACTTTGCACCATGAGCAGTTTTAGTTTTATATTTTGAAATATCTACTGCATGGTCTCCACATCTCTGTGTGTGTGTGTGTGTCTCTCACACACACACACCGAACGATCTCTCTGACATGCTTTAATTCTCCAAACTCTAATGTTAGTAAGACTCTTGAAAATGTATCTCTTTTTGTTTAATCGGAAGTTATCCACAGCTTCGTTTATTCTTCACTAAGCCTTTACGTGTATCCTGCATATTTCAAAGATGCCTTACTACTTTTAAATTTGTCCCAAATTTGGAATACATGCATGTGTGCATAACTTTACACGTGGTTAGTAGCCCCATTACAGTCAATATGTAACCAAGTTACCCGCACACGCAGTCTTTGGTTATCAGAGATTAAGGCCTCATTTTACAAACAGGATCCATCTATAACCAAACTTTAGTATAGCTACCTTCCTATCAAGATACCCATAAACACATAAGGAAGCAGCCTTTAAAGAAAGCATGTGAAAAGTACAAAGAGTTGCTGAGTTTGGAGAGAATACATGATTTAAGATTTAGCCTGTATCTCAGACAAAAAATAGAATACCAAGAACGGATAAGTTCCAGTTTTGGATCAGAACAGTCTGCACAGTTATTAAAAGCAAAATGTAAGTAAGAGCTGTATTGGCTTTTTTGGCAGACATTCTGTTACCAATATTTCACTCATCGCAAAATAGTATTATCTACTTATATAATTACTGATGTCATTAGAAATATTTTCTGAAGCTATATTTAGGAAGTTAACCTCTTTACAAATCCTTGCTATGTAAATATCAGGAGACAAAACAATCATTACAACAATGAGCTTTAGAGAAACTTAAGGTAATAAAATAAAGATCTGATGATTAAATAAGGTGTTACCATATTACACAGTGAGCATCTTCATACTACCATAACATCATGTTTTGGTGATTTTATAAAACTGAGAGAAACTTCTGATTACACATTTAACAAGTCAAGCAGGTCTATCAGTTGTTAATATTCAAAGAAGTGCTTTTCTTTTTTCTTCTTTTGGTGGGAGGGGAAGAGGCGAGTATACTCTGAGTACTGAATAATTCACAACCAAATAGCTAAGTAACTAGAGTATTTGTCCTCTGCCTATAGTGTTGGGTACACAATTGGTGCATCAAATTTTATTTAACAGCTTCTCACATTTTTGAATGATTCCTCTAGTGTTGGACTATTTATCTTTTTCCAAGGCTACCAGTAACCTTGCAGCTACTAGCAGATGACAGATTAACTCTTTACTTCCTTGTGTGCGACCATTTCTGATAGAAAGCCCAGGAGGATTACCAAAGGATTATTTGGTTATAAATATCCAACAATTGTGGTATTTGGTAATAAGCTGCATCCTAATACTCTCTAATGAGTGGATATGTCCACCATATATGCATAAATCTTCTCTCACTGCACAATTTCTTCCAATATGAGGTACCCTTGAAAAAGCATCTTCGTCTAAATCTCAGATTGAGAATGCTGGTCCTCTTTTCCAGATCAAATCCCATTTTTCTTGGGTAACGTGTCTACCCAGCTCCTTTCACCAGTATCTCATATGTGATGTCACTAAAATTTTAGTTTCATAAATTCTACCTTTGCGCTGCTATGTATTCCTCCTTAATTCCACGGAATTTTACTTTACGCAACCCGTTTCCAATACACAACTATCACATGCAAACTTCCAGCCTTTAGGAAAAACTTCAAATAGAATGTATCCAAGTTTAAAGTGTTGTATATTTTCCTACTTGGAAAGTATTCATTGGGGTCACAACAGAAACAGAGATTCCTCAAAAAAAAATAGATATTAGCAACACATTTATAAAATATCCAACAATGTGATATGAATCGAGGTTGAAAAAGTAGGGCACCACCAACCCAGATCTCCATCTACAACAGTCTGCCTGATTTCCTATGGTAGTTACATAAATACTAACAACCAACCCACTGCTTACCTTTACTGTAGTGTTAGCTTGCGTTAACTGCACTCAGGTTAGCCTAGTTCACATGGCAGCGGTCACACCACAAAATATTTGAGCTGCACAGAGTGTATTAGCAGCACAGAATAGCTGAGCTCCCACTCCATTATTAGCTAAACCCACACCTCCTGCCCCGACTGGCCAGCTAGCTACAGTTTAAAGCACCACTTCACTCAGTCTAGAGCAGGGGTCGGCAACCTTTCAGAAGTGGTGCGCCAAGTCTTCATTTATTCATGCTAATGAAAGGTTTCGCGTGCTAGTAATACATTTTAACATTTTTAGATGGTCTCTTTCTATAAGCCTTTAATATATAACTAAACTATTGTTGTATGTAAAGTAAACAAGGTTTTCAAAATGTTTAAGAAGCTTCATTTAAAATTAAATTAAAATGCAATTGTCTACCACTTTGACAGTGTTATATAACAGATACTATGGTGATCAGGCTATTTATAGTTTTTTGATACCACTTTTATTGTACAAGTGAATAAATTATTCTGCTACTCAATCTGAGCAGAGAATATTTTAATTGATAAAAACAGCTAACAAACCTTGGAGAGTTCATTTCCAATGGTTTAGAAAATGTACGTTAAATATACCATTCAAAGGCTTTAGTATTTTACCAGGCTGAACTTTGAAATATGGTCAATTCCACCACTGCTCTGCATTACTATGCCCAATTACCACATTAGTTTCCCAAGTACAGCCTCTCACTTTCCAGGGAACAAAGGAATAAGGACCCTGCAGAGACAGCATCCCCAGTCTCTGACACAGAAAGTCTCTCTAGTCTACAGGATCTTTCTGATTGATCTATCAGTTATTATAACACCCTCCAGAGGGAGGAAACATCTGTACTCTGGTGAAGGAAGGTTGCCACAACACTGCCTTCCAAGAGGCCAGTGAACCATGAAAGCTCATCTGTAGGGACACTGACAAATCCTCCCCCACCCAAACAATAAACTGTAGTCTGAACATATTTTCTCCACAAGCTAATGTGCAAATATAGTAATTTGATTCTACTGAAAGCATATTGATTAATGGACTGCAAAAATAGTATAGAAATTGTTTCTAAACAAAAATGCACTTACACATAGTAGTAAAACTATTTAGTTTTCAGACTGAATTAGTATCTGAAATTTAGAACCTTAAGGGCACAACCCTGCACTAATCTTATCTCCACTGTGCTAAGTACTCTAAGCAATTCAGAAATTGTTGATTTTACACCATCAATACCTAGGCATACAGGTATGCCCTCAGGACAGAGTAGCAGCCTTACCAAAACTCAAGAATCATCAGTTAAGTTAGAACAGTCCTTCAAAAAAGGAAATGGTTATAGGATTATCCTGTCAATGTTACATGAGTAGTCCCAAGATTAAGATTTAACCCAACTAAAATTAAAGTGTTCCAAACAAAAAAAAACCCAGCTACATAGTATTTTAGTCATGAATAAAATGAGAGGCAGAAAACGCACTTCATGGTTGCAAGGTAAGTCTACAGAACTGTCCCCCATAAAAATCCTGGAGACAAACAACAATTCTCAAGTATTTTGTTTCTTTTGCTCAGAAGGAAAACAGCAACAAAAACACAGATTATAAAATTCTTTGATCAATCCAAAGCATCATCCAGGAGAAAGATTTTTTTAGGACAAAAACCAACCAAAAAAGTGTACAAATAATTTAGCTTGTGTAAAATTAAGTAGTACATAGCCTTGAGAGTGAAAAAACAAACTAAGGACATATTTTATAGTAGCCTATTATTTATAAGAAAACAACATAAAAACGGCCATACTGGGTCAGATCAAAGGTCTGTCTAGCCCAGTATCCTGTCTTCCGACAGTGGCCTATGCCAGGTGCCCCAAAGGGAATGAACAGAACAGATAATCATCAATTGATCTAACCCCTATTGTCCATTCCGAACTTCTGGCAAACAGAGGCTAGGGACACCACCCCGTATTCATGTATGTATTATATGCCATACTAAGAACAACCTACCATTCCATACTACCCTGGGGGAAAAGCTTAACTGGACTATAGACAAAAAAAATTCAAGTGTTGCTCACAGACATCAAGATAAAACAGATTCAGCTAACAGATTAAGGAAGAACTGAAACTCAGTCCAAAAGTTCACTATATAAAATTAAATGAATGCATCCCATGTTTCTCTTTCCCTTATCACCTGCCCATGTCCTCACACACACACACAGACACCCATCCCCCAGCATTCCAACATTTTTAAAATTCCAGTGCAGACGAACTTTGCTAGGTTGGGTCACACTTTCAACTCTGCTGCTTGCAGAATAGGACACAGGATGCTTGTCAATTTCACTTGGCTCTAGCTGAGAACACTGGAAAAATAAAATGTACAGGAAGGCAGGCATAGGTGTGTTCTTACACTACTACAAATTAATTGGAAAACAGAAAAACAGAAGAGGATTGTGTCTGTGCTTGGATTACTCCACCTACTTAATGGGTCTGAAAAAGCAGTAGAAGGAAAGCGCTAATGGATGATGATTCCCAGTAATCACTCTCTGTTACTCATGCTTGCAATGGAAGAGCTCACTCTCCAGAAGCAGAGCCTACTTCTGTAAGGATGTATTTCGGAGGGGGGGCGGGGAATGTACGGAAGGGATCTGTATTGATTGCTCCAACTTATTTGAGTTCTGGCTGTTGGGGTTTTAACGTGTTTTTGTTTATCTCCAGCACTGCAGTATCATGGTCTAAAGAATATAAGTATTTCTGGCCTAGCAGACACCTTCAGCTCTCCTCCTAGAAGAGGTCATCTTCTAACTGTAGACTCCACTGATGTCTAAGCTCTCATCTTCTACTATATTTTGAGTTTCCTGACTTAATCTGCACCATACAGGTTGAGACTTTGAACCTGTTCTCTGAGGTAGAGTGCTTGGAAATAGCCTGAGTGAATCAGTTGACTCCCTCCCTCATCCACTGATCTGTTAGAACATGTAAATATGCCAAGAGTGTAGTTGCCAACCATTCTTGTATTGATTGAATTGGGTGTCTTTCTGTGTTCTTGGACACCCTCTATCATAAGAATCTCTAAAAGGAAGAAATTTTCCAGCAGTTTGAAATTAGTCTCAACTCGGTGCCAGAATTCAGTTGCATATTCCTCAACCAGATTATGCTAATTATAGTTGCAGGTTCATTACACCATGACTATTGAGAAGAAGTGGTCTTAATGGACATGATCAACATGGAGAGGCTCAGGGCTATGACATTATCTGTTTGTTTTTCTAATTATTATTTTACAAAGCAGTAGTTTCGAAACGTTTCACAGGTGTTCACTTTGTCATTGTCCCATTAAGTATAAACTGCCCTGAATGCTACTTGCTATAGTTACTTTTCCTTGGAGTTTGGTAGAGTTTGCGATAGTGAAGATCCCTAAGCACAAAGCTTCCAGATGTGGGATGCTCTTGGAAAGCAGATTTATCAATCAGTGATGTTTACATTCAGATTACATACTAGATATTCACAGCCAAATTTAACTTTAGGTCTCAGTTCTGCAAAGATCAGCTTAATTTACTGACTCAATTGAAATTATGGCATGTGCTGGTCTTTGCAGGATCAGGCCTAAACTTATGAAGGAAGGAATGTTTGCCTCATCACCAGTGAGAGCCCCAGTATCTTAAAGTTAGTGCTTGCAGATTCACAGAGAGACAAAGAATACCTCTTGTAGTCTGTGCGTGCAGAGGAAGCAGTTCTCTCTTTAAAAAGAAATTAGAAACTGATAAAGGAAAAAGGGACAAAAGACAGGCTGAAATCCTTCTGATGAATGTCTCCCAATCCTACACGTCCTAAGGATCCCCTAGTTATGAAAAGTTGCTATGTCAAAGACTTACACTTTTGTTTCATCACTGCTATTACTTGTTCTTGATACTTAAGTGACTTAGCTGAACATTCTCTGCTTATGTAAAAATCTAATAAAAGTAAAGATCTC
Source organism: Gopherus flavomarginatus (assembly GCF_025201925.1). NCBI lineage: Eukaryota > Metazoa > Chordata > Testudines > Testudinidae > Gopherus > Gopherus flavomarginatus. The sequence continues at coordinate 48,932,611 of NC_066627.1, read as the reverse complement.
TGCCTTATCCATAATGTTTCTCAGATTAGAAGACAGTGCTTTCTAGGGGTAGAGATTGCAGGAGTAAAAATAAGGGCAAGTCCCCATTCTGGTCCTTAACTAAATGTCTTCATTCTCTATTATCTATAGGGACAAGATGGTATGATGAAGGCACTCCAATATAAGTCATGTCTAGTTCTCAGTGACACCACAGGTCCAAAGATCCAGTGTGTCCTTACCACAGATACTGGTCTATATTTGAAGGAATCTGGAATTCACAATTTTTATTTTTTTTCCTGGCCAAAAGGACTTGTTTCTTGAATCAAATTAAGGGTGATTACTTCTGCCTGATAACTGTTTAATCAAGCAGCAAAGAATCCTGTGGCACCTTATAGACTAACAGACGTTTTGGAGCATGAGCTTTCGTGGGTGAATACCCACTTCCTCAGATGCATCTGAGGAAGTGGGTATTCACCCACGAAAGCTCATGCTCCAAAACGTCTGTTAGTCTATAAGGTGCCACAGGATTCTTTGCTGCTTTTACAGATCCAGACTAACACGGCTACCCCTCTGATGTTTAATCAAGTTGTGCTTTTAAACATTGTGCAAACCAAGTGTGTCTATGAACATCCAGTACAAAAACATAGGTCCTGATCTTGCAAAGACTCATCACGCACATGAGTAACTATACAGTGTGAGTACTCCCACTGAAGCCAATGGAGTACAGCTTCCAGGATCAGGAACTTAGTTTATAGATGATGAAGAGGTGACTTTCAGCCAATTTTTTTTGGGGGGTGGGGTGGGGGGACAACAAGGGGTTAACAATACGAGGTGTTAAATCTTATATATGACAGTATATTTATTTGTTATGACTTCGTCTTCTTAAATAATGTGATTCACTGTTATATTTTACCTATCTCCCTGCTATAAAACATTATGAAGAAAAAGTTATTCATTCCTCTTAAGACATTTAAGTTTTAATTATAATTCTTCACTCTACCTTGTTCTAAATTTAGTTTGTGTGCTGTAACTCCATCATAACAAGATATTTTTCAGTATATTCCTCAGTCATAGGTGTACTCTCTTTTAAAAGGGCTAGCCACTTTCTGAAACTCACATATCTACGTTCTAAGAGCTGTGTTCTGTAGAGTTATTAGTCACAGACTAGCTCCCTAAAGGAAGGGAATCAATTTTCAGATCAACAATACCAGTTTTTTTAATGACATGGCATTAAAGCCATACTATTTCAGCAAGTCTAAGGAAGTTTGAGGAACCACAGCTGTTTTTTCTAAATACAAAAGAACTACAAATGTCCACTCTGTTGTTAAGGTCCATCACTGCTAACTCTTGTTTGCACCTGATCATGGCTAGGCTTCATAGAACTGAGGCTGAGCTAGAATAGGAACAGTAAGAGCAGTGAAGCTCCTACCTTTCCTGCTTTTGCATCACCACTACTTTTTTTTTTCTTTTTTTGAGTCCTGTGATAGTCTCTCTTCCGGCTTCTCATCTACTCAGAGAGAACAACAGACTAATCAGGATTAATGAAGGTGCCCATGCCAGAAGTTAGGAACAGTACAGTAGCCAAAGAAATTTGCGTCAGGTTTTAATTCTGTGTTAAGTTTTTAAATTAACCTTCGTTATTAATGTTATGTTAAAATTTAAAGACAATTTAAAGTCATCACGGTAATGCTTTCTCTCCACCACACACAAACTAAAAAGCAACTTTCTTAAGTGTTCAGAACTTACCAGTAGTTGAAAATTGTTTTCTTTAGTAAAGATAAATGCCACGAGGTGTCATGGTACACCATACATGTTTTAATGAACAGAGGGAAAGCGTTTCTGGTAACAGGCTTTGGAAAGTTCATCAACTGTCCTGTAACTGGGAATGAAGAAGAGAAGAAAATATTCATTTTAAGCTATTTAAAAGTCAGTAAGTTTTAAGTCAGATATTACATATTATGACTTGCATGTTCTTAAAGGCAACAATTAAAAAAAGCCAAGCCTGGAAGTTGTCTAAGTAGTAAACTAAAAGTTATTATTTAATAATAAGAAGAATGCATGTGCTTTAAACTGGTATACCTGTTAAATCATGCAAAATACTATTATATTTACCATATCACGAAGAGAAATATTCCTGAACAATTGCATAAAAATGTTAATGTCTAAAATCAGCTGCATAGAAAGCAAACTTTATTAAGTTTGCAGATGATTTTTAAAATACTGATTCCAGTCTTAATTAACTAAGGATTGTATACTATTAATAGACATGTGGTCAGCAGAACTCATTATGAAAGAAATCCTGAACCCAATGCTTCCAAGCCCCTTTCAATACAGGGGCTGAATCTTTATAACATTAAAGAAGTGGCCTCACAGCTTTCACAAGAGACCAAAAGAATCTCTCTGTTATACAGAAGTTCCTTCTATCTGAAGTGTGACACACTGCCAAAGAAAGGTATTTAAAAATACATTGATATTATAACAATAAAACAGAATACAGTTACTACAGTGATCAGGCAAAGGAAAAATTTACAGTACAAAAACCTCACACTTCCAGCACACAGGAGTACAGTGAAGGAAGCTGCCTAATGATCTCAATAAACAATATGTCCCAAAAGTAAGTAATGTGAAAAAAAAATTAAATGCATTGTGAAGTGTTTACTTTGGTGGTGTTACACTTTGCATTTCCATTACACCATCTATCCAAGCGCCTCAATAGTCTTAATAAACAAACATTTCCACTCCCCCCCATGAGATCTCTCTAAAATGGATTTTGCTAAGGCAACTCAGTTTGACAAAGATTAAAATGATCTGTCCAGTACAATACAGGAAGTCTGTAGGAGACATGGTTCTATTCCCAGCCCTATTGAATCCATCTTCCATTTAGACCAAATCACAGTTACAGAAAAGCACTGCACAAGGCCCACTAAATGAACTGTTGCCCTTCAGCAATCTGAGAAACTTCTGAAAAAACAGCAAGGATACAAAAGGAAGTACAACTAGATACTTAACTGAACTTAAAGAAGCAGTGTTTTTTTACACCAACACAAACAAAAATTAGCAAGAACCTCCCTATTCCACTTGATAACATTGCTGATACTTATAGCTGGATGGCATCCTCCCTCACAGGCCACTAATTAAATCAGTCTTTTGTGATATTAGAAGTTACCATGATCTATAAACCTCTCGACTTCAAAAAGCTTCAGTGTGGGAATACAATGTAGAACACAATATTCTCCTTATTATTTCTCCTCTCATCCCCTCTCTCTGCATTCCCTTTGTACTTGACTTCTAATTCATTTCCTCATATCCTCCCACCTCTATTCATTCCCCTCCTTTCTCTCCATCTCCTTCCCTCACCCCCATGCCACAGAAACACTGCTTATCTGCCACATCTCTGCTCCCTCAGTCTGTAACCTATGTAGCAGAGAGAGAACAACAGCTCCAACAGCGTCTCACACCACTGGGGCTTGCATCACAGAAGTAAAAACAGGAATAGCAAATAAAGCATCTGAAAAGCAGGATACCTTAGTTAGAGGATGCTTGAGAAGTATGTCAAGCCCCCAAAGGCAGGTCAAAGAACAGCAAGCACCTTAGAAGGAATCCCAATGTTAGAGACTATATCTCATCCGATATTGCGCCTAAAGAGTGAGATCTCCTCACCCTTCTTACTGTTTTTTGGCTGTTTCGTTTAGTACACTCACTATGGGATGTCTGACAAAGTTTCCAAGTTCAATGTGAAAAGGGGTGGGTGAAAGAAAGAGGAAGAATTCTGAGACATTAGAGAAGAGAAGTATTGAATTGAGAAGTATTTTGCAGGAGACAAGGGAGAAACAAAATGTAAAAGTTGAGGTAGAGAATTTAACATAAGTAAAGAAAGTCAAGGATGATAAAAGAAAGAGAAAACACTAGAACACTGCAGAATTGTATACACCATGTTTGGTGTTTTGTGGACAGTCTGTTTTTGTTATTTACTGTAATTTAGCATGGTAGACAGACATCCCTTTCTATTTTTTTTTTTTGGTATAAATAAAATTTAATCCAGTAATCTATCAAAAAAATAAAAGGAAATGGAATGAAACCAAGAAGGATATGGTGATAGTAAATTAAGATTTTTTTTTTAAATCGTAAATAGAAAACTGTTTGACAATATGTTACAAATAATAACAATTCACACCCATTTCATTATTTAAAACATCGGGGGCATAGTTCTGACGGGAGTGGCAGCACAGGTATTTTTCATCCAGGCTGTCTGTCTTAGTCCCCAAATTAGCTGGTATTGGGAACGCTTTTTCCAAATACCAGACAGACATACACACTAATCAATCCTCATGCTTCAGCCAGGCAGGGTCAGGAAGAAGTTTCTCCCAATGCTACAGTAATGCTTGCAGAGAAGATGCAAAATCTTAATTGTGCATCTTCTCTGCAAGCATTTGATATCAAGTGCCAAGAGCAGTTAATAGACATTAGGATCAGCTGCCTTTTCTGATATGTTTTCCTGACTCTACATTGCTTAACTTGTGACAAAAAGAAGACTGGCTTGGATGGAACACAGCAGGTCATTTATATCCGAAGAGCTTTAGTAATAATGTAAGAAAAAATTGTGAAAGGTAACTGGGTAAGTGTGGAACTACTCTCAATTTTAACTATTCCTCAGTATGTGAGCCCCTGCTCAGTTTGCTAAATACAGTCAGCAGCTAAATTCTTGGCACATATACCCTGCTATTCTAGTTACTAAGTATATTTCAGCACATACACCAGTAACTGTATGTGTAGAATATTTTAAACTTCTTTGCTGCCCCATATCTGAAAACTCCCACCCCAACCTCATTATATAAGTGAATTTTAGATAACTAATATGAATAGTTAGTATATAAATGTCCAAGTTAATAAAATAATTGAACAGGAACAAACTCCATAATAATATGGGAACAGAGTGCAAGTATGCATCTATTTAAAGGGAAACTGTACCAGTTACTTTTCAACTAGCTACTGCACATATCTACAGACATATTGATCATTCCTGGGCATGCGCGCGCGCGCACACACACACACACGTATCAAACTTTAACATCAAGCAGATCATGGTTCCATCTAACTGGAGTTCTGTTAATGATCCCATCTTCAGCAAAGAATTCAAGAGTAATGAAAAATCCACACTTCAATTTAAAAAATGAATGTTTCCTTAAAGTGTGCTTAGGTAAGAAAATTACAACTGTAATTTCCTCTAACTATATTGCTGATGACTTTACGGAAGAATGAAATACAAACCTCTTACAGAAATATATCATAATGTTTGACAAATGTACCCAAAATTTCAGACTATTTTGCATTAATTAATTAAGACAAAAGCATGCTGTGTGCTAATAGAACACATCGTCTATGAATTTGGAAGCCCTTTAAAGAGGTGGGTAAGCATTAGTATCAGCGTTTTACAGATGACCAAAGATATACATAGAGATTATGTGACTCGTACACTGAGTCATAAGCAGATGTGGGATCAGAACCCAAATCTCCCAACTGCTGTGCACTCAGAAACATCAAGGCAGCATCAGATAAGTAATTTAATACTTTGGGCTGTGGGAGTCAAAATTCTTCTCTCCCCTGCCCCAAGACTGATAGAACACCAGTGACAACTAATCCAGCAGAAGGTCTGGGGAAATCAAGTAGATTGGGAAATAAGAGCTAGCCAAGACCATCAGAGAATATTATTTTGATACAACCCCCCTAAAATAATGGTTCGTTAAAAAATTAACACTTGAAAAATGTCCATGTCTATATCTTAAGGTAAGCAGCATGAAATATCACAGGCATCATTAAAGAACCAGTATCATCATTGCACTCTAAGCAAAAATTATGTATCCCACAACTTTGTTAGGTCCTTTTTATTGTATCTGCAATTTACAGACAACCACACAGGACATTTTCCATTATCATTATTGAACTGTAAGATACGTAAGTGTTAAGAGACATATTGTATAAGTACACTGCACATTCAGAAAGTTTAAGATAGGTCAGCAGTACACTGACAAAATAAAAATTAAATTAATCCTTTTGTGTAAAGTGTCAGAATTTTCTACTGTAGTTTGTTGCCAGTAATGGACAGAAACTGCTGGCTCCAGGGAATTACAATGAGTATAAGGAATAACCATTAGAACAGCAGGTAGCTGATTCAAAGATTTAAACTAAGCCCTCTCTTTACCCCTTTGTTTGCCCATTAAACTAAGCATGTAGGAGCAAGGAAAACCCATGTGAGTGCTTCACACCAGAGCAAGACAGTTCAGAATACATCATGGAGTGCTCCAGAGTAGCTAGCTAACACAGGCAAAAATAGTCACTGAGAAAGAAGCCTTAGAAAAAGTTGGGCTGTTGTAGGAAATACTAAGAACAAAAGTGTGGATTGGGTGGTAGCCTTCAGCCGGCAAGACAGGAAACATTGTTAAAAACTTCAAGCATATGTATATAATAGATCAAAATGGGTGTTATTAGGAGAAACTTCAACTGGGAAGCGAAGGCAAGGCAAAACAGTTTCAAAATATACCCCATCTCACATCAACGCAACACCATGCCAGAGCATGAATGAATATAAAAACAGTAAGTAACAGGCTAAAGACCTTTCCTTTTTGCAAGGGGAGGGCGGAAGGCTACTTGCCAAACTGGTTTTCCTCTAAGCTTTCCAATTATAAAAGCCTCTTGCATAGAACATATCCACTGCTGTACAACTGTCCCAGAAAAAACACAGACCACGGGGAGAAAGTGGCCCATTTTCTTTAGTCTCTAAGAATCATGTGTACAGGTCATATTTTCAAAGGTTCAACTTATTAAAATATATATCATCACATTAACAGAAATTACATTAGATAGCTTTTAAAATATGAAATTGTCATGTTCACTCTTATAGTCTGTAAAATTTACTCCCGGTTTTGCACATAGCACTATAAAAATATAAAACTTTATTTCCATCACTTACATGAAAACTAACAAAGTAAGTGAAGGTGACTGGCATCTAAAAAGATGCTATTTTACTATAATAGTGAAGTTGGAATATGAGGAAATGTCCCATCAGAAAAACAAAAGTCTATAATTTTCTCTTTAAACTGCAATTATCCCATTAGTCTATCAAACCAAATCATAATTTTCAGGAATATGTGTATGAGAATTCCAGAAAACACAAATATGATGTAGTTCCCAGCATGGCCCATGGGGCAATCTTCTTTATCAGATTCTGTTAGCTCCCCAAAACACCTCAAAGTGATAATTCTTCACCACATGTTGAAAATGCTGTGACTAATAATACACTCCTCCACCCATTTTTTCCATCACTAAGATGATTTAAAAATAGAGAACTTGACAAACAATGGCTAAATTCCATTTCTTTTAATTCAAATCAGTAAAGCCAAATTTAATCCACAATAAAATAGAACTTGCCATTAGAAGTAAATGCATTTTCGCTAGCTCTTGCAATAATAGTTATGAAGATATACAATAAAATATACAAGTGGAAAAAATATCCAGTAACTGTAAGCTTCTTTTCTAAAATTATACCCTCGTTTTTGTTTGTTTTTAAAATCACCTTACCTTGTTCTTTCTTTCTGTTCCCCCTTCTCCCTGCACCATTCTCTCTTTGGAAAAAGTCCCTTTAAGGTAGGTAATTTAACAAAAATGGAACTAGACAGAAAATTTGAACATGTAATAAATATTTTGTTGAGGACAACTGGGAGCTAGACCCATACTAAATTAACTAAATGCAAAAAACAATACAAGTGAGGCAATTAAAATGCATGTAAGAACTTCGGTACAGGTGTCTGCAATAGCACTGTTGGCAAAACAAATTTGCTAATTAGCATATCTTTAAACAATGCTGATAATAATCTTGTCCCTATAATCCATGCCGAATGAATCGCTGAGATTGTAAAATAGAAAGCATGTGGAAAGTCATAAAAAGTCTCTGTTACACCTTTCTTTGTTTATATTTTCCTTGCCAGGTGTAAAAAATATTCTTCTACTTATTTCAATTCCTTCAGAGTGTTCAATTACACATTTTAACACAAGTTCTTTAGTGGTGCCTTAAGTATCAACAATTTTTTTCCATCAAAAAGAAATCCTCCCACTATTACAGTCTCAAAAATCTGCTCCATTCTCTACTTGTCATCTGGGATTGAGTTATCAGACACTACTTGTATTACTTTGTGAAACTGACATGTCTATTTACAGGGACACAAAGGCAATCTAGTACCACAACCTCCTATTTTACAAACACCTTCATAAACACCTCTTCTCTCCCCCCTATTTTTACAAATACTTGGGTTTTTTTCGGTGGGGAGGAGAACGTTATGTACATTAGTTTTTCACCCTGACAAAACAATTTCAGTCACTTTTGCACTTGTTACAAGTATATTAAAAATCACCTACATCTCCAAAGAGGAGAGGCATTGTATGGAGGTTGTTATTTTTTTTTAATAGGGTCACTTCCCCCATTTCAGCCTGCAATTAAAATGGAGGCAAGGCCAGGCGATCTGTGTCTGGCTTTAGGGGGAGACAATAACCCAAAACAGGCCTGGCTTTAAAAAGAGAGAGAGAAATACAACATGCTTCACCAGTATTATTACCTCATCCCTTTTTCCAAGCAGTTTTGAACCACACTCTTGACAAACTCTTGGTCCAACTTGCACAGATGCTGATTTTTTGGGGGTGGAAAGATTTTTAATTCTGGAGCCAGAATTCAGGCTTGTTATTTGCAAGTGGAGCTGCTGTTAAAATGCCCCCTTGTCTCCTCTCCTCTCCCTTGAGCTGGGTGTTGACGCAGCAGAAATTACCAGCTGGAAAATTCCCCTTTTGGAGGTTACAGGGAGGGGGGAGAGGGAGGAGGGGGGACGAGTCATGGGGGAGGGGGGGTTAAACCCTGCCACTCACCTAGTTAACCCATCCACCCACGCCAAGTCAGTCACGCGTGCCCAAGGGGGCTCCATACCCCTTCCACAAAGGGAAAATTTCCCCATTCCCCCCCCCCAGTGCAATGGGCTTTGCCCAGCGCCCCTCAGGGGGCTCAGAGAGATTCAGGGATAGGGAAGGGTGTTTTCAGGGCAGAGGAGACATTTGGGCTCAGACAAACCCCAGCTGTCAGGACCCTAACACCTGGGATCGCGCACTGACACCCCCCCGTTACCCCACTCCCGGGGGGTGGGGGGGAGCAGCTCTCCCCCGAGGCAGCCAGGGAGGGGGTGTCCTCGGCACCGGGTGAATCAGGCTTCCAGCACCGCCCCCAGCCTGCCCCCCTGTGCTGCCGGCACCCCGGGGGGCGAGGCGGGTACCTGCCTCCCTCAGCTCCTGGGGCGGGGGGCGCCTCCGCCAGGCCAGCGCCGCCCACCCCCGAAGCGCCGCGCGACTCCGGTGCTCAACCCCCCGCCCTGCCGAGGGAATGGGGGCAGCTCCGTCCCTAGCGACCCCCCGGACCACGAGCGGCTCGTGCTCCCCATCGCCCCGGCGGCACCTGGACCCCCTCCCTAGCGGGACGCGTCGCCGCGCTGCCCCGGGACCCAGCGCTCAGCCGAGGTGCGGGGGGGGAGCGGCCAGTGCCCGCGGACAGCCCGGAGCCCCGGACCAGGCTGGGGAGGGCAGCTCGGTCGGGGTGGCGGGCTGAATCCCTCTCCCCTGAGGGGCCGCGAGAAGCGGAGAGAGCGGGCGGGGGCAGTCAGGCCGGAGAGGAGCCCCACCAGCCCCTCTCCTCAGGGGAGGGGGCGCCGAGCCCCCGGGGTGCGGGGGGAGCTGCCTGGGGGGTCTCGCTTACCTGGGCCCCGGGCGGGGGAGCGGGGTCGCGGAGCGGCCGGAGCTTTGGCTCCTTCGGTCACTCAGTGTCTCTCCTCACGGGTGGGGATGAGGGGGGGAAAGCTAGAGGGGGGCGGGGCGCGCTCCCGCTGCTCCCCCTGGCGCGCGCTCCCAGGCGGGGGGCGCGCGCCGGCGCGGGCCCGAGACCGGTGTGGGGGCGTGGCCAACGAGGCTCGTGCGGCCTCCCTTCCTCCGCTCCCACTGGGTGACGCCTGACATGGGCCTCCGTAAGCCCCGCCCCTAGCCCCGCCCCCTCCGTCTCCCTTGCGCCAGGGGATCGGGGGCGCAGTCAACCGCTGCCACTGCCGGACACCGGAAGTGAGGGGAGTGCGCGGAGCATCATGGGAGACACCCCCAGAAGGGGGTGGGGTGCGCGGTTGAGCGTTGGCCTGGCTGAGGGGCCGTTCTCCCCGCCCCGCCCGGGAGGCCCCTTTGCCCGGGCCCCTGAGGTGCCTTCTCGGGAGCAGCCCACCGCCCACCTGGCCCGCAGGTGCCTCAGCCTCCCCCCCGCCCCGCAGTCAGGCTCTGCGCCCTGCCGGGCAAGCGGGGAACTGGCGGGGCGAGCTGCTGGCCCCCGCGGCGGCTTGGCGGGGTTGGAGGTTTATTGGTAAATGTCAGCAAAGGTCAGTGTCACCCCCACGCTCACAGCCCACGAGGAAATGTTTCCGTCGCCGGTAATCGAAATTTGCAAGGAAAACGCCGGCTGAGAACTTATTTCGTTACCCTTTGGTTGAAGGAGATTGACTTGGATATTTGTAGCTCTGATGTGGACCCCGTCCACCATCGTGCTGTAAAAATTTAAATGGATAAAAAATGCTTTAAAATAAATATTAATGTTGTAGAAAAATTAATTCCACTATTTGCAGTGTTGTTGTAGCTGTGGGCTGTTAGGATCCCTGGATATTAGCGAGACAAGCTGGGTGAGGTAATATCTTTTATTGGATGAGCTTCTGTATATACACATAGGGAGATTCTGCAAGCTACTCTCTGTACGTTAGTTACACATGAAGGAGGGACGGCTCTTAGAAAGGCTAAGCTGCTCCCCCAAGAACAATACAACCATGCTCACTTCGGAGACCCCTGACTTCGATGGGATTGCAAGTGGGCAGCTGTGGGTCTAACAGATCATGGCTGGAAGTCAGGAGAATTGGATTCTATCACTCTGTCACAGTAAAATGGAGATAATGCTTCCTTGCTTATGTTGGATGCTTTGGGATCTACAGCTGAAAAACATTATTTAAGTGCAAAGTGTAATGCCCTGTGACTATAACACCAAAAGATCAAAACTCTGCTATATGTCATGGGATGGAGCTAACAGCTCTGGAACCTGCAGGACACCACACTCTTGAGATGGCTTTAACAGGCAAGACAATGGGTCTCTGAAGCCCATGGAGTTGTACAGTTGTAACAGGGCAGAATTTAGCTGGAAAGATTAGGACCAAATATTCCAAGTATTGAAGTACATGCACTTATTGTGATTATGAACACAAATTGGGTAATTATGTATGTAAATAACTGGAAGTGGCTGTTTATGTGCAGTTATCTGATTTCTGTGTGTAACCTCAGTAATTGCACAGACAGTTGTGTGCCTAAGCTCTGAGAATCTGCTCCCTAATTTCCTTTTCCTCAAATCATGGTACATAGACTATTTTCCCCCATGCAAACAGATATTGGATCAAATGGAACCCTGGAATAAAGAGAACCTACTCCACTGAAATCAGTCAAATTACACTACTGCTCCTTACTTAAGTGCATTCCTAAAAGGATCTTTTGATCCCTAGTAAGTTTTAAAGTGGATGAACAGGTGTTCCAGCATGTCTTTCTTCCTACTCCATCCCACCCCTCAAAAACCCAAACAATTTTATTTTAGAAAAAAAAGAATGCATCTAATTAATGAAAATGAAATGTCTTAACTCCAGTACATTTTTCAATTACCTTTTCTTCTGTATTGCTAAAGGAGTCCAACTACCATCTCCCTAGAAAGAATTCCATTAAAATGCAAATCAACAGTTTGCAGTAGTTGTCTATGTATGCATTGAAGGGCACAATTCTTAGTTTAGGGAATACAAAATTAAAAGTAATGGACCTGATTTTTAGATCTCAGCCTCCTTTTATATAAACCCAGTCTTGTGTGTGCACATCGCTGCACAGTCAGTTGAAAGTCTCTGTCACCTGCACACAGGTGGCAGAATTTTAACACACAACTCCTCATTGTCCATCTTAAATTATCAGATGGGTTTTACATGTGAACATATCCTCACGTGTACATACAGATATCAGAATATTTCCACTGTGGTTGCAGCAATTGTATGCTTTAAAGAGGAATCACAGTGCCTATAATTACAGGTGCACAAGTGGAAGCTGGGTTGTAGGGGAGGAACACAATAAATCAGGCCATATAACTATATCTCAGTATGTTTGGAAAACTCTGTGTTATCCCTGAGTTTCTCTGTTTCTAGCTGTAAAAAACCATCCTATTATTCCTTTCCTGGACTCTTCTCTTTCTAAGACTCCTCTGATTCCAGGCAGGAGAATTCCCCTATAGCCCCTGGACTCCTTCAATTCCAAGCTTGCATGCCGTAATTCTACCCCTACCCAGGGTTTCATCCTCCTCTCTTTGTTAGAGGAAAGTATTTAGTTAGTTAGTTGTGTGTGTCATGCTGGACTCACTCCCCCGTGAGCTGCAGCAGCTGCAGACTGGGCACTGCCCTGGGGAATGCTTTCAAAGAGGGGGAGGGTGGAGAGAAGCTGAGTTTCCTGAAGCAGCACAACACAAAGGGCTGGGGAAAGCTGGATGGGTTTAATACACTTGAGCCTGTATTTTGCTGTGCAGAGATAGGGTTTTTGTTTGTTTGTTTTGATGAGCAGTTTGTATTGCGTTTTAAGTAAGTATGAAATTACACAATCTGTCCTCAGAAGAGGGGAAGCTGTTCCCCAGAAAGAAGGAAAGAACTGACAGTGGGAAAAGAAGAGAGAAGGAGAAAAGAAGGCAGGAAAGGGAGGATGGTGTGGTTAGGGTGACCAGATAGCAAGTGTGAAAAACTGGGATGGGGATACAGGGGGTAGCAGGCCCCTATTTAAGGCAAAGCCCCAAATATTGGGATTGTCCCTATAAAATGGGGACATCTGGTCACTCTAGGAGTGGTCCAAGAGGTGTTTGGTGAATGAAGAGCACGTCAACTGGAAGCATGATACGGAGTTAAACAGTGTGTAACAGTGGACCATTGATGATATATGTCAAGGATTAAAGGCCACGTGTTTTCAGACTGAGTGTAACTCTTCTGTATCTCACCCTTTCCAAGGCTGCCAAATCACAAAGCTCATAAATTCAGACCATATGCCCAGGGACGCTGAGGCTTCTATCTCTGCAGCCTTAGTTTTTAGCACTGAAGAAGCATTTAGAAGTCACATTCTTGCAAGCAGTTCTGTTGTGATAAGGAATATATGAACACTTTAATGCATTCATATTTGCATGCTCACTCTACATACACAGTCATCATATGGGCATGTGCAAATGCTGAGCATCTCTTCACAATAACTGTGTACACAAATTAGGCCCACACATTTCACACATGTTCTGGGAAACTGAGGTACAGGGCTACGCGATTTGCTTGTTTTCACAGAATGATTCAGTTGCAGATCACATGAGTACTTCTCAAGTATCTTTATTCCCAGTTCCCTGCTCAGCTCTAGACACATCCGTCCCCTTGTCTATCTATAAACCATAACAGACATTGCATTTGATAAATGCGAAGTAATTTCTTCTAACTCTTCGTAATTTTGCTAATTTTCAGAATGTGTTGTACTGGGGACCAAGACAAAATCCCAAGTGGTTGAATCACTCTTTTTCTCTATGTTTTGTACCCTAAAACAGATGTCCAAAACCAAATAACAAGCATTCTGAGCTGATAAGCTGCTTCGTCAGTTCTCATTTTCAAGAGGCCATTCTGACAGGGATTTCCATGCACCCTACAAATGAATCCCAATTCTCAGAGCCAATTCATTTCTGTCCAGAGCTGAAAGAAAGCAATTTGACTGGGACCCATTACCGCCTAACATGGTGGTTCTGGTTGCATGAAAATTCCAAGACTCTCACCTTTTCCAGCCAATTTCCCTCCAAACCGCTGATGTTAAAAGTATGGGTTAAAGGACCTATATTCCTGTCCATATTACACTGAATCAAAGGTCATCTGGTTTCTTTGTCAAGGGACCATAAAGGAAAAAAGGGAGGTCATGTGCAACCCTGACCAGGTCATTTTAGGAGTAAACCACATTTAAACGGACTAATGAAAAATTATTTGTCTCTTTCTCTCTCTCACACACATACTCCCAGCCTGTGCTTGCTTGGTGAGTGAGAATTCCTTCTCTAGTGGGAGTCAACATGTCAATTGTATTTTTTTTCCATGATGTGTAAGGAGGCATTCACTAGGTTGTGGGAGTAAACACATGGGAGAATTCTCCATGAGCTAGCAAGGGCAAGTCACAATCCTACTAAATATGGTGAAGGAAGATTAAAAAACCCCAGGAGAATAAAATTTCCTCTCTCCCTTTCCCATTTCGTCCCCCACCACACACATTTTTTTTCTCATTACCATGTTCTGATGTTTAACTGCTTGAAAGTTAAATCTATTTCTATTTGTGTTACTAAATGCACAATGTTGGTTTAGTTTTATTCTGTGCACTGAAGGGCAGAACTGGGGCAATATGTTGCTTCTTCATTATTAATCAAGGCACATCATTAGAGAGGAGCAGAAACACAAGTATTCAAGTAGTGGGAAGCCACAGGAAATGGTCCTCAGCTTTGTAAAAACGCAAGGGGTGGGGGATGATGATCATTTATAACATATTTAACCAGCCACATCCTACTGACCTCCTTCAGTGCAGTTCTTGAAAGGAACTGCCCTGACTCAAAAGATGTTTAATGGTCCAAAAATACATTCCCCTCAAAATGTTGAACTTAAAGAAGGACCCAACCTGCAAAATTCAGGTCCTATTGCAAAGTCGTCATAATCTGGAAGTGCTGAGCTCTAGGGTATTTGGTTGTGTCCATCTTTAGTGCAGACTGAGAAGCCCAGTGGTCTTTATTATGGATAACTTTGCTGTAGCAACACAGGCTTCCTCTTACAGTCATTCATGTAAATAGTCTTTGCTTCCCTTTTGCAAGCCACTTTGCCTCAGGTTCACTTTCTATCTAATTTTATACATTGGTGCACTGGGTGCGAGTATATTCTTTTAACAAGTTTTCTACTTTGATTGGGATCAACTTCCCTCTATCGCCGTGTTTTGGACTGGTGGGCTCACAATTTTTTCTTTAATCAGATCTTTTCTTTTTGCAGATCTTTATTTAAGATGGACTCACTGTACATCTAGAGAGAACAAGTGATGTGGGCTTTTCTTTTTCCTGGAGTCCACCAGTCCAGTGGTGATACGTTTAGAATAAATTTGATTTCTCCTTTCCCTCTCCAACCCATGTCCCTTCATGCTTGCAAACTGTGATACAGTTTACAGTGGTTCAGATGCACTGTATCATTTTAGGATAGGCACCTTCATTGTCTTTTTATTGTTATGAGATACAAACAGGTAAATGCCCCTAACCAAATGCTAATATCTACATTATTAGATAAATAAACTAGTTTTCCATTAAGCTAACTCCATTTTGCTACAATCTCTCAACCAGTCCATTTGTATAGGAAGGACTCCACTGAGGGAGCTCCTTGTTGTCTGCAAAGAAATCTTTCTGTTTTCTGTAGAAACCAAACAAATTGCAGAGCTTGTGTACAAGCCCTTTGTTTCATGCAGATTGCATAAATAGTGCACCAGTACAATATCTACATAAAAAATAGAAGCAGCAGTTAAACTATATATAACTCTTCTGAAGAGGCTGTGCAGTGTGGTTTGGGGTTTACTCAGAATATTTGGAGTTTGTACAACAATTGAGGCCACATTCTAGACTTAAATTATCTAGGTTAGATACTATGAGCCGAATTTTGCTCTCATCTGTGCACAATGATGGTTGAAACATCAATGGGACTTGCACCATGTAACTGAGAGCACAACATGGTCCCCTAAAATGCTTCAGTTAATTATGAATGAACTAAAAACTAAGAACTCCTCATCCAATCCCTTCACTTCTCTGCAATGAGCATAGACAGATATCGCCTCATCATTCTAGTACTCCGGCAAATGAGATTACTCAGACTCTCCAGAAATTAGCCAGAGTGTGATCAATGCTTCAGGTTACATCTACTTATGTTGACAGGTGAACACACCTGAGCCAAACATTTCTCTAGAGGATTCACTTGTTCTGCTCAATGAATGAAGTCTTCTTAAAACAGTTTGGTGCAAACATTCCTGGTATAACTCCACTGAAATCAATAAACTTTGCTATTTGTGAATTTGAAGTATACCTGCTCTAAGAACAAGTGTCTCTTACCTTCACTGACCTGGATTTACTACAGTGTCCCAAATCGCAGGGCACTTTATCAGTGTCCCATAATAGCACAGTATGTGCAATTCAAAGTATTTGGCGAGGAGATATCTAAGTGCTTGTCATTGTAAAAAATGGGAAAAGCCATGGCAAAAAATGCACAGAATCACAGTTTCGGTTTAAATAAATCAAAGTCATTGCACATAATAGTTGAAAGTCAAATGAATGACCTTTATTTTACACTATAAGTTATTTAAAACCACGTAATGATATTTAGCAAATAGTTTACCCACATTAAAATATATTCCAATACACGGGGCATATTTAGAGCTAAATCTGTGAGGAATCATGCAGAAATAAATCTTGCTTAATTGGAGACAAGCTGGGGTGTAAAGATCATAATTTTTATGGAAAAAAGCTATAAAACACAAAGTTTATGCCTATTAGTCATAGGCCCCACTCCTGCAAAGATTTATGCCTGGGTGTAACTTTATGCATGTGAGTTGTCCCACTGAAATCAATAAGAAGACTCCTGTGTATAAGGTTCAGTACATGTGTAAGTTTTTGAAGAACTGGGGCCTTTGTGATATCACACAGAATACTGCCAGCACCATCAGCACCACAGAAGGCCACCACATGGTAAGGGCGACATTTTTAAATGACACCCAAGTAACTTGTGCGTGCCGATAACAAAATGTATTTTTACATAACTTATTTGATCTGCCAGTGGGGTATGCGAGTGAAAAGTCTAGAATTTGCATGCCCAACTGATAGTGCAAAAAATAACGATGTGCAAGAGCTTGTGCACACATGCACACAAACAAACTATTTTAAAGTTTGGTTCACAGGCTGACATTTTTAAGCTAGAATGCCTAAAGTTAGGCCCCTAAATCCATATTTAGCCTGATTTTCAGCAGTGCTGAGCAACCACTGAAATCAGTGAGAGCTGCAGGCAGTTAGCATTTCTGAAGAGCAGGTCATTTTTGTTTTATATGCATAACTTTAGGCACTCAAGTTGAAAATTCAGTCAGAGGGCATGTCTACACTGCAATTAAACACCGTGCTTGGCCCATGCCAGCTGACTTGGCCTCGGGGGGCTCAGGCTGAGGAGCTATAACATTGCGATGTAGACCATATGGCTCCAGGGCTGCCCAGAGGATTCAGGGGCCCCTTCCCTTAAAAAAAGTTGCAATTCTATAGAATACTGTATTCTCATGGGGACCTCTAGGAGCCTGGGGCAAATTGCCCCACTTGCCCCTCCCTCTGGGCGTCCCTGTATGGTTCAGGCTGCAGCCTGAGCTCTGGGAACCTCCCACCTTGCAGGGTCCCAGAACTTGGGCTCCAGTCCGATCCCAAACATCTACACTGCATTTTACAGCTCCAACAGAACGAACTCGCGTCAGTTTACACGGACCAGTTGCGGGTGTTTAATTGCAGGGTACATGTACCCTAAGTGACTCAGCCAAGAACAGAACTGAAGTGTCCTTAACTGAAGTGCTGCACCCTATCCACTGGTTTACAAAAAGAATGTACAGTAATTTCCATTCAAACTTTCTCCCACATGACAACAGCTGTCATATGGTATTGAAGCAAAATGCAAAAGTCTAAATGCTGAGGTGATAGGTGCTGACCACAGGCTGCCAGAGGGCGCTTGCATCAGCTGTGAGTGATACACAGTGGTCACCGTTAAAAGTTGCTCAAACCAACCACTCAATACTACCAGAGGTTACCTGTTTCCCCCTGTACTCAGAAAGGTGGTAGTAATGCCAGCTGTGTGGCACTTGTTGGCAAAGTCTATCAGGTTACAGGGAGATCAGTATCTGTAACCAGGCTGTCAACTCACAGAGACTTCCTATCTCCTCAGAAATCGGCAGCATGCAATGTGAACCAGTGCAGCCTTTTTCTCCAGGTGGGTGGGGTCCACCGGGGACCCATCCAAACTCACTCAACCATCATGTTTCCAGCAGCTGGGTGCAATTCCCACTGCAATTGGACCTGCCCATCTCTGACCCCTGCCAGCTCACTTCAAAAAACTGAACCCTGTTCCCGGGCCGATAAGCTGCTCTGAATAGGAAGTGCTGACTCCCACATTGGCTGGTCATGCAGGGGTGGGGTGGGGAGAAAACAAAGGGCAGAGGATGAAATGGGGAGGTGCAGGGGGAGTTGTCAGATAAGCTCTAAATGGAAACACAAAACGGATACAGCCCTCTGTTTGGGAGGGTGAGCACTGGAGCCCAGTCATTTCCCTCATGCTTCCCTGAGTGCAAAGCAAGTAATGGTTACAGGATCCCAGAGATGAAATTACAGCCAGACTGATCTGTGACATTCTATATCTTGGGGGAGCGTCCTGTAACCCCCATATTCCTCTTTTTGTAGAATGGTGATCTTGCATATAAAGCATGCCTTGTAAGGTATCCGGGGAAACGTTATGATCTGCTGAAAGACATTGTTCTATCTAAATATGTGTATCACCAATGCATATGAAATTAAAAGAATTGTGTTGTACAGTTTTCACTAAAATATACTGTGGGTCTGGGAGGTGCCCATATACTAGCTATACAGAGACAATGACGAGGGAGGTAACAGGTGGATACTTGGGGGGGGGGTGTTGAACAGACATCACCAGCCATGGTCCAACAAGGGAACTCCAATGCAATGACTTGCCTGCATGAGAGCACACCAGGGGATCTGCTCAGCCTTGCCTGGAGACACAGCAATGCCCCCCAGACATGCCTGGACTTGTGTTCTCCAAGCACATGGGATAAGGGTATAAAGCAGACTACAGGGGCCACATGCTTGGCCTCTCTCCTGCCCCCACTTATGCTGGAAGCAACAAGGACACTGAGACGAAGACTTAAGACTCCAGCAGAGGACACTGGCCCAGGTTTCAAAGGTTAAATCTGTGTACTATGAGCAGCAATATCCAGTGGGGTGAGAAAAACTGCTTAATCTAGATGTTGCCCAGTCTAATAGGGCTGAGAGTTTAGACTGCGTGCTTATATTTTCTTTTCTTTGTGTAACTAACTCTGACTTACTGCCTATCACTTAAAATCTATCTTTTGTAATCAATAAACTTTTTAATTATTTATCTTTACCAGTGAGTTTGCCTGAAGTGTGTGGTAAATCTGCTCAGGTTTTGCAAAGGCTGGTGTATATCCACTTTCCATTGATGAAGTGGTGAACCAATTCATAAATCTGCACTGCTCATCTTGAGCAGTGCAAGAGAGTATTTTCCTGAGGTAGTGCTGGGAGCTGGGGGGATTTGGCTCTGGTGCCTTTCCCTGTGTGATTCGTGAGCAACTCTGGGAGCATTCAGGCACTCTAGCTGGCTGTGGGGCTGCACATGTGGCTGTGCAGAGTGAAGGACTTGTTGCTTGTCACTAGCAAGGCCTTGTGAGAGAAAGCTCAGGCTGGAGAGAGTTAGGAGGCATAGTGGTCCCACAGTCCCAGGCTGAACCCTGGGGAGCCCATCACATGATCCTACACCTGAGCAGGGGATGGGCTGGCCCTGTGCAACCTACACCAAGCAGGCAGCAGGGAAGTCTCTGCCTGATCCGATATTCTTCTGCAGCATGTTACCTCCTCCCCAGCAAGCACTTCAAAATCCTTTCAGGTGTGGTGTGGTGGGGTGCAGCTTCGCACTGACCCTAATATTCACAGTGAGCAGTTAGGAAGGAAGGGTGGTTCAGAGGTTAGAGCAGTGCATTAGCAGAGCGGACTTCTAGTGTTGGTTCCCTCTGAGACCTCGTGCAACTCACTGAGGGTCATATTTTTAGTCTCATCTCTGGTACCCTTTAGACCTGTTCTAGAGGAAGAAAGACAAAGACGTGTGTGGTCTGAATGCTGTGAGCAGTGGTCTGGGGGTCAGGAACTTGCCAGTTATCAGCCTCGCATTGACACTGACTTCTTTTGTAGCTTCAGGTAAGTCACTTACCATCCCTGCGCCTGGTTTCTAATCTGTAAAATGGGCTGTGAACTTGCCTGGAGTGTTATAATTCTCTGCACAAATCTGTCCACGGGAAATTTGTTCACAGCCATGGGCGTGGAAGCGAGAGATCTCTGATGTGCGAGACCCACACATGCACCTAGAATCATAGAATATCAGGGTTGGAAGGGACTTCAGGAGGTCATCTAGTCCAACCCCCTGCTCAAAGCAGGACCAACACCAACTAAATCATCCCAGCCAGGGCTTTGTCAAGCCAGGCCTTAAAAACCTCTAAGGATGGAGATTCCACCACCTCTCTAGGTAACCCATTCCAGTGCTTCACCATCCTCCTAGTGAAATAGTGTTTCCTAATATCCAACCTAGACCTCCTCCACTGCAACTTGAGACCATTGCTCCTTGTTCTGTCATCTGCCACCACTGAGAACAGCCGAGCTCCATCCTCTTTGGAAATCCCCTTCAGGTAGTTGAAGGCTGCTATCAAATCTCCTCTCACTCTTCTCTTCTGCAGACTAAATAACCCCAGTTCCCTCAGCCTCTCCTCATAAGTCATGTGCCCCAGGCCCCTAACCATTTTTGTTGCCCTTCGCTGGACTCTCTCCAATTTGTCCACATCTGTTCTGTAGTGCGGGGACCAAAACTGGACGCAGTACTCCAGATGTGGCCTCACCAGTGCTGAATAGAGGAGAATAATCACTTCCCTTGATCTGCTGGCAATGCTTCTATCAACACAGCCCAATATGCTGTTGGCCTTCTTGGCAACAAGGGCACACTGCTGACTCATCTCCATCTTCTCATCCACTGTAATCCCCATGTCCTTTTCTGCAGAACTGCTGCTTAGCCAGTTGGTCCCCAGCCTGTAGCAGTGCATGGGATTCTTTCTTCCTAAGAGCAGAACTCTGCACTTGTCCTTGTTGAACGTCATCAGGTTTCTTTTGGCCCAATTCTCCAATTTGTCTAGGTCACTCTGGACCCTATCCCTACCTTCCAGCATATCTACCTCTCCCCCCAGCTTAGTGTCATCTGCAAACTTGCTGAGGGTGCAGTCCATCCCATCATCCAGATCATTGATAAAGATATTGAACAAAACCAGCCCCAGGACCAACCCCTGGGGCACTCCGCTTGATACCAGCTGCCAACTAGACACTGAGCCGTTGATCACTACCCATTGAGCCCAATGATCTAGCTAGTTTTATGTCCGCCTTATAGTCCGTTCATCCAATCCATACTTCTTTAACTTGCTGGCAAGAATACTGTAGGAGACCGTATCAAAAGCGCTCTTTGTAAATGTCAAATGGCATGACAGCATGGTTTGCAAAGTTGTTCCCTAGATGCTTTACTAAATCAGGGGGTTTGTGCTGACAGCAAAGTGAACTTCCCAGACCAGGGTAGTGTGAGCTCCCATTAAGCTGTACAGTAACACTGTAAACTTTCCCTGCCTGATTTACAAACACAGTTCACACACTGCGTGTAGTACAAACTCTCCTCTTCCAGGGTCTGGCTTATTAACACAGAAATCAACAATCAAATAACATCATCATAGTTAGCAGAGATCTTCTCTCCAGGCCTGGCCACTCCTAGGTTTCCTCTTTCAGGTCTGTTCACCTCACACATTAGCCCCTCTCTCCCCAGAAAGCCATATCCACCTCCCTTATATCCAGCACCCACCTCAGTAAACCAGCTGGCTCCACTTAACCCTCTCCCAGCGGGATCAGTGCTTACTAACGATGGGGTGTTTCAGGCAAACACGGCTGGCCTGCTGCAAACTCTTGTCTACACAGGGTTGTTGTGAGGCTTCACTAACTAACGCTAATATGGAGCTTTGAAGATTCTACAAGCTGAGAATTATTACTACTAGGAACGCATGGGAAAGCCTGTGATGTCCCAGAGAAGCTCTCAGGAGCTCCAGTGATAACGGCAAAAGAGGAGGCTATTTAGTGCCACCTCGTCAGTGTGTAGAGAGTTAGAAGTTCCAAATCCCCTCCCCACCCCAAAATGTAATACACGTCTCAAAACTCCTTTCTAAACCTAACCTTGTTGTTCTTATTACTCCCTTTGGTGAGTCTGTTCCATATACTGTATTAACTACTCTCAGCATAAAGAATTTCCACATGAATACCTTCAGCGTCCAACCCTTCCTGAGCTTTAATTCATGCCCTCAATTGTTGCATTTGACACCAGTTCAAATAGCCTGGTATGTCTCTTCTCTCTTTTCCCTCTGGAATTCTGTACACTTCAGTGAGATCTCGCCTAATCTTCTCTTTTCTAAAGAACAGAGACCTAGTTTCTCGAAGCTCGCTGTTTAACTAACTTCCCTGAGTGCCTGCCCCAGTCTGGCTGCCTTTCACTCTCTCTTCTTCATCTCAGTCATATGATCCTTTTTGAGACTGAGGTGAGCAGAGCTGTGCGCAGCATTCCAGATGTGGCCTCAACAGCCCCTTATGACAGGAAGGTCACAAGTCGCCAATGCAAACTGTATGAGCAAAAGAAAAGATTTCCTCTTCGGGCAAGAGGTTAGAGGGGGCATGTCCTAATCTCCAGAGCGTGGAGGTTTTATAATGAGATTCCACTTTGTGTGGAAAGGTTTTACCATGATGGTTGCTGCTCTGGACTAAGAAGGAAATGGTGTACCCCTCAAATGGACACTTCATGGTAGCGTGCAGGAAGTCAGAGCCTGTGCTTAACTCTGCCACTCCAGAGTGACTGCAAGAGCCCCCCGTCCTGGAAAGGCAGTAATGTTTGGGTCGGGCCCTTTCTGGATTGGGGATCACTTTTGAAGAGCCTCCTGCTCAGACACCTTCCATCCGAACCACAGGCCCACGCCTCCCCTACGGGATAGCACTTGGCTCTGTGACAAAGCCACAGTAAGACCATATAAAGAGACCAGAGGAAAATATTCAGCTCCAATGAGGCAGGCGCAACTGTTGAGTTGCACCCCTATGTTCTGCATTTGGGCTGTTGATTTCCTCTCCCTGCATGGAAGACTTCATGTTTTTTAGTCCCCAATATCCTGCTGCTGCCTGCAGGCCCCAGTACTCCAACATTTCCCTCACTTGACTTTGGGAGCATTTGCTGTCATCAGCTAGTCTGAGCACAGTTAAATTTATTCCATGAAATACCTGATAAACACACAACAGAGAGTGCAGAGCAATTCTTGACTTTTTCTTTTTAGTTCAGTTTGTTAAAAAGGCCTGTAGGAGCCCTTATGGAGCTTTGGCTGCTGCTAGCAAGCATCACTGCTTGGAGGTTGCCAGATGCATCCTCATCACCACAGAAGATACCCAGACATTACTACAGTGAGGAGTGGGGGGCGGGGGAGAGAGAGAGAAAACCCGGAATGACTCCAGCTCTTTGCAGCCCATTGCTTGAAGTGGGGAGAGATAGCTCAGTGGCTTGAGCATTGGCTAAACCAGGATTGTCAGTTCAATCCTTGAGGGGGCCATTTAGGGAACTGGGGTAAAAAACTGTCTGGGGATTGGTCCTGCTTTGAGCAGGGGTTTGGACTAGATACCTCCTGAGGTCCCTTTTAACCCTGATATTCCATGAAGAATGACAGCTCTAGTAAATGCCTTCTCTAAACTGAGCAACCAAGAGCTGCCTTTGCAATCCTTTCCTTCCTATGCCCTTTCTAACATCCACAGCTGAGCAGGAGTCACCTCTGAGCTCAGAATGGCTTCTGAATGTGCCCAGATGCTGCACGTCCAGAGCTTGGCTCTCTACTGCCTTACTCTTTGGGTCATCATTTACACTAGTGCAAAATGCTACCTCTCGTATTCTGCTGGTGAGACATGCCACTTTGCACTCCCTTTATGGTGACAACACAAGGTGAGGGCTATGGGAGGGTCATGCCTCTGGTATCTTTGCTTTCAGAGCACTTTGGGATCCCTGGAAAAAGCATGATACCAGCCCAGATTCTGTTTTATTTTATCTGGCAGGGCTTAGGTTACAGAATAACAGACCCAGTGGTTTGTTTGTTTGTTTGTTTATAATCTGAAGGGAAATCTTCACACCTTCATTTGCTCTCTTCCACATCAGGCCCTCAGCCTGGCAACCCAGCACTTCAGTGTGAGCAGTTGCCCATCTATCTACAGTTGCAGTTTTTACACTTTTCTTCCCCCGTCTTCTTCTCTTCTGCTAAGGGCCCATGAGTCACCTTCCCCTCTTCAGCAGCTGACCAAAGATGGCCCCCTCCTTACTTTTCCAGGCTGTCTCATTGATACTATAATGCAAAACCAGTAGACAATAATAAGTAACAAGGGAAGGGGAGGCTCAGTAGAGCCAGTCTCTGTAGGGATAAGCAGAGCGTGGTACATAGCTACCTGGGGGTCAAGTCCATCCCTGCTGACCTCTGCTAACTTCAGTGGAGTTTCACTGAGAAGGAAGCAGGGCTCTGTGTTCAGTCACAGAGAATCAGGGGCATGAACCATTGTACACCAACAGTCACCTTCTCCAGTCTTCAATAAAAAGGCCCCTTGATCTACCATAGAGGAGGGCTGATACAGAATGCCCTTGGCCTCCTCTTTCTTGGGGGCAGTGGGGGCGTGAAGGGGTATTGGCTGCATCCGTGCAGATGGTGGGTTGTTTGTGCTTACCAGATAATTTGATGACTTTATCTGATCACAGGCTTTCCTGAGGAAGGAAGAGAGAGTCTGAGTCACTTGAAAATGAGGGCCCTTCTTCTCTGGGTATGGCTAGCTGGACCACAGAGTGCCGTTAGAAGAAAACAGAGAATCTGGTGTCTTGGGCTGAAGAGAGTCCACTGCAGTTCCTCTTTTTAATTTCCAGCCAAAACTGACAAGGGGCTCCTGGATGTATTGATAGGCAGCTCAGCTCCTTTAGTCATTATTAGATACAGTGAGTAGCTGTCCAAGTGTGTGAAATGTGTGGTCTGAGAAGAGAACTGGGAACCATGAGTTCAGATCCCAGCACTGACAAAAACTCAGTGACTAGCTCTCTGTGCCTCAATTTCCCCATCTGTAAAATGGGTTAATGAAATGTACTTGCCTATCTCATGGGGGAAGGGACTTAATTAGACTAGCATTTTCAAAACAGCCCAAGGGATTTAGACACGCAA
Source organism: Gopherus flavomarginatus (assembly GCF_025201925.1). NCBI lineage: Eukaryota > Metazoa > Chordata > Testudines > Testudinidae > Gopherus > Gopherus flavomarginatus. The sequence goes on along the minus strand of NC_066627.1, from coordinate 48,907,366 downwards.
ATTTCTAACTCCCTTAGGCTGCTTTAAAAATCCCAGGCTCGATGTCTGTAAAGTGCTTTGAAGATGACAAATGTTATTAAGCATTGTTCTTGCTTTAAATTTGAGCAGGTAAGGGGAGGAAGGGGACAATTCTCCCTCCTCTTCCCTCCCAAATTCTGGTATGTGAATTCTGGCATAGAACATCTGAAAATTTAACCCTGTTGAACCACAAATAAAACCCTCCCCATTCTCCGGCCAACCCATTTGTATTCTAAACTGCTGCGAAGGCTCAGTCCTCGCCAAACTGGGCTGAAATAAGACTCAGCACTTACACAGCACCAACATTCTTCCAGAGCACTTTACAGAGAGGAGCTGCAGAAGCAGAGCAGGGATGAAAACTAAGGAGATCCTGTCTTCCAGCCCTGGACTCCGTCCACTAGACCGCACTGCTCTCTGAATAATTAACGTGAACATTTTAAATGATGCCAGGTTTAGAATCTTTCAGGCCCATTCTACTACCTAGGATTCAGGGACTCCCCTTTGATTATCAAGACTGCTGTGCGGTAGTAAGGATATTTCCCTTTAATCCAAGGATCTCACAGCCAAAGCTTTACAAGCCCTTGTTCATTAAACCTCTCAACCCCCTGGTTTTACACTCATTCAGTGTTTTTCAAGGCAACTATGCAATGGTGTTTGTCATCACTAATGCTGCTGCTCCTGACTGTGCATCGTTGACTCCAGGCCCATCTCTTTCTGTAACTCCCCCAAGGCATTCTAGTTCGGATGGAGTCCAAGCGACAGAACATTCCTCACCTTCCTTCTGCCCCAGTGAGAGCAAAAAGGAAATGCCGAAAAACAGATGCCATGGAAGAAAGAACGAGAGACAGCACTGACCATTTTCATCAGGAGAGTGAATAAAGGAGTTACTGACATGATGCCCGGGGTGCAGAATGCACCATCACAAGAAAATTGAAAACAAGAGATAAAAATCTAGCAGCAGTGGATAAATTCAACAAAGAGACAGGTTCATGCCCTCCTAGAAGAAAACCCAGATAATTAAACTCCATTACTCTGCTAACATCTTTGGTGACTGGCTTGAGAAACCAAGTACTTTAAACTAATCTTCTTTTTCTTTAGAGAACATCAGCAATGCTGACCATGAAATGGTGGAGGGGCAAGGGGCTGCTACCACTGAGTACTGCTGAAACGGCTTGGGGTGCAGACCATGTGCATGCGCCAACCTTTGATGTCTGCAGGACGGGTACCACAGCTTGGCTAGGCCACAAGGGAAATGCGTTGGATGGTTTCAGAAGGGTCCCTGGTGCATGTTTATATTGTGAAGAAAATAGCTCAGGTTGACTCCCTTAAAACTGTAAATCTCTGCTCAGGGCAGGCTAGCAGGGAGGGCTGAGTGTCTGGATTGAGGCACATTGGTGGAGTAGTGTTGGGCCCAGGAAGTGCAGCCAGTCAGGACTGTGTTGCATTATCAAAGTTTATGGCAGGAGACTGGACTCCACTCAGATCCCAGACTTTACTCAGTGCTGTTAGTCCATTGACGTAACCAGTGCCACTGTTCTAGAAAACAAGTGATAGAAAAGCTAGATTGGCCTTATGTCTATTTTTTAATAAAAGTATGTGATTTTCCGTAAAGTTCCCCCAAAGTGTTAACACACTGCACCTGGGATTCAGATGAGCTGGAGGATTTAAAACTTTTACTAAACTCAGCCAGGATTACTAGAGAGAGAGGAAGAGAGCAGCAAGCTGCTGAATCCACATATAGAAAGGCCTCTGGGATCTCAAATTAATAGGCTAGAGAGGGGGCTGTTCCCAGTGTGTTTTATTTATGGGAATCAGGACAATTAAGTTCTATGAATACACAGAAATAGTGATCAATATCACCCACAGTTTGCACTGCCCAGGACCACAGCCCTGGTAGATGTATAAGTGTGAGGTCTTGGAAGGTCAAACGCTAACTTTAAAACCGTGTGTGTGTGTGTGTGTGTGTGTGTGTGTGTGTGTGTGTGTGTGTGTGTGTGTGTGTGTGTGTGTGTGTGTGTGTGTGTGTGTGTGAGAGAGAGAGAGAGAGAGAGAGAGAGAGAGAGAGAGAGAGAAATTTCACCTACTTGACTTTTTATCTCCTTTTTTGGACTAAAGTAAAATTAACTTGTGTAGAGCAGGAAATTAAGCTCCAGTTACTCAGAGCCTGACTTCTTAGCCCTCCAATTGTCCCACTCAAGTCACTGGGGCCACATGTGGAGTAAGATGCTACAATCTCTGGGCACAACAGTCTGGCCCATATTATATTATTCCTTTACATCTGGATTTAACTCACCTTGGGTGAATTTCACCCAGTGCAGAGGTGCACTAGGCCTAAGCAGCATTTATGCCCTATTCTGTGGGCTTAAGTGTGACTTAAGAGGTGCCAAAGCCTTGTTCTGGCCCCTCTGCACAGAGGTGGATTTCACCCAAAGCGATGCTGGGACTCCTAAACACAGAACGTCTCTGGACACTTCCAAAAATCTGCCTGTGTTCATATGGACACACAAGGTGAGACTGGATGGTCTTGACACATTGGTAGTGAATGCAGTACTGTGAGTGCGTGAGCCCTCTTTAACCTACAGAGCCCCAGGAAGTGGAAGATTTGTTGAATGGGTGGGATGTAGGGCATGGGCCTGCACTGGAGAAGAATAAATGCACCTCCCTTTTACTGTTCTCCTCAAGGCTAATCAAGTGCAGGTGAAAGGTGCTGGGAGCTGCATTGATCAGGGAAAGGCAAGAAGAGAGAACTCCCCACAATCCACCTATGAGAGTGAGAGGATAGTCTAGTCTCTCTTTGAGACGCCAACACAGCCACCGGTCAAGCTCACTGATACGCACAAGTGTAAATGCCTGTAGAGAGACAGGTAACACAGATACTGATCCACTAGGCAGTGGATCATTAATTTCCTACAGGCCACCAACACAGCCATCAGATGTCAGTTACCAGCTTGACCCAGATGGGAACCAATGACCTAAAGGAGGAAGCTGCCCTATCCCATAACCAGCTTCCCCAGCAGCTATTCATTTTCCTGGAGGAGGAAGAACCTCTTTGGTGGAACCAGCTGCACTACATGTCTGGAAACTTATATCCATCTCGCTTTGCAGGAGAAATATGTCTGGTGAGCAGCCTGGAGATGGAATATGGTGACAATCTGTCCATATGTAACCCAGCAAAGGCTGTTGTGGATCAGAACTAAGGGTTCATGAGCACAGCTACGTGAGGGAAGCTTACACAGTGTTTGACTTCTCTGAACCTGGCTCCAGCCAATGCTACCAATCTCCTTACAGAAGGTCACAAATTATAGTAGCAAGAAGCGTTGCAAGGACCAGCAGAGGATAGCAGGAGGGCTACCACCTTTTAGTGGAAAACTAGGCATGACAGAAACTTTCCCCGTGGCAAGCAGCCAGGGGCGGCTCTAGACATTTTGCCGCCCCAAGCACGGCGGCATGCCGCGGGGGGCGCTCTGCCGGTCGCCGGTCCTGTGGCTCTGGTGGACCACCTGCAGGCATGCCTGCGGAGGGTCCGCTGGTCCCGAGGCTCCACCGAAGCCGTGGGACCAGTGGACCCTCCGCAGGCATGCCTGCAGGAGGTCCACCGGAGCCGCAGGACCAGCGGATCCCTTGCAGGCACGCCGCCGAAGGCTGTCTGCCTGCCGCCCTCCCGGCGACAGGCAGAGTGCCCTCCTTGGAATGTCGCCCCAAGCACACGGTTGGCGTGCTGGGGCCTGGAGCTGCCCCTGCAAGCAGCAGACCTAGGATATTGCAATGGAGGGAGGAGTTATGGTTGGGGCATGGCTTAGTATGTAAATTGGTATTCAAAATGTACTAGCAGGCTAATGTCAAAAACAGAGCTAATTATTGTCAAGAAGATGCTTGAAATAAACTAACACGTTAAAACAATGAAATCTTTCTTTTCCCTTTTTGCAACTGAAAATTATTCAAAATCTTTCCTGACCCTAAATTTCTGTATGTATCTTTTTAAAACAAGAAATGTCCTTTTCCTTTATTTCTTTGGAGTACTGTCTGTATCCCAGGGGGCTGAGTTCAGTGCTTTCAGCAAGAAGCATCTTTGAGTGATAAGACTAAGTTTTTCAGGGCAGGGACTGTGAATTACTAGTGCCTAGGGCACTGGCCTGGACCTCAGGAGAGGTGGGGTCTTGTCTCAGGTCAGCCATTAGCCTGCTGGGTGACTGTGGGCAAATTATGTCACCCGTCAGTGCCTCAGTTTCCCCATCCATTAAAAAAATAGAAGTAATGTGTCTGTGTCTGAACCCCTTTGTAAAGCACTTTGAATTCTACTGATGAAAAGCGCTCTATTAGAACTAGGTAATATTATTATTATTATGTCTGTCTAGTGTTCAGTTCAGTGGGATCCCAGCCTGGCTGTCCTTTAGGTGCTACCACGCTATTAATAATGGATGATAATAATGAAAATAATAATAATATCACCTTTCTTTGTCTTTCCCTCATGAGATCCTATTTGGGGTTTGGTTTTGCTTTGTATTTCTGGCAGGATTTTCAAAAATAAATAGTAATACCTGATTTAGGAGCACAAGTCCCACAGAAAGTCAGGGTCTTAGTAGCTCTTTGAAAAGCCAGCCCTCACTGCCAGTGGGTTAGATGCTCTGTGATACAGTCAGAAATATGTCATTGATCTTTAACAAACTCCCCGAGTACCTGATAACAGAAAAGGTCGTCTTGCCACAGGCAGTCTTTAAACTTGTCCCCAAATGTCCCAGGTTACACACAGACAGCTGTGCTGGGGCAGCATGAAGCTATTCAACAGTTCTCCCTTGGCTTTCTTCCTCTGCATAAATGTAGATTGGGCCACAGGACAAAAATCCCCAACAAAAGACCCCAGACTTGTCCTATAGTTCTGAGGCCAGATTGCAAATCTAGGGCCTGGGTTTCCTCTTACTCACGCTGGTGCAGTAATCCCAGTGAAGTCAATGTCATTACACCTGTGTAAGTGAGAGGAGAATCAAGCACCATACTCTGCAGGTCAGTTATGAATGCACCATAAGTCTGATTCTGCTCCCTTTGAAATCAGTGACAAAACTCCCATTGACTTCAACTGGAGCAGCATCTGGGCCAATGTAGAGAAAGACTTGCACATCTCCAGGCCATAATATGCTGGTGATGTTAGCCCTATGCAGGCAAACTGATCAAAAGGTGTTTTCTCTCAAGAATTAGAATGTAGCTGCTATTGACCAGAGGCCTTGAAATAGGAACAAAAAGCAGGTCAATTTTTCAACATGCATTTTTATGAGTTTCCTAGAGCAGGGTTGTTGCTTTGCTAACTCTTCACCAGATTCACCAGCTGGGAATGATGTGGCTCTCTCTAACTCTCCTACAATCTGTCCAGGTTTGCAAGGTTTTTTCATTTTTGTCCCTTTAGGTTTCTTTCTGTCCTAACAACAGATAAAGCTGCCAGCTGCAGCCCAGAGAACAGGAAAGGCAGTCTCTAAAAAGGCATGCAGGAAGTGGAAGGAGCAAAAGGTGCTACAGCTGCCTGTGGAAAACAGAGACTGTGGGCCAAATTCTGATCACAGATCAGTGTAAATCTGGAGCCATCCCATCAACTTCAGTGGAGAGACCCTAGATGTATACCAGCTTATGAAGATAGCACTTGGCCCTGTCTCTTTACCTAGAATAGACACAGATCTCATTCAGGGAACATGGTGTTTCATTTCACCTGAACAACAAGACATGCCGGGCAGTGACTTTGGGCTGATTAAAGCACAACTCAGGTGGCGTTAGTGTCATGCTGCAGATGCCAAAACCAGGAGCAGACACGTCAGTCAAGAGGCAGAATCAGCTAAACAAATTTCCCATTAAAAAACAAACGATCGCACTGTTTCTCTTCTTTGCAATTTAAGTTCCCCCACTATGGCAGGAGGAGTTCAGAGACCCAGCTTGCAAACAAGGAGGGACCACAGTCTAAGGGCCTATTCCTGAGAACTCTTACTCACATGAGTGGTCCCATTGGGCCTGATTCTGGTCTCAGTTACACCAGGGTAAATCCAGAGTGATTCCACCAAAGTCAGGGGAATGAATGCCTCCTCATTCATACTGATACACGTGAGATCAGGACCTGGCCCAGTGGGATAGCTCACATGAATAAGAGTTGCCAGGATCATACCCCAGGTTAGAAATAGACCAATTATATCCAGTGTCTCATCAATATAGGAACAGCTGCACAAAATGACAGTGTGTAAAACTACATCACATGCACAACACTTTCTCTGCTAAAGGAACATGGGTTCAGACTGATGCAGTGAAATGTACCTTCACAACTACCCAATGCTGAATTTAACACCAAGTAGAGAGCAAAAATGCAGCACCTGTACCTGTGATCATTTCTGTGCATTTCCCCAAGCAAGCTCTTTGGCAACACTTTCCCCACTAAATCATCATAATAATCATACTTTGTACTTCTCGAACATCTTGCATCTGAGGATGGCAAACAGCAATTAATTAAGCCTCCCAGCGCCCCAAATGGCAGATGCAGTACGTATTGCTGTAGAAAGTGAGGATTAATGTACTCATTTTATAATTAATGAATTAAGTGGCTAGCCCAAGGTTGAACAGTGAGTCAGTGACAGAGCTGAGAATAGACCCAGCAGTTCCAGCCATCTCTTCCCTCCCTAGCCAATAATTAGTTCAGTCACATTCTGTTTCAACTGTTAGCCTTGCTTCCCACCCCAGTGACTTCTTACAACCCCCACATTTGCTCCTGCTGTTAAGCTGAGCTCAGCAGAGTAGAGTCTCCGACTGTATTTTACCCCTTTGAAAGTTTTGTTTGCACAAAAGCAGGTACAGTATTCTCTAGGGCTTCCCCAAATCACTAACCTGCAATTGTTAGCCGCGTATTTGTAAAGTGCTCTTTGCAGTGCCAGTTAAAACACATAATGTATTTCATTATTGCTATTATTTATTTACTATTCCGATTATTCTCCCCTATCAGCTACTCCAGAGTACAGCCTACCGGGAGGCCCATGCTCTCTCCGTATGTTGCTCAGGAGCCAACAAACTGGGATACCTTGGCAGGTGGACAGTGCAAACAGTAATCTGATCAACCAGGGCTGAGAACTTTCACCAGCCACTTGCTTCTCAATAAATCACCAATCCAGCGAACACCAAGAGCTTCCTAGAGAGGAAGGATGGCCCAGTGCTTAGGTTGCTAGCGTGGCACAAGGGAGATTTACTACGTTCAAATCCCTGGTCTGTTACTGGCTTTGTGTTTGACTTTGGACAAGTTACATCTCTCTGCTTCAGTCCCCGCTCAGTAAAATGGGAAGAATAGCCCGGCCTCACCTCACAGGGGTGCTGGGAGGATACATACATTTAAGATCATGGGGTGCTTAGATACTATGGTAAAGGGTGTGGTATGAGTACCTAAGACAGCTAGAACAAGTCGAATAAAAGGACCAGTCATTCCTGTCCATGAGAGGGGGGCATTTCCATAAGGATCCCCTCCATAGTGATGTCTGGGCTGGGAAAGGGAGGTGTGTTTGGCAAGTGTCTTAGCTCACACCTAGTAATGAACATATTTTAAAGCAGAGGTTCTCAAACTGGGGGTCGGGACCCCTCGGGGGGCAGGAGGTTAATACATGGGGTGGTCACGAGCTGTCAGCCTACACCCCAAACCCCACTTCGTGTCCAGCATTTATAATGGTGTTAAATATATGAAAAAGTGTTGTTAATTTATAAAGGGGGGGTCACACTCAGAGGCTTGCTATGTGAAAGGGGTCACCAGTACAAAAGTTTGAGAACCCCTGTTAAAGCATCGCTGAGCACCTAGTGAGGACAAAGGCAGCGGTGCTTCGAAGGAACGAGCGTGCGTTTTTAACAGGCGTGCATTAACATGTTAAAGTCCTAGCGTAGACAAGGCAGTTGTAGTTTTAGAATGTGTTAGATGGTGTGATGAAGTGGGAATTTTTTTGTCATATTTTTATGAGTCCTGTTTGTGCCTCAGTTTCCCCAATATGCTGCATTGTTATGGGAGAGGGGGGACAGGACTATTTGTCCTTTGGGCAGAGTAGGAGAGAGAAGTGTGGGTGCCGCCTTGATGTCTGGATCTTAATCCCCATATCAGCAGAGCATCTGGAAAGACAACGGCAAATCCAGTTGCCCAGACATTGATACCTAGCAACCAATGATCCAGAGAGAGATACAGACTTCCCTGCCTCTCAGCGAGGGAGTTAAGCAGCATTTCCCTAGCTCCGGAACAAAGGACTGGAGAGGTGTGAGGTGGGAGATAAATAAGCGTTGGCTGCTGGAGGCAGTGGGGGATCTCACCTGGAGTCTGAGGAAGGAGGTCAAATGGAGAGACAGACAAAGGGTTCCCCAGAGGTTGGCTGGGCTCTGGGCTGACCAGAATGGACTGTGCTTTAACCTTCAGTTCTCTGTGCTGCCTTCAGGACTTCCTACGCCCAGTTAATGAATAAACCCAACTGGTCTCACTGCAAATGCCTGGCGACGGCAAGGTGCATTAGAATGGACAGGTCACCATCAGTGGTCTGCCTCAGTTGGACTCAGAGCTCCCGGTGTGAAGCAGGCAAGCTGCAGGCCCAGAGGTCCAGTGTAAGGAGGTGGTGAAGCCGTATGGCTTACCCTGGAGGAAGAGCAAGACCCCTCGGGGGTCTGGCACACTGAAGGGTTCCTCCTAGAAACCGTTCCAAAGCTGGGGCCATAGCCCTGATCCACTGGTCATGGCAATGTCAACCACCCCCTTGAGGTTTACCTCGACCAGCTAACACAGATTAACACTACAACTTGCCCAGTCTATGATTTTAACACCTCCTTCTCCTTCTGTAGACATGCCCCTAGCAGCAAAGGATCAGAGAGTCCACTGCAATCAGCGTTCTGCATGGAATTTAAATACTTAAAATAGGAAAAATAGCAAGAGGGACAGCCTGAAAACAGGGGCAAAATATAAAATCCGCCCCCCAGCATCTTGGTGTTTTAGTCTCAGCCTGTCCCCAAGGAGAATCCCTCCTGGCTGGGGCATGTTCAGCTGTGCAAGAGCCATTGCTGCCACTAGCTGCCCTGTGAAAAGAGGGATGTTCTTTGTGTGCCAAACTTGCAGCTCCACCTTCGCCACATCTGTCATCGCTCAGAGTCCCAGCGCGCAGAGGGAAGCAGGGAAAGGCCTTTACCTTGGAACGGAGGAGACCTTGACCTGCTACAGTACTGGGCAGCAATGGCCCAGCCAGCATGGCAGAGTGCAGCCTTTGGAGCCAGACCCGCGGCTGAGGAGGGCTGTCCCTGAGGCTCTGGGGCAGGGTGAGGGAGGGTTTACCAGCTGGGACCAAGGAGGCAAGAGCTTTCACTGCAATTTCCTAGGGTTCTCAAACAATGCACTGAGGAGGGAAGATCTGGAGGCCTCAGCTGAACTCCGGAGCAGCTGTGGGGCTGGAACTGACCTGAATTCCAAAGTTTTCAGCAGGTTACAGCCCCTCAGCATGCCTAGGCCAGGCCTCTCCTCCCGCCCCTGCTCCATCCCCACCCCCGGCCTTTCTGTGAACAGAACGAAACCCTGACACTGAGCTCTGTCAGAGTTAAACCCCAGCTTTATCTCGGCATAACACCGGAGCCTCGTGGGGCAGCAGACGCAGGGCACAGCCCCTAACGCCCCCACCCCGGGCCCTTGTCTGAGCCATGGAATGTGACCTCGGCTCTGCCCTTTCCGCGAGGGCAGAGGAAGCTTGTCCGTAACAGTCATGCTGTGTATGGCGAAGAAGGAACTCTCGCTTAGCCGGGAGGTTAGCGACTCCCCTGGGCCAGGGGTGCTGTAATCTGAAGAACCCAGCTGGGACTGGCAGCCAGGGGGTTATTTGGCCACTTCATGGGATCATAGAAATGAGGGGTGCTAAAGCAAGTAGCCTTCTCCGTCCCCTGCCCATGTGGGATTGCTCCCGATTACACACTCTAGTTTGAAATGTCTTAGCTGATGGGGCTTTTGGAAAACTATTTCCCAGCCTATTAGATCTCATGCTTTTCTCCTGCGGTTTCTCAAGGTGAGATCCTGCACTAACTCCTCTCCTTCCCTGAGGCTGACCCACCTCAGATATTTATACACTCAGATTGTGTCCCCCTGTGGATTGTCTCTGGGAGATTGTCCTTCCCACTCCCTTTCTCTGGTGATGAGAGAAGGGTCTTGAATTTGTAAGAGTCACTCCTGGGTGACTTGAGCTTCTATTCATGAGGCTGAGTAGACCCCTGTACAAATGCTTCACACTACAGCAAAACACCCTTAGCAAATATTGACTCAGTGACCACAAACTGGAACTAGAGCCCATCTTCTTGCTAGATGATATGCCCCATCTGCAGCCTCACCCAGGTATCATTATCATCTCCATTTTACAGAGAGAGAAACTGAGGCACCGAGTGGTTAAGTGACTTGCCCAATGGCACAGCAAGGCAGTGGCAGAACTGGAATTAGAACTCCTGTGTTTCTGATTCCTAGCCCCTGTACTCATTCTGTGGTAACACTGCCTCTCTGACATGGACACATCCTTTGGATTACTGGAAGGCTTTTAAATTAATTTTACTACCTCTAGGTTAGATAAAAAAAAAAAAAAAGAATATAGCCAGCAATATGAGTACAGTTTTTCACCTGAAAAGCGGTTTGCCTGGTTTCAGGAATTGTTTGGCTCTAGCAGAGGTTTTTACAGTAACCCCTCCGCCCCTAGACCCTACCCAAAAAGGGGAAAGTTTCTAAACTGGGCATTTAAGGAACAGAAAAAATAATAAAGTAACTCACTCTTCTCAACCTGTCTAAAATACCCATTTAAACTGTGCCTAGCAATGAATCTGTATAGGCTATTGTGTTCTTTATCGCTGTATCCTTCCCAACATGGCAGGGATGCAAGGAAAAGCCAGGAATAGCCTGTATTGCAACACACTAAACAGCAGCTTCAGATTCTTCAGCATGACGCAGAACAGACCTGAGAGGTTCTAAGCCTCTCCTGGCTGGACAGCTGGGAAGGATGTCTCTTCTCTCTAGGACACCAAGGTCAGGCCCAGAGTTGCCAGTGTAAGAGCACATGTCTGCTCCTTCACACACCTTGACTTAGGTTCAGCTCATCCCTTTTTAAAACACAAACCAGCCAACTCCATTAACCCACTGGCCCACAGATTATTCTGGGCACTATTACAGCAAGGGATAATCAAAATCAAGGATTAGTCTAGACAATCAATAATGGCAAATACTGTTCTCTCTCTCCCTGATTAGAACAGACTTCCTCACTCCAGGTCTCAGTTTGCCAACCTCGGTCACCTTCCAGCATCTGGCTTATGGCAATTTCCAAGGACACAATAATCCCTGTTACGTGTCTGAAATAATTTCATTAAGACTACTAGGCTGTGTATTTCCCTGGTCCTGAAGGTGAACTCAGCTCCCAGTGCCTTCAGTCCCTGCGGGGAGAGGGAGCTGGTTCTCCACATCTGTGCCTAGTTTAACACTGTCTCTAGTAAATTCCCACCCTGTTGCTATATAGTATTGATGCACTTGTACCAAATGGCACTGATCCTTCCAAGGGCTGACTGAGCCCCAAGTGGCTAAAAACTTGGACCTAATCAGTGCATAACCAGTATCTAGCTCAATGTTTTGTAAAGAACATTGGAGGGGACCAGATATTATTCTTCTTTCTTTGTATTGCGGTGGCTCCAAGCAAGGTTCCTGGCCCCATTGTGCCAGGCGTGGTGCACACATATAACAGAAAGGCTGGCCTTGCCCAGGAGAGGTTGAATAACGGGATTTGCAACGAGCTACAAACCCTTCCCTCTCTTGGTCGCTGATTCAAATCTAGCTCATGTGAGGAGGGGTTGTAACTGTCTGAATGTTTGGTGGGCTGTGGGAATTGAATTGGTGGTCTCTGTCTAATTCTTGAAACCAAGCAGCGATCCATGGGTCGCACACTACATAGCACATTTGAAGCCAGTGGTTAAGAATTTAAAAAATGGGGACCCAAAGTGAGGCTGAAACAGGGTGGCTTGCCCCATGGCCTGAAGAGCATGGGGCTCAGCTAACCTTGATTACATTATCTAAATAAGTGGCCTGACTTTCAGAAGTGTTGAGGACCCACCAGCTTCAGCTGACGTCAATGGGAGCAGCTGGAGGTTCGGCTTTTCTGATAAATAAGGCCTTAGGAGCCTAATTTGAAGCACACGTTTTTTAAATCTTGACTAGGACTGGATGAGCAGGGCAAAGCTACTACTGTCTTCTCCCTGAGAATGGTCCCTCCAAAACAGGATCACCAGCAGACTTGCAGGGAACCAGGATTGCAGCTGCCCATGATATACCTGGTCTGTGGATGCAGAGAGGATTTAATCTCCAGACCTCCATCAGGGATGCACCTTCATCAGCGATGAATTCATTATAAGAGAATGAAGACGTGTACAAAATTTGGGGATCCTTCAAGTCTGAAAAGTGCCCTACAAATTCCAAAATCAATGGTTTTTCTATTTACAGACATCTCTCGGATACTGGGAGTGAGCAGAAAATAAACACAGTCAAAGTATATTTATTGGATCAAAACTAGCATCTGCAGTTCCTAAGATGGACAAAACTACAGGGCCACCAATGCTGCTGCTTTAGGGAATGAGCTAATCACCAGCTGCGGACAGGAGGATTTTTCATCCCCATGGCACAGTCTTGCACAATTAGTTGCATCATAGGGCTTTCAAGCTTTCTTCAGGAGCAGCCAGCACTGCCGGCTGTCAGAGATAGGACACTGGACTGGATGGATCATTGGTCTGTTTCACTGTGGCAATTCCAGAGTGACACATTTGCTTGCGGAGAGTTTATTGCTAAGATACGGAAAGGCTTTCAAGCTGGATGGTGGTGTGAGCTCTCTGCTCCTTACCTATTAATTTGTAATTGATAATTGGGACATTCTGTAACCACCATTCCAAAGAGCTCAACAGAATCACAATGTGTGGTGTACCTCATCCAGTGCACTAAATACTCCGATAACAATGACCAGACAATCACTGCATTCTCGAATGAACTCACACAAGAAAAGGAGAAAAGACAACATCACCACATCACCTGTGGGGGAACACTTTTCACAAAGGGCTCACTCCATATCAGACCAGTCCTTGTCCTCACAGGAAACCTGCATGCACTGTCTAAAGACGAGCCTGGGAGCTTAAATCCATAACTAGATACTAAAAATCATGGCCTTAATAAAGATGCTGGGTTTATGGTTTATTACAACAATCTGCAAGCCACTAAGCCCCCTTTTTGTCCTATCACTACAGGGGCGTTAATGGCCCACTTCACCTAGAATGGTTCCTTAGAATACGTGCTGACTACTTATGCTGAACTGTCTGTTTGACCTGGTATTTAGCTGTGACGTTCTGAGTACCTTTCCCAGACCCAAAGAAGAGCTCTGTGTAAGCTCAAAAGCTTGTCTCTCTCACCAACAGTAGTTGGTCCCATAAAAGTTATTCCCTCCCCTACCTTTATCCGGTATGAGGATGCTGCTGCAAACTTTGCTTCCTTGCCTTGTGTATCTTTATGTATGTCTCTGATCCACTGCTTCTCACACAGGAGAGAAAAGACAGGGCTTGGCTGTAATGCAAATGACAGTGATAGACAGACACCTCCAGCTCTCACACTGTGGGCTTGTCTACACCAGTGGTTCTCAAACTTTTGTACTAGTGACCCCTTTCACATGCAAATCTCTGAGCGTGACCGCCTTTATAAATTAAAAACATTTTTAAATAAATTTAACACCATTATAAATGCTGCAGGTGAAGCAGGGTTTGGCGTGGAGGCTGACAGCTCGCGACCCCCCCATGTAATAACCTCAGGACCCCATGAGGAGTCCCAACCCCCAGTTTGAGAATCCCTGGTCTACACAAACACAGAGTTTGCGGCAAGCTGGCATGTGGGTCTCCCCTGCACTAGCCTGCCGCAGAACCACTGTCCATAAGGATCTTGCTGATGTGCATTAACTGTTTGTTAGTGCACTTTGAGCTACTTCTGTTTCAAAGAGGTTAAGAGCTGATGCAAAAGGCTGCCAGAGGAAGCTATTTGTAGTGCTCAATTTTATAGGTCCTACAAAATCCAGGAACTAGGCTACATATTCTTGAACACCATTTACTGGCAGCTTATCTATTAACCCACTACTTACACATATGCAGACCACGAGCACTCCTGTGTCACCCATCTCTGGGGCATAAGGGTGCCAACCTGCCCTTTGCGTGGAGAGAAGAAACTCTGTCACCAGCTGCTCAGTGAGGGGACCTGGACTGGAACAACCTGCATGGAACTGAGGGAGACATTTAGAGAAGCCCAGGAAGTCAGTCTGCATGCACGTGGCTGGAATGCTAGCTCAAGGCAGCCCATCTGTAGATCTTTTAATAAAGAGCCAGTTTAGTTTTAGAAACACAGAGTCCTCTCACACTATTACCTAGCATGCAATGCGGTGCATGACCATGGATATTGTAACGGGGTACAGTGACCCTGTAAGAAGGAGAGGAATCAGGGACGGGTGAGATCCAGGCTACTGTGTTCCAAGTAGACCTGGGGACAGCAGGGACAGAAGTGTGGGGAGAGTTAAAAGGGAAGACAAGAGATGACTATTTCTTAAGGGCCAGGACCCATGTAATGTAGCATGGGGCAAGGCTCCCCTCTCTCAATCAGTCAGTCAAGACAAAAACCCTAAGGGCAAAACAGTACAAAAAGCTCCCTATTGTTCTGTAGAGAGGGCCTGTTTGCTGATGGATCTTCAACCCCGGGAGGGAAAGGGTGACCTGCAGTCTTCTCCCACACACCGTGGAAGAAGAACACTGGGAGGAAGGACTTTTGCCATCAAGGTTTTGAGCCTGAGGTAATTTTATTTTGAAAGATTTTTCTGGCCAGCCTGGAAGCTGGACCAGGGAACTTGAAAGGGCCTGCTGAGAAAGAGAAGGAGGGAGTGACTCCAGCTGTGAGCCTGCCACAGATACATACTCATGTCAGAATCACTGTTGTGTAGCAATAGCTACAAGGAATATTTGAAGTCTAAAAAAAGCTGAGTACAAACTAATCCAACTAATAACTATTTACTGAAAAGGAGAATTTGTCAAATAAAATAACCCCAGAGTGGTTGTCTCCTAGTGCCATGGTATATGGGGACTGTGTAATTAACCATCCGTTATTTACAGGAGTGACAGCTTTGTTTGTTTGCTACTGAAGTGGGAGTGAAATGGTTTTCACTGGCCCCTGTGTGAGTTTCGGAAGATGCCAGCTCTAGTGCAAACCATGATTTTCTGACCCAGCAGATGGGGTAGAGTGGTCCTAAAAACAGCACCTCCCTCCTTTTGAAAAGACGTCTGGCTTCAAGGGCGAATTTTCCATCCTATGATGCTCATTCACATGTGGTTTGCTTGCACCATCCCCTCCTCTTGAAAGTCAAGCAATCTGGTAGCTCAGGGTCGTGCAGAAGGGGTTTATCATTCACTGCTATCGAACCAAGGGCCAAATTCATCTGTGGGGTAACTTCAAAGAGTGATTCCAGGGATGACTGTCCAAGGCAGTGTAAATGAAATAAATAATCAAAATAATGCCTAGCACTTCTAGAGCTTTACATCTTCAAAGCACTGCTAAGGCATAAACTAATTAACACAGAGAAATCTACTTCCTAGTCACATAGGTCCGAAAGATGCAGATCTTCAGGCCAATGAACCATAACATATTGTAATAAGAAATAGCTGCTGTCAGTGGGGCATATTGTCCCTTGCGCTGAGCAACACAGAAGGAAGCTTATATGGAGAAGGGAACTGGGGTAAAGGGCTCAAGGGACTGGGAATGGTGGCTGCAGCAGGCGTGTCAAACTTACTCTGCGGAGAGGGTCAAATTATATTCATTATGGTTTGTGGGCTGGGGCTGTAAAGTCAGAACCTTGTACTCGCCTTGATCCATGGTGAATCCCACACTGGCAGCAAAGGGAGAATTACAGAAAAGTCGAGGGTAGAACAGGAATCCTACACAATCATTAAGGTCCCAAGCACATAGCACATAAGTAGCCTTGTTGTCTTTTACCAGGGCGAAGGTTAGTTGCTTGCTTTAGTAATGCTGAGTAGGGTTCCTGACTGTTCTTTGGTAAATCACCCTTGTGTTCAGAATTATGCAAAGGGGGAAAATGAGTGTAGTCGCTTCCAGGAGCGGTGCTATTTCTGCTCTTTAGTTTGCCATCTGCACAGGCAGTTACCCAACTGTGGTCAACATACAAATTAGAGGCACCACTGCATGCCTAAAATAGGTGAAGATCTGGCTCTTTAAGTGACCTCACAAGGTGTAAGAGCTGACACTCCAATCAGAGGGGTGGGGACAGTTTCCCATCTCCCAAAGCTGTTGTTACAGGCTGGCTGCAGACTCAGAAAGGCAATGCTGCACTGGTTGCACTCAGTTCACATTTGGAAGCTAGTTTGACTGGGATTTTTTCCATTACCCTAAAGCCTTGGGACAGATTTTCAAAGGCATTTAAGCACCTAAAGATGCACATAGGTGTCTAGTGGGATTTTCAAAAAGGCACCTAACCTGCTTTATATCTTTAGCTCAGGAGTCGGCAATCTTTCAGAAGCGGTGTGCCGAGTCTTCATTTATTCACTCTAATGTAGGATTTTGTGTGTCAGTCATACATTTTAACGTTTTTAGAAGGTCTCTTTCTATAAGTCTATAATATATAACTAAACTATTGTTGTATGTAAAGTAAATAAGGTTTTTAAAATGTTTAAGAAGCTTCATTTCAAATTAAATTAAAATACAGAGCCCCCCGGACTAGTGGCCAGGACCCAGGCAGAATGAGTGCCACTGAAAATCAGCTCACATACCACCTTTGGCACACATGCCATAGATTGCCTACCCCTGCTTTAGAGGCTTAAATACTTTTGAAAATCTGGCCCCTTTTCTGTACTTATAAATGTTGCCCCTGTGTAACTCCATCAGCGCTGCAGCAGTGCAGTGTGGGCTTCAGTTTAATTCAGAAAGTGACTTTAAGTGAAAGTTTGTAACTGCATGTGCTGGGGGCTGGATACAGTCCTCCTGCAGTGAGGTGTCTGACACCAGGCATCTAGGAGCCTTCACCTGTAAGCTGCTAGGAGGAACACAAACCAGAACAGTAGTGATCTGATAAGGTTCAGTGGTTTATGTGATACAAGTTGGGTGAATTTCAGTCTTGTTTCCAGTCAATAGGTGCCTACATTACAAAACCCACCATCACGCATGGCAACCCTGGCAGTATGGTGATGGGTACTGTAAAAATTCTTAGATAATAACCATGCCAGCATGCTCAGGTGAAAGACCAACAGCTGGGTCAAAGCTGAGGCTGGCCTAGTGTCCCACCCCCAAGGGTGCCCTTGAGGTCAGGGCTGAGGCACACCGGTAGGTGAATGTGGAGGAAGCTTGCACTGTCGTTAACTCTCCACGGCCTCTCACTTTTCTCTGTCATTCACTTCTGCACAGAGTGGGGATAAAACATCTCTGTGGAGATCTGGCAGCACTTCCTATGTACCTTGCCCTGGTGGGAATGAGAACATGTGGTGCAGAGCAGGGGAGGATCAGGCACTTTAAACAGAGTGTTGTGGCCTGATTCTCCTCTCCCCTCCACCAGTTCCACTCCACTGTAGCCTTGTTACTCTATGGGGAGTGGCTCCTGACTTACCTGTATGCGAAGGTGAAGCAGCCCCTCACTCTCCTGGGTTCTGTCTAGCACCTTTCACCACCACTACATTCACACTTTGAAAAAAGCACTGAAATGAATAACAGGCTGCTCTCACTACAGGGGAAGGCTGATGGCCTGGAAAATGGGTCCCAGTGAAACAATACAGAGTTAATGGGGCTCCATGAGGGGGGTGGAGGGACCCAGACCCAGCAACCACTATAGGAGAAGAGGTAGGAAAGCAAACTGCAAGAGCACGGCAAGAACTTGCAGTGGGAGTGAGCGCTCTCCTCTGAAAGTCTGTAATCCCCAAATGCTACAAGGTCTCTGAGCCTGGCAGCTTAAGAAGCCCTTAATTAAAGCGACTTTCTGTGCTGCTTCATAATATTTGTTTAAAATGAGCAGGAGGAAATAGCAAGTTGCAGGTGGATAAAACGCAGGGATGATGGTGAACTGGGAGGGAATGAGCACAGGGTAACAAGGGGAGAAATTAAGGATGACTGAATGAGTCTAGAGAATTGACAATTGCCAATAGCCTGAGATTGTAATACAGATAAATGCAGGCTAATGCAATCCAAGGGCACTAGTACCATACCACGTAGCAATACCTGTAAAAGACGGGAGCTTGCGCTGGCTAGAAGGCAGAGATGCAGAGACAGATTGGTGGTTGGGAAGCTGATCCAAATAAGGCCGGTGCTAGACTAGGGGTGTGGGAATACAAGCAGCGGGTGTAGCGTCCAGACCTAGCGTCTGGGCTGTGCCTGTCTAGGCTGCCTTTTCATTTCAATTCACCACCATTGCCCCACACCCACAGTAGCATTAGTTTAGACCAGCTGCTAGGTTCTGGTGACCTGCTCCCAGCAGGGCTACACAACAGAAGGGTAAAATTGCTGGTGAGCCCTGTTGGGCCGAGCACTCTAGTCTTTGTTCCTGCTGGTGGAGTGGCACCAGGGCTAGTGCCAAGGCAGGAGGATTTAAGAGGAACGCCGGTGTTGACAAAGAGTGGGAAGCGTTTGTCTCAGATCTCCTGGACTAAGCAGGCTTGGGCTGGATCATTATGATTGCCCACCTCCAATAGTCTGCAGGAACGAACAGAAACACCCTGAAACACCTCAGACCCTTCCTCTGAGACTAAACCCAGGGGGCCATTAGGAGTAACCTTCTGTCCACCTCCAAAGCCCTCAGCTATGGAGTCCCATAAGGCCCAGTCATCTCCCCCACATTACCCATCGTCCATCTGTATGGAGCCCTTGGGACTCAGGCTGAGGTGTCAGCAGCGGGTAGATGACATCCAGCTCAACATTCCTTTGAAAGGAGCTGTAAGCAGCATCCCTCCCAGCTCTCGCAGGGTATGTCCACATGGCAATTAGACACCACGGCTGGCCCATGCCGGCTGACTTGGGCTCAGGCTCAGGAACTGTTTAATTGCAGAACAGACATTTGGGCTTGGGCTGCAGCCCGAGCTCTGGGACCTTCCCACCTCCCAGGGTTCTGCAACCTGTGCCTACGTCTACACCGCAGTGACATAGCCCCATAATCCGAGCCCCGCCAGCTGGCACAGGCCAGACACGGGGTTTTAATTGCATTGTAGACATGCCCACAGTGCCTGGCCTTAAGCATCACCTGGCTGAAGTGCACCAGTTACCGCTGATTCCTGACAGAGCTGCAGTGATGCCAGCAGACAGAGGGATGTGCTTGGAAGAACATTCCTCTCTAACATTCCCTGCTCTCTAGGGCAGTGCTACTCAAAGTGGCGGTCCATGGACTGGTGCTGGTCCGCGAGCCATTGGCTGCTGGTCCACAGCGAGTTTCCAGGAAAGAAAGAAAGAAAGAAATAATAGTATAATTTAAAAATCACACCGGAATTCCACCCAGAATAATTATCAGTCAATAAAAGTCCACAATATTAAACAATATGTTTTCAGAAGCACATATTATAATATTGATAAAATAAAAAATGTCTGCCAATTTTATTTTATTCATTATATTGTTTCTCATATAAATTAATATTACTATGAATGTTCAAATAATATCTTCTTGGATCTAGTCATTTTATACTATCCGCCCAGATGCACAGCCTTTCAGTCAGTCTTCAATGTATTTAAATGGGAACATCTCCGCATGTACGCCACACTCCCATTCCAATTAATACAGTGAAGAATATTGGTTTTTCTGATCTGATGTGCTACGTGCCTATGCAAAAACGATAATAATATGGCACAAATATGGTACCGGTCCCTGAGAAATATGGTACCGGTCCCTGGCACATTGGGGGAAAAAACCTGCCGGTCTCCTATATCAGATACTTTGAGAAGCTCTGCTCCAGGGCACCTGTCCCCAGCCTCCAAGTCCTTTCAGCTACCCAAAGAGCCGCAGCAGCAAACATCTCCTCCTTCCATCAGCAACGCCAGAAGAAGACACAGCTGTGGCCATGGTGAGCCATGCATTTGTGACCTTGGGGCTCAGTGACTGCAACTGATTCTAGCTAAGAATGAGGGGCGTGATAGCTCAGTGGTTTGAGCACTGGCCTGCTAAACCCAGGGGGTTGTGAGTTTAATCCTTGAGAGGGCTACCCAGGGATCTGGGGCAAAATCAGTACTGATTCCTACTAGTGAAGATAGGGGGCTGGACTCAATGACCTTTTGGGGTCCCTTCCAGCTCTATGAGATAGGTATCTCTCCATGTATTATATTGTTATTATGATGACACTTGCCCCCTAAAAGCTCTGGTTGGTACAGAACCCATCAGCTCAGCAATAGGCTGCTGTGAATACCTCACCCTAGGGCCACAGTCTCAATGCTGGCTCCCTACTAAACATTGAGTTCAGTTCAAGGTCTCTGTCCTGCTAATCAGACTTCCCCAATGGCCTGGCCTGTTGTACCTGAGAGACACCCCTCCTTCCACAACCTGGGCAATGAAACTATCCACCCAGGGGGGGAGGCTTGTGAGTGTGGGAGACAGAAATTTCCTGGGAGATGGACGCTGACAAGGGAACAAGAGCTGAGCATCACCGTGAGCTAACTGCTTCCAGAACTCAACACAAAACCCACGTCTTCAGCTTCATTTCCCCCTCACTAATTTCTTCACACCCACTCACTCATGCACACAAATAAAAACAAACATGTTGAAAACAGCCAGAACAGCCTCTTGCCAGCTGTGAAGAGAGAGATTGTTACAGTTATTTCTATATTTCATTACTCGGAAGGTGCTCAGGCTCCAGCGCCGAGGGCCAGGGAAGAACCTAGACAGTCACTGAGGTTCCATAAGTAGAGATGTTCCTGAATAGACTAGATACATTAAGGCAGTGGTCGCCAACCTTTTTTGTCTGGCGGGCGCCAGACGACAAGCCATGGAAGACCGTGGCAGCGGATGAGCTTCCGCTGAAATCCCACCGACAAGCAGCAATATCAATAGGTGTCGCTGCCGAAATGCTGCTGACAAGTAGCGTCATCCAGAGGTGTCACCGCTGAAATACCACCGAAAATCGGTGGCATTTTGGGGGAGACGCCTCTGGATGACGCAGCTTGTGGGCGGCATTTTGGCGGATGCTCATCCACTGGCCAGTACGCAGGTGGACTTAGATGCCCCGGCGGGTGCCATGGCATTAAGGGATTAGCATAAACACCAATGCTTCACCAGCACAGGGGCTTAGTGACACATGTCCCTTCCCTCTAGCATCTAAGGAGGCCATGGCTTTGTGATGGCGGCCATTTTGGCTGATACACCTGGGACCTCCAGAACTAAAAGCACAAGTTACTACAGCTCCCTCCTTGGGGCTGTAACAAACTCCTGTCCTCCGTGGTTGGGGCACTTGTAACGTGCACTCACCAGTGGACGCCAGCCTCAGCTGGAAACAGCACCATTTTCACAGCTGGTTGTTAGCAGTTGGTTTAGCTGGGCCCATGCAGACTACAGATGGGAGAAGAACAAATAGTTGCCAGCCTTGGCTCAGCTGAAACACTGGCTGAGATGTTATTTCTAGGTGTAGACAAGGCTTGAGGCCCCGTTTACACTGGCACTCTTGCCATTGCTATCACCACTGGCACTGCACCTGTGCTAGTGCAACAGAGGGAGACTTAGAGAAAAATCCTAGTGCAGACCAGGGTGCAGATTCCATGACACCCTGTTCCGCACTATGGAGGTCGCTCTGACCTCAGGCAGGTCACACAGCAGAACCTTCAACTGAGATGGTGATCTCTTCTCTGGGTGGGTCAAGGCATTGCTTAAGGGGAACAGTTGTGGCTGACATTCTGGCTTGCCCAGAGAGACTGCGCTACCGGCAGACAGGGTCACACAGAGATGGCAGGTTACCTGGCAGGCAGAGAGCTCTGGGGGCCCGTATGCCTAGAAGGTGGTGCACTCTCCACAATGAAACGGCTGCAGATAAATGCAGTTTTCAGAAATGCCTTCGGCCAGTACTGAGTCTAGTGCTGGGAGTTCTCCCTAGACTTTCTACTGTCTCCTTTGCTCAGAAATGCTTTAGGAAGTCCTGCTGGAACAGAGACAAACATCTGCTGGGAAATTCAGAACAGGCCACAAGGCGTGCCAGGGACAGGGTAACTCCAGAGGAAAGGGACTGTTTGAAACTTTCTCTTACGGAGTGTTTCAGGCACTGAATAATGGCTAGAGAAACATTCTTTGCAGTTACAGAGTTCTTTTCAGCCACAGTCCTCCAAGAGCTTTCCTAAGGTGCTAACTATCATGATTCCCTCCCACTCCAGTGATGGAGTCAGCAACAAAGCCCAGGAGTCCCTGACTTCAACAGGTAGAAGATGCTGGTTTCCCTTTGGGAGGAGTTTGCATGGTGAAATTAGGGGAAAAAAAGGAAGTATTTTTAAAGGACCTGGAGAAAAGAGTGCTTCAGACTCTAAGGGTTTGTCTACACACGGTGCATTAGCCCACCCCAGAGGGAAATGGAACTGCATTACCAGGTTGGAAACAAGACTTCCCTAGTTCACACTAGGGAGTTTTTAAGGCATGCCAGCAAGGGGCACATGGGCTCATTCGTGTGTGACATGCTAGTGTGGGCTAAAATTTACACCCCCTCAGTGGGGTTCACGTACGCCCTTTGGCATTTGCAGTTTGTGTCCGCTATGCCCCTCTCCACGGCTACCCCAGGAGGAGTTGTGCTGATGGAAATGCAATGGCATGAGATGTCCTGAAATGAGAGCTGAGATTATGGAGATCATCAGTCACTGACCCAGCCCGATTTGAGTTCTGACCCGGCCCGATGTGAGTCCTGGTACCATGCTTTAGGAAAGATGATTAGACTAAAGGCCTGATTTGTCATCGCCCTGCATCCTGTGCAAATGAGTTGGACTCTAACAGGGTACTATTTGGACCCAGTTTAGATTCTGAAAGGGGATCAGGTTCAGGGCTGAAATCTCTCAATAGGTTCCTGTAAGATTTCAGTTCTGGTTAGTGGAAATCCCATGAGATTGGATGACCTTTTTCAGCCATCTGTGATCACACGTGAACCGGATCAGGAAAATAACCCTTTCCCCTCAATTCTGGAGTTCACCCAAACCTGCTAGGGGAGATGGGGACCTGGGGACTCTACCCGATACCCTGCTGAAGTGCAGGCCCATCTCTAGTCCTCTTAGAAAGCCCCTGATTGCGGCTCCATTGTGTCCATTGACATTGCTTTCCCTTGTCTAGCTGAAGTTTTGCGGGACATTGAGGCTGGGGAATAGGAACCCAGGATGGACGGGAGGGGACCCCCCCTCCCCGCAGGATAAATGGCGTGCTGGCTGAGAGGACAAGGGAACTCTGTGCTATAGTTTATGGAGGAGGGGTGGGCAGGCTGGAGTCTATTCGGAAGGCAGCAGAGAGGAAGGAAGAGGCAGCTAAAATAATCACATGGGTGGACAGGGAGGAAATTATACTAGTGAAACTGATAAGGGCCAGGGGTGCGGGCGGGATCTGCTAATGGGGGTGGGGGGGACAGGCCTCTACAGGAAATAGGAACAAAACCCCAGAAAGACATAGGAAGGTCACTCAGAGGGTATCTAAAGGCAAGGAGGAGGACATCAAAAAACGGGGAAACTCAGACCATCTGCTCACAAAGGGCATTTCAATATCATGCACTCGGCTGGAACGTGGTGGGAATGCAGAGAGCAGCAGGATCTCAGAGTCGAGGGGGCTCAACAGTGACTGGAGAGAGCAGGCAGCTTGAGCTTGGTACTGCTTGGGGGAGATCTTGGAGGCGAGCAGCGAAGTGTAATGGGGCTGAGTCCCTGTCCCCCTGAGGGCCCTTTAGGCTGCTCTGGTGGGGGCAGAACGGGCCCTGTAACAGCCGGCTGGCTGGCATGCTTGGGGCCAGCCAACCGGACTGCTGAAGGAAGTGTCCTGTGTGAACAGCCCGTGATTAGGCCTGAGGGAAGACAGCAGATTGCCCTGTGAAGGGCAGCAGGACGTGAGATGGGGGGGAGGAGTTTGGGCAGAGGCTAAGGAAAGGCTCTGAGATTAGGGGAGTTGCCCCAATTCAGAGGATTGAGGGTAACCTGCTAGGGCAGGAGGGAGACAGAAGGCTGAGCTCCAGCCAGGGGATGCCCAGGAATGGTGAATGCTGCTCTGGGAAGGAGAGCTGGGGACTCCCTCTCTAAGGGGCGAGAGACATTGAGCTGGGCTTGGCCCTGGAGGGCCTTGTGTTTGCCAGAGGACTGAATAAACTGCACCTCGGGAGGGGAATGTTTTAAATAATGTGGGCTGTGCCCTTCTGAGGGGGCCCTGCAGAGGGGGAAACAGATGGAGGGTGCTGCAGGATGGCCTCGGGGAGGCAGCTGCCCTTGCTCCAAGCCCCAGGGATACTCCCTGCAGAAGGGGACAAGTCCAGCCAAACTTGACCTCTGCCCTGCTCCCAGCCCTGGACTGGGGGGTAATCAGGGAGGGGGGCTAGCTGCAGCTCATTATGCTCCAGCTAGTCTCTGCTTCCCATGGCCCACAGGTGGCCTGTGGGAAGTGGGGGGCAGAGGTTAAGTTCCAGGACATTAGGGGCTGCATCATCCTTCGACTAGCCCCAGATGTGGGGGGAACGCTGGGCTGAATGAGTTGAGGATCAGGGTTTGTGTCTCACAATGGAGGACAATACAGGTAGTGAGCAGGTGGTGGGAATCTGCTGCAGGTGGCTGACCTGGCAGGGGGAGCTTGGTGGGGGGGAAATGATCCTGAAAGACACACTCAGGGAGGAGCACAGGGTAGGCGGGGGGAAAGGAATTGTGTGTCCCATGCAGCCAGCAGTACCCCAACCCCATTAGGGAAGCTGGAGTGGCTGTAACTGAGGGTGAAATTCTCAGCACAGAGGAGATCCTGCTGGGGGGGACGATGAATAAGGAATCTCTCTTCCAAGTGCAGGTAAATGCCAGTTTTGTGGAAACCTTAAGGTGTGTGTGGGGGGGGAGCGGTACCTAAATCACTGCTAGAATGGGGGCCGTGTACAATACAGGCAGGCATTTCAGATTCTGGGGACTTGGGAAGGAGAGGCCAGGGAAAGAGGCAGCGACGTCTCCAGGCAGGAGATTGGGAGTGATTTATGGGCAGGAGAGGGAGATATTAGCTCCCTCCGGTGAGTTATTCATCTCATTGTTCACTAAAGGAATGGGGGTGAAGGCCAGCAATTCTCTGGGGCAGGAAGGAGAAATTGGGACCTGACCAGGAGAATTGAATAAGGCACTAAAATAACTGCAGTGCAACATGCACATGGTGCTTGTTGAGGGGCTTTCCCCCCATGCCAATCTCTTACACCTAGGGAAGAACAGACCGGGGAGACTGCAGGGGCAGCAGGGGCAGCACTTAAGCGAAGGGTCTTGGGTCCTTAATGACCAACTCTTTGGGCCAGTTAAAGAAGTGGCTTTGAATGAAGTCCTGCTACATCTTCCTTAGGAAGAAGGATCTGCTCCAGGAGCTCCCATGGGGAAAGCAGGAGAAAAAACAGCAGCTTAGCATGACTCCAGAAGAAATGGCAAAGTCACAGCCAGGGACAAGGGGCAGTGTGTACAGTGGGTAAGACATGAATCTGGGAGTCAGGAGACTCGGGTCCTATTTGCCGCTGAGGCACTGAGTCGCTGACCTTGAGCAACAGCATTTCACCTCATTGTGTCTCTGTTTCCCCATCTTTGTAACAGGGACAATGATACTCTCCTTTGTGCAAAAAAACAAACCAAACCAAAAACAAAACAACAACAGAAGAAAACCTTTGAGAGATACTGTGATTTGTGACTGCTTGGCAAATTGGAACAGTTTCATCTGGCTGCCACCTTGTGCTTCAGAATCACTGTTTTATTAATTCTTTAACATGTATGATTACAAAGAAATCCTTCAAAATGTGAACCAAATATAAACCAGTGCAGTGGCGTCTTCCTGAGTCTGCAGCCAGCCTGAAACAACTGCTCTGAAAGGTGTGGAAAAATGCTCCCTATCATCTCAATGGCTGGGTATAGGCGCCGATGGCTAACTGTGACTATTTAAATATTGTTAATTATTTCACTGTGATCAAAGCACCCAAGACAGAAGACAGAGATCCTGTTTTCAAGAGCTGCATCTTCTGCTGTGGGTAGCATCTCTTTGGGTATCACAAGTGGGTAGGAGCTTGGTCTGTGAGTGGAGAGAGGAAGCACGACACTACTCGTTGTCCCGTTTGCCCCTTGCCTTAAGTGCTCGGTGCTATCGGAGTTGGTGGAGGCCCTACAGTCAGCTTCCTGGCATTTCTGTTTGGATGTAACATGGTAACTTTTGAATGTCACATCCTGTCAATTCCAAAATCTCAGGGAATGTTCTAGACACCAATGGGCAGAGCCTTGTAGATTTTGGTGAACATCGGAAAAATGGAAGGGGGAAAAGGGGGACCCACTCAGCCCTTTGCAACTGGCTAGCAGACCCACCAGCTTCAACCACCTCTGGAATTCTTTCCAGATCAAAGAACAGTTCCGTGGTGGCCATTAGCACCCTTCAGCACAGCACCACCCACCCCATCTCAGCACTGTGCATCCTCCCAACAGCGTTTAGCATGGTAACCCCCGACTGACTTCTCTCCCAGACAGTGGGGGTGGCACATAGAGTTCTCGCCCTTCTCCCTCACAAGCCAGCAGCTCTATGGGGGGAAAGGTGGGGACCCAGATCCATGGGGGAGAATTGGAGTGGAGCACACAGCATGAAGGGAA
Source organism: Gopherus flavomarginatus (assembly GCF_025201925.1). Lineage (NCBI taxonomy): Eukaryota > Metazoa > Chordata > Testudines > Testudinidae > Gopherus > Gopherus flavomarginatus. The sequence goes on along the minus strand of NC_066627.1, from coordinate 48,880,533 downwards.
GGAGATGGGCACACAGAGCCCCTGATGTGAGGGAGGGGGTATGTGTGTGTAGTGGGGGAGGGTTTGCAGGGAGTCCCTGAAACAGAGAGGGATGGGACGGGGGGACGCAAGGAGCCTAGGGCGGGGACGAGTGGCAGGGAATGGAGGGAGACAAGGAGCCCCTGCTGTATGCAAGGAGCTTGGCCTGCAGAAGCGACAAAGTGTGTGACCTGCTAGTTATTAAAGAGCACCAGACATGCTCTAGCCCCCACCCCCCAAATACTCAGGGGGGGTTGTATCCAGAGCAGTAACCTGAGTGGGGGAGGAGGAGAGAGAAATAGGGGCAGCAAACGTGCGCCATGCAAAGGGAAGGAGGGGGGCAGAGGCTGTGAAGGAAAAGAAGGGGGGCCAGCCAGCTAGCCAAGCCCAGAGGTGCGTGTGAGCTCCAAGGCAGCCTGCTCTCCCAGAGTTTGCAGGTGGAGGCTGCCTGTGTCGCCTGGCTTGGGCAGGGCCTCTGCTCCTGGGTCTTGGAGCTGGCCCAGTGCAGGAAGAGGCTGTTTCGCTGGACAGCAGGATACACAAGGCCACTCTGTCTCTGCCCTGGGAGTTTCCACATTAACCACATACTGTTTGCATTTGAGCATTTTCCCCTCTACAGGGCTGCTGCTGCCAGGGGGTTATTTCCTGCCCTTTTCGCTCTCCCCCCACCCCCTACCTTCCCCGGCTTGCAGAAGCCTGTCTGCTTCCTCTCTTACGCCCCGGGGGCTTTCCATGCTGCCAGAAAATAAATCTCAAGCTATTTTTAACAGAGGGGAAAATGCGAAGGTCTCCTGCAGCCTGGGTCTGCTGTGCTGATAACTGCAGCCAGGCTCCCCTGGTGAGATGAAGGAGGGAGAGGAATTCACAGGGAAGGATGTGGGAGGCAGGCAGGCCGGGCATGCTGCAAACTGAGCTTTAATCTCTCTGCCTTTGGGCAGGATATTCAGGGGAGGGACAAGGCAGGAGGGCACAGAGGGTTTCTCACGCTCAGATGGGGGCCGGAGGCATGTGGGGCTGTTGAAATGAGAGCCCTGGGGGATGGGAAGATGAAAGGGAGACGGGGGCAAGGGGAGGCTGGGGCAATGCCAGTTGCGGGGAGGCGGGTGGGGGACAATTCTTTGGAGAGCTCCAGTTACACTGAGGCAAACATGCAAAAGGCCTCTGAGGAATTTGCCCAAAGCATTAACCCGTTTGCATCCGCAGGCGTGGAGCGCACCAGTCTCCCTGCCTGGCTCATCGGCCCCCTTGCACAGCCACAGCACAAGGGCCTCCAGGGCGGATGAGCTGGAACCCAGCCCCAGCATCGAAACAGCCCAGAGCGCTGAACTGGACCCACGACCTGGCTCCCGGGGTCAAGCGTGGGGCCTGCGCCGCTGGTGAGCAAAGCTCCAGGCTCAGGGGGGTTTGCATCCACGTGATGCTAATGCTATATCCCCACACTCAGCTCTCCACGGTGGCGATGGCTGTGGCACAAGTGAGGCCGTTTTCCTGCTGGATGGCAGCGACGGAGAAGCCCCCAGCGAGACACCAGGCTCAGTCGCTGTGATGCCACCTCCGGCCCTGCCCCTTATGGCCCACTGCTATTTTTGTCTGCCTTGCTTTGGTGCCTCTTTTCCCCGGGATCTGAGCACAATCGACCATCAGATGCTGAGCAGCGTGGGCCCGAGAACAGGGCCTACCCATCGGCTGCAAAGCGCCCTGCGCTGCTCAGGAATCGCTGCTGAGAGCAGGCTGGGCACTGGGTGCAGCAGGGCTCAGTGTGCGCAGGTCTGTCTGGCGCATGGTTAGCAGCTCCTGCTGCACAGGCCCATCAAAGCAGCCCAGGGCCCCTTCTGCCTTTGTGGTCGCTTGGCTAGTTCCTCTGCAGGGAGCTGGGGTGGGCGCCCGGAGCGCCAGCCTGCATGCAGGCAGCTGCAAGCTGTGCTCCCTCCTTGGCCCTGCCTTACAGGCGAGGGTCCCCAGCTCATCCACTCCAGCCAGTGGGGCTTGAATCCCGCTCAGTGGGGAACAAAGTGGGGGAAGGTCTCTTGTGCTAGAGGAAATTTACACAGCCCCCCCGAGGCTGCTTCCTCGGGGCCTGATTCTGTAGCCCACGTTCACTCTGCGTGGTGCTTGGAATTATATGGGACTGTTCCCACCTAGCAGGGCCAAGCCTTGGTCGGAGCCAGCATGGCCTAGTGGAGTGGGTGCCAGGCAGGCTGAATCTCAGCTCCGTGTGCCCCTGGCAGAGTCACCTCTGTGTCTCGTCTCCCTGCATTGTGTCTCACAGTGCTGGGATCCCTTCCCCAGCCCCGCAGGATACAGGCATGGTGCTGTTCATTATCTGCGATGCTGCCCCTCCTGAACCAGACACCAGCAAACCAACAACAGGGGTCAGGGGGAAGAAGGGTGTTACCATGGCTACCACAGCGATGAACTCTCTGGAAATACCCAGTATAGAAAACTCCAGGTTCCTCTGAATCCTGCCGTCCTCTCCATGGGAAAAGCAGAGGGAGCGCCCCCCCCAAGCAACAGCTCCCCCAGCATCGGTGCAGAGCCTTGGGATCTGCCGGAGCTGAGAAGCTGCCAACTCCCTTCCCATGGGTGCCCAACTTAGGGCTACAACTGGAGCCACCTTAAAATGTTTTCTGCTGGCAGAGGCTGGGGGCTCTGCAGCCCCTAAGTATTCCCTGCAAGGGGGGGTGGGAGGAGGCTGCACCTCCCCAGGCACAGAGGGCAGCTTCTGGTGGCAGCCTGTGGTGTCCCAAAGGGGCCTGGGGGTGCAGGCTGTCCGTGGGGGCCTGGGGAGATCCAGGCATGCAGAGTCCACCCAGCCTCCATTGTTCTTGGGAGGTGCTGGCAGCAATGAATGGACCTTGGGTCTCACTCCTCTCTCCTGCCGCCCCCATCTAAATATCACATCTCAGCACCCATGGCGTGTAGCTACTGAGACAGCTTGAGAATGCTGCTTTCCTGGTCTTCAGTCAGCTGCCTTCAATATATTTGTATCACTGCCACGCTTCGCCTGCCCCAGGTGGCTCTGAGAGCTGTGGGGACATGGTACAGCACCTCACAACACCCCAGGGAGGTGGGTGAGGGAAGCAGGGAGGTCATTCTGCCTGCCACTGAAATGCACCCACGTCTGGGGTGGCCCAGACCAGCGGTTTAACCGTACATCAATACTGTATCCATTTGAGGTTTTAGGCGGGATGTGATTGTCTGAATGGTGTACATGTCCCTGGCCATGCACAGGGCACTCTGTCAGTTTCTCCTGACACAGGGATCATCCCATGTGTCTGTCCCCTGCTGTTAACTAGAGAAGGGGCTGAACCTAGCCCCGGATCCAAACCCATTCCTTCCCCCATCTCGGTGGGGAGCGGGAGTTCAGTCTGCAACTCTGGCTCAGAGCTTCAGAGGGCCAAGTCAACCCCAGATCCAACCCCTGCTCCCCCCCAGCTTTGGGAGGCTCCCAGTCCAGCTTTGGCTGCGAGAGAGAGAGTGAGACTTAGGCCCCTTGCTGGCTCTGACGCTGGCGGGTGGGTCAGGCGCTAAGAGCTTGCAGGCCAAGCCTATGGTTGGGATATGTGGGCACAGCTCACAGCAAAGCCTTTAGGAGCTGCCCTCACTTATGCCACAGCTGAAGCTGTTGTGGGTCATCTGCCCTTCTGTGCTGGGGCTGGATCTGGGAGGGGCTGCAGAATAGGGTGACCAGATGTCCCGATTTTATTGGGACAGTCCCGATATTTGAAGCTTTTTCTTATATAGAAGCCTACCCCCCTACCCCGGTCCCGATTTTTCACACTCGCTGTCTGGTCACCCTACTGCAGAAGGTAGCCTGGCCAGAGCCTGCAGTCCCCACCCCCCTCCAATAGCCTCCCACTTCTGCAATTCCCCTGCTCCCTCCTCCAGAAACCACAAGGATGGAGACGATAAGGGTGGGGTCAGCTTGGCTTCCATGGGAGGGGATGGCTTTGAACACTGAGATAATGCTTGAGGCAGACCCCTCACCGCCCTCCAGCCCCAGGCGCTGTGTGGGGCAGCAGGATGAGGGGGGAAGGGCCGAGTGGGATGGCAGCAGCCCCCAGCTTAAACTAGAGAACAGAGAGTACTTGTGAGAGGAGCTGGGGAGGAAGCCTTGAATGGGGTCTCCTGGGGTCAGGGCTGGGACAGTTGCTGTTTTTAATCTGGGTAAGTGACTTAGAGAGAAAGAGTTTGCAGACTAGACCAGCTGGATAATGCCACAGGCTGGGGAAAGGGGAGCCCTGGCTGTGGGCGTGGCTGGGGCCTGGATCCTCTGGCGGTGGGTGGGGGTGACATAAAATGGGAGCGGGATGTTCCCTCTACGAGCCTCTGTTCCGGCTTGATACTGCAGGGGCCATGGGAACCGGAGACTCCTTTCACCTCTTTAATTTCAGAGCAGGAATTGTGAGTGCTGGTGATCAGCCTTTGGGGGTAGGGGGCGGGATTCAGTATGGGCATGGGATGTTCCTAGGGGTACCTTGCACAAGTCACCAAGGGGCCTCAGCTCGCCATCTGTACCACAGGGACAGAGATACTTCACCCACAGGGAACAGAGGGAGGACCCATCTGTGACGCCTGAGAGGCTCAGGGTCCCGAGAGAGGGCTGGATTTTATCCTGGTCCCTGCAGAGCTGAGGCTGGCAGCATTGCCTGGGATCTCTAGCTCTGACACCCGGTGCCTGACGCATGGGCTGGCTCCTTCCCAGGCTTTTCCCTAGCACTGAGTCCCCTCAGGGGTGAGGCCATCTGGTGAGATTCCTACCCTCCCGGCCTCCAAAACACCCTGCGATTTGCAAGCACACATCACCCCTGTGGCAGCTCCTGTCGCTACCCGCTCCTCCCCTCCCTCTCAGAACCAACCTTGCCCCCTCTCCCCCTCCCTTTCCACTCACTAGCAGCCCCCCTTCCCCAAAGCCAATTATCATCTGCCCCCTCAGTCCATTACCTCCCCAGGCCAAATCAATTCTCCTCATTCCCCCCATTTAAAGAAATTCTATCCCTGGCACATTCACAATCAGCACTCCCCCCAACTCCCATTCCACCATAACCAGCCACTCCTCCCAAATACATCAACCTGAACTTCCTCTCCACCTTCAAAACCTGCCCCCTCCTCCCCTCCTGACATTCCAGTCTCTTCTCTCCCCCAGCAGAGAGGGTGCCCTTGGCAAGGGCAGGGAGCTCTCATTCATTTACTGACTTAGAAATATCTGGGGACTGTGTTTTTTTAAAAAAACCACTTTCCTTGTTTTCTCCCACTTCTGAGCTGCAGCCCCCTGAGGTGGAGACCAGCCCCTGCTAGGAGATAGCACTGGGGGTGGGGGAAGATATCTGCAGCCCACCAGCAGGGGATCATGGCCCTGTCATGGCTGCTCAGGTCTGGAGGTGGACACTGACAGCGGAGCTGGCAAGTCCCTATGTGTATGGTGAGAAAGACTGGAGACTTCTCAGAGTGGAGAACTAAAGAGGGTGGTGCTCTGCCATGCTGTGGCCACAAAATAAGCTGAGATTCTCCTGTTTTCCCATGACTCCAGAAGCTGGGGCTTTAAGGAAAACACTTATTTTATTTTATTTTATTTTTGCAAGACATAATAAAATCAGTAGAGTTGCCGACACTGCTAGAGAGGTACAGAAACAGCTTTTTCTTCCTGACACTCACCCCACAATATCTCCCCTTTGTTATCATTTATACCTGACACTGCCCTTTGTCTTTCATAATATTCTTCTGGGGAGCATTTGGGCCATTCTAGTTCTTCTGGAAGACACTGCACAAAGTCAAGGGCTTTGGTACGGTTCAGCTGCTGCCACTGTGACTCAGGTCAGTGCAGTAAGAAAGGGGATGAATAGAGGGGGAATGTTACGAATAAAAGCTGTTTCCAAGCATTGATTGGGAGGGGAGCAGAAAACTGGGATTGGTTGAAATGTCTCTAGCCTAATACAGTTGCAGCTGCTGGGCCGGCCCTGGCTCCCTACCTCCCCAAGGCAGAGCGCCACGTTCCTCTAGAGAGTTAGCACTTGTGATCAGTTCATCCTCCCAGGCTGGGGAAAGAGGAGCCGTGCTGCTCTGCCCTATTCCTCATTTTTCACTGCAGGTTCTTTTGCCTCTGGACTAGTTTGTGGCTCACCTTTCACCAACCCCGGCTGGATTTCAGGGCTCTGACATTGAGTCAGTCACCCGTTAGGTGGTGGCCTCAACAGAGAGTGACCATCTGGCTCCTGGCCTCGCCTATGTCAAGCCAACGGGTTGCAGCTGCTTCTACTGTTTGTCCAATGCCAAAGGTTTCTGGGTGAGCTACGCTTTGAATTGATACCTCCTGAGGACCCCTTCTTTAATCCCATCCTTCATGGCTCTTTCTGTTCTGGGGATACAGCAAAGGAGACACAGAAAGTCACTGCTGCCCTGCAGGTGACTCATGATTATTAGTGATGCTGGTGATGCTTTGTACTTAGCCCAGTACCCTCCAAGGAGCTTTGCGGGCCAGAACTCTCCTCCCGCCTCCCAGAGGATGGTGAGAATCATTCTTATCATGTCAAAAATGGAAGAACTGAAGCACTGAGAGACTTTCCCTGCCTGAGGTCCCTTTGGGGCTAGGGTTTCTCAACCCCTTCCTGGGTGTTAGTCCTAGGCAGCTGGCTCCTTTTGGGGACTTCTTTCAAAGTCAGAACATAGGGACTGGTTCAGGCATGTTATTAGCTGCTGTGAGAAAGAGGAAGCTGTTTCCCAGACACTCGCTGTGATAGGATTGCCCCCATTCACTTGAGCCTTTCTTCTGACATAGCAGGAAAGGACCTGGGAGCCTTCCCCTCTTCCATCATGTAAGGTGTCACAGAGTCCCCTGGCAATGCTCTGGAACTACTCCATATGAAGCCAGTCAGGACTCTGGAGTAGCATGTCTCCTCTCTCTGAGCATACTGTGGCCAGGGCAGGAAGCTTACACAGATTCAACCTTCCTGGGTCTGACCTCGGAGCATTCAGCATCCCCTTCCACCCCGCGCACTTCCCGCAGCGAGTCTGCCCAGGCAGGGTCCTGGGGAAGCCAGAGGGCCCTGCTCCCCAACTCCGCAGTCAGACATGACTCTTAGCCAGCCAGTAAAACAGGTTTATTAGTCAACAGGGAACACAGAATAGAACAAAACTTGTTAACACAGAAATCAGTGACTTTCAGCCAAGTCCATCTTGGGGAGTCCTGGGCCAGAAGCCCTGGATTTCCCCTCTTCCAGTCCTCCCATGCAGACTGCCAGCTTCCAGCCACCTGACCTCCGACATCCCTGTTGCTCTTCCTCCTTGTCTGTGTGTCGCTTCCTGGGCAAAGAGTCACCTGGTCGTCACCTGGTTGCATCCCCCTCCTGGGTCTCAGGTTACAAAGGGCATACAACCATAGCATATGTGCAGAAAGCTGGAGCAGCATCACCTGGCGCAGAGGTCTCAGCCAAAGTCACACACCCCTATTCCCCCCACTGAGACATTGGTGCAGCACACAGGGAAACTGAGGCACACACTGTATTCATGCAGAACAGTAAAACTCACATAGGCTCAACAAAAGCAACACAGAATCCTGTGACACCTTATAGACTAACAGAAGTTTTGGAGCAAAAAAACTTCTGTTAGTCTATAAGGTGCCACAGGATTCTTTGTTGCTTTTACAGATCCAGACTAACACGGCTACCCCTCTGACACAAAAGGCTCAACAGTAAGACTCACATACAACGTAACAAGGGAAAATCCCCACTTCATCTCATAAGGTAAAACCCCACTGTCCTTCAGGCTAGCAGTTCCTGTGGGGGATTGTTCTGAGTGGAAGGGATGTGTGCGTGTGTGTGTGGGGATTTTTTATCAAAGCGAAATGTTGATTGATGACTTAGCAAGATGAGATCTGGCTGGTTTGATTCTTTGATTACTCTTGGCATCGCTGTAGATCCCAGCAGCCCAGTCAGCGTGATGGACTCTGTGCAAACAGCCCAGGCCCCAGAGGGCTTCCAATCTACCATAAAAGGAGATGTGACATAGACTCAAGGGAAAGCGACACTGACAAGAACATGCAGAAGACAGGCCATCTCTGGATGTGATCCAAATGCTGCTGTCAGCAATTGGACTAGGAGGAGAGGGTGCTGGCTTCCTGGACCTGTGTGGGGAGGGTGTTCCATGAACACGGGAGGACATGGAGGATAAGTGCCTGGTGGAGAAGCAGATGGATGTAACTGCAGCACCTTGGGCCCCGCCTAGGGCCCTGCTCCTGTGCTGTGTGCCTCGTGAGCAGAGAGTTTGCCCAGGCCAAGCTCAGTGCAGCAGTGGGGCCTGGTACTGCACGCAGATGGGCTTTTAGCACTACCACCTCCAGCCTCCCCGGGAGCTGTGGGAGAAAAGACCCTCCTGCTCTGAGAGGCTGTGGGATGTCAGTCTCACCCCAGAGATGTTCTCCAACTATTGGGGGTGGGGTGGAAGCCTGAGGCTACACACGTCCCCACAAGACTGCCATAGGGAGGGAGCAAGTGCCTTTACTGGCATGGGTAGGAGGGAAGGGAACAGGGCAGGGCCGCTAAGAGCAGGTTTGGGCCCTGGTGAAAAAAATTTTCGGGCCCCCCAGCAAGGGTGGACCAGCTAAACAGGGCTGACGAAGCCAGGCCCTGGTAATTTGTACCAGCTTCCCTCCCTCATCGGCCCTGGGGCAGAGCACACTTTTCTCCCCGAGCTGCAGCAGAAACTGAGGAAAGCGCCATGGTCCTGCCTCCCATGGCGTGTGGCCGCGTGGGCCTCTGCGGAAGGAGCAGCGTGACTTAGCCTGTTCCCATAACCCACCACCTCTCTACTTCCATCTGCCTGCTCTGCTCCAGCAGCCCAAACCCTGCCCTTCCTCCCCGCCTGCAGGAGCCTGAACTCTCAAAGGGGAAATGGCCTGTGAGTCACTGGGTCTGCTGCCAAGGAGCAGGGGTTTGCCTTGCTTGTGCCTGTGGCCAGCTCTGCTGGGCTGGAGAATGTAGGGCTGAGCCCTGGATTTAAGCTCAGATCCTGCATCCTTTGTTTGTCTGAGCTCGGCCCACATACCGGGGCTCTCCCAAGCTGCAGACACCCCACCATTGACTCAAAATACAACCCAGGAGAGTAAAACCAGAACAGCAGAAACTCCCGCCTCCATCCACACCATGCAGCCAGTCAGCCAGGGAAACACTGCAGCACAAACTCTCCTGACCCCTTGGGTTTCCACAAAGGTACGTCTACACTGGTGCTGGAGGTGGGATTTCCATATCTGTGCTAGCATCGATTCAAAGAGTGCACTACAAATAGCAGTGTAGCTGCAGCAGAGCAGATGGCAGGACAGGCGAGTCGCCTAGAGCACAATCCCGTCTGAAGCCCTCCAGCGCCGGTGTAGACATTCCCCGAGCATGCTCAGCCCCCTGCCCCAATGACACTGGTTCACAAAGGTGAGCTCTGAAGGGCAGCAGGTTCCATCCCCGCAGGATCAAGGGAAGGGAAGTGAATGCCAAAGTGAAGGTGCCTGGAGAACCCCCTGCCATCAGCCCCCTCTCCCTGGAAGTTCCAGCGTGAGTGCCTCTGCTGACTTCAAGCAGTGCTAGATGGGGTGATGGGGGACACAGTCTCTCAGGCAGGATGGCCCCAGGCCACTTAGGGCTATATACGTCAATACCAACACTTTAAACTTCACTTGGAACCAATCGGCAGCCAGCACAGATCTGAGGACATGGTTGTCACCTGCCCCCGGCCAGATATGCCTCTTAACAAGCCAGTCTCCACATTCTCCACCAGCTTCCACATGGATTTAAGGTGCAGCCCCAGGCAGAGAGCATTGCAGTGATCCAGCCTAGAGGTGATAAAGATATGGAGCATGGGCCCATCCAGGAAGAAAGGACAGTTTCCTGGCTGGACGAGGATGGATAGAAGCTGTGCTGGTCAGTGCTGTTATGTGATGGGAATCTAACTGGACCCTCGAACGGTGAACCTCGATGGTGATGGATGAGTGAATACCCTCAGTCAGGGGCTGACAGAGCCTAACCCAGGACTCTGCTGTCGTTGCAAAATCAGGGCCCTCACCCTTTATGGAATCAAGGGTGGCTTATTTTTTATTTACCACTCATTTTGCACGTGACAACACAAACCAAAGACCAGAATCCCTGCCTGTCACCTGACAGATGCATATGGAACCAGGGCACCTAGACTGGATTTCTTGCCCTGGGTTTCTGCCCCACACACAACTGTCTCCTGCCTTTCCCTTCCCCTGTCCACAGTCACAGGAACTGAGAGCCCCAAACTGCCACAGTCAGGGCTCCCCCAGGCCAGGACTCGAAAGCCCCCACTTTATCCTACCCTCTATGCCACCCTATAGTGACCATCAGAGCAAGGCAGCTGCCATACACCAGCTGTCGGCCTTTTGCGTGAGGGGAGGCTGCTGATTGCGAGGTGAGTCTTCATCCCAGAGACCCGACTAGGCCTGTGTGTATGTAAAGGCCTCTGGGTTGATAGGGACATGAGCAAGGAGCCCCTGCTTCCTGTGACTTTAGGGAAATTCATCTCTCCTGCCTCACATGGGATCAAGGGAAGATCAAGCACTAGCTGTGAACAGTAGGGAAATTGTGGCTAATCAGTTTTAGGGTCAGTGCTGATGAGCTAACGCATCAAGGATTAAGGCCACGCCAAGCATTCTGGGTGAAATAAAAAAACAGCTAAAGCTGGAGACTCTTAAGGGCTGTGAAGGAAGGTTAGAAGCCCTGGTAAAATCCCAGCATCGTTTGTGTTCCTTCGAATCTTTCCCTTGCTGCTGTGCCTGGGTTAAGATTTCAGCTAGGCAGTGACAATGAATAGGAGATGCAATTTGCCTACAGACAAATCCTGCTAGGATTGTGCTGTAGGTGAACGTTCAGATGCTTCCCCCTGTTGCACCCCTGGGATTAGAGAATAGATGTTTTTAATTTAATTGTATTCCTCTGACTTTAACTCCCTATTTCTTTCCTTCGGTGCTACTATCGCTCTTGCAGTAACCCGACACAAAACTCCCGGGGAGCTGAGCCAATATGACAGAGCACAGATCGGAGCAGTACATTTGCTAAAGGAACCTTAAATACTGATCCGGAAAAAGAGGAAGCATTCCCTGAGAGGGCCTGGCCTTTCACATGAAAATTACCGCAAGCAGGGTTTTTCCACTGGCAGCAGAAGCCCCAAGGAGAAGGGGACAGTCCCCTGGAGGTGGGGGTATACCACCAGAATGGCAAAGATAGATAGGCAGGGGAGCAGCTCGATTCTCTTTCAGGGAAACCTGCAAATCTCCAGGCTGGGATTTACCTTTGACTGTCCTGTGGGAAGCACGTTAGTTAAGTCTTGCATTAGGGTTAAGAGAGGTAGAGGACTCTGGCAGCCTGTTTCTTCATGTGGATTGAGGTGGGGAAAATCCTGCCCTGGATTTCTGGGACAATCTGAACTGGCCTCTAGGGACTGCTCTAGGGTGGAGAATAACTGGATTTCGGAGGCCATCTGGAACTTTGACTCTGTTTACAGCCTAGAGAGGAAAGTAACCTGAACTGGACTATTGGCCCGTCTGGAATGGACTGTGTGCTCAACCTTGGTTTAAGCTGCTACACAGCAGGTTGTGCGGATGCCCTAGACTGATGGGAAACCTAGGTTAAATGAACACCTGATAAAACAAACTGATTGGACCCCAAGGAGTAAATGCTCAGCAGAGCAAGGGGATTTAGTTTGCATAACTCCCATTAACACAGTCTCCCAGGAGCACAGGACCGGTCCTGCTGGGACAGCTAGACCGGTATTCAGTCTTAGACAGTGGCCCGTGCCAGATGGCTCAGAGGAAGACATAAGCTCCCCATAATGCACCTAATTGTGCAATATTGTAGGGGGAAGAGTGTCCTGATCCCAGCTGGTGATCAGTTTAGTCCCTGAATCATTAGCTGTGGTTATTTTTTTTTCTGAGCTCATTTAAGGAAAGAGGCTACTTTTAATTTGTGTGTCTAACCCTTCAACAAAAAATCTTACCAAGCTGTTTCCTACAATAATCATGTGGCAGTGAGTTCCATGGGATTACTACCCCTTGTGATAAAAGGCATTTCCTCATATGTGTTTTAAATCCACAGCCTTTTCATTCCAATTAATGCTCTTTCTCCTTTACACTGTTCTCCGTAATACAGGGGCAGCATCTGACTGGCCTTCTGACCTGATTTTATCCACTACCAAAATTAATTCCTTGTGGGAAGGGAAACAGCTGCCATTTCATAGCGCTTGGCAGCACTAAGCAGCCAGTCGGGTCTGGGAGCTAACAATACTGTATCCAACTGAACCAACAGGACAGAGTATGAGTAGCCCATGACAGCATCCAACTCTACAGACGCTAACTACAGTATAATGCTTACTGGCCTGCGTTAGTGCTTGCTGTAGAGTGCAATCCCATCGCAGGGAAGGGACTATATCCCACAGGCAGTGGTTCCAGGACTGGACCCTTAGGTTATGCACATTTCTGCAAGACAGCACTGCCTATAGCACAGTCCCACCCCCAGAAGACCATGCTTGGGGTGCTGGCTAAACTCCAAGTGGAGGTCAGGGCTGTGCCCAGCGAGGAACCTTGGAACCAGAGCTCACACAGTGTGCTGGGGGGGCGGGAGGGAGTGGGGCTCAGCAGGAGACCATTTCCAAGGCCTATAATGGCCCCAAGGCTCCTAAGCAGATAAATGTTTGTTACCCAGAACCAACAGGAGACAACGAAACTGGGCTGCTGCCCCGAGGTCACGTGGCAGTGGGAGTTTGGTTATTAGTCTGGGGTACTAGGAGAACAGCTGGAATGTTACTGTTACTGGGGCAATGGGGAGAGGGGTGTTTCACCCAAAGTTGTGGGGCATCACTCTAAGGTAATGGAGGCAGCGGGGGGCTGGAGGGGAGGTTCACTTTGGGGTTATGGTGGCAGGGGGAGCAATTCTCCTTGGGGAAAACGGGGTGGGGGAGTCTCCCTGGGATGATAGAGGCAGTGGGGGCTGTTTTACCCTGGGGCTATAGGGGGAGTGTTTCACTCTGGGTTGGTTGCATCCGCTGGGATTACAAGTGGAGGCTGGTGCTAGGCAAGTGTTTGGAGGCAAACAGACGGCTGGGTGGAACTATTCACTTAGCATGAGGAAGGATGCACCAAGAGGGGCCACCTGGCCTGTGCCCCTCCCCTCGCCCTTTGACAGCCCTCCCCAGAGAAGCACTGGGGAGTCTCGCACCCCATCTTCAACATGAAGGGGGGGTTGGGGAGCGAACAGGATGAATGGAGAGAAACATCTGGTAAACAAGGACCGTGCAGGAAGTGGAGAGCTGGAGGGATCCACCCTGCTCTGCCTGCCTGCCAGTCACACTGTCCTCTGGAGTCCTTGGGGAGTTCTTTCTGCTGCCAGATGTTCTGCAGCTGCCTCAGCTGTTTCCTTTTCAGCCCCTACCAGTCCAGTATCCTGTAGGAAGATCTCCCCTGCATTTCCTCCGAGGCTAGAGCCTCTCCCCACCTTTCCTCCAGCCCCCACTTCCTCAGTGGCACAGTTTGCACAGTAATTCAGCTCCTGTCCCTCTCTCTGTGCTCCTCTCTCCCTCTGTCTGGTTCCCATCTCTCTTTCTAATTCCTTCCCCCTCTGCCTTTCTGTTCCGGCTGCATTTTGCTCCCCATTTCCCTCTATCTGTCCCTTTCTCTCGCTCTCTATTGTATCCCCCCTCTCCAGCTCCCTGTAGGTCTCTCTCCTGACCCTTCTGTTCCCCTCTCTCCTTGGCTGGTTCTCTCGAGGGGCCAATCCTGTGCTCTGGACGCGAGGTGGCTGAGGGTTTTGCCTGTTGAGGTGCTGCAGGCTCAGGCCTGTGTCTTTGCTTTTGCATGATACATTTCCCATGAGGTACTCTGGAAAATGGACCCATGTGAGCCAGCAGCTCTTTGCAGGCCCTACCCTGTCTGACCTCATGTTTGAGGCAGATGGGTGTTTCAGAGCTGGAGGGAGGGGGGAATCTGATATTCACAGCAGACTCCGGCAGAATTGGGAAGCAGTGTCCAGAGCTTTCGTTCAAAGTCAACCTTGTAAAAGGGGACGCTATCCTGCAAGCAATGTGGGGGGATGGGAGAGAGTCATCTGGCAAAGCAGTGGGAGGCCCCATATGCCTCCATAATTACAGGGATCATTAGGGGATTAGAAGTGACACTAACTAACCCTGGGTGTTGGGAATCATGGACTCATTTGCAAAAGTAGCAAAGGGAGATAGAATGCAAGCAAAGGTCACCCACCATTAACCCAGCACAGCCAAGGCTCCCCCAGAGCAGCTCTCTCCTGACAGCCGTGCCTGGAAAATCCTTTTGTTGAGGAATCAGCAGAGGTGGCAGACTGGGGGGGCGGCGGAGAATGAAGATGCTCCAAATGCTGGTACCCAATCTGGGCTGGCATTAGACACCTACTTGGAAAAAACGAGGCTGGTTGGTTTAAAACTGAACTTGGCTGAGAAAGAATTGACTCAGGGAGGAATTCAACCTCCCAAATTCTCTCCAGACTGCATGGGCTTGAGCTGAGCTCCCTAAAGCATAAGCAAGCATGATTAGCTGTCTCTGCTGGAGCTTGAATAGCGGGAGGTGCTGTGGGTCAGGTCTGAGGTGCATCTGCAGACCGGTGGGAGGCTAGGGCTGGAGCTGCGGGAGGTGCTGCAGAATCAGCAAGGAAGTGCACAGGAAAAAGTGCCTGTCATGCCATATCGAACCATTTTCAATGTGATATTAATGCAGGGAACTAGCCTTCAGCAGCTAATTTTCAAACACAAGGGTAGGATCTTCCTCTGAGACCATGATGTCAATCCAGAGGGACTCAAGGGTCCATGGAGAATCAGGCCTTAGATGTGTGGCTTGATTAGTTAGAATGACTGCTCAGACTGCTTTAAGCACAACGGGACAAACAGCCTTGCAGCCCCTTTGCTCTGGTGAGGCTGCAAAAGAAAGGTGCCACAAAGCTCCAAGAATGATGCTTAAAGATCAGCCCTGACATAGAGCAGAGCCCAGCACATGCATAGCTGGAGACAGCTAGCCTTGTGCCATCCCACGTGGGAGCCCTGGGGCATGAGGCAGGGAGGGAGGACACATAACTGGGGCATTCCTACGCCCTGGCTGTTCCCGACAGCTGGAACAGCCCATAAGGGGTATTGCAGCTAGGGTGTAATTCAGGGCAGCTCCTGGCATGTCCCAGAACAGAAGATCAGAGCCTCACTCTGGGGAAGGGATGAACTGGCCCATAACCGTTTACGAAGCATTGATTCCCATTGGGGGAAGAGTGTGAGGGCTGAAATCCAGAGCTGCGTTTCCTGCTCTCAAAAAATGTCTGCAGAATTGATGTCCAGTTTTTTTTGGGTTTTTTTTTACATTAAAGCGAAAGATGCAGCTGGCGGCCTGTGGGCTCGGTGTCTGCGAGCTGCAGATTGGGATGCTAGAGGTATTAAAATAAAACAAGCTGACCCTCTCCCTACACCATCCCATTTATAATGGAAATGCCAATGAAACTTTAATTGCAGCTGACACTGCAGAGCCCGGCAGCAACGGCAGAGACTACACCTGCGCTCCCTGGGGATGGCTTTGAAGAGCTGTGGCTGTCACTATTCATATATCCCAGCAAACCTGGGCGATAGCTGCATTTACTTCCATCAGACTGCCCGGCAGACCGTACAGACTGGAGGAAGCAGATAGGATTCAGAGAGCTTAGAGCTGATTAGCAGACAGGGTTTTCCCAAGAGGCAGATGGTGCTGGATGGCTCCAAAGGTGAGGTGAGCTGGATGGGGGAGAAGGCTGGAGACCAACCATTGCTCTAGACCAAAAAAGAGGGGGGGAAAAAAAAAGGGAGAAAGAGAGAGAGAGAGAGAGAGAGAGGAAATGGATTCAAATCGAACAAGTTCTACAACAGGACATGCAAATGATGGTTTATAGGGCATTTCCCTGAACCTCCTGTAGTGGGTGCAGATGTTTTGATACCTGGAGGACCTCCAGACGCTAAGGGTCACATTTCAAAACAGCCTAGAAGTGACGTAGCACTAACTTCCTAGTGCCTAGGGCCAGGTTTTCAAAGATAGTTCGATTCAGACAGGTGCCCTGAGGGAGTTTCAAAAGCACCTTGAGGCCTAACTCCAACTGATTTCATCAGCATCTTTAGGTTCCCTAAATTCTTTTGAAAATCTGACCCTAAATCACTTCTGGAAATGTGACACAGGCTCCTAAATCTTCCAGGTGTTTCTGAAAATTTTACCCTATTTACCATATTAGGCCAAATTTCCAAACAGGCTTCATTTGGCCTCCATTTTTGCACTCCCAGCCACTGATGATACAGCACGTGCACGTCATAGCATGGCTGGAACCACCTGCGCAGAATTAGAAGACCTGGTCTGAAAATGTGGTCATGGGTTCTCCGACTCTCATACCATGACTCAAATTCAACTGCTTACCACCTGAACTCATCAGATGCTCGCCGTAATTGCTGCCGCAGTGCCTGACCCAGTGGCTTCTGGTACCTGAGACTGGACAGGGACAAATCAGCTGCAGATCTCAAAGAGCTTTACAACAATGAGCATCACCCCATTTTATAGAGGCACGGGGAAATGAGTCATATGCCCAAAATAACATAGCTTGTGGGGGTAAAGTCAAGACTAGCACCCAGCCTCCCCATCTGATGGCCTAGCTGCAGAGTCACACTGCTTTGGATTTATGAGTCTATCATTTATTTCAATAGCATCTAGAGGCTCCCACCGAAAGCAGGGCCCTTGCTGTGCTAGGTGAGAACCAGTCCCTGCTCCTGGAGCTGATGGTTTTACTAGACAAGACAGACCAAGGGTGGGAAAAGGGAAATGTTATTGTCCTTTCCCTGTTTTACAGGCATGGGGAACTGAGCCCCAGGACTGAAAGACATTTAGGCCTGCTAATGAGTCACATTTTCAAAAACATGGGAGGCCCTGTAGAAAACCCAGTCCTAACAGTGGGTACGGAGTACTTGGAAACTTGGTCCCATGTGACTTGCCCAAGGGAGGCTGGGTCTGAGCCAGAAATTGACTCCAGCTGTCCCATAGCTCAGGCCCGTATCTTGACCCTGCCACCATCCTTTTTCCTCTTTCACATTCTTAAGTTTAACTGGTTTTAGTTTCTCCTGCCTGCCACTCTCTGTGCCCCCCGCTCCCTGGCCTCGCAGGAGCCATGCGGCTGGGGAAGAACGGTCAGTCCAGGATGGTTTACATTTTATTTTTTCCTGTAGCGAGAGGTAACTCGGTTCATTCCTTTAGGAAAACATGTTTTTGTTGCATGCGAAGTAATTTCTCCAGGGGGAGAAACAAGGGCTGGTGATAAAGCTCTAAAGATTTCAGGAAGCCCCAGCCAGCCTCCGTTCCCAGCCCCGTCCCTGGGGAGAATCACTCAAGGCACCGGTGTTTTCTTACATCATTTCACTAAGTAACAGTGACCTCGGTGACTTCTTTGGGTCCAACCTCAAAGAATGATTTTGGGGCACCCAGTACCATGTTCAGGCCTGAGAACAGGGTTTAGGGGAGACCTCCCCTCCCTTCTCCTCCCCATTGAACTCTTGTTTCTTTACTTTTTCAGGTCAGATCTCTCATTTTCCTGCTAACTTCCCATCCCACTCCCTTCCCAGCTGTCACGGTGAGCCCTGCTGACCCTTCCCTCTCTTTCTCTTTCGCCCCCATCAATTATCCCTCCCTCCCCCTGATGAATTTGATCCACCCATTGGCTTTTTACCCTTTGAACCCATTTTGCTCTGTTCCCCTCCTGGCCTGGTCACCCCCACAGCTTCTCAAATGATGCCCCCCCTTCTCTAGTTAGACAGACTTCCGTGCTTTGCTTTGCTCCAGGGAAGCTCTTCCTGGTCCCAGCAGCTGCCCCTCTGTGGAGGTGGAAGGCTCCCAAATGTGGCAGGATGGACACGGATGTGTGGAGATCGCACGGAGGGGTTCCCCAAGCCATTCGCTCTGTGGATGTACTTCTGCTCACAGCTGCCTAGGGACATGGCAGAGAGGGGTGAGGGGAAGTTGCTAGTGGATCCACTGCCATAACCTCCTGCCCAGGCCACAGCTACTATTTCAGCCCATACCTGCGGTGGTAACAGAGCAGCTGCCTCGTTATTAATTATTATTATTTATTATTTGTATTATTGTAGAACCCAGGAGTTCTAGTCATGGACCAGGGCCCTGTCGGTGCTAGGGGCTGTAGAAAAGTGTCCAGTGGTATGCTGTGGGGGGGATTCCTTCCTAGGCCCAGCCCATCTGTTCAAAGCTGGTTGGCACAGGGGCGGGGAGGGGACAGCAACATTTGTCCCTGTATTTTCATCATGCTTTGAGGGCAGAGGCTCCAGGGTTGACATTAGGCCACCAACTTTCCATTCTGTGAGAGAAATACTTTGATGCTCAGTTGCTCAGTGGCACCACCCCACTGGTGTCGGTGAGGGAGGTTGTGGGTGGAGCTGTGAATGGGATATGACCCAGCATGCTCCTGGCCTGTGCCTTGGGAGCCCCCTCACAGACTGCGGCCTGCAGCTCAGACACCAGCATTCAAACACAGCCTGGGGTCAGCCTTTGAAAGGGAGAGTTCTTCTGTTTGGTTACTTTACCCTTAACCTATAAACTGTGAAGTAAAAACAATTCCCAGGTCTGGACAGTGACGTTTGTGAAATTCCTCAGGTGGGAGGAGGGAAGAGACACAAAAGTCTCAAAGCTGGGGAGAGCGGTAAGTAGCATCCACGCCTATATAGATTGTATAGAATTCGCGTGGATGTATGTGCACCATCACCATCTACTGGAGGGAATTAGAACTGCTCAGCTGTGTGTCATAGTCCCTATACTTTTAACAGCTAATGAATGTTCTCCTTTCACTCAAGATTGCTATGTCTCTTCAGCAGGAAGATCTGAATTCTGTTCCTGCTGATGCCATGACTACGGTGTGCAGTGTAGTACCAACTGTGAATTCCTTTGGAGGCATATTTCAGAGTGGTAGCCGTGTTAGTCTGTATCAGCAAAAAGAACAGGAGTACTTGTGGCACCTTAGAGACTAACAAATTTATTTGGGCATAAGCTTTCGTGGGTTAAAACCCACTTCATCGGATGCATGGAGTGGAAAATACAGTAGGAAGATATATAGATACACAGAGAACATGAAAAGATGAGGGTTGCCATACCAACTCTGAGACAAATCAATTAAGGTGGGCTATTAGCAGCAGGAGGAAAAAAACTTTTGTAGTGATAATCAGGATGGCCCATTTCAAAGAGTTGACAAGAAGGTGTGAGCTCAGCCCCAGGCCCTGCCCTCAGTCCATCTCTTCCCCCAAGTCTGCACACTCACCTCGCCGGAGTCGGTGCCTATGTTTGGAGGTCAGGAAATTGTTACAGTATTCACAAGCCTGGCAGGATTCTATTTAAACCAGCCAATTTCTATGTCAACCTCCCTTTGAAAACTGATGGAAAAAAATACCCCATGGCTATGAATGGAAATGCGCAGCCATCAAATGGGTAAAACCATTGAAAGGCTGCAAAACAAAGTAAACTAAATCAGGAGGAGCGCAACCCCCAGACAGGGGTTAGGAGTAGGACACAGGAGAGTTATGAGCAGACAGGCTGGTGACAGAGAGAGGGGCCGGCAGACGCTTTTTCCAGCAGAAGCAGTCTTGTTTGCAGCTGAGAACCACTGAAAAATTTGTCTTGGACACAGGGCTAAAAATAGTTGTGATAATCAAGGAGAAATTAGGGCCAACACCTGCAAAGTTGGCAGACTAAAGTTAGACTCCTGAATTGCCCGTCAATAAAGGTGGCCTGGTTTTCTGAGGTACAGGAGCACCTGCTGAGGGGAGGAGCTTCTATCTGGTT
Organism: Gopherus flavomarginatus; assembly: GCF_025201925.1. Taxonomy (NCBI): domain Eukaryota; kingdom Metazoa; phylum Chordata; order Testudines; family Testudinidae; genus Gopherus; species Gopherus flavomarginatus. The sequence continues at coordinate 48,860,666 of NC_066627.1, read as the reverse complement.
TTTGGAGGCTGACTTCAGGTGCCCTGATTTGAAAGTACCCCTCATGAGCGCCAATATTATCCACGACAAATGAAATAAGAACAGAATCCTGCCAAGGGCTGGTAGTTAGCAAAGGAAAACACAAGCTACTGAAAAATCTCCTGGGGCTGGGAAAACACAGGCCCGCGCTGGGAAGTTATTGAATCTTTTCATGGAAGAGATGGTTTCACCGAGGGAACTTCTTGCTGTTCCCCAGGGAGGTGTGAGGGTGGTTTTTGGTGTCTTCCTTGAGCAGGGTTTGGAATGGATGTGAGGTCTCAGTAGGGCCCTGCATATTCGGGGCAATGCAGGTGCCTCTGACCCTGGGGATACTGCATTTGCATGAGTCACAAACTGGAGATCTGATAGAAACTGGGCAAGACCCAGTCGCCTGCTGCACAGAGACATCCCTCTTAGGGAGCCAGTAACCCACAAATCCTGCTGCAGGAAGGTTTGCCATGTTTCACCTGACCTCGGACGCTGGAGCTACACTTTGTTTTATAGCCCCCTGTCCCTCCCAGTGTACCCCTTCGCAACCCAGATGGAATTGCAAGGGTCCCCATCAATGGTCCCCTACAATTATTCCCCATCCCCCCATGAGGACCCGTGTCTCAGGCAATACTGTCTGATGGAGGAAGCTGTAAGCCACCTTGTGTCGGCTCAGGGTTAGCTCCTTCCCTCCCTCGTTGTTCTGGGCCCGCTTGATGATCCTGCTCTTCCCCCATGCTGGGTGTGCCGAAAGAGGAACCGTGACCCCCAGCTGTCTCCCCAGTGGGGCTTGGGGTTATTTTAGGTTTTGAGAAAAGAGGAAGATTGCGTCTGGTGAGCGGCTGTTTTGAGGAGTAGGAAGGCGATACCCTTGCAGTGGAGTGGTGAGGGGTGTCAGAAGGTCTGAGAAAGAGGAACGCCTCTTGCAGTCACAGAGGCACTTCCCTCTTGGCTTCTGCCTGAAAGGTACAGAGGCTACAGCCTCCTGGCATGAAGCAGAGAGAAGTTTGGGCGCTAAACAAAGAAAAGAGGATCTGGCTCACCTGACGCATAAGTGGGGTTTTCCAGCCAGTAAAACCTGTGACTTCCCAATAGATCCAGCTCGTGTCATCTCTGCTCAGTGTGAAGGCTCTTGACCCAGGGTGACACAATGATATAAGCATCAGGCAAGAAATGCCTAGAACCTTTAGCATCTCTGGCTGAATGCCAAGTATGAGTCTCTCCCTCCTCCAAAGGGAATTAAATTGAGTACCAGGCTGGATGAGCAATTAAAAACCCAGTTCCTGTTTGTTCACTGTGACCTTTAAAGACATCAAGGTTTTGAAGAGTAGGGTTTGCTCCCATGTCCTTGGGCAAAATGTTTCCTTCCCCTCCTAGCATGCTGTGTGCTGGCTGCTACCTGCCACCCCAGAGAGGGCTGCATTCCAGGGGCACTTCCTGAACATAGGGCCTGATCTTGAGAGATGCCAAGCGTTGATTCCAGTAGGAATTGGGGGTGATCCTTATATCTGAGGATCATGCCCTTTATCTGAGCACAAATAACAAGGCAGTTTCAAAAAGTGATGCTTTCTTTTCTTTTCTTTTCTTTTCTTTTCTTTTGACATCACAGCAGCAGGCACCTAAGCAGCTATGAGGAGCGGGGAACAATAAACGTGTTTTAAAAAATCCATTTTTAACTTTACTTCTGTTTTCCTGTTGAGTCTAATAATGCCTTCCTTACTGATGCACAGAGGTACAGGGGGTTCTGTGCAGCAGCATTACATAGGTTACAGAAGGTGAATGCTCTCTTACACTCGACGGGGTTATTGGAGATCAAAGAAAGAGGTATGGTTTGTAAATATAATGGGCTTCTTTTGTCATTAAAACTGTCTCTGATCTGCCAGGGATGTGCCGGGAGCGGCTGTTCGGCAGTGAGGGGCAGTTTTGCATTTTGTTGTGATAGATAGATAGATAGATAGATAGATAGATAAAGGGGGTGTATAGGGATAGATAGATCGATAAAGGGGGTGTATAGGGATAGATAGATGGATAAAGGAGGTGCATAGGAATAGATAGATCGATAAAGGGGGTGTACAGGGATAGATAGATAGATAGATAAAGGGGATGTATAGGAATAGACAGATAGATAGATAAAGGGGGTGTATAGGAATAGATAGATAGATAGATAAAGGGGGTGTATAGGGATAGATAGATAGATAAAGGGGGTTTATAGGAATAGATTGATAGATAAAGGGGGTGTATAGGAATAGACAGATAGATAGATAAAGGGGTATATAGGGATAGATAGATAGATAAAGGGGGTGTATAGGGATAGATAGATAGATAGATAGATAAAGGGGGTGTATAGGGATAGATAGATACATAGATAGATAAAGGGGGTGTATAGGAATAGATAGATAGATAAAGGGGGTGTATAGGGATAGATAGATAGATAGATAGATAAAGGGGGTTTATAGGAATAGATTGATAGATAAAGGGGGTGTATAGGAATAGACAGATAGATAGATAAAGGGGTGTATAGGGATAGATAGATACATAGATAAAGGGGGTGTATAGGGATAGATAGATACATAGATAGATAAAGGGGGTGTATAGGGATAGATAGATAGATAAAGGGGGTGTATAGGAATAGATAGATAGATAGATAAAGGGGGTATATAGGGATAGATAGATAGATAGATAGATAGATAGATAGATAGATAGATAAAGGGGGTGTATAGGGATAGATAGATACATAGATAGATAAAGGGGGTGTATAGGAATAGATAGATAGATAAAGGGGGTGTATAGGGATAGATAGCTAGATAGATAAAGGGGGTGTATAGGGATAGATAGATAGATAGATAAAGGGGATGTATAGGGATAGATAGATAATCTCCTGTATAGTAACTCTTCTGTAACCACACCCCACATGGTAGTTCCTTTAGAAGACACCTAGTGGTGCTCAGTGAAAACTGCACCCTGGTTTGCCTGTTGCTAGCTGACCCTAGCCCTCAGAGAAGTGCTTGCTCATAGTGGAGACTGACCCCACTCATTGTTACGCTGCCTTGATTACCTGGCCTGTGGAGACCATGGAGGAAGTGCCCTGTGCATTTCTCAGGGACATTGCTGGGCTTACATCAGCTTAAAGGGGCACGTCATGGCGGAAGGGTTGTAACCCAGCTAATTAACCTGAAGCTGCCGCTGACATCCTCTCCAATGGAGGCCCTTGGCAGCAACTTGTCCTGTGATTTCTAGCTTTCTTGGAGTGCCTCTCCTTGTGCCCTTTCCATTTCCTTCTTGCATGAATGAGGTCCTCAGCTCCCCATGTGCATTATATGCTTCACTAAAGCTCTTGGCCATGTGTTTAAAACATATTTGATGGCCAGTTACAACTTTGAGTTCAGCAACTGGCCCGTGGACTTCCGATGGGATGAGGCAGGCGGCAAGGATAGCAGCCCTGGCCACCAGGCTGCGTCCCAGACCACAGCCAGAGAGGGTCTGCTGAAATCAGCTCCGCACAGAGGGCCTAGGACTACCCAGTGTAACTACCTCCGCAAGATGAAGCAGTTGCCTGGCCAGCTGGTCTGTTATATGGTGGCTCACTCCTTAGGCCGGTGGCTGCTTTACCCAGGCTCCCTGTACCTGATGCAGAAAGCCCTGCTGCCTTTACTGGTGAAGGGGCAGGCTCGCCTGCTGGAGGAGTTTCACGGGAAGCGGGCCAAGCTGGTGGCTCGCGATGGGAACGAGATCGACACCATGTTTATGGACAGGAGAAAGAGCTTGGGGATGGAGGAGGAGCAGCGAGGGAAGCAGCTGGTGATTTGCTGCGAGGGGAATGTTGGTTTCTATGAAGTGGGGTGTCTCTCCACCCCACTGGAGGCTGGCTACTCGGCCCTGGGGTGGAACCACCCTGGCTATGCTGGGAGCACGGGCCTGCCCTTCCCACAGAATGACGCCAACGCTGTAGACGTGGTGATCCAGTATGCCATCTGCCGCCTGGGTTTCCAGGTGCAAGACATCATCCTCTATGGCTGGTCCCTGGGGGGCTACACAGCCACCTGGGCTGCCAAGACCTACCCGGAGCTGGGGGCCCTAGTGCTGGATGCCACCTTTGACGATCTGCTCCCCCTGGCCCTAAAGGTCATGCCCAAGAGCTGGAACAAGCTGGTGGTCCAGACGGTGCGACAGCATTTCAACCTCAATGTGGCCGAGCAGCTCTGCAGCTACCCAGGGCCAGTGCTGCTGATCCGGAGGACTGAGGATGAAGTCACCACCACCCGCATCAGCGCCACGGACCAGCTCACTGACATCAGGTCCAACAGAGGCAATGAGCTGCTCCTGCAGCTGCTGAAGTACCGCTACCCCGAGGTCATATCCTGGGAAGGGGAGGCGGCCGTCCGTCACTGGCTGCGAGCCTCCAACCTGAGGCAGGAAGAGGCTGTCTGCAGACGCTTCAAGGTGGATGATGACTGGTGTGTCAGCAAGTTGCAAGGCTACAAATCCCATCTCGGAGGTGAAGACAGCTTCCCCTGGAGGGTCGGGAAGGATGTGACCCCCAGGAGAAGGCAGCAGCTGGCCTTGTTTCTGGCCAGGAAGCACATGAAGAATGTGGAGGCCACACACTGGTCTCTCTTACTGCCCAATGAGTTCCAGATGCCCTGGAAGCTGTAGCTGGGGAGTGGTGGGGAGATTATCCCAAGAGAGAGAAAGGCAGAGGCCAGGATTTAACAAGCCGGGTTTCCCTCTTCAATATGCTCATTGTGTGTGTTTCCAATCATTCCCAGCTGAGCGCCCAGTAAAGGTGAAATGACAAGCTCTGCAGGCTTCGAGGGGCTTTATTTCGCCCAGGGGGGAGTGGATGGATGCAAAATAAAGTGGGTCAAAGATTACACAACATGGAAAATGATTAGCAAATAGTAGCAGGTCTCTAGGAACGTGTCACAGGCCGGGGAGGAGAAGCTGACTGGTTTTTCACCCTGTCCACCTACCCACCTTGTCCACTTCCCGCCCTCTCAGCTGCTGCCCTGCGGCAGGGCGTTGTTGAGCATGGAGCTGTGACTCATAGACCTGAGAGGTGGGATTGTGACATCACTGTGCTAAGTCGTGGGACTGGGACAGCAGTGGTGAATTACCCCACCCACTCTGTCGTCCATCTGCCATTCCCCTGCGGGTCCCTTCTCCCAGTGGGCATGTGGGCTCCTGGGAGTGGGACAGCAGAGATACATCATCATCCAGCCTTTCTTCTTCTCACCGCCTTCTCATTTGCATGCTGCAATCTCATTGGGTGAGTCAACAGACGCTGCAGGCGGACCAGCTCTGGCGCTTAGACATAGATCACAAGGTATGAGAGGTCTACGCTGTATGGGACGCCCATCGTGGCTGGAATATTTAGCAGCTAATTGTTGCATTGCATTTGAAGCACCAGTCAACATTTACTATAGATGGGAAAGAGACGAGTTTGTCCTCACTTAGGGACTGTCATTCGCTTAACCGCTCCTGCAGCATTGGTGTGGGACAGTGGGAGGTGTTTGCGGGTGGTGGGGGGTGGCAAGTTTTAAAGCCTTGATATGTGGGGTGAGTTTCAGTGCTCAGCACAGGGGTCTCGGCGAGAGGAGCAAGAGCGCTGATCTCAGGGGATTAGAGAATCTCTGTAGGGAGAGGAGTGGATGATCTCTCTGGGGAGAGATGGGGAGAACTGGGGTTCTCTAAGGAATGGGATGAAGGTCTCAGGGAGGTGGGGGGAGGATTTAGCTTTTTAACACCAGACAGGGTGACATCAAAAGTCACGTTCATGTTAAACTGCTCAGTATTGCTAGACATAACTGATGGGACACCCCAGGCACGACCAACACCCTGGCAGCCTCTGCAGGGCCTGAGGGAGGGGGTGAGTGTAGGAGGCACCTTATAGGAGCTGCTGCTGTCACAAAGGGCATGGTGAGTCTCCATGGGGGTTGGCTGGCCCCCAACGGGAGCCGGTGGCGTAGATGCAGCTGGGTTGCCAGAGGGGAGAGCAGTGTGGATCGAGAGCAGCCTGCCACATCTTTGCCCTCACTGCAGGAATCTCGTGTTGCAGCCAGCGAGTAGGTACAGGCAGCGGGCAGCTCCTTGGAACCCACCAACCCATCTTGCTGCCTTTTCTGGGGGAGCAAAAGCTACTCATGTGGGGAATCACACCCCTGCCCCCACTGGGCAGTAGCAGGCAGCTGCGGTTGCTTGCCCCCACCAGGAGCAGCAGACGTGGTAAGTGTCCAAGAGACTGGGGCTTTGGATGGAAGAGGGCAGGGACACTAGAGACCCGTGGGTGGAGCAGAAGGGAAGCACCAGTGGAAGGCAGGGTAAAGAGAGTGTGACTTGGGTTGGAGAGAGCATTTGGGGTTCCTGGCTGGAGGGCAGGGTGCGAGGAAGTCTGCAGGGGACAGAGGATTGGGCACAGCCGGCCTGGTGGCAAGGACTGCTGAGTTCCGCTCCTAGTGCTGGGCAAATTACTTAGGGCCAAGTCCTGTGGCCCAAACAGAGACTGCAGCAGGTCCAGAATGCAGCAAACATGAACCGTGCAGATCTCCCAGCCAAACCATCCCCTGGGGGAAAGGGACAGAAGCCTTAGTGGTGGCTGGGGAGTAGCTCTGCTGCCTTGATGGGGAAATTCTGATCTCCCCAGCATGCAACCCCTTCCCCTGGACTGTGCGCTAGTGAGAAGATATGACCATCCACCACTGTGTGCCTCAGTTTCCCCATCTCAGGTGGGGATAATAATACTTGCTCCCCCACCTCATGCTGGTGTTTTAGAGATCTCGAGTTAATTGTTAGATGCTTCAGAAACGTGCAGTGCCAGGCAACAGTGATATGGCCCTATCAGCCGACACGACTTGCTCTATTTGCTTTTATGAGTGCAGGCCAGGATGGCTTTACAGGTCCCTTATCAGGCCCTCGCCCTTTCCAGCAGAGGGGGAAGGATAGGGGAGAGCGGCGAGTGGGCAGTGAAATCTAGATCAGGGTTTTCTTTTAGAGGGGCGCTAAGCCCAATTCATTTCTGATTCCAAGGGACTCAACAGACTAGAGGGAGTCTATCTGAGCGCAGAACAGATGAGGAGAAATGACAGACTGGAAAGGTTTGTGCCCACCCGGAATGGATTCTGGGTCTGTCCCACGTTCCGGAAGCAGCTGGTGCCAACAGGAGCCTGAGCTCTGGGCAAACACTGGCTTCTGATTTCAGAGACGGGCAGCAGGTGGCAGAAGCAGCAGCAGTGCACATGTACTCCTAGGGCTGTGGGTTTCATTTGCTGCAGCTAGTGCAGCTAGAAAACAAACAGGTCTCACATCTGCTGAAGAAGGAAGTTTTGTGGCTAGACTCTTGCTGAGCAGGGCTGGCATAAGGTGTGCTGCCCCGCGGTGCCCCCTGCTTTCTCTAGACATGTAGCAGGCCCATGGGACGTAGGCTCGATTCCACCTGCCTCCCAGAAAGCAATGGGACATTCCCTTTGCCCTTCAAGGCTTGCCTCTCCCCCTTCTCCCTCTCTTCATTCCCAGCTGCTTTTGTAGTGCACTGCACGGTTGGGAAGCACTGTGTGTGCATGTGTGTGTCGGGGATTAGATGTGTGGAAAGGGAGAGTACACGCTGCTCCTGTGGGGGCGTAGGAATAAATCTATCAATTATACATGCTCTGCTCATGGCCCCATGCACAGGGAACTGAAAGACAACAGGGTCCAGGCCTGATGCAAATGTCATAGTTTGCTGTTGAATAACAGAAAAGACGACAAACCCACACAGATGACAAATGCCACAGCAGTAAAAAGGGAACTCCCGGACGGTATGTAGTGAGCTGGTCTGTAGTGGCGAGAGTGAGCTAAATGCTTCTGCAAAGGGCTGTCTGGAAGTTTAGAAATGAACACATCCCAAAGGGGAGGCACGCACACTGCACAGCGCTCGCTGCCCTGCGTCCTGGGCGCTGCTGGAGTAAATTCTGCTCTTAGGAACCAGCATTAAAGGGACCCTGTCAGGTTATGCGGTTACAGCTCTAGCTATCAATATCAATATCCATCCCAACTGCAGAGGTGAGCCAGACAGCAAAGCCATGGGATACACTGTAGTTACCAGGCAACTTGGTTGGGTCCCCTGCACTCTGCCCACAAATTCATTTCCAGCCCATCTAGCAGCTTTGGATAGACAACATTTCAAATACAACAAATCAGCCTGGCACAGAAATGGTTTCTTCCACCCCCCAGATGTGGAGTTGCACCTTCCCTCCCTCAAAACTTCACCATCTAGTGGGGCAGAACAGGGACTAATTAGTGCAGCACCAGCACCATTTAAGGCCCAATGTCTTGAGATCCAGCAAAACTGGAAACAGAAGCTTTATATCGTTGGGAGAGAGTCCCAGCTTCCCAATGGGGGACACACAGTCTTGCTCCTACCTCTGGAAGGTCTGGAGATATTGGACTTTAAAGTCATATATTTATGTACAGCAAAGCTATCTGAGGCTATGGTAGGATGCTTTATGGCTCCTCCTGAGCCTTGTACATGTGTGTTCATGTGGCCAGATTTTCAAAAGAGCTCAGTTCCTGACTAGGCACCTCAATAAAATGGCCAGATTTTCAATAGGGCTCAGCACTCAGTGACTCCCTCCCATTGTTTTCATTGGGAGCTTTTGGGTGCTGGATTGTTTTAAAATTTGGACCATACTAACTCAGGCACATACCTACATCGATGGAGGGATGCAAAAAATAGTCCCAATACAAAATGTTAAGCTCCCTTAAACATTTTTTTTAACAAGTTTTCTGTAAACTATCTGGCATGTACAGGATATGTGATTACGTGGCATAATGGAGTTCTGGGCACACATTTGGGATGACCTTCATAAATTCTTGACAACCTTTGAGCATTGGCCTGCTAAACCCAGGGTTGTGAGTTCAATCCTTGAGTGGGTCACTTAGAGATCTGGGGATTGGTCCTGCTTTGAGCAAGGTGTTGGACTAGATGATCTCCTAAGGTCCCTTCCAACCCTAATAATCTTTGATCTCTATGACCTCTTGTGAATAACAGGGTTATTACAAACTCATCCTGAGAAAACTTTTATACTGCACAATACAGTAGTCTTGCATGTGTTACTATTGGAAATAATTTTGGAGAACGAATACACTTTCCACCTTTTCTATTTGTTTGCCTTTTTACATGTGCCTTATCTTGGGCAATGAAAATAGACTAACGGCAGAAAATCGGAAAGTGAAACTGACTAAAAACAAAACTACAACTGACTAGATATTTCAACAAACCAAACTGCAAAATAAAGAAAAATGCAGCCGACTAGGCTTTTCCTGATCACCTTTCGACTGTTATCAGGCTCTTTTCAGCAAAGCAGAAACTGACTGAGGCACTGATCCTGCAAACACTTAGGCACATATTCAAGTTTAAGCTGGTGAGCAATCCTATGGAAATCGAAGTTAAACATATGCAGGTTTGCAGCCTAGTGCTGCCAACAGCATAAAGGGAATAGGGTGAAAATAGAGAAGAGCGTTCTTTTCCTGCTAACTTCTTTCAGTTATCAGCAAAGTGGTGTTACTTCTAACCAGAATAGAGTATTTTTAGATAGAAGTGGGATTTTCACGGCAATGATGCCCCTTTAATGTTTGTGAAGAGCACTGAAATGCTCAGCTGGAAAGTTCTATAAGTATTATTATCATTTATTATTAATAAAGCCATTCTTTTTAACAAAACCTAAATGTCTGACCTGGCAGTGGCCTCTTGGTATGATACAGAAGAGCATGTTGCTATATACTCTGTGCTCTGCTTCTCAGTAACTGGGGTATTTCCTACATATAGAGTCTCTGCATATGTCACACGCAAATGCACAAACAAATATAGAGGAAAACCCTCATTTTTCAGAGAGATTTTTTTCTCTTGTTGGATATTTGTGTGTCCTTAAGTCATGGAGGGTTAGCAAAGGGATCTGCATTTCTTAGGGAGGTCCTGATCACTATGGGAGTTCTAAATCCTCTGGCGACTAACGGGCAGGAGACTGGAAATGTTTCATTGTGTATTAATGAGCCCTCCTGAGAGTTCATTCCCTCTTGGGAAGGAAATGTAGAATTCGCCTTGGCAGAAAAGAAGTTTGTCTCCTTGCGGTCATGTGGTATGGAAGCCATATGGTTGCTAACAGCAGAGTTGTCTTGAAATGACCTTTGTGGTCCTGCATAAAGGCTGATAATGAAGGCACAAGATGTGAAGCTGACAGCCAGATGTGGGTTCTCCTTGTGGCAAGTGAAGTCCTAGATGAAGAGAGCTTTGCTATTTTCTGCTCTGCTGGGGTATGACTCCTTTGTGAAGAAAACAGGCGTACTTGTGGCACCTTAGAGACTAACAAATTCGTGGGCTACAGCCCACTTCATCGGATGCATAGAATGGAACATATATATATATATATATATATATATATATATATATATATATATATATATATATATATATACAGAGAAGATGCCAGAAAAAACTTTTGTAGTGATAATCAAGATGGTCAATTACAGACAGTTGATGAGAGGTGTAAGGATAGTTATCATACGGAAAAGATTCTAGTAGTGTAATGACTCAGCCATTCCCAGTCTCTATTCAAGCCAGAGTTAATGGTATCTAATTTGCAAATCAATTCAAGCTCAGCAGTTTCTCGCTGGAGTCTGTTTTTGAAGTCTTTCTGTTGTAGAATTGCCACCTTCAGGTCTGAGTGGCCAGAGAGGTTGAAGTGTTCTCCTACTGGTTTTTGAGTGTCATGATTCCTGATCTCAGATTTGTGTCCATTTATTCTTTTGCATAGAGACTGTTTGGTTTGGCCAATGTACATGGCAGAGGGGCATTGCTGGCACATGATGGCATATATCACATTAGTAGATGTGCAGGTGAACGAGCCCCTGATGGCGTGGCTGATGTGATTAAGTCCAGTGATGGTGTCACTTGAATAGATATGTGGACAGAGTTGGCATTGGGCTTTGTTGCAAGGATAAGTTCCTGGGTTAGTGTTTTTGTTCTGTGGTGTGTGGTTACTGGTGAGTATTTGCTTCAGGTTGGGGGCTGTCTGTAAGCAAGGACTGGTCTGTCTCCCAAGATCTGTGAGAGTGAGGGATTGTCCTTCAGGATAGGTTGTGAATCTTCGATGATGCGCTGGAGAGGTTTTAGTTGGGGGCTGAAGGTGACGGCTAGTGGCGTCATGTTGTTTTCTTTGTTGGGCCTGTGCTGTAGTAGGTGACTTCTGCAGGAGCGGCGCCAGGGTTTTTGGTGCTCTAGGCGGGGGTCCTTCCACGCTCCCGGTCTTCGGGGCACTTCGGCGGCGGGTCCCGGAGAGAGTGAAGGACCTGCTGCAGAATTGCCGCCGCCGACCCAAGCGCGGAAGGACCCCCCGCTGCTGAATTGCCGCCGAGGGTGGCAAAATGCTGCCCTACCAAATCCTGGTGCCCTAGGTGACCGCCTAGGTCGCCTAAATGGAAGCGCTGGCCCTGGACTTCTGGGTACTCTTTTGGCTCTGTCAATCTGTTTTTTCACTGTACTGTAGTTTTAAGTTGCAGTACAGATGGGTACTCTAGTTTTAAGAACGCTTGATAGACATCTTGTAGGTGTTTGTCTCTGTCTGAGGGATTGGAAGGGGTATGACAGAGGAAGAGATGGCTTACAGTAGTTATGCAATGACTAACCTGGTGTGAGGGGGCCCTTTGAAAACAGAGAAGGAAATATGGATCAGAGTCAAATGGATTTTCAAACTCTTTTTCGAGTGGTGGAAGAAGGGGGTATTTCCAATGACGAAGGATATGGTGGGGATTTTTTAAACGGAACCACATCATCGCTTTGCCTCAGGCCTAGGTCACAATTGGGGTGGAATAATAATAAAAATAACATAAATAGCACTTGTCCTCGCTGCTGTGGGCAGAGAGGATTCTCGTGCTGGTGCTGCCACCTTCCCTTCAAACAAGGACATAGCAAACAAGAATTAGAAGAGGCTGAAAGAAAAACAGCCGTGGCCAGTTCTTGTTGCTTTGCCCTTTATTCTCTGCCTCCCAATTCTCAGCCAGACCTGGCTGGAGGGGTGGATGAATGGGCTTTCTGGATGAAATGTATCTCCTACAAATGCAAAGAAAATTACACACTGGGCATAAAAACAAGGTTTAATGGATTTGGGAAGAGTATTTTTTTATTATTGTATCATCTTTAATGAATGTATATGTTGCCCTGCGGGGTACCTCCTTATTCAGAAGATGAAGTGGAAGTCCCAGTTCTTCAGACATTGTATGTCTAGCCTGGACAAAGGACTAAATAATCTATTGACTGGAACTATCTTGTACTGCCCAGAGGAAGAACTAAATGGCATAATGTATCTCTTCCATCTCAAACTTCTTTGATAGGGTGTTTTTCATAATTAGTGCTAGGCTGGGGCTATAGAATAGCAAACTGATATGTTAGGGGTCCCAACTGTGTTAGAGGGTTGTTGTTGTTAGATTTGTTTCATAATCTGGGAAATTGGCATAATTACAAAGACAGCATATATTGGGAGTTATCGATTCCCCTCTCCCTGTACCACCCTGACAAGCTGCAGGCTCACCGAAAGCTGACTGTATTTCTGATGGCACTGCCCTTACATTGGAAACCTGAAACAGATGTCCAAGGGAAGTACTACATGGCTACTGATCAGGTTGCAAGCCAGCAGAACATATTTATATTTTGCCTCTAGGCACTCATCAGTATAATGTATCTGAGTTAAGCTTCATAGCTGAGGTAGAGAAGCATTAGCACTATTCTGGAGATGGAGAAACGGAGGCAAAGACGGCTAGATTCAGCTATAGTGTAAGGAACTTTAGTGGGCTGAATTTGGTCTGCAGAGGTGAAGAGACTTCCCAAAGATCGTGCAGAGCTAGGAATAGAACCCAAGAGTTGTGCTGATTCCCCATCCACTGCTGCCCCTATTCAGCTCTGTAGTGGGGCTTGGAGTGCCATACTGTTCTGGTTCAATGTGGCCTACTCAGCTGCAGAAGGGGGCAGCTCGTGCAGGACTGGAGCCCAACTCGAGGGCACTGTGGGACAAGTTAATGGGTTTACTAGTAGGAAAGCCATGGCCTGCAGAGGCTGAAGAATGCTACAGATGTGCACAGTATTCCCACAAGGAATCAAGAAGCTCTCCAGGGTATGTCAACTATCCAGAGGTATCCCCATGTGGGAACAAACACAGCCACAAAATAGCCGCTTGCGTGGCACAGGAGCATAAGCATCCTTTGCTCCAAGTCCCCCAAGTTCCCAACACCCCCTAGCCCATCCAGACCCCCCAAGTTCCCAGCTTCCCCTAGCCCATCCAGACCCCCCAAGTTCCCAAAAACCCCTAGCCCAGGGATTGGCAGCCTTTCAGAAGTGGTGTGCCAAATCTTCATTTATTCACTCTAATTTAAGGTTTTGCGTGCTGGTACTACATGTTAACATTTTTAGAAGGTTTCTTTCTATAAGTCTATAATATATAACTAAAGTACTGTTCTATGTAAAGTAAATAAGGCTTTTAAAATGTTAAGAAGCTTCATTTAAAATTAAATTAAAATGCAGAGACCCCTGGACCAGTGGCCAGGACCCGGGCAGTGCGAATGCCACTGAAAATCAGCTCGTGTGCCGCCTTCGGCACCCATGCCATGGGTTGCCTACCCCTGTTCTAGCCCACTCAGACCCTCCAAGTTCCCAACAACCACTAGCCCATTCAGACCGCCCAAGTTCCCAGCCCCCAATTCTCTGCCCTCAAGTTCTCATTATCCCCTCAGCCTAGGATGACCAGACAGCAAATGTGAAAAACCCGGGTGGGGGCTAATGGGAGCCTAACAGGAGCCTATATAAGAAAAAGACCCAAAATTCGGGACTGTACCTATAAATTTGGGACATCTGGTCACCCTACCTCAGCCCCCCCCTGTCCCTGTCTCTCCAAGTTCCCATCCCCCAATTCTCTGCCCTCACGTTCCCATTATCCCCTCAGGCCCCCAGTCCCCATCAGACCATCATACCCCCCCCCCCCCCGTTAAATCTTTGTTCACGTCTCCTTCGCCCTGACGTCATCGGTTTTCTTCTCACCCCGCCCCCTACCCATGACGTATGCCGGCTCCTTATTTCGTGCCCCGCCCACTAAGCGGCTGTTTCCGGTCCGGGGACGTGGCGTAGCTGATGACGTGTTCTTCCCGCGCCTCCCCGGAAGCGGGCGGGTGAGGGGTCGCGCGGCGGGTTGCGTGCTGGGTGTCGGCGGCGGCGCAGGTCCGGGCCCGAGATGGAGAGCGCGAGCCAGGGTACTGCGCCGGGGCGGCCGCGCCGAGGGGGGCGGGGGCCCAGCTCTGTCCCGCCCCGGGGGGTGGGGGCCCGGCCGGGTGCTGTGGGGACGGGGGGGCCCGGCTGTGTCGCCCCTGGCTGAGCTGAGGCGGCGCCTGCTCTCGGGATTGTAGAGGCTGGGCCGGGTCTCTCGGGGCGGGGGGCAGGTGCCCTGCTGCCCGGGTCAGGGTGCCGGGGCGCTGGCGGCTGAGGCCTGTCCTGCCGCCTGGGGGGCGCTGAGCGGGGAAGGGCTGGAAGCTCCTGCTCCTAGCGCGGGCGCTTCTGAGGGCTGCTCTGCCTGCCGCCCGCTGCGCTCAGGGTGCGCTGGTAAACTTGCAGCCACCGTCGTGGCCCCTCTGGAGATGCGCCCCCTCTCTGGGCAGCAATGATAGGTGGAGAAGGCCACTCTGGGGAAGCCCATCCCTGTGCATGGCTGAGTGAGGATGTGTCTGATAGTACCCTGCTCATGTTGCTGGCATTAGGCAGAAACCCAAGAGATACTATCTAGAAGATACTAGATCCGAAGAATCAGAGCTGAACTTTGTTTGGAAGAGGAAATGTCTTAACTTCTATGACTTCTCGTATATTTGAAAACTCATCTGGAACTGGAGCCACACCTGTTTTTAATAGAATGAGAAATGGAGGATGACGCTGTAAACAAATGTATTTGCAATTATAGGAATGAGGGCATCTGACACCATTCTTTGTAGTAATTATGGTTTCATTCGGTCAATCTGTAGATGCCATGCTGTTCTAGCGCACACTTGCTGGAATAACTTCAAAACTTTCTTGCTTCTGCAGTGCTAACGGTATCATCTGCAGCACAGCACATGTAATTCACTGAACTAGTAGTTGAGGTCATGACACTTGTTAATTAAATGGAAGCTGAATTGTTGGCTTCCCTTATACACATTCTGTATATGAGAGATACTCTTCAAGCTAGTTCAGGGAATGTACTGGCACAGATGATCCCTGCAGGACAGTCTCTCTCTGATGTGTTATAGGTTCTGATGGATTGCCCAGTTTATAGTTAACTTCTGATCCAGATCTTATCACTCCTGTATAGAGAAATGCACCTTGTTTACCCTGCCTTGTATGTTAGCATTGCATATGCTCAGTGGTTATGTTACTTTAGGCCAAGGAGCTGTTAAAATATTTTTGACTAGTAAATATTTCTTCCGATACTTCTGAAAGATACTACATCTTTTATTAGATGTGAACTTTCTCTTCCTCTTTTTTCTCCCCTAAACTCCCTCTGTATATACTGTGGAGCAGCACATCTGCTTGCATAACATGCTTTGCTTACTAGCGGCTTATTTTTCGCACATTCTGCTTCTTGTCTGTGACAGATATCAACCTTAACTCTCCCAACAAAGGTCTGTTGTCGGATACCATGACAGACGTTCCTGTGGATAATACTGCTAGTGCAAGGACCTCTGCACCTGAGGGGCTGACTGATGCTGAGGAAGAGGAGTTAAGATCTGAGCTTGCCAAGGTAAATTGGTGCTACCATTTCTGTTTAAACTGTGCCTCCATATCTGTGAGAAGTAAGAGACAAGTAGTAATTCCGTTTGCTATAAGAAAGCTTAAGGGACACTAAATGTTTTAGCCTTCATCAGTGGTGTAATGTTAGTCTCTCCTCTGGAATGTAAGTCCGTCATTCCATTGCTTAAGAATAAAAGTAATTACTAACTTTGTAGGCTTTAACAATATGCTTTATTTTATGTTCCCCCTTCTGGTTTTGCTGCAGCAGTTAGCACCTTTATCAGAGTTTTCCCAACATCAAAGTTACAAGGAAAATGGTTTTCCACAAACTGAGGCTAAACAAAAAGCCATTTAATTTCAAGCTCCTTTCAGAATGAGAAAACAAGTGGAGTATGAGGGAGAAATTACTCTTGAATTATGAGGACATGGAGTTCCTTCTAATGTTCCTTCCCATGATAGGCAATGGCTTTGGATCTAAAAGCTTTTAAGATACTGCAGGTTTGCAAATTTACACTCAAATGCAAATGGGCAAATAATGAAGCTGACCTCTTTAAACGTCGGCCTATAACTTGCATCTGAAACAAAACAGGAAGTGAGAGCTACAGCTATTTTCTTGTAGTTCTTGAACTCACTGTAGAAACGTATTCTGATTCTTTGACTAGAATGCAATTTCAATAATGCAAAGCAGTCCAGATGTACTGAGTTGCTGTGGCTTGTTAAGATTGTTTGCTTCTGCCTTCACCTATTTTCTGACACTTACAGCTCTGATGCCACACAGGATTGAAACCAGAAACTAAGCCACAGGAATAGATGGATCTTAGCTTCTTAATAAAAACAAAGGAACAGAATTATAAAAATAAACCATTTTCCTTGTATGCAGGATTCTGCAGTTTTTCAGATCTGTAAATAGAATCTACTGTTAACTGAGGATCCAGCCATAGAAAAGGCTTCTGTGATTTTTTTTTTTTTTTTTTTTTGGTGACATTAAGTGGCAAGGAGGGTTATTTTTCTGGAAATTTTCCTAACTTAACCTCAAATTTTTTTTACCGGTGTCATACTAAAGTTAATCTGTCTAAAATTTTTAAATCAAATTTAATTGTGTCTATGGAATTTAGATTTTGTCTCACTTTTTTGTTAGCAGAGCTTCAGTGTATAAATGTATCAGATTTATATTGAGGGATCTGTGAAAAGTTATTGCCTATTTTTCTATGTTTAACCACTTTATTAAAAGTTGTGATCAAACTGAATTTCTGTAACACTAAGGCATGCTTCTAACTGGGAACCTGTCTTGTAGGTGGAAGAGGAAATTGGTACCTTGCGTCAGGTATTGGCTGCCAAAGAGAGGCACTGTGGAGAACTGAAGAGAAAACTGGGTTTGACCACTTTTGATGGGCTGAAGCAGAATCTGTCGAAGAGCTGGCACGATGTCCAAGGCTCCAATGCGTAGGTGTTCCCTGTGCCGTAGATTTAAATATATAACTCTGTAAAAAGTGAGGTTCCTCTGTGACCCTCTTAGTGGATAAAGGGTAAAGAAACTCACAATATTTGCTTGTCATAGTAAAATGTGACTACCAAGCAAAAAGTATGAGAAATCAGCACTTCTGATTCTCTGGGAAATGATTTGGGTAAAGCATCTTCTAATGAGTGCATGTCATAGTTCAGAGGCTGGATCATTTGGAATGGTCCTGGAGTAAGTACTTTCTTCTTTTTAAAGGTTGAAATGCTAACTATTGTTCAGTGTTTGTAATGAAAACCAGTATGTAGGTTCAATGGGGATCTGTGTTCCATTGCTCAAGCTTAATGCTAAGAATTCCATATTTTAGCAGGGATTGGAATTAGTTTTATAGTGCATAGGGCCTAGTGCATGTATACTCAGTACAGCTTACCTGATGACATACAGAAGTGAAGAGAAACAAACTGTAACTGAGCTCTAAATCGCAATGCCATAACTGCCCCATTTATTGTATCCTAAATGGCATATTCCTCCTGTGAGCTCAGGTGAATCATTACGTAATAGTTTTGCTATTAGAGAAGTTTGAGATCTCTCCTTTATTAAACAGAACAGTCTCATCTCTTTATATTTTTACACCTCTTGGAGTCCCTCTCCTGCCGACATAGTGCTGGTGCAGACAGTGCTTTTTGCTGGTTGAATTTATGTTGGCTGAGGGGGTGTCACCCCCTCCCAATCCCAGACTGACAAAAGTGGTAGTGTAGACAAAGCCTCACTGTTCAGAGAGAAGGGCACAAGGCGTTTCTAATATGTAGAAAACCACAGTTTGCTCAATCCCTGCTTAGGTCACTAGGTTGAGCCGTATAGGTAGGGCCCCTACCAAATTCATGGTCCATTTTGGTCAATTTCATGGTCGAAGGATTTTAAAAATCGTAAATTTCATGATTTCAGCTATTTAAATATGAAATTTACAGTGTTGTAATTGTAGGCACGCTGACCCAAAAAGGAGTTGTGGGGGGCTGCAAGGGTACTGTAGCGAGGCTTGCAGTATTGCTGTCCTTACTTTCGCTCTGCTGCTGGCGATGGCACTGCCTTCAGAGCTGGGCAGCTGGAGACCAGTGTCTGCTGGCCAGGAACCCAGCTCTCAAGGCAGAGCAGCCGCCAGCAGCACAGAAGTAAGGATGGCCTGGTATGGTATGGTACTGCCACCCTTACTTATGCACTGCTGCCTGCAGAGCTGGGCACTTAGCCAACAGCTGCCATTCTCCGGCCACCCAGCTCTGAAGGCAGCGCAGAAGTAAGCGTGGCAATACCATGATGCCCCTAAAATAACCTGGTGACCCCTGCTGTAATTTCCTTTTTGGTCAGGACCCCCAGTTTGAGAAACATTGGTCTCCTCTGTGGAATCTGAGTAGTATAGTGTAAAAGCATACGCAAGACCAGATTTCATGGTGGGTGATCAGATTTCACGGTCCATGACACGTGTTGCATGATCATAAATTTAATAGGGCCCTACCTCTAGCAGACTGCACCCAGGAACAGAATATAGTGAGTCACCTAAACGTCATGAAAAGATGTGAGATCATGGTTTAGATTGGCCAAGAGTCATTCCAGACTCAGTATCCCTGACTGGTACTACTAGTGATGAGACAGATTTTTTTTTTCTGTGTCTGGCAATATGAAGCACATGCAAACGAGGTGAGTTAAGAGCACCACCATTGACTGCCCTAGGAGTATGAACAAGAGGGAAGGGAAGTGTTGCAACCAAAGGAACTCTCTCTAATATAAGTGTTCTCATGTTGACTATAATTAGAATCTGAACTGACTGACAATGCCATCATGTGGGGAAGGACTTTCTTGCTCTACATCTTGCTACCCATTTCTTCTCCCCTCAGTCTCTGATTGTTGGCTGGTTTCAACATGTACCTTAAATCTCAGAAGTGTTGACTTTTCCTTATTAAATGTTCCCACTTTAAAATATGATTAATCACCAGATTTTTTGTTTCTAGTTATATGAAAACATCTGAGAAACTTGGAGAATGGAATGAGAAAGTGACACAGTCTGAACTGTGAGTTCCTCTGGTTATCAGCATCACCTACTTGCTCCTCACTCTATTCTCCAATTTGTTCTGCTTGTTCTTTTAGTCGTTAAGGGGTTGATTGTATGCTTGGGGCACAGTGAAGCCATGTTCAAGGCTCTTGCTTATTAACAGGGTACTTGACTTTCAATGGCTGCAGAGGTAATGGAAGCAAAAGATATTGCTGTCATCTCTTTAGCTGTCTGTTGCCATAGCTGAAGGAAAATTCCAATCAGTTACCAGGGCCACACTTTACATAAAATGAAGCATGAAATGTTAAGAATTACTGTTGTCTCAGCTAGCCCTTGTTAGGCAAAGTGTGAATCAAGTCCCATGCTGTATCAGAGTGAACCTTGCATTTCCTGTTCTAAAGCTAATCTGTGCTTTCTCCCCTTCACTCCATAAAAATCATAGCAAACGCTTTGGGGACCAGCTGACTGACTCCATTCTTCTGGGCACAAAGGTAGACAAGATGATTGGACGTGTTCAGTGCCAGGAGGAATGAGAGCCAAACAAACTTGGGCATATATGTATCAGCTACTGGTAGCTGCTACCATGTTAGTGTGACTTTGACAGTTTATAAGTAAGGGCCTATTGTTAACATGTTGGATGTCAGTATAGGTTAGAATGCTGTGAATTTTAGTTGGTGTGGTGTTAAGTAGAACTTCAATTACTAGCAGAAGTAGTTATTAAAATGCATTTCTTGTTACCTGGTCATCTGTCTTCAGAATATTTTCATTAGGTAGTATTAGGCATTCATTGATCTTAGTTCTAAAATAATGTAGGTTATGCATGTAGTAGAACTTCTAGCAATTGAGATTTTGTAAGTTTTTTGGACTTAGATAATTTCCTGTTAAAGATGAGGAAATGGAGATGAAAGTTACATGACTTGCACAGAGCCATGCAAGGCAGTATCAGAGCTGGAAATTGAACTCAAATTCATGGTTCCTATGCTCAGTGCTATATCATGCTGCAATGTAGCTGCTATATAGTGAGTAGACGGGAGGGAGTGGTTCCCCATAGGATGCAAAGTGGCAGACAGTACAACTTTGTTTGAACTGGCCTGATATCTGCTGTAGTCCTAGCTTAAATCTATGCAATTTCTTTGGCCAGCCACCATTATCTGAATAAAGAGGAAACCTGGGCTTGGATGTTTGCCCACATCTAAAAGAACAAAGTGTTTGATAATTCTTTCCTCTAATAGCCATCTCCTCCCCCTATCTATCACATGGGAATAGAACTTGTTTCCTTAAACCTCTAGAGGCATTAGTAATGTGTGGATGGTCCAGGAAGGAGAGCGTCTGTCTTGAAAGCATTGGCACCTTTTCTAATTTCCGTTGTATTTGTAGATATCTTTCAGCCAGCAGCACACTGGAGGACTGGAATGAAAAATTAACTCAATCAGAAGCGTGAGTGTTTTAACCTTTAGTGTAAACCAACTTTCAAAAAAGCACATTGTCACTAACCCTCTCTGCCCCAAGCTAACAATTTTCTGCCTTGACTAGTCCCATAAAGTATTACCGATAAAACCCTTTTATGTTTACCCAATAAATACACTTTTCATATTCAAGTCACTGATGTGACTCCAACTGTGGTCAGTAGTGACATCTTTACCCTCCAACAGCTGTCTACTGACCTGGGAGAAATGAGCTGATTCATTCCAATTTTTGGTGGATGGGGTCCATATCACTCTGACCACATTCAGAATTGGCGCTGGGTTTGTCAGTGTGACCTGACACACCATGGATTAAATAGACAGACTGAGCTATCTAATACCTAGATATGCTGAGGGATAGTAATGGGTCATTGTGATGCAGTATGCACTTTTTCCTATTTGGTGTCTGATCTCAGAATCAATATGGCTTCAGTTTCCAAGGCAGTCAGTATACCATTTTAAGAGCACCAAGTAAATGTTAAAAGCTTACGAACCCCACAGCTATCAAATAGCTCTTTAGTCACTCTTCAGATATTAAGCAATCCCTTCTATGGGTGCAGATTCCTCCTTTCCATGCTGTATTTAGGGTGTTAGCAGTGCTGCAGTAAAATCTAGGTCTAACCTGTGAGCTTAACTCATGTTAAAGCAGATTGTTACATCTCACTCCCCAGGAATCCTAGTAGCTCCTGTCTTCCAAAGATAAACTTTCCTTAGCTTGCATAATAGCCTTGCTGCCTATCATACTATGGGCAAAATTGCCTGCTTGCATAGTAGCTTGACTGCGGGATTTCTTATATAATTTGTTTCCTTGTTTGAAGCTGGATTTTTTGTTGCTGCTGCTTAGCTGACTGAAGTCTTCTTTGGAGTAAATGCTACCAGTAGATTATAAAAATTATTCTTAGCCCTCAAACTGCTTATTACATTTTTCATGTGATCTCCATTTGTACTGGACTGTAGTTGGGTGAATTATGAGAGGCAGATAGGATCTCCTTAATATTCCAATTTTGCTTAGATAATGGCAAATGTAGGTCATGAGTCCCTTGTAGCTGAACTCCCTTCTGTACACTGTGGTATGTAATTCAAGTTACCAGAAAAGAAACTGAATTATGTTAACTGCTGGCGTGTGTGTCAGCGTAAAGGTGGCTTCCTGTCACGGGAGCAAATGGAAGATTTTTTTCATTATGTACTAGTGTGTGTGTGTGTGTGTGTGTGTGTGTGTGTGTGTGTGTGTGTGTGTAAAAGTGTAACATCAGAACTTACCAGAGTGTGAGGTTCTACTTTCCAAGTAGACTGTCCACCTGCATTACAAAATGAGAGTAAACTGACTGTTCTGTTATTTGGTGATATCAAGCACTGGTCTTTAAACCCTAGTTATTACCTAAGTCAGTGAATAACTAACTTTCTCTGGTAGCATTTAATCAGAGTTCAGTCCATGAGTGTTTTCTCATAGAATAAGAAACTTCCTGTTAGATCTGTTCCTTGCAGTCATTGATAATAAATTGCCAGAAAACAGCAGTAGGAAGCCTGCCTATGTAGCTTGTTCAAGAGCAGTTTTTTTTACACCTAGAATAGTTTTTGCATGCCAGTCTTCCAGCTTGTCTTTCTCTAGCAAGCTAAACACAAATTTTCATCCCTTCCCACTTTATTTTAAATTTGTGTTTAGCTTGCTAGAGAAAGACATGGCAGATGAGGTAATATTTTTAATTGGACTAACTTCAGCTGGAGAGAGAGAGACAAGCAAAAACTTGTCTCTTGCCAACAGCAGTTAGTTTTATAAAAAAATATTACCTCAGTCACCTTATCTCTCTAATGTACGGTGACCAACACGACAACAACATTGTCTAGCTTGCTAGCATTCCAGTTGCCGGATAACATTCTTTCTAGTGCCAATCCACGCAGGAAGACTGGCATGCAAAAACTATTCTAGGTGTAAATGAGATGAGAGAACTGTCAGTGTCAGATGCAGATGTTCTGTGATTTCTGCTTTCTCTGTGTCTGACACCGGTAGCTGGATGAACGCAAGCAAGAGGGAGGTGAGGCTAGTAGGAGGGGGAGGATTTTATGGGTCTAGGTGTAGGCATTCGCTGTGTTGAAGGGATTTGTCCAAGAGGTGTGCAGTTCAAATGTGCTCTTCAGTCCTTGATACTTCTGGATACCAATTTGACACATGCAAAAACCACCTCTCTTCAGCAGCAGCATAGCGTCAGTTTTCAGGCTCCATACCTCACGACAGTTCATGCTTTTGGCTTGCAGATAGCAATAATCTGATGTGTTCTCCCTTTTAAGACCACTTGCATTCTGCACTGGCTGTAACTTGCAGTTGCCTTGCAGAGTCAGTTGCATAGAACATAATGGACCAGTTCGTCAATACTTCTTGCTTTCTGGTTACTTCCAGGTACAATAAATGTTTTACTTTGAAGCCCAGTATAGGTTAGGTCCTTGCTCTTTTGAGAGACTTACCTCTCTTCTTGCCTTTGACCTTAGCTGTTAGGGCTCTCAAGGTACTAGTCCTCATATTTAAATAACTGATTGGAATGGGAGAGGGAGATGACAGCGTACTTACTGAAAGGCCCTACCTCTGTTCTAGAAATTGCTGCCCTCTCTGCTGATCTGACAGTGCCTGACTTTGACCTGTTTATAGTACAGTTCAAGGCCATCTTTGTCTGGCTTGTGTGAAGTGGGATGGGGTGTAACTGGGCACATTTATCGTTTGAGCAGGGCTTGTAACTCCCAGCTCATGACATACCCGTACTAGCTCTGATGGAGCTAGTGCGCTAAAATTAGAACGTAGTTGCAGCAAGAGGGGCCAGCTTCCCCGAATGTGTACCTAGTGTTTTGGACAGGCCCATACTCAGGGTGGGTAGTCCCTTGCACTTCTTGGTTACGCTCTATTTTTAGTGCTTGAGCTTGTTCAGCGGTAGTACAGGTATTAGGCCCCCAGCTCAGAGTGTAGTCGTGCCCTTATTTGAGTGAGGATGGTGTCTTGGTTGTCCCTACTGGAGGCAGTCTACTTAAGTTGTTTGTTAAACTTTATTATGACTAAAGGGTTAACAGTAAAAATGTTCCCGTGGCTAATTACACTCTGTTTACTCTTGCATTTCTGTCAACTTGGGCAATGGAAATTAACAATGCATCTAACTCGTTAGTTGGATCTTTCAGATTCCTAATGCTGCGGTGTTGGAATCCCAAACATTGCAGCATTACTTTAAAAAAGGGAGTTTACATCTTAAACATGTGGACTGCTCCCGGTGCTCTAAATTTCATAAAAATGAAATATGGGGCCAATTTAAGGTTGTGTAATAGTGCATATGTGTCCACTGCCATAATAGTGATCTTTATTAATATGTGCAACCTGCTCTCTTAACTTGCATTGGAGCCCGAGGCCTCTCAATTTATGGGCATTACTGGAGTCCAAACATTAATGTGTGGTGTGATTCAATTCTTGTCACAGTTCTATTGGATAGCACTACTGAACAGTGTGACAGCCTGCTCTGGGCTGATGCCCAGTACCCAGGAGGGTGGGGCCTGAATTTCTTGTATTCCAAGGAAGTTTTGACTGTGCAGGTCAGATGTAAATTCATTAACTGCAATAGTGCCCGCAATCCTGTTTTAAAGCTAACAGCGTTCGATACCTATCTTTCACCCTCCAATCATATAATTACTACCACTTCTTACAAAACAATTTGTGCTGTGGAGAAGGATCAGGAGTGACGCTGGAAGACCTAGATGTTAGACATCCAATATCTTGTGGATTTTAAGTCTTTGTTCTCTGAATTTGGCGTCATGAATTTGTCAAATGACTAGATTACAAAATATGAATCATTTTTGTTGGGACTGAGTGGTGAAGAAGTAAAGCTGGTTCATTACTGAGCTTTGTGAAGTACTAGACGTGCAGTAACTAGTGTAATTGAGTCAAGAGGCCTGTTCACGTTACAGAATGTGGGTTGTTGGGCTTAAAAAGGCATAATTTAACAGGACTTCTTGGAATCTGGCTCAAAGTGCCATTGTGTTATCTCCCACACTCCCATCTGGAGAGAGAGAGAGAGAAATATAACTATCAGCCTAAATTGTCTACTTGAACATGTTGCTTCTTGCTTTGGTATTTGAGGGATGAGAGAGTAGTGGGTGGCTCTTACATGTCCTGTTCCAAAATACTCTAGCACAGTTTATGTAAGAAGGATAACTTTAGACTTCAATACTCAGGTGCCAGAAAACCCAGATTTAATTTACCTCAAATTTGGTGTTCCCTTGTTGGTGTATGTAGCTGATTTTTTTTTTTCTCTCAAGTTGAAGTTGCTGTAGATCTAGATGCTAGTTTCCAACCCAGGAGTAGCTTGGCTAGGATGCAGTTGTGCAAGTGGCTTAGCTTGTATTTGTTCACCTGTGGTCCCAGAGCATGACTTGAAATAGAAAGGCTCTGAAGTGCCTCTTCTCTCCAACCCTCTTATGAACTTTTCAAATATGTGTAAAGTCAAACCTATGTAAAGCTGTCCAAGACTTCTAATTTACCTGTGGGTAAAGGTAACTGATGGGGAAACTTTTCTAGCTATTGGTTCTAAGCTGCAATTGCAAAGATGATGCTCATTCTTGCAATTCTTATCTATTTCGTAACATGTCAGTATTACCAGTTTCTTCTTCCATGCTGAACTCTGTGACAGAAATGCTTTCTCTTCCCTCAGGGCTGAAAGTTTATGAGAACAATTACTCCCTACTGAAGGGGGCAATTTTTTCCTGAAAAGGAAGAGTGGGGAGCTATAAGCACTTAAAAAAACCCCAAACTGGAAATTTTGAAATGTTCACTGAAATATCTGATAATCAGATTTAATGGTTAGAGGAAACTGAAATATCAACATGGACTAAATGTGAAGAAATATATTAAATCTACTTGCCTTTTCTTGCTAAGATTCAAAGCCATAAGTACACATGAACCAGAAGAGTAGCTTTCAGCCATGTCAGTGCAACCTGCTAACCTAGTGCCCCTCTCTTTGCCTTGGCATCTTTTCCAAAATGCTCGCGGGTGCTTCTCACTCCACTACTTGTAATATTTCCCCTTACTAACCTTCAGTTGTTGAACTTCTTCCTGTTTAGTTATAAGAAGACTCAGGAAACCCTGTCCCAGGCAGGACAGAAGACTTCAGCTGCCCTTTCCAACGTGGGCTCTGTTATCAGCAGGAAACTTGGTGACATGAGGTAAGAGCTCTGTTCCACTTTCACTGTAGCACTGGAGTCCATGATTCATACAATGCTGAGGTTTAAGCATTTGGAATTCGTGACTAGTTTTTTTCCATTTTCAGTTCTGTGCACAGCAGTTAATGGCAAAATGAATCTGATACAGCTGTGTCATGTGATCCAGTATATGTCACTCAGGTTTTAATACATATTTTTCTAAGCTATTTCTGGTGAGAGCTCCATTCTCAGGAGTCCTTTCTTCATCACTTTCCCCAGAGTGTCTGTCTTTGGTGGTAACTTTTATCGCTTTAATTTTCAACAGTTCCCAGAACATACAAATATATGATTCTCTTGTCCCACAAACAGATAAAATATTGTAGTCTCCCCCATAATGGGAAGCAGTACCATATCGTTCCATTGCAGCTCATTCATCTTGTTTGAATAGTGGTGTTGAAAAGATTTGAGGGGAACCGCTTTCTGTTCTTCTGCAGGAAGATGGAACTCCGTGTTAATGCCAGCATAAAAAGTGAGAAAATGAAGTCCATTTCTTTGGCTCCATCGAGATGTAGAGAACCTCAAGGTGGAGAAAACTGGACATATAATATTATGCAATGAAAATGTGCATCAGTTCTCTGATGTATGGAAAGTTAATATTCCTTGCTGATGGGCACAACTACCTAGCACAGTGGGGAATGGGTATTGTGGGAAGGGGGGTTTAATAAGGGAAGTGACTCAGTCCAGATGTTTGTTACTAATATGGACTAGAACTTTTCCTTTCCATGTTCAGGGGCTACAGAAGTTTATAAACCCACTAATCTGGTGAAAGGGAACAGGAGGAAGTGTTTAAAGATCTAGAATCAATGTCATTTACCCCAGATTCTTATATCTTTTAGATGTGAAAGCTAGTATTAGATTGCATAGGTTTTAGACACTTGTATTAGCTACTGTACCAGGAAGGCTGCTAATATCTCACTGTGTAGCGGAGGAGGTAGCTCCCTGGGACAGCAGAAGGTGGCTTTAGAAACGATGGATAAGCCAGTATTATATTAGCCATTGGAGCACAAAACCAACTATATTTCAGCTGTCTTACGCTTAGATCTGGTGAATATTTAACCTCATAAATATCTCTCGTGACTTGAGGTTGTTATAACCAATGAAATAATGCAAGTTAGGAAATTAGGCATTCCCAGGCATTCATGTGCGATCAACTCAGGATTTCAGTAAGCACCATCTAGTATTGGTTTGACCTAATTTTGAGGGCAGGAAGTATAAGTCAATAAAACACCTATCTCAAAGGGATGCTGACAAAGTAATTTAGTTTCTTGATGAATTTCTTCCACTGAGCTATGAAAATGTGGTGAATCACTTTCTGCTAAATCTTTTCTAGCATTTCGTTTGGCGTGGATTGCTGAACTAGTCAATTTCTAGTTCTCTTGTACTAGCCCAATGCTTTTTGGGTTCGTAGCTTTGCAAAGGGAAGTTCCAAGTTAAAACAGTCTTCACTGAACTGAAAGAATTCCTAGGCAACTTAAGTTGACAGTATCTCTAACTCAGATGCATCAGAGGTAGTGTTCAAGTTCAAGGTCAGCTTAGAACTAGGGTTCAAACTGGTTTTAAAAAAATCCTCTAGATTTTAGCCAGACTTCAATTGAAAAATTATCCATTTGGCTTTGGATGTGGTGCTGGCTCTGATCTAAGTGCTCATATTGCACCCATCAGTATGGTGTCTAATAGGGAAACCAAACCATAGGGGCAGATTTGAGTCAGTGGTTCAAATGGAAATGGTTCAAAGGTCTTCAGAGGAACAATTGCAGTTTTAGCTCGTCTCTAAATATTATTATTGCCTGTGCTTGAGTCTTAGTTGCCTTGGTCTTATGTGATCATATTTAGTCCAAACCTTCATGCAAAACTAATATCTAGTAATGGTAGAGTGTAATCCCCTCTGGGGAGGAAGGGGGAAAAGAGTCTCAGGATGACATCAGCCATTCTTCTTAAACTCTGTTACCTGTGCATTAGTCCTAAGGGAGTTAAATGGTGCGTTTTTTGTAAAGCTGTACTTTACATACCGGTTCAGTGCAAAGGTATTGTGATCATGGTGTTCGTGCTAAGGTGTCAGAACAGCAAAACCCGACTTACTCCATTCTGTGCCAGAACTGTCTTGCATGGGCCAACGTAATGGGGAGAGAAGGTCTGTTAGAAGTCTTCCAGAGAGTTAATGACAGTGTACAGAAAAGAGATCCTGTAAAATACAGTATTTAACTTTTTCTCTAGAGTTTTTTGTAGGATATCAACTCTTCCCTGGACTCTGCATACATAGCTGCCTAATTTATTAAAATAATCTTTTAAATTTACTTTAAATTTATTTTTAAATTTAAGTTAACTTTAAACATAACATTTTACAAAATTCAGATGGGGCAGTTTCTTCATCACAGCTCTCATTCTTCCCAGAGATTCTCCTTTTCCTCTGTGGCTGGGAGTACCCAGGTGGTAAGCATTTGATGTAATCTCTGATCACATAGTACTGGATAGTCCAAATTTACTCTCACTGAGTTTACGTGGTGTTCCTGGAGTAGCAGATCTTGGTGCACATCTTCAGTAGCACCCAGGTTATGTGAATTGGGCAGAGAATTAGTCCAGTTTCTAACCTTTCTAGTGTGCATTTGACTCCTCTTTCCTACTAATGACCAGCAATTTGCATAAATCTTTTTTCTCCCATTTATTTTAAGGCAGCAGCAGACTGAAATGGGCAAAATGTGGTTCCTTTTGCCAGTGTCGTAAGTGCATAGTAAATGTGGGGGTCCACCTACCAAACATGCGGCTGTGGCAGAAGTGTGTGAATTCTGTCACCTGTAAGCCCAAACACTTCACAGTCTGATTGGGAGCATTTGTGCTACCACTAACCTGCCGTGACTAAACCATGCACAAATGTTGTTTGTTTAGCAGTGTGAACTTGTTAGTTCTCAATTTAACTCTGTAACCTTATTTTCCTAGAGCAATGCCGGTGTGTCCACATCAAAATACATAGGCTGTGTAGTATGAATTCATTAAGAAAAAGTGAATAGGAAAAGGTACACATTAATTGTAATTTACATTAAAGAAACTCCTGAATTTCCTATCTAAACATGCAGTATTAACATTGTGAAAACACCCTACATTAATGCAATTAACACTTTCTTCTTGGAAGACAAAATGGTGGGTCTGTGGGTAGCTTCTCTGTCAGAAATATATAACATCAGTCACAGCATTACCAAATAACTCAGCAGGATTTGCTGTGGATTTATGGACCTATAGTGGAAAACAAATGAAAGTAACCTTTGCTTCTTTCCCTTGAAGATTTAATAGCACTTCTTCTAGTCTTCCTCTATTGTGTGTTTAAACCTATATTGCTCTCTGTCTATACTTCTCTGCTGTCTTGAGAGAAAAAATAAGTCCTGAGACTTTCAATACAGATTGAATTGATATTTTTGGAGCAAAGTCTTCAATAGCAACATTCCCTCCAAATGGAACTGTAAACTGTTGGTAGTCATGATGTGATCAGAGATTACAGTGAGTGAGTTTGGTTTATTGTAGTGAGCAGTTTTCCTCTGAATGGGTGAGATGTTACTTATTTTCAATGAATCTCAGTGCTAGCCTTTAACTGTAATTGCTTGTTAGAATGCTCCTATGTCTTTATCTCTGATTGTCCATTCAGCCTGCATTTTTATAAGAAAAGGATCCAGACATTTATTTTCCCATCTGCTGAAAGGTTGAGATAACAGAAGGGGACACTGCAGACTGTTTGTCAGCCTTTGTTAGCAGCTGAAAAATGCAAGAAAAGGGGTAATAACATAAATGTGAAGAACGGTTGATCACAGTTCCCTTGTAAAACACGTTGCCGCTACAGAATCAAAATAACTTGTGTCCGGAGACATCTTGAGTACATCAGTTAGTTGCCATGCATTGCTGGATTGTTTGAAATCTAATAGCTGTAGAATTCATCGTGTTCAATAGTTAACCTGTGGTACTTGGAGTTGTCTATGTATAAGAGGACTGATGCTGCTAGTTACTCTGCTATATCTTCCCCAGCCACCTAATCTGTGAGACTAGTCCAGGGGTTCTCAAACTGGTGATTGGGACCCCTCAGGGGGTTGCGAGGTTATTACATGGGGGGTCGTGAGCTGCCAGCCACCACCCCAAACCCCACTTTGCTTCCAGCATTTGTAATGGTGTTAAATATATAAAAAAGTGTTTTTAATTTGTAATGGGGGTCACACTCGGAGGCTTCCTATGTGAAAGGGGTCACCAATACAAATGTTTGAGAACCACTACCTTAACATATGTTGGAGGCGAAGCCACAAAGCACGACTAACTTCTTGGACTTAGGTATAATCAGAGTTCCTTGTCCTCCATGGAAAGTTTTATCTTAACTGTGTAGCGAGACTACTTAGTTTCTAGTGCACCGCACTGCTGCAAAGATGAAGCTCTGGCTGTTACATTTAAATTATATAAAATAGAAAGAGAAATCAGAGTAGCTGCAGTGTTTCTTTGTAAATGCATTTCATGCCATCTCCATGTCCTCATCCTGCCTTAGACTCTTTTGTATTGGCAACATGTAACCATTGTAGAAGCTGTCACAGGCCTGGATGGGATAGTTTAGTCTTGGTGGGTGGAGCAGTTATGAGTTGGCACCCAAGAATGGGTGGAAGGCAGTTTGGGATTATGACATAAATTATAGTAAGGATGAACAGCTTTTGTTATCATACCCTCACTAGCCGTCTCTGCAGACTCCGGAAGAAAACAGTGCCTTGTCTTTCATTTGTTTCCAGTAAGGAGTATTCACAATAGCACTTTTAAATGAAAGCTTAGCGTGTGGCCGCTGTAGGGGGAAGAGGTGGGTTTTCGGTGTTTGCTAACTCTTTGTAAAATCCAGGTGTGAACAACATGTGGGTAAAAACCTTTTTCTGATGAAGAGAAGGCTTGAGCGTGTAAACACAGCTCTGTGGCAGGGATTAGCAGTGCCCTGGCTGTAACTTCTTACTGCAGACACTACCATTATTGATCTTTGCAAAACTTCATACTCAGTTCACATAATAGAAGATCATAGGATAAGAAATGGTCTTGGGCAGCTTTCTTAATTCGTCTTGAGGCAGATTTTGTTGTAGGGAGGTGGGCTTGCGATCTAAGGCATTTGTGTGCAAGACTTACGGGCAGCTAAGCAGGGCAGTCAGTTGGACATTGGGGCCTAACGAATATTTCACTTTTCTTTCCTGCTGCTGCCAATGGGTTCTCCCAGGGCTCATCCCTTCTCTCATTCCTTTAGGTAAGATGCTTTTCAGGGGTACTAAAAGAGGAGGCTTATTTATTTTTTTGCTAACCTTTCTTGGGGACACTGCAGACCATGTGGGGCCCATCTGTACTACTAAAACAGATTAATTAGGGAACTTGGTTGCAACAGATGCCCCTGGCCTGGCCTTACAATGAGATTGCAATTGGTCGTGAGAGTTGAACATAAATAATTGCAGTGCTGTAATTGAGTCCCTTGACTTGGTCATATTTGTGTGTATGGGGCTGTAGGCAATTTACAGCAGCTTTTTTATTTGATAGCTGACCACTCAGTGCGGTTCCGTACTCAGACTCACTGCATGCATCTTATACCTCTCCCTGTTACTCCTAAATTCTGAGAATATCCTGCCTGTTAAAATTAAACCCTGATTAACAGAGTAACTTGGTACCAGAAAGCCAGTCATGGACCTTCTCAGCTCTTTTTTGTTGTTGTGCCTATGCAACATCTCTTCTCTCTGAAATAAAAATAATCTAGTCCTGGATCTTGGGCCAGATACCTTCTCTTGATGCTCCTGGGCATAGCGTGGTGTTGAAAAAGCTTTTCCTAAATTAAACTTTTCTGTGGGAGGTTTGGCTCTTTGTATTGACATAAGCAAATCTGTCAGCAGTTGAAGCACAAAGCCTCCTAAACACCATTCACTCTGTCCATATCTTGCATTCTTCAGTTAGAGATACTCAGGCTAACTATCCTATAACTGCAAAACTAGTTTGGGCTGCGGTGTGTCAAAGGGCGGGGGAGAGGGGATTTTGTGACTTACTTCTATTGCCTCCGCTATTTGCAGCAGCCTTAAATGTTGTTGGGAACAGTAAGTGTTTGGAAATTGTGCAAGACCTAACCATGCATGCTGTCGATGTCTGTTTGAATTGTCTAACTCTTCCTTTTCCACTTTTAATGCTTCTGAGTAGCAGCTATTCCATTCGCCATTCGATAAGTATGCCAGCAATGAGGTAACGTAGCAAATATCTATCAAAGTGGGAAGGTGGGAGGCATAGTTGATTCCAACCCACTTCTAGGGACTTCAAATTCAACTTTTATTATGTGTATTGAGACTGTTATCTTCAGTTGACCTCTAATGTGCATTGTGGGGTAATGTCTCCTGCAGCCCCACTAGTTCAGGGCTTTGAGGCCTGTTGCATAGGTTTATTAGTGGCTATGTTAGACTCTCTCTCTTATGAGGACTCAAGTGAAGTGTTGTAACCCTGCCAAAACTCAAATTGCAATTTTATTATTTTCAGAGGTCCCTGAAGAGAATTATGATCCTTTTGTTAGCATTTCAATACAGTTGTAACTAGTAGTGCAGATGACATCTCTGACCTCCTGCTATATTCCTGGTTTACAAGCTAATGGTCCAGCATGCCAAAATACCCTGACTTTTGCAGTAGAACAATGTCTTCCTTTTGTGGTAAAATCGTAACAGTGTAGAGCTCAAAGGGACCTCAAAAGGTCACCTAATCCATCCCTCTGTGCTAAGACAGGACCAGGTATATGTACACTATCGCTGACAGGTGTTTGCTCACCTGTTAAAAACCCCGAGTGCAAGAGATTACACAACCTCCCCATGTAACATCTTCCAGAATTTAACTACCCTTATGATCACTAGCTACTGAAGAAATTATAAACTGATTAAGAAGTCTGACTTTTCTTTACAATAAAATGTTTAATTGGAAACTTCGGTTATAACATGTGAGAAAAATGTTCTCTTAGTCGTCCTTTGCATGAGTTTACTTTATTTGGGATAGTATAATTTCCCGGAACAGAAATGTACCTTTTGTGTCTTCATCTTCATAGGAGTTAGCAGTACAAATCCTTTCCACATTTAAGTAATCTCTACGAAGTTGAGAAGCTTAATCCTGTAGTTTACAAGTCAAAACTATCCTTAAAGCTGTTCATTTTCTAATAAAAACTTTAGCTAAACTTCAGAATTTAGCAGAATCTGGTATAAATTGTAATCTCCGTTCCCACACATGGGGTTGAATGAACTGTATGATGAGAGTAGAGCTGGGCAAAGAGTGTAGACCCTTTTCACTTGTTCACATTCTTAGACGAATTTTGCTTTGTTTGTACTCGCACATATTGTGTTTCTGGCATACTAAAGCAGGTAAGTTTGTTGTATGGGTGCAAATGTTCAAAATGAGTCTTGTGTGCAAGTATGTCTAGGAACAGAAACTGAATTCTGTTCTCATGTGAACATTCTTGCTAGAAGAGCTTGTGCACTCAAGGCAACAATTCCATGTGATATATGTGCTAAATCATAACTCTTCAATACAGACAATACAGACTACTACTCCTGAAACATTTGTAATCGTTCTGTAAGCGGAAAGGCTAAATTTATCAAACAGTGGGTTAAAATTAATTGCTCACTTCTAAGCTTCAGTTCTCATACCACAGGACACACATCTCTCCCACTAACATAAGTGACTACTTCTGTCATGTGGTCAGAGAATAGAGTCCCAGGTATTCTCCTGGGGTTATAACTCTTAATGTTCCATTCATCTCTTGCACTCCGGAGAAGCCCTTCCTTTTCAGTCTAATAGTAGGTATTGGAGAAAGCTGAATGACTTTTTTCAAGCCTGTTTAAAATGTTCAGCTTCACCTTTGGACTAAAAACGTGGCTTTCTTACATAAACAAGAAACTAGTCCTATGTCTGTGAGGCTTTCCCCTCCTCCCTAGTAGGTAATCGGTTAACTCAACGGAACTCAGACTGCCTTTTAGGTTTTTAGCTTGAGTGGCCTGTATTCAAACAATGGGAAAAATATACTGTGGTATAAGTATCCAGACCTTGCTGTATGCCAAGTATGGGATGTCTAATGCAGTTGGTTAGTTAGGCCTTGGCTACACTGGCACTTTACAGCGCTGCAACTTTCGCGCTCAGGGGTGTGAAAAAACACCCCCCTGAGCGCTGCAAGATACAGCGCTGTAAAGCCTCAGTGTAATCAGTGCCGCAGCGCTGGGAGCCCGGCTCCCAGCGCTGCAAGCTACACCCGTAAGGGATGTGGTTTACGTGCAGCGCTGGGAGAGCTCTCTCCCAGCGCTGGCGCTCCGACCACACTCGAAACTTCAAAGCGCTGCCGTGGCAGTGCTTTGAAGTGCAAGTGTAGCCATACCCTAAGGAACTTTCACAGGCTTGATGTTCTCAGCCTGTTCAATTCAAACTAAAAACCAGTTGTTCCAGTAGCTTACCCCTTTTGACTTGACTTTACCTTTTCTCCTTTAAGGAACTCTACGACCTTCAAGTCATTTGAAGACCGAGTTGGAACCATAAAGGTAACTGTCTGTTCTCCTGTTGCTAAACTCCCACTTATATCCATGCTAACCAAATCCCCATGCAAGAGAGTCTGTGTGAAACTAGCTTAAAACTGTCAAAGGGACACTAGTGCTTACAGAAAACTTCAGGGGTAAATTGCTCTTCAGAGCCCCTGTTCTTAAGAATGTGCAGTCTCTAAGGCTGATAATTGGTAATAGATTAACCGGGGGAAAATAACTTTACTATATGTCAGTACACCCCTTGGAGAAGTGGTAACTGTTGGCACTGAGGACACAAGACCAGTGTCATTCTCTTGTCATCTTCAACATTTTTTCTTCCTTTTGCAGTCCAGAGTGGTGGGCAGCAGGGAGAACAGCACTGACCCCCACTCTCCCACAGGATCTGGCGACAAGCCCCCCCAGGACAACGCTCCTTTCTAATCCCTCGGTGTGGCTTTTTGCACGGCTGTGCACAACTGCAGGAGCCCCACTAGTTCTTCACAACAGCAACAGCGTGCAAATAAAGGAAGGGGGCAGTTCTCATTCTGAAGAGAAGTATCCATACATCCATACACAGACATTGCTGCTGGAGTCAAGTAAAATAAAAACAATGTTTTGTACACAAATATTTTACACTAAAGTTTGTAGATGAAATGTATCACTGTGCTGTCCTTTTGGGAGAGCAGGTAAAATGGAGTTTACTCATCCTAGTCCAGGAATAGAATTTCTGATGCTAAATGTGAATTTCTCACTCAGTGATAAGCTGTTTGAGTAGGCAAAATTGTTTCTTTAGGCAGGGTGGGAAGAGCAAATATGGAAGAAGCCAACTGCATGGGAAACGCATCTTCCATTTCTGGCAACAGCCCTCTGTTCTAAATTATTTATGAAGAGAAGTAGTTCTCAGTCTCCCATCCTGCTCTCTCCCACTACCGCAGAGGTGCAGGGCCAGAGGGTCATTGAAAATTTTCTCTTGTTAATATGGGAATGGGGTAAACAGTCATTTTCTCTGGGCTCCCAAAAAGGAAACTGTATAGCAGCTGCCTAGTTGTTACACTAATGCTCTAGCTTTAACAGAACTAAAATCTTTATTTTTAAATGTAATGAATTTCAAAAATAAAAGCTAAGTGAGAGAGCTTTAGCATCATATAGGGAAAATAATACCTTGGACTCTGAAGTTGAATCGCAAGCCTTACATCACCTTATGCTTTATTTGTTTATAATCTTTTTATATAGAGAGAAATGTGAGAGTTACAAAGTTGGGATTGGAGCACTGGAGTTTTGCATCATACAATAGTAGCAGCATGCCTGTGTGCCAGTTATTGTGTTCATTTCAATGTGCACTCTGTTGCCTGCGTATAAAACTTGCTTCTCTGTTCTTGGGTGTATGGCTTCGTCATCCTTTAAGGAAGAAGCTCTGAAGGCAGGTTAGAAAAGGACAAAGCTCTGTCTCTAGCTATGTGGGCACTGTACTGGAGAATCCTGTCTCTACCCTGCCATTGTGCAGGTGGTTCAGTTTGGAGGGTCCTAAGTATGATGGTACATTCTCCTGACTAATATCTCCACCCATAATCTTTCTTTACAGTACTTGCAGAGAATCCTGGAGACTAACTTATTCCCCAAGTGTCTGAATGTTTTGCTATTCTGCTGTCCAACACTCACTCAGGAGCCGTAGAATGAAAGGTTACTCTGTGGTGGCCTGATCTTATTCTAGGCAAAGGTGCCTCCACGTGAAAACCTAGAGTGAGCAATTCTGTGCCTTAGAGGCTAAGTGGGACTTACTCAGGTCTTTAGGTTTGCTTACATACATATCACAGTAGTTCCTCTGGTTTGAGTTCCTCTAGGATAAAATTTTTTTTTGCCCTTCTCTAGAGAAGCAAGTTTTGACATTTGAATTTGTTGATCATAAACCTCAATAACCACCCTTGTTCCCCCATTTTGCAGGTGGTGGGGGGGATGCATACTATGAAAAATTAGAAGGCAGTTGTGATAGGAAGTAGGTGGAATGTAGAGTGTCATTTACCAGGTTTTATTGTTTGTGGCTGAAATTACCCTCAATGTCGGGGAAACAGTGTCAGTTAAAGGCGGGACTGCTGGAGCGTAGATATTGAACTGTTTCTCTTTACAGATGAATATTGAGGAAATTTGTCAATAAAGCTTTCCATTGGGAAACAAATTAAATGAATTTTTGGTCCTGCATTTATACTTAGAAATCTAAATTAGTAAGTTCAAAGGGTACGAACCTATCAAGGGCATTATCCAACTAGCAGAGTAATTTGGGGAGGGAGGCTTAAGTTGGTGACTTCTATGTAATGCATATCATTCTGGCCACTAGAAGCGCCTGTATGTATTACGCTTTAGCTGATGAACCGGTACCTCTTGTCTGGTACTTCACTATAACAGCCACTGGCAAACATCAGTTGACACACACAGTATGCTTCCAGGACCTTTTTATGCAAAACTGACTGAAGGAGGCAATAGGGGGACTTGCATGCAGCTTAAAATTGGAGGAGCTGGCCCCTGTCAAGTGGAGAGACTGGAGCCAAAAGGAACTTAGTGGAATGGTATGAGCTGACAATTTCGTTATGCAATGAATGAGCAGAAAAGAGGTCAGTACATGGTATCGTCTGAGGCACAGAGCAGAACATATTTTCTGCACAAAGCACAGTAGGTGCCAAAGCAGGAAAAAATCATTCTAGTACAGTACAACTTCCATGGGAAACTTTGGGCCTCTTTTTGGGAAGAGAAAAGGTGCAGGAGCATTGAAGGATGCTAGTGCTGCATTAAAAATAACATGTAAAAATTATCAATGCTTGTCTGCTTTTCCTGACTACTGTACCCCTTTCAGGAGTCTGATTACTTGCATACCCCCACGTTTCACCTCACTTGAAAATTATTTGCTTAGAAAATCACAGACATAAAAATACAGAAGTGTCACAGCACACTGTTACTGAACAATTGCTGACTTTCTCATTTTCGCATACAATTTGTAAAATCAATTGTACTTAAATTTTTCTAGTGTATAGTATGTAGAGCAGAATAAACAAGTCGTCATATGTTTGTACTGACTTTGCTAGTGCTTTTTATGTAGCTTGTCATAAAACTAGGCAAATATCTAGATGAGTTGATGTACCCCCTGGAAGACCTCTGTGTACTCCTGGTAGAGAGCCACTGCTGAAGGCGACGCTGGCAAGGTGTTAAAAAGCTGTAGGCCAAAAACTGACTCGGGGGGGCTGAGCCCCAGGCTAGTTCTTCAGAAAGGTCAGATCACTCTCATACCCTTGCCTACTGCCTTCAGTTGTACGTGGGAGTTTCTTCATTCCCTCTGGGAATAGTTTAGAAAAGGGGGGAGGTTTTTTAAACTTCCTCTTTCTGTTCTCCCCACTGGAATGAGCCAGAGTAACCAAAGTTAACCTACTGTACATTCCACTGCCTAAAAAAGCTCCTCATTTTAACTCTTAACCAGCTAGGTCTTGAATGAAAACATTCCATGCCAGTGTGCTTCTAGGGCTGTGGCGCTGTCATTGCATGGGGAGTGTCAGTTGTTTCCTATCCTAGCCATTGATTCGTCACTGCTGTCCATCTCATTGAACTGCTCCTATTGGGAATTTATCTCAAATACATCACTCTGCTAGAAATGTACACTAAAGATGAATTGAACTTGACTTTAGCTTCCTTCCAATAATTCTTCCTCAACCTTAGTTTCGGCTTCTGTCCCATATTTGAGCTTTGGCGGCAGCAGCAGCATTGCTGAAAGTTCTTCAAGCCAGAGAAACTTGGAATATGGAAAACCAGCAGCTGAAACACTGGCGTAAATTTTTAGCATGATAATCCTGGAAAACAGCTTCTTGGAAACTATGTTGACAGTCATGTGTGACTTAAGCAGTGCAAGGAAAGGGGAAATTCTGACTGTGATTTAGTCTTGAAGTGCTCCAAAGGCTGCACGACCTTTGGAGAAGGATGAATATGGAGTAGACGTGTTTCAGGGAAAGACAGTGGAGCTCTGTGACCTCATAGGGAAATATTTTCTCCTTTCAGAGAGCAGCCAGGTGGCTGAACTGGAGACTTTCATTTGCTGACCACAAAAACCGTTTGTTTTGATTCATTTTTGCTGCCTGACTTCCAAACATGAGGCCACATCCTATCATGATCCAGTCATGCAGCCCCTGATGCCATCCACATGAATTGTGAGCAAGGGTCATGAGCATAATATTGTTGAAAGCACTTCAGTCTGCAGATGCTGATTTCTTTGGTGGTGTAGAAAAGGTGGATGGAGGGGAGACCCAGAGCACCAACTCATTTTTCAATTTCATTAAACTGTGGCTTGACCAGCTACACACAAGGTGAAAGAGTAAGAACGTCAGCCCCCTGTGTTGTCAGATGTGGTTTTGACCTGCCCAGGATGGAGTTAACACACAGGATTTGAGGTTTGATCCCATCTGTCTGTTTGGCACTACTGCTTGTATTTGATCTGGTGATTGGTTGGTACATAATGCAGTGCCATCTCCTTTCTCCCAGGGTCAAGTAGAGCTTTTCCCACTGCTCGTCTTTTAATTGGTGGTAATTTGAAGAAATAATCATGAACTTCGTTGTATTTTGGACACTGCAGTGAACAGGATTTGGCCTGTTTTCTCCAGTTCTCAATGTCCCCACCTAGCCATAAACTATCAATATATCTTTCTCATCCAAGGTCAGGCAAAGAACTTATCAGTCCCGGGCACATCTCCTTGCAGGCTGAGCAATAATGGAAGGATGTTTGCTTTTCCACAGCTGTTCACTCAAGGATTATAGTTGAAGACATTTTATGGCAAGCCTGGACTGTCAGAGTGAGGGCAGGAAGCAGATTCCAAGCAGAGAGTACAGCTCCTAAGGGGCAGCTGCTGTAGGTGCTAGCACTGATGGGAGAAGAGATTTGTGTTTGTACAATACCTCCATCAAAAGATCTTAAAGTGCTTTACAAACACTCATAAACTCTGATTACACCTGTGTCATTAGGAAATTGTCCTCGTTTTGCAGAAGAGGAAATGGGACTGCGGGCCACATCTTTAAAGGTATTTAGGTACCTGCCTCCCATTTATTTTAATGTGAGTTATGCACCTAATTACCTTTTAAAACATACACTACACAAAGCCACATATGTGTACCCTACATAGAATATTAGAATGGCCCTACTGGTCAGCCCAAAGGTCAGTCTAGCCCAGTATCCTGTCTGACAGTGGCCAGTGCTAGGTGCTTCAGAAAACAGAATCAGGGACTCACCAAGTGATCCATCCCCTGTCGCCCATTCCCAGCTTCTGGCAAACAGAGGCTAGGGACACCAGCCCTGCCCATCCTGGCTAATAGCCATTGATGGACCTATCCTCCATGAATTTAACTAGTTCCTTTTTTTAACCTGTTTTGGTCTTGGCCGTCACAATGTCCTCTGGCAAGGAGTTCCACAGGTTGACTGTGTTTGTGAAGAAATACTTCCTTTTATTTGTTTTAAACTTGCTCCTATTAATTTTGTTTGGTGACCCCTAGTACTTGTGTTATGAGAAGTAATAAACAACACTTCCTTATCTACTTTCTCTATACCAGTCATGATTTTATACACCTCAATCATATCTCCCCTTAGCCATCTCTTTTCTAAGATGAAAAGTTCCAGTCTTATTAATCTCTCCTCATACAGAAGCCGTTCCATACCCCTAATCATTTTTGTTGCCCTTTTCTGAACCCCTTTTCCAGTTCCAATGTATCTTTTTTGAGATGGGGTGACCACATCTGCACGCAGTATTCAAGATGTGGGTGTACCATGGATTTCTGCAGAGGCAACATATTTTCTGTTCTATTATCTATCCCTTTCTTAATGATTCCCAGCATTCTGTTCGCTTTGTTACCACTACAGTGCTAGCTGCATCTTTTCCCCCTTTCTGGTCTGTGTGTGCTCCCCCAGTCAGCTGGCAGGCCTCAAGTCTAAATGCCCTGTGGTGGAAATCTGCATATCTCCTACTTTTAGACCAAGCCCTCGGCTACCACACCCTGTGTACTAACTTTGCTTTCCTAGTAGGTCTGACTGGGTGTGGTACCTGTAGTTCTTTCTTGTCAGTCTGTGACCAGTGGTATTCAGTGACAAAAGAGTCATCTTAAAGACAAAATACTGTTTCAATGGTAGGAACAAAGCATTTAGAGAGAATTTTAGAAGACAAACTACACACGTCCATCTTCCCTTGTGGCATGTCCCCCACTGATGACAGCCAAGATGCCCTTCCCCCCCCCAAGGACCTGTCTGTCAGTCTGATCTGACTGAACAACTTTCTGCTCTCCCTCTTTTAATCTAGCCAGAGTTCCTTTGTTCTTGTGACTTCCTAGGCATTGGCTCCAGTCACCCAAACAGGTTCTGTAAATTGGCTGGAACTAGGCAGTAGAATGTTCAAAGCTAATAGTTCAGACATTAAGAACAGGAGTACTTGTGGCACCTTAGAGGTTAACATTTATTTGAGCATAAACTTTTGTGGGCAACAGCCCACTTCATCAGATGCATAGAATGGAACATATAGTAAGAAGATGTATATACGAACAGAGAACATGAAAAGGTGGAAGTTGCCATACCAACTGTAAGAAGCTAATTAATTATGATGAGCTATTACCAGTAGGAGAAGAAAAACTTTGTAGTGATAATCAAGATGGCCCATTCCAGACAGTTGACAAGGTGGTGTGAGGATACTTAACATGGGGAAATAGATTCAATTTGTGTAATGACCCAGCCACTTCCAGTCTCTCTTCAAGCCCGGGTTAATGGTACACCTCTACGCCGATATAACACTGTCCTCGGGAGCCAAAAATCTGACCGTGTTATAGATGAAACCGCGTTATATTGAACTTGCTTTGATACGCTGGAGTGCGCGGACCCACCCCCCCAGAGCGCTTCTTTACCGTGTTATAACCGGATTCATGTTATGTCGGGTCGTGTTCTATCGGGGTAGAAGTGTATCTAGTTTGCAAATTAATTCCAGTTCAGCAGTTGCTCCTTGGAGTCTGTTTTTGAAGCTTTTCTGTTGCAAAATTGCCACCTTTTAAGTCTGTTACTGAGTGATGAGAGGTTGAAGTGTTCTCCTACTGTTTTTTTAATGTTATGATTCCTGATGTCAGATTTGTGTCCATTTATTCTTTTGCGTAGAGACTATTTAGTTTGGCCAATGTACATGGCAGAGGAGCATTGCTGGTGTTTTCTGAGGAGTGGTTTATTTTGAGCCATTGTTCCCTTTCTCCACCTCCCCCCAACAACTCCTTCATTAATCTAAATCAATATATTCACACAGTAAACATCCCAATAACCAGGTCACCATACCATATTCATAAATTATTGCAGAGCAGCATCACTTCTCTCACTCTCTCACAGGGGTGGGGGTGGGGAGAATCTCCTCATTCCCATTCCTTTGGTTTTTTTAAACATGATTGTTTCTTGTGCTTCCATTTAATGGTCTGCATTTTAGCTGGGGTGGATATGTATTCCCAGCAAAGCTTGTCAGAGTCGGGGGCTAATATTACCAGATTCGATGTCTTTTAGTTTCAGCTGATATTTCCTCCCACACTGCTGTTGACAGCAGTGAGCCTGCATCTTGGACCCCCTTCTACTGCGGAGAAGGCGCCACTTTCACAGCAGTTGCTGTATTTTTTTTCATTGCATCACTTCACAGTTGTAAGGAAAATGTTCATGGTGCAAAACTCGGGGACTCAATCTAATGTGCAGTATTTCTGACGCACCTACCATTGGGGCATTATTGCAATGGTATCTATTTACTGTGTGCCTCAGGCCAGGAGTTGTGATCTTGGGCCTCCATCGATGCAGCTAGAAAAGCAGACAAGATTACAGTAGTTGGATGGAAAATATTTTAGCTCCCTGCCCCTGCGAAGATCAGCAACTCACATAACAAAGATGTATCAAAGATTCATCTCAACCAGGAGAAGTAGGTACTTCATAAAACGAACGAATAAACAAACAAAAAGTTGCAGTGTCTGAACTGAGCTTTCATAGAGAAATAACTCAGGAGAGCAAAGCCTGGTTTCTTTCCTGTGCCAGTATGAAATGTAAATTCACAGTGTTGAAATGCAGAGTCCTAGAACCAGGAGTTACTACACTCATCCACCAAGGGCTGCAGAGATGGGAAACGGGAAAGTGAACAATCAAAGCAGGGTATGGCTGGATTTCCAATGGGCTGGTTTGTAACTTCAGTTTTCAACAAATCATCCCATTCTGAGAATGTTTTTAATAATTAAAACACAAGGACATTAGTAATTTATAAGCAAACTCCACCATGTATTGCAACGGTCCCAGTAAAGCAAAAGGCAGATCAAGAAATCTGATTTTTCTTTTCTTTTAACTTCCAAGTGTCAAGTCTTCTGCAGTCAGTGGAGATGATAAAAATTTATCTAGGTTCTTACCCTCAACATGGTGTTCAGATTTGAAGGACCAGAGAGAGACACAAAAAATGATTTGGAGACATCACTGAGCCATGTCTATTAAAGGGTAGGAAATTAATAACTAACCCCCCCTTAC
The DNA here is from genome assembly GCF_025201925.1 of Gopherus flavomarginatus. Classification (NCBI taxonomy): domain Eukaryota; kingdom Metazoa; phylum Chordata; order Testudines; family Testudinidae; genus Gopherus; species Gopherus flavomarginatus. The sequence goes on along the minus strand of NC_066627.1, from coordinate 48,817,659 downwards.
TAATCTGGCTAGAAGAGGACAAGGGGATATGACTGTTGTGTATAAAATAGTGACAGTTACAAAGGCAGCTAGACCTTTTGCTCCTCCTGTTTGTCTGATTCCAGCTGCTGAAATTAAAAGGCAACAAATTCCAAGCAGCTAAAAGGAACTACTTTTTACATACACAACTTGCAATTAAGTGTGAAATTTACTACTCCATGCTAATGTTAATGCAAATATTGTTTGAAAAAATAATTTGATATAAATAATAGCAACTCTATTTTAGACTAAGGAGAACAAAATTACAGAGGCCATCCATCTTCATGCTTCAATGGATCAAGAATGGGAGCGAGGCCCAAATTAAAACTTCTGGAGTGTAAGCAATTTGGAGCAGGATCACATCTTTGTTTGTACAGGGTTTGTTTCCCCTAATGCACTGAGGACCTCATTCTGTTGGAGTCTCTGGATCCTATAGGAACAGAAATATTATTGAATAATAATGAAGTATCTTCCATTCAGGAGCAGGCCGCAGTTGGAGACAGGATGGACCATGTATCTGTCCCAGCGTGTGATCAATTCAAGGAATACTAATGAGTGTGTACAGGTGTCTCTTCACTTATTTAGAGCACTCTAAGGTGACAGAGTAGCTCAATTCTACTTGGTGGTTCTTCAGTGCATACCAGGATAATGGGCATATTCCCATTGATATATTGAAAGAATGACACTACTGCGGTATAACAGGATTCAGCCTGTTTATTCTGTTAGTAAATGCATTATAATATATTTCTTAAAAAGGTGGGCCAGAGTAGTCAAATGGAAAAAAAGCCAGTTAGAACTGTGAACGGCCAGAAGTTGTGCTAATGCATATAATGTGGAGATGTCAGCAAGCCTAGATATCAGAGAATCAAAGATATATATAATTTGAAGGGACCTCAAGAGGTCATCTTGTCCAGACCCATGTGCTGAGGCAGGACCAAGTAAACCTAGACATAGGTACCAACTTCCCTTCTTTTCTGTGGATGCTCGACTCCCTTCTGCCTCTAGCCTCGCCCCCACTCCACCCCTTTCATGAGGCCTGCCCCTGCCTGCCCCTTCCCCAAAGTCTCGGCCCCCTCCCTGTCCCTATTCCAACTCCTTCCCCAAATCCCCTCCCTGGCCGTGCCTCTTCGCCTCCTCCCCTGAGCATGCCATGTTCCCGCTCGTCACCAGCCCTCCTGGAGCATGCTAACAGTGTGTTTGGCAGCGGCTGGGCAGGAAGTGCTGGGAGGTAGGCGGAGGAGCGGGGACGTGGTGCACTCGGGCGAGGGGAGCTTGGCTGCCGGTGGGTGCAGAGCACCCAGTAATTTTTCCCCGTGGGTGCTCCAGCCCTGGAGCACCCACAGAGTTGGTGCCTGTGAAGCTAGACCATTCCTGACAATTGTTTGTTCAGCCTGTTCTTAAATCACTGGTGACGGGGATGCCGTGAGCTCCCTGGAAGTCTATTCCAGAGCATAACTATCCTTATAGTTAGAAAGTTTTCCACTATATCTAACTAAATCTCCCTTGCTGCAGATGAAGCCCATTACTTCTTGTCCTACCTTCAGCAGGCATGGAGAACAATTGATCCCCGTTCTCTTTCTAGCAGACCTTAGCGTATTTAAAGACTGTTATCGGGTCCCCCTTCAGTCTTCTTTTCTCAAGACTAAACATGCCCAGTTATTTAAACTCTCCTCCTAGGTTTTCTAAACCTTTTATATTTTTTGTTGTTCTCCTCTGGCCTCTATCCAGTTGTCCACATCTTTCCTAAAGTATGGCATCCAGAACTGGACACAGGACTCCAGCAGAGGCTTAACAATGCCTAGTAGAGTGGAGGTACCTGCCATGTCTTACATACAGTCCTCCTTTAACACATGCCAGAAAGATATTAGCCTTTTTAGCAACTACATCATAGTGTTGGGCTTATATTCAATTTGTGCTCCACTACAGCCCATATCTCCTTTTCAGCAGTACAACTGCCTTGCCAATTATTCCCCATTTGGTGTGTGCGCATTTGATTTTTCCTTCCTAACTGTAGTGTTTTGCATCTTTGCACTTGTATTAATTGATCTCTTAAGGAGTAATAAAGGGCAAACTGGAACTGAATGGGAAGGGTGTCGATATAAAATCGTAAATGAAGCATATTCCAGGAAAAAATAATCTCCCTTTTACCTGCTCCTCTAATGTGTTCTCCATCTGAACTCCACATGACATTGGTGTATGGTGAATGCTAAGCCATTAAAGCAGACTTAAATGGAACCAGTTGGTGTGATTTTGGGAGGTGGCTTGAAAGTGATATGTACATATGTCACTGGCACCACATCCTCCATCAGGCAATGTCCCACTTTGAGGAGAAGCATCTTGCCCTTAAAGCTAAAAAGGGAGAAAGAAGGAAGGAAAAAGAAAGAATTTATCCCAGCAGGCTGCTGACCCATCAGGAAGTATCTGTACCTATGGTGGGAAGATCTGTGGTTCCAGGATCAGACTCCTGAGTCATCTCAGGACCTGTATGTAAATCTGTGGTAGAGATCATCCTCGAATTGGGGATCGCTGATGATGATCTATCTCACTGATCTCATTTCTCAAAACTGAATCACTTTTGCTCAAATTTAAAAATATGAAATGCCTGCTGAGACAGAGAGAAAGCATGAAATATTAGTTCCTAACAGTTAAAGTTTGTTAAAGTTGAGACCAAGAACTTAGCAAGACTCAGAATGGGACTGGACATTTATATGGATAACAAGAATATCTAGAGCTCCTATAAATTATGCTAACAAAAATTTTGGAAGGGATATTAATCTTTGTGGTTCAGGGCTTAAACTGATCCCTAATAGAGATTAAGATGAGATCAATGTGGGGATCTGATTATCCCACATCTGCTACTGCAGAGTTCTTACATCTTCCTCTGAAGCAGTAGGAATATGGAGGGCAGAGGCTGAAAAAGGACAGGGCAGAATGGGGAACAAGGGAGACAGCCCCAAACAACTGCTGCCCCACCAATCTCACCCTGGCCTGCCCACTCAGGGTGATGCCCCAGGCTCTGCCTCTCAGCAGATCCTACCCTCTTTCTGCCAGGTACTGACTCTTCTGTGCCCGGCTCTCCCAGCACCACAGCTGCTCCTAACTCCAGCTCAGCCCCACTTGTTTCTGGGGTGGCATGAGAGGAAAGGCTCCTGCCATCCCCCTCACCTTCTGTTTGGTTGGGGATGATGGCATTGGTGACTTTTTCATTGCTGAGAAATGTCAGGCATGGAACTGCGGAGAAATAGAACAAATTACTACTACCAGTAACGTGCTGGCTGGGCATTTTTAACATGCACGTCTGGTTGGAGGATCTGAAAATGGTTGAAAGGAAGGTGCTGCTCTTTGGAGCAGTGTATCATACATTTCAAGTATCAGGAGGTAGCCGTGTTAGTCTGTATCCGCAAAAACAACAAGGAGTCCGGTGGCATCTTAAAGACTGACAGATTTAGTTGGGCATAAGCTTTTGTGGATGCATGGATCTGAAGAAGTAAGCTCTTTTACCCAGGAAAGCTTATGCCTAACTAAATCTATCAGTCTTTAAGGTGCCACCAGACTCCTCGTTGTTTCTATTATACATTTTACTTATTTAAAAATAATGCATTTGTTGCAGACACAGCAGTGCCAGAGGCAAGCAACAGTGGTTCGTTGCCCAGAGTGCTTAAGCGCCAATAAACACACCAGGGTGGAGAAGCAAACAACCAAATTTATTTGAGCTCAAATAAGGTGCAAGGGAGAAATAACAATCTCAGATCCTGCACACCTAAAACAAGCAGTTTCTTCCTGTTATATCCCAGTTATTTACTACAAAACTTTCTTGCTGACTAGCTGATTTCTCACTCCTCCCTCCTTTCCCATCCAGCTGCAGTATCTTTTCTCATTCAATCTTTTGTCTTCCCCCTTCCTCCCCTCTCTCCGCTGCTGAGACATGTATACAGTATCTTAAAATGGCCTTGAGCGTGCTTTAGCCTAGCTTTAATGTATTACAGCAGAGAACTGGCTGTTACAACCGAAAACTAACTGCTAACACTACATTTTACAGCTCTTAAAATATTAGGTTACACAAAGTGTTTAACATGGAGGAACATTGGTTCATTGAGGCCTACAGCAGGAGGGCTTCATTGACACTTGTGGTTTACCACCCTCCCAAGTTACCTAGATTTATGCCTAGTGACACCAACACATTGCTATAGCACATTAAATGTAGGCTGAGCATTCAGTTTGCTATGTTGTACTGCAGTTAGACTCAGGCTATTAGAGAGAGGAGGTAGGTGAGGTAATAGCTTTTATTTGCCCAAATTCTGTTGGTGAAAGAGAGAGGCTTTGGGGCTTACACAGAGCCTTTCTTCGGGGCCTGCTCCAAAGCTTGTCTCTGTCACCGACAGAAGCTGCACCAATAAAAGACATGACCTCACTCACTCTCGGGAGCAGCTCTCTCATGGTGCATTATGAAAATGAAAGTGAAACAATGTTAGGAAGTTAAGGCTATCTGAGGTGTATTACTCAGAGCTCCCTGGTGGTCTAGTGGTTAGGATTCGGCGCTCTCACCGCCGCGGCCCGGGTTCGATTCCCGGTCAGGGAACATAATTTTTTTAAAGGTCCCATTGCAGCCTTCCTAATTTTAAAGCCCAATAGGTAGCACTTTTGAGGGTCGCAGCAATACACTGCTTTGCCTCATTTCACAATGCTGTTTCATCCTGGCCTTTAGCTTCTGGTGCAGCGCTCAGAGGGGCTGCTCCAGCCTTTACTTCCCAGGATTGCTCACAGGAGCACTGTGCAGAGATGGGAGGGGCCAGAGCCGAAATGATTTTTACTGGCTCCGGGGGTGCTTTTCCTTAGCGACATACACCCTTGATGAGGGGGATTAGAAGGCTGCACGAGACGAATCCCGCTCGCTGGGACCGCAGCGGGCTCCCCCAACAGCAACACACCCTTGTGCAAATGCCCCCAGCAGCCACCCGTGCAAATCTGCCCTGCAGACAGAGCAGCCTGCCCAGCGGCCCCCACTCCGCCCCAGCAGAGCTTCCCCGGAGGCGGGGCAGCCGCCCCCTGGGATTTATTGTCTCGTTAGGTCGAGATCCGGCCGCGCCGCGACACTTTCCAGCCCCCCTCCCGCCCCTATGGCCAGGCGACGCCTGACGCACAGCCCAGCGGGTCCCTGCCCAGGTGTGCTTCCCTGCAGCGAACACCGCCCCTCTCCCGGAGCGGGGCAGGACAGCGCGCGTGCGCGGGCCTGGCGGCGCGGGGACTCCCTCCTGCGCGCGCCCCCGCCCACAAACCAACCGCCCCGCCCCGCCCCGCGGGAACGTTGCGCGCTCGCGGCCGGGCCAGGGAGGGCGGCGTGCTCGTCCTCGCGGAACGCCGAGGGCGCGTGTGTGAGCGCGCACGCAGCCTCCCTATGCCCGGCTCCTCCCCTCCCCCTTCGCTCCGGGTCCCGCTCGCTTGTGTCGCTTGGCGGCGGCTGGGGCTGCTGAGGAGACGCCGCCGGAGCCCGGGCCGGTCTGTGACGAGGAGCCGCCGCCCCGCACCCCCCGGGAGAGTCAAGAGCCGCCTCCGCTGCCCTCGCCCGGCGACACCCCCCCCCCCCGGTGCTGCCCGCCCACCGCCGCGCTGCGGAGAGCGCAGGTAAGTGAGGGTCGGGGAGGGGGGGTCGGTCCGTTCGCCTCCCCACCCGGGTCTGTGGTGCCTCGGAGCCTCGTGCGCACCCAGGGCCGGCTGGGCGGCTGGAGGCCAAGATGGAGCTGATGCTGCTGAGGGGGAGGGTCTGACGCTGCAGCACAGCGCGGGGGGGGTGAGGAGAGCGGGGGGGCAGATGGAGTGAGGGGCATGAGAGGGAGATGAGCCGGGGGGTGCGGGGCCATGAGAGGGCATGGGGGCGTTGGGGGGGAGAGCCGGGGGGTGTGGGGGGGGAGAGCCGGGGGGTGTGCGGGGCGGGGGGAGAGGGTGTGGGGGGGAGAGCCTGGGATGTGGGGAGAGGGCATGGGGGCTGTGGGGGAGAGAGCCGGGGGGTGTGCGGGGCGGGGGGAGAGAGTGTGGGGGGGAGAGCCTGGGATGTGGGGAGAGGGCATGGGAGGCAGCGAGGATAGAGTAGGGGAATCTCATTAGAAAGTGGAATATCCCTCATCCCGCCCCCAGTTGGCACCACCTTGCTCTCTGTGATGAAACAGAGACAATTAAGCATTAACTGTCTTTATATTGGGGGGTTAGCTGTTGAGGGGCACTATGTGTGTATGGGGACAAGGATCATCTCAGTTTGTTATAAATGCCACGTAACTACAGAGCCTGTTCATAATAAGGTATTAAAAATTAAGGACACTGTATTTTCCCTGGGAACCTCTTGCTTTGGGAGTTGGGGAGAATGAAAAAAGCCCAGCTTCCCCTTCCCTCCTCCCATACTTGCATACCTGGTACCAGGGGGACTTACAGTGTGCTTGTGTCCTCTGTCTTTGGACTTCAGAATAACAGTAAAAAGTCCTCAAAGACGATATAAATAATAACTTTGCATTTAGGGCTTGTGTTAAGTGAGACTCATAATGACACATGACAGCTCAGGAGATTTCAGATGTTGTCTGCCCCTGTGTTGCTGCTTGGGATTTTTATAATTAGTGGCTGCTCAGAATATTACACACTTGAGTTTTGTTAAATGATGCATTAAGAACCAATGGGAAACCTAGTCTTTGAAACAGGAATTTGGAGAGAGGGGAAAACTCATTTATTTTGTGCTTCTTTTTGTGATGCTTGAATGAAGAATATTTGATTCCAGTGGCATTCTGTCTGGATGTAGTGATGTGGATGAAGTGGATGGGGTAGTCATTTTACTAACATACTTTGTTGTTTTGCTTATGCTTTAGCTATATCTTGCAATTATATGCATAGTAACACAAGGCAGTTGGCTTCTTATTGGAGTGTAATGTACAGATGAAGTCATTTCTTCCTCAGAGGGAGAGGTGAAAGCCATCCATGTCTGATGCTGGCACTGTGTGACCCACAAGGAGATTTTCAGCTTTTGTGTCTTGCTTATATTTGATTCAGTGAAGCATCAATCTGCAGTGTGTGCAGAAAGTCATTGCTATGGGTTTGTCTGTGTTTATTTAATGCTCTCTCTGAGGCTGTAATCTGTAATAAAATGTGTATGCCAGTGTGAATGACAAATTCACAATATCTTCTTGGAGAAATACAAAGATGAGCCTGAATTTACAGTGGATGTGTCTCTCTTCAGTCCATGGGGGTGTGTTGTTACTACAGTTTCTTTTGGGAAAAGAAAAAGTGAAATTATAGTGAAATTATAGTATATCTGACATTATAATCTGCTTCCATTGAAGCAAAAGCTTGTAGGTTGGAGCAAACTTAATGGATGGCTTTGGCAACATTTTAACCATCTCACTGGGTATATTAAGCTATGATAAGCATGGAAATCTAAAAAGAGCCAAGGGTTTTTTATTTTATGTGAAGTGCACTTAGGTAGGTCAAATGGCTATCGGATATTGTTAGTTGTGCATAAGAAGCATTTGTTTTAGATTTGTTAAGCAATGGAGAAATTCAGTTAAACTGTAAGAACAAGCTCATGTTTTAATATCCACCATTCAAACTGCCCACGGTCATTGTGTACATATATTTTGTTGTTAGAAGTGGCCTGGTCTTAGACGGAGTAGCTAGTGCTGGGGGATAGATGCCAGTGATGCTGATGAGTGGGCTTTGTAATAATTATAACTGTGCTGCTTTTCTTAATGCAAAGCTGAATCTGGGAAGAAATCATATCTAATACCCAGAAGGAAGATTTAACTTTAGATTCCCCATATGGTACCTTAAGAAAGCAGTGTAGGGAAACTTGTGCTACCTATGTCCATATCATACTTGTTCTGTGGATAAGTAGGTCTTTGGGCTTTAGGATTGTTGATATAGCACCTTTTTCTGAGCACTAAGTAAATAAATATCCTCCCCTTCCTTGCATATTTCATCTTAATATTAAATGTAAGCACAATGTGAGCAAAAGACTGTTTATGATGGTGGTGATGTAGAGAATAAAGCTACATGTTTTAGATGAGTCACTTTAGTCTGACACCATTTATTTTCTATGTGTTGTTGATGCATCATATTGGTAAGTCATAGGTAGCAGTGTCCAAGTACCTTGAGGCCCCCACACAGAGGTGACCTGAGAGCATGGTGTATGTGTGCTCTGTAGTTTAAATATATGTGTTTTATCAATATGTGCCTGAAAGAAACAGCAAGAGACAAAACAAACTTTACTAAGTCATTAACATGCCTTGGCTGAGCAGGGATCGGAAGGCCTTTCAAAGGAGTATGACTAGTCAGTGCATCTCCTGCAGTCTCTGATAGTTAAAATACCAAGAAACCTATATTTTGATAAGTTAATGCACTTGAGTTACAAAAATAAAGTACAGTAATTGGGGTAATTTCACTGAGTTTGTAAATGAGATGGTGAGACTGTCATACCAGAGCAGTCACTGGGGATTCATCTCCCAAAGATGATTAGCAGCCAATCAGATAGTTGCTCAGAACAACTGATAATCTGATTGATAATTAAATTACTTATTGAATGGGGCCAAGATTTTCTTCCTGTATCTGTATTTAAAGAATTTATAAAGTAATCAGTGGGAGCTATTGAGTGCTTAGTACTTTGGAAAATTAGGCAGATACCAAAAATGTGATTTTGAGGATCCTAGCTTTAGGTTTCTAGTTTTGAAAATCTTAACCTAGTTGAATTATTGCAGTTTAACGTGTTCAGCAAATAGTATTTCTGATTATTGATGCTTGTGCCTTTGGTCATCATACTTACTTACTTTATAAACTTCAAATATAGGTAACAAAAATCATAGCATCATAAAAACGTAGGGCTGGTCATGTAATGAGAGGTCATCTAATCCAGACTGTGCGCTGAGGCAGGACCAAGTAAACCTAGGCCATCCCTGACAGTTGTTTGTCAAACCTATTCTTAAAACCCTCCAGTAACAGGGATTCCACAGTCTCTCTTGCAAGTCTATTCCAGTGCATAACTGTCGTTACAGTTAGATTTAAATTAGATATCAGGAAAAACTTTCTCTCTTGCTGTGGATTAAGCCATTACTTCTTGTCCTACATTCTGTGGACAAGGAGAACAATTGATCCTCATTCTCTTTACTATATCCTTTAACATATTTGAAGACTAATCAGGTGCCCCCTCTGTCTTCTTTTAACAAGACTGAACCTGCCCAATTTTTTAAAAACTTTCCTCATTGCTCAGATTTTCTAAACTTCTATCATTTTTATTTCTCTCCTCTGGACTTTCCAGTTTGTCTGCATCTTTCCAAAAGTGTGGCACCCAGAATGGGACACAGTACTCCAGCTGAAGCCTTACCTGTACTAAACAGAGTGGGACAGTTATTTCCTGTGTGTTACATACTACACCCTGGTTAATACACTCCAGAATATTAACCTTTTTTGCAACTGCATGATGTTGACTCATATCATTTGTGATCCACTATAACCCCCATATTTTGTTCAGCAGTATTATTGCCTAGCCAGTAATTCCCCATTTTGTATTTGTGCATTTGATTTTTTCATTTCTGAATGTTGTACCTTGCATGTGTCTTGATTGAATTTCATCTTGTTAATTTTAGACCAATTCCACAATTTGTTAAGGTTGTTTTGAATTCTAATCCTGTCCTGCAAAGTGCTTGTGACCCCTCCTAACTTGGTGTCATTTTGCAGATTTTATAAGCATACTCTTCACTCATCATCCAAGCTGTTAATGAAAATACTGAGTAGTACTGGACCCCTGCAGGACCCCACTAGATACGTCTTTGGTTTGACAGCGAACCATTGATAACTGCTTTTTGAGCATAGTCTTTCAACCAGTTATGCACCTACCATATAGTAATTTGATTTAGATCACATTTCCCTAGTTTGCTTATAAGAAAGTCATGTGAGACTGTGTCAAAAGCTGTACTAAATAAAGATATATCTTATTTACAGCCTGCCCCTTAGCCCCTCCTCCCTGGGGAAGCGACAGTAACAAAGAAGGATATTAGGTTGGTTTGGCATGATTTGTTCTTGACAAGTTGTGTTGGCTATTTCTCTTAATCCTCTTATCCTCTAGGTCAGTGGTACCCAAACTTTCCTGTTGTAGAATTTGATTCTACGCTTTCTTTCACATATAGTGCCACTCTCCCACAAGCATAACCTGTTCTGTCCTTCTGATATATTTTGTACCCTGGTATTACGTGTCCCATTGATTATTCTCATTCCACCAAGTTTCTGTGATGACTATTATATCAATATCATTTAATACGAGGCACTTTAGTTCACCCATCTTATTATTTAGATTTCTAGCACTGATATGTAAGCACTTTAAAAGCTTGTCACTTTTTAGCTGTCTGCCATTACATGATGTAATTGAATGGGACTTTTTTTCTTTTGACTGTTTCTCATCAGATCCTACCTGTATATTATCATCTTCCATCCTCTCTCTCCTCCTTATTAGGACATAAGGAATCTCCATTTATAGATCCTCCCTTAAGGGATGTCTGAACTACATGCTCCTCTGCACCTGTTGGTTTTTCCCCAGCCCTTAGTTTAAAAATGATGATGGGTGTTTTATGAGTTCTGGGCAATTTATTAAATAATTTGTTCATTTTATTGTGTGCATATTATTTTACATTTTATAGTAACAGTTTGTTAAGCACCCAGAGATTAGGATCAATTTTTAAATACCAGTAATCATAATAAACTAATTGGCTTTAATCTGAAACTTGATTTGGGCCACAAGTGTTTGTTTCTTTGTTTTGCTTACCCATTAATACTTTACAGGGTTGCACCATTATGCTTTTGGGGTCAGTATAAAGGCAGGTTCAGATAAGGCTAAAGGATTGTACTTCTATCCAGAAAACTGAAACGCATGGACCTCTCCATATTAATCAGTGTTCCTTTGGGAGCTATCCAACACAGAATAATGAAAGGACAGCTGGGTTTTTTTCCTCCTAGATCCTCACTAATTGTCTTCATCCTCTTCACTTTCTCCCGTCTCCTCCTCAGCTGGCTGAATAGGTGAGTGAGTAGCACCAGGAAGAGGAATTTATTTGTAGGGGACAACTGCTATTGTCTCCTTCCCCCGAGGAATGAAGGTTTCAAAAACTGGTTGGATCTTCTGTTTGGCCAGGTGTTTTCACATTTTGAACCCAAACTTGTTAACTTTAACAGAAAGAAGGCACAGAGGACCAAGATTCACCAGTATTTATCTTGTGTAGTCATAGGAGATAGTTATGTATCCACCTGCACATAACACTAGACTGACTGGTCATGTTACTAACGAGTAGGTGATTTGATGAGAACCCGCTCAATGCTGATGAGGAAGGCAAAATGCTCCATTCCTCCCAACGTGGTCTGGTGGAAAAATGCCTTTCTTACCCCCAAATGTAGCAATGAGCTTAACTATGAAGATGTTAAAAATAATCACCATAATTAATATTGCTTATATCTGAATTCTCCAGATTAAATGTATTAATTGTATGGCCATGTATAGTGGCTAATAGCAGTCTCTTGGTCTGGTGAGATGCAGAAAGTGTAGACTTGGCCTTATTGTTGGTATTTTAACAAGAGGAACAGATATCTGTATATTTTGCTTGACTTACTTTTTAACTTGATGATGATTCTCTATTGACACCTGGCTGGAATCTGTATTTCAGATGAGCTCTTGAGATTTAAAAGTCAGTTTCTGAGGGCTGGTTGACGTTGAAAACTTGTATCAGCATATCTGCCTCTATCAGAGGCATGAAAAATACACATCTCTGAAACCTAATCCTCTGTTTAGACAGTGCTAGGTGGATGAAGAATTTTTCCAATGACCTAGCTGCCACTTCTTGGGGAGATGGATTACCTACAGTGACGGGAGAATCTCTCCCGTCACTGTAGTGAGTGTCTGCACTGAAGTGCTACAGTGTTTTAAGTGTAGACCTACCTTGAGTCTGTATGCCTGGGTGGATCTCATGCAAAGAAAGACATGTCATATATAATTTCCTCAAATCAGATTAGGAAGGAATTTGTAGGAAAACAATTTTGTACTCTCCAGATTTCTTGGTTTTCTGTTGCTCAAGCCTTACTTTGAGAAGCTAGGTGCCACTCCATGTGTAGGCCCATTATGTCAAATCTCCACTGGATGAGTGGACTGCATACATAATTTGGTTCTGCTCCTTTTTTGATTCTAAATAAGGTTATTGCATGTTACAAAAACAACTTAGGTTTCCTTAGTTGCTTCAGAAATACTAAGATGTACTGCTTTATTTTTCGTGTGTCTTACCAAAGGACACTGCAAGCATGAATCAGATAAAGATGAAGTTGAAAGAAATTCTGTTATCAGAAGTAATAATGAGCATTCTGGGGTGTGTTTTGCCCCTATTACAGGAAAATACCCAAAAAACAGAATTCTAAATAATTTTCATATTTGAAATTTGTCAGTAAAAATAAAATTTATGATGAAGTGCATATTCTCAAGATATTTGGTTTTATTAATATAATCAATGACAAAAAGTCTGATTTTTTTAAAAAAAGTCTTTACTTTTTGGCTGTATTTTTGTGATGGGTTGGACCTCTGGGGATGTCACCTGATGTGCTGAGATACCACTGAGTCTACCTGTTATGCCAGCATGGGCCCTCTTTAACCTGTCTTGCTGAGCCAAGCTATTAAAGCCTCTAAAACATACACATGCAGGGCCACACCCAGCTACAGATGAGCTCTGGGAAGACTCAGCTTCAGGGACTTTCTCCAACACTCTTGTGCTCACTCCTTTTAACAGACGCAAACTCAAAGGTTTTATGAAATCCACCTCCTCCCTCAATGTGGAGGAAGGTATGCACAACTTCTTGCCCCTCCCCCCCGTTAGAAATTACAGAAGCTTAGTTATATTATTATAAACAAAACAAATGTTATTAACTATAAAAGGCCCATTATATGTGGTAAAAGGGGTAACAAACAGAACAAAGCAGATTACCAAGCAAATGAAATCAGACATGCAAACTAAGTTAGTTTCATTAAAGAAATTGGTTACAAATAGTATTTCTCACCCTAGATATTATTGCAGGTAAGTTGCAAAGTTTCCGTGGTTCAGAGTTCCAGTTATATTCCTTTTCAAACTGGTCCCCTGTCTGTCTGGACTCCACTCCCCCGCCCCCCACACCTCCACCTCGCTCTTCCCTTCAGGTGGCTTTTGCAGTATTTCTTCTTGAACAGATAGGCCATGGAGAGGAGGAGTTTGGTTTACCTTCCTCCCCACCTGTAAATAGGATTTATGTAAGGCGGGAATTCTTTGTTTCCCAAACTTGACCCCACTTCCCTTACAGTAGAAAGTTACCAGAAGTCCCAGATAATGTTAGTATCAGGTGACAAGACCACCTGACTCTGTAGTATCACAGCGTCCATGAGTCATTGGCAGTATGGAGCTTTTGCAGGAAGGCCAAACTTTTCACAGTCCATTATTCTCACTGATGGGCCATCCGCCCTGCCTGGCTTTTCCATTGTTGTACCTGAAGAGTTAGCAGTGGGTGTTACCTAAAGTAGCATAGTTGGAATACAGATACATAGTCAATATTCCTAACTTCAGATACAGAAATGATACAGGCATACAAATAGGATAATCACATTCAGTAAATCATAACCTTTTCAATGATATCTCACAGGAGCCATCTTGCATAATGTATGTTACATTCCTATCATAAGCATATTTTCATAAAGAATATGGAATGATGTCACATTTGCAACAAAATATTCCCTTTTACGCTCCATTTTTCATATTTTAACATGAAGCCAAATGCTATTTTCTGTCTTAATAACAGTAAAAGAAAATCCTGTTAATTGATATCTTGTAACAATATTTCTCCAGCTTTGAAATATTAGACATTTGACCCATACTCTGCAATATATTTGAGCTTTTACAGATTGGGACACTCGTCAAAAGATTTTTTGCTTTCAAATCAGTTGATAATGCCATAAGAAGAAACTAAACTGTAGGGAAACAGGAAAAGTTGGTGTTTATTTTTGCTTTTTAACCATTTAATCAGCTGTTTGCAGGAAAAAAATGCTGACATACAAAAATTGCCCAGGGCAGTAAGTAGAGAGAAGAGTTTATATAACTATCTAGCAATGTGTCAGGTACAGGAAATTCATACTGCTAGTTCTTAATAGCCTCAAGTGCTTCCAGTGTGATGCTTTTATAAATTAAAATTACAGCTATCATAGCTAAAAGGGACTATTGTGATCATCTAGTCTCACCCCTTATATCAGGCAGGCCACAGAACTTTCCCAAAATAATTCTTACATCTTTAAAAAAAAATCACAGTATTTAAGGTACTGTGAAGAGTTAAAGCAAATCTTTATAAGGCTAGGGGAAAAAAGCATGTTAGAGGATTTTTGTCCTTTTCCTCCTCCATAGTCATGGGTTCTGTAAAGTTTGCTTGGTTCACAGTTCTGATAGAAACATGGGAGAAGTGCTGTCAGCAGACAAATTGAACATGTAAGATCTTGCTCAAATATTGTACTGGAGAGTAGCAATCTACTTTCTGCGTGGAAGGCATGTGATGATCAAGAGATCTGAGGGGCAAACAAAAATAGCTAAATGTTCACGTGTCTGTGAAAACCCGCAAGGAGCTCTTGCAGTCAATGTAAAATCACCATCTACGTTGCCTTCCGGTATCCTAGCCCTTGGTAAAGTGTAAGAAAATGTCCCCTCCCTAATTACTGACAAACTAGATTTCTGGTTTCACTTCCTTATTCCTGACCTACTGTGTTTTATTCCCTCTGTCTTATCCCATAGAACTCCTGATTTCCATTCTCTTGTGGGGAAGAGTTCCTGTTATACTTGTAAGTACCATTTTGCTACAACACTTAGTTCATGATTTTAACTTGCAAAGTCTGAGTAGGCAAGTGGATTTTTGTCAATCATTACTTGAAGAATAATATGTTTACAATTGTACAATACATAAAGTATTGTTGAATTAAGGGATTCTGGTAACGATATAAACTGTGAGCAAAGTTAACTTTTTTTGTTCCTGTCACCATCTCTCTTAGAGAATTGTAACGTTAATTTGTGTACATTTGAAATGATAAAAATCCAACTTCTCTCCTTCCTTTAATCTCTTGCTGTCATCTCATGTGCACCTCCCCACCCCAACCTCCTGTGCCCTGTCTTATTTTAAAACACGTTCCTTTCCTTAGGTCCTTTTCTTGGTACCCTTTACTATAGTACCTTAATTGTCCCTCCTAAGTGGTTTTTTTTAACAAAGCCTACAAAAGAGATTTCACTCACACTGCTACATGACAGCAAGGAAGGAAATGTTTAAAAGAAAAAAAAATTAATATGAGGTTATGTAAAGATACTATTGTAAGAGGGATAGTAGGGGAAAGTGGGTTGTGCATTGCATTTTTCCCTTAATGTGTTTGGTCTATCTCATTTTCCCTCCTGCCCTAGTTTGACAGTTTGAATTCAGTAATACTTCTATGACACCTTTCATTTGAGGATCTCAAAACATTTTACAAACAAGAAATTGATGTGGGTTCTCTGGAGGTACTACTCTTCTTGGGGGGGATTACCAGTAAGTTAATATATAGGGGTGATGCTTGCTTTGGTGGAGAGCAGTGTGGCATGAGGTTATAGGATGCTTTTTATGTTCTAGTATTGGTCAACACCAAAAAAGTAGATAGAAAATTTCGCTCTCACTCAAACTAGTCTCAAAACAGTCATTATTTTGACAGTGTGATCTCCCTTATTTTCTTTAGGGGAAGAAAAGTTTACATGTAATAACTTGATACCTTACAGTACTAAAACCAATATAAATTGAGAATGGGAGTGACTTGTAATGATGCAGTAGAGTAATATAAGTGCTCTTATTATAAACCCCTGAAGATTATTTTAAGTGTGGTTCTGCTCTGAAAACTGAGTTTATAAAAGTGGAATCTAAGGGTTCCACAGCTTACTGTCCCAATGATTTCTATATCAGATTTGATCATTTCAGATGCAGAATATTTTTTCTAACTACCCAGCTTGCAGACTGAAACTGGGATCTGAAATTGGAGATGTGCTACTTCTTGATTATCACCAGTAATAAAGATTCTCAGCTACACGATTGTCTTTAATTTATGCCCTTTGTTACGTTGTGAAACACAGTTGCTGTCATTTTTTCACCATGCATGTGTCCCCTGGTCTCTGCACTTGCCAGGCAGGTCTTTGGTGACCTAGCCCTCTGGCTGAGTCGCACTCTGTCCATATGTGAAACAAACTCACTCCTTTCATGGTATACAGTGCGAAATGTCCTGCAGCCCTCCCTGGGCTCAGTCTTTAACCCATCACAGTACACTCAGTTGGTCCAGCTAGGTTGAAAGGTTCCTATTCTAGTACTGAGCAGCATCCTCGGGGAATCCTTGCCTCTACTTGAGGCCTCAGTGACGCCAGCCTTCGTGCTGAGCCACCCCTCTTGGACTTGCTAACCACAGCTCCCTGCTAAGTCAGTCTCAGTAGTGTGGCTCCCTTCCCCGGAGTGCCACAGTTCTAATTCCGTTCCTTAGGGGGTAGCCACTTTTCCCCAGTGGTTGGTGGGAAGGAGGCCTGTCCCACCTCCTGCTTCGCGTCCTAACCCAGGGACCCTTTAAGTATAGCAGCCTCATACTCTGTCCCTTTACTAATTGCTGCTCTGTTTCTCTGGGCTACTTCCCTTCAGCCTGTCTTAGTTGAGTCCTGGCAGTGACTCAGGAGCTCCTTCATTGCTTCCCCCCCGTCCCCCCGCCGCCCCCCAGTCCCAGCAGCCAGCCAGGAGCTATTCTTGGGCTCCCCTGGTCTCTGCCAGCAACTGATCTGTCCAGTCCTTTCAGCCCTTGCAGCCAGCCACGAGCACTTCTTGCTTCCCTGATCCCTGCCAGCAGACTGAACTCACTCTGGCCCTGCAGCTCCTTTTTATACGAGCCTACTGGGACTTGATTGGATGTTCCCTGCAGGCTCTTTCCTGATTGGCTGTGTCTCAAACAGCCTCTATAGGCAGCTTGGAGGACCCTCATGGCAGAGTCCTCAAGGCCTCCAGCAGGGGGCTCATAGTCTAGTGCATGCCATCACAGTGTCATAGGTGACATAATCAGATCTAAAACATTTTTGAAGATCATCTGAGTTACAGCAATTTGGCTTATTATGACAGACATACTATGCAAATATTTTTCAATATTCAGCATTTTTCAGTGTTTCCTTGAAAGCAGTTATTTTTTGAAGGATATGAGAAATATTACTAAGTTTTAAAACCTTTGTTACAATAGTGATGGCTCTGTCTTGGTGTGGTTTTTTTTTTTTTTTCCAGCAAGGAGAAGAATGTCTGAGTGACTTCTGTTGAACCTGTGATACTTGACTAGCAGAGAATGGCAATACTTGATATCCTTACTCCAGTGACTTGTGATCTGGAATTGCTTCATCTCTGCTTTCTTAGGTACTTGCACAGAGCAATTGACCTGCCTCAACACACAGAATACATATTCTGTTCCTCAGATCTATTAGCCTCATGGCACTTAATGTAATCTTAAAAGCGGGTGAAAGGGTTGAGCTTTTTTTGCTTGTTTATTACATTTTAAAAGTCTTCAAATATATTTGAAAAGTCCTTATTTTCTGTTTGTTTGTCTTTGCATGAGAAATTCAAGTCTGGTCTTTTCTGAAAGTCTCTGTAGTGCCTAGAGATCTGGTGAAATTGTGACATTACAAGAGCTGGGAGAGTGAAAATTGAGAGGATGGGTTTTTAGACATACTGATCAAAACTTAGATTTTTGGTATTTAACACTGGTTAAGTTGAGCAACTAACATTTTGGAGAAAGATACACTTCAGCATTCTCACCCCTTCATTTAAGGTGTGAGAATTAAATATACGTCCTCTGAGACCCTTGGGAAGACCAGATTTGATTTACCAGATATTTCTGAGGTAAAAGAAAGTGAGTGGAACCCAACCAAAAACCATACCCACACTTTTAATTCCATCTATTAATCATGAAGAAGCAAAACAGAAAATAAGCCATATTTTAAAATAACCCTGTTCCAGACCGTCTTTAAGATTGTTGAAAATGCAACTGTTGTTCAGAAAAATTGACTTAGTCCTACTATCTAGGAATCATTTTGACCGTTGCCTTTTTACAACACAAACTGCTTAATAGTAGTTATGAAATAGGAAATGTTTGCGTGGGAAAGGGAGGGTGGGGGCAAACTCATGGTCTGTACATGAATAGTTGCGGTAGATTCCTGGTGACTTCTTAAAGACACGTAAGCTATTCTGTTTCTAGAGCTGGTTTCTATGTGAGGGACCAAGTTACCAGACAGAGAGGGGTTGGACGGTGAGTAGCTTTTCCTGAGTCCACGGGTTGTCTCTCTCTTCGATCTTGTTGTATCAAGGGAGGATCACTACAGCCTATCATCTCATGTAGCGGGGAGACCTTGTATAGGCCAGCATTAGGGGAAGTAATTGCTTGTGCTTAAAATTGGCTCTGTTGGTCTGAACATAAGAACATCAGAAGGGACATGCTGGGTCAGACCAATGATCCATCTAGCCCAGTACCCTGTCTTCTGACAGTGGCCAGTGACAGATGCTTCAGAACCAGTGAACCAGAACAAGGCAATTTATTGAATGATCCATCCCCTGTTGTCCAGTCCCAGCTTCTGGCAGTCAGATGTTTAGGGACTCCGAGAGCATAGGGTTGTGTCCCTGCCCATCTTGGCTAATAGGTCCATCAATGGCTATCTTCCATTAACATAATTTTGAACCCCATTATAGTTTTGGCCTTCAAAACATACCCTGGCAATGAGTTCCACAGGTTGACACTGCATTGTGTGAGTTTGGTCTCATCATGCCTGCTCAAAGAAGCCTGGGACTATGTCAGGGCACTGCCCAAGATCCATGAAAGGGTGCTATCGGAGACAAGACACCCAGCAAATTGGACTAGAGGGGCCACGCCACAAACTGAACAGGACCCCACAAGGTTCAGGGGTCAACACACACAGGGCCTTGGGCTGGGACCCAGTGGAGAGGGAGGGCCTGGGTCTCCCTACCCACTGCTGCCTTAAATACTGAGGCTCCTCAACCAAACAGGGAGCAGAAAGCCAAGCATGCCAACCACTAAGCCACCCGCCCTCCAAGCCACCCGGTAAAGAACGATTTTTCCTTTTTAACCAAAGGGATACTAGTATTGTGAAGCACTGTGCTTCAAGCCACTAACTGTTTGACCTAAGTGTCAAACTGAACTGAAGTTTGTGTTTTAAACATTAATGCATAGACTATTTTTCTATTACAGAAAGTGAGAAATAAATGCCAGTGACTGAGCCAGACATGGCTGCAACAGACATCCTCCAGTTAAATCCTGATTTACAACTACCCTTCTATTCTGGTCATGAACTTCTCAACACAGTCTCACTGTGTTAAATTTTGTGATGGATCTTGGGCAGTGCCCTGCCATGGTCCCATCCTTCTTCGAGCGGGCAAGTTGGTGAGGCCAAATCCCACAATGTCTCTGAGCTTTTCTCACTTAGTTACCTTAGATGCCAGGTTCTCCTAGGTTTCCTTTGCAGTCTCCCTTGGCTGAGGAGACAGTAGTTACTCCCAGATGGCTACCTTGGCTGGCAGGCTAGCATCTCTTCCCCTCAGGTAGGGAAGGCTAGCTCCTGCTTCTTCTCCAGGCAGCCCTGAGCTGACCCAGGTTCTCTCCTTCTCTCCTCCCTCCATACCTGGCATTGGCTGCACTTATAGTGGGGTGGGGCTAGCTGAGCTCTCTTTAACCCTGTGCTGTGTTGTCAGGCAGTTTGTTTGCTTCATCAGTTTCCTCTTGTGTATATAGTTAAGATCTATCCTCTCTAATACACAGGAACATAGTACTTAGAGTTGGAAGAACCTAATAGATGTTGCATCCTCTTGCAAGGGCAGCATCTATTCCTTGATGAAGGTCATATCAGATAGCAGACTGAACACTAGGTCTTAGTCAAAAGGCTTTGTAAGGTGATTTGGAAAAGGACACTACTATGGGAAGTTATAAGTAGCACTGCAGAAGAGCATGTGGAAGTACTGCACTTCGAAGTTGCAATGAACCAAGCCATCTTCTCAATCTGTTTATCAATATACTTGCAGTTACTATTTTAAGGCAAATAAAACTGTCTGTATCTAGAGTGTTTTAACAGTAAGCCTTTCTGTGCATGGTGTTAGCTTTTAGCAATTTGTTTAATCTGTAATCTGTTTATCTGACAATAGTGATCCTTTTTACACTTCATTAGTCAACCTTTTTCATCTTTTCATCAGACTTTTGACATTTACAGATGTCACCTCAGAACAATATCTAGTTACAGTAATAGTTTTATCTAATCTAATATCATGCTTACCTGGTATAGACTGATCATCAGTGCAGTGTTATATGAAAAGTGTTTTCCCCAAAATCCATGTTTATGGTTGGGAGTTTCCCTGTATGACAACTCAGAATTATTTGAATAGTTAATACAGTCACCTTATTTGCACTGAATCCATGTGAATTTATCCTGTTCTCACTGTGCTGACGTATCACATCACAGTATAAGATATTTAATGATACATGAACAAAAAGTGAAGATCAGGGTTTGGACTCAGATTGACAACAGTATTTTATTAAAAGGAGAAATTACTTAAAAAAAAAACCCTCTTCTTTTGTGTGGGAGGAGAGTGGGGATATGTTAGAAATAGGCATACTTTTTCTTTCACAAGGAAGTGGAAATACTAAAGAGAATCAGGAACATGACAGGAAAACTGATGGACTCAGGAATCTGTAGAAAAGCTGGGAACGTATGGCTTGATTGATTGTTCGAAGAAGAGATCCTGGAAACATTAATTGGGGTAAAGCACAGAGGGGAAGCCGATAATTATCTTTTAATGTGCAATAGTTGCATTGATTCAAATAATTAGGGCAAATGAGGCAGACAGAAATTTTTTGAATAAATACACACAGTTGACAGGACAGGGATACTGCCCAACCAAAATTCATGTGGACTTTAAAAAACTTTTTACATTAATATTAGTTATTATTGAATTTTGCTTTGCTATTTTGTACTCTTGCTTGCAGTTGCAATCTGCCTGGCTCTGGCATCCTTGAATGTTTTTGTTTGATTTGTATATCTGTTCATCCATCACATGCCTTTTAAGCACTTATACATTCTCACTGGCCTTTCTTACTCCTCCTATGTCTTTAAATGGGACAGACAACCCTGGAGCATATGTTAATTTTGTCTTTGAACATTTTCCATTTCGTTATGGAGTTCTTCCCTTCTGTTTCAGCTCCATTTGTTTTTATTCTGAACTCGAACATGTAATAATGAGGGAAGGTATTCACAAGTAATTACAGGCTGGGTATTATGTAGATCTCTGGGTCAGTGGATCTGGCCTGTTGACTAATGGGATTGGACATATGGATCAAAACGTTCCTGAGTCACTAAATTAGAGTTACCAGTTGCAACAGAAACCAAGCAAGTAAAATTCCAAAAATTTGTACTGCAGATGGCCACTGAACTGAACAGTGCTATGTGTAAGTGAGAATAGAGATATGATTTCTGGAAAGAGAAGATTGTAAGGAATATCCAGGACAGGGATTGTTCCTATGTTTGTATTTTACCAGAATTAAACCTGTTAGTAATTTATTATGTTGGTTTTGATAGTTTCCAGCTGCAAATTATTTTTTCTGCTGCTAAGGGATTTTTCTTGATGTAGATAGAATTGATGCTAGCAAACAAGCTCCATGGTTAATTCTTGAAGAAAAGAAAAACCATGAAAATCTTGTTTTCTCTTTCACATATGCTCTTTGTGTTTTCCCCAGCTAGCTTTTTTTTGTTTTATTTCAGAAAAATGTTTCTCCTTGCCAGCATGTGGGCAGGTCTGTGCTGGTATCTTGTATTTGCCTTGCTTGGTACTCTTCTCCACTTGTCATTGGCAGTCAAACACTGCATGCACTCTCATATGTGGTAAAACTTTTGTCAAAGGCAGGAGAGTGAAAACAACTCCTATAGACATCAGTTTGATGCATCTGTCTTGGCTTGTTCATAAATTTTAAACTGTGTTTTAGTGCTATACTGCAATTTACCTGATCTCCTAAATGCCCCAAACTTAATTTTTAAGTTGAAATAGATTTACTAATTACAATACTTGTGGGAGTAGAGCTTGGAAAAATCTTATGATACACCTAGCTGGAGGCTGGTAGGATAGATTTTGGGTGTGCCACATGCAAGGTGCATGCCCCATGCCCTAATGAGAAGCCCATCCTAGTTCCTAAAGATCCTGGGAACCCCAATCCTAATTAACAACATTACCAAGTTTCATTAATCTTAGCAGATTTCTGAATAGCACCTATGAAACATCCTATGACATTGTACTCCATTAGATTGTATGAAAATATGCTAATGAGTGTGAATATAGTGTAACTGGAATATGCTTCATGCATGTATGAATGTATCATTCTTGTATCTGAAACTAGGAATATAAAATACAACTCTGAGGTCCTATTGTATTTATGCAACATATGGGCCATTAATGGTGGTTTAGAATCTTGATGGCTCCCATCAACTAGGACAATTGACTGTAGATGGCTCTGTTTACTTGGGCCCGGACGAATGAAGGCTTGGGGTCTCACAGGACATGTGACCATGTCACCTGGTACTGGAATCCATCTTTAACCTGGTGCTTTTCCATTTAGAAGGAGGGGTGGGGACCCAAAGAGACACATGATTCCTGCTTTGTGCCAAAGGTATATAAAGGGGTGGAACTGAATAAAGGGGGTTGCAGTCATGAGAAATCCTCTGGCTACCACCTGAGCTGAAACAATGACTGTACCAGGGAAAGGATTGGGCCCAGACTAAAAAGGAGTCTAGTCTGTTGTTGAAGCTTATTGGAACATCTCTGAGGGTGAGATTTTTATCTGTATTAGGTGTAGACTTGCATGTTTTGTTTTATTTTGCTTGGTAACTTACTTTGTTTTGTCTATTACTTGGAACCACTGAAATCCTACTTTTTATACTTAATAAAATCACTTTTTGCTTATTATTGAACCTAGAGTTAGTGACTGATAACTGAGGGAGCAAACAGCTGTGCATCTCTCTCTATCAGTGTTATAGAGGGCTGACAATTTGAGTTTACCCTGTATAAGCTTTATATAGAATAAAACAGATTTATTTGGGGTTTGGATCCCATTGGGAACTGGGTATCTGGGTGCTAGACAGGAGCACACTCTAAGCCGTTTTCAGTTAAGGCTGCAGCTTTTGGGGAACATGGTTCAGACCTGAGTCTCTGTTTGCAGCAGGCTAGCGTATCTGACTCAACAAAGCAGGGTTCTGAAGTCCCAAGCTGCCAGGGAAAACGGGCTCAGGTAGTCTCAGCACATGAGGTGGCAGTCCCAAGGGCGTCTCTGTGACTGAACCTGTCACACATCCATCTTGTCAATTCACTCTTTTGCTTGAGGAAACTGAACAGAGGCACTGGAACTGCTGTCAGGTTAAAGGAAACACCATGTCCATTTGTATTTGGAATGTTATCTTTGGCCATGTCTGCACTAAAGGTGCTACAATGGCACTGCTCTAGCACCATAGTTAAGCTGCTATAGTCTGTAGTGTAAATGCTTTTTACAATATGGGAGGGGTTTTTCTGTTGCTGTAGGTAATTCATCTTCTTGAGTGATGGTAGCTTGGTTGAGGGAAGCTTCCATTGACTTAACCACATCTTTACCAGAGGTTAGGTCAGCATAGCTGTTTTGCACAGGGGTGTGAATTTTTCACATCCCTGAGCACTGTAGCTATGTCGCCCTAACTTAAGTGTAAACCAGAGCTTTGCAACAAATGCTAGAAACGCTTTCTAAAGGAAAGTTTTATTCTACTGATAGCGGCGGCTTAAACACTCTCATGTCCCCAAGAGATTTTTCTACCCACAACTATCAGGTGAGCAAGGGGATTTATCAAGACCAGGGTAGATGTTTACTGGGGTTCTTCATTCTTCCTTAGTATGGGAGTGCTATTAGCATCATTTTTCTTAATTAACTATACTCAGTGTTTGTGAAAGATTGACACGTATAAAGAATCTGTCTTCTGTTGTACATTAGAATTGATGCTGCATGCCCAGCAGTGATGTAAGGTTCTTTCTGTAGTTTTGCTAATAAACTCCAAGTTTGATGTAGACACACACCTCTGGGGCAAGTACGTAGTTCATGCTCAAGCTCATTCAATCTTTGGTTTCTTGGTGTCTGTCAACAAGAATTTTTGGTTTTGAATGATAACAGATGTATACTCTTGCCTGTTGGAGATTGGACTGAGACCCCCACCTTCCAGTCATTTAACAAAAGCTACTATACATTTTTTTGGATGGCAGCAACTTCCAATTGACTTGGAAGAGATTTGCCTCTAAAAAAGGCTACTTGTTCAAAAAAAACCTCTGTATCCCATTTTTATTTTCATGAGTCATTGTCATATTATGTAGCATCCTGCAGCTTCTCACATCCATTCACTCTAGTTGGTGTTTGACTTTTCTCTTCCTTATCACTTATGTGTGTGACCAGTGAACAGCAGCAATCTTTGCACCTTTCACCTAAAACACTGAAAGAGAAGCAGCTTATGTTGCTGAATCAATTTTTTTCTCCTTGTATGCTAAAGCATAAGTTACTGAGAGCTTGTCTAAACTTAGAGTGCTGCAATGGTACAGCTGCAGCGCTTAGTGAAGATGCTATCTATGCCAACAGGAGAGCTTCTGTCACTGTAGGTATTCCACCTCCCCAAGAAGCAGTAGGTATGTTGATGAGAAAAGCCCTCTTGTTTTGGGGGTTAGGTTGGTATAACTATATGATTTGGGTGTACAAAATTCTCGCTCCTGAGCAACCTACTATACTGACAGAAGTTTGTAGTGTGGACCAAGGCTGAGACTGGTTCACTTTTCGCTATATGTAATCTGCTCCAGGAATTATGTTAATAGAAGCCCTGTCTACATGAAGGAAATTTGCACTGGCATAACTACATTGTTGTGGAGTCAGGGTGGTCCTCACAGCATGAAGCTACAAACTGCTTGTTACTGATACCATGTAAAATGGTATTAAAAATGTCATATTGAAATTCAGTCACTCTATGCATTTGCATGGGTCTCTTTAATTTCAATCAATGTTGTACATAAACTGCCAAGAAAGGGGTGATACCGCAAGTAAAATACTGCTATTATTATGGATGGAATTTAAAAATTAAAGTTGACTTATTTCTAACAGGTCATATCATATGTCGTGACCTTTTTTGCATTTTTTTAGAACAAATTTCTTTACTTGTATTTGTAACAATGTTTCAGATTATTAAAAAGGCATCAACTTTAAAGTAGTATGATTTTTAAGTTGATTTTAACTATTAGTGATGCAAGTAACACATTAAATGATAATTATTAGAAATTTTTTTACTTTGTGCATTCCACAAGATTTTGTCTTCAGTCAGTTTTATTGTGGTTTCCTCGTGTGTGCGTACATGTGCGCGCAGGCCTTTCATGTAGCAACTGGGTAGAAAAACTTTTTTCAAGAAAAATGTGATTTTTTTTTTATAACTATAAATATTGATGGGACTACGGTAGATATTTGCACATACCTGCCTCTGACTTTCTAAAAAGTTAATGGGGTTGGTTTTTTTTTTAAATTTATTTCACCCTTTTATGTCATTCACCTGCGCTTCACTAAGCTTGGATAATGAAAATAAATTAATCTGTTCTTTTCTTTTTTTTATGGCCTGCCACAGTGAGGCAGTGTTTAGATTAAAGCATAATGGGAATGTTTAAATGCAAACCAATTCATTTTAATAAACATGCAGATATCTTGGGTTTTGTAAACCATTTTTACACGAAACTTAACATGTTTAAATGCTCTGACAATGTCCCTTTAATCAAGAGTTGAGCCAATTATTTGCTGCTGACTTAGGTAGTTATACATTCAGTAAGCATATACCCAGATAGCTATTTCAATTGTTATCCTATTTAAATGGTCAAGGGGAAAATATTTCTTTTCAAAAGTGAAGTATAAAATCCTCTTTGGCATTTCACTTAAATCCATTGTCTCTAGTATACCACAAAGGGTAACTGTAACAAGGTGACAGGGATATTTTTTTATTAAAGGTTTCAGGGATTTAAAAAAACACATAGGAACAAAACAGTATTGTAGCAGAATGCTAATACACAAATGGTTTGCTTGTGTTCTTCCCTTAGGAGGATTCAGTTTGATTTCTGTGGAAACGGGTATTAGACTCCTAGGATCTAGTTCGACCATTTATTAAGGTAAATAATGCCTTTTTGATTTCTTGCAGAGTTTGCAAATCTCATTTAGTTGGCAGATACTGCAGAAGGAACAGAAGGTTCAAATATAGTGTGTAGAGAAATTTCCCAACATCTTGATGGCGGTGGAAGGAGAAACCAAAGTTTAGAACTCTTTCCAGACACCATAAATCATACTACAGTCTGGTACATGTGGGTTTTTCCTTTAGAAAATATACATGAATTTAGTTCCCTAGAAAGATGCCAGATTGTGATAACCAACCGCTCTTAATTAGCGTGAAGCAGATGGACTAGATGTGAAGGCCAGTGGTGGTATTACACTTACAGTATAAATCAATATTTACTAATATGTGTGCTGATGGTTTGGGGGTTTATTCAGTAAAATATTTTATCGGTAAATATTGGTTGAAACAGAACACTTAGTTTAAAACTAATGCTTTGAATTACATAATCTGCTGCACTGGAAAATTTGAGATTTCACATCCTTTTTCATTTGGAAAGTTGACTTTTTAAATATGTGATTGACATTTAGATTTTACAAGGAAGGCAGCCTTGCCGGACAGTATATCTGGGATAGCTTCTTCATTTTCATGATGATGTTTGTAAAGGATGGCAAGTAGATTTTTTTTGTGAGGGCTGATACTTTCATGACAGTTTGACAAGCTGTGCTAAATGTTCCCATAGGATAGCACTTTCTTATTTTACTCTCTGTTATTGTGATGATTTTCTACCATTCGCATCAGATCACTTATCATAGTAGCTGTTAATCTTGCCAGTGGGATTTTTTTCTTTAAGTGGAGGAAAAGATAAGATAAGTATGGACTCAGTTTTAAAACGTGGATAGTTGATAATGCTGAGATCCTTGACATGTAAAAGGCTGAGGGTGCTTAATTTTCAATCCCTTCTCTGTTTTGAGTAGTTAAAACTCTCTCCTGGTCTTACTTACAAAACAAGCGTGCCCAAGAAAGAAAGGTAAGAAGTGTACTTGTGAGCTCTCTCTAGCCTTGTCTTAAACTATGTCCTTTCTGCTAGCAGAGCTCAATAAATATTCTCCAGAGTGGTTGTATTGCCATTTTTACAAGAACTAGCTGGGGTCCCCTTTCATGGCTCAACTGCAAATCCACCTGAGTAGCAGCCAGGTAGTAAGATGCTCCCTGAAGCATCTGTGACTGATCTCTCCTACTCCAGAAACTGATGATCATTTGCAGCGCCTGTAAATGACTTCTTTTCTCTTATCCTCGGGTGCTTTGATTGGTGTCCAGATCCTCTTTCTGTTCTCCTGGAGGCAATCAAGTGGAGGTTCTTCACTAAGAGAAGGGAAGCTGTTGTATTTAGGTCCTTAGAGCTTCAGGGCTCCTCCTTTTGCCTAACTATCTTGCAGGGGAAAAGCTGCTGTTTGACCCACAGGAAGATGTATCCAGTTGGCTGTTTTGATAGAGCCTTTCGTTATTCCTTTCCCCGCTTCTTCTGTATATGAATCAGCTGCAGAGAGCATAGTCTTACAAAGGCTAGGATGAGAAGCTCTTATAAAAAATAATTTTTTTTTCTAAATTCATTGACTATTTCCTCCCCAAAGGTGAGAGAGTGAGAGAGAGAGAGACGTTATTAAAGGACTCCCTTTTTCCACAGTAGTTTTGAGGATCTGCACAAGTCGCTTACCGAGTACCATAAAAAACCTAGTTAGGATAGAATATGAATTCCTCTGATAAAGCCTGTCAACAAGCAAGCAATGAGTTCTAGAAGATTTCTGAGAAAAATGTTGTTGTTTCCAGCTTCATATATTAGATATGTTGTTTATCCATCCTCACCAAGGATGTATTTGCCTCCAAGAGACTTTTCTCAAAGAACCTTCCAGGTTTTTTGTGATTTAGATTCTGTTGAAATTG
The DNA here is from genome assembly GCF_025201925.1 of Gopherus flavomarginatus. Taxonomy (NCBI): domain Eukaryota; kingdom Metazoa; phylum Chordata; order Testudines; family Testudinidae; genus Gopherus; species Gopherus flavomarginatus. The sequence goes on along the minus strand of NC_066627.1, from coordinate 48,789,478 downwards.
GAAGCAGTTGATCTGGTTAGGTGGAAGGGCCTTTTATACCTTAGTTCCAAAAGGCTTAGAAACTGAGTGAGATGCATGGATTCTGTAAACTTTTACTTCTCTCAATGGTTCAGATGCTTCCATGGCATGCTAATCTTATAGTGTGGATCTGCTGAGGCACACATTTTGAACTCCTACTTTCTGGTATGTAAATGTCCTTTACAGGATTCTTTTTTTCATTTGTCACAACTCTTTGAAGCTTATGCAGTTCTGGATAACCTAGAATCCAACAGATCTGCAACCCAGCATAAACTTCTTAGGCCTTAGAATAGTTTGTTATATATCTTTAAAATACCGTACTGCATGGTGGTGTTAGACAACAGTATATTTGTAGCCTCGCTGAAAAAGCAGTGACACCAGAAATATTTGAGTGTTTGAGAGACATGCAAAGGAAGTTGCTTGAAAATGTTAACTTGATCCAAACAATGTACATTAAAATGGTTCTTAACACCAAGGCATGTTGATTAAGCATGAGAGTCTTAGATTACGGGGAAAGGTCCCTTCTCGCAGACTTAATTGTGAAGAACAGTTGCGTACCTTTTGATAGATCTGGGTCACAGAAATGTCTATAGGACGTTGAACAACTAAATCCTTGTTAGAAGTTTCCTTCTCATCAAAAGCTTATGCTAACTGCTCTTTTCCCTGTTGGACCCTTGATCAGAGATATTTCTGCAGAACTGTGGGAGAGTCTAATTTGCTCCACATAGCATTGGTTGATTGGTAAGATGTGTTTCAGCCTCACAAGAGGAATAGACTATCTGCAGATATATGGGTTATTCATACGTATTCCGTGTCCCTTTTTGATTTGTTCAGTGATGTCAGTCCAGTGTTTGTGACGTCACAGTTCTTCTTTGAAATGATTCTGAATTTCTGTACTCAAGAAATCTTGCAGGAGGAGCAAATTAATCAGAAAGGAGAGAGCTTCAATTTACGTAAGTATCATAGTAATCACAATTGGCAATATTAAGAGAAGTTGCATAAGCCAAATGTGGTGTTTCAGTGTTTCCACTTAATTTGTGTGCCTAGAAAATTACTCCTAAAAATATCTTACCACTAACAGTACACCACCATTTTTATTTGCAAAATCTGCACAATATAAGCTATGCCCAAAATTTTCAGATTTGGGTGGCAGAAGTTTTCAAAGGTGCTGAGCATTTTCAATTCCATTTGACTCTCTTTGAATGTACTATAAAGCAGTATCTCATCTGGGGAATTGCACCAAAGCAATCAATCCATTGGTTACTCTGCTCTGGGACCATGCGAATTTAAATAGAAAAGAAATACAAAATTAATTTGAAGTGTATCAAGTAATATTAGAGGCAACTTTGTGCTCTCCAGTTTGCAAATATTTCACTAATAAATATTTAATGCCCAAGTCTAGAAGCTAAAGGAAAAGCTGCTGTTGTTAGAATGTGCATTCAGGTTAATGTCTAGTGACACATGGAGAATGTTGTCCATTGAGTTGGCAATGAACTGATGCAGAGCTTCAAGGCTGTTTGTTTCTAGCCATGATCTGGCTCTTGTGAGTCCTATATTGTTAAATATATGTATTTTACAATGTTGTGTAACAAGAACCGGGGGATGGGGGGGAAAACTAACCCCAAAACCACTGAAAGGGTGAGTTTCCAGCTGTCTGTTTCAACTCTGAGGAGAGGATTTTTTATTTGTTTTAGCTTAGGATGACAAGGTAAGTTTTTCAGCTGGGACTGAGAGCATTTGGATTCTATCAACGAGCATAACTAAATTGGTTGGAGCATATGTCAGCAGGGTCTCAGTGCTGAAGATTTCAAGCAAAATGACTATTTGCATTACCCACACTACCTTACATATATAGTGTTCTTGCTGATTTGTAATAATAATAATTTTGACAATAGCTCTTCCATAAATAAAATTAGGTCGGGCTTCTCTTTCCCAATAGGGACATCTGTGGTAATACAAAGAATTATTTTGATTTGATTTTGTAGCAATTCTAGTTTTTCACAGTTTTTAAAATTGAAAATGTTATTCGAAGCTTGTCCACAACTTGCACAGCCTCTTGCAGGCATGGCATCACTTCTCAGGTCCTTGACTCTTACGATCAGGTTTGAGTAATTCTTGAGGGTAATGATTCTAGCATTTCCTTTGATAGAGCACACAGTGTTTTGGCGATGATTTAATTTAGTACTGTGTGACTACGTCACAAAGCTGTCATTTTTCTGTGGCCTTCAAAATGAGCTGTTACTTGGTACAGAACAGGACGATGGCTTTGGTGTTTCCTGAGAAGCTAGGATGTTTACTATGAAGTTCTGTTCACAAAATTTACAGAGAGTATCTAAAATGAACGGCACAAATCCAGGTTTTAACAAAAAATCAAGGTGCATACAGAGACACCTACTTTTAACAATTTATTATTTATTTGTATTACTGAAGTGCCTAGGGGTCCTAATCATGTACCAGGACCCCATTATTCTGTGTTTGTATAGCACCTGGCACAAAGACAGTCTCTGTCCCAAAGAGCTTACAGTCTAAATGCATCTGTCTCTAGAAGATTGCAACCTTTTGTGTCTGGTGTGGATCTTGCCACCATAATTCACATGTGTGGACAAGGGGGATCCAGTGGATATAGTGTATTTAGATTTTCAGAAAGCCTTTGACAAGGTCCCTCACCAAAGGCTCTTAAGCAAAGTAAGCATTCATGGGATAAGAGGGACAGTCCTCTCATGAATTGGTAACTGGTTAAAAGATAGGAAACAAAGGGTAGGAATAAATGGCTAGTTTTCAGACTGGAGAGAGATAAATAGTGGTGTTCCTTAGGGGTCTGTACTGGGCCCAGTCCTATTCAACATATTGATAAAAGATCTGGAAAAAGGGGTAAACAGTGAGGTGGCAAAATTTGCATATGATACAAAAATACTCGAGATAGTTAAGTCCCAGGCAGACTGTGAAGAGCTACAAAAGATTCATAGATTCTAGGACTGGAAGGGTCCTTGAGGGGTCATTGAGTCCAGTCCCCTGCCCTCATGGCAGGACCAAATACTGTCTAGACCATCCCTGATAGACATTTATCTAACCTACTCTTAAATATCTCCAGAGATGGAGATTCCAAAACCTCCCTAGGCAATTTATTCGAGTCTTTAACCACCCTGACAGTTAGGAACTTTTTCCTAATGTCCAACCTAAACCTCCTCTGCTGCAGTTTAAGCCCATTGCTGCTTGTTCTATCCTTAGAGGCTAAAGTGAACAAGTTTTCTCCCTCCTCCTTATAACACCCTTTTAGATACCTGAAAACTGCAATCATGTCCCCTCTCAATCTTCTCTTTTCCAAACTAAACAAACCCGATTCTTTCAGCCTTCCTTCATAGGTCATGTTCTCAAGACCTTTAATCATTCTTGTTGCTCTTCTCTGGACCCTCTCCAATTTCTCCACATCTTTCTTGAAATGCTGTGCCCAGAACTGGACACACTACTCCAGTTGAGGCCTAACCAGCGCACAGTAAACTGGGTGACTGGGCAACAAAATGGCAGATGAAATTCAATGTTGATAAATGCAAAGTAATGCACATTGGAAAACGGAATCCCAACTATACATATAAAATGATGGGGTCTAAATTAGCTGTTGCCACTCAAGAAAGATCTTGGAGTCATTGTGGATAGTTCTCTGAACATATCTGCTCAATGTGCAGCGGCAGCTGAAAAAGCGAACAGAACGTTGGGAATCATTAAGAAAGGGATAGATAATAAGACAGAAAAAAGCATATTGCCTCTATATAAATCCATGGTATGCCCACATCTTGAATACTGCATGCAGATGTGGTCAGCCCATCTCAAAAAAGATATATTGGAAAAGGTTCAGAAAGGGACAACAAAAATGAGTAGGGGCATGGAGCATCTGCCATATGAGGAGACATTAATAAGACTGGGACTTTTCAGCTTGGAAAAGAGGCAACCAAGGGAGGATATGATAGAGGTCTATAAAATCATGCCTGATGTGGAGAAAGTAAATAAGGAAGTGTTGTTTACGCCTTCTCATAACACAAGAACTAGGGGTCACCAAATGAAATTAATAGCAGCGGGTTTAAAGCAAACAAAAGGAAGTATTTTTTTCACACAATGTACACTCAACCTGTGGAACTCCTTGCCAAAGGATGTTGTGAAGGCCAAGACTATAACAGGGTGCAAAAAAGAACTAGATAAATTCATGGAGGATAGGTCTATCAATGGCTGTTAGCCAGGATGGGCAGGGATGGTGTCCCTAGCCCAGAGGTCTTAAGCCAGCCCTCAAGCTCCCACTGGGGAGTGTGGTCTGGGACTTGCCCCACTCCAACCGGGGAGCAAGATTGGGGGGAGCTCCATGCTGCTTCCAGAAGCAGCAGCATGGTCCCACTCCGGCAGCTACATGTAGGGGCAGCCAGGGGGCTCTGCTCTGCATGCTGCCCCCACCCCAAGCGCTGACCCTGCAGCTCCCATTGACTGGGAGCTGCAGCCAATGGGAGCTGCAGGGGCAGCGTGTCAACTATCAGTTTCTGCAAAAGCAAACAAGACACGTTATCTTTTTTGAATTCTAGGTAGTGTTGGAAAAGAAGTTTTTTTTAATTGATTTTCAGAAAGAAACAATAAAAAATACAAAAAGGTAAATGACTTACAACCAGTATTTATATCTAAATACTGCATGCTTCACGAGATTGGCAATGTAATTGCATAAATCTAACACTTTACAACTTGTCAAAACTACAGAAACAATTATGAACCTGGAACCCTGATGCATATTCTAAGGACTGTTCATCAATCAGCACCTTTGAAAAGAGGTGAACATGAGAACTCTTTACTTTACTACTTCTGTGTAACAGATTTTTGGGGTAATAATATGGCCAGGTTTTAGCACAGCACCAAAAGAATTCATACTAAGGACCACTTACATTAGAAACATAGAATCACAGAACTGGAAAGGACTTTGAGAAGTCATCTAATCCAGTCCCCTGCACTCATGGCAGAACTAAGTGTTATTTAAAGTCCATCCCTGACAGGTGTTTGTCTAACTTGCTCTTAAAAATTACCAATAATGAGATTCCAGAAGCTCCTTAGGCAGTTTATTCTACCCTGACAGGAAATTTTTCCTAATGTCCAATTTAAACCACCTTTGCTTAAGCCCATTGCTTCTTGTCCTACCCTCAAAGGTTAACAAGATCATTTTTTCTCCCTCCTCCTTGTAATATCCTTTTATGTACTTGAAAACTGTTATCATGTTTCCCCCACCCTCCCCCAGTCTTCTTTTCTCTAGACTAAACAAACAGTTTTTTCAATCTTTCCTCATAGAAAATGTCTTGCGTACAACACTCCTGCTAATACATCTCAGAATGATGATCGCTTTTTTTGCAACAGTGTTGTACTCCTGACTCTCATTTAGTTTGTGATTCACTGTGACCCCCAGATCCGTTTGTGCAGCACTCCTTCCTAGGCAGTCATTTCCCATTTTGTATGTGTGCAACTGATTGTTCTTTCTTAAGTGGAGTACTTTGCATTTGTCCTTATTGAATTTCATCCTATTTACTTCAGACTATTTCTCTAGTTTGTCCAGATCATTTTGAATTTAATCCTGTCCTCCGAAACACTTGCAACCCTGCCCAGCTTGGTATTGTACGCAAACCTTATAAATATACTCTCTATGCTATTATCTAAATCATAATCATTCTGCAGTAATCCAGTATCTGTCAAGGAAAGATCTGATTTGCATTAGTATGGTGGTTATTGAAGATGTTCATACATTCACAAATTTAATACATACATGCTGCCTGAATGTGATTCACTTTTGGCTGAGCAATTTACTCTCATGCATGCTATAAGAGAAACTCTGATACAGATAAAGTATTGCCAGGTGACTGGACTTCAAAGATTGTGATCAAAGGTACCAAGATTTGGTATGCAAAGGGTAAAACTCAGTTTGATACTGCAGAATCCAAGTCTAGAGTTGGGTATATTAAAGGTATTGAGATGGATTAACTGTGTTAATGAGATCGGGCCTTTTAGGATTTGACAGTTGTGTAAACGTGTAACTGACCTTTTGATTTCTGTGTGAATTGTAAAAGTAGAACTATTATATTTGCGAACATTTACCTTGCAGCAACAGTAGAGCTATTTCTGGTAATCTGCATTCTAAACCAGAGGTACTAATTTTGTAAATTGCTTGGTTGGCACTTTAGGGAATTAATTCTAACAACACTGATTTGTTAGTGCTTTAAATTTGAAAAATTTAAATACAGTGAGAAACTTGATTTGCTTAGTTTTCTCCTCAGTTCCCCAATCTGCTGTATTATGTGGGTCTTTTAGTGTGGGAATGGGTTTTAACAAAAAAGAAGAGATGTTCTGATGGCTCTTCACTTTAAAAAAGAATATTTGAGTCCCTGTAGGGATCCAACTAATCATCAGAGCATCAGTGAGGAATTGAAATGGCTGTTTAGATAAATTTCTATCTGACATAATACACTTAAAAATATCTGGGTTCAGAGTAGCAGCCGTGTTAGTCTGTATCTGCAAAAAGAACAGGAGTACTTCTGGCACCTTAGAGACTAACAAATTTATTTGAGCATAAGCTTTCATGGGCTACAGCCCACTTAATCGGATGCATAGAATGGAACATACAGGAAGATATTTATACATACAGAGAACATGAAAAGGTGAAAGTAGCCATACCAACTCTAAGAGGCCAATCAATTGAGATGAGCTGTCGTCAGCAGGAGGAAAAAAACTTTTGAAGTGATAATCGAGATGACCCGTAGATGGTGTGAGGATACTTAACATGGGGAAATAGATTCAGTTAGTGTAATGGCCCAGCCATTCCCAATCTCTGTTCAAACCTAAGTTAATTGTATCTAATTTGCATATTAATTCAAGTTCAGCAGTCTCTCTATTTGGAGTCTGTTTTTGATTTTTTATTGTAAAATTGTCACCTTCAAGTCCCTCACTGAGTGGTTAGAGAGGTTGAAGTGTTCTCCCACTGGTTTTTGAATGTTATGATTCCTGATGTCAGATTTGTGTCCATTTATTCTTTTGCATAGAGATATATGAAATATCTAATTAACATAAACACACAGAATTTTTAATGAACAAACCCCCAGTGAGAATGTGTTTAGCACAGCAAAAAATACATAGGCATACTTTTCAGTAGAGGTGACTAACACATGATGATGTTCTTAGTATCTAGTGTGCAGATGGTTAAAAGTGATGCTGTTTAATCCAAGGGATTACCTGTTTTAGTAGCCTTCTGAGCGAAACCTCTTCAGGGAATCCTACCTGATTAGAATATGTAGCAGGTGGCGGATGAGTGTGTGGGGATGCCACACTTTTTAAAGATACAGAGCATCTCTTAATATTGTTAATCAGAATACTTGAAAGGGAAGATTCTGTAGAATAGACAATAATGTGGTGCATTCAGTTTTACAGTGTGTGGTAACCTACACTTGGGGGACTTCAGCCTTTTAAAAAGTAAAACTCTTGCTGTGATGCCTGCAAAAGTCTCTTTGACCATGGTTAGGCTGCAAGTAAAAAAAAATCAAACTACAGGAAACCGCTTAACTTATTCTTATACTGATGTGTGTTGTTTATGATTTCAGTTATACTTGTCTTTGTTTAATTGAAGCTTATAAAGTTTGTGTTTCACCAGTCTCATCTTTTTAATTAACTCTGAGTAGCCATCTGAATAAAGAACTTGTTAATTGTAACTAGTAAATATTTTTATATTTGCAGTAATCAATCAGGTTACACTTTGTCGCTGACTTTACTAATACCTCATTTATAGGCCTGTATGTTAATTGCATTTCAGTCTTGAAAAATAAATACAAATAGCAGTCATTTACTCCAGGTTCTGAACTTTGTTAATTTTCAGATGCTTTAGTCATTTTCAGCCCCAGACTTTTAAAGATGATAAACTATCATTCTCCTTCTACACCCATATTTTTCTTTATTCTTTATTTATAGGCAAGGCTATAAATAAACACGCATAGGCTGGTTTCAGATTTGTTTCAACTTTATTAACCCTATCTCCAACTATGGAGCAGTTACTAAATGTGGTGTAGGTCAGTATACATTTGTGACCTATGCTGGTGTGGGACCAGCTGTATAGATCTGTTCATATTGGTTACTGGTGAGTCCCACCACACATTTGGCTGCTGATACCACAATAATGATTCAACCTGCTGTAGTAAGATTTTTGTGCAAGTATACGCCCTTTCATTGTAAGTGGTGCAGCTTTGTCATGTGGATGCTATAAAATTCAGCCATCTTACTTCATATGCACAGTGAGGGTAGGTTACTAGATCCAGTAGTTCCCCCACGATCATTCTCTGACAAGGTTTCACCTTGCTTGATTAGGGTCATAGTGTGTTGAATACATGTGGCATTTTTTTTTAAATCATCTTTAGATTGCCAGTAAAGGTAAAAACCTACTTGATAGACCCATTCCTTCAAGAGCTAAATTAGTGTTTAAAATGTTAATGGGCCAAACCTTCCTGAGGCACTCAGATCTAAATTCCACAGATCTCTGCGGGAAAGTTTGTAAAAGAAGTAATGGGACAGTGAGAGGTGGTAAAGAAGTTTCACTTAAGATGAAAGTGCCCACTGATGAGTACACCACAAAAGAAACTAGACAAAAGGGGAACTTGTAGGAAAGGTGCAAGGAGAAGGTGTTCGTCCTCAGGTGAAAAGGGGAGGAGAATTCCTTACAGTCAGTGGGGTACTGGTCAGTATCATTAGCTAGCTACCAGATTGATAGATTCAGGACCAGTAACCCCGACCTCGGCAGTAAGAGTATTCTTAGGATATGTCTACACTGCAATCGGTATGATTGCAGTTTGTGTAGGCATATCAGTGCTAGCTTTAACCTAGCTAATGTGGCTAAAAATAGCAGTGAAGACGCAGCAGCATGAATGAGGAACGTGAGTATACCCGGGGGATCAGGCGGGCTTGTATAACCTGTGCCATGGCTGCATCTTCACTGCTATTTTTAGCTTCACTAGCTAGATTAAAGCTGGCATGGGTATACCTATATGAGCTGCCATTATATCTCTAGTTGCGGTGTGCTAGAGGGGGCAGGGTAGGCTACAGCCAGGTTGGCTAGTGCCTGCAGATGGGGGGAGCAGCTGCACCAAAGGTCTCTTGTATGGCTGACTGTGCCATATAACACACTCTTCCTGAAAGTTTCTCCTACTTTTCACTCAGCCTAAGATAATTCCCAAATAAACAAATCTGCTGTACTTTGTGCCCAAGAATTTTCTTCACACATTGAGATCTTTGATGGTTTACCACTATCCTTTTTCAGAAAATTACGGGTTCTTTCCTTCCCTGCACCCACGTTTTACTCTTGTGTGTTTATCTCTTGCATCCCAGTTTCTTAAAGAAAATATTTTAGAAATGGATGTGTTTTAGTCACTGAATATTGTCTATCAAGGAAGCTAGAAATCAGTACATTCATTAATTTCTTAAAGCTGCTAATTATTAGAATAAAGGAAATTAAATATCAGGTTGCTGGTTTAGCAGAGAGGATCAAAACAGAGAAATTGCCCTGAAAATAGTTTAATGAGGTGTAGGGCAAGTTTGAAAGACCAAATGGACAAGCATGGTTAATCCTTGACACTGACATAAGCAGGCAGGGCCTAAAACCCCAAATGGCTTGTGGTCATTGACTGACAGATTGGTTCAGGTTATATATGTGCTTTAATTATGCTTGTTAATGTCATTTGAATTCTTACTGGAATACTGGTTTTGGATTAAATTTTCACATAAAACTTACAGTTTGTAAATAACAATAAAAATGTATCAAACTATCAACAAAATATATAGCATTGTTTATTTTGTATATTTTTCGTCTTTCAGAAAACTATACTGAATGCTTATTGTAGATAGCAAGATTCTTAATGATTTGTGATTTTTCATAATCTTTCCCTTTTATTTTTCATAAAAATAGCATATGCAGATATCAGAGCAAAACTGTAACACATTTTTAACATCTAACTTGTTTTCTCATGTGACGCATTTGTCTGAATAACACTTAAAAGAATTTCAATGTTATCTTCAGTTAATTCAAAGGTACCACCAAGAAGTACCCAGGAAGTAATGAAGTAAATAACTTCTTAAAGTTTATTTCATATAAAACTTATTGGTGACTTTTACAACTAATTACATCTTGAAAACATTAAGTCTTTGATTCTGTTCTCAGGCTTCCTGTCACAGTGATGTTGCGGGAGTCTTTTCTTGAGAGGTCTCCTCATTTGTGTAGAGAAACACTCATTCTTGTTCCAGTTTCTCTGGACCCAGCATCTGTAGCAGGGGAACAGCTGTATTACCATAGTGAGAGAACCTAAAAGATATTTAAAGGATTAAGAGAGGGAGAATGGCATTTATATCTATTTTTGGCAGAGTCCATGCTGCAGTCAAATAGTGTTGAACCACCTGTCTAGAAATCAGGGAAAGTTCTTCTGTCCCTGCCAGTTGGTCAATTATTCCCATGCATCAGCATACCTATCTATGTGTAGCAGTAGATCCAGTGTTTTGTGAGGCAAATTAGCAAGAGTTCTTGCTAGGCAACACAAAGCTGTCTGTGTTTGTACTAACTGATCAGATGAGAAATGGCAACTAGTATTTGATGTCTGGTGTATCCCCCAAAAGTGGATTATTTACATTGCTAATATACACTTGTAAAGTAATAATAATATGACTCCGTCCTTCTGTCTTTGTTCAACAGTACTGAATTTCAGATTTGCTGTACACAATGGTTTATAAGAGGGACTCTAATGCAACTGTTCTAGTTTTACAACTGGAGCTGTGCTGCCGTTCCCCCCCAGTGATACTCATGCAGGACTCTCGTTAATATCAATAGTAGTTACATATGCAGCAAGGGGAACCCTAAATATTTTAGCATTTGCTATGTGTGAGGCTTTTTTGTTTGCTATGCTGTGATATCTAGCCCAAGAAAGAAGCAGACCATAATTTTTGGTTTCAGAATACAGCTCTGGGGCTGCTGGGTTTGTAGAGGGAAAAGTTATTAAATTTTTTTTTTCCTAGGGAAGAAGTATTTCAAAATTAAAATGTCTGCTCTGTTCACAGCATTTTAAAAATTCTTTTATGTCTTCAGTCTTTCTAATGTGAAATGTCTAGATCAACAGTAAATCTTTACTACCAGCATATTATGTACATTTATGTACAGGAGACGCATGGAAAGTGCACACTTCTGTTTCTTCCTCTGTAACTTGTAATTGTAATCATGGAGGGGAAACTAAGTTGTATTGAAGTAGACTAACAGAAATTTGTAAACTAGATTAGTGAGGTTGAAATAAGAACTTGATGAGTGTTCAGAAGCAGATTTATAGAGACATTCTGATAAAGACTAATTGCCTCAACACTCTTTTAGAAACATGTCTAAATGATAATAATTAAACAGTGAAACTGAAATTTAGATGTAGTTATCTTAATTAGCTATTACAATATCCTGCTTCATAGGTGGAAGAAACCAGCCACCTGAGCATTGTGTTCTTTTTTCACCGCTACCACTACAATTTAAAACCAGGATGATTGTTCATTGTCATTTTTGTTCGCCTTGTATCTTGTTGGTGTGTATGCAGATAAAGGAATTTGCAGAATTCTTGTGCTTTTGTTTTAATTTTGCTGTCTCAAGTGTTTGTTTTCTCCTTTGGAATCTGCTACTGAGAGACACAGTGCCCCGGAGTGGAATAGAACATGATTTGAGGGTACTAGGAGATTCTCTGCTGTGGTTTCAGGCTTGATGATTTTGCCTATGGGATGGAAATCCATCCAGTCCTTTCTGTGGAATTGACCATGAAAACCAAGTGATGAAAGCTGCAACCTCTCAAACGGTATTTGTTTTTTATTATCTTCTATGAGCTGAAATTACTCATTTCACTGTAGAAGGTAAAGGGTTTAACTGGTAGAGTGTGTGAGGCTTTAAATACCCATTTCAAAGGCCTATTTAATCTGGTGTGGGTTAGTTGTAATGACATAATCCAAAAATAAATCTCTCTATGCTCATCCTTGCTCCAGGGCTGCAGCTAAAGGATGGCAAATGCTAATCTCCTAATGTTAGGGCCATGACGTATTTGTCAATGGTTTGCCACAGCGTAGAATTCCATTGGGGGTTTTCAAATTTGTATATGGACTGAGAGGTTAAGTCAGGTTCAAATATTTTGATTCAACTAGAACAGCGGTAGGCAACTTATGGCATGGGTGTCGAAGGTGGCACGCGAGCTGATTTTCAGTGGCACTCTCACTGCCCCGGTCCTGGCCACCAGTCCGGGGGGGTTCTGCATTTTAATTTAATTTTAAATGAAGCTTCTTAAACATTTTAAAAACTTTATTTACTTTACATACAACAATAGTTTAGTTAGATGTTATAGACTTATAGGAAAAGACCTTCTAAAAACATTAAAATGTATTACTACCATACAAAACCATACAAGTGAATAAATGAAGACTTGACACACCACTTCTGAAAGGTTGCCGACCCCTGAACTAGAATATATATTACATGGTTTGGCCCTTAAATGTACACCCTTAAAGGGGAGACTGCCTCCTACCTAATGGTCAGGCAAACTCTCTCTCCTCCCCACTCCTTTCCAAAATCCTTCAAAGGAAATAGTTTAAATAAAATAAATAAATAAAAAAGCCACCCACCCCCAACCGCAACCATATAATGGCCTGCTAATGTACATGAAGCATAAGGGGGTGTGAGGTGGGGGGAACCTCAGTTGGACTAATTTTATATTTCTTTACTTTTAAATGAGTCATCTAATGGGTAGTGGTATCCTCTGGTTGCCAAGAGATTATTCAGTTGGACCTGAAGCACCTCTGTTTATCTCATTTCTGTATTCCTATCAGTGTCTGATCACCTGAATTCTCCCATGCAACTGTCCCAACCTGAGGTTGCGTTAGCAATACCACTTGAGGAAGGGCAGTCCCTTTCCCAGTGAGTAGCTCCAATGCCATTACCAAAAATTTATGAAGCACATGAAATAAGTGAATGTTAATTTTTTTCCAAGGGAGGTAAGAGATGGGAATACTGCAATACTTAAAACTAGCATTTGCATATTCAGTGTAATAAAATGAAAGAAGATATTTACTGTTTATCCATTCCAGGTTTATAGAAGTGTGACATGCAGTGTAAGTACTAGCAGACAACTCCTCTATTTTCTTAAGTGGATTGGCTGAGCAGATTGGATAGGACCACAGGAGTGGCATCTTCACCCAGCGGTCTTTCACTCAATAATCAGAGCCCTAGGTCACCTATCACTCAGCCTCTTTGCTTCCATATTCAACATGAAGATTTCCCATTTCTTCTCTAGGTGAAGGAACTGCTGACCCCGTAGCCACATATATGCTTTCTTGTCCATGGCTAGAAGGATTGCTGTATCCTTTCCTCTTGTTTGCAGTACTCCTCGAGACAATTCAAAGAATAAAGGAAAGGGCAGAGTAATTCTAGTGGCCCCTGTTTGGTCAATAAGGCCGTCCCTGGTTTTCAGATGTAATTGAGATGGCATCTTACTATCCGCTACTTCTCCCACACAGGAAGGATCTTCTATTGCAGGCAGCTAAAACAAGGATAGTCAGAGGATCTCAGATGAGCATTTTAGCTTCTAGGAAAGGATTAACAAATAGGACGTATTTGAGGACTTGGTTTAGATGTAAGACCTGATGTGAAGATTTCATGTAGAACTGACCAAGAAAAAGGCAAATTATGTATTGGAATTTCTGCAGAGAGGTCTTGCATTTGCTCTTGACATTTTCAGTTGCCATGCATTAGGCCAGAATTAATACCTGCTCTGCTGCAAGAAATCTTACTATTAAGTTTCTGGTGTTTCAGTAAACTGCTAATCCTTTGAGAATTTAATACATGAGCAACAGCTGTAAAAGCATCTTGAACTGATGGAGTTTGCAAGGGGATAGCCACTCCCATCTTGTCCTGATGGGTCTGATTCTGCAATAGAAAACCACGGTAAACGGTCTGATCTCAGTGGAGAGGCCAGGGATTTAGTGAGCAGGGAAGAGATTGAAGTAGTCCCAGCCGTGTGTGTGTGTGTGTGTGATCAGGGTGAGGATTGACATACATTGTTGGAATGATGTGGTGAAGCTTACACTGCACTGTGCATGCTGTGGGTGACCAGAGGAATTCGTCTGTTCAGGGCTGTCAATCTGACACCTTTCTTGAGTCTTTAAAGTTCATTTAACCAAGGCAAGTAATTTATTATTTGTATTATCAGCACCTAGGAGCCCTCGTCATGGACCAGGACTCCATTATGCTAGGCACAGTACAAACACAGAACAAAAAGATGATCTCAGCACACAAGCAGCCTAATTATCGTCAGGTTTTTTTGTAGGCATTGTGAAAAAGGAGAGTTTTTAAGGAGGGATTTGGAGGAGGATAATGAGGTAGTTTTATGAACATTTAATATATTTACATCAGCTGTTTACCTCAATTCGTTTCATGGTTCTGTAGCATCTGACTTGTTCCATTTCATTACCTGGATTATAAATGAATGTGTTTAAGTAGAGTCTGAGTATATGTTCTATCATCGTGTTTATGTTGAGCCCCAGCTTCTATTTTTTCCCAGTTCCAGAAATGTGTAGTGATTTTGATTTGCCTAGATTTATCCTGATAGTTTGTTGTTTTCACTGACACTGCAAAGCTGCAAGATCTATGAAAGCAAGGTAAATAGTTTTGTTTGGAACTTTTAGCATCTCTTCAAAGCCCACTTATAGTTTTTTAAAGAAAAGATTAAAGTTCACACAACTCTAGTGGAGTTGACAGTTAATCATTTAATGAAGTCAGAGGTCTGGACTTTGGTTATAAGCATCTTTGTTTTAGATGGAATTTTCAGTAGCTCTGTCCTAATGCATGGGGGGTTTCTTCCACTCAGGTTAGTTCAACATGGCAGACCAGAGGCAACGTTCGCTGTCTACCTCTGGAGAATCATTGTACCATGTTCTAGGACTGGACAAGAATGCCACTTCCGATGATATTAAAAAGTCATACAGGTAAAGTTTCAAAAGTCTGGTCCCTGACACTTCACAGAGCATGTTTGCTAACCTTTTCAGATAGAATGTCATGTTCAGTGTGTTATGTAGTCTGTGCTTGTATTTATCAATACTCCTTAGAAGAAAAAATATCTGCACTGAAAACATCTAGTTTCATTTTATGTCAACTGGGGTGAGACCATATAGAGTGTTTCACATGAGCTGTTAACAAATTTTGAAAATTCAGATACTGGAATTAAACTGTTTGCTTTTTTGATAATTGAATTCTTGCAGATCATTTCTTTCAGTGTTCAATTTAATCATGTTAACAAATGTGTAGGCAACTGTGTCAAAAGTTAAACTCTTCGCCTAGAAGTTATGCAGTTTCTTGCCAGCCCAACAAGAAGCATAATTGTGTCCAATCATGTCTAATTCCCTGAGCAAAGGAACATGCACTAAAGATACAAATGATGTACATTAACTTTTGTACCAGCAATGTATTTTAGTGTCTGTAAAAATCAGTTCACATTTTTTCACATTAAACTTGAAATACTGATTTTTTTAAAATCCAGGTTTGACTTTTAACCTTAAAAAACAAACACACAAACCTGAAACAGCTTTGCATTGTCCAATTTTTTAATTTTTTTTTGGAGAGGGGGAGACATAGTACTGTTCTTGCGTTTAATTGCTATTCATAAATATTGTGCTACAGTTCAGTATGGTTATAGGTAGCAAATGGCAGTGGCTTGAACATTACACTAGGGGTCAGTAGTAATCTTTGCTTGTGGATGCTCGAAATAAAAGTTTTCCTTTTATTTTTGTCACTTTAATTTTGCCTTTTTGAAAAAAAACGTTACTTTTGTGGTACTAATATTTACATGAAGGTAAAGATGACTCACAAGTATCCAAAGATTACATAAAATGATCTCAAAATTAATTGAAAATTGACACAGTAAAAGCTATTAGTCTAACACATGAAACAAGTTTTACCTTACTGGGAAAATGACAAACAGTTTTTCTTTAGCATGATCACTTGTAAGTTAGTTTCTGTAAGGAAAATGAAGCTGCTTGTGTAGTTTGTTTTACCGACTGTCCTCCTATCACCACATGCTTCCTGTTCTGTTCGTGTTTATAAATTTGAGACTTATTCCCTCATTTCATTTCTCTAGAAAAGCAGATCTCTTTCCCAGCCCCACTACACAATGATGGTTTCACATGAATGATGGTGATGTAATCTACATTAAACTATAGAACATTGTGTAGTGGAGCCATCATCTCAGAACTGCTTCACCGTCCCATGAACTTATTATAGAATGTATATATAGGAAATGGGAAACATCATCTTTATTTAACATAAAGATGCAGGAGTAAGTCTGTTTTATAGATTGTTTGGAATCTGTGGTATAGCTCAGCTTCACTGGGACTGTGGCATTACTGGTGAAACCGGGAAATAGCCCTCCAAGTAACATTTCCATTTCTAGGATCAAAGTTTCTAGTACATGCTCATCTCAGATGTGCACATGCATGTCAAGATTTATGTACACACATGTTCCAACCCTCATTTTTCAGGTGCCCATCAAGGGGTTGCCACACCTAAGTCTAGCACATGCAAAAGTGTGTACAGCCTGTGTTTCTGAAAATATGGCAACTAAGGTTCCATATGGTAAATTTCCATATGGTAAATTTCTGTAGCAGGTTAAACAATCATTTCCCCACACCACAAAAAAGGGCCAAGTATAGTTCGGTGGCATTACTCAGATTTTGTACCACAGACTTACAATGGCTCAAACGAAGTATGGAAGATTGGTTTCTCTTTTCATATCTATTAATAGAGTATTTTACCAGTTTTTCTTCAGATTCTTTTTATTCTCTTCTGAGTGTCTGAACTTTCAAATTTAAACAGCATCCAAAGATCAAAAGAACTTTTTTGTTCCTGAATTCAGTGACCTCAACAGGCTATATAAACTTTCAGATCCATTGTAGCCACGTTGCTGAAAACTTAATGGAGTCTATAATGATTTTCTGATATCTGGTAACTGTGACAGTTAATTCCTCCACAAGCACATCTTGAATTGAACAATAGGCTGTTTCAGCACAATGATTTGAGCACTGATCCCAAATAATTGTCAGTTCTATTTTTAGTGTTGCAGGTTAAATGTGGCAGCATTCTCAGATGTGGCCTTCAGGACCCTGTCATAGATTTGTTGTGCTTTCTATACTGTTACGTATGTCCTCCTTCAGTTAGAGCATTGCTACTCGGAACGTCACAGTACAAACTGCTGGACCAGATGAGCAGAAAAGAAAGCTTCCACTGTCTTTGTACTGAAGTTTCAATCTGAAACTCACCCTGTGAGCTCTGCTAAGCTAGTGGGATAGACCATATAGAAAGATTATGCTTTTGTTACCATCTAAAGGAGACTCAGTGGGGCAATGGAAAGGTAGAAGTGAAGTAAGTCAGAATTCTGTAAATACTCTTGCCTGAGACTGGAGAGTCTGTCAGCTTTGATGAGAGGTAAGATGGACAGGTCAATCTACCCGTTGTAGTAGGATGAATTGCAAAAAAAAAAAAAGCAGCTGAGAAATTTTTCTCTTCCCACCCCACAGGAAACTTGCATTGAAATATCATCCTGATAAGAACCCAGATAATCCAGAGGCTGCAGATAAATTTAAAGAGATCAACAATGCACATGCAATATTGACTGATGCCACAAAACGAAACATATATGATAAGTATGGCTCCTTGGGCCTGTATGTAGCAGAGCAGTTTGGAGAGGAGAACGTGAACACATACTTCGTCCTATCCAGCTGGTGGGCAAAGGTAAGTGAAATAAAGATTTCTTTGCACTTATTCTGAACAGATGCGTAGCCATTCAATAGGTGCTGTACTACTGTGGTAATTGGATATTCATGGTATTTTATTTCTTTTATTTGATATTTCTGGCACCTATCTAGACAGATTCCAACATTTAAAACACTATTAGAAAATCTGTTTTCGTACAATACTTTGATCCATCAAATTTCCAGTTACAAATTCCCAGTTAATACTCTTCCACAAAAAACTGCACACCATAGCTAGTCATTTAATAGAACCACACCTCAGTCACCTTCCAGTTTCCTTTGCCTGTGAACCCTCAACCTTCCTAAATGATTAAGAGAAAGATAAGATTAGCAGTGTGCCCAGGAAGATTAACAAATCTAAGATCTTGTAGACTAATGAGGGAAGCAAATTCAAAAGCTGAGGACCCCCTCATGGAGAATGCCCTCCCATTTGTGTTGAGGTCTCTAGCTTAGGCATCTGCATTGATTTGAACTGTGACAGCATGGTCAAGGAAAGAGAGGCAGTCCTTTAAGCAGCCGGTTTCTGAAACGTTTTAAGGCTTAATAGATAACTTCCCAGAAATGTACTGTTCATCAGTATCTCTCTGTGTATTGACGGTGTGTGTTTCCTGAGTGCTACTCAACTGCTAGGCAACAATGTTCTGCACTATCTCAATCTTCCACAGGTTCTCAATGTGCTACTGCAGGTAGTGCCTATCACAGTTATCTGTCAAGTGACACAAGCACAAATAACAGTAGCCAGTTCTGCATCATAGTGAAATTCAGATGGAAAAGATGTTTGTTTTTAGCGTTTGTTTTTAGCAACAGCTGCTACTAAATTTTACAAAAACATCCCTGGACCTAATAAATTCCAAGATTGCAAAGGTGAGCCACAAATCAGAAACACACTCCCTTAAATAGGCAAGCTCACTAAGTATTCCCATCTTGTCCCGCAACACCCACCATTGCTTCAGCCAGTTTGCCCTCATCCACTATTCAATTTAATAGACAATGGATTATTTATTCTGCTGCACCCAGCCAGTTCTGAAGTGATGGAAACAACAGAGCTGAATATTATTGTAGTCAGTAACACTGTAGCTCGTGTCCTCCTGAAGTTTCTTAATAGTCTCATATGCACATTGCGCAGGAGATGTAATAAATGTTATGTTGAGTGTTTCTGGGAATAAGCATTGCTAGTTCCCAAGAATCATTGTGTTTTACTTGATTCATGTTTATATTGCTGCACTCACATGCATGCAAACCCTGATAAACAATTGTGAGATCTTTACCACTCAGGAATTTAGAGTGTTTTAAAAGAAAATATGAGATGTGAGTTATGTATGATCTATAAATCACTCTTGTTTTTGGATGGAGGAGAAGGATGTTTGTCATATGGAAATATATCATGATTAATTAATTACATTTCTTAGGAGCCACTTGAGTCTTAGTAGGAAATCTGAACTCTTCTAGCTCATTGTGCTTTAGTAATGACATTGCTTACCATTCTGAATGGTTGATTAAGATTGTTTTCCAGTCTTGATGATTTAGGCATTGGGTATGTTTTCCTGCGTAGTTGCCAACACCTTCATCTCCTGACTCCTTTGGGGTGAGAAAATAGTTTTATCACTGATGGATCAGTGACTGGATAATTGGCTGAAATAAAAGAACCCTCCAGAGTAGCAATGCAAAAGGAGTTGCATTTTACCATCATTGGGTGACACTATGAACACCACAGGCACCTGTTGAGGGGCAAGAGAAGACGAACTCCTATTAGTATTTTGTGAGTGGTTCTTAGCCCTATGTACACTTTAGGATGCAGCTGAAACAGTAACTCAGTATAACCCAATTTCAGGAGTTTCTTTGTTCAGGATGCAGTATTCTGCTGTAAATAACGTGAGATTCTTACCTTAAAGTAGTGTTGCTTTGTCCCTTTGTATCTTGACCCTAGGCCCTCTTTAGGGAGTGGGTGGAGAGGAGAAGATTCGTTTCATAAGGTTTGCCTCTAGAGTGCTTTTTCCTCAGGTTACTCTTCCTGTATATCCAGTCCTCCTCAGCAGCCCAATGTTCACACTAGGCTAGAATGTTAATGACTATTTTCTTAATTAGGAAATAAAATATTGCATATTCATATTTGTTTGATTCTGTTCCAGTGATGAACTTTGTCCAAAGCAGTTGGATCTCTGTTTAAATAATTAACCCATTTAAACTGACCTCTTCTACTGTAGTGAGCTCTCTAGGTTAGGTAATAGGAGCTATCCACTTGGTTAGAAGATGCAGCTTATGTGTTGTGTACATTCTTTCTCTTCCTCTCTTTTCTGCAGGCCCTGTTTGTGTTCTGTGGGCTCATCACAGGCTGCTACTGCTGTTGCTGTCTGTGTTGCTGCTGTAACTGTTGCTGTGGAAAGTGTAAACCTAAACCTCCTGAAGGCAGCGAGCAGGAATACTATGTCTCTCCAGAGGACTTGGAGGCACAGTTACAGTCGGACGAAAGGGGTAAGTTTCATTAACAGCAGGTGAGGAGTAGGTCATTGGAGATGTGGTAGCTGAAGTAATAATCCAGCCAGATTCTTGTGCTTACGTATAGTGGCCCTTTACACCAAAAGCACATTAAATTAAATGTCAGAGCAGCTTTGCAAATCTCCTCAGGCATGTGGGAAGAAGGATGCTTCCCCAGATAAGCATGTCCAGTATGACCAATCAGTCACAGAATCTGAGCTTGCATTTTAAAATTGTTTATATCGGTGCAAACCTTGCGTTCTGTTCATGTGAGCTATGTAAACTTATTTCTTTGAGGTAAGACAATGATTTTGAGTTAAAAGGCAACAGCCTGAGTTGGGTATTATGATTTAGCTCACTTAGTCTGGAATTAATGCCTTTAAGAGAGAAAACAATAATGGCTGCTCAGTGCATGCATGGCTCTTGATAGATAAATTTAAAACACCATTCCTTCAAATAAAGTACCTAGCATGCAAGTGTTATCTCATTTGATTTGAACTCCGACTGAAAAATAATGAATTAAGATAGTGCTTCAGAAGAGAGGGTGTGGAAGTGTACTGTTGATACTGTCACTGAGAAGTGTGATTGCCTGCTGCTTGCCAAAAATCCATGGAAACTATTTTCCCCAAAGCAATAAAACATTGCTTTCACTTCTTTTCAGAGGCCGCAGACACACCGATTGTGATACAACCAGCATCAGCCTCAGAGACTACCCAGCTCACAACCGACTCTCACCCCAGCTACCACACTGATGGATTTAACTAAGTTAAGGAAACACTGGTTTAGAATGGATAAATAAATACATGGCCAACTCAACACTAGAATCATGAACATTAGAAATAGCAAATGGGGAGAGGGAAAAGTTTTGCCACAGTAAGAAGGCAGCCCCCAACCTGCCGAGAATATTTTGTAATCCCTTCAGCCTTTTGTCACCTTCAGTGTCGTATCTTGATGATACATGAAGTGCTGTAGCATGCAGTATTTAAAGCAGTTTAGCTATGGTCTTTTGTTTTTTCCCTTTTTATAGCATGTGTGGAGTTCTGTTAAATGTCTGTTTGTGTTATGTATTGAGGAGTTTTCACAATAAGAGTATGATGGAGACATTCTGCATTTTAAGCAGTGATACCAGCCTAAAACAAGGTCTTTTTTAAAGTGAGTGAAATTAGTCACACACAAGCTGCTCTGCTTCCATACAGTTGCACAGAGTTCATCATTTTTATGTGAGTGCAACAAAGATCTTAAGATCTTTGTTTTTAGGCCTTCCTGTGTCTCCCTGCACCTCTATCTAAGCAAGTTACAATGCAAAGAACCAAAAAATGCCAACATTGTAGGGCAGGAATTCTTTAATGCTGGTTTTCAGCCTAAATAAAACTACCCTGGACATGCTTCCCTCATTTATGTTTTTAACTCTTCAGACATTAATTTGATGGACAGCTCCTTATGCATACTGGGAATTCTTTGATAGTATAGGCCCAAAGTGTAGGTTATGACAAAAATCAAATGTTAATAGAATTATTTTTAGGGACTTCTTTATTTCAAGCAGAAACTGTTTGTTTTGAGTTTAAACATTCCCCTGCAGTGTTTATAACCAACTATTGCAGCCTCTTATTAGTGTATGAGAATCTTAATGTGAAACTGATTAATCTGTTTTCATTATCCAAGTGAAGGAAATGCAGAAAGTAAACAAACAGCATCAGTGGTGGAAAACAAATTAGATTTTTAAAATTCTCTTTTAATAATCTAAAATGCTATTAGTAAGACCATTGGGAACATTTGTTTTCTAAAAATGCTTTTAACATGACAATGTCGCTTTAATTTTTGTCATGAACCACTTTTTGAAATGTGTAAATGGCTATTTAAGAACAAAACACCTCGCTTTGTGTTTATATCAAATAATACTTTACACACAGTATTTTGTTTAGATTTGTTTACTTAAACTTTTATTTTTCTGCACATAAATTATTGTGGAAGCTATTAAACAGTTTCCTGTGCTATCTAGAAATCAAATCATGTCTGAATAATGTTTGAAACCGTGGTTTAGTGTATGAATTTTAGGTTTACTCAGCTGTCACAGAAACATTTACTTTGTAGTTGAATGGCTGATATATTTTGCTTTTAAAGATTTCTCTTTAGAAAATGTTGACTAAGGATTTAGGGGAACAACTAGTAAACTTATACACAAGGAGCTTTTGGTAGTTAGTCTGCTTTGATCTTTTATATCTACATCACTTCTCCTCTCTTCCCTTTGCATCTGTTTCTTCACATCACATGCCCCAGCCGCACTTTTTTCAGGTCCTACAAAGTGACTGACATCCTTCCAGCCAACATTCCCTTTGGGACTCTTCCATGCTGCTCTTTCACAAGGCAGAGGGGTCACTTCAGAGAAAGTGCTTAGCACTGCTCAAGTGTCCCTGCCAGCCTATAGAAGAAGAGCCCAGGAACTGAACTAAGGTTTCTTGCCATAGCAGGGCAAAGCACTATGATTGGGCTAACCTAGCATAGTTTTTGTTATGAAGGTTGTAGCTTGTGCCTTGTCCAGATGTGCAGGATTGTCCATGTGAATGTCTTTCACTATAACCTTGCACATAGTGAAATATTACTTAAAACCTCTGGCTTGAAATCCTGCCAAATATATTAGGCCAAAAAAAAATAAAATAAAAAAAAATTCAACTCTCCATGCTGAATCAGGTTGTTCTAAAAGCAGTCTTTCCTCCCCCCACCATAGCTGCTGTTGCATGAACACAATTGCATGCAAGTAAGTCTGGTGCAGGCAGAAGTGTGCTTTTGACTGTGTTGGATCCTGGTGTAGTATCAAAAGGGAATCTTTAACACTACTTAACTAAACAGATTTTCGATAGCAGAGTCATTTATGAGCCATTTTCCCCCTTTAGCATTTGAATAAGTTGATAGTCCTACAAACATGAAGTTACTTGAACCCTATGACAAGCATATCTTGGGCAACCAGTGATTTACTGCTCTGCTGTTTGTTTTAGTATTTAGCATCAGGAACAAAAACTGTTTTGCAGTCTCAGGAGATCAGTCACAATCTGATCTTAGATCCTTGCTTAAGTAAAGTCTTTATTTAACCCCTTTGGATGGGGAATAAATTTCCTGCTCAAAAATAGGGTCACAATGGCCTTGTATAGACTCAACCTAAATCTGTACTTAATGTTATGTTCTACTTTGGAGTACATTAGGATATATATGCAAACTTAATTCCCTAGAAGCTTACTGGCCAAAGCTGCTTTTGTGGTCTGTACATGTCAGTGAATGCTACTGGGTAAAAGTTAACTACGTTTATCTGAATAGCTGACAAAGGGGGCTGGTAAAATGATGGAAAGACTCTTTCCGC
Organism: Gopherus flavomarginatus; assembly: GCF_025201925.1. Classification (NCBI taxonomy): domain Eukaryota; kingdom Metazoa; phylum Chordata; order Testudines; family Testudinidae; genus Gopherus; species Gopherus flavomarginatus. The sequence goes on along the minus strand of NC_066627.1, from coordinate 48,765,783 downwards.
ATGTATTAATTACACTTTAGAATATTCTTTCTTCCTCTTGTCTAGAAGTACTGATGCAAAACATCAGTTCATTTGAATTGTCACTTTAATGTGAAGAAGTTGTGACTCCTTGTATCAGGGATCCAAGTTTAGTGTTAATCTTTAGTTCTTTTTGATATTGCAGATACTACTATTTAGTTTCTGTAGCACTTCATTTGCATTAGTAAAGTCATCAGGATGTTTCTGTGTGCAACGTGAGAATTAAATGCAGGATGAGGCTTTTTAACTCGAGCCTCAAACGCCACTGAAGTCAGTTGTAAGAACTTACTGCATTCTTTGGAACCAATGTCACCATCTAGGAGCCCTGTGTACTTTTAAATACAAACTAATCTTAAAACTGTGAAATTGGGGAAGAAAAGAAAAACGAAGTTAAAGATGACACCTCAGTTCATGTTCTGCACTGTTTGGAAAAAGAGCCATGAGAGGGTAAATTTAAAAGAGCATCACGATGGTGTTGAGGGGACATGACAAGATTCAGACTTGTAACACATTTATATATACTTGATTATCCACTGTATAAGTCCATAATTTCCTCCTTTTTAATTACCTAGCAAACTCAAATTCAGAAAACGGTAGTTTCCTTTCAACAGTTGGTGTCCACATCTATCTACAGTAAATTAGCAGGCTGTGCATCATTGCATGTGGTTATGTTGTAAGGGAAACACCAGAACGCTGATCTCAGGACATAGTGCACTCCCTCCCTTACTTTTTAACATCTTAAATCTTTTCAGTGTAAGATTTGTTGTAGGAGTGTCATCCCTCTGTTTTTCCTGACTTCTCAGTTTTTATATGAAACACATGGTTATTTTAAATGTAGTTTATTTCAAAAAAAGGATGTTAAACTATATTTTCTAACCAGAAGACTTGAAAGTTATCCATTCTCCTTTTCATCTTTGTTTTTATTTAAAAAAGGGCCCTGCCAATAAATAACTTGCCACATTTGTTTTTATTTGATATATATATTATACATAAACACCCCAAGCTCTAAAACTGCTACTTGCACTTTTATAATTGCAAAATGACCAAACTTTGCACGCACACACCCAGTGAGTACAAAATGTAAATAGTGGCTCCTTAGCTAAAATCTTACATGCTAAGCAGCAGCAAGCATTTCCAAACTTTATGGGATGCCTGCATTGTCCTTACCAGAATTGGAATAGCAGCTTCACTCGGAGGCTACAGCGGGCACCAAAGCCTGGGAAATAAAAAGGGGAGTGAACTTAAAGGCCATTGTTACTGTCTTAGATGCAGAATGTTTCCTTCCAAAACACTTAACCTAAGCAGCGTTATTCTGAGTTAAATGCGTTGCCAGAGTTAAACTTAAACTTAAGTTGGTTTGTTTTTAAAGTTACATTATAAGAGAAATTTTCTGCGTTTCCTGAGGTCTTTGTTTAGTGTTTTTAGTCTTTCCCATCTAGCTCATAAAATCTATTCAGAACACTTGCTCCCTTAGCAGATAGAAACATAATCGCTTGGTATCCAGGAGGTGGGATTTTTGAGACAGCCCAGTCTGGAGAGTACACTAGTGACTGATATTAAGGGCCACTGACTTTACTTCCAAGTTTTGTTGTGAATCCTAGAGAAAATATATAAACAAAGCAGCTGCTTCAGTATCAACAAATACTTAAATGCCATCCATTTTTCATAATGGCAGAACTGCCAGTGAAGTAGCTGGTGATGGATTTATTGTGCACCATTCTTTCTCTGGGTGTGAAAATCCCCAAACTTCAGCTAGTGCAACAAATGGCGAGTGAAAATCTTCACTTGAAGTGAGTGAAGGGGCACTGTGCCTGTTAAATGCCAGTTTAATGTCATTGGTAATGTATGTAGGAAGTTAACTATTTATCTGTATATAAATTTGTTTATGTAAACGTCTTAATGGCATTTGATGATGTGTAGATGTCTGCTAATTCCATGCAGTGACATTTTAGAGCCATATCTTCAGTCTTATTTTTAGATTTGTAACATTTTTAAACTGCTTTAGATATTAGTGCTCAGTATCTAAAATATATGATGCTCTTTGAGATTACGTGCAGAACCTGTTCAGAAACAAGGTGTTAATGTGGTACTAGAACAGAGACAATGGTTTTTAAAACCCATCCTGTCAGAGCCAGTTTACACTACAGAAATAACTAAGTTAGGGAGTTGTTTGAAGTTTTGTTCCTGATCCATTTTATACTAGAGTCGTTTTATGTAATGTGGGTGGGACCTGTGTGTGCTTTTACAGGGCTAGACTTGGAGTATTGGTGGTGTGCACCAGCCATGAGAGAGGTGCCCGGTATCCTTAACTAGTCTGTGCCCTTAGAATCTGTCTGATCCCCTTCAGTGTTCTTGACGTTTTCAAATAATTTAGGAAATATGTTTGTGCTGCAGTTTTCCCTACCTAGTGCAGCTGCATATTGGCTCAGCTTTTACAAGGGATCCTTGCTAGGTAGATGGATAGGCTTCTGCTGCTTTGCAGTTCCTCCAGCTTACTGACAGCTCCGGGTGCTGTTCAGCCTGCATTCATCCTTGGACGAAAGCACTGAAACCCAGCTCCTGTACAGTTGTTCATAGCGTGAGGTTGGTACAAACGGAACAGACGTAACCATTTGAATGCCACTGCTCCTTTCTATAGAGGGAGCCTTCTAGTTTATCCACCTTAAAATAAATTCCACTGATAGCTTGGAAAGTTTAACTTTGTTGGCTAAATTGGGAAGGGAAAAGGCAGAACACTTGTCAGTGTTTAAGTCTTATGAGAACTGATAGTCTGCTTCACATACCGCGTTTGGAGACTTCAGTGTTATCGAAATGAGAGACTACAAGCCTGAAGTCCCTGCTTCATTCCAAGAAGATGCTTTCCTCGAAGGCTAAGCTACATTAGGGCAATCGTTTGTCTCTTGCCTGCCACGCCAAACTCCATAATTCGGGAAGACACATTTTCATTTGAAAGTAAAATACCAATATTACATGCACCATTCTGTTTATTGCTAGAGGGGAATGCTGGTATCGGTCAGTTACATACAGATATAACCCGAATAGACTTCTCAAGAATTAATGGCTGTCTTCTTCCCTACTACATTTTCATAACCAACAAAGAATGTTTCCTTGTTGTTGTTTCTGGATAGTTGCTGATCATATTTTGTGTGCAGCAGTGGTTTCCAAAAGATTGAAAGACTTATTTGAATCCTGTCAACTGCCCTTTGATCCTGTCCCATGAGACTGTGACTGGCAGTGTAACAAAATACATGGATAGTTCCTGATTCCTGTGCCGGTTTTAGCTACACTGTACCCTCTGCAGTGGGGGATTCAATGTAGTTTGTAAATCAAGGAGGTCCAACCCTTGTGCTGTAAGTCTGGGATTGCAATATCATGTGTATGTATGTCTGTATGCACATATGTGTATAGATATACAGCATGTGTGCCCTTGGTACTGCTGCTGTCTGTGGTAAAACATTACATGTGCTTCCCAGCACTACTCTTGTGAACTCTCAGCCAGACAAGTGAAAAAGTTAGTTTTGTGTGCCCAGAATCACAACTTCTCCTTTCAGCGGCAGGAAAAAGTAGATCTGTCAGTGAATGGCAGGTGAAGACAACAATGAACAGATCCTATTGTATAAATAGAATTAGATAAAGTGTTTGAGTAAAAATGTCATGGAATATATAAGGGGGAGGGGGGGCCGCGGGAAATCCTCTCAGCTTCTGTGTGTCCACAAGTCTTCCCTCCTTGCTAGAATAACTGTATCTTGAATAATAAGATGCCTTTGCACTGTCTGGTTCAGTAACCCAAATTTTTGTTGCTTACAAACAGACTGAATTCAAAAGGGTGGCATGGAATTGATTATAAATTAAAACTAGTGGTGACTTCAGAGCCGCACAGATTATGCCAATGTTCATGTTACTACCACCAAATTACGTCTCGTCATCTTGGTTAGAGAATGCCAGGTGGTCCTGCTTGGGCCCCGTTTCCCTTGAGGTGTTGCCTAACATGAACACAAAGTACATGCACAAATCACATTTGGTTTTCTATTTGCTAATAGCAGTCAGCACAAATGTGAAGATCTATGGGGATCAAGGAGGGATTCCTTTTGCTACTTAAATGTTTGAAATGACATGTGTCTGTCACAATAGATGAACCTTGACATTTGCCAAGCTCAAAAAACTTTTACTGTTGAGGTTTATTTGTTTTGTTTTTTTCTTTTGGTGCATGTGTGCCATTTAAGCCAATTGCTGTCATTCCATTCATTCTGCCATGTCCCCTCCTTCTCCCACTTTTTGGGGTAGGAGAGGAGGCGCTATTGGTTGCCTTGTCACAGACATCCAACAAGGTTTATATTTGTTTTGCATGTGAGCAAGGCCCTGAGAAACAATTCACTGTGGGTTTGTCATATCGGCCTCTTCTGAAGCCTGTGGGAGCTGAAGATGTAACGAGAGAATGCATTTCACATTTGCACTGTTTTTCAGCTCTGGTGGGGTGAGGGAAAAGCCCTTGTTTTAAAAAAAGTTAGTTGTAAAAACAAGGATTAAAGCATCTGAAAAGCAATTATATATGTATAGACATATATATATTTTGTTATGTAACTAAAGGACCATACTTTGAATTGTATGTAAGTAGATGTGGCTGTCTGAACTTTGTGGATTGTAACACTCGATACTACTGAGCTCCTGTACATACATACGGTTAAAGCAGAAGGAATTATTTTATGTTTTAGCATGGTAATGTGTAATGTGTGTCTCAGTATAAACTAAAATAAAGATTGCTAAATTATCTGAAACCACTGTTGTAAAATAAATGTTTTCAATGCAGAAACATTTGTTTGGGTTTTTTCTTTCCATCTTTAATGCAGCCTTCTTTGGCTACGAAGAGCATCACTCTGCGACGTCAATCACAGCACAGAGGGTGTTAGCCTAGCTCCTTTGAACACTTGTCCACATCATGAACATCACCACACACTTGGTGGTTGCTACTCAGAAGAGCCTGGAATAGTAGAGGTATAGGTTGGATTTCAGGTGAAGGGGGAGTTTTCCTGTAGTTGATTTCACTAAAGATTTTACCATTATTGAATGTGCACAGCCCTGTTAGCTCTTGGCTCACTTGACTATTTAAATCTCCTTCTTGAAATAACCCGGGTTAGGATTCCTGTACACTGGTCTTTCTCAACTTTTCTTCACTTCGACGCCCAAATCACCCATTTTTTCCCCATAACTCTACATCCCAGAATCTATTGTGCTATTTTGGTTCAAAAGGCTTTTGTGATATGTAATGCAACATTACATTTTAGTTCCTTGTATCATACATGCAAAAAGTAGGCAAATTTAAAATACTGAACATGTAAAATTCGTGAAGATAACTTACATTTTCAAAAGGAAAAGAAAACTCAAAACTTGCCATAAATGTCCAGAATTGTTTTATATACTCATAAAGCTTTACCAACAGACAGTTGGTTTTTCCAGAATTACGTATGGAAAATAAACCCCTTGACACACACTTGTTCTGTTTGTTCGCTTTTATGAATTATTTGTACATGTGCTTAGATTGGATTCTGTTAATCTTTAACGGAGTAATCCTTCATAAATGTTTTATCATAACAAGAGACCATTTCAATACAACGTGAACTAGCATACATCATGCGAACCCTGTAAGCTAGCACATCATATCTTTGCCTTGATAGAGCTAAGAATCCATAGGGTGTGGAAAACTAAGTCTGCATGTCTGTCAAGAACACATTAAAAAGGTGAGGTTTCCTCTTCTATCTTACGTACGTGGTTGCCGATACCATACTATCTGAGCACCTCACAATCTTTTAATGTATTTATCCTCGCAACACCCTGTGAGGTAGGGCAGTGTGATTGTCCCCCTTGTACAGCTGGGGAAACTGAGGCAGAGGATAAGTGACTTTCCAAGGTCATTCAGGAGGGTTGTGGCAGGGACTTGAGCTCAGATCTCCCAAGTCCTAGGCTAGTACTCTAACCACTGGAGCATCCTTCCTCACTTTGAAACCTCTTATTTAAGTCACAGTAATGGATGCTGTGCAAGATCAAGATTTATCCTGCAGTTAGTCTACTGCTTCTGTGGTAGGGGAAGTAGCCATTATGCAACCCTGTCTCCATCCCATAATCAAACTGCTGAGCTTTTTCTCCTGGCTGTTCTTTTAACTGCTCTCAATCTCGCATTGTTTATAGTTCTGCAGGACTCAAAGGTCCTCAGTCAGATTTTAGGGCTTCTTTGCACTAGGGAAACCCCTGTGCCAAAGAGCTTGTGCGTACTGGATGCCTGGATGTGTGCACCCTGGCTCTGTGTGAACAAATTAAAATGTGCTTGAGTCCTTTTTAGCTTCAACACCTATAGCGGATGTCTCTGTTGGGTAATACGCTGACACTGGACTGTGAAGTCAGACTGAGCCTCCTTTCCTTCCAGAGTTGAGCAAGATCCTTAATAGTAACATGAGCTATTCAGCCTCAGCCATCAAATTCCTGGAGTCCTAAAGTGGAGCTGAAGCAGAGCCCCAGAGACCACCAGGCCAACAGCTGCATCCAGCACTTAATCTGTGTGGCAGGCTGCTTTCCCCTTCCATACCTCCCTGTGCTCTTCTTCGGTGCTTACTTGTTCTGTTGCTTGAGTGCTGGGTTTGGGGGAGCAGGGAGAGTTGAGGGCTGCATTGGCTTTCTTGTCATGTCTATTCAAATGGAATACAACTCCTATCGGCGGGATCACCCCATCGACAGCCTGGAGAGGCAGCTCATATGCCCTATTTGCTTGGAGATGTTCACCAAACCTGTGGTAATCCTGCCTTGTCAGCACAACCTGTGCCGGAAATGTGCAAATGACATATTTCAGGTGAGTAATCCCAGTTGCAGCCTTCTGCTCCTGGCGAGAGGTTTTTTTATTTATTTTATCCAACTGATACTGCAGGGTCCTGCGTCTGTGTTTCTAAGTAGGCAGGAAGAGTCAAATGGTTGGAATATGGATCGATCAATTGGGTAGGAAAGGAGAGTGCCCCCAAATTGTCCTCTTCATCAACCCTTTCCAGCTTCTGCTGAATTTCCACACACAATCCTCTCAGGAAAGGGTATTAATCCACTGAACTCCTTTCCCGCTGGTCAGGGCCGTATGTGTTCCCTCTGTTAAGGGACCTGGAAGCCTCAGAAACATTAATGATTTTAACAACCTAGTCTGCTGTGAGGTAGGAGTGAACAATCCTCTGTTCACAGGTGAGGAGCGGTGGCAGAGAGGTGAAACCAATTGGCCAAGGTCACACCGGGAGCCTGTGTGATGCCAGGACTAGAAGGCTGATCATCTGAGTTCCAGTCAAGTGCCTTGACCACAAGACCATCCTTTTACATCTCTCATGTTTCCCCATCCTGCACCCCCTCTCTCCAAACAAGGAATAGCTTCTATTTATAAAATTAATGTATAGAAAGCTTGAGCAGAAAGTTGGGAGGGACCCAGCTAGTGTTACTCATGCATCTGATTCCCCTGCTCAGGGACCAATGTCCTTTTTAAATGTACCTGAATGTCAAGTGCTCCATTTCTAAGGCAAGAGACTATAAAGAGGAGATCTAGTAGTAGCTATGATGGTTGTCTGCTCCGGGCAGTTATAACACACACCTAGCAGTGTTGTAGAGAAGTTTGTGCTTACCTGGCCTCTGACAAAGTGACTAAAGTTTCCCTGAAAGTCAAGCAATGTCTTTATGCACAAGAAGAGCGAGAAATGTGGATGAGCTGTCAATAGACATGAGGGGCTGCTGATGCCAAGCGTGTTAGGAGAAACTATTCTACTGTGTTCATAAGGAATGGGCTGGCATGTTGGCAGCTCAGTAATACATTTTCTTTGGTAGCAATCTGGGCATTCATAACACATGGCATTTTATTAAGAAGCACCACCGCACCTGAGACAGGTCTGTCTGACTGTCTCCATTTTACAGATGAGAAGATGGAGTCACTGATGGGTAAACTGACATGCACAAGGCTATGCTGGGAGTCTGTCTGAGCTATGATTGCAATATAGCTGCTCTTAATCCTGTGCTTGGGCCATTGGATCAGGATCTCCCTCAGCATAAAATGTTAATATTCTCACATCACAGCATGCAGGAATGTTGGGTATGGTGATAATTCACCCTGAAGTTTTAATAGCTTTTAACTCCTTCATGGCTCTTTGCTGCTGATCACCACTGACTTTGAAGGGCTAATTCCTTATTTGATTGAAATTAACTGAGAAGAACTGAGTGGAGTAACAACGTTTCAAGAGGAGGTTTTCTTTCTGGTAGCAGTACCAGAATGATCTTGAGTCATGTGCAGATGGCTCAGCATAGCTGAGGGGTTATACATATTCTTATTCCAATCCTTCTGTTGTCCTGGGGGATTTTCATCACCTGCCTTTGGGCTATTAAATATCTTGTGTTTACACTTAACTACTGCACCACAATCCCTCCCTTTAAAAGTACACGCTCTTCACACTTTGCTTCCCATGTGACAGGTTTGCAGTGTGCTTCAGGTCATGTGATTCCTATCAAACCAGTCTGTGGCTGGCTGAGCAAACCACCTGTAGCCACATCTAATGAAGATCCTTTTTGTGTTTCAGTCTCGTGGGACAACCTTGGGCTCCGCAGGCCGCTTTCGCTGCCCATCCTGTCGCCATGAAGTGGTCCTGGACAGGCATGGTGTCTATGGCCTGCAGAGGAATCTACTAGTGGAGAACATCATTGATATTTACAAACAGGAGTCAGCAAGGTGTCCCAACATGTTCAGAGTGTGTGTGTGTGTGTGTGTGTGTTGTGAGAGAGAGAGAGAGAATCAGTACAGGCTGCACACTCTGTAATGTGTCTCCTTGCAAAATATTATTCAGCCATTAGAGGTCTCCGTGTACTGTATAATGTTCCAGACAGGCTCCAGTCCCTGGTAAAGAAAGAAATCAAAGCTAAAAATCAACTTGTGTGGAAGCCTGGTTGTGTCTATAGTTGTCGCTGTTTTCTTTAATCAATGTGTCCTGCGTAAGAGCTTTGATTCCATAGATTACAACAGACTCGACTCTGCCTCTGTGTAAATGAGATGGCAACTCCAGATCAAATGTGCCCACTTTATAAGTCAAAAGAAGTGTTTTTTTCTAACTGTTGACTCACTATGAGATCTGAGAGAAAAACTAGGGTCTTTCCTTTTCATGCATCATCACCTCATACTAAATGTCTTACAGGCCAAACTGCTTTCTATAGTATCTTTGCTTCCGGGGAGTTTGCACATCTGCAAGTAGAACGTAGCAAACAATTCTGTTGATGACCCATGAGCAGGAATAGAACCTGCTCCCCATTCTCAGCTGGGTTGGCTCTGCAGGGCTAACAAAAGTAAAAAAAGGTGGGGGAAGCTTCCTTACTAACATCAGCAGAGCTGGGGTGCTGATGGGATAGATTGGTGGGGTAAGAAGCTGTCATTTATGCAAGTGCCCCATTGGTGTACGTATGCATTGTGCGAGACAGTCCCTGCCCCAAAAAGCTTACAGCATGAGGAGACAAGACAGACCAAGGGTGAGAGGGGCACAGAGTGGGAAGTGACAGGCCCTCAGCTGCGGGCTGGGAGCAGAACCCAGATCTCTGGACCTCCTTCCGTCCACTTGTTCATTTCCTGTTCCTGCTGATTTTGATAAGACAGAAATGAGGTGAGCCTCTTTGGTGCTAACACCAGTGCAGAACTCCTAGCAGAGGGTGCTGCTCACCTAGCTTTGCAGCTGGTTGATTTCCATTGCCCTGGAGCAGGGGTGGGCAAACTTTTTGGCCCGAGGGCCATGTCGTGGTATGAAACTGTATGGAGGGCCAGGTAGGGAAGTCTGTGCCTCCCCAAACAGCCTGGCCCCCGTCCCCATCCGACCCCTCCCATTTCCCACCCCCTGTCTGCCCCTCTCAGAACCCTGACCCATCCAACCCCCCTGGCTCCTTCTCCCCTGACCACCCCCTGTTGGGACGCCCCCCGGGACCCCACCCCCATCCAATCCCCCCTGGCCCCCCTGAACCTCTGCCCCATCCAACCATCCCTACTCCCTGTCCCCCGGAACCCCCTGCCCCATATCCAACCCTCCAGCCCCGGTCCCCTTACCATGCTGCTCTGAGAAGCATGTCTGGAGCCACTCCTCTCACCGGAGCCAGACACGCTGCTGCACTGCAGGAGCGTGCAACCCCGCCACCCAGAGCGCTGTCCATGTGCCAGTGAGGCTGCGGAGGAGTGGGGACAGCAGAGGAGTGGCCGGGGCCTAGCCTCTCCAGCCAGGAGCTCAAGGGCCGGGCAGCACGGTCCCACGGGCCAGATGTGGTTTGCAGACCATAGTTTGTCCACCTCTGCGCTGGAGCCTGGGTCTCAGTACTGACTTCTCAGCATGTAGCATCTACTCTATTGGGCTTCAGGTCTCGGCACTCGTAGGGGGAAGAAAAAATAAAACCCCATCTTGACTTTCCACCTTTCTGCCTCTCTCTCGCATGCCCTCTCCCCACATTTAGCTCCAGACCTCTGTTAAAGACAGGACACCCAAGCTGCGAAGAGCATGAGGAAGAAAAGATCAACATCTACTGTATGACGTGTGGGGTGCCCACCTGCTCCCTCTGCAAGGTCTTCGGGGAGCACAAGGGGTGTGAAGTAGCTCCCCTGTCCGACATCTACATGAAACAGAAGGTTGGCCTCTCCCTGGCATTTGCTCACTGGGGTGCCTGGTACCTGGGTCATTGCTACCAGGTTGGAGAGGAGAATGTTGGGCATCTCGTTCTTACAGATTGCAGACTTTTATCCTCTCCAGGCTCTGCTGCGAGGCTCCCAGACAAAATGAAGATTTAAAATTATGCCTATATACCAGCAGCTCTCCCACTGCATCCACTGTAGGTCTTGTCCACTAGAGAAGACTGTTCAGAAGCTTCAGGTGCTGAGTTCAGTGTTACTGTTCATTCACTCCACTCGGACATAGGGACTATATAGAACGTGCAGCAAGCTAGACCAGAGGTTCCTGAGGGTACAGAGGAGGTAGGGAGATGGTGCACACAGCATGCCAGCACTGTCCACCTAAGGATCTCAACGACTTTTATGCTCATTAATTAAGGCTCACAGCACCCATCAGGCACATGTTATCTCCTCCTAACAGATGGAGAAGCTGAGGTATGGAGGTAAGACCATGACTTCCTCAAGGTCACACTGGGATCAGGGTGCTGTGGGTCTCCTGATTCCCATCCTACACTCTAACTTGCACTTGGTGAATGAAATTCAAAGCCAGACTGTGTGTTTTTTTGGGGGGGGACAGTGCTGTCAACAGATATACAGAGACTTAGATGGGTCTTGGGGTGGCGTGGGAAGATACTGGTGTCTTATTTATCCAGCATTCCCTGGAAGAGGTGCTTGGGAACACTACACAAATGGTGACAGCATGAAGCCATTCCCTCTTGTCTCTGAAAATGTGACACTTGCCTTCTACCACATAAGACACCTGTGCTGGGAACCAAGGTGGTAGTGAACGAGGGAATGGTCTGTCGCAGTGGCAGGCTCTTTGGAGCCTGGGCCATCTTCTCCCGATGTCTTGTGTGTTTCTGGTCATGTTCTCGGTGCTGAATGGTAAATGATCTGAGCTCTCTCTCTCTCTCCCCCACAGTCGGCGCTGACAGATGGGATTGGAGCCCTGGTGGCTACCAACGACAGAATCCAGGCCTTCATTGATAACCTGCAAGGCACATGCAGGAACATTGAGGTAATGCATGCAGGTCCTCAGGATCCTTTTTGGGGAGGGGGAGCCCCATAAAACAGTTCTGAGCTCAGAGAGGGGCAGCCCTTTTCGCCCAGATAGGTTGGAAGCTCCTGCTGTTGGCACAGATGCATTTTTCCTTTACTTTGCTGCATTTGAGGACGACCTGGAAAGCCAAAGTCCTGGTCTGCTCTGCATGGACACTCCATGACGAAGTTTGCTATTATGTCCTAATAGTTTTTTTCTTTGCACTGTGATAAAATGAGTGATGTTTCTCTGGCTGGCTGCTGTGGGGCTGCATTTCAGTGGCCAAGTGCCTAAGATATCATTCTAAGGTACCTTCCATCTGAGGCTGTCAAAGGGCTCTACTGGCAATAATGAATTAAGCCTCCTAACCTCCCTGTGAGGTAGAGAATTTCCTTATCCCCTTTTACAGTTGGGGAAGCTGGGAAGCAGTGGGGATGCATCTTGATCACACAGTGGTGGATCTGGGATTAGAACCATGGAGTCCTGACTCCCATAGCTAAGCTGCTCAGGAATTTTTTGTCAAAATGACTTGTAGTTTCAGCAAAGTCAAAGGTCTTTGCTGATTTTTGTGTTTGCTCAATATTTTAAATTTTCTATTGGGATAAAGGATATGAAATACTTCATTTTGCTTTCAGTCAGCCCAGCTTGAAATATTTTGGTTTGGTGAGCTGACCTGAAACATTTCATTTTGAGTCAATCCAACATTAGACTGTATTTGCCTATAGAACTGTGGAGTCCCATGTGAGATGTAATTTGGGTGTTTTGTGCTCCCATTCACTCATATGGGGCAGGCTCCTTGTCTGGACTGCATCTCCCATGATGCATGTTGATTTCAGCTGACTGATCAGCGTAGTCCATTATGGGAGTCACTTGACTGTGGCACAGGAAATGAACTCCAGAAATGTTTCCAAACTGGCATTTTTTGGAATGTTTCATTGGGTGATTTTTTTTTTTTTTGGAGATTTCAACTTCATCTGAACTAAAACAAAGGTCAAAATATCAGAATTTCCCATGGGATGGAAATTCCAATTTTCACTCCGACTCCGGTCTACCCAGATCTTTGCTTTAATTACAAAATCATGCTTCTTCCTATATAGCTTTGGGGGGCTTAGGAATCCATTTTTTAAAAATGCTGAATACAAATGTCAGATGATCCAATATTACTAATGAAAAAGTATATATTCAACCCAGGCTCCTCGCCTCATGAATCAACTGTCCAAACCTATGTCTAAGCCAAGCCAATTGAGCTGGTGACTGTACTCTTTGCATCCTTCAAGCAGGACAACAGCAAGGCCCAGAAGCAAGCTCTGTGTGAGAAGTTTGACCGCATGTATGCCATCCTGGAGGAGAGGAGGAAGATCATGCTGCAGAGGATCACCTATGAACAGGAGGAGAAGACCCAGCACCTGAAATCCCTCACCAGGTCATACGGTGAACACATTGAGTCATCCTCCAAGCTGGTGGATGCAGCGTTGCAGTCCATGGAGGAGCTGCAGATGGCCGTCTTTGTGCAGGTAATGTGGCAGGAGGCTGAGTGGCCGTTGTCATCTCGTTCAACCTTGGGTCTCCTGTTGCAAAGGAGAACCAGTAAGCTTTGTTTCCCAGAGCCAAGAGATAAACAGGGTAGGGGGAAGTCATGAGTAGGACAAGACTGGCTTTAGAATACAAGCAATCACTGCTTTTCAAGGCAGACTTGCAACTCAGTGCCATGGGAGTTGAGTCATATCTTCCTTTCCCACCAACACCTTGATAGCTTGGAGTCATCCACTTGCTTGAGATCCTTCAAGTCCAGGAAGGTGTGGCTCTGGAATAAGGAGTTGGCACCACTTTTAAGGCAGAGGAAATCTAGGCCCTTGAGCAAACAGCTTCTGTAGGGAAAACCCTAAGAACAGTCAGGCTTGAGGAGAGCGGCTGGGCTGGGCTTTGTGCTTGTTTGGGTTCACAATTAAGCCAAACCCCAAATGTGGTATATAGGATTTATACACAGTGTGTATCCTTTGTAAGGAGCAGGCTGGGCAGGGATGGTGTCCCTAGCCTCTCTTTGTCAGAAGCTGGGAATGTGTGAAAGGGGATGGATCACTTGATGATTCCCTGTTCTGTTCATTCCATCTGGGCTCCCTGGCATTGGCCACTGTCAGAAGACAGGATACTGGGCTAGATGGACCTTTGGTCTGACCCAGGGTGGCTGTTCTTATGTGGGAACCCCACTGTGTGTGTGTATGTGTGAGAGAGACACACAAATGTGCGCACACTCGCCACGCTTTTGTCTTGATTTTAGTTCTAGTCCCATAATCTCGTCTTTCTTCTCTTCTCCTTTTCTGGCTACTCAGAATGCCAAAGTTCTCATACAGAAGTAAGTAGAACTCCTTATTTTTACATTCACATTCTGACCCCAATTTCTCTGAGGGACTGGATCATCTGGGGTCGTATCTTCATTTCCTTTCCCAGAATTTCCGAGGTGACCCAGAGGTGTGAAGTGGAGGCACTGGAGTCTGGTTATGACAATATGGAGCACTATACTGTGGATTTCAATGCTGAGGAGCGGGTGCTGTATCAGTTGGACTTCATTAAAGGTGAGAGGAAATGATCTGGGCTGGTCAGAAATGGGAGCCTTGGAGAGGAGGGTTTGCTGGTCTGTCTGTATGTTCACAATGCTCCATTCACTGTGGTATCAGGGGCTACTTCAACCAATATAAAAACCTTCCTTCTTTTCTTGACTTTAACGTCACTTGTGTCCCAGTTCTGCCACCTTGTCCATTTCACTGGTGGCTGATTTCAGTGGGACAATGTGTACTCCTGAATATCAGCAAGGGTGTCAGAATCCAGCCATTGTCCTGTCTTTGTCAGGGAGGAGCCGAGAGCCTTTTCCCTTGCATTGGACACTTGTGCCTGTTACACCTACCAGAGGCCTGTGGCTGCTCCTCTGGAAGCCGCCTCCTTGGGGTTCTCCACTCTGTGTCCTGGGATGGACGCATTGGAGGTGCAGTGCTGTGTTCATTGGGTGCATTTCTCATGAATGAGTGAAGGAAAGAGACAGGGAGGAGGGAAACAGCTGGTGAGCAAAGAGAATGAGAGAGACACTGTAGGATGCCACAGAACCAGCGCCTCATGGTACCTTTGTGCTGTGTTCAGTTGGGGAACCTTTTCCTCCTACGGGAGAAGCACCTAGGGTTGAATCTAAAGCCTGCTGAGCTCTGTGGAGATGTTTCACCTCAGTGTGCTTTGGATCAAGGTTCTTGTCTCTATTCCATTCTGGGTGCAGAAATCCAGCTGGCTTACTCTGACCCCAAAGTTCCTTTGAGAGGGGAACAGGAATCCAGCTCAGCTCCTTCCCCTTCAGCAGAATCCCCGTTCGAGCTGTTCTTCTCCAGAGGCCATCCATGTATTTTCAGTAATTCTCCTATTTCCCTGTAATCGATAGAGGTTGGGGTTCCCCTGCTCTGAGACTTCCTCAGTTGACAGTTCTGCTGACAGCCAGCGTCTAGGAAATCTAGGTGTCTGTGCCCATCTGGACTAGGTGCTGTCTGCCTCCCTTTCACATTGCCAAGGCTGTGTATTATCCTTGCAGTTGATGAGTCTGAAGAAGGGGCAGAGGAAGGAGAGGAAGACGCTGTGTGGGGAGATGCTGAAGGTGCAGCAGGAGAGTCTGTGGCAGAAGGGCAAGTGGCCAGCGGTGAGGGCAGAGAGGAGACCCTGAACGTCCTTGTGGATGGAAAGGAAGAGGAGGCCGAGGGAAAAGCCCTGATGTTGAAGGAGGCTGAGAGTGAGAGTGCTGAGGAAGCTGATTCCATGGCTAAACTATCTGGTTCAACTCAGGCTGCGGAGTCGGATGTCCCAGCTGGCAAGGAGGGAGCCGAGAGAGAGCTGGGCACCGCCCAGCAGGTAATGGCTCCAGGACTCTCCTGATCACTACAACAGTGAGTGATGCGGAAGGACCCAGGACACACCCTTGATGTGGTTGGATTGTCCTCTCAAAAGCCAAAGATACACACTCATGCATGACGTACAAGTGAGGTGTGTATGCACAGCCAGGCGTGTGTGACATGGCAGTGCACACGTGTAATATAATCCCTGTTTGGGTGGGCTAGGCCAATGGCCCTCCTCTTCTCCAGACCAGAACCCCCACCCCCATTGAGCAGCCTGGTGGCTGTGGCTGTCCTGAGACCTGTTTGCACCCCTCCAACTTAACCCACCCATCCTACGCCATCATGAAAGTGCTTCACAGAGGAGCTGCAGAGACGAGGGAGTGGAGGAGCTCAGGATTAATGAAATCCTGCCCCCAGCCCAGGCTTGTCCAGTGATGGATGGGGTCATTAAAGACACTGGCCCCTCCAGAGACCTTGTGAAGCTGCGTTGTTCTGACCTAGGCAGGCCATTCGGCCCGTCTCCCCCACGTGTTCACAAGGTTTCTAGAAGGCGCCTGGGATAAATCCCTTCCCCACCCCCACAGCTTTTCTCACTGCCTCCCCCTCTCCTCCCCGGTGTTTGCTTTTTAGGAGGATGCGGCTGGGCCGGACGGGGCTGCTGCAGACTCTCAGGGGGCCGGGGCAGAAGCTGCAGCGTCCAGCAACGCCTGGCAAACGATCGCCCCCAGTTCTGCCCTCCAAAATACTCCCCAGGGAAAGGCCCTCGACAGCCCGGCGGAACCCGCAGCCCAGGGCAGCGGAGCCGTGGAGCCCGAAGAAGCCGCTTGCTTTGGCCCATCCGAGACTTTCAGCACCTCGGACAGCTCCGCCGGGGCCAGGGAGGAGGTTGGCCCAAGCGATTGCGGGGCCAGTGCCGCCAGAGGCAGCGCGGAGCGGGGACTGGCTGGGGCATCTGGCTCCGGGCAGGTCAGTGAGAGCCCGAGCTGGGGGCTGTCTGGTGTCACGCTGATTGCACGGTTCGTGCGGGGGGGTTAGCAGCAGGTGTAGGGCTCCGGCAGTCTTACACCCAGCGCCAGAACGGGCCGGGAGCTGGGAACACGTTTCCATCCACGTGGTGGTTTGTTTTTTCGTAATGGGGAGAAAAATGCAGATTTGGCAACGAGATTTGGCAGATTTGTGTCAGTTTCACCTCAATTGTTATGGCGGGAATTCCCTCCCCCCCCCCCAAATAATCCAAATCATCCACATTGGATTTGGGCGTTTTCAAAATGAAACGTTTCCATAGTTTTGGTCTGAAATGACATTTTTTGTTTCGAAATGTCTTTTAATGTCGTTAAAGGAACATATACAAAAAGACTTCTAAAGAGCCTGAAACTGAAATGAAACATAGACTCATAGACTCTAGGACTGGAAGGGACCTCGAGAGGTCATCGAGTCCAGTCCCCTGCCCTCATGGCAGGACCAAATACTGTCTAGACCATCCCTAATAGATATTTATCTAACCTACTCTTAAATATCTCCAGAGATGGAGATTCCACAACTTCCCTAGGCAATCTATTCCAGTGTTTAACTACCCTGACAGTTAGGAACTTTTTCCTAATGTCCAACCTAAATCTCCCTTGCTGCAGTTTAAGCCCATATCATTTTGAGTTGAAGCAACACACTTAGTTTGACCCCGATATGATCTTTTTATGGACTTTTTGATTCACTGAAAATTTTGGACACTTTTTCTTGAGTTTGACTTGACTCTCTCCAATTTGTCTGTATCTTTCTTAAAGAATGGCACCCAGTTTTGAACACAGTACTCCAGCTGAGGCCCCATCAGTGCAGAACAGAGTGGGACAGCGACCTCCCATGTCTTACATACAACCTTCTTGTTAATCCACCCCAGAATTATATTAGCCTTTTTTGCAAGTGCATCACATTGTTGGCTCATATTGAATTTATGATCCGCGAAAAACCCATATCCTTTTCAGAAGTACTACCACCTAACCAGGTATTCCCCATTTTGAAATTGGGCATTTGGTTTTTCCTTCCTAAGTGAATTACTTTGCACTTGTCTTTACTGAATTTGATCTTAATGATTTTAAACCAATTCTCTAATTTGTCAAGATCATTTTGAATTCTAATTCTGTCCTCCAGCGTTCTTGCAATGCAACCCCACCTAGCGTGGTGTTATCCACAGGTTTTATAAGCATACTCTCCACTCCATTATCCAAGCCATTCATTAAAATATTGAATAGTACTGTACCCAGAACTGGCCCCCTGGGACCGCACTAAGTATGCGCTCCCGTTTTGACAGCAACTCATTGATAACTACTCGTTGAGTACAGTCTTTCAATCAGTTATGCATCCACTTAATAGTAATTTCATCTTGACCACATTTCACTAGTTTGCTTATGTGAATGTCATGTAAGGCTATGTCAAAACCCTTTCTAAAATCAAGATATATCATGTTTGCTGCTTCCCCCTCATTTCCTAGGCTGATAACCCTGTCAAAGAAGGAAATTAGATTGGTTTGGCATGATTTGTTCTTGACAAGTCCATGCTGGGATTGCTTAGAACCCTATTAAAGATTCATAGATTCCAAGGCCAGAAGAAAACATTGTGATCATCTAGTCTGACATCCTGGGTAGCACAGGCCAGAGAACTACCCCACAAATAATCCCTAGAGCAGAGCTTTTAGAAAAACATCCAATCTTGATTTAAACATTGTCATTGATGGAGAATCTCACACAACGCTTGGTAAATTGTTCCAATGGTTAATTACTCTCACCATTACAAATGTATAATTTATTTTCAATCTGAATTTATCTAGCTTCAATTTCCAGCCATTGGATCATGTTATACTTTTCTGCTAGATTGACAAGCCCATTATCAAATATTTGTTCCCCCATAAAGATACTTAGATGTCACCTCTTAACTTTCTCCTTTATTATTATTATCCTCTAGCTGCATACAAACTGATTGACAGTATCTTTGTTGAAGTTATCTAATGTTGAAGTTAGGCTGACTGGGTTATAAATCTTCAGGTCCTCTTTGTTCCTCTTTTTAAAGATAGGCACTAAGTTTGCCCTTCTCTGGATTTCTGGGACCTCACCCATCCTCCAGGAGTTCTTGAAGATAATTGCTAATGTTTCCAAGATTGCGTCAGCTAGATCCTTAAGTATCCTAGCATTAATTTAATCAAGCCCTTCTGATCTGAATATATCTAACTTATCCAAATATTATTTAACTTGTTCATTCTCTGTTTTGGCTTTCATTGCTTCCTCCTTGTTGTTAATATTAATTGTGTTGAGTATCTGGCTCTGTTAACCTTTTTAGTAAATACTGAAGTAAAATAGGCATAAAATCCTCAGTCATCTTGATGACATCAGTTATTAGCTCTCCTTCTCCACTAAATACAGGACCTACACTTTCCTTCACCTTTCTTTTGTTCCTAATGTATTTAAAGAACCTCTGTTCACCTCGGTATGGATATTACACTTCCAGGTCTTTTTGAAGATCAGCCTTTTCAAAGAGAACCTGTCCAGCATCAGGAAAGCAGCCACTGGCTCCCTTTTCATCCTTCTCTCAACTGTGAGATAGTGGCTCAGATTCTATGTAACTATTCACCTACGGCCATTAAGAACTTGAGGTGCACTCATGTGAAGGGTTAATATCACTGACGACTTCTTTGCCAGCACAAACTATGCATAAATGGCCGTGTTTTAACAATGAAACTATTCTTCCCATCCCCAGTGGAAATAGCGGGTTTTAGGTATTTCTTACATTTTATTTTACAAATGGGAAAAATGTACTTTTAAAAAAATAGCCCAGAATAACTCCCAAGCATTATCCCTGAAAAGCTTCTTGATGATTAAACTTTATTTCCCTTCTAGGCTGGGGAACCTGAATTGCTCTTGCTTGCTCCAACTAAGTGTATTTTTAGACACTCTGTTCCCTTCCTCCTTCTTTCTGAAGGACTGTTATGATATAATGATGCTCTGCACTTGTGCAGCACCTTTCATCTCAAAGGCTCTTGCAGAGATGGGTGCTAGTTTCGCCTTCTGTAATGGAAATAATGAGGCCTTGTGATGACAGATTTTCAGACAATGGCCCGTGCATTCATCAGGTAATTGCTAATGCAAATCACTATTCGGACGGATTTGCACCAAGTTACTGAATTTGCACTCGCAGATTGAGCACCCAATCTGTCCGAAAGTCCATTCCACCATGAGCTATCAACCTGGGGTTGTTTAGATCCCAGCTAAGTGGAAGGGAGTGGAGGGGGCAATATGGATACAGTTGAGAACCACTGCTCAGGGTCATCTCAGTGTCCTAGTCTCTGTAGCTGGTTCTCTGAGAACAGACGGTGAGAGAGGAGCACTCCATCTTTCAGCCTGCTGAGGCCAGGGGGGAGGTAGGATACGATAGGGCACAGACACACAATGAGGGTCACCACCAAAGTGAATCCTGTAGAAAAATGAAAATGGGGTGAGATTCCTAAAGGCCTATTTTGATGAGTCTTGAATGCTGCTGTAAGCAATTTTCAGCAGCCAACGAGAGGGGGCTCCACATCTCTGTGACATAGGGGGCTTTGGTCCTGGAATGTGTGAGCTGCCTCACGATGAAGGGCAGTTGAGAGGCCTGGGGAATATGGCATATTATGATTCATTGTATTACTCTAGCTCCTAGGAGCCCTACTTATGGACCAGGACCTTATTGTGTTAGGTGCGGTACAAACATAGAACAAACAGATTGTCCCAACACCAAGGAGCTTACAGGATTGACCGGAGCCAATGGACTAGCACAGGGGTAGGCAACCTATGGCATGGGTGCCAAAGGTGGCACGCAAGCTGATTTTCAGTGGCACTCACACTGCCTGGGTCCTGGCCACAGTCCGGGGGGACTCTGCATTTTAATTTAATTTTAAATGAAGTTTCTTAAACATTTTAAAAACCTTATTTACTTTACATACAACAATAGTTTAGTTATATATTATAGACTTAGAGAAAGATCTTCTTAAAATGTGTGACTGGCATGTGAAACCTTAAATTAGAGTGAATAAATGAAGACTCAGCACAGCACTTCTGAAAGGTTGCCGACCGTTGGACTAGCACCTGCCTTGCTTGTGTCTGTTTCCTACAGAGAGGGTGCCTCTTGCTGTCTGTTGTTCATTCCCACCTGATCACAGCATTGTGTGTGTGTCATTCTCCACCAGGCTGTAGCTTTCTGCCTTTCAGTGCTGGCCTGGGTGATCATCCTGACACACCTTTGGAACTCAGCGGGCGTGTGCTTTCTCCGGGGCTGGGACTGTGGCATTTCAAGCCAGGTATAATACCCTGAACCGCAGATGGTTACTGAACTTCCTCATTCCCTCCCCTTCTGTTAGAGAGCAGGTTAGAGCGTTACCAGGGATGGAATGAGGAGCTTGCCTCTGCTCTCTGGAGCGACACTGAATATATGCTCCTTCCTGCTTTTCCAGGACTCCTCTGTGGTGGATGGGAAGAGTGAAGAAACCAGTGAAACTCCATTTGGGAGTAACTTCAATCCTGCTCTGTGATGTCAAGGCAAGGTGGGTGCAGAGCTCCTTCTGCTTCCTGGGGTGGGCGATGCCCCACTGCCCCCAATCCCTTGCTCTCCTTTTTCCTGGGAAGAGCCACCCTTGGCTGAGACTGGGCAGGGAGACTTTGGGTAATTTGCACTGGTTTCTGACCCCAGTAATAGTAATTAATACATTAGCATCCTGATATTCAGAGACACCGAACACCTACAAATCGGACACAGGTTGTAGGTGCTCAGAAAGGCTGCAAGT
Source organism: Gopherus flavomarginatus (assembly GCF_025201925.1). Lineage (NCBI taxonomy): Eukaryota > Metazoa > Chordata > Testudines > Testudinidae > Gopherus > Gopherus flavomarginatus. Next base: position 48,744,370 of record NC_066627.1, on the reverse strand, counting down.
CAGGCTTTTTGCTTCTAATTTGTAGTGAAGTTCTTGGCCTGTTTGGCTAGTCTGAGCTCCTGCTCAGCAGAATGGTCCATTCTGGCCCCACACAGCTCTGACGTTTGTGCTCTCTATTCAGAATGCTTTGGAGGGAAATGTGCCAAAACGTAAAATCTGTAAAATCCTTAGCTATTTCTTGTCTCTGCCTCTGCCATGCCCAGTCTTCCCCCCTGCATTTCAGAGCCCTGGTGTAGCAGGCGAGTTTGGGGAGACTAAAAAGTTGTTAGATGCCCAGCACTGGTGTTCATTTGTTTTTAGCATTAAACTCCATTTCCGTGAAATGTACTCTCGGGACATTGATGTTGCTGTGTGAATGTCTTTCATTCAGACACTGTCTGACCTGGGTTCTCTATCTAACATGATTGTGTTGGTTTTTCCCAGGGCCACCTTCCAAGCTCAGTAGCTTAAAACCAACAGAGTTATAGTGTCTTAATTCCCTGGTGAAATTGTCTGATCTGAAACCACACGTCCACCCATCTGGATTTTTGTTTGGAAAAAGAGAAGGCAGCTGGACTGGATCATGGGAGCAAGTGACCGGTGGCACAGTGCCAGCAGGGGACTGTTAGAATCTGAACTGTCTACATTTAGAATAGCAAAGGCCAGCGTGGTCACTTGCCAGGAGCCCCAGGGCTACATGTAATGTGCAAAGAAATGTACATGTAAATAAAACCCAAAGCGGACGCACACTCACTGCCTGCCTGTATCGGTGCTAGTGGCGGCGGATAGGGACTGCGGCAGCTAGCTTGATTCTGCACCGTCAGGAAGCAGAAAGTGAAGGACTCCAGGAGTCTGCTGCGTGTGTTTCGGGCAGCCCAGGATTGGAGAAATGGGCATGAAGGGAAGGGAGGTTGCCAGAGTAGGGTGGCTTTGAGGCAGCCCTGGGTTTCAGCAAGGCATAGTCTTCTGGCATCACGTCGGGGATTTTGCCTGAAATCTTGAGGATGGTGGTGGCAGGTGGAATTAGATGCTAGTTGAAAAGCACTTGGCGTCCCAGCGTCTCACTGGGAGAGCAGATAGGACATCCCAGCGGGGGCTGCCCCAGGCTGGGGCGGGGGCTCTTTGGCAGCCTTTCGCTGTAGTTTTCCAGTTAGCTTTTGGGGGTAAGTCTCTGCATCTGGGAACGTGTCTTTCTAAACAAACACCTCCCCCGCCCCCTGACAGAGGACACCCTGAGCTCACCCAGCTCTGCTTTGGGTAGGCGCAGTGTCCTGTGTTGTGCAGCTGCTGGCAGCGGGACCACGGGGGGCTGGCGCCAGAGCTGGTGCCAGGGAGCATAGAACCAGGGCAGATGTTGGTTTTGGCTGGGCAAGGCTCCCTGCCCCGGCCAGCGCTGCCTGCCTGGGGCGCAATCTGGGACTCGGCTCACTCTGGTTCTGAACAAGGGTCGTGCGGAGCCAATGGAACACCGGAGTCAAGCCGGGTCTGAAATGCCAACAAATTAGTTTCAGTGTAAATCCAGCCCCTGTAGCGGGTTCGAACCTGTCTCCCTAGGAAAAGGTCTCCCCCCCCCCTTTTTGACCTCCTTGGGGGCAGCCCTGGGGAGCCCCCCCTCCGTGCGTCCGCAGCACCTCAGGGCGCTGCTGTGAGAGGCCGGCCCTCCCCCGGCATCGTGTCTGCGGCAGGCTCGGAGGCTCCAGCCGGGGCCAGCAAGGGGCCGGCGGGCGTTAAGCGAAGCAGGCTTGTTAAAATAGAGTTTATTGCGAGCTCGCCCGCGGCGATGCTTTAATCCACGCACACAGAGAACACAGCTAACCGCGGCGCGGGACGGAGCGAGAACCCACCTGGCCCCGTGGGACGCACACCTGGCAGGGACCCCCCGCCGCCCCAAGAGCGCAGGAGGAGCAGGGGGGTTATACCGCCCCTGCTCCTCCTGCCCCCGCGCTCCGGGTCACCTTCGCGCCCCAGCGCTTCAGGGGCGCCGGACTGATCCCCCCCTTGACACTTGTTACTAGAATAAATTTAAATGTTCAACCTAAAAACACCCCCCACCCCTGCTCTGCGCCCCCCGCCCGCCCTCACTTCCCTATGTTCCGCAGCAGCATCTTATTGCTCAGCGCTTTCTGGGCCAGTCTCTCCCCCCGGGACATCTCCAGGAACTCCCGCAGGAGGTGGAAGGTCAGGTCCAGGGAGTTGGGTCTGCCGTCTTTCCGCCTGGAGGAGTGGGGCGATCTCTCCTTCCTTCGCAGCTCCGAGGGGCCCTCCGCGTCCCCGGCCCCGCAGGGCCCCAGCGGTCTGTGGAGAGAGGGGGGGCCCGCTGAAGGCACCAGGGGCTTGGCCCCCAGCCGCGGTCTCCGCGGCCACAGTTCCCAGGCTGGATCGGTGACTGGAGCGAACTGCGGGGCAGCTCCCCGGGGCCGCTCCAGCGGGGCGCCCTTCTCCGACGGGAGAAACAGCAGGACGAGGACGGAGGCAGCCGAAACCATCCGGATCCTCATAGCCTCTGCTTGTGGGGCTGGGCGCCTGCAAGGAAAGCCGCGGGGCGGTTACCCAGAGCCAGCGGGCAGCCCCGACCCAGGTGCCTTCCCCATGCGAGCCGCATCGCGCTCCCGGAGCTCGCAGCCCGCATCCATCCCTGGGGCTGTTCCCCGCGCGCCCAGGAGCCAGCCCTGTCCCCAGTAGAAACTCCCCCACTTCTCCGCCCCCCTCAGAGCCAGGCTCCTAAGGCTCGCCCCAGCCAGGGCAGAGGAGCTGTCACCCCGCGCGGCTTTGGGAGATCTCTGCCAGGCCCGCCCCCCCCGTGCCCCCCAGCCCTGCCTGGGGGGTCCCAGCCACCCCAAAGCTTCGGTTCCAGCTCCCAGGGAGAGGCGCCGCTTTCCTTTCCCGCTTGCTCAGCTGCGGCCGCTGGACTAGGAGCTTCGGGAGCAGGAGGGAGCCAGGGCGCGCCCCGCATGGCCCTCGGGGAGGCTGGAGGGCTGCAGCCCGGCCAGAGTCCCCCCGTCTGCCGGGCACAGCGCGGGGGACTCACAGTTGCGGGTCTCTGGAGAATTCAGCCGCTGGTCCCAAGCGCAGCAGGTGGCAGGATCCCCCTACACATCAAACCCATTGCGAGCCATCCAGGCAGGGCTATATATACCCCCGCCGCCCCCAGGCCCCCCCCGCCACGTGACGGGCGGCTCGGCTCCTCGGGCGTGTGTTTGGGGGGGCACAGATCTACCCCCCCGGATCGAGGAGCCGCTGGAATCGTGACGTGCTGGGGAAGGGGAGCTGGGCTCCCGCGGGGGTGGGGGGCGGATCGCCGGGCTGCACTGGGGGAAGGGGGGCGCTGATGGATGGGGGGGGGGGTTAATTAGCGCAAACATCTGCCTGCGCAGGGAGGCGGGCGCCGGCCTACGGCGCTGGAGCTGTCCCAGGTGCTGACTAGGGTGACCAGACAGCAAGTGTGAAACATCCAGCGAGGTGGGGGTAATAGGAGCCTATATAAGAAAAAGCCCCAAATATCGGCACTGTCCCTATAAAACCAGGACATCTGGTCACCGCGGTGCTGACAGGCCAGAGGGTTGTTCCCAGGAGGATCCTGGTTCGTGGGTTCCCAGCGTGTGGCCCTCACAGCAGGGAGAGGCTGGGGTGGGACAATAGGGGGTCTGGGGGAGCGCAGAACCGAGCAAAGTGGCGTTTTGTGTTTGTTGTCTTGGATAGTCCACCTGGGGGGGCAGGCTGCCTCTGTCTGACCTACACAGCAGCCGCTTTCTCTGCCCCCTTTCCTTAACAAATACACTGGTACCCACCTCTCTCTCCCCATCCCCACCCCAACATTCAGTGCCGAAAGTCAGGCCCTGAATTCCCTTCATGGGCACTCGAAAGGGGCCTGGTTTTCCACCCTGCATTGGAGCCCATTGTGTATTTAGTGCTTTTGCAAAGAAGCTACTGAGTTTGAAGGAGTCTGGCTAAGGATTTGGGGGCTCAATTTTAGGCATTCTTAAAAAAATCTGTACCTCTACAGCCCCCCCCACCATGCTGCTATGTCAGTGCATGTGTTGGGTATGCACAGGGGTGTGTGTGTGTGCCCTGCAATAGAACAAAAGGTCAATATTATTTCTCTCTCTCTCTGCCTCTGTGCCCAGTAAATGTTGGAGCCTGCCCACTAACATGACCTGCCCACTACTACGGCCTGCATTGGATTAAGCCAGTGGTTCTCAACCTATTTACCACTGTGGGATGCATATGCAGCTCTCTGTCTGTTATGTGGGCCCTATCCACACAATAGCTCTACTACCTGTCTGGCCCTGAGCATGCCACATGGGCTGAAGTTGTTTGCTGATTGGGCTGCAAGCTGTCCCGCCAGCGGTAGGTCCAGAACCACTGGACTAAGCAATGAAGCTTTGCAGATTTAGTTGGGTAAAAATGTGAGCTGAGGTGTCTCTTTCATAAATTGTGAAGCTAAGTGATTTACCTGACTAGTGTGGCTGCAATTCTCCTGTTAGAGTGATTCATTTTATGAGCTCATGGAGATTAAAACTTCACTTATGCTCTTGAAAGCAATTTTCCTCCTTTGGCTATGTACAGAGGTAAATACTTTTCTTTGCCTAATCACCCACCAATGTATATGCCTCTTAATGCAAATTGTGGCTTGCAGGGTGGTCTCACACACACGCACGCACGCACGCACACACACACACACACACAAATTCTTGCCATGCCAGAGCTTGGCTGCATGGAAAGAAGCACCATCCTTTAGGCAACCCAATGTGCAGGCTCATTTTGAAGACAAGAGGGAGGCTGCTTTCTTGCTATTCATTCAAAATATTCTAAGCAGAGTTTGCCTGCCTGTCTGCCTGAACACCACTGCCTGAAACCCATTCAAATGCAAACTAATTTTAAAGCAACAGCAAAGAGTGTAATCCGCCAGAGAATGAGACTGCAATGTAAATTTCATCTTTCCCACTTTCCCTTTATTGGAGTTCTTTGGTATCTGCTCCTTCGTTAGTTTCAGTTATTATCCAGGGCTGTAATTTAGGGTGCTCAGCTTGAGACTGATTTTCAGAAAGTGCTGGACAGCCCCTTCCCCCCAGAATCAGGCCCCCCCTTTAAGCTGTCTCAAGTCTGGTACCCAAAATTAGCAGTCACTTTTGAAATCTTGGCCTTGCACAATGAAGAGTCCAAAGGCAGCTCTGTTAGCTGGTCCAAAGAGGGAGGCCTACCGAGGGCCACAGACAGCCAGCTGTACCATGAATTGTCACGTTTTTTCCTGGTGTGGATCACGTGCCAGAAGATGGAGGCCTCCCTTCCCATTTGTGGCCATCTCCCCTCTCATTGACAACTGAATAACATCCCTCTGGCAACTACAACAGTTACTCACATGGCAAAGTCACTTCAGGAAAGTATTTAGGGAGAGGTTTTCAAGGACACACATAAAAGCCAGGCACTCAGCGCCCAGGGGGAGTGGGTGTGGAACTGCCCTTCCTGCCTTTGAAAAATCTCCCCCTTAATCTCTTTTTAGCTTCTTTATGCCGTTTAGCAGCTAGAAACAAGAACTGTGTCACCAGCCATCTCTCCATGGACCACAATCCAGGGGATCGAATGGTGGCTTTCTGATTTGGACATATATAGGGATAATATACAGAGTCCTCAGTTCTGGAAGGGATATTAAACCTTGTGCTTCAGGGATTAAGACAATCTCTAATGTAAGGGGACCAGAATGAGACCTAAGGTAGCAGATAGATTATCTCACATCTGCTACTGTGAGGTTCTTAGGTATTCCTCTGAAGCATCTGGTGCTGGCCAGAGATGGGACACTGGGCTAAATGCACTGTAGATCTGATACAGCCTGTGAGTTCCCGATCCACTTTCTTGTCAAGCAATATTAGGATCTGACGTAAGTTTAGTCAAAAAATGTGAATGTCTCCCTTTTCTGTTTGAATGTGAGGCTCAGAGCTCTAGAAATGGTGTCTGTGAGAGAAAGAGAGGCTGAGTCCCATTTGGGTTGTGATCAGGATTGTAAACTGAAGTCAAAGCTTTGATGGGTCTTCTGAACATAGAAAGAGTTAACAAGAGAACACATTTCACCTGGTTATGGGTAGCACCCTGTCTCACTCAGATAATAAAGGCCAATCTACAGTGATTACACCTTATAAAATGCAATTCTCCCTAGGCAGACGTAATGACAAGTAACAGACACAGATAACAACTGCTACTGTATGAAGGCATCATCTATAGGAACTCCTAGTATAATGGAACCGAGCAATCATTCATAATGGCATCTTGCCGCTATCATTACCTAAAGAAAAGGAAGATCTGGTGATAGAAGCCTTTTATCTTCATTCTCCCTCCTGGTTTAAATGCAAGGTGCTGTTCTGTACAGATTGCCCGCGTCTTTCATAATGTTTCGCCTTTTTCTTTGTGTGATATCCGATTCTGCGAATGGTACAGAGGAGGCCTGAAAGTTAAATAATTGATATGGATGGTTATTCCTGAGGGCAAATGCTCCCGTGACAAATTTATGACATTTAGCAAGTTCTTAGTGTCATAAATGAATGGAGATGCCCATAGATAAGAGTCACCTGCAATCAGACGGGTTGATTCTGCCAACACTTACACATGCGAGTAACTTTACTCAAATGAACAGTCCCAATTAAATTAATGGCACTACCTGCATGTGTAAAGTTACTCAGATGCACAAACATTGGCAGGCTCAGGACCCTAGTTTGTCTGATGTAATTACATTTGCCAAGGGGCAGTACATAGTGACACTTGAAGTTCAAATTTATTTTCTAGGTTTTATTTTGTGTAGATGCTCAAAAGCTGTGAAAACAGCAAAGAGTCCTGTGGCACCTTATAGACTAACAGACGTTTTGGAGCATGAGCTTTCGTGGGTGAATACCCACTTCATCAGATGCATCTGACAACGTGGGTATTCACCCACGAAAGCTCATTCTCCAAAACTTCTGTTAGTCTATAAGGTGCCACAGGACTCTTTGCTGTTTTTACAGATCCAGACTAACACGGCTACCCCTCTGACACTTGAAAAACTGTGAAGAAACAAGTATTAGGATGATTAAACCATCTATTCTCCTGAGAAAGAAGTGTCAGAATATCTTCTAAGTCTGCAGTTGTGGGTCACTGGGTTTTTTTTTTCTTTTTTGCCATTCAAATTGCTTTTGTGGGGAAGAAGTTGCAGCTGAGATGAGAACATTTTATAACTGATTCTAAAATGAAACCATAGTATTTTTTTCTCTTTTTGAGAGGAATGAGCTAGTCTAAGGGCCCAGCATTGAGCACTGGACAGGCAGACCCCCCGTAGCTGCAAAGAAGACCATGGACAGCAGTGGACCTCTGTGCAGGATCAGGCCCTAAATTAATTCACTAGCAGAGGGTCCTGCTGAAATCATAAGTGTGAGATGGAGCATTTCCCGCTTTTCTGTGATTAGCTCTCCCTCACTCCCCAGTGCACCTGGAACTGAAACCAGCAGGGAGCTGGCTGTTGGGACAGTGGGCTCTGGTTCCTCCTCTGAGTGTGACAGCAGTTCCCTGTCCCGCTCCAGCTTGCACCTTACGCTGTTGTGCTTTTTGGTTCTGGCTCTTTGGGGAACAAGTATGGCAAGGAGGGGTGTGAAGGGAGTCACCAAACTGCAGGCCTGGTGTTTCATTCGTATGCTTGTTTATGAGAAGTAGTGTAGCCCCTGCAGAGTGAGTAGTGGGGAAGTTGAAGATTTTTTTTTTCTTTTAAATGGTGGTTCTGGAGATGGATGAATTTCCCAGGTGTCAGGTTGCAGCATTGCTCCAGATTCAAAAGGGGGCCAGCTGGCTGGTGCCGCTCTGTGAATGGATGCAGCCAAATCTGTCTCAAATCTAGATTCGGCCAGAGACACTGATGGCATGTGTAGCAGTTAATCAGCTTAGAAGTAGCCCTACTTGAGTGCTAAAGTGTAGAGAGAGCACAGATTCCTTCTGGAGCTGGTGTGCAGGCTGTGTGGAATTGCAAAGGTTGTTAAGTTAGTGTCAGCTCTGCAAGGAGTGTCAGGCCAGATCTACACTAGCAAAGCTTTCCCAGCATAGCTATACCAGCAAACCCACCCAGGATCAAAATGGCTTATTCTAGACACAAGTGCTTTTGGTAGTGCAGCTTATACTGGTTCAAGGAGAGAAATAAGATCTACCGGCAAAAGCACTTTTAGGCTCATCTAGCTGCATCTACACTATGGCTTTTACCCGTAGAGCCACGACATTAAAAATCACACTCCTAATTGCTATACTGGGAAAAGCCCGAAGGTAGATGGAGCTTCACCAACATGCAAGTGCTTTTGCTGGCATAGCTTATGCCACGTGGGGAACTTGTCTACGCTGCACTTCTAACACACTAACCATGCTGACAAACCTTTTCCTGCAGACCTGGTCTAAGGGATTTAGGGGGAAACGGCGGCTGGATTTCAATGGGACTTGGGCACTAACTCCTTTAGGCCCCTTGATGTATATTTTCGGTGACCTCTGCTTTAGCTAACACAGGCAGACACTTCAGCCTGTGCCCTGCAGCATCACATGACTCAGTGATTCAAAGCCCCTGGTTTATGTCCTTTTACTGGTGCTATGGGGTAAAGCTAACCATGCTGAAGTACAGGCTTCTCTGCCTACCCATGCTGGCGGAGCAAACAGCACCAGCTGCTGAGCTTGGTTGATTTGGTTTTCCCCTCGAAGATCCCTGGATCTCTTACAGGGGAAGCAAATGGCTCAGGTTGTCTTTTGTTAACGTGTCTGAATGTGTTTGCTTGATCATCTTAACCTAGGCTACATTGCACCGGAAGGTATTTACATGAGATAGCTGGTTTGCCTCCAGCATCCTCTCTTGTCCCTGCTGGAATTCAGTTCTGACCGGAGCTCGTCACACCTGCATCGCTATGTTATATACTTGCTGTAAAGCTCTCTAGTCTCATCTCTTGGAGTCACTGAGGTTTCCAAAAGCAGGTCATGGAATTCTTTACTTTGGCATTGCAGTAAGAGCAGCTCTGTACTTCCAGAGAGCTTGAGAATCTACCCCATAAGACCTCTATATCACTGGCCCAAAGTTTCAGACATGTTCTTTTTCCAGGGCCTGGTTTTAGAAACATGCCATGAGGCCTGATTTTCAATGTGCTCATCACCCACAGCGCTGAATGACTTTCAGTGGAATTGTGGGTACTGCAGCTCCGAAAATCAGCATCAGGTCTGTCCCCAATCTGGTCGAGAAGGGGAAACTGAGCTACAGTAATTCAGAGACTTGTCTGAAGTCTCCCAGGAGTCTGTGGCAGAACAGAGAACAGAACCCAGTCATGGTCCTGTGCCTTAACTGCAAGATCAGACACCCCCAGCTCACTGTCACACAGCAACTGAGCTGCTAACACCCTTTGTCACTGGCCTTCTCTGTCTGATGGTCTGAGTGGTTTCAGCTCAGTTTGAAACTCAGATGCTAACTTGATGAGGAGAGATTGTTTTGCAGATTACATTTATCATGCAGAGCTGTCTCAGGACTGCAAAGCTAGTTTTGTCCCTCGGTATCTCTGTTTTCCTTATGGCAAATCCTGCATGATAATGCTTTGGAACCTTTTTCTTTTGCCCCTGGTGTTTTAGGATTAGTCATTTAATCATAGGAGAGACATTTAAAACTTTACCAACAGCTGAGTCTAATAAGTAGTGTGTATAGTATTTAGAGAACTTGTCGCAGGATTTTTTTAAACATTTTTGTTCTATCACAGAATCAATGACACATTCATAGTTGAAAAGCACATGCAGACGTGTTGCCTGGGGATTAATTATTGTTTTATTTTTAAGAATGTCATTTTGTTTTCCTCTAGTAAAAACAGAAGGCAGCTAAGTGTTCATGAAGCTTTCAGTGATGTTAAACTCATCCATCAGCTCCATTCATTGGATCATCCAGGCGGTCCCATGGCTCTTGGGAGTCAAAGAGCCTCCCAATTAGGGGGATGTCTTGTCACGGGAGCTTTCCCTCTCTTGAAAAACTAGACACGGATGTGGCAGTTCTGAACTAGGGACCATGAAAGTTCAGCTCCAGCAAATCATGGATAACTTTCACTTCTTTCTCCTGACAAATGGGTGTTTCCTAACAGCACTGAAAACTTTTCTCCGCTTGGAATCCCTTTCCTTAGTTGTTACTAACATCTCGAGGCTGGCGGCCCAAAGTGGTTTTGATTCTTCCTACGCATGATGGGGCCAGGCTGGGACCTGATCCATACAGCCAAATGAGAGACAATACTTTTGTGATGGGTCCCCATGCCCTTTGGGTACCTGGGACTGGGGTACCACTAAGCCCTCCTCTATCACTGGCCTGTGCCCCCTTTCCACTGTACTGCTATGCAGCCTATCAAGCCCTTCCTGAGGCTTCAGACTGCACTTAACCAGCACACATAGAGGTAGGGACACACCCAGCTGCAGCTACACACAGAGGCCGAGATCAACTCTGCATGAGAAGGCTCAGCTAAGGAATTGCCCAATACTGAAGTGCACCCCACCCACCTCTAGAGAGTAAACCCACAATTGTACCATCTTGTGCTGCACAGAGATTTGTACAGAGTAAGCTCATGAAATTCACCCCTCCCTCCTTGTACAAAGGGATATACACAGCGTTCTGCCCTCAGTTATGATTTCCACACACACTGGTTTTAGATAAAACAAAAGCAAATTTATTAATGACAAAAGATAGATTTTAAGTGATTATAAGGGATAGCAAACAGATCAAAGCAGATTACCTAGCAAATGAAACAAACACACAAACTAAGCTAATATACTAAAGAAACTAGTTATAAGTACCAAATTCTCACCCTAAATGTCATTTTAGGCAGATTGCAGAGATTCTTGAAGGCAAACTGCACCTACTTGCAGCTTAAAACTCCAGATCTATCTTTCACAGGCCAGACACCTTCCCAGCCTGGGCTCAGCCTTTCTCCCCCAGTTCAGTCTTTTTGTTCTTAGGTGTTTCTAGCAATCCTCTTTCTCGGGAGGGGAGTCATTGAAGAAAGAACCACGATGATGTCACTCCCTTGCCATAAATAGTCTTTGCATATGGCAGGAATCCTTTGTCTCCCAGTTTGATTCCCACCCCTGGTTAGTGGAAAAACACTACTATTATCATGGAATCCAGTGCCAGGTGACTTGGTCACATGACCTTGTAGCCATAACTCAGAGGCTGTTTGTAGTGTCCCCACAAAGACTTCTCAGTGGGTGATTAGCATCTTCAAAGACCTGTTGTTCTCCCTAATGCCCCTTCCCAACGAGCCAAACTGATTCGCTCTCTGTCTAGTGGGAGTTCCCTAGGAGTAAACACATTTGTAATAGCTGCATAGACAATATTCCCAACGTCAGCTACAAAAATGATATATGCCTACAAATGGGATAATCATATTCGGTAAATCATAACCTTTCCAATGATACCTCACATGCCTTATCTTGCATAAAATACACAATAGTTATGCCATAATCATATCATAACAACATCTCTATGAAGAATATGGGGGCATAGTGTTGTAACTCCCAGAAAGTTTTAATAAACTAGCTGTGTAATGTTCAGAGCAATGAGAATACCCAGAAACATAGGCTCAGGAATTTGTAGCACTCATTCCCCAGCAAACTCATCAGGGTACGTCATGTAGGTTCTCCTCTGTCCTGGAGGTGGGTGTTCGCCCCACTGGGCAAGGGCATGGGTTGGTCAATGGGTTGCTTGTGGGGCAGTCTGGGCTCTCTCACAGAGGGGAATGTTCTATGTGGGCATGAGGGGAGGCGGGACAGAGCGCAGCTGTGATTGTTCTCACTAAACCTGCAGCAGTGTCTGAACCCATTTCTATGTCTGGTCTCTCCCAGATCTGCATGGCTGAGCCAGCTACAGTTCACTGGGAGTTGGGTGACCAAGGTGAAACACTCCAGGGCATTTGTCCTTGAGCAGCAAGGGTTGCTTTCAGACAAGAGCACAGGAAGTTTGGCCACCTAGTGGGGAAAAAGAAAAGAGAGACTTCTCCCCACTCCCCAGCTGAGCAACCCCCCACACCCCTTTGAGATTAAAAACTAGGGCAAAGAGTGGAGCTATGTGGAGCCAGCATTGACCGCTTTTCTCCCATCTCCCAGCCGGAGCCTGCTGAGAAGAGCTAGTAAGGTGCGACCCTGGCTGGACAGAGCAGTGCCAAAAAGCTCTGCGATGGGCTGGGATGAGCCAGGTAGGATCAGCATGGACTGCATCCCAGCCCTGGGGGAGACGCAGTCAGTGCTGCTAACATTGGTGGGTGCTGACGGATGGCCAAATAGAATGGCAGAGATGAATCAACGCCCTTATCTCTGCTTTCAGAATCAGGGGAGAGACTGAAATGAACTTGTACTTGTGAGTGGAAACTCTGCCACTGCGAAGCAGACGTGCGCTCACTGTAACCGGAAGAGTCTCCTGCACTTACACAGCACTTTCCACTGGGGCTGGTCTGATGGTAAGCCTCACTGCAGCCCAGGGACAGAGGTCGTCTCATCCTCATTTTACTGTGGGGAAACTGAGTCACAGAGCAGTTAAATGACTTATCCAAGGTCAGATGCCAGACTAGTGGTAATGTTGTTGCGACCCCCCCCCCCCAGCTAAATTAATGTGGGTCTTTAGCCCCATCTAGTGGATGGTTAACCAAGAAGGCTTCCAGTTCTGTTACTGCTTAATGCTTATGGACTCGGGCCAAGCGTTTCAGAAGGGACAGCTACGGTTAGGTGCCCCCATTTCTGGGTGTCCGTCTCGAGGCACGTCAAAGGGTTTGATATTCAGTAATTGCTGGGAAGCCACCCTCTGAAGCATCAAGCCCTTTCAGGCACCTCAGGTTGGGCAGCTAACCGGAAGCACCCACGATGACGAGTCACGTTTGCAAATCTAGGCCTTAGCTCTTTAGCTTGGGCAATAGAGAATCATATTGTTCATGCCGAATGTCATGGCTCCAGTTCCCTCTGTTGGGCTGGTTACCCGGGGTTAGAATTCACGCGTTCCCATGCTTGGAGCACTTCTACGAGTGCCTACATGTTAATTTACCACACCAGGATGTGGAACAGGCACATATATATATATATATATATATATATATATATATATATATATTTTAAATTCCACCTCTAAACACCATCCAGTGCGCTCGGTGCCCAGCCCACACATTAGAAAGCCCAGCCCTCACCACACCCATCCATTGTCCATTCATCTCTCCACCTCCGCCCCCACCCTCATCAGCGGCCTTAGCAATGAGGGGAGAGAGATGGCTCTTGCAGTGTGCAGGGAAAGATTACACACCTGGGCCAAGGTGTGTGAGGGCAGGGGAGTGACTCCCCCACTCAATACCCCTCCCGGAGAAGCACCCTGCCAGAAGATCCCTCTGGTTAATATTAAGAGAGTCTATGCTGGTCTCGCTGTGGTGTAGGCTACAGGCAGAGGGGTTCTCTCAGGTAACCAGGCCTCAGGGCTTTATAGGGTCTCACCAGCGCCTTGACCTTCACCCATAATGTTTCTGTTGTTCACCTGAGAGGCTGCGTGGGGCAGCTTTGCGCTTCCTGCCCCGTTCTGAGAGGGACGGGGTGAACCCACACAAACCACGTGGAAATATCTTACCCCAGGGATGGGTCCAGTCACCAGGCCGACGTGAAGGTTTTGTGCTGCTCCTCCAGCTCTGGAGAAGGCGTTTCATGGGCTGACGAACCTGAGATTGACCTTCATGTTTCACCATTCTCAGGTTAGACAGTCCTCGAAACACCCCTCACTTGGGCAGCGGCCAGGCTCCTCCTGTGGGACATCTTCCCCCACCTGGCCCCTGCAATGGAGATGAGAGCGAGAAGAGTTATACATTCCCCTCCCTCTTAGACAACGTCTACACACCATGTCTGCTCACCATATCGGAGCTTTTTATGGGCTAGAATGAATTCCAGTCCTCCCCCGCCCCATGCCAGCTGCAGGTACTGTGCCATATTAATAACCATTCAGGGGGCTAGTTCTCAAAACAGCAGCCAGCTGACAGCATGAGTTAATGGCAGGAAATTGTGTAGCTGTCTACCATGGTCTAGGCCAGAAGCAGCTGCAGTGAGAGCCATATACCTGCACTGGAAAGTTTCCCTGTTGTATGTGTCAGAGGGGCTCCCTTACTGCCCTCTTCCCACTGCATCGGGGGGTCTGCATGGATGTATTGTATTGATTTTAGGCCTTCTCTGCATGCAGTGGCACCTTGTTGCTGTCACGGCACACTGGCTGAAATATCACATGACTGGTCTCCTGCATTGGGGGTCGGGGGGAATTGAGTGTTCAGAGCCTAAGGCCCATATGCAAAAGAGCACGTGCAGATGGTTACCCTGAGAGCACGGGCAACTCCTGGGCCTGCCAATGGCTACAGCACATGCAGTCATGGGAACTACATGAGCACGTCCAGAGGGTTGCAATTGTGCCGGCGTTTTTGCACGTGTAATCTCTGTCCTCCAGTTTTAAAATTTGTCCCTTTTTATCTACGGGGAGAGAAGGCTCCCATCTCAATCTGTTGCAGCCCCACTCTCTAGTTCAGATGAGTTTGGGGTGGGAGAGATGAGGAAACATTTTGTGAACCATTCCTTTGATACATGTTCCCAGTTACAATCCCTCTGCTCCCAGCCAGGCATTTCAGCTTCGTCCCCTCCACACCAGCTTGAGCGTGCAGTAACATAGCACAGTCTCAGAGGGCTTTTCAGGGGCCGGCTTCCAGGCATGCGTTGCTGGGCCATGCAAGGCCTAAGCAGCTAGATGGGCGAGTACCATTTGGCAAAGCAAAAATATACCTTAGGATGCTGGGATTCGCCTGCTGATGGCACCCTTGTACCTGTGCCTGGCCAGTGCCTCCCGATTCTGCGTTTGGCTCAGTGGTGAATGTTGCAATTACAGAGACCCTGCCCACCCCACGGAAGGCCCATTCAGTAACGCTAGAGTTGCTTGCTTGTTCGACAGGCACCTACATTATGACCATATAAGGGCAAATATCACTTTGAGGCTGGGGCGGCTGATGCTCACCATCAGAAGGGCCTGAGTGGCTTGACTGGGCTCAGGGTAGCATTCCTGAGTCAGCTTTTCCATGCACTGCCACTGTTGCAAGAAACGGCGCTGGCTGAGTCAAGAGCAGTGACACGTCCGCCTCCATTGAGATCGTGACCGTTGGCGCCATGATGCTCCCAGCCTGGGCAGCAAGCGCTCGCCGGAGCCCAAGCACTGCCCTAATGCCTAGCCAGGTAGCACACTCCAGTCCAGCAAGTGACCATGCTGCTGCAGGCTTCCCCGCTAGGACGGGGTGCTGTTGGAGAGCATCTCCCAAACACTGCTGCACACGTGGTATTAGTACCCCAGGCGTTATGGACTGTGACCATGGGTTCCTTCTCTCCTTGTCTTGATATGGGGATTCAGCCCCTGGGTCGGGGAATGGCACATCAGCACAGCCTACTTCCCCTTCAGCTGGGCTGATTTCAACCCAGCACAGAATGTAGAAGGCTGTGGAGTCCAGGGATTGCAGGAGAGGCTTGGCAGCTCCCAAGGCAGAGCAATGACCTGGCATATGGCAGATTGGCATGTGCTCCAGCCAGGTGTTTGTGTGATTGTAATTGCAGGCCTTCTAGCACTTTGCCCGCCTGTGCGCTGGGGATTTTGACAAACATGGCTGGCTGGGTCCCTCACCCACAGGTGCAAGTGCACCCGTGCCTGCGCTGTTCAAACAGGGGAAAACTGTAACTGGCTAACTTCAAGTGCTTTTGAAACTTATTTAGTTAGCCCAGTGCAAACCCCTGTATAGACACTCTTATTCCGGTTTAAAAGTGACTTATTTTTGTTGAGCCCTTTCTCAATAGACTAAGATTAAAACAGAGAAAGCTGCTTGTAAACTGAACTCAGTGTCCACAAAGAGCTGGGCACTGTTTTAAATGAATAGGTTTAAATTCTGACCTGAAGTTAAACCAGATGCAACTTTGCAATACGGGCAAGCCCATAGAATTTGCACCCCTCCTTGCACCTGCAAGAAATTTGCACAGGACATGTGCTTGCGTTTGCAAAGCTCAGAAGCGGGCAGGTATGTCACACACGCACGTGTAGGCTGGGGAAAGGAAGGCTTTGTGTCGTCTTGTTACTAGCTGCTGAGGCTGGGGCGTGTTGTTAATGAACGGTCACGTTAGAAGGGCATGGTTACTTTGTGACCACTGCCTTGTAACGCTGGAGCTACCTAGGTGCTCTAGCAACGTGTGCCAATATACTTTTCTAAATGCAGTAAATATGCCTTACAGATTTCCAGGACAAGTTGCCGGGTTAGAAGCTAGGCAGCAGCCGAGGTTCAGGGTGGGAAGTCAGCCCAGATAGTTAGGATGCAATGGCCTGGTTAGCATGAGGTTCTACAAGCCGGGCCATAGACAGGGCAAGCCAGAGCTCCCCACCATGTGCGAGCAGACAGTGGAATGGTGGGCTGGGATTTTTAATCCAAATGGAGGCCAATGAGGGCTCTGTCCCATGCAGGATGGACTTGCAGGGCCAGATATTTCTACCTAAGGCGAGCAGGGCTGGAGGGTAATCTGGTGCTATTTTAAGTCAATGGGAGGTTTGCCAACACGTCAGTGGGAGCACTGCAGAACCCAGTTCCCACTGTGGTAGTGGTGTGTGCCTGACTCTTTGAAATTCTGGCCCACGATGTCTCCTGTGTGGTTTGTACTATATATTAACTACGGGCTCTGTCATGTGTTATGGCTTTACATAAAGGTGTGTGCATTACGGCTTACACGGAGATGTACTCTCCCTCTGGGTGTGTGACATAGATCTATATGGATGGCGCTAACGGTTATCTGGCCTAGATAGAAGCAGATGCGTCTTCCTATTTCTGTGCCTATATATGAATGCACATCATAAACCTGCGTGCTCATTTCTGCAGTGGCGATGTGTCAGGCAGTGCTTAAGAACAACTTAGAGCAGCAGCCTAAGATCCACTCGTACAGAGATCGTGCTCTCCAGCAAGCATGTGTGCACTGAGGTCAAACAGGACTATTTATACTCTCATGCTTACAGTTAAGCAAGGTCTTTGCTGGAGCAGGGCCGGAGGGCCCACCAAGCACCTTGCAGGGCTGAGCCAGTGATTGCAAACTTTGCTGCAAGCTTGTGCTGCATTTAGCGTGGATAAAGGAGCAGAATTTGGGGGTTTCCTTATCACATATTTAACATCAAGTAGTGGTCCAAGGCACCACAGTAGCACTCCTGTAAACCATGGGGATCTGGGTTGCTGCTGCCGAGGGCTGCAGTGTATTTCTAGAAGGGTTCCTTGGAGTTTGAAATTCAGCCACACAAAAGCTCCCAAGTGTTTTGGAAGAGGTCACCCATCCATTCACTGGCACACTTTCAAAAAGGCTCCTTTTCACTTCCTTAACTGTGTATAACACCGAGTTATACCTGGGCCAGCACACAGACATGCTGTCTCTGATTTGTTCAGTTTACAGGCTAATTGCAGGGCACTTTGTCATAATCGGGGGAAATGCTTAGTTAAGTTTTGCAGGCTTAAAAAGTGAATTATTTGAAACACCTCAAAAGAGAGATTTTTTTTTCTTTTGTATGGCTGATAATACTTCATGAAAAACCCAATAGGGCCGGTAACTCATTAGAAAAATGCAGAATGGAACCTGCTGTCTACACTCAATTCCTTAACTAGTTTCCCAGATCCTATTATTTTCACACTCTCTACTATGCATTGAACCAAATTCTCCTCTCAGCTCTCGCAATGTGAATCCAAAATAACTCGACTGATTTCAGTGGAGTTACTCAGGATTCATACCAACGTAAATGAAAGCTGCATTTGGTTCCCTGGGGTGAAGAGAATCGCTAAGTTGTAACTTGCGCTTATCCTGATGGGCGCTCCTACCTTTTTCAGTTCAATCTGTGATCAATAATTTTTTTAAATGCATGAAGCTCTATGGACTGATTTAGCTCCCATGCCCTGGTTTTTTAAGGCCAAAAGGCAAGGATACATTTACTCAGCTAGAATATGCCCTGTACCTGTCTCTCCCATATCCTTTGCAGCAGCAATTTGAACCTTTAATATGTTTATAAAGCACGGAAGAAACATTTGCAAATTCCTAACTGACGTCCAGCTCTGCAACGTGCCATTGCATACAAATGGTTTGACACTGAAATACATTGTAGGACTCCAAAGGATACTTAGAAATTACCTCTGCAGAGAGGGGGGGAAAAGAAGGTGCAGAGCAGTGTTTGTCTTACCTGTGAAACTGTGGCTTCTTCTGGGAGGAGAGCTGATGGTTTCTGGTCTCTCTTCCTTGGCTTCCTCAGCCCCAGACTCAGTTCCCCTCCTCTCACATTCACTCCTCCACTGCCTCCCCCACTCCTGCTTTTATGGCCCTCCTCGGCACTAGGCTGAGTTGAGCCAGCTAGTAGCAAATTGCCACACATTCTACGGGCTTCCTGTTTGTTCAGCGCGTACGTCTGTGGTAAAATTTCCATTACACCACTGGACAGACGAGGCGGCAAAAGAGCTCAAAGAAGAATAAGAGGAATAAGAAAAAAGGTTCACAATGAAGAGATTCTTTAAGCTTAGCAGAATTAAGGAACGGAACATTTCCAAGCTAGTCAGCTTTTAAAACAGACTTAAAAGGGGAGGGGGTTCCTTAGTGATAAGACCAGAGGTCTGGTGCCCCCAGGAACAAGGAAAATCTGTGTTTGCATCATGGTTCCCTGGGTTTAATTTCTACGTGATACTGGGTCACTGGGGCATGGGTTAGAATGGAAACTTCCACAGGTAGAAGAGACTCTGAAAATGGCACTAGGAGGGTCTCTGTACGTCCTCACTCAGGGAAACCAGGTAAAATGTGCTCAGTTTACAAGCAGAAATGTGCATTTGTCTAGATGCCAGCTCTGCAAACTCAGCCTGGGGTCTGAAAGTCAAGGTAGCTCCTGCATCTGCACCCAGAACTCTGACCCAACTGAGGTTTGGTTCCAGTATCCAGCACACTGGCCTTCAAGGTACCAAGGCTCTGCAAATGGGATTTAGCTAATAATCCTTCTGACAGTTCATGAGCCCGATTAGAACCCAGCTTCCTCTCCCAGGGCGGTATTGACTCTGCAGAGCAGAGACGAGCACCATGTCACACAAGCTTATTTTCCTCACTAAGGGCAGTTGACCTGGCATGGCCATGTCCAAAGAATGGGCTGTGCAGTGAGAGGTGATTTTTACATCATCACTTTCTAAGCCTAGAAGAGCTTTTGTCGTTTGAAAGAAGCAGAGAAAACGCATTTTGCTGCAGAAATGTGGGCCTTTAAAAAGCAGATGAGGGCAGAGGTGAAAGACGTTATGCGATAAAAGATACTGCTAATATAGAAGGCTCTCCAAACATACCAGTCCTGAGCTCTCACGGAGCACTTTGCCTCAGCAGAATTGAAAGCACATTGGCTCCCAGACCAAGATGCTGGTTGCTCCTTGCCTGACTTGTGTCTCTGTGCCTGGGCCATGTTCCGGCTGGTGATGTGCATAGCTGTGAGCGGGATGGGGCAGAGGGAAGAGGGGAAAGTTACCTGCCTTTTTCTGGCTCCTGTGAAACCCTGTGGAAATACTGCTGTGCAAATTCTCTGCGGTAGAAGCTACAGAAGGGCACAGTGTGGCCGAGGAGTTGAACTGTGAGGGGCACGTGTTAATGGGGAAGAGAAGTGATCTTGTGGTTAAAGAACTGCTTGGTCACCTCTGTTCTATTCCTGACTCTACACCTGACACCCTGGATAAGTCACCTCTTCCTGCCTCAATTTCCCCTTCTGTAGAATGGGGCTAATACCCACTGGACAGGGAGAAAGATGCTGGGAGCCTTAGCCCCTGTCTGCTCTGACGATATCACTACATCCGTATACGCCTTTCAATCTGGAATAGATGGCACCAATGCAATGCCCAGGCAGCCTCTGCACTGGGGTTTGCAAATATCCCCAGTATTGACAGGCCCTGTTTGAGAGAACTGTGTGCAAAGTGCTTTGAGCTCCTTGGCTGCAAGGCACTAGACAGGGGTTCCGGACATTTTTCCTTCTCAGCCCCCTCCCCTGCACGTGCTATGAAAACTCCACGGCCCACTGGTGCCACAACAAGTGTTTTTTTTACATATAAACGCTAGAGCCAGTGTTAGGGGATAGCAAGCTGGGCAATTACACAGGGTCCCATGCCACAGGGGCCCCTGCAAAACTCAGTTGTTTAGGGGTCAGGGCTCGGGGCCCCAGGCTTCAGCACAGCTTTGGCTTTCTGCCATGAAGCCTAGCCAGTCTAACGCCAGCTCTGGCTGGCTGACCCCCTGAAACCTGCTTGTGGCCTCCCCAGGGCCCTGAACCCCTGATTGAGAATCACTGCACTAGAGAAGCACAAAGTCTTATCAATGTCCCACATGTCAAGAGGAGCACAACAGCTCACAGAGGCTATTCTAAGACAAAGTGGGGGGGCTCCTCACAACAGGAACGCGGGTGCACGTTGCCTCTCATTTTGTAGTGTGTATTTATTGGAGGCGATTACATCCTTTCCCCCACAAAAAATGTGCCAGAAGCTGGCCCAGACTATTCAGTATAGTCCCACTTTCTAGTTTGCATCCTGCAAGCTCTTTATCCTCTTGGCCTATTCTGAACAGGAGCTCTTGAAAGCCGGGGTGGACAAGGTGGTTTAAGCTCTTCGGCTAAAGTGCCTTGCAAGCGTTACATTACTAGGAAAAAACCTTGAACCATGAGGCTGCGCCCCCAGGCGAGAGGCCTGTCCTGTTCACTGCAAAATTCCAGGATCTCCATTAAACAGTGTACCCGTTTTCTATGCCAGATCACAAATCATTTGCCACTTGCCCCAGGGCAATTTGTTGGGGGGGGGCACAGAAATGAATCGTTGGCTATAATCAAGGCCAACTTATAGCAGGCTGTTTTTGCAAAAGCAATCGGATGTATTTTCTCGTCCATTAGTGACACTGGCACCGCCTGGCTTCAAAGGGCTGCTTGGTAATGGTGGGTGTTCAAAGTTAACACCTTACATTACATTTCACACTAAATTCACTGTTTGTAGCAGTAATGACAGACGGAAGGAGATGAAGAAAGGGCTGAGGAATAATATGTGTATATTTGGATGCCTTTTCTCCTTCAAAGACAGCAAAATATGGTAAAATAATATTTCGTATTTTAGCTTTCTCCTTCCAGTTTGAACTCACCCTGTTTGCCTCTTGATCCTGCTTTGCATACAGTATATAAGCTTATGAGGCCCTTTCAGAGAACTATTATTCCTCTCTCAAAGCCATTATGATCCTAACCTTAGCACAAGACACTCCCATAATAGACAGATGATGGACACCACATGGCATAAAGACCCATATCATTGGCACAGTCTAGCATGCCTGGAACACTAAAGGAATGTCTTACATGGAGATGGGAGGTCTAACTGCAGAATGGGAAGCCATACCTGAGCTAACTTTAATCTCGCTAGCTCACAGACCGATCGCGTAGGTGCGTCAACATGGACTTCAGCGTGGGGTGTTCGAACCTGCCTGCAGCCCTGGAGAATAATGTGGGTGGGTACATAGATAATAAAATCAGCCAAATTATTTCTTATTTCTCATGCGCACATGTGTGTGTAATTCTCAAGACACTTGTGCTACCTTCATGGACTAAGGATCAGCAAAATGGGACTATCAAAATAATTTTATATCGCACGATTCTTTTTAAAAAAAATCCTAACTAGAATTTCAAAACCGATTTCATTTGCTTGATAACTTCTTTTTTTAAAGAAAAAAATCCCCAGCCTGGGGGTTGGAGGGGAATGTAGTAAAATCTCAATCTAGAGCAAAATGTTATGAGTTAATGAGCTTTACAATGCCCTTAAAAATAATGTCTAGAAAGGAACTTGGATGCACTTGAGCTGGCTATATGGCTATACTGTTACCAAATATATTAACTGTATGCATAATAATATATTGTATCTAATTGTTTTAACTAAATCCCTGCAGCTCCCACAATGTAATTAATATGTATATCTTGTTCACCCCGCCCCCCGCGTGGAACAGCAGTGGATTTTTTAAAAATACTTAAATCCAGCACAAAGTTGGAACTATGTGCTTTGATGGTCAAATGTGATCTTCCCCTGCAGAAAGAATTCATTAACATTTGGACAATTCAAGATTTTTTTCATCCAGCCCAAGATGATTGTCTTATATCTTGAAAGATCCCAAAGCAACTGTTTTACAAAGTGACAGCCTGAAACACTTCTTCACCGAATTGTAGCCATCTCTGGGGTGATGCATGACAATTGTTGATTATTTTATTGAATTATTCTACCGGCTTTTTATTCTTCTCATTGTAAATGTCTTTTATCTAAATTAATTCTCCTGGTATAATGCCACTGAGAGACAGAGAGAACAAACTCTTTCCACTTTCTTTGGCTCATGTAAATGGTTGTCAGGTGAGTGATCCCAATCCGAGGAATATACTAAATGACAGACAATATGAATTTAATTTTCGGTATCGGTGAATCATAGTTTCCAGTAATTCAGTATCTTGCACCTTATCTAACTTTGTTGTGTATGTAAACATGTCACACAGTGATCGCTGCACTACACCCCACCCCTTAGATATTTTAAAAATATCCCCACATTTTCCACTACAATTTTATATCAACTTCTAGTTAAAGACCCATTGCTGCTAGGTGACCGTTTTTACTGCCGATCTGTTCGGTGGCTGCTTCAGACATGTTTCACTGTGTGCAGTAAGCAGGAGTGAGGCAGTAATTTTAATTGGCTAAGTTTGCATCCTGTGAAATTATGGGCCAGCGGATTCCCGGGACAGGATGACTTTGCCACGTTGCTCTGTTTCAGATCCATGCATCCAAGGAGGAAAATCCAGGGCTTTGGTCTGTTTCCTCAGAATCGTGCAATTTTTGAGTAAAGTGCCCAAGTTCTCACCTGAATACAGTACAGACCCTTCATGTTTCAGGCTAAAAGTTGTGGATCTCTCTGAAGAAGTAGAAAACACATGGTTTGAAAGGTCAAAAGGAAAATGAATTTACTGTTCTGAGCTGAGAGTTTATAAAAAAATCTCTGTGCCCCTCCTAGCTTCCATCCACACACCAGTGGGCTACAAGCAGTGCATTGGAGATGTCCCAGCTTGGTACCTACAGTATGTTAATAAAATAGTACCGCATATGTTTAAGAGGCCCCTGTCACCTACTCCGTAGCATGAGAAGCTACCATCTAAAAGATCTGCTTTCCAGCGTAAACGGCTTGAAATGAGTGAGTGACTTTGTCTGTCATATTCAAGCAGCTATTTAATTTTTACTGCTCTTGTCTATTTTTAGTTGCGAGGGGCCCAGGTTCAAGTCCTTAGGTTGCTGGTCAGGCTGCTTGTGGTTTGGTTAGCTCCTGGTGTTGGGCAGGAAATCAGACAAGAAGTTCCTGGTCTTCGGTTGAGTTTGCAGAACCTACTGAGGTGGGAGGGGTCTCCTGCTCAGGGACATATTGCGTGGAGACAGCAGGAGCTGTTATCCTGAATCCTGCCTGATGGGTTTTTTAATAGTAGGTGATGGGAATAAATCAAGTGCTTTGAAGAAGTTTTGGGCTAATTTAATCAATGGGTGGAAGGTGAAAAGGAGGATGGGAGAAATGGAAGAAATAGTGTAACATTTCCTCAGTGCTTAAGTAAGGCAGTAGCTTCACTTTGGTAAATGCTTTTCTCATTACCAGGAGTATCCCGGTTTTTTCGGGGGGAATATTTTTTGCAATATAGTGGTGGGAGGCAGTGATATCTTGGCCTACAAATAATCACTGGACAGGCAGTTGCTGGCCAGCTGGAGACTACTGCCTGACAGCTTTTAACCTTGTAATACTATATTTTCTTGCAGTGTTGTTCAGCCACCAGATGTCTTGGGTACTTTTTCAATACCAAATAAGTAGAGTGCGGTCCCTGGTAAACAAGGAAGACAAAGCTGGAACAGGAGCTGTGTGGAAGCCTGTTTGTCGCTACAACTGTTTTCTTTAATACACACCTCAGGTTTAGGAGGCCCACTGATTCAATATATCCTGACACATCTCATCATCATTCCAGACACTGGCCACTGCTCCAAAAGGTGCCAGCACTAGCTTTTCACATGTCCTTCCCGCCATCACACAATGACTACTTTCACCCTGCTGCCTGGGGATAGGGCAGCCCTCTCTCCAGAAATAAGGACAGATTGCACTGTAAGGTCTTTGGTGCAGGGGCTTTGGCTTTCAGCTTGGCTGCAGCGTGTGCAGCACACTTTGCAGACTGTTTTTATAATAATAATTATTATTAAGGCACAGTTGTGCCGTATTCAGTACTGAAGATCGAGGGGTAGGGGGAAGATGATATAAAGCTTGTTCCTTGACAGAATGCGTCATATATTAAACAGGGGACCCCAGTCTCAACTGGCTGCTGCTTCTATGAGATGAGGGGAGGGTGACGTTTACTTTCTTGCAACTGTTGTCTCTAAACAGCTACATACCCGGTGTGTGGCTCTGAGTGACCCAGGGTAGGGGCATCAAGAGTTACATACTATTATCAGCAAGGATCTCTAGGGGAGCAATGGGAAGTGGGCAGACCTGACCTAGGAGACCAGGCTTCAGGTCAGAGAAGGGCATTTCTCCCCTGCCTCTTAGGGTTGTTGGAACAATCTTTACTGTGCAGGGCAATCTGGGGCTAGCAGGCACAGGGGATTTCTAATCTGGGGAGCCCATTTAAAGCTTTAAAGATGAAAAGAATGGCCTGGGACCAGCCCCAACTGCCTTGCCATGCGTCCCCCTGCAGTTAAAAGACGTTCATTTGACACAGCTCTTTCTCTAAGGCTATTTAAGGAAGCAAGGGTTCTGTGGGGCTCTGTAAGACTGAGATCCCAGCACAGCCACTTTGCTGTTGGTTGTTGTTTTCGCTTCTGTAACCTGTCAGTGTCTCAGCCTTTCTGGTCACTGGTGTGTGTGTGTGTGTGTGTGTGTGTGTGTGTGTGCGCGCGCGCGCTGCTGTCTGGCCAGCGAGCAGAGACAGAGGGTTAAAGCAGCCTCCCACGCAGTTTTTCCGACGTGGCGGCTTTGCCGCCAGAAGTTTGCTGTAAACAATAGAAAGTTGCTTTTGAAAGGCTGAAAAAGGAAGGGCGGGGCAGTGCACAATGAGAGGGCTCCTGGCAGCAATGGTTTCAGGGCGGTATCTCCGTCCTGCCTGTGCTGTGCCTGCGAGTGAACTGCATGCACTGTGTGGCATGCTGCCAGCAGGCCTTTGGCATGGAGCCGCTGGTGTCTGAGCAGTGGGCTCGCTGCTCTGGGCAGCGAGAGGAAAGCATGCAGCACGTGGTATTCAGGGCAGGGTTCCCTGAAGGGCTCTGCCTGGGACAGGGCCCATATGGAGGCCATGAGTGGAAGGGGGCATGTGCTCTCTGGCTGATTGAGGAGGGACTCACAGAAGTGGAATGCGGACTCCCCGTGAGCTGTGCCTGGGGCTGGGGCTAGCCATGGGAAAAAAGGGGATTATTTGCAGCCTGTCCACTTGCGCTCGGTTTCCGGAGGGTTACAGGCCACTTTGTGCTGTGACTTTGCAGCGTGCTCCTCGGGGGGGCATTCATAGCTGGGGTACATTGGCCCCGGCCATGCCTCGTTTGACTCCTAGGCCTACATGTGGCAGAGGACAGAGAAGTGTGTGAGTTCATTGGGGAGCTGGGGGCAAGTCCAGCATCCCCCTGGTCCCAACACGATGTGGGGGAGTCTCCGAGCACCTCTCCTAGCTGACGTCAAAGCACCTTTGGGAATGCTCCCTTGGCTGCTTTCATGACTGAGCAGAGCCCCCTCCCCGTCCATGGGAGCAAGGCCTGGTAGGTGAGTTTCTAGCTACATTTTTTCAGAAAGGTCAAAGCCAGGCATTTCCAAGGAGTGTAGTTAGGTGCCATCCAGTAGGATGTACCTTCCTCTCCTGGCATCACTGCCACCCTGCCTCCCATCTGTTCAGGGAGCTGGGCACCTTGGTGAGGCCAGGAGGAAGGGATGGAGGGAGGGCACATCTACACTGCACGGTAAAGCCAAGGTTACTGGGACTCATGTCAGCTGATCTGTGTTAGGGAACCCTGGGCTTGAGCGTCTACAGTGCAGTGCAACCCTGTAGTCAGACTTTTCTAACCTGGGCTTGAACCTAGGTCTCTGATGTCCACACATCAATGCTCAGGCCCGAGTAAAATTAACCATGTCCCAGAGTCCCTAGTGCCATCCCGCCCCAAAGGTGGCCAAACCTAGGATGGTGGTGCACTGTGGGAAAACTGCATGGTACCAGGAAACCACTCGCTTTGCAAAAGGCTTGTAGGTTCGATCTCTGTTGCAAACCCAGGAGGCTCTTTGCTAGTGTGCATGCAGATCAGTGATCAGAAGAGAATGGGTTTATGCTAAACTGAGCTGCTGCTATTAGAAAAGGGGGTGGCTGGCTTCCTTTTTCAAGAGAATGGATTGCATATTGTTGGGTTAAGCGAGGACTAAGGAATTGTCCCATGGAATTGTGGGATACTTCTGGCTAACTCCCAGGACCCAAGTCAAGCAATGCTGTGTCTATGCTGCAAAGCAATGAGGCTTGGACTCTGGGTCCCAGTTTAACTGGCGTTCAGACCCTCCAGGCCAGGGGGGTCCTGAGACCCTAGCATCAATTCCTGGGTTAGCACAGTTGCAGGGTAGACACAAAGAGGGGTTAGGCTTGAGCTGAGGTGCAAGCGCAGGGTTACATTGCAGTGCAGACATACCCAGAGGGCAAGTCACACACAGTTGCAGAAGCGAGAAGGAAATTGGTTCCATCGCTGAGGCCTCCTCACTTGCCAAGTTAAATGGCGTCCTTGTCTAACGCCTACAGGGTGGCCAGTGATGCTGGTAGCTCCCTCTTTGTCCCCTGGAGAAAGGTGTGTGTACGCTCTTGTACGCCTCACTAAGGCCTTGTCTACACTGGAACGTGGTACAGCTTTACCCTAAAGTGGTAGGACCTGCCCAGTGGGCTTGCAGTTACAGCGCTGTGAAGGTGCTTTACGCCAGCAGAGCTCTTCCTCTACAGCCAAACAGCAGCATAAAGCACATGCCGCCAGCTCCAACTGCAGGCGTATGAGGTGTGGTACTGGTGCACGAGTTAGGACTGCAAAACTTTTGAAGAGCAGAGCAGCCCTAAGAGTTGGTTTATAGCCTAGTGTCAGCTCCCTAATACAGGCAGGGCTCCAAATATAGGCCAAACCACTGGTCCCCTCAGTAACCAACTATGAGAGACCCTATACACTTTGGGAGCAGGCGAGGAAGGGGGCAGAATGGTCAAAGGGGCAAAGGCAGTCACAAAACCTACAGCCAGACCCATGGGCCCAGCTCCTTTATGGGCGTTGAGTGCCTAGTTCTCACAGCTTTCGATGTTTGTTAGGACCCTGAAGACCTTTGACACTCTGGGCACTGAAGATTTGGAGACGGTTTTCCCAGCTCGCCTGGGGAAATCTTCACCGCTCCTGGCTAAACGCAGGAGAAGGAGACACTTCCAGGGCTCCAAAAGGCTGTCTAGAAGGTGAAAGTTTCTGGCCTCTTTCCACCTTGGCAGGGGCAGCTCTGCTCACCTGGCTAACTTTGCGCTATGTAACAACCCTTCAACTGCTAGTCCCCTGTCTGAGCTCACCTGGCTTGCTGATTGGTCTGTTCCCGCAGGACAAATTATGCTTGCCCAGCTATTTAAAAGGAATCCCTGCTGTGCCAGGATGAGTTAGAGAGGCCTGGCTAATGGTGATGTCGACAGTTCTGCTAGGCAGGTACCTGTGTACTACCCAATCAGCAACAATCTGGGGACAGGAATATTGTGATTAAAAAATGACAGCCCTCTCCCTTGAATTTTGGGATGGATGCTCACTGGCCAAGCCCTCAGGAGCCTGCAGTGTTTGGCCTTTCTCAAATCTCCACACTGTTTCAAAGCACATTTCAAGCCATTTATCTGACTAGCACTGGCAAACACATGCTAAATTCATATGCCATAAAAGCTTGCAGCAGATGGGCTTCTGCTTACCCAGTCTGTGCCCAGAAGCCCCACCATGTGATCTGTTTGACCAACCATATCTACTCAACCCCGCTGAGTTTAGTTTGTGTGACCTTGCGCAAGCTGTCGAAACCCATTGTGCCTCAGTTTACCTCTGTAAAGCAGGGACAATGCCTGCCTATGCATGAGAAGCGCTGCATTTGCCATGTACAACAACTTTACTGACCGTACTAACTCCTAGGCAACGCTACGTATTCTTGCATGCCAGCAGATGGCGCTCTATTAATTAACGAGCTACGGGCCATAACTGGCAGCATGTTGCCATCTAGACCTGAGAGCCCGCTATGGCGGGGCTAAGTGCTGGCTTGCGGTTGCTCATTCAGCATCAGCCCTGCAAACAGGCGGGTGCTTTGCAGCTTGGGTCGCTGTGACTCCTAATTGCACAATGGTAGAGTTGCTGCAGGACAGCAAAGCACTTGCGGCTGAAGCCTGGGCCTCCAGCCCCTTTTATTTTAAATGACCATTTTGCCAGTGAGCAGTTGAGGTCTTGCAGCGGCCAGCGGGGCAGATTTGCTGTTCACCACATGGAGTGATGGCTCCACTGCAGCTGGAGCGCTGGGGGTGTCTGTAAGCAAGACAGCGCCGAACGGGGACCGCCCTTGGGCTGAGGGCTAGATCTCTTATTAAAGAGGGGCAAGGTTATCCAATGTGCTTAAGTGACTTAGCAGCCTGCAGCCCATTTCCAAACGCGCTACTGCAAGGAAAAACCCACGGCACCGAGGCCCAAAGCAATTGACTCAGGCTCGCGCTGCTGGGCTGAAATAGGCCCAGGCTCCAGCACAGCTGGAAACAGCTCTATTGCCATCATTAGCCCCTCAAGCCTGAGTCAACTGACCCGGGTGCTGAGACCCAGTGAGGTGGGATTCTCTTTGGGGTGTAGATGTAACCCACACACCTCCTGGGTGTGGGGTTCTGTTCCTTCTCCTGGCACCGAGACCACTTAGAAAGAGATTAGTGAGTCTGCTCTGCAGCCTAAGCTAACAGCTGGCTGGCTTTTATCTCATGCAGTAGAGACTCATGCATTAAATGCCAGAGGTCCCACCTTGACTCCTGCCCGCCGACAACTGGGGCCTGTCAATATTACATAAACATACCCTTAAGGGCCTCAGTCTCACTGATAAAAATCCAGGCTTCTCTGGCTCTTGCAGTGCTTTACCCAGGCAGCAATGGTTCAGCATCGGCAAAGTGGGGAAACTGAGGCACAGAGGAGCAAAGTGATTTGCAGAAGGTTACAAAGTACCTCTTGGAACAGGGAATAGAGCCCAGCTTGCCTTGCTCCCGAGTCCAGTGCATCATCCACTGGGGCACACCGCTGCCTTCCTATTGTTATCTTCCTACACAACCCTGGACCACAGCCTCAAAGGTATTCAGGCACGGCCTGCCCAGTGAGTTCCTATTTCTTAGCAGCTGGAGGTCCCTGGTGTCCTGGCTGATGTGCCAGGGAACAGAAAGGAGTTTTCTAAAACCCTGCCTGAGTCTCCACAGGCTGCAGCCTCCTCCCTGGGAGCCTCTGTCATCTTATTGCATGTCAGCTCTCCCCGTGGCAGCGAAAAGGCTGCACGACACTGCCCCTCTGCGCTGCGCTTGGCTGCCAGCAAATGATGGCAGGCTGCAAGTAACGAGGCGGGAGACAGGCTGTTTTCCATCTTCCTGCTCTGGGGAAGGTGCTGCTACGTACAGCGGGAGGGGCTCGTAGGCTAATTGTCAGCGTTTGGTTAGGGTGATCCTGTCAGTGAACCCCCAGCCTCCCAGCCCGTGTCCTCCTCTTCCACCTCAGACCAGAGCCTGCCGTGTAGTCTAGGGGCTGCCAGCTTGACACACCTTCACGGCCTGTTTCGTGGTGGCCCAGGACACGAGCCCTTTGTCATGTACTCCACGAACGCAGGGATGCACTGCTGCAGGGGCAGAGGTGGCTGCTCTCAGGCAGCAGGGGGAGGGCGCCTGCTAGCCTGCTTTGAGACAGTGACATTATTACCCCCCTTCCCCTGTGTGGCACAAGGGCGGGGGGGGGTCACACATTTTGTGCGGCAGCAGCCACCACTGGCTCCTTTGACACCAGAAGGGTTCTGGGGTGTCTGAGCACCCTCAATTCCAGCTTCTGGGGCTTTCAAAGCCGAGGGACTTTGGTTTCCCTTGCGAAGGGGAGCATGGAGCTCCTCAGGATGCAGCCAGCCGCGCTGCTCCCCTCCCCCAGCCTGCAGCCCGCAGGGCCGTGCTCCCCCCCTTCGCTGGTGTGGTGAGACCTGTGGATACGTGTCCAGGCGCAGGAAGTACAAGGCCTATGCCCAGCTAAGCGGATTGTCCGGTGCTGGAGTTCAGCCACCACTCCGCAGGGCAAGGGCTAGGCTGATGGAAGCGCTTTTCTGGTGACCTCGCCGTGTCTAGCCTGGGGCTTATGGCAGCTTAACGACTTCTCTCCAGGGGGTGAACTCCCTCCCGAGGATGTAGCTAGTATAGGCGTGGATGCTGTGGGGCTCCACAGCTGGAGCACCCACAGATCAGCTCTTCCCCTCTCCCCTCCAGCATCTCCCACCTACCACAATCAGCTGTTCAGCAGCATGCAGGAGGTGCTGGGGCGGGATGGGGAGTGGGGCAGGGTGGGAAAAGGTGGAGTGGGAGCTTGGGAGAAGGAGTTGAATGGGGCATGGTTTGGGCGAGAGCAGAGGTCAAGCCCCCCTTTCCCCCAGGAATTCAACACCTCTGCTAGGTTGACCTACATTTCAGGTATAGCACAGGGCTTGGAGGGGAAGCCCTGGCCCAGGCCTTGCACTTGCCTCCCTCAGCTAGGTCTGGGTTTGCTCACACCGGCTGCGGCTTGCCTTGCTGCTCCTCCTTTGGCTTGCAGCTAGCGCTGTGGGTCATTTACTCAGCCCTGGAAACTCACTTTCTTTCACTGCATGTATGCTTACGAGCTTTTGGGCCACCTACGGTTGGAGGTATTTTTAGTGCGAGCTTATCAGGTGTCGGCACTGCCTCCCCGCACAGCTTTCAAGTGCTGAGATCCTGCGTTCGCCGCGTGCGGGGCTGAGTTTGTTTTAATTAGTTGAGGATTTGCGCAAGAAGCTACACTAGTGAGTACAGCTATTTTGAGCCCAAACCCCTCACTGATTTCCACCCTGCTGCTCCCACGCAGCTTCCTGCCCACATGACCTTTGCTAAGCCCTTCCAACAAGCACATTCCTGCCTCAGCTGTCAGCTCATGGGGTGTGCCTGTGTACCGGGGAGCTGGGCCCTCTCCCTGCAGCGCAGCAGGGCTGGGCGGACAGACTCTCTCCTGCTCCTGCTGCCAGCAGCTCTGGTGTTATGATGAACCTGGCCCTGAGGAGCGGAAAATACTGGAGGTTGCTCTGAAATCCTGCAGGAAACTAGCCCTGGCTCTTCAGCTGTGCAGGTTTCCTGTCATCATCCATTTATTTTGGCAGAGACACCTTCCCGGGAGGTTTACCAAACTCGAGCAGCTTCCTGCTGACAGTCCCCATCCCCCCCACTGTGTGACAGCTCTGATTCAGTGAGGACAAACCCGAGGAGGGGACACAGAGGACAGGCCCCATCCAGGCAGATCAAGAACCACAGGAGCCAGTGTGTCTGCACTCGGCTGCTCTCAGCCTGGCTGCAACACGTACCATGTTGTCCTTCGTGCCTTGGGCTCCCTGTTCCCACATGCATCTGAGGAAGTGGGTATTCACCCACGAAAGCTCATGCTCCAAAACGTCTGTTAGTCTATAAGGTGCCACAGGATTCTTTGCTGCTTTTACTGTTCCCACAGTGGGCTTGTGCCTTTAGCCCTCCTGCTAGTGTCTGCACTGATGGGAACAGGCAGCCCCTAGAGTGGGAGCCAGCCACGCAGGCAGGATTCGCTTCTGACCGCTGGCCAGAGCAGCAAGGACCCAGTGCAGCTGCAGCAATGGCCTGTGCTGCAATCATCAGTCCCCAGCAGTGCGGCTGTTCGCTGCATAGTGACAGGAAGACAAGGATACAGCACAACTCTCGCCTCCCCCAGCGCTCCTCCTTCCTCTTGCTAGGACAGCAGGACAGCGCCTCCGACCTCAGCCATAGCCGCCCTTGCCTTTCAGAGCGCCTAGCAGCACCGTGCTGCTCCTTTTCCAGTCCTCACGCAGGCCAGTGCCGTCCTCGCTGCTGTACCGTGTGTCCCAGGACAGACTGGTGACGGCGGAGAAGGGATTGGAGCATTTTCAACCCAGGCACCAGATTCAGGGTGATAAACCCAGGAGGAGTTTTAAAATGAGCTTTATCTGGGAGCTGCACAGGGATTAGACCTGCACCTGGCCGGGGGGTTGGGGCTATGCTGCAAGAAAACTGGAGAAAATCTTTATTCTGTTTGTTATAAAATCTCACATAAGTTACATAGGCAAATATTTAAATTAAAATAAATTAACTCCGCTCTAAAGTGGGACATGTGCCTGTGCACATACAGTCAGCTAGGATTTGCATTTCTTCCTTTTTAAAAAATAGGCCCTAGATTTCAAACGCAACAGCTGAAAAAAGATCTATGCCCCAGGAGAAATCTTTTTGGAAATGTACAACAGAAGAGTAAGGTGCAGTGGCAAAGCTGCCTCGGCTCTGGGGTGGGGTCCCGTCTTCTGACCCAGGGCAGGCGGGGGTGTTTGCTAGGTGTCCAGGGTGTCGTCGCTCCAGTCAGGGGGGGCATCAGTCCCGAAGTAGCGATCTCCAAAATTCCCTAGGGCATGGGGGCAAGGGGCAGGGGGAGAGAGAGACACACACACACACAAGACATTAATGTGAAGTTACCCACGGAGATCAGTGCCGCAGGAATGCTGGACACCCTTAAGCCAGCTGGGAGGGAACTACCCCTGCTTCCCAAAGAACACGAAGGACGATTGCTCTGACATCCCGTGGGAGAGCCCCCCCTCCAGGACAGCGTGCAAGAACAGAGGGTATGCTGGGCCGCCCATGCGCTCTGCTCTCCCACATGGGCACGGAAAGGCCAACGAGCGCCCCCAAGGGAGGGTGCGTCAGTTTCCGTCACTTGCAAAATGAAGGTGGAGAAGACATGCTGAACGAGGAGACAGCACTGGGATCAGAGCAACCTTCATTTCCCCTTCTTGGGCGATCACTGCCAGCAGCCTTTCCCTTCTGCTCCCAGCAGGCACGGCTCGCGTCAGACAACACCCTCCTCGAGAGCTGGGCAATGGCCCCAGCCTGCCACGGACCAGGGATCAGCCACTCCCTGTCCAGCTCTGCAGTGCCAGCCTGTTAGACCCAGGCTGGCTAACTCTATGGCTAATGCTGTCCCTGCTGTCTTTTCCTTGTAGACTTTGCCCACAGTGGACTCTGGAGGGGCTGAGGCTCCTGTGCGCTGTCTGGGGAAGGAGGAGAGCCTTTCCTCGGTTAAATGCTGCATGCTTTCGTAGCAAGGCTTTGCAGAGCAGGGCGAGCTCCCCTCTCCCGCCCAGCCGTCCCACCCCAAGCAGGTTCCAGAGCTTGTTCCCAGTGGGTACTCACCGATGCCGGGGATGATCCGGAAAAGGTTGTTCACCTTCTTGTCCACAGCCGTTGTGATGATTTTCACCTGGGGGAAGGCGTAGGCCACCGAGTGGACGCCCATCTCCGCCATCAGTAGAGAGAGAAGGAAGATTTTGTCCTCAGGGACGTCGTGATCCTACGAGAGTGTCACGGCGTGAAGGGGGGGAGGGGCCATGTCCCCGCTCTGGAGAGACCCCTCCTCGTTATGCACAGCCCACAGCGGCACAAGGGTCTGTGTGCTCCTCCTCCCCCAGCCCCAATACGCCCCAGCCCTGACTTGGAGAGAGCTCCACTTTCAAGCAGTTCAAACCCTTGGTCTCCCACCCCAAAAGGCCAACACTGTGATTGGGCCCCTGCCCCTGGGGACTGAGAGCAGCCCCCTTCCTCATCTCCTTCTCAGAGCCTCGTCTCCTGGCACCCCAGGACCCGATCTCCCTGCGGGGCTGGGGCCGCCGGGAACCAAGTCTCGGGAAGGGGCTGGCTTGCGTTGGATGTGAATTCAGTCCCCGCAGGGCTTGTCCCCATGTGCTGCCCCAGGGGAGGGCGACTATGAGTGTCTGGCCAGGAAGGTCTCTGTAGCTTGCACCACGCCAGCCGGTCTCCTTCCTCTTTTCACCGCGGCGCCCAGGTTTAATGATGCTGGCGTCAGCTTTGTTTACTTGGACTCCGGGACTGTGCATCAGAGAGCTAGGCTGGACCCATCCCCTCCCCAAGTTCCCAGCACCCCCAGGGCTGCTCCGGGGTTTCCCTTTCTGAATGGAGATGGGCCCACACCACCCTTCCTTACCAGCAGCACTCTCACGGCCATCATGGCCGCCGCTCCTGTGGAGACCGTGCAGTCCATCAGGATCACGTGATCTTCACTAATGTCCTTCGGCAACCTTAGGTAGTGGAGCTGGGCAAGGGACAGGCCAGAGAGAGATTTGGGAAAAGCTCTGCTCACACCCCTTAGCTAGGTGGGGGATGCGTCACCTGCCGCAGGGCATCACTGCCCACTTACCCCATTGCTGGCAGGATTACTGGGCTGGGCTGAATCAGGTACAGGTTGCCGGCCTGTTACCGGACCCTTTGTTTACGAGGCAGCTGCTGCTAAACGCCTGGCCGGGCAAGCGCCGCAGCAGCGGGCTGGTGCTGACCAGACGGGGACCAATACTTAGTGGAGAGCATGCATTTAAAAAGCCCCAGCGACTTCAGCCCAATTGTTTTTAATGGTGAGTGCACCAGCATGTGCACGTTTCAGTGCCTCCCTGGCATGCCTAGTTACCTTCCTGCCACACTCAGCTGTGGCCGGTGTACGTGCCACTGGCTAGTTGTCTAGCAGTCACTGCACGTGCAGCCACGTATGCATTTTTGCACAGACGACTGTGAAAGCCTTCACTTGAAGCCAGACATTTTGGGTCTCAGTGACTGATAAATGCTCATTAAATATGAAAGCCACCAACCAGCCGCCTCCTGACAAGACCTGCTGTGGCCAGCAGGAATGAATGAACTGACTGCAATTAACAGGCACGCGGCAGCGTTAGGGATCCCGGCGACAGAGACGCTGCTGCTGCGAATGGTCCCGGGTCACAAGGCGCCCTTTACCTCTGGCTCTCCAGTGTTGCTGTTGGTCTGGATGAGGATGGTGCCGATTCGGACGTCCTTGCACACAGCTCGGAGCGCCGGCTCCATGGTCTCGCCTGCTCTCAGGATAGACACACCTGTGATCTGACATAGAGAGCGGGGATGAAGCGGCCATGCGGGGCCCCTCAAATGCTCCCATGTCACCGTTCCCTGGTGTCCAAAGGAACCAGCCCTAGCAAGGATCTACAGCCATTTTGGATCTGGAGGCCTCAAGGCACTTCACAGCAGCAGGTAGGATCATTAGCCCCACTTGATCAGCGGGGTCCCAGGCCCTACCTGAGGTCAGTGTAAGAGCTGTGCGCAGAACGCAGCCCCCAGGCCTGGTCCCCTGCTCCCGTTTGCCCAGGCCAGCTCTGGGACTAAGCCATGCATGGCTGTGTGGGAACCACGTTTCCTCCAGCAGTGACAGGGTTAAGCAGCTAGCTCCGCATAGCTACCACCCAGACACAGCTGCCTCCCCAACAGGGAAGATGAGAAGCAAAGCGATTCGGAGCACCCACAGGCACGCACCCCTCATTAGTGCTACTTAAGGGCCTGACCTGACTAGTCACTGCTGTAAATTACGCAGTAGGCTTCAGGATCCCCTGGTTTTTACAGCCCAGCAGCAAGCCAGCCAGCCCCTGGAGCAGACCCAGCTATTCCAGATGCTGAGGGGCCTGATCAAAGGCCTGTTAAGTCAGGGGGAGTCTTCCCATTGACTTCAATGGACATAGGATCTGAGCCACTGAGTGTAATTGAATCCAGCCTTTCCCTTCCCCTTACCTGCTTCCCACTGTAGGATCTGCCTTCGTAGTCCTCTCCCTGAGGGGTCTGGACAGTGCAGCTCTAGAAAGATCACAGCACAAGCTTTCACACGGGCTCAGACCGCCAGCGCACCGGAGACAGGGCACAAAAGCCACAGGCTGGTGCACCATGGAAAGTCATGGAGCCAGGGGATCTGAGGAGGTGATGGAGCCCTGGACACCAGCCATGTGAGCCAGAGATGGCCCCTTACTGAGGTGCAGAGGTCCAGCCACCTCAGAAACATGGCTGCGCCTGCACTGTGCTCTCTGCTCCCAAAGCCGAGCGATGGACACACCTTCATGCTATACAATTACCTACCCCACAGTAGCAGCGACAGTGGAGACACAGCTTTGGGGGGGGGGAAGGCGAGGGGCAGTCCAAGGCCATGGAATGAACCCCCCCGGAAATGAAGGACCATCCCAACCCTCCTCCCCACCTTCCTTGCCCTTGCCTTGCATTTCTTTGATCTGCCTTCTATAAACATACAGGAGAGAAAAAGCAGGAAAGAGTCCTGTGGCACCTTATAGACTAACAGATGTTTTGGAGCATGAGCTTTCGTGGGTGAATACCCACTTCATCAGATGCATGTAGTGGAAATGTCCAGGGGCAGGTATATATATGCAGGCAAGCTAGAGATAATGAGGTTAGTTCAATCAGGGAGGATGAGGCCCTGTTCTAGCAGTTGAGGTGTGAAAACCAAGGAAGGAGAAACTGGTTCTGTAGTTGGCAAGCCATTCACAGTCTTTGTTTAATCCTGAGCTGATGGTGTCAAATTTGCAGATGAACTGAAGCTCAGCAGTTTCTCTTTGAAGTCTAGTCTTGAAGTTTTTTTGCTGCAGGATGGCCACCTTAAGGTCTGCTATAGTGTGGCCAGGGAGGTTGAAGTGTTCTCCTACAGGTTTTTGTATATTGCCATTACTAATATCTGATTTGTGTCCATTTATCCTTTTCCATAGCGACTGTCCAGTTTGGCCAATGCAGATAGCAGAGGGGCATTGCTGGCATATGATGGCATATATTACATAGGTTCCTAACCAGATCAGCCATACCATCACCGGTTCATTCACCTGCACGTCCACCAATGTAATATACGCCATCATATGCCAGCAATGCCCCTCTGCTATGTACATCGGCCAAACTGGACAGTCTCTACGGAAAAGGATAAATGGACACAAATCAGATATTAGGAATGGCAGTATACAAAAACCTGTAGGAGAGCACTTCAACCTCCCTGGCCACACTATAGCAGACCTTAAGGTGGTCATCCTGCAGCAAAAATACTTCAGGACCAGACTTCAAAGAGAAACTGCTAAGCTTCAGTTCATCTGCAAATTTGACACCATCAGCTCAGGATTAAACAAAGACTGTGAATGGCTTGCCAACTACAAAACCAGTTTCTCCTCCCTTGGTTTTCACACCTTAACTGCTAGAACAGGGCCTCATCCTCCCTGATTGAACTAACTTCATTACCTCTAGCTTGCCTGCATATACATATATATATAGATATAGATATAGATATAGATATATACACCTGCCCCTGGACATTTCCACTACATGCATCTGACGAAGTGGGTATTCACCCATGAAAGCTCATGCTCCAAAACGTCTGTTAGTCTATAAGGTGCCACAGGATTCTTTGCTGCTTTTACAGATCCAGACTAACACAGCTACCCCTCTGATACAGGAGAGAAAAAGAGAGCCAGCCAGCCAGCCAGTGTGTCTGTGTGTGCATATTATATATATATATATAAAATCACACTCATACCCACTGCCAACACACAACACGCCCCTGCACATCCTTTTCCCCCCCAGGGAGGAGGCGAGAACAAACCATGTAACAGCTGTCAGTCACACTGCTCACTGCACTGCTGGAAGGTGTGTAGACACTAGGGGCATGAGTGTGGTGTAAGAACCCATATACAACAGACCAGGGTCCCATCTCTGGTGACTGCTGCTGTCTGACCTAGGAGAATCATTTCTTTTTAGCCTTTTCCACGAGAGGGCAAGTCCAGAGGCAAACACAGACCTCCCCTTGTCCCTCCAGAAAGGAGAGAACAACGGGCTTTCCCTGCCATCCCCTCATTCCCTGTACGTACCTGGAAAGGCAGAAATGACAGCGCATGCTCAATCAGCAGCCGCATCAGCCTCTTGGAGTAGAAAATGAACTCGTCTCTGCTGGTCTCCTTGTCTCTAATGGGGAGAGGAGAAAGGCACGTCCTGTCCGTCAATGAGAACTCTCCAGGAGATGCTGACTGTGAGTCAGAGGCTGCCTTAAGGGCAAGGCAGGGTCACGTAGGAAGGAAAAGGTGGACCAGATAAACAGGGCAGGTTCCTCAGCCTCCTCCCAGGTAGAGGCAGCTGATACCATCACAGGCCTTCCACCGGGGGATCCAGCCGAGGACCCTGAACCTCTCCAGGCCCCTTTACCGGGAACTGTGCGATATTGGGTCATCCTACCCCACCCCATGTTGTAGTTTTGTTGCTGGGACACAGGAACTTTTGCAAAGGCAAGCTCCAAGGTGGAGCCATCGCTCTGGCTCAGCGCCCCTGGGTTCTAATCCTAACTCTGCCGCGATCTTGCTGTGGGGCTTTGGGTAGGTCTCTTACATCTCTATGCCTCTGTTTCGGTCTGTACCAACCCAGCTCTTGGGGTGGTGGTAGGAACAACTGTTCACAGCTGTACAGGGCACCGAACATGCAGACGCTCAGAGTTACGGGTTGACATTATCAGATTTTAAATGGATGATTCTAGGAAGCGGGTGAGAACTGCCCAGCCCGACTAGGGTCTCTGGCCCGGGGCAGGATTTCATCTCTGGGGGGCCCTACGAGTAGGAGATGTCAAACGCCGAGACCAAGGCTGGATGATGCTAAAAGCCCCCACACTCATAGCCTCACCCACTCCAAATGCGAGGTGGCGCACTTACCGGATGATGGTGTGCATGCCACGCACTTGCGGGGTACTCTTCAGCACGCTGAGGGTCCGAGGAAGGGGATGGCACTGGTGGGCAGAGGCCAGCGCTGCCCTGGAGACCAACACAACACCACAGCTAGGTGAGTGCTCATTCACGTGCATAAGCAGGCATCCAGTCAAACCCCAAGGAAGACACACACAGGTGACAAGGGGGTTGTTAATGACCCTAATGAGGAGCCATGTCTAGAATCCTGGAGCCTTCGCATCCCACCAACCCACACCTGTCCCCAAGGCAGCTGGGATGTTAAGGCTCCAAACTGGGTGCACAAACATATTTACCATCCAGGATGTGCCAGTTACTGTAACTGACCAGTTGTGTCAGGAGAGATGAAGCTTCTCCATAAAACAGATCACACTCTCGCTGCTTATGGGTCTCATTTGTTTCCTTTGCCCCAATTCACTGGATGGACCCCTCAGTCAGTCAGTGAGGAAGGAACAGCTATGGCAAACACTCAGGAGTAAAGTATCTCAAATCTGACCCCATAAAAGGTGCCTCTCAGAGCCAATATTTTCTGGCACATCATCAGAAGCAGGGTACTTCGTCAGGGTGTTCCACTCCCATGCACTGGCTGACAGCTTTGATCTCTTGAGATTAACGGCACCCCTTGGGATGCACGACTGTTCTAGGAAGAGTTTGGTGTGGGAGCTCTGGTCCATTCAGAGACAGTCACGTCATTACAAAATTAGCAACAGCCTCAAGACACTTTATAGCTGGACAGGGCTGGTGGCTGGGGTGACTCATCTCTGGATGAGAAATCAATTAACATTGCGGAGCGCAATGCCTATTCCTGGACCAAGGAAATGCCATTGATAATGGGTTCCCATTAGCCTGCCTCTCTGTTTGAATGATGTAGTAAGGGCACGTCTCTGGCTGGAAAGGATGAACCAATCAGCCTTGCACATGAGAAACGCTGGACTCAGGCAGCTGCACATTGGGTCACACAAAAAATGATTGCAACTGGTTCGGGAATATATTGGAGGAAGGAAAAGATAAAAGCACCAGCCAGGTAAAGATTTAGTAGAGAACCACC
Organism: Gopherus flavomarginatus; assembly: GCF_025201925.1. Lineage (NCBI taxonomy): Eukaryota > Metazoa > Chordata > Testudines > Testudinidae > Gopherus > Gopherus flavomarginatus. The sequence continues at coordinate 48,704,418 of NC_066627.1, read as the reverse complement.
CTGGTTAAATAATGCAACACACACAAGCAAGCCAGGAGGAGGAAGATGACTAGGTAGGGACTGAGGAAGAGGGGCACGGCGACCAGATTCCTCCATCTACCCAGTCATCCTCTGGCCTGAGCTAAAACAAATGCAAATCAAGACGCAAGTGAAGCCCATTGAGCATTTGAGGGTTTTATGCTTATTCCACTAGCTGCTGTTTTGATTGTCAAAAAACAAAGATGTTTCTTTATGGAAATAGACTCTCTCTGTGCTCATGACACCAGAGCTGTAGCCTGTGAACATGCTGCATGTGTGGGCACGCAGGGATCCACCCTGCTGCATCAGCTGATTACGCAGAAAGGCTGCAATAGGTTCAGAGGAGGGTGTGTGTGTGTGGGGAGTTCCACTCCCCAGAGAGAGGGTAGAAATTTCAATGGCAGGAGCCAAGCTGGGAAATGGTATTTGTGAAATACTTTGAGGGGATCTCTCAATACACCCCCACCAAGGGTGGAGAGACCCAGTGTGCAGGAAAACTGTGCTCCCCTTTACAAAGGAGGTGCATGGGGTGCACTCAGTTCCAGGGGGAGGCTTTGCAAGAGCGTTATCCAAAGTGCCACCCCGGCACCACTTGTGCTCTGAAATAAGATGAACCCCTCAAAAGCTCAGGGGTGGGTGGTCAGCGAAACAAGCTGCACTCGGTTAGTGAGGAAGAACCCCAGGTTAGTCTTCCTGGCAGCCGGCTTGTGTCCCACCCCTCCCCATGCCCACCGCGAGGCTTCGCCAGTAGCAAGAGGCTCCTGCAAGTCCCCTCCTCGTGCCGCTGCTCCAGGCTTCCGCGGGGCGATCTGAGGGGATCTGTCACACCCCAGCCTCGCTAGAGGCCCTCGCTCTTCGTAAGGAACCAATCCTGCAGCCACTTTAATGGGGAATGGCTGCAGGATCGGGCCCCAAAACGGGTTTTGACTTGGCCCACACTGGCTTGAGAGGAAGAGAATTGTGTGTGTGTGTGGGGGGGGGGGGTGTCAAGAGGGATAAAAAAACAAACGAAAAAATGAGAAATAATCAAAGAAACCAACTGGAGCCAACAGTCTGCGTCATAAAACAAGGGCAGCAGGCTTGGGGCGTCTCCAGCATGCCCCCTCCTGGGAGAACGGGCTGCTGCCCCCGCAGCGCTGGTGGGGCAGGGATAACGGTGCACTACCTTTACACAGCACCTGGATCCCAAAGTGCGTCACAGCCTGACCCGAAACACAGAGCTGTACACACCCGCTGCCTGGGGGAACGTGGCAGTTCTGTGGCAAGGGCCAGCAACAGCTCCAACCGCAGGGCACCTACAGTAGATGGAAAGCTCCCAGAGGTGGAATTTGAACAGGTCACTAGGACAAGCGACCTCGATCGTGAAGAGTCCCATGGGCTCCTCAGACAACTCCCCCGGGGGCGGGACCTTAGCTTCACCTCTCTGCTGAAAGACAGAGCTCAAGGCTGGCAAAACTGCCGCACAAGAGCCAGCGGTAACGGCGCCTGTGCAGAGCAGCCCACTGTTTTGTTGTTAGACCTGGCAGAGGATTCCCCAATAACCCTGCCACCTGCAGGACCTAGTGCCACTAGCCAGGGAATTGCACCTTACGGCTCCGTCCCCGGAGGATGGCGCGCTGCATTTGCAGACTCATTGGGATCCAGGCCTTAAAGCGAGGTGTGTGGTCAGCACAGTCACAAGCCACAAACCGAATGGCCCTGTGGGTTGCAAAGGCCCTGCGAGGTCACAGCTCTCTGCTGCCCAAGCCCTTGCATCCGATCCAAGTGCTAGTCACCGCCGCCCTCCCGCTCTCCGCCCCCACGCACACTGTGGTACATTACTGTGTGCCACACCAGAAAGGATCAGCCCAGGATGTCTTCTCCAGCACCTACACAAAACACCACGACACAGTACTCGGATGCCACAAGTAGGCATAACGCAACCAGGAACACCCCTCTTACACCACTGAGCTACGAACAGGCCTGGGAGAAACTGTTATTTTGTCACCTACGTTTCCATTGGTTCCTGAAAGGCTTGCACTTTGCTTTCCAGGCTGTGACAGCAGAGGAACCCCTTGGGGCGCCTGCAGCCCTAGACCACTCTGTGAGGTGAGAGTCAGACCAGAGATTAGTTGCTGTGGATCTCATGGCAAACAATCCCCCAAAGCAATGGTGGGACTAGACACCTCATGCTCTGGGGAATTCTCCATTTTCAGCAGAGGGGAAGGATGGTTCAGTGGTTGGAGCAATACCCTAAGACTTGGGGGAAGGAGTCAAGTCCCTGCTCCGCCACAGACTTTATGCAAGACCATGGGCAAATCACTTAGCCTCTCTTTGCCTCAGGTCCCCATCTGTACAATGGGGATACTAGCACTGCCCGGCCTCGCAGAGGGTTTCTAAAGAGAAATACATTAATGACTGTGAGGTGCCCAGGTACTATGGTGATGTGGCCATATAGGTACCCAAGACCGATAGCTCCATACTCTAATTCTCAGGAGCATCTGATCTGGAGAAGAGGTACTTGTGGGAGGGGGGGTTCCTTTCAGTTCAGCTTAAAGAACATCACCCATGCTCCCTCTCTGTGCACCCCCACGTTCAGCATGCAGCCCTGGCTCATCCCCCATCACCCCGCAGCTCCCCTGATTAGTATTAAACTCAAAACACTGCAAGTGCTCCTCACATATCCCAGCGTAGCTTCCTCTGTTCACCAGATGGGAGGGACGTTCAGGGAGAGACAAAGCAGGAAATACAACACGGGTTTAAAGGGGAGGGGAAAAAAAGGAGAAAGCATTTTAATTAGTCAAATGACCGGGGGGCGGGGGGGAGGAGCCATGATCCGTATTAACTTCAAACAGTAACAGTTGGATTCGATCAACACCCGAGACATCAGGGAGCGATCCCTCAGCAAGGGTCTTTCCCACCGAACCTGTGTTTGCGTAACAGATTGTCTTAGATGTGCTGCCCTCTGCTGGACAGCCTCCAAGGGCCCCCCCAGCACTCACACCAACCCAGCATGGGGGGGGGGGGGGGGACATGACAGCATTATGTCCCTTGTGCATTCAGTGGAGCAAGGCCCCAGTCCGAGCCGCGGCCGTGGCAGAGAAGCGGGATGCCACAAAAGCCAGACTGGCAGGAGTCTATTGCGCCCTCCAGGACTTGCACACCTTGCTCCTGCTGATCCTAACAGGAGTTGGTGTCTAAGGCTCCGTCCTCGACTCCTCTGCATGGAGGAGAGACCACACCTCCTATCCAGGACTCGGTGCATTCCCACGATCAGAGAGAGGAGCCTTTGTTTACTCCAAAATCCCAGTAACCGGGAACGCAGGGGAAGGACACACACCAAGGGCCAAGCCTGAAGCTGGGCCTCAAAAAATGCCCTGTTGGCACATGCAGACAGTCACAAGATGTGCCCACCAACCTGCTTGCCAGGCCCACGAGGGGACACAAGCATTCTCACGTGGGTGGCAGATGCCTCTTGATAAAGACCCAGTTAAAGATTTGGCCTGAGCTGGACAAGGACATCTTGTGCAGAGATGGGCCTGAAGCGGCTGCCCGACTTTGGGACAGTCCCGGCTCAGAACCCAACTCCACAGCCCAGGCTCCTCTCCCAGTGGAATGGGAGCTTAGTCCAGTACGTTACATGTTTGCACGTGCATGGCACGAGCACTGGACGTTCCTCGGAGAGGCACCAGCAATCCGGCCCGCTGACCAGAACTTGGCATACAAGGGGATCGCAAACGGGCAGCGAGAACAGCTCAGCAGCTGGCACAACCAACCTGACAGGGACAAGAGCTCATGCTCTCGCTCGACCCTGTGCTTGAGAATGGTGAACTGGCCAGGCTTGGGGGGCCTGCAGGAGTTTGTACCTCTTTGCTGTCTTGGCTCGCAGCCATCCTGCTGGTGAGGCAGGTGAGCAGAATTTCCTCTCCCCCCTTCACTGTGGCTGGCCAGCAATGGAAAATTCAGCCAAGCAGCCGTGAGCAGGTAGAGAAAATGTCTCACTTTGGAAACTTATTTCCCTCCCCAGAACGAAAGCTTCAAGGAGGGGGGGAGGGAGAAATGAAAGCAAAAGAAATATGGGGGTGACCGTCTCTCAGAAAGGCAGGGTGAATACCATCAGTTCTTTGTTGTACATGCAATCAGACAGGAAGCAGACAAGAGACAGCCAGCTACAAAGAAGCTAATGTAGGTAAGGCATTTCAAACACGTACGGCAGGTGGCTTTAACGGCTGACATTTCAAACAAGGACTGCTACACTGTGCCACGGCTTGATATTTAAAGACACAACTGGCAAAGGGCACCTGGAGGTGATCTAGACCTGGGGAGGGGAAGCTCGATTGGCAATGGTGAATTCCTCTTCGAGAACACCCGTTTTTAGAAGCAAGTCCAGTTCTCAAACAGCATGGCGGAAGGGGGAAATAATGGATAAAGGCGTCACCGAGAGCATCACACTTCAACGCAAGCAAGTAGACTCTGGGGTCTGCTCTGCCAAGGAGTGTACATGTCTGTTCCTACCGGTGTTAATGGGAACTGCACGCGTGGGTGTACAGTGTCTGCACACGGATGGCTCAATGTGTTGCAGTTTCAGACAGGAAACGCACCTCCGGGTGTGAAACTTAGAAGCTGAACGTCCAGTGATTATTAAAATTTTCTTTAAATGAGTGAGAATTTGGATGCATCAGCAATTAACCCTGTTAACATCCAGTGAGATGTTCATCCTTGTAAGTTACTCTGTCATTGCACACTGGGCTTAGAATCAGCTCACCTCCATCACACTTAAAAAGTTCCATTGACAAAGTGCCAGAGAGGGGCCAAAGCGATGGAGTTTGGATCTGGATTCCTAGCCAAATTTACCTACAGTTTGTGTGAAAGGTAGGTTAGCCTGGGCCCAGATCCGACATCTGGGTTTTTCTCTACCAGTTACAGATTATGCGTAGCTTCACCAACACAGCATTTGAAAGGCACGGACATTAGAATGAGGGATTTTGGTGTTCATTAGAAGCCATTGAGAACTGAGGCTGGGGAGTTTGGTTAGTTGAAAAGCCCAATTTTTTTCAGGCACATTTCACTCTTTTTGCATGTCCCCATCTATCAGCCGTGATCCGCTACCTAACACACGTGCCCCTGGGTGGACAGGGTGCTGGAAACAGCTGACTTAATAAAAATCTTTGGGTTTCATGAGTTCAAACCAATGTTTGCAGGCATGTTCCAGCTCCTGACCTTCATTTTTTTCAGACTTTTACCAGAAAGGAAGCCTTGATTGAAATCCATGATAAGAATTCTGAGGTTACTCAAGTGTTGTGGTTGTAGTTATTTGTGCAATTAACGTGCTGCAGCACTAAACTCTCCATTACAAAATCAGCACCATTTTATTAATTTGTAGATTTTCAAGAGGCATGAAAAAAAGGCAAAATCAAGATTATGAGTGGTACTTTTTGGATTTCAGAACAATATCAGTTTGGGGGACAAAATCAGCCTGTTACAAATTATACATATGTAACTGAAAAATTTTCATGGTTGTGTCACTATATGCCGCCTTCAGCCTCGACCCTCCAAACACTTATGTACATGAGCACAGTTACCCGTAGGAGTAAAGTTACTCACACGTATAGATGTTTGCTACATTAGGCCCCGAGAGTGTTAAAAGTGAAATTTTAACCATCCAATTTACTTGCTTGAAAATAACTAGCTTTGGGAAAAAACAGAAGCTTTTCTATTCATTTCTGGGTTTGCAAAAGCTTTTTTTATGCCAAATGTAAACTTCAGGCTTACCTGAGTTATGTGTCTCTTTAAACAAAAAGACATACATCTAAGTGGAAACGCATTTTTAGAAATGCATCTTTTCGCCGCCCACAAAAATAGCTGAAATCTTAGCTGAATGCCTAATGGAAGGGAAAAAGTTGACGCACTATCTACACGCTGATAATGTAAGGATAACTAAATAGGTGTCTATTCTGTATATACACCTGGAGCTACTTAGCAATCCTATCTCCCACTGAAGTTATTTCCATAGAACTTGTCCTCCTGGATCAAAATGTGTATGTTACTACTCAGAATCAGTCAAGTTCCCTTTGGGTGCTATTACCCCTCTGCTTTAGTCTCTCGCTCCCCAGGGCTGCCGCAATTCTCAAGGAACTTTGTTTAAACTTGGCGAGGGCTCAGCTTAAATTTCCTTTGGGTTATGAACACAAGGCCCTGGTTTTCCTATGTTTTTCCAGCACCTCTGGCTCAGATGATGAGGTCTCCAAATCACTTTTCACATTAGTTGAAAAAGAAAAACTGGTGAAAAATAACAAATGCTTTCCCATTCTGCAAGTCGGCAGCTTTGTGAACATCTCTGATCCACCGAAGAACAAGTTAGGCTTGGATCCAATGTCAGTGGGAGTTGGACTGGGTATGCGGTCAGGTCAGATATTGGCCATATAAACTGCAGGTACCTTCACTTACGCTATATGCCCAGAGCTCAGAATATTGCCCTCCTGGCTGCACCTGAGTTTAGAGGGTGAGATGAACACTATGGGTCCGAGCTCAACGAGGAAGCTACTGGAGTCTGACAGAGACAGTGCAGCCCAAGCAGTGCCTGGCATTGGAAATGCCTCAGGTCACGCAGACAGGACAGAGTCATGAGGGTCTTACCTGACACTGAGTTCACGCTGCAGCAGTAACACAAAGACACAACGCAACCGGCATTAAGCATTGTCAAGCCCACGGGCATTTAGAGACAAAAAAAAGGGAAAAAATAGGAATATTGTCCTGCGTTCACATTTAGTCTTTCTCCCTCCACCCCACAATAATGCCCCCCTCCAAAAAACTCAGCATCCACAGGTTCTCCCAAAACAGCCGTCTGGGAAGGACCCGCATTTCTCACCCACTGTGAGGTTTATCTGAAAGAAAGTTTTGCTCCTGAGGCCTGTTCCTGGAAGCAGCAGCTATCTCATCTCCATGGAAACCGGCCAGGTCTCAGACCCCAGCTATGAGTCAGTTCAGAGACTGCAAAACCACTTTCCATCTTGCTTTAGATACCAGTTCTTCTTCTGATAAGACATCAGCGTTTCATACTTATACAAGAAAACAGCTCCTATGGTTGGGTAGCAAGATGAAACCTGGATTTCACAACCTCTAGACCTGCCATTATTTCAACTCTACAAATAGGGCCGTTTGCAGCAAACCATTGGGACCTCCTTTTAACTAGGAGAGGAGACATTTTTAGAGGGACACACTCTAAGTAAGTGCTAACATATAGGAGCAGTGTCTCCTTTATGGACTTGCTGGCCTGTGTGGTATTGCATGCAGTCTCATGCACTGAGCTTCCAGGCAGCAAGATGGCTGTAGCCGAGTGGGAGCTTAGAAAGGCCAATTGAAGTGGAGAATATTATTCCCAAGTGCATCTGACATCTGTGCGCATGTGCCCTTCTGGAGCGTAGCTATCTTGAAAAGCAAACAGATTCCAATGCTAAATCAAAGTGCAAAGAGACTTCTCCCCCTGCCTCCAACATATCCCCGAGTTCACATACAAAAGCTATAAGAACCTGAGTGCTGTGGTGCCGAGATCACCAGTCTGCCCTTAATCTTCCCAGGGAAACTGAATTGCAGCACTCAGAGTACGGTACACAACCTCATACGCTGATCTGACACCCACTAGAGTGCTCAGACGGAACCCACCCTCCAGAGCTGTTACACTCCAGTTAAGGGATTCAAGATTTGTGAAAACTTATGGCTGAGGATGTGGAAATCGGAATCTGGATCCGACCTGGAGCTGGTCCAGACTAGTTCTCAGCTCTGAGGTTGAATCATGGTAGTTGGGCTGGATGCTGCTGAAAGGTCTCAGCTCCCAGGGGGCAGATCTCAGCTGTTTTCATGAGGCTTTGACCAACATGGGGGGCATCTGAATTGGATTTGAAAAACTGGCCTGTTCTGAGCGTTGTTCAGAGCCGGAAACCTAAGGGCTACACGTGCTTGGAGGGCAGGAACTGGTGGAAGAGAAAGGGCCAGAGCAAAGCACTGGAGGGAGAGGTCAGGGCCAGGTTTGTGCTCAACTCCCTGCGGCTGCTGAATTTCCTAGGCCTGCGGTTAGGAATACTGTACCGGGGAGGAAGCCAGTACAGTGGATTCCACTTCCTGGCAAGCTCTCAGTTCCCAGCAAGAAGTTGCTATTATCCAAGAGTGCCCAGTAAGGGACAGGTAGGTTCCCGGGGCTGCAGGCATGGAAGGAAGCACTGGGATATGCCGTGCCGAGCCCAGGCCCAGGTCCAGGGCAGGGCACAGCCCAGAGGACGCAGGGAGAGGTGCCATGCAGCTCTGCGGGCCCCCAGCACCCTTGTGCAAAGCTCCAGCATCCAGGCTGCAGCCCTCTGCCTTCAGCTTGTAGCATGCCACTGCACAGAGGCAGGCCTGGCAGCGGCGAGCACGTGGACGCACGGCTTGCTTTGCCCAGCAGTAAGGCAGGTGTGGTGGGGCGGAGAGGAGAGGGAGGCTGGAGAGGAGTTTATTTAGGAGATCAGGAATCTCTATTATCGCCCCACTGCTCTCACATGCAGCAAATCCCTAGACAAACAATACCCGGGCTAGGTGCTGGATGGTGTCACTAGCCACGCCACTGCCCCGGCTCTACCCAGGCGGTAAGCACCCATATTGCCACCTCCCTAAGGCCAGGCTTTGAACTGGAGCTTCCCATCAGAGCCCTTACCTCTTCCAGCTGGCTGTGGACATGCTGGACGATCAGGTCAATGGCCACCGTGTTCCCGCTACCTTCAGTGCGCCAAGAACGAGAGAGAGACAGGGTGAGTTACAGGGACTCAGCGTCACGTCAGCAGCACCCTCTCCGCTGCCTGAGACTCTGAAACACGGGAATGCTGGGTCCCTGTCTTCCCGGACCCAAACCGGTAATGCTGCTCCCTGCCGGTTCATCTCGTGGCAGGCCCAGGCTGTCAGCTGGGGTGAACTGAGGCAGACCCACCGACGTAACCAAAAACCACCCACCACACAGCAGCCCTGTTAGCTCTTTGGCAAGGCTTTGGCACAGCCAGCCAGCTCACCCTGGTGCCAACACACGCCCACAGGGAGTTGCCAGGCCAATTAATCTTGATTGGGAGCCATCAAGAGCAGGGGCTTTAGGGATGGGCAGCAGGGTCATTCAGTGCCCTAGCTGTTGCCGCTGGGCAGCGTGCAGTTGGCATTGATGCCAGCTGGAGGGCAGAAGGGAATAGCCAGAGGCAGAGGGAGGAGGTGCGGGAGCTGGCGTTCGTACTGCTCTGCTAAGAGACAACAAGCCCAGGATTTCTCAGCGAGCCAACATAATGAACGAGGAAAGAGGCCCGCGACAAGCGAGCCGTGCTGGGTACCTCGGGGCACGACGATGTCGGCCAGCCGCATGGTGGGCTGGATGTACTGGTCGAAGGCAGGCTTGACAAACTTATTGTACTGCTTGATGACCCCCTCGATGTCCCGGCCACGCTCGCCAATGTCCCTGCGCAGGCGGCGCACCAGCCGGATGTCCGAGTCCGTGTCGACAAATATCTTCATGTCAAGAAGCTGAAAGGAGGCAGAATGCGCACACAGTGGGGGTGAAGCATCACTCATGCTGGACCCCTCCCACTGCGCTGCCTGGAGGAGGGGTTATCAGGGAGGGGAAGCCACAGGTGGAGACCTGCCAGTCAAACCAGCGAGAGGAAGGGGAGCTCTCCCTCTGCTGTTGGCAGATCCCCGATCCCCCTGTTGCTGTCACAGAGCTGAGGGCCAGGTTCAAGCCCCTTGAAGTGAGCTGAAAATCACCCACTGGGATGTCATCGGGGTCCAAGCAGCCCTGGAAATCACAGCAGGGGAACTAAGATATGTCAGGGTAGTGCTTGGAGTCCTGCTGCACAACCTGCGTCATCATGACAGAGGAACAGTCCCCGACCTCTGGTCTCACCCGGCAGAAGGGAATCCATCACAATCTCCTCTCCTAGCGTGCGTTTCCCCTACAGCTCAATGGGACCATCGGTGGGAGATTGTAATTTGCCTAGTAGTGAGGGTCTGCCACCGAAACGGGGCCCATGCAGCCAGAGTCGGTAATGGGTACAGGCACGAGAAGTTTGGTTCAAAGACCCATCAATGGGGGAGGGAAATTTTATACCTATTGTCACCCTTCTTTTGACATCAGTGTCAGCCTTCTGCTGAGCAACAGCAGATGTCAGGGCCTTGCAGCTCAGCTTCCCACTGGTATCAAAAATGTGACATCTGAGTATATGTGTAACTTATATATAGACCAGTCCTGGAACAGAGGTGGTCAGCCAGCATGCAGGGAGCAACTCCACCTCAGGAGCTGATCTCAAACTGCTGCTTACACAACTTCCTCCCCAAGGACCACTTCCTCGATGCAGAACTGTGCCTAACAAAAAACCAACAACACAACACAAGATACGTCTTCCCAAGGCTAAACACTTGCTTGCACACTAAGGAAAATATCTTGGAAGACTCTGTGTAATAGCTTCACCTGCCCAATTAATATTATTAAATATATTTAGGCATGGCAGAAGTTGCTTTTTTGGGTATAATTTTCCTGGGTACTATTGATGTTTATTTTTAAGCTTTATTTATTTTTATCTATTTAAATCTTCACAGTTGTGGGAACATATGGAGGGGTCAGACTAATTATTTAATGAGAGCAGATGTTGAGATTCAACAAGTTAAAGCTTTATAACTATTAAACATGAACTGTCAACATCACATGTCAATACATACAAGGTAAATATCCTTAAATCCAACTCTTGTAAGTTCTCAGGAAGCATTTTTCACACTTTGTCCAGCTGTAAATTTCAATGATCACTGCTGGGAATATTTTGTGTATGTGTGTGTGGTGAAATCAACGTTCATTGATAAAAAATCTAATTCTTCCAAGCCTAAATCTACCCCTAACCTAATCGCCTCTATATTGCGAAATTTGAATATAGCCCTCCCACCCACGCACCTTCAGAGACACCCATGAAGTGACTAGAAATCCAGGTCAACTGAGACACTGTAGTTCTCAAGCCGGGAGCCCAGTCAGGATGGGCCAACTTTTCATTCTCCAGGCAAAGGCCCAGTCCATAGTCTGCCTGTGGAACTCACTGCCACAAGAGGTCAGAGAGTCCAATATAGCAGCTGATTCTCTTTTTAAAGGGCTGGATAAACTTGTGCCCAACATCAGGATCAGTAAGGTGGGGGAAGGGGTAATCCAAGTTAAACTTCAGGCACGCACTGCTCGTCATGGGTCAGGAAGGAATTCTGTCTATCCAGGTTCTTATTGGATCCTCTCAGCAAAGCCTCTGAGTGCCCTCCCTGTCTCCTCTGTACACAGCATTGCGGGACTCACTAGTGCTCCTTCACCGTCCTGCAAAGAGTCAGGGATTGGCCAATTCCAGAGAAAGGACATCAGGCTTTATGGGCCTTCGGGGGTCTGATCTGTTGCACTGGATCTAACACAGCCTTAATCAGCCAGGTGCAATTCACACATCTACTCTCATGCCCGTGAGACACATTCTGTTCTAATACTCACTTGTACTAGTAGATCCCACTCTTTTGGCGAGTGCTATTTCCCAAGCTTAAGGCTGGGGAGGAGATGACAGTGACTAGTGGCAATGGCAGGGACTTATTAGGATGCGCCAGAATGTAACTCCTGGACATTGGCTGGCTAATGCCAGAAGTGGGCCAAACACAGCAGGTGGCCCATGGCTGCTCAAAGTCACAGCGCTGCCTTTAAGCAGGAAAAGCAAGAAGAGTCTATGCTCCTCTGCGGCTACGGCTACACTTGGGAGATAGGGGTGCGATTTCCAGCACCCGCAGACGGGTTCCTGCTACCTCCCATGAGCTAGCATGCTAAAAATAGTACTGTAACCACGGCAGTGAGTAGTGGCATAGACTAGCTGTAAACCTGCCCGACCTGCCACTCTCTGCTGCCTGTTCGACCCCAGATCCGCGGGCTGTAGCACGCTGGCTTGATGAAAGCTAGTGCAAATGTGGCTTTGTGAGCTGGGAATCCCACCCCTAACTCCAAGTGAGATTCACCCGGCTGACCACTGGATGTCATTATTGCTCCAGACGAGCCGATCACGAGAGTGCCTTGAGCAATAAAGCAAAGCTTCTGGACGAAAGCGGGCAGAGGCATTCGGGTTTGTACACAGCTTGACCTCTCACGTTACATGTTTCACGTATTGCGTTAGTGCACATAAAAAATAAGGAACTCGCAGGCCTGGCAAGGATCAGATAAGCTTGCAGTTGCTGGACCAGCTCGTCCTAGCAAATGGACTGCAATGTGTAGAGATTAGGAGTACAGAATTGTGCCAGACTTAGTGGTGTTTTTGTGCAGCGGACAATTGCCACCAGGAATTAGATTGTAGCCACTCAACTCATTACACCTGGTACCAAATCACCAGCCTCCACATCTCTACAGATGGGTTAGAGCATTAGCCTGTGTTTTTCCCAACGTCCTTCAACTTGGCTTTGTAATCGTTGGCAGCTGAAGCCCACTGAGATCCTACAATAAACTCCCAAAGCTATCAGGAACAGATCTGCTGAAAGTATCTATCTCCCTGGCCCCAGATACTAGAGATCATTAGGGGAAAGATTCCACCTTCCCTTCCTCTCTACACTGTGCGTGTGGATGGAGAGGCGCACAGAACGGAATGCTCCCCTGCCGCTCCTACTTTCCCAGCCAGGACGTGAGAGGAAGCTGTGAGACCCTCTTGGCTTTGCCTCTGCAGACCATCGTCCTTCTGAAGGACCCTCTCTCACCTCCAGGAGCTCCTTGTCCGCAAAAGCCATGATGCCTTCAAAGATAATCACGTTGGCGCCGTACAGAGTTTTCTGGGAGGAAACAGAAGGAAATCGGTCAAACTCAATGCAGTTAGAAAGAGAACGAGAGGAGAAAAATACTCCACGGGAGGGAGAGATGATAAAGGAGCATGAAGTTCAGCATGACAGGAAGGATTTCAATGCCCCGGGACTCCAGGGTCAATTAAGGGTCATTGCTGGGCCCCAACGAGTGGGTGCTTGAAAAGTGCCGCTGGGACAGCGGACATGACAAGGGCACCTCCCTTACAGTAAAAACTGCAATGGAAAAGACCAGAATATGATCTATCTCAGAGGGTCCAGCCCCTTAAAAGACACCATCCCCAGAGAGAGGATGCATCAGATAAAGGGAGCAGCAGCCGGCCTCCCACATGTTTCCAGGCAAGAGATGAGGCTGCTTTTCAATTGATCTTCAAGCCAAGGAAGGAAGTAAAGAGCTCAGCCTGACTGGGGACTGAACAAGCCCATTACGGAGGAGGCTGTTCCTATTATTGCTTATGAATACCAGTCCTGAGATGGGCGACTCGCACTGCTTCCACTAAAGAGACGGTCTTTTCATTTCTCCTTGCCAGCGCTGGGAAATCTCACCCACTCAGAGCCTTTCCATGTCAAATCTCTGCCCTCCTCCCTCAAGACTGCAGACATGATCCTCTCTGCAAGGAGGTCTGGATTGAATTCCCGTCAGACCTTCTCCGTGCTACTCCTCACATCGACGGCCGGGGTCAGTGTTGCATAATCTACGGCTCTCCCTATGTAAGGAGTCGAGAGACAAGTGCTCACGCACACCAGCTTCTGTCCCTGGGCAGCTGAGACTAGAGACCTGCTCTGTTGGCACCAAAACCATGGGATTCTACCACTTGAGCTAGTGGGGAACTCCCTTTGCTGCCAGAAGCAGCAGATCCTTTATCTTCTGTTTGCCAGCCACTAGATGAGAGGATCGCTCCCTCCCTTATACACACCAAGCCAGCCCATTTAGGGAGAGCACAATGCCACTGCTGGGTTCCTACCAAGCCAGGCACCAGAAATAGACACCATACTTCCCATACAGCAATGTGACCCCTAGGCAGGGATCTTGAGTTTTCAATCTATGGCGTTTGATGGGACTTTTAGACTGAAGATGAAGGTGCATTATCCCTCTTCCTAGCTCAGCATAGCCCCTCCACCTCCAGCACACGAATCACCCCGCAACCCCCAGGCCCCATCAGTCCCTTTGTGTCCTCGTACCCATTCCTTCTTCCGGCTGTGGCTGGTGAAGTCGTAGATGGGGATCGTTACACTCTTGCCTTGCTTGAGTTTCTTCAGGGTGGAGATGATCAAGTCAAAGTCGAAGGCGTCGGGGTGGTCGAAGTTGAAGTCGTTGCTGGCCGCCTGCTCCTGCTGCTGTTTGGTGAGCACCTATCCGAGACAAGAGGGGGCGAGGCAGGGTTCATTGCCACCCCGTCGAAGCAGAGAACGGCACAGCCTCAGGATGCCTCAGCCGGGAGCCACCCGGGCTGCGCTACGACAGTGCGTGGATGCACGTCCCTGACACGAGACAGCAGCATGACAGCCCAAGTGTGAAGAATTGCCCTAGAGCCAGGGATTCCCTGGGTCTCCTACCCCAACAGACAGAAGCAGCTTTGCTTTGGCATATGGGCTGCAGCGGGTGAGACCCCAGCCCTTTTATTTCTAAGGAAGAGGGAGGACGGACCAGTGGTTAGGGTGGCCCTTTCTTGGAGTCTGGATGCACAGGGCTTGGGCAGATGGGGGAGGGGGGCAGCTCCTTGGACACTGACCCCGACCCCTGCGGCTGGGGAGCAATGGGGGAGTGCACAGCCTCCTGCAGCCGTGGGAGGTTCCCGGAGGTGGGTCTGAGCTGGCCCTGGGAGTGGCTTGTGGAAGAGGAAGTCCTTTTCCCCCTCCAGCCCAGCCAGGATGAGCAGCTGGAGCCCGGTGCAAAGCAGGAGCCCCTGGCTGGGGGGGCCCCAGCCCCACCCCTCCCCAGCTCCTGATGCAGCCAGGCCACAGACACACACTCAAAGGAGTCGCCTATCTCCCCCGACCTGTTCTGCCAAGCACACCCCACTCAGCAGGACAGGGAGAGGACTCCAGAGCGGATAAACACGCTTGACCTGGGCTAAGGAGCTGGCAGCAGCTCACCTTGTAGAAAGAGTCCATGGAGAGCAGCACCACCCAGGGGACATCTAAAGCTTCGATGATCATTCTGGCCACGGTGGTCTTTCCAGAAGCACTGCCTCCTCCCAAGCCTGATGGGGGGAGAGAAAGGGAGAGTAACATGAAGCAAACATCCCGGCAGCCCGACCTTCCAACCTCAGTTAACACTGGCAGATCTCGCCTGGCCGCACTTGAAAAGTCAGGAGGGAACCTGTGGAAATCTACAGCACGTTACTTCCCATTCGCATAATTAAAAGTGCTGCGACGCCAAACAAATGATTCTGTAATTACAAGCAGCTGGGGATGGCGAAGGCCCTTCAGACGAGAATCATCAGGTTAGGAGGAGAGCCGGCATTCGAACCAGCCTGGAGAGAGTCCTGGTATCGGACACACACGACAGTAAAAAATAAACTCCTCCCGCAAGCACGAGGGGCCAACAGGGGGACATTGCTGAGGGAGAGATAGCACCCCTCCACCGGCCTGGCTATTTGGAGCATCGCTCACTATGTGTACACAGCAGCCAATGGCATGAGACCCTTATCTCGGTGGGATCTTTGGGCACCACCGTAATACAAACAGATACGTCCAATGTCTGTCACTCTGCAACACACTACGGGGTGGGGGGTCCCAAGTTCTAGGCTGCGTACACAGAGGATCACTCTGTGACCATAGTCACTGGTAGGACTACAGACCCGCCCCACTCCCTTGCGGTCCTATATTTACAGATTCCAAAATCAGACAAAACCATTGGGATCATCTAGTCTGACCTCCTGTAGAACACAGGCCAGAGAATAATTCCTAGATCAGGGGTTGTCAACCTTGCAGAAGTGCTGTGCTGAATCTTCATTTATTCTCTAATTTAAGGATTCACGTGACAGTAATGCATTTTAACGTTTTTAGAAGGTCTCCTTCTCTAAGTCTATAATATCTAACCTAACTATTGTGGTATGTCAAGTAAATAAGGTCTTTAAAATGTTTAAGAAGCGTAATTTAAAATTAAATTAAAATGCAGAGCCCCCCGGACCGGTGGCCATGACCCGGGCAGTGTGAGTGCCACTGAAAATCAGCTTGCGTGCCCCTTCGGCACAGTTGCCACAGGTTGCCTACTCCTGCCCTACAGCATTGTAGCTTCCAGCTGCCCACGGAGAAAGATGAGGACCCTAACGGAGCAGTCGCTAAGACAGACTAATCAGAGGCACAACCCTCTCCCCTCCCCCACCAGTTTGAGAAGCTTAGAGGCCCAAGCTTGGGAACCAAGCTGGAGTCTCTGGCGTGGCAGCGAAGTGTGCTAGGGAGGTAGGAGCCATCTCAGAGGGTTGCACTGTTGCAAAGGACCCTATGCCAAGCACGTACCAAGATCCCTGCTATGGCAGCTGTGAGGGATGGTACAACCTGAAGGAACACACCCCACGCCAGCACTCAGCAGACAGCCTCTGAAGCCACCCTCCGGATGTTAACGCCCGACAGGCCTGTGCTCGGAAAGCTCCCAGCAGATGCCTTACCGATGACAAAGGCCTCTTTGGACTGCGTCCCGTGCTCGTTGTACCATGGCGGCCGCCCAGCTGTGTAGATCGTCCTTTTGCTCGTCCGCAGCAGGGGCGGCTCGGATTTGCACTGGCTGGTGGTCCGTTTCCGGGGCGGCCTCGTGGCACCCACCGCGGGGTACAGTCTGTCTAAGGAGTCCGCTCCGCTGGTGCTAGGAGACGAGAAGAAGAAGAAACCTGGTCATCTGGGGCAACATTCGCAGCGGGGGCCCCCCCATCTGTGAGGGCATCCCCTCGGGAGCCGTGTAGGGGGGGCTGAAACTGACACACTGACCCAAAAAAACAGGCCAGAGGGATTAACAATAAACCGTGTTCTCCTGAACTCGCCCAGGCGAAGGAACACAGCTGGGTTAATGACGAACCCTCCTCTCCCAGCCATTGTGCCATCTCTGCAGTGGATTCTGCAGTGGTTCTTTGCACTGCCAGTGGGATGGAACAGACCCCGCAGGGTGGAGGCCAGAGGAGGGTCGTGCCCAAAGCACTGCATTAACCCACTGCCTAAGGGCACTCCTGGGTCTGACAGGCTTAAGAAAGAGGCCGTTTGGTAACAGGAAGTTGCCCCAAGTTCTGGCCCTGACTAGGGCCATCAGCAGCAAGCTGCTATTCAGGGAAAGTCTCTAGTGGATAGAAGGACCTGGAGCTCATGACCCCGGGCTCTCTTCCGGGCTGTGCCGGGCTTCTTGTGTGACCTCAAGCCAGTCGCTCAACCATTACGTGCCTCAGTTTGCCCATGTGTAAAAACTTGCCTGCTAGTACCTCACCCAGGGGGAAGTTTGCTGGTGAAAGCTTCTGAGATCCTCCCTGGCAAAGGGGCTACAAAAGCACATAGCATTGGGAAGTGCCATGATGGAGAGAGTCTCCTCTCGAAAGCTCCCTCAGCAAGCAGTGAATTCTGTGTTATCCATGTGCCAGGGTAAGAACGTCTCTGTTCTTTAGCCGGGCCTGGCCTGAAGCAGCCCAGACGTGTTTACATGACTGTGGAGAACACATAAGCGTCTATATGAGGCCACGCACTCCCACTCCTTAACACACACCTCTTCAAGCAATATCTCCTCCCTCCCCCACCCCCATTACCCAAACTGCCCCCCCACTGGCCTGCCCTGAACAGCCCCCTCGAGTCTCAGCTCTCTCTCTCTCCAGGGCAGGGAATGAGTGCCCAGCTGCAGAAAGTCAGAGGATCTGTATTTAATAATGATTATTCTCTGCCTTTCAGTAGAACCTAGAGGTCCCACAAGCAGGGCTCTCCAGTGCCTGGTGCTGTACACACATGGAAGAAAAACCAGTCCCTGCCCTGAAGAGATTACAATCCACATCATACCAACACGTGGCAAACCCCCGGCAGCCACACACCCACCTGAGAAGGCAGAGGGGTTCATGGGGACATAAAGAAAAATTACCCATATAAAGGGATCAAAAATAGCCAGGCACAGACAGGAGCCTCCCCCACCGCCCTTCCCTGATAGCAGGGTTGTATTTGCCTTGCAGTGGCTGTCTGGCTGCAGCCAGTGCATTTCCAGTGCTTCTGGCCTCACAACAGAAGGGGGATGCAGGCTGCTGTAATACAAGCACACGAGCTCCTGGGGAGGGGTGCGCGAGAGGTGGGTGCATGAGTGTGCTCTGTGCTGCGCTGCTAACCGTCTCCTCCTCTCATCAGCTGCTGCAGCAGGAGGGCGGGGGACCAACCTCTTGGCCAGGTTCTTTCACGCTTGGCAGCCCCACGGCAGAGGCTCCGAGTGGTGCTAGGCGGCCCCCGGCCAGGAGATAAGCTGCAGCCGGTGCTGCCAGGTCAACGTGCCCGGGATGGAACAGATTATTTATCTCAGCTCCTGCCGACTCTGGCCTCCCTGCTCCTCGCGCTTTCCATTTCCGAGGCTTGGGGGTGGGGGGAGCTTTCCTCCGTCTTAAGCACACGTGAGGGGATAACGACAGCACCAGCAGGTGCAGCCTGGGCAGGGAAGCAGGCTTAGCACAGCCTGCCCCCGTCTTCTGGGGCCCAGTGGAGAAAGACCCGAGCTGGCGCGGGAACAGCAGAAAGTGAGGGTCGCTGGCAGAGCGCTATTACTCTGGCTCCTACCTAGGATCCAAGCTACTCCTGAGACCCCTGCCCATACAAAAGGGTCAGGGGTCCTATCAGCCTTCCCCCTACAGGCCCCCCTCCCACCTGGGGAGAGCAAGGAGGCCCTGACACTGCTCCCCCCTCGTTGGGGGCCCCATCCAAGAGGCCAGCTGCAGAGCCATCACCCTCGCAGAGAAAATTGGCAAGCGTCACCAACCATTTTTAGATCAAGATTCGGTGTTTTTCTAAAAGATCTGCTCTAACGCAAAGAGGAATTATCCAGGGGACCTCCTATGGCCAGAGTTATCCAGGCGGTCAGACCGGATGGTCACAATGGTCCCTTCTGGCCTAGGCAGGTGGGGCACTAGCAGATAAGAGGGGCACCGAAGGCTGGACGCTAGAGCTGGTGCGGACACCACTTCCTTTTTGTCTTGGAACACCACTCTTTGCAGGACAAGCCCGTCATGGGGCCACCCACTGCTCTTTGCAGGACAGACCCGTCAAAGGGCCACCCACCGCTCTTTGCAGGACAAGCCCGTCACGGGGCCACCCAGGTCTGTCAGCAGGGCACAGAAGGAACTGGAGACAAAGAGATGCTTTGGACATCAAGCGCCTCACCCCCATCCCACTTCCTGACCCCAGCTGATTTGCTGAAGGGGCCAAAGTCTGGGAGAAAACAGCCAGGCCACAAAGGCAGGCAGAGGAAATCACTCTGCGCAGGACAGGAAATCTGGCGATCTCCCCTTGCTATGTTCACTGTGCTGGGGGGACCCTCCCACTTATTTCCAGGGGATCCCCCCGCAGCATGATTTCAGTGCCATCCTATTTCTATGCTGTACTCTCTTTAAGAAGCGAGATGGGGAGCAGGGGCTGGGAGTGGTGGAAAAGGTGTGTATTTGCAGCCAAGTGAGTTCAGAGGGGCAGTGGAGTCACGCAGGCTGAACGGGCTCCTGGAAGTTGGAGCAGCTCCCGGCCCTCTGCGGACTCACTCCAAACCCTTTTGGTCTCTGACCAGCTCTGGCTGTAACCTTTCAAACCCTGCTTGAGAGGCTCAGCGGCAGGCAACCTGCCCAGGGATTAGGGAGATCATCTACCTGGCCTGGAATTTAACAACATGCCAGCCTCCATCTCCCAGTGAAACTCGTGCCTGGCTGCAGAGAAGATGAGCTCTCAGCCTTCACCAATCCCACAGCATGCAAGCGCCCACCGCCCACACGGAGCTGTTTGTGATGGTGGTGACAGGTTTGTTTCTTTCCTATTGGCTTGATGGCCCTCCCCCCCCACCCGCCACTACCTTTGGGTTTCTTCCCTACCTAGCAAACACCAATCCCCTCCCCAGCTCCCAGGGTCTGAATGGAGCAGAAACGGGACCATCTCGCCTTTACCAACTTCTGCTTCCTCCGACGGTAACAGCACGAGCCCTGCAGCCCCAATTGTGACAGTCGGGTTCTGATGGACAAGGAACAGTAGCTGCTGCAGATCCAACATGAAGAGCATGATCCTTTGAGTCCAACACCCAGGGACTGGCTTGGGGAGTTTTATATTTCTTGGCTACTCAATGGTAAGTTTTTATGGTTTTTTTTAAAAGCTTTTCCCCCCTCAGCCTGCTTATAACAATTTTAAACCTGGTCAAAGCTTGGTCTGAAAACCCTCAGCAAAAGGACAACTGGAAGTTTAAATGTTCAAAGCACCTGCTGCAGCTACGCAGAACAAACAGTGAAGAGGTGTAAATCTTGGTCTCTCAGCTAGCAGGAGAAGGGGTTGGTGGGTCAGGCAAAGGGCCAGGAATCAAGCAATCTGGATTCAGTTCCCAGCTCCATCACGGATTCCCTGCATGATCCTGAGTGACTCACAGAGCCTTTCTGGGCCTCAGATAACAGCTGTCTTTCCTTTCCTCTGGTTCTTCTATTTAGGTCACATCTAACCAGAGGATGTGGGCAGCACCTGCCTCTCCTTTACTTTAGTGGAGTTGCATCCAGGTGCAGGGATCTGACTACACAGCAACATCCATGACAGAGAATTAAACAGCATGATCACAAACAGGTGAAGCCGACAGGGAACGTCCACTGGACTGTATCAACTCAAAGGGCTCCTTCCCACACAGAGAAAGTGGGAAAGCACGGCCAGATAGCCTGGGTATTTTGTTCTGCTCTCCCTTGGGGGACCCTGCAGCAGCAATTAACAGAGCCCGTTATTCCCCGAGAGGTGCTGACACCCGAGAAGGATGCTGCTGCGTAGACAAAGACGTTCCAGCTCGATAAAAGCAAAGGTGACGAAGATGCAGTTGTTATTTACCGGGGAGGAAAAAATGTTTGTTTCATCTACATTCCAAATGCAGCTCTCTGGCTGGGGACTGATAGCTCGCTGAAGCGTCTGAGCGAGTTTTACCGATGGAGGACACAGGGATCCTGTCTACCAGAGCCCTTCTCACTCTCGTTTTCCTAGCCGCATCAGCGATACCATTGTGAGACGAGTGGGCAACCTCAGCTGGGCTCTGGGCAGTGCAGGGCTCTCAGGGCAGGATGAGGTTCAGTAAGCTTGGCAGGGCAGAGATTGTCTCATCCTCACTGGCGGTGTTCGTCCCGCAGGCGTCTCCTGCATAGCTCAGGTATGAGGCCCTGCCCGTGATCTCACATGCACAGCGTGGGCAAGATCACACCATATGGAGGGCACCATTTTGAGCCTGAGCAGCAGTGAAGACGGAGCAGCTGACACCCGGTGAGTTGGATCCAGCTTTTAGGGGGCCCTTCGCTGCCTTGGGACCCCTGCAGTTGGGGCAGATTTCCAACACTACAAACCAACATGAGCCCTACTCTTTCAAACCAACATGAGCCCAGCACAGTGGATCCCCTGTCCCCGACTCCAATCTCAAGGTGCCACCCTACTACAAATATAAACTAGGGCCAGGAGCCAGGATCTCTCAAGTTCTGCTTTGCCTCTGCCTTTGGCTCAGTCAGCTCCAGTGGGCCCAGACTTTCAGAGGTGGCTTCTAATTTTGGATGTCCAACACAAGACACCAGCAGGCTGATTTCCCAGAAGGGTCAACTTCCCGCAGCTCTCACCAACTTCAGCTGGCATTGCACATACTCGGCTCCTCTGAAAATCTGAGCCCAGGTGGTTCAAGCCAGGCCCAGAATTAGAGGCTACACTTTGAAAGTTGAAACCTCCATTTTGTTGTGCCTCCGTTTCCCCATCTATAACACACACTCCACCATGGCCCCACCTTCCAGGATGCTGTGCTGATTAACATTTGTACAGCACTTGAGCTTGTGAAGTACCGTGCGCACACAGCAATCCCACTGGTTACCCAGCTGCAGTGTTCCAGCAGTGAGGTCCATTGGGACCTTTTCTAACTTCCGTTGCCATGGGATGCATAAAGATATGCGAGGGAAAAAGATGACTTAGACATTTCCGTTCATGAGAAGCAGAACCATCATCTTGAAGGGCCCTTCGGGAGAACCCTTCTTGGATCCAGCAGAGAATTTTCATCCTATTCCAAGAGTTCATTTGTTATTTGCTACATATTTTTGCCTCCAAGTAGCCTTGCAGTTTAACACAATCCCATAATCCAGGTATTAAGTGAACATATGTTTATTTGTTTCAGCTGTTTTGGAGTCCAACAAAGATCATGAAACAGAAACTAATGTTGCACTTCAACTTTTTTTACTGCTGTATTTTCTGATAGTGCACCAGAATTCTTCTGTTCAGTCCATGTAATGGCAATTCCCATATATAGTTCCCAGACAGGTTTTTTTCGTTGGCTCCAATCTCTTTTTTTAGTTCACAGTGTCAATGACCAAGTGGTTATAATTAAGGCTGTGTGTTTTCTGTGACTTCTGCAGTGGCTGGTGCTGGGTCAGGGGCTGCCCGAGCTGGGCAGCCCCTGGGCCAGCAGTAGCAGTTTGGGTGTAGGAGGAGCCTCATGGCTGGGGTAGGGGATTGGGGTGCAGGGGAAGGGGTACGCTTACTGGGGGGGCAGTCCCTGGCTCCCACAGGCATGTCCCTGCAGCTCCTAGGCAGAGGGGCTGGGGGGCTTCATGCACTGCCCGCTGCTCCACCCCCTGTGGTTCCCAGCCAATGGGAGCTGCACCTGCAGAGCCGGTGCTTGTCGCAGGAGCAGCGCGTGGCCCCTCCCCCTAGGAGCAGAGACACGGAGCTGGGTAGGGAGCCTGCGAGCCCCACCAACCCTTCCCTCCCACCAGCGGGGGGCTCCCCCACAGAGCAGCTGCAGCCCCTTGGCCAAAGTTTTAGTTAGGGATATATAGTAAAAGTCATGGGCAGGTCACAGGCTGTGAATATCTGTTTACTGTCTGTGACTTGTCCATGACTTTTACTAAAAATATCCACGACTAAAACGTAGCTTTACTTATAATGCAATCTTGCCTGCTTAGATTGTAAGGGGTTTGCAGAAGGGACAGTCTCACCACGTGCGTATGGCATTCACATAGAATTATAATGCTTCATCTCGCAGTAGTGCTTAGGACACTAGTCACAGAACGGGAGCCCAGCGTGCTAGGTGCTGTACAAACACAGAACAAATGATGGTTCCCTGCCTCAAAGAGCAGATAATCTAAGTGGGGCCCTGATCTCTGTTGGCTGTAACATGAAACAGCCTCAAGCATGGGCATTTAGCACACACAATCCTGCCCCTTAGGCAAGGGGGCTACAGTCCGCTCTGGGTTAATGGCCCAAGGCCACATGGATAGGTATTTGTAAAAAGAAAATTTGTATTTTGTACTAGGAAGAAGAAATTGGGCCTTGAAATTTCTGGAGAGAGTTAAAATAATTTGATTCAGAACGATCACTTGCTTGGCTTACGTTGCTGGAAGCTGGAATTACAATGAGAAGGTCGTACGAAAGGACTGCCCGCTCTGGGAGTTTCAGCGGAGCACTCTAGCATTGCTCAGGTGCTTTGTGGGGTGTGACAGGTCATCAGAAAGCATTTCAAAGCCTTCGGGACACTATAGCATCGTTCAGTTCTAAAGCCATCTCCTGTTGTCTGGGTACCGCACCTGGCCCAACAGGGTCCTGCTCCGCAACTGAGACAAGGTAATCCTCCCCAGAACTGATCACCGACTCGTAGATCCTGAAACAGGCACAAAGTGAAGCCCATTTGGCTCACCAACGACAATGAAAGCCAAACGTTAATGCCACCTCCTCGACACGAAGGGGATCAGCCCTGGTCGTAGATTTCTCCCCACGGTTCTATGGGTAACGTTCCGAAAAGTAACTAAGTGACCTCGGAGCCGAAGTCTTGTTGAAAACCAGCAGGACTCAGGCTTCGGCATAACATTTTAAAAGCACTAGGGGATGGAATCCTGGCTCCACCCATGTCAATGGGACTTTCGCCAGTGGCTTCAACACAGCCAGAACTTCAGCCTATATCTGAAGCACAATGGTCAGGAGAATGGAAGAGACCAGGAATGATCCTTATACTGTCTCCCCTGTTGGTCTTCAGCTTAGACCTCAAAGAAAGGCTCTGATACGTCAGGGATACCCTTCCACTTCAGTGGCTCCCCAGCTCGGGCCTTCTCATTGCTATTCCCAAAGGAGGGGAGTGGAGACACACCAGCGACAAGTAATCTCTCCTCTTCCTCGTCTGCTCCCTAAGGTACAGCCTGGTGGGACATGCCCCTCTGTGGGAGCACGTTTCCAGTGAAGTCAGTCCAGGAAACCACCGGGGAACAACACATCCCACCATGGTATGTTGTATTGGGTGGGACAGGGAGAATGAATTTCCAGTTAAAAACAAAGTGTCATTTCAGCCCAAAAACACTACAAGAGTTTAATATGAGGAAGGCTGGGTGCCTCCCAAATGTATCTGGGTACAGCGTAGTGTTGCCTAGTGGCTCATGCACTGGACTGGGACTCAGGAGACCAACAATGTTCTGTTACTGCTGGGAGACCTTGGATAAGTCACTTCCTCTCTCCGTGCCTCATGGTCCCCATCTGTAAAATGGGAGAATGATACTGACACCCCCTGCTCCCCCGCCATCAAACACTTTGAGATCTGTGATGAGAAGAGCTGGGTTTTAATAGTGTGAAATTATTATTCGCTGCCGGGTAGACAGAGAAGTTTCTTCTCCTTCCTTGCTGCCCTTTGCCCCATCCCCTCCCACTCAGAGACACGTGGATTCTGGATAAGCCAGAGAAGTATTATTTCAGCTTTTAACATTAAACCTGACCAGATGAAGGACAGAGACACGCTCTGGCTACACAGCCCAGGACACTCATCACAACACTCCCAACCTCACAAAATTCTCTTGTGTCTCTGCAGATTCCTCCTGATTCTCAACCACAAACTTTCCTCCAAAAAGGACTCCAGATTAAATCCTTCCCATCTAATTCCACTTGCCCTGACCGGGGGAGGGGCGGAGCAAACTCCAGGGATAATTCTGGTTCCTTGACCAGTGTGAAATACCAGTGAATTCGTTCCCCAGTGTCCCAGAGAGCTGTCCATTAATCCTGGAGAGTAAATCGACTGCACTCCTGTTGGTGATTGATGTGTTAGCCCCAGTCTCTCTGCTGCAAAATGGGATTTAGTTGTGCAGATTAATATTGGCACAAACTAAGGTAGCTTTTCTTTGTCACTCAATTTACCCATCATACAGGGGAGAGAGGAGACGGATGCTTCCAATTTTAGTTCAGACTTTGCCCCTAGTCTCAGGTAGTCCTGGGGCTGCCCCCCTTTTAAAGTTCAGTTCCTTCCATCCCAATGCATTCTGTGCGCCAAACTGCCATCTATTGACGTTAGGACCAGCTGGCATCATGGACAGGATCAGACAGGCTGAGAGGCCAAAGAGAAGACACCCCCCCACACACGAGGGTCGGGTCATCTAAAAAGGCAGCAGATTTCATTTTCAGCAGGAAAAAGAGTTCACACACTTCTCAAACACTCCCAACTCTGAATAAAAAAATCACAGTTCCTCCTTCCCCCTAACAGCCAGGAAAGGGAAAGAGTGAGTTAAAGGGGATCCCACCCCTGTGTGCAATATGCTAACCCTAACCATTGAGCCTGACTCTCTTCCCAGCTATTCCGCCCCCTGCCCCGCCCAACCATCACCACCACCACCACCCCTAAACCCTGCAGCAAGAGGAGCTGTTTTGCCCAGGTTTCATCCTGTGTCCTGGGCGAAGCTGCTTTCTCTCCCAGCTGCTGTCTCCAATGTCCCAGCCTTTGACAAACAGCCACAGGGTTCTTGGGTCTCGAGGCGCTAAGAGTTCATTCACAGGCAAACAGGGATTTAAAAAAAACAACAACAAGCAAACTCTGACACTCACCTGCCTTCAGCCCTGAGGGCCCAGCAGCCAGATATCCCAACACCCGCATACATCGGGGGGCTGCTCATTTCACCCAGCTGCAGCAGAATCCGGGTCTAGTGAGGGGTGGGGGGGGAGTTTCAGGAGTTTAGAGAGAGAGGGAAAGTAAGTGTGTGTGTGTGTGTGTGTGTGTGTGTGTGGCTGGCCTGTCACATGGCCACCTGCATGGCACTAGCATTGTAACAGGGCTGCCATGTGAATGAAGCACTCTGGAGAAATGACACCAGCGTAGTCCTGCGTGGGGCTATTCCCTACCCCCAGAGAGCCTGTGGGGCTGGAGGAAGGGTTTCAGACACCCAGCATAGTTTGCTTTGCAATCCCAGGGTTCTGGGGTGTTAGTGAAGGGCTGGGCAAGGAAGACAGAGGGAGGAGAGAAAGAGCCAGCAGCAGAGTCCTGGAGTGGCCAACGCGTCTAGGAAAGGGATCGCTTATCCTAGAGATTATGTTCATTACCTGATATTAATAGCATGGACTTTGTTAAAAAAAAAACGCAGCAGCACCTCCTCTTCCCCTTCCCTCACTCCGACAGGGCTCGCTCACCTGCTGCTGACATTCAGAGTCCGGGCTCGCTGGGGGGAGCAGCAAGGATGCCCCACTGCTGGCGTAAGTGATGGGCCTGTCTCACCGACTCCCCCATCCAAGTAATTGTAGCAGTGTCGGGATAAAGGGAGCTGCAGCTGGGGCTGGGGGGGAGCCAGAGTCCTTCAGAACGGATCAGAGCGAGCAGATTAGCAGGCCCATCCCATAGTCTCCCCCGAGGGATGTAGCAGATATTAGCCGAATACCCAAACAAGAGCCAGTGAGACTCTCTCTGTCCTAAGCAGCCCATCACCAGAAGCTGAGCCGGGGTATTAATACTGTCCTGGCTTTCCTGGGGCAGACCCCAGCTCTGCAGGGGAAGGAGCCAGGAGCCTCCAGCCTCCTGGCTTTTGGCTACAAATTCAAATTCAATCTGAGCAGGGAAGTTCTGAAGAGCTCGCGACCGAGCGGGTTGCTGGAGGTGGATCTGCAGCTGCGGAGCTCTCCTTATATCCCCTGAGCTGCTTCCAGCCCCAGCACAAACAAGTCTGTGAAACTCAATACCCCCAGCCATGGGTAACCACGCAAACAAGACACCCCCTCACCCCATGCACAAGGACGCTGCATTCTGCGCTCTCAGCCGTCCTGCTGCCAGGTGCTTTCCGCCAGCCCTGCCACTTCGGCAGCAATTTTCCACCCGCTGCTCCTCTCCCAGCTTAACACGCCCTTCCAGCAGAGAGAACAACACGGGACGCAGCTGCACATGGGGAAAGGCAGGGAGCTTGGCATGGCGCCACGTGGCTGGACCTGGGGAAATACCTGACTGCCAGCAGGTGCCCACGGGCAGCTAAGCATGAACGAGCGGCGGAGTACAGGAAAAGGGGACTTGGCAAACTGAATGCAGGGAGTGAGGGGAAGGGTCAAGGGGGCAGGATTCTAGGCAAAGGACCACAGATGGGCTGGTACAGCAGAGCTGGTAAGGAGTAGGGGACTAAGAGCATCAGGTCAGCTCCCAGACTACTGCACTGGGCAGCACAGCATGGGGAGGAGGTGACCAGACAACTTTTGTGAGTGACCTTTAAAGGCCGTTAACGCACGTCTCTGGGCGGGTTTCCTTTGTTGAGGCAGGTACAACACTTCAGGGATCTGATTTTCAGGAACCACAACCCCAACTGGTCAACATAAGCTGCGGGGTCTGAAAGCTGAACTCCAACCGCCTCTGATATTTAAACACTGAGCAGCCTGTTGAGCTGGCCTCTGGAGACAAAGGCCCAACTCTGAAATAAACAGGACGGCGCACGTGAGTGGGTGAATGGGATTTCGGGGCACTGGGATCCTAGTCTAGTATGGGGCACACATAACGTTAGCACCAATGCACAACAGCTAGATTAACAGAAGAGAATGTTACCCCGAAACATGTTACCAAATCACTAACGCTTGGACCAATGAGGACGTGTAAAGAAACAGACAAAAAGAAACTGCTCCAAACCCCTGCTTGAAATAAACAGTGGAACTGTGACACAGGGCCACAGGGAAGGGAATTCAAAGGGAAAGCTGACAATGCGTCCCTAACTGGAGCCATTATACTGAGCCGTCCCCCCAAACAATGCTGATTGCACGGCAGAGCGGGCGAACTTCAAAGGAACACGTGGCGAACTTTTCTGCTCTGTAATTTTATTTTAAACTCCCCCGTGTCTGTAAAGCCTTTTCAGAAGTTTAAAAATAAAATATCTCCCCAGCAATTTCTATTCTTTCCCATTAAAGAAAAAGACATAAGAAGCTGGAGCCCTCCCGACCAATGATTCATTGTTCTTTACAGTGAACATCAGAGAGCCTTTTTCCGGTCTTTGTTTCAATGTCCAACTGACAGGGCTGTCACTCATTCTCCTGACTGAGTCTACTCCACAGGCTAACCTAGCTCCTAATCTAGTAAGAGTCAGACAAAATCGCCTTTCTTCATTCTATGTTGTGGCTGTTTTAAATGTACGCCAATAACAATATTTTCCATCTTTGCAAAGCGTTTCGGACTCTGAACAAAGGCTCAGTGGCAGCACACAACAGGAGAACATCAACTCAAATCTAAGGACTGCACTTTCTGGTACCACAGATTGCCTTCCAAAGAGCTCACTGACATCCCAGAAGAAGAGTCTGAAAGGAATGATCAACAGCACTGTCCACCCCAAGCTATATAGCTGCATTCACACTGGGAGAGCTTTGCTTGCATCGCATACTGATAGTCCTGGACTGACAAAGTGCTTCTAGTGTAGACATGGCCCAGGAGGGCTAAAAAACGTACTTCTAAAAAGAAACGCAAGCTGAGATTCTCATGTAATCAAGTGAGAATGAGGTCCAAGACCTGGGACTTTGAATCCCTCCCTCCCCTAAAGACAGCAATACAATAAAATCATCAGAGCTGGCAACCTGCGTCAGAAGCACCTACGTTTCCTTCAGTTGATTCATCCAGATTTGGCAACGGGTTAGTTGTGAAAATCAAAGAAGGTAGATTTAAAAGAGTTCTTGAAACAGGTCCTCTTGTTAATCTCGCCCCCTTGCTCCTTGACCCTCTTTAAACAATCTCTCGGCCTCTTTAGCACGCGTACCTTTCAGATGCTTGTGAACTTCCCTTTTCAGCTGGTTAGGCTGATGGGAGCACAGAGGGTAAGATACCGATCATCATTTCTGTATTCTATTAGTTCTACGACTGAGACCCCCGACGGCCCTTGGGTGGGTGTAGGTGAAATGCAGATGAAGAATGTTCGTCAGACTGGGGGATGACCTGTGGCTGGCGTTGTACATTGATTATGAAAATGGCCCCGATATTGTCATAATAGGACATGCACTAAATATAAAAACTAGTGTCACTTCTTCCCAATTTGCCTTAATTCCCGCATGTTCATGCAGAATTTAGGAAAATGCTGATCATTTATTTTTCCTTTAGTTTTTAGGACAAAGCTGAAATTAACCAGGGCTCCTTCTGTTATAGTGGCTGTGACCCCAATCTTACAACTGGATCCATGAGGGCCTTTGTGTCCATGCACGACCCAAGCAGGAGTCCACCCACATAGATCCGACTCCAGGATCAGGGCCCGTGTGCGTGAATCCATTATAGCGGGCCCTGCTATGAATGTAGCATGGCTCATACTGCTGGCTGGGCAGAACACACTAAGGCCTGTATGAACACTGCCTAATTTATTTCTTCTGCTGACCCTCCATGACAGCGTGGTGGCTCTCCCACTTCAAAAAGGGGCAGCGCAAAGAGAGATTCAGGATCTGAAGGACAGTCCCCCTGCAGACTGTACATGACTCCGAGCCACTTGGGTCCTTATGCACTTGTCAGGGCCAGATCCTTGGCTGGTGCAAATCGACACAGCTCCACTGACCTTGGTGGAGCGAGGCTGATTTACACCAGCCGATCAGCTGGCCCTCATGTCAGTCTCTGTTGCCTTGCCCCTGAGCTAGAGGCTATCTGACCACGATGAGCTCGCTGCCTGGGAGGCCCTTCTGCCGTAGCGAAGTGCTGCTCCAGGCCTTCCTTTCATGCAGTGTTAACTAGTAAAGGCCACTTGAGAAAGAACCAGTGAAATGCCCGCGAGAGAAGGGCTCTGAGACTAACCGCCAGCCGTCCTGCCGCCCGCTCAGACTCCTGGGCTGCGTTAACCCTAAGGAAGGAACCACCTTTGATCCTGCTTGTCACACCCAGCTCTCTCTGTGACAGCCCCATCAGCTGCAGCGTAACAGTCCGGCCACTGGCGCTCCCAGGGCCAAAGTCTGAAGGGCGTCTCATCCTTAGAGGGGGACACCCATCTTCTTCTCTGCACACAGGGGCCTCTGTTCCTGGGTGGGTGCAGAGGAGAGATATCAGCAAACAATTAAAGCGCCTAAAGGAAGCATGTAAGTCCCCCAGACTCCTCTCATGCAGCTGCTTGGTGCCCATCAGACTAAGGCCTTCCCTACATTAGAGAAATGTGCACCAGTGTAACCGCGTTGTCGCAGTTACACTGTTGCAAACTCCTAATAAGAATGCATGAGGCTAATAGAGAGCAGGGCTTATACCAGCCAGTACAACTGACAAAAGTAAATAATTTATTTGAGACAGACAAGGCCTGAGCCCACCAGTCCTGCCCTGCTCAGTGCAGTGTGCACAGCTCAGGGACAGAGGCTGTTTCCCGCCCGTCGTTTATTAAACGCTGGGCTGTGCTGAGCTTGATTTGAGCTTGGGTATTTCTGGGGCATTCTCAGCTCAGTTTTGAAAGTTATTCCCACCCGACTCCAGCATGTTCAATAGGCCAGGGGAACCGGCTCCACCAGGGGAACACAGGACTGGCGCAGGGCATGCTGATGTGCTGGTCAGATCTTGTTCTCATGAGGGGAACCAAGAACTGAAGCACTCGGCCGAGCCTAGCAAAAAGCAGAGCCCTGGCAGCTGTGTGTGCAGGATGGACAGGGAGGGCAGATGCGCCTCTTCCCTCGCTGAGCCTCCCTAACAACAGAAAGGGAGCAGTGGTCCTTCCTCCAGACCTCCCCGGTCCCTGCCAGCTCATCAGATCAGCAGCTTCAGCCCAGGTGCAGGAGGGAGCAGTTTGAAAGTAGCGTTCTGCCCCCTCCCACCACCACGACAACCAGAGCAAGACGCGTAACTGTGACTTGGTGCATGATGCAGTGCCAACCTGCACCAAGAATATGGTCCCATTCCCCTGGTGAGAGGCAGGACCCAACTCCTGACACTGGCAGAGCCACTGGCACAGCCAGTCTAGATCACCAGCTGCACAGGATGAAAAGAGTCCAAAGAGTTAAAAAGTTTCTGCTCTAGGATATAACCAGCAGCAGCACCTTAATCTACAGCTAGGGTCAAGTTTAAGGGGATGGCAGTAGCACCCCCTAGTGGCAAATGTCCAAATATTTAAATACTGCAACAGAGATTATCACTACCACCACTTCCTTCTATGGCAACACCATTCCACAATGATTAAGCAACTTGAATGCAATACTCATGCCCACGGGAAAAAATGAAGAGTCACTACAGCTAGCTGAGAAGGGAGCTCACGCCTGGACAGAAAGGAGTGTTTACATAAGGCAAATCATTTAAAGGGGCCCCATCCACTTAAAAATCATGGGCCTGACCCTCCACAAACATACACTACATTTACAATGGAGTGAGATGGAATGATTATTCCCCTACATCGATATAACAGAGGAGAACCAGGCCCCATGGAATTACACACACACACATTTTCATCCTCTGTTAATAACTTTAATTACTGAAGCTAAATGGAGTTTACAAATAACGCGCTGTTCTCACCGCTGTTTATGATCTGTTCATTTTTACATTTCTGACAGCTTGGACACAGGAAACCACGAGGTCAGTGTAGCTGATACCCTACCACTTGGTTAAAACAGCCACTGTTCTACAACCCAGCTACTCATCCGCTTCTCTAGCTATTACTCAGTAATGCACTTCCTTCCCCTGGTAAACTCATTATGTGCATAGGCCCCATTTCACAGTTGATGAAACTGAGGCAACAAAAGGTTAAGGGCAGCATTTTCAAATGCAGGTGCCTGACTCTCTCTTTCCCCCCAAGTAAATGGTCTGTTTGTCACTGACTCATCTGGAAATCAGTGCATTCAGCGTCTCTGAAAAATGTAAGCACTCAAGTTTGAAAAGTTTGACCTTAGTGACTTGCCCACAGTCACACATCATGTGTCTGATTAATTTGGAGCAGAACACATGGGAACTCTGGACTCCCAGGGATTTGCTCCAAACACTAGACTGTGCTGTCACAGGTGCACTGCACTGTAGTAAGCGTTACTTTGCAGTATTTATTATCAATACCCTTTGCAGACACTCATCATGGAGTTCTGAACATATCACCTCTAGAGCTAGTATATTCCAGGCATGGTCTCAGGCCAAAGTTGTTTTTTTTTTGTTTTGTTTTTTTTTAAATAAAGAAAATGTGAGGACTATCCATCCACCCATTTTTCTGTTAGGTGAGTAGGGAAAAAATATACATGTCTTTTCCAAGATGGCAAATTTTAAGACATTTTTGCAGTGCATGATATTTGGAAGAGGTGTGCGCACAGATTTTCAAACAGCTAAACTTTAATATTTTCCAGAAAGCTAATCCTCACTGCAGTTTAACCTCTTGACCATTTCACAAAGCAACAAGAAAGAAAGTGACTAATTCCTTGGTTTTGTGTATGCAGACTAGAACCCTTTGCTAAGGTTGAGGTGTGTGAAACTAACGCCCACTTGGAATCTTTCCTCACCAAAAGAGTTCAACCCAGAGATCGTTTTCACAGTTTTAAAGATAGCAACAGATAAAGATTTCACAAGTGCAGAAAGGTTCCAGTTGTGTTTATAAACATCAGGTGAAATCCTGACCTCTCTGAAGTCAATGGCCATTTTGCCATTGACTTCAGGAGGGTCGGAATTTCACCCCAGAAGAATAAACTGCAGATTTTATAACCCTTGCAAGAGCAGTCTGTGATGCTTACACTGGTCACCCCTAAATATTTACAGTTGAGATTTGCAAGTAATTAAGGGTACCACACTATTCCCTAATGAGAGCAAGGCATATCATACTATCATTACAATGTAAAACTGTACAGTTCTGAAGGGTGACCGCTGTGCAAAGCAAGAAGCCCGCCGAGGACTCCACCGTTATCACTGGGCCCATCATGGTCATTTGGAGCTTCATGCAGAGAGCTGGGTTTGAACTCAGAGCTCCTGTACTAGCCCCAGATACCTGAGTCTAACAAGAATCTCTGCTAACAACATGGGGCCTATGACACCAGGCAGCTGAGCAGGTCTGATTAGGCCAGTACAGGGCAGTGGAAACACAAACACTTTTCACTCTGAAGTATTCCAGTGCACTTTCCAAATGCTTGCCATGCTAGGGTGACCAGACAGCAAATGGGAAAAATCAGGATGGGGGTGGGGGTATAATAGGAGCCTATATAAGAAAAAGACCCCAAAATCAGGACTGTCCCTATAAAATCGGGACATCTGGTCACCCTACTCCATGCTGCCCCACTGGAATGCAGCCAGCTCTGGGGAGGAGGGTGCCCATCAGGTGCACAGCACCTTGCAAGGCAGAGAAGGAAGGGAAAGTTTGGACAAGCACCCTAGTGCAAATCCTGCCCCTTGCGAGTGCCGTGGAGATGGTTAATGCTCATGCAGAAGAGACAAAACCACTGCGCTCCAGGGCTCCTCAGAAAGTCGCCACCACAGCAAACTGCAGGGGCAAAGCGGATGCATCTTGAAGCCACCCCCTTGGAGAGCTCAGGGGAGCCTGTCCTGCCTTGCCGGTGGACTCCAGTCCTACCTACCACCCTTGCCCGGGCAACCGCCCCCGAAACAAACAAGCCATAGGAACACCCACCTCCTGCACCCCAAAGATCCGCCACGGCAGCCCCTGGCTCCTCAGTGCGCCCTGTTACCTGCCATCTCCCGGCGCGCCTCTCTCCTCATGCACTGCCTCTCCCCCTCCATCACCAGCCGCTGCAGCCATCGCGCTTCTCCATCAGCTGTTGGGAGAGGGGCTGGGGAGGGAGGCGCTCTCAGCCCCGGGGCTTCATGGGAGTTGTAGTTCACAGGCGGGAGCGAAGGCGCTGCTCTCAAAGGCGAGGAATCCATGGGTGGACTACAACTGACCGGATGGGTCGGAGCCCTTTGCATCATGGGAGTTGTAGTTTTTTTTGAGGGGGTGTTGCAGGGGAGGAAATTTAACGACCGTTCAAGGAAAGGAAACTGAAAGGGGGGGTTGGAGGTCACGGGGAGCAGAGCAAGGAGATTGATGCTGCTGGCC
This sequence comes from Gopherus flavomarginatus, assembly GCF_025201925.1. Classification (NCBI taxonomy): domain Eukaryota; kingdom Metazoa; phylum Chordata; order Testudines; family Testudinidae; genus Gopherus; species Gopherus flavomarginatus. The sequence continues at coordinate 48,670,216 of NC_066627.1, read as the reverse complement.
ATGCAAAGCCCTGTGGTGGGTTTAAATATAAAAAGAGCTTGCAAAGGACCATAGTGCGCACTAGCAAGCCTGCAAATGCCAGAGTGATCCGCCTGCAAAATATTAGCAGTAAAGGACACCAGGCCTGCAAAATACTTGAGCGGGGTTGGTGACCTTTCAGCAGTGCTGTGCTGAGTCTTCATTTAGTCACTCTAATTTAAGATTTTGCATGCCAGTAATACATTTTAACGTTTTTAGAAGGTCTCTTTCTATAAGTCTATAATATATAAACGATTGTTGTACGTAAAGTAAATAAGGTTTTTAAATGTTTAAGAAGCTTCATTTAAAATTAAATTAAAATGCAGAGCCCCCGGACCAGTGGCCAGGACCCGGGTAGTGTGAGTGCCACTGAAAATCAGCTCCCGTGCTGCCTCTGACGAAGACATGCATCTGACAAAGTGGGTATTCACCCACGAAAGCTCATGCTCCAAGACGTCTGTTAGTCTAGAAGGTGCCACAGGATTCTTTGGTGCTGCCTTTGGCACCCATTCTGTAGGTTGCCCACCCCTGTACTAGAGCTACTTAACAGTGAGCCTCCGAAATCGTGAGCCTGCTAAGTATGGGAACTATATAACTTTATTGCATATGCCAAGTCAACGACCAGGCCCTGTTGTAAACGGGAAGAACTGGGGGAAAGGGAGCTCTCCCAAAAATGCTTGTGAGAGTTAAAACACTTTAGTAGTACGCTGCACATTCCTTCGGTGCTGAGAGAGCCTTTCAAAACTGCTTGGCACGTCTATGCAGCAAGTCCTATAAGGAAGTTAGTCACATAAGCTGGGTATATTCTTAGACTATTGTGTGTGACCAGCGGTGGGTTAACAGCAAATGGTTGCTATATTCTTAAATTAAGCATCAGAACTTGGGTTCCATTCTGAGTCTTCATAGATTTTTAAAGGCAGAATGGGCCATTATGATCATCTTGTCTGATCTCAAGTCATAGAATTTCATCCAGTAATTCCTCCTTCAAGCCTATGACTGATCTCAGAACTCTTCCGGTGTATTTTATTTATAAGCTCATGGAGAAATGATGCATACACTATCTGTCACAACTGAATTAGCAGATGGTAGATAATGTGGTTGATGATTGTTTGGAAGCTTTGATTCTGCAAAGAATTCTTAACTTTTATGTGCTTAACTTTTCATCCCAGGAGTAGTTCCATTGAATACACAGTGCGTAAAGCTTGGCTAAGCATGTGGCTTTGTAGGATCAGGGCATGAGATTTCTTTTTCCATGATCACAAAGGTTACTGGAATGCTTTCTCCCACAAACAGCTGTACATTTGAATGAATGCGACTCGAGACTCAAAAGGGGCAGAAGAAAATACTGGAACAGAAAAGAAGGCAAAAGAGTAAAATGTTTCTTTGACAGCAACGTTCTTGCGCCATCCACACAGCAAAGATTGCTTTTCTTCGGTGCTCTGCCGCAATGCACTTAAACAGAAAATAGTGATTATAACATCATCCAGCAGCCCCTGAAACACAAACACTCTTAGCCAAGGCTGGGCGAACAGACAAGAGCACTTGTTTCCTCCCCTTCTCACCAGCACGAGGAGCAGCTGTTGGCTGAGTCATTAATAGCATCAGTCACCGAGAGGGCTACAGGAGAGATTTGTGCAAACAATGCTAAGTTCAGAAAGGAACTGGCTCAACAATGCAAACTCCATGGGGAGAGGGGCTGCTGATCCGCTGCACTCGCTTCCCCATGGCATTGTGCACATTCTTGCACTGCCTGAGCCCCTCGAGACTTAAGTGAATTATTGACCCTTTGCAGACACTTGAGAAAACAGACGCGCAATCTCCCTTCTTCACTGGAGGGCTGCCTGGCCTCTTACTTGCCAAGGCGAACGCCACATGGTGCAATGGCACCTGCCACACTATGGATATTATTAGATCCAGATCTGCTCTGAGCTACATCCCCATTGAATTTGTGGGTTTCCATGGGGTGTAATTCAGGATGGCTTGTGTTTTCGAGGGGGTAGGGGAAAGGGCAGATGCAGAAAATCCCCCAGCTTGCTTTACACATTCCTAATCTCCCTGTCAAAGAGGGCCTTAGCCTCATTTCATTGGGATCGAATGGTCCAACTCACAGATTTGTTGGCAAACTGCTGCGTTAAGGGACATGTGGCTAAATCTGCTGCTTGTTTGGTGATCTGCCAATAAAGGCATGAGAAAGCGACGAGGATTTTATTGTCAATCTGAACTGGATCCTACAGGCAGGTTTCATTCTTGCATCTTTGGAGCTCCCCAGCTGCTGTGAACACTTCACTGAGGACTTTGCAAGGGCCAGGTAACACCATACACCCGGAAGTGAAATGAGGGTGGTGGAGCATTGCTTTAGACTGACTACCATATCTATATATTCACAGTTCATGCCGGAGATGGGCCCAAGCCATAGAATTCAGAAGTAGCAGGGGTCACAATTTGCCCCCCCTGGCCAATTGTTTCAACCTTGGTGGAGTAGCTGGTGCAGTCGTCTGATGCAATATCCTGTCATCTGTGGTGAGCTGAGTTCAGTTCTTCCCACAGAAGATGAGTACAGATGCATTTGAGTCTCATCATAGCTCCCAGTTGTGCACATCACCCAAACACCACACAGTTAAACGCAGCTGGCAATGTCTGCTTTAGAGAGGCCAGAACCTGCTAGCATAAAGCAAACGATGCTGAAAGCCAGAGTTAAGGTGCAGGGGCAGAACTATATGGAGGAAGCTTACCCCGAGCCTGCCCTTGCTATGCCTATTGCTAAACAAACTCATGGAAAGGTAGATCCATCTCCTTGCACCTCCATAGGTGACTTTAATGAGGCTGTGGGCAGGTGCAGGGGAGTGTTGGGGCCTAACTTTACATGGGGAAAAACCAAAGTGAATCTGGGATTAGCAATCATCTAGCCAGGCAAATGCTCCCTGAACAGAGCCTGAGGGCTTTTCAATTTTACCCATGAGAAGGCCAAACGGGGAGTTTTGCTATCTGAGCGTATTTGAATCTCCCAAATGAACTGGGGATTAAACAGGTCATGAGCCTGCCTTTCCTCCTGCAGTTGGTTGAAAGTTCCTCTGCAGTTTATAGTCACAGCTCTGGCCCGCTCACAATGGACTGAAGGAAAAGCCTTCTGGTTATGGAAACCATCCGCTGCTCTCTTGCAGAGTAGGAGGTGTTGTCCATGGAAACACATCACCACGTTTGGCTCCAGCCGAAATCATTCCCATGTCTTATTTTAATGATTCCCATTTTCCCACTCGGGGTAGAAGACCATTTCCCGAAGTCTCAACTTTCCATTTTTGTGCTGGATCAGAGCAGCCTGGGAGCATCACACAGAGCCAGGGGGGCTAAAGGAACCAGGAGAGGTTTTGAATAACAATAGCTCCATCCAGTGGCTGGAAAGGGTTTGCACGTGCATATTCCCTGGAGATTTTCAGGAATGAAAACCTTTGGGGGTTGTGACTGGAATACGGCATGAGAAAGCCTGACATAGGGACCAGCATAGCAAGATCAGATGCATTTCCCCCAGACTTGACCTCAATCAGCTAAATCAAGGTGCCAGGTGGAAATGTATGTCTGCACTGAGGGAGGTGACTGCTGATCACTACACTGTCCCCGGTTTAACACGGACCTTCCTTCTAGACCAGTGATTCTCAAACTTTTGCACTGGTGCCTCCTTTCACATAGCAAACCTCTGCGGGTGACCCACCCCTATAAATTAAAAACACATTTTTATATATTTAATACCATTATAAATGCTGGAGGCAAAGCAGGGTTTGGGGTAGAGGCTGACAGCTCACAACCTCCTATGTAATAGCCTCGCGACCCCCTGAGACATCCCGACCCCCAGTTTGAGAACCCCTGTTCTAGTGGAAAGAGGATGGGTTTCTATGGTGATTCTTAATCCATGCCCCTCATCTCCCTAGAGAGAATAGTCCCCCCAGAGGAGGAGCTGCGTCAGGGGGTCAAAATTCAGGAGACCTGATCCCTTTCCTCTTCCCCTAGTAGCCAGAGATCATAAATCTAATCCTGCTCATATTGACGTCAATGGCCAAGCTCCCATTGATTTCAATGGGAGCAAGATTGGGCCTAAGACCTCCCCTAAACCAGCTCTTGCTTCTCATTCCGTTACAGGTGCATTAACCCACAGCTGAAGCCTTGCACCCTTCGGGTGGCCCGGCTGCCTGGGCAGCAGTGATGCCCCAGGACTGATGCAGACGCTTGTTCTCACAGCCAGGAAGGGACATTTAGTCCAGGGGAGAGGGAGGTTGCTGGGGATGGGACCTGCAGCTGGAGCGCATCCAGGTCTAATGCAGGGAACAGCTGACTGTGCCTGAGGGTCCAGCTGAACTGGCCTGAGTTCCTAGAAACCTCTCACTTCAGTGCCAAGCGGGTTAAGTCAATGGGCCTAAGAGAGCAGCGGGGCCTTTTGGTTTTTGCTGTGCAGTGATCAGCATGACTCTGTTATTCCTGAAAGAACGACAGGAGTTCTTGCCACGCCGGCGCTTGTCCCAGCTGAGGAGCTGGCAGCCAGCGCCGGGCTAGAGAGAGACACGATCATTATTCACATCCCCGCCCCGGCCAAGCAAACGCCCCCCCGCCTGCCAAGAGCACATCCCTTTGATCTCCCTCCTGGGGGGCAGCTTTCAGGCTCTGTTCACCTGATGCTTTCATGCCGGACCACCGGCGGCTCAGCCCAGGTGATCCATTTGCTGATGAATGAGGTTCATTCAGCAAGAACAGCTTTTATTGAACACTAGAGAGGCTGGGCCAGCTGTCAAGCTGTGGGCTTTGCAGCCAGGCTTGGAACAGCTGGAAAATGCTGGTCACTCGGTCTCTTCAGAGCCATTCATTCTTCTACCCGCACTGTGAACACAGAGAGGGTGTTTAAAACAACACAAAACAGAGGATGTAGAGAGCGTGTTGTGCCAGCTGCCAGCCGCGGTGCCTCTTACTGCCTGCATCCCTGGCTGGAAAACTACCCAGCATGCAGCTTGCCCCAAGCAGGTTTAGTTATGTTGGCTTACGGGTCCCGGCCCATTTGTATAAGTGCAGAGAAGGATGCATCTGCTGACCTCTTTGTAATGCAACCTGCTAACTCTAAAGGACTCCCCTCAAGTAGCTCAGGTAGGAAATCTTCTCAGGCTGCCTTGTGAATTTCTCTATCATATCTTGATGCATAGAGGAGCATTGTGCACCTTTAGTCTATAGCCCCTGTACTTGGACTATTAATAGAGCTCCATTCATGCTAGGGAGACGTGGGTCCTATGGGGACTAGACTGGTGTGCACTTTAGCATGTGGGTTCCATCCATGTGGAAACTTGAGTCCAAGCGCCACATGAAAACTTGCTTTGCCCTGGTGGTGTTGCAGGCACGCCAGTACCATGCTGAACCCACGTCGCAAGAGCAACACTCCAGCCAGTAGAGACACAGAACCGGTATGAAGCTTCTAACGGGGGAAGACACAGGACCTTCTGGGATCAGCACTCCCCAAAAGTAGGCAACAAGCTGAGAAGGTGGCTGGTCAGGTGGTGTCTCCAGCTGATCTGGTCAGGGACAGCTGTCCTACCTCTGTGGACTTGCAGAGGCAGGGTGGGGTTGGAGATAGCACCTGCCCCCTAGCAGAGTGAATGCATCATCTGCAGGCCCTACCCTCTTGGCTTGTTTGGAATCTAGTTCCTACTGTGGGGAGAGTCACTCGTGACTGATACACCAGGATGGGAGGAGAGGCCGTGAGGCCAGCAGGTGAACATTCCAAAGAAAAAGCTAGCCACTGTTTAAGCATTGAGATTTAATTTGAGTGCCTGCCCGGGGGACGATAGCTGGGGCCGAGGCTGCTCACCTCTTTGCAGAATCAGCTACTTAATAATAACAGCACTTGGCCTCAGCAGATCTCCAGGCATGTTACAAAGGCGGCCAGTAGCATTGTCCACATTTTACAGATGGGGAAACTGAGACACTGCACAGTGAAGTGACTTGTTTAGGCCACCTTACCAGCCAGTGTCAGAGTGGGAACAGAAGTGGGGTCTTATGAGTCCCTGTCCAGTGTACTATGCCTTAGGCCACATAACCTCTTAAGCCAAGTGGGCTCAGTCTCACTCCCATCCAGACCACCTCATCCCAATAACAATAATTTGCTCTGCTGGGGGGAGAGTTCCTTTTCAGCACCCAGTGAACGTTCCTGCAAGGAACTCAAGGCAAATGATAACCCTGAGCTTTCGGTGAACAAACTCACTCACACCACACTACAAAAAAATCAAAAAAAAATCAATAAACATTTATTTGATACAGCTTCTTTTTGAATATATACAGTACATAGATGTATCCCTTCTAGGTGTTCAGTGGCGCTGTTGTTAATAATTATTTATTACAGTACTCTCAAGCGGAGGCTTTGTCTATGATTAACAAAAGAACAGATCGTCACAAATTGGGAGTTTATTAGAAGATAGTTTACTGTTAAAACTTTTTTTTATTTTTTGCAAATAAACACTTTATATATATATATATATATATATATATTTATATATTTATATATATGGTTACAAGTGATAAATTGAAAATCTTTTTTTCCCAAATGCACTTATGCACTAAGAACTGGCATTGACCAGAAACATTCGGACATGTCATGGAATGGGTACCACAAAGAGAACGGAAAGAAAAAAAAATCCCCAACAGCTTGCGTTGATGTGCGTGAGTCTACTGGGATGAAAGCAACTCCTGTGCCCATTTTGGCTGGATTGTCCTCAGCGGTGACTCCAATCAGGAATCAGTCACCATGTAGAACTACAGTAAAAGAATCTGACCAGAGATTGATTTTCTCCCCGTATTGAACCGTGATATTTGCTGTCATTGCGTACAAAGGTTTTCCTGATACATTGCACTCTCATTTTCACTTCAGAGTTCCGCAAAAGGAAGAGGAAATTTGAGATCAAGTCTGGAGTTGGTGTTTCAGGTAACAGTTTGGGCTAGATTTTCACAGCTTGTGTGAAGTGTGTGGTTATGGAACTCGAGTGCACAACCACACTTTGTATGTGTGATTGAATCATGTTGTTTTTGAAATGTTAGCCCTTCAATTTATGATTTGCAGACGCACATTTAGGGCCAGATTTTCACCCACTGGAGATGCACTACTGCATGTGCAAAAATGTTCGTGAAATTTGTGTGTGCAGTAACCGTGATGGTGTGCAAAAGAATCAGTGACATTACCTGATTTGTGTGTGTAGTCAGGGTCGTTGCAGTTCCGAAAATCTGGCCCTTCATTTAGATTTAAGAAGACAATAAAGTCCATCACACAGTTATTAAACCCCGAGAAGTTTCTGGGATTTGCTTACCATGCAATAGCTGCCTTATTACATCTAAGTTAAATGGGCATTTGGAAGCCTTCATTTAAACCATGATGGTGTTATGCACAGAAAGCAATAACCCAAAGAGCATGTAGGGATGCCTTCAGCCTCTCCTGAAACATGGGGGTTCAGCACGACTGCCCTGTTGCAATACTTTCCTGCATTTATAAACTAGCTAGATATTCACAATCAGTTTGGTTTTTCAGACCCTTCTTATCCCTTTCTTTGCTTGCAACAGGCCTTCATCAGCTTAAGCTGAATGGAGTGGGTCCATTCACCACGTAGCACAAACAGGCCAACCCGCGCTGCTGTTTGAATTGCTCTGCTTATGTCAACCCATTTTAGAAGATGGGGTTTGCAAGGGCTCGGTGACGAGAGTCCAAACTCCAGATTCGTCAGTTTCGTTCAATGAGGGCTGGCTTCGATAATGGAGCCAAAAGGCTTTGCGGCGTCTCCCTTGGGGTGACCCTATGGCTTAGGTGTTTCAGGTGTAGTTATTGCACAGGCTAGAATAAGAGGCGCTACAGCCCTGGAGGATACCCCATTTGCAAATGAACTGCACAAATGTCACATGCTGCACTCCCTGCACAGATTAGGAATCAGAGACAAGGGAGCTCCCAACAATCAATCCATGATGGGGAGAGGGGACAAATTCCTTAATTCAAAAATGCAGATGAGGCAGGTGGTAGCTGCAGGTAGTGGCAGTGGTCTGCCCCTGGATTAACTTCCTTAGGCGGCCCAAGCCAGGCCAAACCCTTAGGAGAGAGGTACCATGGGTAAAGGGCTCACAGAGAGCTCGGTAGGACCAGCATGGGAGTAAGTGATAGACATGTCATCAGCTTATGTGACTGAGTGAGAAACGAGCCCAAATACCAGCAGAGCTATAGCCTGATGAAACAGTGGACCCAGGCATGAATTCCTTCTCCCTGTAGAACTCCCGTTGGCTTCAATGGAATTTACACGTCGGGAGTAAAGAATTGGGCCGTAAACAATTCAATTCCTATGCCTATGGGATATACAATAAAATCAAAGTCCGAGGTACGTATGGACCCTGAACACAGCACGCTCCAGGACCTTCCAAACCACTGATTGACCCTTAACCCAGCTCAACTAGATCTGAAGCTGATAAAGTGAGAGAAACGAGCTTGGCTCCGAACTGAAATGGTTGTAGGCTCATGTCTCGTATATACAGGTAAACGGGCAGAATGAAATGGAGAAGGAGGAAAAGAACATCGGATTAGCCACCACCTAGTATTAATAATGGGGGCTGGCACTTCGTGGGCGGGATACCATGCCAGCCAGATGAATCAATGCATGGATTCCCTTGGCAGCCTGAATGATCGCAAATATTTTCCTTTGAACAGCAGGTTTCCTATAAAGTCCAGCCACCCCTGCCCATCCAAAAATCTCCACCAAGCATCCTTTTACGATGGACAAACCACAACACAAGCAAGCCAGGACATTTCCAGCAATATCTAAAGGCACTGGGGCAGTTTCTCTCTGAACCCCTGCTCCCATCTGTTTTCAGAACAATGTAGCTATTACAACATGCTATTCCATGGCCTGGACCAGAGGCGACAGACAGGTATTTCTAGCATGGCTTTTGAGATGCGCCTCTAGGACGGCCACAGCTTCCCTGCCTCAGCTTCCTTTGGAGAATAAGTGGAATAAAGATGTCAAGAGCTTGACTTGCACCCGAGATCATCTTAATTCCCTCAGTTTGGGCGACAGCCCTGTTCATCCTCAGCGTTCCCATCTATTCGGTTTTTTGTAAGGTCTCCACAAATCCTACTGAAATGGGCCCTTGCTTGCCAGCCATTGCTCTAACCCAGATCCTGGGTTTCTTGCCTCTCCATGTACAGAGCTATTCTGTGTTAGAAAACATAACAAAATGTGAGCACGAAGGCCTGAAAAGGAAATCAAAATGCAAGAGGGAGCCTTGCAACTGCATTGTGCGTGTGCCTTATTGTGAAGGAAAAACCTATTAATACCTACAACTGATGAGTGTCAGTTTTATTGGGGATTTAACACAGATCAGATTAAAATGTGATCAGTTGAGTTTCTGGAAGAAATTTCCCTAAGGTGATACAAAATGGACTGATCTCGCCTACAGCTTGTGAAACGTCAGGGTTGGATTTTGAAAAGCACTCAGCAACCATCAAATCTTGTTCCTGGCGAAGTTAATGGTTAAAAAAATAAAAGGGATACAACCCCCCCCCCAGAATGCTTCGGCAAATCTCTCCCTCAGTATATTTGGGATCAGCTCCAGAGAGACCATTCACTGTGGTGCCCTTTATGAGGTCGGTTGTGGTTTCCTGTGTATGTCTGACCAGAACTCAGCCTGGTAGCCATTCAGCATCTTGGCTGGGACTCACATCTAAGGTTCCACTCCCACAACCTCTATCCATGTAACTTTGGGGGGCAGTTATGTTTGTGTAAGAGCTCAGAGTCCAGTGACAATCATTCCGGCTCTCTAGTTATGTGCTGACTTTTCCTTTCTATCTGCTCTGAAGTTGGCGATATAAAGGTCCCTAATGGAGGGTAAGGTGAATGAGCAGAACCTATTGTCCAGTGCCCATGTGGAGGAAGCAGGATTTCTTTGGCAAAACAGGAATTCCAACATAAAACCACTGCTTCCTTTTGCAATTTTTGGATGTTCTTTTTTGCACCTCTTGTACCTGGGTAGCCAGGAGCCCAAAGACAGAGCTAACAGATCACAGACATCAGAGTTGGAAAAGACCCATTAACTCATTCGCAGGTCCAGTGCTTGGAGCAGAACTCAAAGGAGGTAGGGAGGTATAGGGGCTGTAAACCACCTTTCTGCTCCCCTGATCCTTGGGGCTGATTTGGTTCCCAGCACAATTTAGAGCAGCCACAAGTTTGCTCTAACTTGCACCAGCTTGTAAGAGCTGTCCAAAAACTGCTATACTGGCAGGCATTGTTGGAACGCCCTCCCTTAGCTGAGGATGAGAGGGGGCAAGTTAGGGCAGCCACAGAGATGAGTAAAGCCAACTCTCTGCCAGCCAGGAATTTCCCCCGTTGGGGGAATCCTCAGCTGCCATGTTATGGAAGCTTTACAGACTCTTTGCAACACTAGTACAGCACAAAGAAGCCAGAGTAGGGGTTAGGACCTGTTCTACTGAATTTGTCCCATTGCCACAGTGGGAGGTAAGCCAGATCTGCACCAGTCTAAATCTGGAGTAAATCTCATACACTGAAAGGGAACTGGAGCTACTTCAGATCTGTGACAATGTAAATGAGATCAAGATTTGGCCCGCAGTTTCCAGATAGAAGAGGTATTATAGAGTAAACCGATACTGTATTTTACCTTTTACCTTGGCCAAAAGAACATGCCTCTGAAACAACCTGAAATTATTTTATATTGAAACTCATTCTACATCTAAGCCCTGATCTTAATTTGGGGTACAGCTGATGTTATTTTAATCCTCACCTACCTTAAACTTAATCCCCCAGTCTGGAAGAGCTATTCAATCCAAGCAGATCCTCTTCCTGAAGCAGAGTAAAGTGCTAAAGTAACCACCTCAGGAAGCTAACGACAATACCAGACACCAGGACCGGTGTATCCAGCACTGACATTGAGGGGCACAATTTCAAAAGTGGCCTGCAAAACTGTGCACCTATGGATGTATGCAGACTGAGTACCTGTGCATCTAATTAGTTATCCGTGCAGTGCATTTACCTCATTTGAAAGCACAAAAGGATACTCCCACCTGTTCACCTATACTGTGGGGGCCAAATTCTGAAAATGCGGTCCTTACTTATTTCATACCCTATCGATTGTTTTCTAGGGATACCTACATATGGGGAGGGCTGTGCTGGATGGAAAGAAATAGGCTCAAATTTTCAGCTGGCCTCCACAAACTCCAGTTGTCTATTTAACTAGCTGCAATTGCGCACGCAAATCTGGTAGTACGACATCCATTCAGGTGCCTGTTGAAAACGTGAGCCATAGTATATAATATTTTCTTAAATAAAGATTTATTATGCAGTTATTTTTCAGGTGATTAAAAAAGTCTTTTGAACATCTCCCCCACTTAAAATCTGCTCCTGCAGCTCATCAAACTCTTGGGCTGAATTCCTGCTCACAGTCATTCAGGACTTACGCGAGTGAAACTGACCGGTATCTGCCTCCTTTGCACTGCAAATCACAGAATCATAGATTATTAGGGCTGGAAGGGACCTCAGGAGATCATCTAGTCCAGCCCCCTGCTCAAAGCAGGACCAATCCCCAACTAAATCCCCAAATGGCCCCCTCAAGGATTGAATTTACAACCCTGGGTTTAGCAGGCCATAAATTACCCATTTTCCTTTAAACTCCTGAGAGTTGTGCAATTCTAGCAAAGAATTAAAAGGGCTCGAAAGGACCCAGGTCTGGGTGGCTTTTCTGACTATCCCAGAAAAATGGTGAATTTCATGACTTTAAAAGAAGTGTCACAACTGAAGACAATGCAAGTTACTGCAATGAAGGTGCTACGATAACAAGCAATGCAGATGATGACTGCCGCACTCCCTGCCACATCCAGGGAAGAAGTTAACTTGACTCGATTCCTCTCGGGTCTCAGATACTGAACTTTATTCTTTTCCATGATGTGCTAAGAAAATAACTCCCTCTCTCTCTCTGCTTCCCATTCCGCTGCTGTAATTGCTCCAGGCTGGAAGGTGTAACTGGCTGCTGGGTTCAGAGAGGTCTGCATACCAGTTTGAATCCTTAACCGAGTTCTGCTGGTTTCTTACCATTATGAGTAAAGATGCCATTTACTCTGCCGTGCTACCATTTTTCTGCTGCTTGAGATAGCAAGAAGCCTAACAGAGAGAGCTCCCCAAATCAAACCCCTGGATCCAAACACACCTCAGCTTTGGGGAAGTCTTGCTTTGAGCCTTACATTTTGGGTTTGTATCTAGCTTTTTACATCCATCAGCATTTCTCACTCACCTAAGCCCATTTTTGAGTATCCAAGGTTGGGGTTTCTCATCTGAGAAGCCCAAAGTAGAAATGACCTAGCAAGAACGAACAGGTTTGCAGGCTGTCCGTAAAGATGCTATTCCCCACCATGATCGGAAATGCTTCCTGGGGGGGGGACGGGACTGTATTGGCTTAGCCTGTGTTGGGGGGAGGAATTGTCCGGTGGCCCCGCTGCTGTTTAACGAGAATTCATGATTGCTCTCTAGGCTGTCTATAGAACTGGCCTTCCCAGGAGGGGGCGCCATTGCACATCCTCATGTCCAGGAGTGACTGAGGCTCAAAAAGCCTTTCAGCATCTTATCATCAAGACTAGAGAGAATGTGGAGGGAAGCACGTGTCATGGACATCAGCACCACCTGTCTGACGTCAGGCTGGGTTATTTGGCCAGCTCCCTGGTGAAGATTGCTGGGGAGTGGGAGGGACGGCTCTGGGAAACAAACAACACAGAATGACCCGTCCCTACCCCTTCCTCGCATTCTGGCTAGAGCAGGGGTAGGCAACCTATGGCACGGGGGCCGAATGCAGCACGTGAGCTGATTTTCAGTGGCACTCACACTGCCTGGGTCCTGGCCAGCGGTCCAGGGGGCTCTGCATTTTAATTTAATTTTAAATGAAGCTTCTTAAACATTTTAAAAACCTTATTTACTTTACATATATTACAGACTTAGAGAAAGAGACCTTCTAAAAAACGTTAAAATGTATGACTGGCACGTGAAACCTTAAATCAGAGTGAATAAACGAAGACTCGGCACAGCCCTTCTGAAAGGTTGCCAATCCCTGGGCTAGAGGTTCCCCACCATCACCCTGTCCCCATCCCCAGTTCGGCTCAGTCTCATTCTGAGCAATAGCCACAACGCATAGCCTGACCCACGCAGATGCGAACCCGGCTAAAGGCACTGCCTGGAGCTGTGACGGCATTTGGATTTCAGAGCCTGAAAGAGACCAGCACTTAGGGCAGGTCCCTGACACAGCCTAGGAGAAAGGAGGGCCTTGAAACAGACTTGGGTGGAGAGCGGCGGCTGCTGACTGGGAACCCAGCTGTGAAGGCAGAGCTGCCTCCAGCAGCAGCGCAGAAGTAAGGGTGTCAATACCATGCCATGCCACCCTCACTTCTGTGCTGCTGCTGATGGCAGCGCTGCCTTCACAGCTGGGCTCCCAGTCAGCAGCTACCGCTCTCCAGCCACTCAGCTCTCTGAAATCTGCACTCCCCTACAGTAGCCAGATTTCAGTGGGGGAGACCAGCTTTCATGGCTGGTGATGTGTTTTTCATGGCCGTGAATTTGCTAGGGCCCTACTCGTGTATGTCTCCACAGAGTAGAGATAAAGGTATTAGGATTTTAGTACTTGAATCCGATGGGACGTCTCAAAGAGCCCTAGCTGTTCCCATTCTAACATACCATGCCACCCTCACTGTGCTGTTATAAATAGGCATGATTACAGAGGGCAGATAATGGGGGGAGGCCTGATGGCTCAGATCTTCAAAGATATTTAGGCACCTAGCTCCCATTGAAACCAAAGTTTCTAAGAAGTGGTTTTTCCCCCCAGCTTCCATGCTGGCTGAGGACATGATCTAACATCCGTGACGGCAGTACATATGCCAGCCTTGCCCTATACATCCAGGACAGATACAGCAATCCTGGAAGCCAGGTCCAGCTGATGATCTAGCAGAACCAAGCAGAAAAGCAGTTAAAACCGTGATGAGTGCAAGTGATGACACTGTTTCTATTGATACAGGGACAACCATGATTGGCTGCAAGAAATAATATAGGCCAGTGTCACTGCTAACCCTGAGTCACTCCATGAATGACCCTCCCTTTGAAATCAATGGGGCTCCTCTCGCTGCAGCACAAGCCCCCATATGTTTCCTTTTTCCTGAGAATTGACTTTTAATGAGTGGAACCTGGACATGATTTTCCTCATCCCAGTAAAGCCAATGGCAGTGTTCCCATCGGCTTCAACAGAAGCAGGATGGGATCCAGATTTATATATGTGCTCAATGTTTACAGTATGTTCTTCCATCTACTTTCTGAACTTCTTCCAACAATAAAACACTTCCTCGCTGAGAATGAAACCAAGATGGTGGAGGGACCAATGCAGACTTCAGCCCCGGGGAAACCCCCCCAGCAAGAACAATAAACCAATCCTCTCACAACCAACTTTAAAACCTTTCTGCTCAATTAAAGGCTCAACGAGATTTAAATCCAAAACTCTAACCCTGATGGAAAATCTCACCACCAGAGAGTCCAGTATTTATGACAACGAAGAGTAGAATAAGGGTATAAAATATGGTACCACTAGTCACAACTAGCAACTGGAAATTTCACAGATAGCAAAGACACACACACCAGGATGGTAAACATCAAAATTCACATAATCTATTGCAGTCAGTGATGCTCTGAAAAAACAGCAGTGATAAAACTATAGTCAGAACGCCTATTATAACTAGCTCTTTTCATCTGTAGACCTCAAAGCACTTTACAAAAGCAGTCAGTACCATCAGCCCCCTTTTACAGATGGGGAAACTGAGGCACAGAGCAGGGACATAACTGGCCCAAGTGTCACCTGGCAGCAAAGCCAGTAACTAGAACTCCAGCTCTCCCAAGTCCCAGTTCAGTGCACTACCCACTTGGCCACACTGCCTCTCAGAATGAGACTATCCTCCTCTCCTGGCCAAGTTTTATAATTAGCCTTACAGCATCTCCACTCCCTTCCCTGTAATGGAGGTGTTGAAACTGGCAGTGATACAGGGCTAGATCCTCAGCTGGGGTAAATCAGTGCAGCTCTTTTGAAGGTAATGGAGGTAGGTCCATGTACACCAGCTGAAGTTCTGGCCCTCAATTTTATAACCGATTTTTCCTGTTTTCTGGCTGCTCCTGGGCTCACTGATCTATGGCAAGTTTCTGAGGCCAACTTCCACCAGATGTGAAAGACACAAAGAGTGGCAGCATCTAACTGGAAAGATGCACCCCCAATACAGTTTGTGGGTATCGGAGGAGAGATGGGAGCTCTTTAATGAAGGCCCTGGGAGCGGGAAGGAGGGGAGAGGAGAGAGGATCCCCAAAGAACTCCGAACAGAACTGTGGTTCAGGTCTTCAGCCAGCATATACTGGCATTGACTTCAATGGAGCTCCAGGCATTGACATCAGCTGAGGATCTGGACCTCTGTTAGGGCTATTTCCAGTTCCTCCTCGCGACCTCTCTTTCTATAACTCTTTTCATGAACTCATCATAGCTACAGAACAGGTACAAGCTGTCACTCCCCTTGCTCGTGAAGATAAAGGTCACAGTGACACCCAGCTGCTGTGTCTTCTGCATGGAAACTGCACATGAAATACAGAAATGACTGATCAATAGAAAGGACGCAAGCCTCCTCACCCCGAGCTCTGCGATACGTGTTTCAGTCTTTGATCATTACCAAGTCGGGAGGTAAAGGTAATATTTTAAAAACGGCTTTTGCAGTTAACACTCGGGTTTCAACAGCAGCAGCAAAGGAGCAAAACCAGTCGAAAGGCACGTCACAAAGGTTTGTATGGCAAGAGTCAGTGAGTAGGAGTTGCCTGCATCTCTCAGAGGGCAGAACCTGGGCTCAAATGTCAATTTCAAAGGTTTCCTGGTATTACACAGATGTGCTGCAAAGCTGCTGCATCTGGAGAAGTGGCCAACGCCCTGCTGGCACTGCTACCAACCTGGAGCTGCACACAGCACTTCGGATCACAGGGGGTTGCTGATGTCAAAGGGCCTGATGTCCTTTGCACTAAAGGCCACTTTTTACACTGCCAGCGTGGGGTAAAGGGGCCTTGGTGGTAACGCACATCAGGGCCAAAGTGTTTTACTCTCACAGGGAGCCAATGTGGACTTCGAGGGAAACGTTCCAAACAATGTGGCTTAGGTCACATGTGCACTGGTGCGTGCACACAAAATCTACCACTGGGAACACATGAGTTCATACACATGCACAGGTAAGTGCACTCACCAGCAGCCGTTTGTGGACACAGTCACCCAGTCTGGCTAGGCAAATGCACAGATTACCGGCTCCATATATGTATCAAAGTGCCATAAAACAGAAACACACACACACACACACACACACACACACAATCTGAAACAAGCAACACCCCAACCAACCCACTCTGCACACAGTGGACGCCATTACATGCACATTCCCCATATGGGGGATCTTGTAGTAAGCCTGGTAATTAACTGTACATAGAGTAAGTGCTACTGCGACCTTCCTGGCATAGATCAGTGCAGCTGTTCACAACAATGGAACTACACCTATTTCCAGCAGCTGAGGATCTCTACCTCTGTATTTAATGGATTTGACTGCACTGTTATGGAGAACGTCTTTCTTCTGTTTGTTTCTGAACTACCACCCCACACTGATCTGAGCTCCCACTGGAGAGTCCAGCCTGGCATGTCTTTAGTTAGGAAAAACTCCCATTGCAGTCGACTGGCTTAGTGCTTGCTGAGCAGGAAGAGATCAGGCCCAGATGAGATACAGAGTCCGGTGTGTAATACTCACACAGCCCCGCATGCATGCAGAAGGGCCAGATGTTTTCTAACAGTCACTGAAGCTACAAACAGCAAATATAAAATGACTTAGGAATATATTTCATGGCTTTTGGCTACCAGCAAGGAGCTAATTGCATTTGCAATGTCTGGGCCCCAATCCTTGGGGCCGGCCAAGTTTTGCTCAGCGTAGGAACTGAGGCAGGGGATCTGCTAGGGGGCCTATGCTGGATCTCTAACATCCAGAGATCCCCCATATCGGGGCAATCCAGAGCTGCCCAGTTAGGGCAGTTTTATGCCCCTTTGCCAGGTCAGAGCAGTGCAAAAGGGCTGTAGTGGGGGCCAGCACGTGGCCCTTGGTTTCCAGCCACCAGTGACACTGGTACCCAGATACTAAGGCATTTGAAATGCCTAAGATGGACAGATGGATATTTCACTGGCTGGGCAGTACAAGCACGGTGGCCAGGCACTGGCACTGCACTTTAGGTCCCTGAGAACTGAGGAGGGCAGGGAACATAAGCCTCACATTGCTCTACAGAAAGCTTCCATGGACTGAATGACCCTGGCGGGCTCTGGAGGAAATTCTCTCCATCCCTCCTTGGCCAAAGCTCAAGAGCTGAAAACTGAGGGCGGGGGGGGGGGGGGGGGGGGGGAGAGAGAGAGAGAGTCAGCACTGAATAGAAATGGAAAGTGAAAGAAGGGAACGAACTACTATGAAAAATATGTCACTGATAGTTAAACAATCAGTCAGATCAGAGGCCTAGCGCTTGGCTATCATTAAGTCTGGGAAAGGGCAGTCCTGGGAATTCTTGGCCATCGGGCTTCAGTTCATTACCAAGAATCTAGAAAGTGGGAAACTAGGAGTATATGTGGAACCCTGGCAGGACTATCAGACATGGGCGTGATGAACACATAGAGCAAACTGTGATAGCAGAAATGAGCTCAAGAGATGCCAAGCTTTGCTTCCGGAGAGAGAAAAGGAATGGAAAGGCTTGAGACCGGAGCAGTACATGAAATGTTAACATGGCTGCCACGTTGGGCCAGTTGGTCTTTTTCTGCTTCAGAAATTTCCGATTTCTTCTCCCCAGTGTATTGATGACTCTGGAGGTTACGTGTCCCAGTGTGCACGAGTGCCTAACTTGCATGCACAATGACTGCTGCTGCATGTGCAGTCATGGAAACTGTGTGCACAAGTAGCCAATCAGGTGAATTTGCACATGCAGATACCCAGTGTGTGCACACAACTGCGGTAAGAGTGCATGCAAATTAGACATGCAGGTGCACACACCTAACACATTTGAAACTCTGCACTGAATCTTGCGCTCACATTCATTTTACTGATGTGCATTTTCCTAGGCTTTGTCCCAGGCAGTCTCCTTTGCTCTGCAGCTGTTTGTGCTGTGAAAACAGAAAGGATGAAGGGCAATGAAAAGCTATTTTTAAGGCAAGTCTCAACACTGTTCGCACTGCTGAGAAGAACAGAGCTGCAGCTGCTTAGGCATTCTGCAAGTTGGAGTGAGGCCTGGGAAATGATTCCTAAGCTGCATTCCTCTTGGGAAGCAGGAATTATAAGGGAAGAGAATCAAGTACTTCAACAATCTCTGTTTACTGTACACCTTCCCCACAGGTGGGCTGAAGACACACCACTGATCTGTAGCCTTTCCATTCTCTACAGCCACAGCCTTCCCACACCTGGGACAGGAAATATTTGGGACTTTCTTTTCCTTTCTCATGACTAGTGGTGAAACTGCAGCGTAATAAAGAGAAGGGCAAATGAAAGTGTCCCGTCTTGGGAAGACAGATTAATAAGATTTTTTTAAAAGGATGGGCAGATGGTGCCTCAAGTGGTTGGATCAGGAAGCCTGAATGTAACCCATGAGATTTTTGGATAGAGATGATGGAATTCAAAGGCCACCAACTGTATCTACGCAGCTGTGACCAGGAATGAAATGAACTAGAGGCTGTCTTGCTATTCTTCCATACACAGGGTAACCCCATAATTCCCCTCTAGTTGGTCCTAGATATGAACTAACACACAAATCAGTATCATCAGCATTGGCAGGATGTTTAACATTGCTGAGTGCTCGGAACTGGGTTCACACCACAGAAACCCACAGAGTCCTTCAGACCCTATTCTTTGGGAATGCCCTTTCGCACACGTCCCACTTGCTTGCATCCAGCCTGTAAGGCTCATGAGGAAGGCAATGCTCATGTGTGCACCATGATTTGGACTTCAGATAAAACCCTCTTTGCGCAGCTCGAATGTAAGTGCTTCAGGGCGGGGTCCTATGTGCTTTGCACACAACAAGTGCAATGGGGCTCCAATCAGGGCAAGGGCTGTGCCTTCCTATACGTCTGGTGCAGAGGGGCCCTGATCCTGACTGGGCTCCTGATCCAGATGGAGGCATCTGGCGGCTACTGTAAAACAAATACTATTTAATGGCAGCATGGAAACTATGTCTGCGGGACTAAGTCCTCGCCCCAGTGTGTGGATACAAACTGACCCATGCACTCTGCTGTGCTGCATAACTGATGGTTTTTCTAGTACCGATCAACAGGCTGCTTCTCAGAGGGGCTGGGCAGCTGCAGGTCCCGGTAACTGCCATGCGATCAGCACCCCTGAAAAGCAGGCCGCTGGTGGGGTGGATTTGTGGAAAAGGTGAATAGGCAAGACGCTCTCCCAACCAGGATCCTGAATGCGCTGTATTCAGGTCTGTTATTGCCTGGCTCGCACACAGGTGAGCAGCAGGAGGATGGGGGGGGGGGGGAGCTTTTCTCGCCCTCAGCTGTGTGGTCTGCAGGAGTTGCACACAGAACTGCAGGCCTTGAGCTCAGGGGAGGGACATAAAAACGGTACCTACCTTTCATGACTGTTATTCTTTGAGACATGTTGCTCGTGTCCATTCCATTCTCGGGGTGTGTGCGCTCATGTGCACTGTTGTCGGAATTTTTTGCCGTAGTGATATCCGTAGGGCGAGCTGTGGTGCCCTCTGGAGGGCCGCGCTCATGTGCCAGTATATAAGGCACTGCTGGCCCTACGACTTTTCAGTTCCTTCTTCCTAGCAACTCCGACAGAGGGGCAGGAGAGCAGGTATTAGAATGGACAGGAGCAATACATCTCGAAGAACACCAGTTACGAAAGGTAGGTAACCGTTTCTTCTTCGTCAAGTGCTTGCCCATGTCGATTCCATTCTAGGTGACTCACAAGTCGTATCCATGGAGGCTCGGAGTTCACAGTCGTGCGGCTTGCAATACTGCTCTGCCAAAGCCAGCATCGACCCGGGCTTGCTGGGTCAGTGCATAATGGGATGTGAACGTGTGGATGGGCGACCAGGTAGCAGCCCTGCAGATATCTTGAATCGGCATCTGGGCCAGGAAGGCTGCCAACGAGGCTTGCACCCTGGTTGAACGGGCAGCTACAATCACTGACGGTGGCACTTTCGCCTGTTCATAGCAAAACCTGATGCAGATGGTGATCCAAGATGAGATTCTTGGAATGGACACAGGAAGGCCTTTCATCCTGTCTGCCACCACGACGAAAAGCCGTGTCAATTTACATAGTGGCTTAGTCTGTTTTATGGAGAAAGCCAGCGCCCTCCTGACGTCCAGCGAGTGTAATCTCACTTCTCATCTGACTTATCAGGTTTCGGGAAGAAGACTGGTAGGTATATGTCCTGGTTGGTATGAAACTACTGTAAAAACTATAGACCAAGTAGGTACCAGGAAAAACCACTGTCCACTTGCGAGGCAGGAAGGCGGCACTCTGACCCACCGCCCTGGCAGCAAGAGGGAACGGAGAGCAGCGCCTCATACACCAGCACGTGAGCACGGCACTCCAGAGGCTGGCCCTATGGATACTGCTAAGGCAAAAAATGCTGACAACTGTGCACCTGGGTGTGCACACACCTAGAATGGAATCCACATGAGCAAGCACTCGAAGCAGGAGGACTGGTCTCACCTTTTACCCCTCAGGGTGCCCCAAAGGGCCAGCCAGGACTCCATCCCAAACTGGTCAGCTGCATGGGGTAGAGAGAGCTGTGTAGTACTGATAAACATCACCTCCAACAGGTCCATTCTGCCTCCGGATGTTCCCCTGCTCTGCCCCTCCTGAGATGCTATCAACTCCTGTCTGATTCAAGCCATCTCTGTGCATGTTTGAACTCTCAAATCCCGGACCCTGTGCTAACCCCTTGGGGAGGCAACTGGTGCTCCATGGGGAGCTGAACTGGAGAAGCACAGAGCCCAGGGAAGCAGCTCAACCACTTCAGGTAAGGAAGAAGCTCCACTATCAACACAGACTCATGTCACTTTTCAAGCCCCCAGCCACAGAGGACAAGACCATCAAATGCCCATGATCTAGCACACAAGCACACAGCTGTCCTCCAGCAGCATGAACCTGGCCCACTGCTGTTCACACACCAACCAGCATCAGACACCGTGCCACCAGCAGGACTGAACCACAAACTGGTTGCCACTGAGTGGAATCCATCCCTTTTGGGACTTGAACCGAGGAACACGACGACATCTAAAAGCAGCAGCAGCTGCTCTACCATTTGAGCTTAAGGAGAACCCCTGCATCAGCTGTCACTGAGAATAGTGCTGAGATACGTTTTCAGGCTTTAACTGGGTGACACTCACACAGCTGGGGTGGATGCATGTCAGCAGATACTGTGCAATCAGAAATGGACCAGAAGCCAAAACTTGGATCCAAACAGCCCCCAAACTTTTGGAAAGTTCCCAATGGGAACCCAGCTCTAAATTCTCCTCTCTAACAGACCAAATGGAACTCACAGATCCAAGAACTCCCAGATACAGGAGTCTTGGAGACCTGGCTTCAGATGCAGATTCTGTGGCTCAGGCCCATTTCAGACACACCTATGTAATAGATATAAACAACTGCAATGCCCCCTGTCTGATCACAACCCATTCCACACTCGAGAAAGGCCTCAGGAGAGAATGTACTGGACCATATGAGAGGAGCTCCCCAATCAGTGGCTCTCCAGAAGATCCCATTTTGAACTGCGCAGAACTGGGCGAGACCCCCGAAGCGGTGCTGGCATGTCCCCTCGTGTTGAGAGTATCTGACAAAGCTGCTTTTGTTTGTAAATCTGGGACGTCACAAAACCGAAGTGTCCTCCTGCAATTCCGTTAATGAAAAACGTGCGATGGTCACTGAAAATAAAGGTCAAGGTGTTTCCAGTGCTAAGGAGCCAGTCCTGCCTCCTCTTCCGGGGCCAAAGGGAAGCCCAGCCGCTGGAACCCCACGCATGCTGCACAGCCCAGATTGATGCACAGCCCAGACCTGCACAGCCCAGGTCTCCTTGGAGAGCAGGACACTGTGGATTTAGAGCCAGGAGCCATTAGCCTTGAGTAGCTGCTCTGGTACCATGAGAAGACGACTCCTCCTTGCAGAGTCCCCAGTGCCTGGCCCATTTACTTGGGATGAGGGGAAGATTTTGGGCCTAGGGGCTCAGTTCTTTAAAGGAGGTAGCTGTGGGTGCCCCAGCAGAAGCATGTGCACTGAAGCGTACACAAGACACACGGTTGTGCTGTGTGACAGCCAATGTGCACAACCAGACCTGCAGAATTTGAGGGTGCAGCAAGTATGCTTTGGGACCCACGTTTTTCAAGGCTTGGGCCTACACAATACCAATTGTGTTTAAGTGTAATCCTGCTATTTGTACTGTACATGCCACGATGCATTCTCCTTGCTTCTTTCCACAGCCTTTCCTCTATTCCTTTCAGCCACGCTTTCTGCTGTGTCAGGATCCTTATCTGAACATCTAAACATCTTCCAGCTGGTGTTTAATCTGTAACTATTCAAACAGTTCTCACTGAGATTATGAAAAGCAGGCGCCTGAAATCAAGCCTCTAATGTCCAGATTTAGGCTCCGAGATAAAGTGACCCAATTTCTCAAAAGTGCTGAGCATCCAGCAGCGTTCACTGACGTCAACAGGAGCTGGGTGCTCAGCATGGCTGAGAAATCAGGTCACTTTATTTAGGAGCCTATATACAGATTTAGGAGCATAACTGGATGTGCTTTTTTTGAAAATCCGAGGCCCCATTACTTCTCACATCCGCTCTCATGCTGCGTTCCATTCCTGCGAGAGAACAGCAGAATGCTACTGCTGCTCTAGGACCTTTTAGCAAGTGGCAATATTAGCACGGAACAATGGCAGGATAGCACCTCCCTGGAGCATCGGCGGGATACAGCTTAACAGCGTTCCACCACCCTGGGAAAAATAACCCTCAATGCAATGGCTTTCTGGTAATTACTGCTTTGATGACTCCATTTGAAACAGGCAGCCCTACTATTGAGCTCTGTCTGGCTAGAATATCACCAAAACGACTGCAAAATTTCAACTGGTCTTCTTTTTCCTACTTTTTTTGCAATGTACTGGAAAGTTGCGAGGAAAGTTAGCTCCAGTTTATCCTGTAGCAAAGGCTAGGAAATCGTCGGCCTTCTGGCTACTAAGAAGCATCCTCTTCCCCTGGGGGATAAGATCTGTACCTTGTGCTACTGACAACAAGATAAACAACAGAACCGATGATGCCCAAAAGGCAGACAGGGCCAGATGTGCCGGCTAATTAAATTTGTTCACTAATTGCTTTAAAATGCGGCCCAGCAGTGTTCTGTAAACAATGGCCAAATGCAAGGGAGAGATTTTATCCCGAGCAAACTGTAGGCCACAATTTTCAGGGGCAAGTAGTGGAGGCTTTAGCCACACGTTTTAATTCAGCTGTCAAGATATATGCTGGGCACTTAAGCAAGGATTCCCCAGAGGAGTTGACCTGACATCAGGAGTAGACAGCTCTATCTCTGAGGCAGTAATAATGTGTCACTGGAGAAGGTGGTTAATTATTACTGAATGGCTCTTCAGAGCATGAAAAAATACTAAGAATCGAGAGGATGGAGGACAGGCTGTGAAATGCAGTGAAGCAAAGTGAAGGTCAAGGTTTTAATTGACTAAATGAGCAGAATTTCTTCCCCCGAACGTAATCTTCCAACCCCCCCAATTTGGAACAAATGAGGGAAAAGCTCCTTGGGTTTTGTTCCACTGGCAAGTGAAAAACATGTTACAAAAATGCTCTGGTAAGCCTCCTTGTGATATGAACTGCAGTGAGCCCCATGTATTTATCAAGGAGTGAGGTAGCCTGGTTTTTGTCTAGAAGCCGATGGACTTTGGTCTGGGGAAGTTTCGCCTCCAGCCCAGAGCAAGGTGTTCTGAGAATTTCTGCTCAGAGAAATACTAACACAAAACAAGTGTGGTTGTTTAAAAGGGACTCTCAGTAATGACAAATTGGGAAGATGAACTGAGGTCAGTATGAGTTTCAGGGGATCAGAGGCTGCTCTCCTGGGCTGCGGCATGTTCCTCCCAAAGGGAGGGAGTAAGAACGAGTCAAGAGAGGAGTGCATCCATCAAGCCACGGAGGTGTGACTATAAAGCATGACCTGTGATTGTCACTTGGTGTCAATGTAGTGCATCAAATTCAGGCTGGAGAGATCTCATTGGCCTAGTGAAGAGAACTGGGTGACTAATTCATAGAGCACTTGGATGACTTTTGCCTCTTTCTCTGTCTGTGATCATCCTGCAATGTTCTCAAATGGATTCGTTATCGGAAGTTCTTCACCCTCTTGGGTCTTTGTGAGTCTTCAGTATTCAAGAGTGGAGCTGATTTGATTGGACAGATAGGTCACGTGGTTTGTTTCTGACCCCTGACTGAATGAGCCTCACTCTTAGAATCAGCTTTCCGGGGTGAAGGCTCATGATCACGAATTTGAAAGTCTCTTTCTGCCAATCCTCCACAGCGTTTGCTCCTGTAGTGAACACTCCTGCCAGAGAAAGCGAGCACAGAAAGGGGGAATTCAAAGAAATGTCCATGCATATTTTCTGCAGCAGTCACCCAGCTCTGTTGCTAACAGGCTATTTGTACCAATAGCTAGTATCAATTTGATACAGTATTTTATATTGATGTACATTTTTTTAAAAAGTCTGGAAAAGTTCTCCCAAAATCCAGAGGGTTTTTCTCCCCTTCAATCTGGCAATGGAGCTCAGATAATTTTGCAACTGCCCAGCCTTCAGTTAAAAAAATAAAACAAATGCCCCCCCCCACATAAAAAAACTCTTCCTTGGGACTGGTTTCATTCAGCCTGATCTCCAGAGGTGCTGAGAACCTGCTACGCCAGTGTATTTTCGTTGGAGTCACAAGTGCGCTGCACCTCTGACAGTCATGATCTTTTTCTCATGCCCCGCAGGCATGTTTCTTGCCTCGTTGAGCATTCTTTGCTGCTTGTGAATGACAATAGCCCAAACAGACAAACTCCTTGTGCTACGGCGAACGCACCGCCACATTCGGTCACCACACCTCCCTACCCTGACGGTGGAGAAGAAACCATGCCCAACACACTGGTCAGGCCATGAAACCAACAGACCATGGGTTAAATGCTTGGAACCACAACATCTTTTGAAATCGACAGGTGGGCTTCTGAGCTACAGCTCCCCGTTGGGAATCCAGCACGAGCATCATTCAGAGAAACAAAGTGGACTAACTGTGGCTCTTCCAGGGGGGTGCCATGGGGCACCAGGTTGCCTTACAAACCCCAAATCTTTCCTAAGGGTGCTATGCTTTGGATCCTGGCTATAACCATCTTCTGCATCTGGCTTCGGGACTGGCATCTTCTAAGCCTCACCAGCCACTGCAACAGGTAGGCAAAACCTATTCACTGGAGACACCTCTTCAACCCTGCCCCTAGGTCATCACAATTAACAAGCCACAGGCTGTTGCACCATTTGTGGGCGTGCTACAGATGGTGTCTAAAAGATCATTTCCCTCCCTCTCCTGCCCCACCCAAAAAGAAACCAATCATGTTCCTGTGCTGGCACTGCAATCCAACAAGCAATCCCAAATAAAAAGCCTTTACGCCCCGCCTCTATTGCACTTTCCTCTCGCTCAAGCATCACCAGTTCAGCACACAGAATTTGAAGGAAGCGGTGAGCGGGGGAGTCCCCACTTTGCAGGGGTTTGGCTGCGTTACGTGACAGGTCAGCAGAAGAGTTGTGCAGCCCGTGTGTACACACAAGTGCACACGCGTGTGTGTGGAGTGGAGTCGAGGGGTACGGGCTTGTGCACGGGGGTGACGGATGGAGGATCACAGTCTTTTCTTTTTTTCCAGTGTGAAACAAGGTCCATGATTTTAAAGTGGTTTTTTGTTGTTTTTTTTTTAAAAAAAACAAACAAACAAATGGATGAGCAGGGGGCGGGGGAGAGAAAACCGTGAGGGGCCCCACCCCATTACCCTGGGCTGTAAACTAATGCTCGGAGAGTCTCTGAACCCCTTATTTCTCAGGCATCTTACTGGCTCCCCCTTTCCTGTGGGTGGGCAGCTTGGTGCCTCTCTCTCTCCCTTCGGGGCTGCAGTTGGATCCTTCCCAGGGCTCCGGGACTTTCTTATGATTAGTCTTTGCTGCCGAGCTCTCCTTGCCTGTCGGAGACGTTTCCGGAGGCCTTTCCTTGGGTTTCCTGCCCCTTTTCTTCCCACTTGTGCTTTTCTTTTTCTCCTCCTGGCTGGAGGAAATCTGGTCCCTGTTCTTTTTCTTCTGGGCAGCCTCTGAAGAGGTTCGGAACCAGTTCTGTGTCCAAAGGGAAAAAGAACAGGAGTAGGGGTTAGTCACCCTCCCAGGTCAGGGAGCACTGTCCCAGCCACTCC
This sequence comes from Gopherus flavomarginatus, assembly GCF_025201925.1. Taxonomy (NCBI): domain Eukaryota; kingdom Metazoa; phylum Chordata; order Testudines; family Testudinidae; genus Gopherus; species Gopherus flavomarginatus. Next base: position 48,643,655 of record NC_066627.1, on the reverse strand, counting down.
ATTTACACCTCCCCACCGTCCTTCTTATAAAACCCCCCTATTTTCCCTCCTGGCCTCACTCTCACCAGGGAAAACTCCTGTATTCTGAACACATCCCCCCAGATTTCCCTCTCTGACCTCTGAAATCCCCCTTATTCCATCCTCCTGCCCCTGTTCCCCCAGTTTTAACTTGTCAATGGGTCCTGTACAATGATGCAGCACATCTCCAGCCACAGTCTGAATGCATCTCTTAGCATCTGTCCACAGAGACACTGACATGTAATGATGGAAGCAGGGGGAAGGGAAGCAGGAAAGAGGGGACTCTTTGGGGAAGCTTAAGTTTTGCAAATGCCACAAATTAGTTTTGGATGCTCCTGACTCCCAGCCTGGTGCCTACCCACTAGACCACACTGCCTCTCATAATGGGGCCCTGAGCTGCAAACCTTTTCCTCCTATAGTTTACACCATTTTTCTGTCTAGAGGGGAAACAAATCTGTGCTGTGTATTAAGGACAGAAGGAACGGTGCACTCTGTATGTGCTATTCAGGTGCGGATTGTATCTCTCTTCACATGAAAATTTCTCTCTCCTCTTCTCCCCCTTCACCCCCTCCTCCCAGTTTCTCTCTATTTTTCCTCACCTCCCAGGCTCCGCTCCACTTTCCCCTCTATGTTTTCAGTTCCCTTTCTCTGAGTCTCCACTCTGCTCCGCTCCACTTTCCCCTCTCTTCCCTTTCTCTGAGTCTCCCATAAGCAGAATGGGAACCTAACAACCTTCAAATCAGAGTCAAGCTTTTCAGCCTGGGGGTTGGTTGGAAACTGGGCTGAATGAGCTTGCCACTGCCCACCCTGAACACAAAGTGTGTAAAGTAAGGCCATAGGAGAGCCGTGCCTCCGGACGCGCCAGAGACTAGACTGGGTGCTCTGGGGCCTCAGATGAAGGTCCAACAGGTGGAACAAGGAGGGAGGGCCAGAAAAGCAAAGAGGTGTAAGCTCACCCCCCACCCCTCCCGCCTCTGCCTAAACCAGGGGTGGGGAAAAAAAATCAGGGTGTGAAATTGTATGGAGGGCCGGGTAGGGAAGGCTGTGCCTCCCCAAACAGCCTGCCCCCCCATCCGCCCCCTCCCACTTCCCGCCCCTGACTGCCCCCCTCAAAACCCCCAACCCATCCAACGCCCCCCTGCTCCTTGTCCCCTGACCACCCCCTCCTGGGACCCTCGTCCCTAACCGCCTCCCGGGACCCCAGCCCCATCTAACCCCTCCCACTCCCTGTCCCCAGACTGCCCCCCCAGAACCTCCACCCTATCCAACTGCCCCTGCTCCCTGTTCCCTGACTGCCCCCACCCCAGAACCTCCACCCTATGCAACCGCCCCCTGCTCCCTGTCCCGACTGCCCCCCCAGAACCTCCACCCCATCCAACCGCCCCCTGCTCCCTGTGCCCTGACTGCCCCCCACCAGAACCTCCACCTTATCCAACCGCCCCCCGCTCCCTGTGCCCTGACTGCCCCCCACCAGAACCTCCACCCCATCCAACTGCCCCCCGCTCCCTGTGCCCTGACTGCCCCCCCAGAACCTCCACCCTATCCAACCGCCCCCTGCTCCCTGTGCCCTGACTGCCCCCCACCAGAACCTCCACCCTATCCAACCGCCCCCTGCTCCCTGTGCCCTGACTGCCCCTGGGAACCTCCTGCCCCTTATCCAACCCCCCGCCCCCTTACCACATTGCTCAGAGCAGTTGAAGCTCGCAGCCCTGCCGTAGCCAGCCCCGCCGCCCATGCTGCCCGGCAGGAGCGGTGGGCCAGAGCGCTGGTGGTGTGGTGAGGTGAGGCTGTTGGGGAGGCGACGGGGGCTGGCCTCCCCAGCTGGGAGCTCAGTGGCCGGGCAGGACGGTCCCGCGGGCCGGACGTGGCCCACTTCTGGCCTAAACACTGCTAGCTCCAATGGGAGCTTCTAGTGGACACAGATGAACCTTAGCAGGAAACAGCCTCAACCATGCCCCGGAGCCCCATTGCACCCTGCCCACTTCCTTACCTCTGAGTGAGTCTTGAGGATATGGTATTTGACTCCACTTTCTGAGCTAAACTCCTTCTGGCAGAGAAGGCACTGGTACTTCCCAACAGAGTGGTCTCCCTGAAAGGCAGAGAACATGCTCCTGTATTCCAAAGCAGGTTCAAATGTGTGCTGCACGAGAGAATACAGCCTCCCTCTCTCTTCACTATCCAGAAGCCCCTTGGAAATCTCTAGGGATTGTCTGCAGAAAATGGCCTGCTGCTTGGGCCCATGATGATGGGTCCAGGGCCACTTGAAGGCCACAAATGCCCCCTCAACATCCAGAGCTCAAAGACTTTGTCTTCAAGGTAAATGATTAGATGTATTCCTAAAATCCTGCATCCATGGTTATGTGGACACGCCAGCGCCCCTGAAGTTGCAGGCCAGGAATTTACCATGTAATCCGGTCCCTTATCTGTTACAGTGAGGGGGCTCCTTCTCCTCAGAAGGATCCAAAAGGAAGAGAAGCTTCCTTTGATACAAATGGAGGACAAATTTTGGGCGTGTGTGAAGATGCATGCACATTCGCATATCTGACTTGTGTGGGCAATTACTGCAACCATGGTAAAGCTGCAAACATTAATATGCTCAATTAGACACCTGTGCATGCAATTACCCACACAATATGTGCAAAGCAGGTGCACAGATGAACACATGTACCTGAAAACCTGGGCCTACTCCCTAGAACACCCATGAAAAACATCAGGGAACATGATGCGCAGGACTTATTCCCTGGGGAAGCAAAGGAGTGTGAGGATCTTCCACACACAGAGAGGCATGTTTTCCTCCACAATGGCATGGATTTTAATTGCCTGAAAGCCAGGAAACTCAAAGCTGCCGTTCCCATGGAAACTGTAATTGTACCTGTGTATCAACACATAAAAGTAACCCCTCCTACAATAATACAAAACACCACATGTGCACCCCAAGGGGAATGAATGATGGTTTCTGTGGGAGTGAAAATGGGAATTTCCTGGTGTTTGTGCATTTAAAATCTTGACTGTAATATTACATTAACAGACTCTTTTTTTTCCATTTAATATCGCTAGCTACACGATTTCTTTACTGTCAGCAAATTCAGTGATCGTTAAGAACACCTACTGGGAGTGAAACTTCTAATTTATGATCAATGGGTCTTTCCTAATTTTGCCTTTATACTCTTGAACAGGCCATTAAATTGCTGGATTTTCATTATTAGAGTCCTTGTGAAAATGAATGATTTTTCGACTCTGCCTCGGTCCACTGGCACAGAGGGGATAATGCATTCTTTATTGACCAGGGAATTACATATTAGGCCCTCTGGGCGATGTATGGGCTCTGTGGGAATTTCTTCATAATTGGGTTCATGTTGTAAATTTTATGGCAGGCAGGTCTTTCATTTTCTAGCTGTGTCTGCATACAGGCAGGCCAGGCCAGCCCAGACTCCCACTTCACACACAATCCAGAAATGATCAGGCAAAAATCACAGATCATTGATCCATACTGACCCCAGTGCAATGATTCTGCGTCAGTTTGACCCTTCTTAATGATAGATAAATATATTCTAAACACTCCACTGGGATTTCATGAAAAATATAATTCAGTCCAGTTCCTTAGGTCTCCTAAGAATTACTGGACGGTGTCTGCCAGACACCCCAACTACCCACCCCACTGATTAGAAGAGAGGATTATTGTAGGTTTAAATCCTGCCGTCTTTTTTCCAGCAAAACTTCCTCTGAAGTCAATGCTAGAGTAAGAGCTGAGGCCCTGTTCCTCACACTAGTGTTAACTTGTGTGTTATGAGTTCTACAGCAGCCATGGGGCATAGTATCCTCCAACAAGGTTCCTCCACTGTATCCTCCAACTAACCTCCAAAGCTGTCCGATGGCCACTAGTCTGTGCGTGGGAGCCACACGTTCCCTATCCTGCCTGTCCCACATTGGGCTCCCAAACTACATCTCCACACAGTGGTAGAGGACACCTGCAGACTGCTTGCATGGGAATTCCCCATGCTCTCCCCATGTCACGGGACTGCACTGAGTCTATGTCCTTCCTTGCACAAGTTGGAGAGCAGGGGTCGCTCCTGAGTCAGGACGACATGATTTGATCTGTTCTCTGGATGCTAGAGGCAAGCCCTGTAGATTGCTGCTAGCACGGATTATATCAGGGATCGGCAACCTTTGGCACATGGCTCACCAGGGTTTGTTTACCTGCCGCATCCACAGGTTCGGCCGATTGCGGCTCCCACTGGCCGTGGTTCGCCGCTCCAGGCCAATGGGAGCTGCAGAAGCAGTGCGGGCCGAGGGATGTGCTGGCAGCCGCTTCCTGGAGCCCCCATTGTTCTGGAGCAGTGAACTGCGGCCAGTGGGAGTCACGATCAGCCGAACCTGCGGATGCGGCAGGTAAACAAACCAGCCCGGCCCGCCAGGGTGCTTATCTTGGCGAGCCACCTGCCAAAGGTTGCCGATCCCTGGTCTACATGTTGCAAAATAAGGTACATGAATTTGTGCATTTAGAAAATACATGGGCGGTTGTTCGGCTGATTTGTGAGTGTAGTTACCACAGCTGTGCACTCAAGTGACCAGTTAGGGATGTAAGGGATCATTTGTGCATTTGTTCCCTGTGCGCTGCCATGGTAATTCCATCTACAATTAAGGGTGCAGCTGCCTGCATATTTTTTGCAAATGCAGGCCTGCATGGTCTGGAGTCTCTTGGCTTTGCTGTGAAGGGGCCTCTTGTTCCGGCAAGCAGGATAATTTTGCAATCCATCCAAACAACAGGTACAATCTCCTCTATTTTGTGAAAACTCTGCTTTTTGTGCAGGATTTCTGCATATGATTTTCTAAATTCTCTCATTATTGTTCTAGTTAAAGGTAGCGGGGACAGGGCTGTGAACATTTTCAATAATAATCTGCAGGTAGGGTGACCAGACAGCAAATGTGAAAAATTGGGACAGCGGGTAATAGGAGCCTATATAAGACCCCAAAATTGGGACTGTCCCTATAAAATCAGGATGTCTGGTCACCCTATCAGCAGGTATGAATTTGGCCCATAGGAACTGAAGAGTTGCCTTCTGGAATCTACTACATTCCATGTGATTTAGAGCTGAAAGGATTTCAGGAGATAAAAGTTTGCCAAGTTCTTTCTGGTTCCAATTCAATGGGTCTGCAGTGACTCGCCTTCTCTTGCGGTGGGCCAATGTTCCTGGAGTTAATTTAAACTGGAAGCACTACTGCTGTATCTCTCAGGTGTAACAGCCCTCACGCTCCATTACAGTGGAGGTCTTGTACTTACCTAGATAGATAATGTGACTATGTGGCCATTTCCCTGCCCTTGGTTGGACTCTTTATGTGACACATGGTATTTCTATAGGCTGGGATTTCTGAAGTGGATGAGTGGAGTTAGGTGCCCAAGTCAATAGACGTTACGTGTCTAATTCCCTTAGCACCTTCCTCTTTGGCACTGAACGACGGGTTATTTTGTATTTACTGTACTGTGTGTTAAGCATCAGAACCCAGCTAGACGGTTAGGATGAGAATCACTCTGTCTAAGGAGGAGCCTAAGCAAGGATGCCAGAGGCACTTAAGCCCTGTGCTTGACAAGCTAGACAGCATGTTAAGACGTGTCTCTCTACTCCTTGCTGACCACGAGGGTGGGGTCCATACCTGCCTGAATAAGGGGGCATGGTGGACAGCCCTGAGAGTATGCTATATTAGGCTCGATACACAGCAGATACACAGCAGGGTTTCCCATCTCCATAGGTGTGTGGCAGGGCTGTGTTCTGTCACCACAGCTGTCCGGCATTGCCACTGTCTGATGGATAAACTTGCGACGGCAGCTGTCACTGAACTGAATCCTGTTCTGCTTTGAGATCTTCAATATGCCAATGACATTGTCCTGTTGGCTCAGTTTGGTGAATCGCTGCAGCTGAGGGTCGGTCTAATTGGGCATGAAACAACACACGCTGGTCTGGTGATTAAGCCAGAGAAGTGCCAGGCCACTCCCATCAAGCAGCATCCAGCTCCAGACTGCAACCCGCTCAGTATTAACCTGTGCGGATGGTGTATCGAGCTGGTGGCAGCTGTCAAACACTTGAGCAGCCTCAAAGGTGGTGCTGGAAGATGCTCAGAAGATGCGTCTGTGCTTCCAGCACCAGCTGCTGCCGGGTTTCAGGTCCTTTGGCAGCCTCTGCGGGGGCATTGTGACATCCCGTTTGCCACCCAGCCGCTGCTCTACAGAACACAGCGACACCAGGTCAGGTGCAGCAAAGTGAAACGTGGGTGCGGAGGGAAGCTTAAGAACACCAGATTGATGTTTTCAGTTCTCGTCCACTTTGTCAGCTGCTTCATATCAAGTGGCAGGGCAAGATCAGAAAGGTGAACCCAGCAACTGCCTCCATCAGCACTGGCTTGGTTTTGGCAGCTCGCCTGGTATGGGCGTATTATTAACATGGAAAACCAACCCATTCCAAGGCGTGCGCACCAAGGGATGCTGCTACGCGGCCAGTGATCACATGGGCGTCCAAAGTTTTGAGGGTATGACAAGATTGCTAGTGATGGACACAAACTGAATATACAACCCGACCACCTTAAGTCCCTTGCCAGAGATTGAGCTGGGTGGTGCTCAATCTCGAAGGAGGCCATGCCCCTTTGGGACGTGCCATGATGATGATGATGATGTAGTATCCAGCTCACAGATGGCAGGTGACAATACAGGAATTTGTATTCCCTCTGCACTGATCCTGTACAAGGACCGTGGGCCCGTCTGGGGTTCAGGGAGTGCCTGGTTTCCAGCTGGACCACTGCACAGGATGACTTTCACCCAGCCGGCTCTACCTGGCAACTAAGGCCCCTGATTTCAGTCAGCATGAGGCAGGTACGCCTCTCCTCACCCCTAGAGGTGGCTTGAGGGCCTTGGAAAGTTTCCATTTGCACAGCTTGCGTGGGAGCTGAGCAGAGTGTTTGGGTTCCCAGTGGCATCAACCTTTCCCAAGGACCCAATGCAATGAATAGTTTTTAAAAAACCCTCTGACATACTTTCTATCTGTGGCATATGGCCCATTTCCCCCTAATGAGTGGGAGGAGAATGAGAGAGAAGACCGCCCACCCTGAACAGTGATGGCAGCAAAATGGCAGAAAGTCTAGACCCATTTTCAGACAAACTTACCTTGTTGCAGTTAGTCAGGTGGGCTTTCAGGCCAGAAACGCTGGAGTAGATGGCTTCACAGCTCTGCAGAAAGAAACAAAGAGGCAGAGAGGTCTAGCAACTTGCTTCCTGTCTTTCTATATTTCATGGACTGCAGCCCACCGTACCCAGGAGGCTGTCTTTGATTGCCAGCCCTGGATAATCAGCATGAGGTTAATTTTCTGTGATGCACAGGGATCGAGCCACACGTTTCCTATTAGTGCTAATGGGAGTCATGTGGGTTCGTTCCTCTGCACCAGGGCTGAAAAACGTATCCCTAAATGTCTCTGTGAAAAATGTACCTTTTTGAGCGGTTAGGAGGCCCTGCTGAGCTCCCAGAGTTCTTAAAGCCTCAGCAGAAGATCCAGGCAGAGAGGCTAATTACCCAGGCAATAGCATAATCAGTTTCTTAGCAGCGTCTTTTCAAAGTGCATATATATGACATTAATTAGCTAACATGTCTCACCCTGCTAACATCCTGGTTTTAAAATTAGCAAGGCTTCATTTCAGATTATAAATCAATGGCCCAGTGAGATGGGTGCAGTTCACATTCAGAGGAAAGACAGGCAAAGCCTGAGTTTCAGAAGCGGTTAGATGCAGAAGTGCACACCCAAAATGCACGCACCTAATCCACAGGGGAAATTACTGCGGCTGTGCATGCACAATTGGGTATTTTTGCATGCAAACAGCTAATCTTTGCTCTTTGCACACTCAGTTACTTGAGTTGCACAATCAGTTAGTATAGTCACATCTATCTAATAGAGTAAAAATCAAGACTCTGACTTGCTTTAATATGGGACAGTCCAGGGAAATGTGGGTCCTATACAAAAAGAGACTCCCTGGATCAAAACCTGCAAGTCTTAATTTAGGCAAAACTCCCCATGACTTCAAAAAGCAGCTCCCATAAACCAGAGCCGGCAGTCTTCAGGAAGGTCCCTCTGCGCCGCTGTTATTGCTCAACAAACAGAGCTCTCCCCTTAGAACAATGAGCCCCGGATTCCCCGTTCCACTCTCTACCCTTTTGCTGGTAATTATGTCCATCGGTATTATAATGAGTACCCCAGGAGTGCACAGTGATTGGACATGCTTCAAACAGTCATATGAATGGGCCAAATCCTGAAGTTTTTACTCAGGCCATGCTTCATTAACTTCCCTGGGAGTGTTACCTACGTACAGACTGAATAAAAACCTGAGCAAGCATCTCACTGTTCAGTTCAGAGGTTTTCCCATTGAGAATTCCCTCTTTCTACTGAACATTCCAGCCTTGTGTTTTCTTTTGAAAAATCACACCCACACACCCTGTGTACAGAGAACCTCCTTACGTTATTGGGGCAGTTGACGTGTCCTTTCTCCTTCACTTCATTTTTCCAGGTTTCCAAGAGCCTCGGATTTAACTTCGGAAGCCCTGGCCGGGTGTAATTTAGCTGCCAAACAATAGAACCTTATTAGCAGAGTTGCGCACACCAGCCCTCTGGGCCTTTGAATGGGTTCCCCCCCGCCCCAAGAGGTGAATCAGGGCTAAACAATGAGTTTGGAGGTTTCAGCCAAGTCCTTCATAGCTATGTCATCCTCGCCACGGAACATACTGAATGCAACCCAGTGTGAGAGCCAGTCTCTGCTCTGGAGTGGCCAGGACTGCGAATGAAAGCGAGGCTGGTTAAGGTATATGACAGAGTAGCGCGGGAGAACTGTCTACAGTATAACTGGTGCCAGCGAGTACTATTTGAAGCAGCTGTTTTCCAAAGACAGAAACGTAGCTGTCCTGGAGTCTGAGCTCCCATTGACTTCAGTGGGGGCAGGACTGAGCCCCACATTTCCACAATTTTGTGCTAAAGATGCCCCTATAGCATTGCTGCACTTCCTAACCAATTAACAAACCACACTCTATTGCTGGCAGAGGGGGTGATGCCTAACTTTCAACAGCCTATATGGCTTCCATCCACTGATTAACAGGACTATTCCATTAAACAATGAAAGACTCTGTGTCTCCCTCTGCTCTCTTTTTTGGCTTGGCCTCTCATTCCAAGTTCCCTCATTCCAGGTGGCCTCTTATTCTCATTTTAATTACAGCTTTGTTAGTAACTTTGGGGCTTAGTGTAAGGGACCAGACCTTCAAATGAGCCTCACAGTGGACTCCATTTCTGCATGCGCAGCATTGCACACACAATCATGTCCATGGACAATTTCTGTGCTGTACTCTTGCATGTGCATCTGTTGGCTTAAGTTTTCAGGAAAATGTATGTGCAACTACATGCTTGCTTTGCAGGCTGTGTTGTGGTAATTGCATGCAGAAATGCTCATTTACATAGTCTAACTGGCTAGCTGTAGATGCAGCTACTGCTGTTGCATTTGTGCATGCATTTGTGTGTGTGGAACTGCAGACAGTTTTCTGAAAATTTAGATTGATGGATTTTGTATGTGTGAATTCTACCACCTGTGCTCACAAGTGATAATGCATAGATTAACTGCGCTTGAAAAAGAACAGGATTTGTTTGGAGAGTGTTCCCCAAAGGAATTCAAGATCACATTTTCCAATAGACTTAGGAGTTGACAATCTACAGTTCTTTCTCATCGGTGACTTTACTGAACATGCTGATTTTGCCTTCTTGCTTTCTTCTACTTAGGATGGGGCGACATGCTTCCCTTCCGGCAATCTACTCTGAAACATGGCACTCGCTGAGAAAGGGGATGCCAGTGTCCCACCAAGTTCAGATGACTTTAATCACCCAGAGGTCTGTCCTCAAACACAGGCCTTTCATTGCCAATCAAATGTCACTGAAAAATGAAAGAGCCACATCTCAGAACAGACCATTGAACAACGTTCACGCACTCAACTCTGTCCAGGAGAAATGGGGTGCCATAACTGGAGGCTAGATGGAGCCAACAGATTCCTGACGGGAATCCTTGCTTGGAGCTGTGTGGGGATGCCATACCTGAGTGGGGAGGAGCACACAAAGCATTGTCCACTGGCCCTGAAACCTATACCTGGGCAGCAAAGGTCCCATGCCCTTTAATTAAAACTTTAAAAAAATCAATAGATAACACAAATGAACACTAATAGCAACTGGATATGGAGCCAGCAGCTGCCCGACCCCGCAGCCTCACAAGGGACGCTGAGATTCCAACATCTCTAGTCACTCCAGCTTCCCAGCTCCAGAGAGAAATCAGTGTCACAATAACTTGCAAAGATCATGTTTCCCCAGAGCACTGCAGTTCCAGAGACGTCAGCATCATCTTTATGTCTCTATTAAGAAGGAGCCTCAGGCATGGAATATTTTATTTTTTCCATTTATTTTCTCAAATGGCCTGTAAATAAAAATCTTCATGGCCAAATCATTAAACAGCTACAACTGTATTTGGCTAGGGCCCAATCATCATTTCAGGAGAATAGCTGGGGGTGGGAGGATGAGTGGGGTGGGAAGGCTTTTTGACTGAAAGTTGTATTTAATTAGCTTTCATATTTCAATCCTCTCCCTCTAGACAGCTCTCCTTCCCTAAAACACACCATAACAAATCAAAACCACACTTGCTGCCCAAGCCAGCAAACTGCAAATCAAGCAGGCTTTATGAGTCAGAGAGGTTCTTAGCACAAGTCACTGTTCTCTGATCACATGCTGTCTCTGTAGAGCAAAAACTCTGGGAGGAAGGGGAGATACAGTTACTAGGCAATTCGCCTTTGGAGATGTAGGTTCAAAGCTAGTTGGGTTACAGGTATAATGAGTTTGGGAGTCTCAGCCCCATGATCCTTAATTAATTAGCTTTTGTGCAAAGCACAGAACCCTGTTTTTTGAGATGGGCTGGAACCAGCATCTTGCATCCTAAACTCATTCCTGCCCCCACCTGGGGTTTGCTGGAAAATCCAAACCCAGATTTGAATTTTGCTCCCTTGCTTTATAATAGGCCAAGTCAAATGTCCATATCTAACCTGGCCTGATTTTGGAGGTGTTGGAAATCTAGATCCCAGTGTGGATTTCACAGCCTGAGCCCAGGTCTAAACTTGTCATAGTTCTTTGTTCAGCCAAAGGCCAGAACTGGAACTCGGTGGCTGTCTATCGGTGGATGCACTGAGGTGTGTTTCCTCCTTTAGGCTAGCAGCTTTGCTAGCGCATTTCAGCCTCGATCAGTGCGAAAACATCACCCCTCAGTCCTCTAAAGAGATTGCCAATGGGACAGTGGTGTGGATAGATGCTCACAAGAGGCTAAGGCAAGACCAACCAATTCATTGCACATGTGATCTCAGCTTGGATTTGAGCCTCCAGTTCCAGGGCTTAGTCACTGAAAGCTAGGTCTAGGGTTGCCAACCCTCCAGGATTGGCTGGACGTCTCCAGGAATTCAAGATTACACTTTAATTAACGATTATGTCATGGGATGAAAGCTCCAGGAATATGTCCAATCAAAATGGGCACTCCTTGGTAGGCCACCCACCCCTGCCTGAAAGCCACAATCTTTATAGCAACTAATTAATCAAGACATTGATGCAGCCAGAGAACGTTCACCAGAACAGGCCATAGCACTCAGCCATTACTTTGCAGGCGCATCTAGCAAAACCACAAAAGCAAATCACAGTTTCTCCCCCAAAAGACCACAACAGAGACTGGAGAAGAACAGGGCTTGGACAGCAGAGTCCCTGCCTGAGATAAGGCACATTAAATCTAGGACAGGGGAGTCGCTCTGGGCTTGCTGCACAGAGAACTGCTTCTCCAAATAAGACTGGTCCACAGAGGGAGGGCACCAAACCATGAAACAGATCTTCTGTCACCTTGCCTCTTCGAAGTTTGTTCCTTGAGCTCCAGAGAGACAGCACTGCACAATTTCTTTCCTTCAAAGCATTGAGATACGTGCACACATCACTCCAGAGCCTGGAGCGGGTGTGAACAAAGTCTGAGATCTGAGTGATGCCCCGTCCTGGATATGTTAGATTCACTATGTCCCAGTAATGCCAGAGAAGGTTCAAGGAGAAATCTGCACAGTGTCTTCCTGGGCCTTTCCCAGAATGTGCCCTTCAAAGCGTGACGTATCCAGCAGCTACCTAGTGTGGAACACCTCACCCATTTCTGTTTAAGCAGAGTCATGTAAAGATTATGGGCAAGAAAACAAGGCTCTAGTCAATATTCAGAAACGTGGATTTGCTTAGTGCAGAGAGGAACATGTTGCTGAAGTGCAGTAATTTTGGAGGAATTGTTTTTCTCTAGTGCCATAGAGCCTGGGTTACAAGGAGCTTGTTAAATTGTCTCAGAGTCATTATAACAACCCCCATCTGCAGGATCTGAACTTAGGTTCTCAGCTCTATAGCAGCCCACTACTACTTTAGCTACAGGAGAACTTCAATCAGCTGGTCGTTGTAGAAGTTTGTTATCTTCTGTGGGGGGCCACCAATCGAAGGGACTGTAACACACATTGAGCAAGCAGAAGACCTGGGTTATGAATGTAAAAGGGGGGTACATCCATTTAAGAAACTTTCCACTGGGGCTCGAAGCAAACAAATTGTCAGCTGGGGGAATTGACAGAACTGAATTGTTCCTCTAAGGCAGGGGCAGGCAGCCTAGGGCACGCATGCCAAAGGCGGCACGCGAGCTGATTTTCACTGGCACTCACACTGCCCGGGTCCTGGCCACCAGTCCAGGGGGCTCTGAATTTTAATTTAATTTTAAATGAAGTGTCTTAAACATTTTAAAAACCTTATTTACTTTTCATACAACAATAGTTTAGTTATATATTATAGACTTATAGAAAGAGACCTTCTAAAAACATTAAAATGTATTACTGGCACACGAAACCTTAAATTAGAGTGAATAAATGGAGACTTGGCACACCACTTCTGAAAGGTCGCCGACCCCCGCTCTAAGGGATAAAAAGGCTGCAGTGAGTTATTTTGCAATTGTGACGTACCAAACTACTCCCAGGATTTAAACTTTGTTCTCAGGACTATCAAAGGTGCCCTGAAAGGGGGAGAGATGGGACACATTGCCTTTTTCATGAGCATTTTCCCTCCAAATGCTGTGGAAGTGGTGGCTAATAGATTGGGAATTCTGAGGGGCCAGGGACTCAGAGGGGCTCCTTCTAAAGTAGATGGCAAGTATCTGGCTCTGGCCTTTACAAAAGGGCATAAGGCCTTAGGCACCCAAAATTGGGGAGCACCTAATTCCCTTATAACCCTTGAAAATGGCAGCCTTGTCTACACTAGGGAGGATTTACTGGTGTAGCTTCACTGCAGCCCTTCCCCAGTGGAGATGCAGTTTACCCCCAGTACAGCTCAGACCACTTCCCCAAACAAAATAAGCTACACAAGCAAAAGGACTTTTTTTTTTGCTGGTATGAATGTGCCTACCCTAGGGCTTTCGGCAGCACAGCTATGTCAGTTAGGGGAGGGATTTCTTCAGCCTCCTGGCTGACAAGTTTAGACCAGGGCTGAGTGAAGCAAGCCAGTCTGGTGGGGAAAAGGGCAATTCTGGAAAGGAAAAAAGCAATGCAGAGCCTAGCAGTGTATTTTAAAGTCAGCAAAACTCCTATCGGCAGCCCAGCGAAGACCCTCCTGCCTCTTTTGTGGCTGTTTATTTTGCGAGTGAATAGGGAGTATAATGAATTTACTTTTTGAAAAGATGAGTTGTCAAGGCAAGGAGGCCCTGTTTGCAACACACTCAAGGCTTTCTGAGAAAAAAATTCATCTTTGTGATATCGACCCTACCTAAAAGTCAAGGAGCGATTCGCCCATGACAACCCCCTGGATATGTCAGCTTGCAGTCAGATTTCTTGAGATCAAGGACCCTTCTTTGGAGCCCAGAATCTGGATTAAGGCCCTTTAATCATATTTTTTAGACAAAGTATTAACTAGAAGTGACTTTCCCACAAGAAGCTGACATCAGTGTTTTGGCTAAGAACATGGGGGAAGATGTTACGCCTCTTTATGGGAAGGACTCAGCGTTCACGCATTCCTGGGAATGACCTTTCTTTTAGAAATCATAGCACTCAGGGACTGAAATTCAGAGCAATCGGAAAAGGATTTCACAGAGCTGCAGCCTGGTAAAAGGCCCAGGGCCCTGTATATAAAGTAAAACACACTCCCCAACCCCAAAATACAAAACAAAAAACCACCAAAGAGGGAGAGGGACTCTGGCAGGAGATATGGTGGAGAGGGCCCAATAGGACAGCTTTAGAATTCAAATCCAGATCTGAATTCCATAGCTGGCTCCCAGACTCAGTGATGAACCCCCTCAAGGCTCCTGATCCCCAAACTCTGGGAAAGCCTCAATCCAAACCTGGGCTAGCAATTGCTGGACCTGGGTCTCGCTGCTGTGCCATCATGTCCGTATTGCACTACGTAGACCATCCGACTGGGGTCTGTGGCTTGACCTCTTTCCACACTGCAAAATGACAGGGCTTGGACTCGAGTCACAGCAGGACTTGGGCTCTGACCCACCGCCCTGGCAGAGTCCTAGCACCTGGATCCTGAGTACTTGCTGATCTGAGCCAGACTGACATATGTGTGGATGGAAGAGGGGTTTGGGCTCAAATCTGAGTCAGAGCCCGGGCTTCATGGGCTGTGTAGACATAGCCTGAATCGCCAGCTCCCTCCAGTCCCGCTCCTTCTCAGCCAAGCTCCCTCCAGTCCCACTCCCTCCCGCCCCACTCCCTCCCAGCCAAGCTCCCTCCAGTCCCACTCCCTCCTGCCAGCTCCCTCCAGTCCCACTCCCTCCCGCCAGCTCCCTCCAGTCCCACTCCCTCTCGGCCAAGCTCCCTCCAGTCCCACTCCCTCTCAGCCAGCTCCCTCCAGTCCCACTCCCTCTCAGCCAGCTCCCTCCAGTCCTACTCCCTCTCAGCCAGCTCCCTCCAGTCCCACTCCCTCTCAGCCAAGCTCCCTCCAGTCCTACTCCCTCTCAGCCAGCTCCCTCCAGTCCCACTCCCTCCCGCCAGCTCCCTCCAGTCCTACTCCCTCTTGGCCAAGCTCCCTCCAGTCCCACTCCCTCCTGCCAGCTCCCTCCAGTCCCACTCCCTCCTGCCAGCTCCCTCCAGTCCCACTCCCTCCTGCCAGCTCCCTCCAGTCCCACTCCCTCTCAGCCAAGCTCCCTCCAGTCCCACTCCCTCTCAGCCAGCTCCCTCCAGTCCCACTCCCTCTCAGCCAGCTCCCTCCAGTCCCACTCCCTCCCGCCAGCTCCCTCCAGTCCTACTCCCTCTTGGCCAAGCTCCCTCCAGTCCCACTCCCTCTTGGCCAAGCTCCCTCCAGTCCCACTCCCTCCTGCCAGCTCCCTCCAGTCCCACTCCCTCCTGCCAGCTCCCTCCAGTCCCACTCCCTCTCAGCCAGCTCCCTCCAGTCCCACTCCCTCTCAGCCAGCTCCCTCCAGTCCCACTCCCTCTCAGCCAGCTCCCTCCAGTCCCACTCCCTCCCGCCAGCTCCCTCCAGTCCCACTCCCTCTTGGCCAAGCTCCCTCCAGTCCCACTCCCTCCTGCCAGCTCCCTCCAGTCCCACTCCCTCCTGCCAGCTCCCTCCAGTCCCACTCCCTCTCAGCCAAGCTCCCTCCAGTCCCACTCCCTCTCAGCCAGCTCCCTCCAGTCCCACTCCCTCCCGCCAGCTCCCTCCAGTCCTACTCCCTCTTGGCCAAGCTCCCTCCAGTCCCACTCCCTCCTGCCAGCTCCCTCCAGTCCCACTCCCTCCTGCCAGCTCCCTCCAGTCCCACTCCCTCTCAGCCAAGCTCCCTCCAGTCCCACTCCCTCTCAGCCAGCTCCCTCCAGTCCCACTCCCTCCCGCCAGCTCCCTCCAGTCCCACTCCCTCCCAGCCAAGCGCGGAGACGTGTCCTGCCTTGGACGGAAGCTGGTGAGGGTGAGACGAGGGTCGGCGAGTGTGCACCTGTGTGAGGATGCCCACACACCGCACTATTATTTTATTAAATAAGGGATAAATGATCCACCCCAGCTGTCAGATTGGTTCCTTGGCATGTAGAGGTGCGTGGCACTCCAGTGTCTCCACTCACACCTAGCGTAATGGCAGGAAAAATCAGGAGTTCTTACTCGCTTAGTTTCAGGTACCAGGTCCTCCTTCATCCTTCGTTTGGTCCAGTCCTTGGCCAGTTCATCCTCAGCTATCTCCTGCAGGTGGAAGACTGCTACTTGGGCTGATGTGCGCCGGATTCTACCACTAGGAGTCCTTTCAAAATCTTCTACTGGGCTGGCCTCTGGCTTCACCTCTGGCTCTTCGGGAGGCTGAAATATGGAAAGGATTAGGAAAGAGAATGGCTAGCAGCTGTGAGAGGAAAGACCTATGACAAAAGGGAAGTCTTCCTATCACTGGTGCAGGGAAGTTCAGCTCTTGCCTTTGGAAGCTTTCAGGGCCTGTGTATTTGTACGCCAGCTTTTGCACACTCCACTGATTGCACTGCATGTTGCAAAGGAATTGTCACATACAGATAAGTTTTGGGCTTACAAAATGCTAAAGGCACTTTCCCAGGCCTTCTCCACAAACATGCAAAATTAGAGGCTGAAGGCTGCAAATCTGGCCCTCCAACCGGAGTGAAGCTTCCTTCTGAACAGAGCTAGAAGTCTAACTTCTTTAGTGAGATGGTATTTTAACCCTAGCTGTATTCCCACGTATAGTAAAGTCTCACTCTGAACAAGTTACAGCAGTGAGTGACTGTCCCATCATAGAGTTCAACAAAATGTATGAAACACTGACTAAGTGTACCCTACACTGTAGCTGGAGGTGTAATTTCTAGCTCACGTGGATCTCATCAAGCCAGCGCACTAAAACTTGCCATGTAGACACATTGGTGCAGGAGGTGGGATCGGCTGGGTGAGTACCATCCTGCCCGGGGCCTAGCTAGCCCGCGCCGCCGCTATACTGCTAGTTTTAGCACATTAGTTTGCTCACCGATAGCACGTATATGCTGAGCTAAGATGGAAGTTACACCTCCAGCTCCAGGATAGATGGACCCGCAGAAGTCAGTTCTACCAGCCTTATTCACACTGAGCAGCAGGCACTCACAAGAATAGCCTCCAGTGGGGACTCTCTTTGGGTTTGTGATGGGGTGGGTTCATGTCCGATCAGAGGATAATTTCACGTTCAAATTACATGTCTGACTGAACATTTAAATGGGCAGTGAGATGTGTGTACACAACAGCAGAGAACTGAAGCTTCATTTGACTCTTGTTGTTCCACTCCGGAACTTTTCTCATCTGTCTCAAAACTCCAAGGTAGTGTTTAAAGAAGTTAGGGACAGTTTGGCCCCATTGTAATGAGAGTTTCCTGCTGCCCTATGAACATAACGTGGGCTTTGGGGGTTTGCTGCCGCTAACACACTATCTGCTTAAGTGAACAGAGACACAAGCTTTAACAATCAGCCTTGCTCTCGAGTCTCACCGAAGAAGCGTGCTCCGACCGCACGTGGTAGTCATGTCCTGCCTTGGATTTATACTTCTTCCTGCAATGTGGGCAGGTGAATATGGGCTTCTCCACTTCAGAGGGCTGCTTCCCGCACCGTTTCTGGTGGTACTGGTACCCCATCAGACTGGAAAAGTTGGCTGTGCACCCCTATGGAGATGGGAATAAGAGAGGGTTAGATGGTGCATTCACTGCACATGCATGCAAACAGGCTGAAAGGATCATAGCTCCATCACTCCAACATTTCAAGGAGGAACACATCAGTACCATCTACCATGCTGTTCTGCACCTTCACAGTATGGCCCCTGGACTTCCCCATTAACTCCTGTGGGAGCTGCAAACCACAGGCAGCTGCACCTTCCCCGCAACCTCTCTCTAACTAGTTTGGGAGGTATCTTATCATGTCCTTCATTTTGCGCAAGGATGTTGTGTCCCAAACCCATTCTGCGTGTTGCCCTGGAAATGGAGCAGACATTCCTCGCTTTCTGGGGAATCTGTCCTAGTTTACTTCTCTAAGATTACAGCTCTGCCAGCTGGTGTGCTCCACCTCCGATATGATTTTGTACCATCCACCAAACCCGTCAAAGGCACAATTCTGAGACTTGGGTTCAGAGCAACCCGAGATCTCCGCTTGTTTAGAGCACGCACAAGTCAATGGAAAGGCGCCTGCCCAGTGGACACCTTCATTCCAAAACATCTTCAAAAAATTACATTTAGCCTCAGACACGGAGAAGTAGAGGGAGGAGACCAGTCTGGGCTTGACCTGTGCCCCCTGCAGCACTTCAGCACCCAAGTGCGAGGATTCTCAGAATCACGTATCACAGACGGGGTGAAAAGTGTACATCTTGGGGTGGAGAGAACTGCTGCATGTGGGACCAACCTGGCAAACCCTTCACAGCCAATTATTTTGCTCCTTTACCTGTTCCCAACGTGCCTGTTCCCAATGTACACTGTACATGTAATTGCAGCTATTCACTGAAGTTCTTCAGTGAATAATTCTTGCCCCAGAGCTTGCCTGTGAGCAGTTTGTTGGTCACGAGTATTCAGCATTCCCACTGGATGGGTTAGATACGATTGGACATGCTGGCCCACATGTGTTATGTCTCTGTTCCCTGACTGGAGGAGATTCAGGGCAGATACTTGAGTTTACCAGTTGGGAATTCCCCTTCTGTGAATATTCCTCAACCTCCCTGTTTCCATGATCATTCCTGCCAGGAACTGACAGATTGCACACACGCCCGGGGAGAACTGAGCTGCGGCGAATTCATTCTGAAACGCCCACAGACACAGAGACGTCTCTGGCTGCCTCTGTATCTGGGTTCTTTATTCCTTTCATCCTTTTGCAGAACGATAAGTAGGAATTGTTCTTATACCTCGTTGGGGCATTTCAGTTTCCCCATCTGCTTTAGCACTTTCCTCAGCCTTTCCCGCTCTTCCTGTTCACCAACTCCAGCAGTTTCCACAGGACCAGGCTGGAAACAAGGAAGTAACAGAAGCGACAGAGTCAGCCATTCACTCCTGTCCTCTGTGCCGAGTGCTGTCGCAAACTTCGCCCTCACAAGAAATTACTCTCTCTGAACTCTTAGAGGAGAGTCTCGGGTTAAAAGTCATGGGCTGGATTTTCCATAGTTTCAATGCCCTTGAAACTGCTTGCTTAATTTGCCCATACAGTTAGCATGTGTTTGCATGCAAACGGCTAATTTGAAAATCCATATGCAACTCATAAGTGAAAAAATCTGCTTTTACAATAGACCACAGGAGACGGATTCACAACAAAAATGCAATATGGAATTGGTAAATTCAGGACATACAGAAAATACAGTTATGCCTTGCCCTGGTCTCCCAGAAACATATAGGACCAGATTTTTAAGAGCGGCCTTAAAAAGTCTGTGCCTGCCAGCTTATGTGCACACAGATAAGTTCCTGTGCAAACCCCACGTTTGCATGTCCTAGGTAGACTTGGTTGCATGCCCTGTGGAGGGTTAAATGCCAAATTATGTGATTCCTGCAAGTAACTACCCATTTCCCATGGTTTTGCAAGCACAATTTTGGAGGCAGAGTTTAGGCACTTTTGAAAATTTGGCTCCACAATTTTGCAATTTTAGTCTTTTCTGGTCATGCTACGACGTGCGGAGTCCAGTGGATGTCCACGCTGTATATGTGGCTATACGCTGTGTGTTAAGGACTGACAGTGCTCAGTACAGGGAAATCAGGGCGTGTTGCAGATCTGGATTGAGGTACATGTTGGGAGCTGTGTGTGGGATGGTGGAAAGCCAGTGCTTCCAGCCCTTTGTTTGCATAAGGACCAAATTCACCATTTAAAAAAAAAGAAGAATTGTTTCTTCATTCATCTTCTTCACCTGCATCTCCCGGAGACAGAGAGAGAGAGAATGAAAACTGGAGATATCAGTGTGTGCTCCGGGAGCCCTTACCTTGTTGACATGCTCGGCCATGGTGTGATAGTTTAGCCCAGCTTTGGACTTGAACTGCTTTGTGCAGTGTTGACATTTCAAGGCATCCTGCAGCTGAACAGATTAAAGGGGAGTCACCACGCCAGCCATTTCATTTTTTATTTCCCAGTGAGCACATTCTGCCTCAACCCAACAGGGAACACGTGATGCAGGCCCCACAAGATGACATTTTGAAAGCTACTGAATGATGCTGGATCTGAACCAGAACCTTAGATCAGAACCCCAGCCCTGGGATCCAGTCTGAGCTGGCAGCTTTATCCTCTCTCTCCAATGCACCTTAATGTGGGTTTCTAATCCTCATGCCCCAAACTTCGGAGAAGTTTGATTTCAGGCCTGGATTTTCAACTCCCCAGACTTGGGTGCACTTGAACCTGGGGTCTCAGTTCAGCTCATTAGAGGGATACAAAATGTAGATCTACTGGTCTCGCAGAAACTGCACTCTGCAGACACCTGTAATCATGATGAGTCCTGGAATGTGATAGACTCCCCTCTGCTACTGGACTGTCCAAAACTGAAGAACTATTTGAAAATGTCATCGAGATTTCATCAGCAGAATAGTTTCATGAGACGCTTACTCTGCCATACGACCCCTGACTCTGCATTACATGTGGCCTGTTAAAAGATGCAATGAAAATGAGCTACTCTGCATTGCAACTGCTATCCCGCTGATGGACAAGCAGAATCTACAAAGCGATTAAGCTCATATTGACTTCCACTGAGGTGAATATCAAGATTTATCGACCCCAGAGGCAAATACACACCACAGTGAACCAAGAGACAGCAAGTCCAGATAGCCACCAAAACGAAGTCAATGCATGTCATTCTTCCAGTCGTTCACACAGCTGTCATTTAACTGTATAAAGTGTAGGGGGATTACCCTGTAGGAAAACACCAGCTCCTAAACCATCTCCCTTCCCGGCTACTGGCATAGTGCCCAAGAGATCTCTGGTTGCCATATCAGGCCCTTGCGGCTAGTGGAAATTGATTCAAGTCCGAGCAGGTCCAATCTACACTGAGGAGCAGGTGGGCCCACAGCTGGCTAGGATCGGGCCCACAGGTGGCTAGGATCGGGCCCACAGCTGGCTAGGATCGGGCCCACAGCTGGCTAGGATCGGGGGAGCAGAAAGCTTCTTTTGCACCCTCACCCTGAGCTGAGCTCCTCAGCCACAGCAGAGGATCTGGGTCTATAATTCCATCATGGGAGATTTTCCTGACATCAGAAACCACAAAGAAGAGCCCTAGGTAAGGTCAAAACTTCCAGCAACAGAAGTTAGTCCAATAAAAGATATTGCCCACCCCCTCCACCTCGTCTCTAAAATATCCTGGGACCAATATGGCTCCAACACCACTGCAAACTATAAACCATGGCTAAATCACGCCCAAATCAGCCAGATTCAATTCTTCCAGAAGTGACAGGAGCACCAGCTATGGGCTATAAGCGAGCACCACAGGATGGTGCCCCTCTGAACGGCCCAGCAGGCAGCAAGAGGCCCAGCTACCTGATCTGCACAGCCACATGCCTGTTTACATGCGGAAAGACAAGTTTTACTGCTCTCACATGGATTCACACATCAAGCAGGCTGGCCAGTCTCATGGCCCTCTACATTACCCACTGGTCTAGGGAGACCTTCACAAAGCACACTGTAAATGTAACAGAGAATGGATGAAATCTGGACACCACTGAGAGTTTTGCAATTGACTTCAACGGAGTCAGTGGTCAGAACTGACCCTATGTCATCTTTCTATTAGAATGGACTTCTTCTAACCCACCAGGAGCCTGATGAAGATGGAATTGGTTTGTCTGAGGGATGCTGACGCAGAGGAGAGTCAGCTTTTCACGGTACCATTACTGACCGACAGCACTTTGACTGGCTTACTAAACACACCTAGTTGCCCCAAAGTCTGGCCTCAGTAGCACGCATACAATGGGTATCAATGCATACGCAGCAGCGGAGGTGTTATACAGCTGCAACTGAGGGTGTGTCCAGACAATAAGAAAACAGCTTATGCAAAAATGTACTGACCCAGTTTCTTAAAAACTTTTGGGGCACCTTTATGTGTGTAATTACTGCAATTGTGTGTCCAAATTGGGGATTTGCCTGGAAAAACCGACACAATTATCCAACGTGTGCGCTCAAGGGCAGTACCTGCACACACAAATTAGGCACAAACGCTGTGTGTGCAGTCGCATGCCTAAACAGTTTGAAAAGCAGGCACCCATCTTATGTTTTAAATGGATTCTGAGTAAGTTGGTTTTTCAGAGACTGACGTTTAACAGGCCACATTTTAATACAGAGATGCTCTCTTCCACACCTCCACTTGCATTCATTATCCAGGGAACCACCTCCACCCCTTGACAATGCCTAAGGTCTCCTGTGCCGCAATATCCTACATGGAAAAGTAGTAGTACAGAGGCACTGAGTGTGTGTTTGCCTTATTTTAAACACAATTTAAATCCAGACGGGGTGTTTTTCTGAGAGATGTGCGTGACCACAACCACAAGTTATTGGGCTCAGTGCACGAATGTCCCATAGTGAACCTCTCTGTGTTACGCAGGAGGTCAGATTAGATGATCTCCATGGGCATGTCTGGCTTTAAAAATCTATTAATTTAGCAGCTGGAAATGAAGGCGGAGAAGCCAGCCTGAAGCGCCTAGTCAGCTCTCTGGAGACAACCAGTAGGTGTCCCACAGCTTGAGGTTTAGCAAGCACCAATATCCGTTAGAGAAGAGTCATTAATTATTAATTAACAAACAAGAGCAAGGATGGCCCAGTGGTTAGGGCACCCACTTAAGACTTGAGAGCCCCAGGTCAATTCCCTGCCCTTCCACAGACTGTGTGTGTGACCATGGGCAAAACCCTGAGCTTTTCTGTGCCTCAGTTCCCCCTCTGAACAGTGGGGACAAACAGCATCACCTTATCTCACAGGGGTGTTGTGAGGGTAAATCCATTAAAAACTGATGCGCTCTGAGGTCTGCTGATGAACAGTGCTCCATAAGAGGCAGGTATTTGTTATTATTAATAATTTCATCTTGGGTGTGCAAATCTCTTCACCACCAGAATAAATTAGCTCAACTTGACCATTGCGAGCACCTACTTTTTGACAGACGTCCATGTGCTTTTTGAGCCCAACAATGGTCTTCCTGGTTATAACGCCACACGTAGGACAGGCAACTTCTCCTTTCTCATTGATCTCCCGCTGCCATTGGTCCTCTGGGTTTGCTAGAGGGCGGGGAAGAAAAGCAAAACAGGTAAAAAGGTTGGTGCTAGAGGGACAGCACTTTTTCCAGAGTAAAGTCCTTTCCAGGATTCATGAATAAGTGAAACACCAAGGTTCGAAAGGTTGGAAGCCACTGAAGTTGTCAAATGCAACAAATCATTCATAGAAAAGCCCCCAAATTGCAGACCACATTTCCAAAATTACAGGGGCAAAAATGCAGTTGGATGCCTAATTTGCATATAAAATTATTGCAATGGCTTGGGCAAACAGAGCCATTTGCACAGAGTAATTTGATTTGCATGCCCATTATTGTGCGCAGTGGGGAAAAACGAATATTTCCAATATCTGGTCTTGCTGGGAAGCTTCTGCACTTTGGTAATTCATGCACCAGGGCGTCCCTGTTTCATGCATGGAGTCAGGCTGCTAGGCCATGTGATTGCAATGGGGTTTACAAACCCCATGACGAGCATAGGCAGAAGGAAGAGGAGATGAGGCTGACCACAGCCCAGCACAGCTGCAGACTTGCTGATCGTGGAGGCATGTACCCTCGGCTGGGACCAATAAGGAAAACAAGCCCAGCTATAAAGGAAGCAGAACAGAAGAAGATGGGGATGCCAAAAGGACTGGGATAGCTGAGGGGTAACAGCCCCATACCGGTCTGCCTCTAAGAAACAGAGAGAGACAAAGGAAGACTGCAAGCCCTGGAGGTTAAGAACTGACTGACTCATTTCAGGTTAAGTTGAGATGAACAGGGGGAGACCAGAATCATGTCCCCCAGATATGGATATGGCAACAGAGCTTGCTTATACACACCAGGTGTGATCATCATCAGATCCTTTTAATGCTCTGCCAGGTATGGCTCAGACTTGGTTAAGTAGGTAGTTTATACACAGCGCTACCCAGTGGCTGAACAGTACAATACAGTTTAGCATTCCATTACATCTCCCCCTTTAAGTTCTACACCCCTACCATTTCCCATAGTTACATTATCATGCTATCTTTGTAGTTCAGTACAGATCAATCTGTTGTATGTTGCAGAATCCAATTGGTTTTCTAATTACATGACTCAAAAATGTAACAACCTGTTCATCTGGCTGTTCATTAGTTGCAATGACTGGCTGTGGCTGGTTTTGAATCCTGGATTCTTCTTCTTCTTCTGCATCTGTCATCTGTAATGCTGTTCTGTGCTGTTCTTTCTGAAGAGCAAACTGGAGACATCAACCGTTTCTGTTGAACTCTTCACTGTCGGTCTTGATCACATATGATCAAGTTTTTCTTTGAGACAGCTGGCGTTGCCCATCCTTTTTCTACATCCAATTTGACATGAACATGGTCACCCGGTTCTATATGTGGCCATTCTCTGAGTGGTATCTGCTGTAGAAGTTGTTCATAAGCTCTTTTAGATTTTTTACCTGATTTGGCTACTCTCTTCATGTCTGGCCACTTTGGAGATAGGGTTTTTTCCAAAGTTGGAAGAGAACTTTTGTGATGGTCTTTCTGTCAGGAGTTGTGCTGGACTATATCCAGTATCTGCTAACGGTGTCAATCTGTAACTCAGAAGAGCAAGAATGGATCTTCCTGCTGTAGGATTTTCCCGGCTGTCTGTACAGCTCTCTCACCTCTCCAATTTGCTTGTGGGTAATGTTGGCTCCTAGTAATAGCATCAAAATCATGTGTTGTTTGGAATGACTTAAATTCTGCTGCAGTAAACTGTGGTCCACTGTCCATCACTGGTTGTTCTGGAATACTGATGTGAACAAAAGTGGTACTTCAGTTTCTCAATAACACTGCGACCTGTTACATCTTTCAGGTACATTATTTCAGTATACCTGGAAACAGTCCACAAGCACCAGCTAATTATGTCCTCTGAATCTGCATAAATCTGCAGCTAATCTCTTCCCAGGTCCCTCAGGAAGTGGTGGCTGTACACTGTATGGCTCAGCATTGTCTCTTATGTTGATTTGAACTGGATCTCCTTTCAAAAGTTCAGTATCAACAAATCCTCTATAGAGTTCTGACTTCCACCTTTCTTACTGAGCCCATCATGGCTGCCGCCTTTCGGCTGAGAAGGTTGTTGGTCTTTGATCACACACACTCTGAATGCAAAGCTTTTGTCTTTGTAAATTATTTCTGTGACGAACTGTCCTATGCAGTTCAGAATCCCTGGAGGGCTACTCAGAGCTGAGTCAAGTGACTTCAGCTCTGGCCTGGGACAGAAAGTAAGTCCTTTCTGAGATGACTCTGACATCAGCTCCTGAGTCAATTTTAAAGTCAATGGTTCTGTCGTGAACATTCAATTTCACTTTCCAGGCAGGCTCCGTGTCATCACAAGTGATAGATCCCAGAAACAATGCCTCTTGATTGTCTGTAATTTGAGTCAACTCCCTGACTGCTTTGGTGCAGCAAACAGCCACAAAATGTCCATATTTCGTGCATGTATTACACCTTGCGTCTCCGGCTGGCCATGCATCATCTCCCAGGATATCACTTTTCCCACACCGTGTGCATGTAGGCTGGAATTTGTCCCTCTTAGCCTGGGAGTTCTCTCACCTTCCTTCAGGAGTTGTATGATAATGACTTTTAACTCTCAAGTGTTTGTTCATAGCTTCTAAGCTAGTTTCAGGGTTTTCGGGCTGCACCTGCCTTTTGTTCTGTTGTTTCACTAATACTGACTGCTTTACTATCTGAACAGCTGTAGCTAAGTTTAAATCTCTCTTCAACTGTAGCTGCTGTGAAAGGTTTTTATCTGTTAACTCAATAACCAGTCTCTCTTTGATATTCTCATGTTTTGCATTCTCAAAATCACAGTTTTCAGCGAATGTATGCAGAACTCTTATAAAACATTCAACATTTCCCCTTGGTTCTTGAATTTCTGGTGAACACATGTCGATGAGGTACAAAGTCTGCATCAAATATAGGCAGAACCCTTTCATGGACATCTTTGTGACTGTCTTCAGTAAAGTTAAAGGGTTTAAAAATATGCTCTGCTTGCTTCCCCATAGCATAAATTAAAGAAGATATCTGGGTATCTCCAGTTTCTCTGTGGAGTTTGTTTGCAGTTCGAAATCTTGCAAATCACTGCTTCCAGTCTGTCCACTGGAAAGGCTTATCAAAGCTGAAGTTCTCTGGGGGGCACTGAAGAGTGGCATGTTGATGAGATCTTGCAACCTTTGCTGCTTTGTTCCTTCTGTCTCTGATCTTAGTTTACTCCTGATCCCATGTCATGTCCTTGTACCAGATACGGACTGGCTACAGACCTTGCTTATGATGATCACACCTGGTATGTTTAAGATCCTTTAATGCTCTGCCAGGTAGGGCTGAGGTTCATTTCAAGAAGGTATTTTACACACCATGCCACCTAGTGGGTGAACGTATAATAGTGTTTAGCAGGCCATTAGGGAAAAGCTGGGACTACTAGACAGACAGCCCCTAGCGTGGCTGAGAGTGATCCTTCCTTCCCCCAGCTACTCATCTCCTCTAAGAGAAACTCAGAGAAGGAATGAAACATAAGCGTCAACGTCAGGCTTCCGAACCGACTGTGTGCAGGTAAACTCTGTAACTGGTATCTCTGCCACCTCCACAAACACAGGCAGCTGCTGTCTGCATGCCAAGTTTCCAACGTGTTATTTAAATGTGTGATATGAGATTTAAAAAAAAAAACAAAAAACTCACAGGAGACCAGATTCTGATCGCAGACGGCTGTAAATCTGGAGTTCCCTCCGCTGACTCAGATAGGGTGACTCTGCTTTTACGCCGGGAAGTGTGGTTAGCATGTGGCCCACTGAGTTTGTATATTTGAATGTCTCCGCATTGTGATGAGCTGAGAGAGCCACTTATTTGCATGTGCAATCAGTGAAAAGCACTGCAGCTGTGTTTATTCTGCACCTCCTGCATGCCTCTCGCTAAGATTGCCAGCGAAAGCAAGTGCCGCCCGAGGAAGAACTCCGAAACGCAGGCTCCAGCTAGAAAATGGTCGAGATGTTCATTCAGTTCGTAGTGGAAGAACTGTGCACAGAGCACAGCCGATAGTCCAGACACTGGTCCCACTGAAGTCAGTGGGAGTTTGGTTAGTGACTTCATGCATGAGGGGCAAGATTTGGGCCTATGTCATTTTTCATTGCTTATAGCGGGGGTAGGCAACCTATGGCATGTGTGCCGAAGGCGGCACGCAAGGCGATTTTCAGTAGCACTCACACTGCCTGGGTCCTGGCCACTGGTCTGGGGGACTCTGCATTTTAATTTATTTCTAAATGAAGCTTCTTAAACATTTTAAAAACCTTATTTACTTTATATACAACAATAGTTTATTTATACATTATAGACTTATAGAAAGAGACCTTCTAAAAACGTTAAAATGTATGACTGGCACGTGAAACCTTAAATCAGAGTGAACAAATGAAGACTCGGCACAGCACTTCTGAAAGGTTGTCGACCCCTGGCTTACAGCGTCATTACTTGAAACCAGAGTGCAGATTCTAGGCTGCCTTGGGGAAGTTTTGTGATGCTTTCCCTGCACAAAGCTGCCCTAATGCCATCTTCACTGGCCATTGGGCAATCTTTCCTATGCAGCAGCATCACTGGGAGCTGCTGTAGTGGCTCCTATCCCACCCTCCCTCCCTGTGGGTGGTGCAGGGGAAAATGCCAAGAGAAAGGGGTTGTGGCAAGGACACCTTCAGGGCTGGCTCTGGCTTTTTTGCCGCCTCAAGCAAAAAAACAACCAAACAAAGAAAATCTGTGGGGCGGCCGGAGCGCGGGTGCAGGGGGACTCCCGGCGCTGCAGACGTGCCCCAGGCAGCAGGGGAGGGGGGCAGGAGTGGGGGGGGAGAGAGAAGGGAGGCGGTAAGGGCTTCTGCTGCGACGCCTGTCGAGAGGGCTCCGCGCCGCTCCGGTCAGCGGGGAGGGAAGGACGTGGGCTGCCCTGCTGGGCTTGCTACAGACCAGGTACCAGCTGGGGCAGACAGAGGGCGCAGCCCGCTCCCAGCAGGGCACTCCTCTCCTCTGCGCCGGCCAAAACGGTGGAACAAAACAAAAAAACAAAAAACAAACAAAAAAAGGATTCGAGGGAATGCTGCCCCTTAGAATCTGCCACCCCAAGCATAAGCTTGCTTGGCTGGTGCCACATGCAGCTGGGGTAACTCAGAGAAGCCTATTGGCTGCTCTAAATTGTTGTGGAGAACTGGAACAATGGAGACCAGCCCAGCATCATGAAGGTGAAACAGCAGCATAATCTTCTCAGCCACCCTCTCCTGAGCTCTGCTAAGCACTTGTCAGCCTCGGCTTGAGATCTGCGCCTCAATGTCACTAAGACCCCAAAGTCCACATTGAGAGCTGAGTCTATCATGAATGGGAAGGTTAAAAAATAAGCTATTTCTGAGTGCTCCAAGCATTGAGACAAGTGTCGAAACATTTTCTAGTCATTCCTCACTCAGGTAAATTGACTTTGGTCTCTTATTATCCTAGCTCCATTAACCAATCTGTTGCTTTGTTTTTCCTCCCTCACTCTTGGGAGGTTACTACCAAGTGACCCAGTTCTCAGCAGGCCGGGGAATCCTCACGCCTCACCTGACGATAAATGCGTGACGGCCTCCCTTTTCACACCAGCTCCTGGAGGCTTCTTTTTCAGCTCATCCATGCTGCTGGTCCCCTCCAGTTTCTTGGCTCGATGGGCCTTTGCCTTGTCCTCTGCTTTCGCCAGGCCTGTATTAAAAGACATAGCCTTAAAAATTTGCCATCATGAATCCTGGGACTTCATTAAACAGGCTGTGTTGTCAGACTGTGTGAAACTGCCTGGGAATAGGAGAGCAGAGAGCAGGGCTAGCGTAAGAGTGAGTGCCAGGCACACGCGGGAACAGAGATCCCTTGGGAGACCAGGCTGCTGCCACCTGCGCTGCTGAGTGAGCTGCCGTGTTGCCAAGTCTGACTGCAAAGGCAAACAAATTTGCTCCTGGTGGAAAAGAGATTAACAGGCAGAGTTATATACACACCGAGCCAACGGCACTCGGGCCAGCTTCCCCGCTTAATCATGCCTTTGTGTCCTTTCTCCCATCTCATCTTTGCATCTTGATCCATGCTCGGAACAAGCAATTCCTTTCTTTTCATTCTGGTCCCTCAAGACACACTTCTTATGTGATTCCTTTTGGCCATAATCCACTGAGGAAAGGGGCCAGGATTGTGTCTTCCCCTACATACTATATAGTGCCAGACAAGCAGCTGATGGACCAACAAATAAATAGCAACAATAACAGCTCCATCTGATGCCCCTCTGCTCTGCACATGCAAAACCTCACGCTGTATGGGCAGTTAATAGGCAGGTTACTCACCTGGGCATGTGCAAGAAATGGAAGATACAGTTTTAAAAGCCACTTTTGAAAATCTGGCCAATGGGGCAGATATGGGTTGCAGCAAGACCTGTTTGACCAGAATCACTTTTTGGTCCAACACCCACAGCTTGGAATTTTAGAATGCAAGTCCCAAGAGCCATGTGCATTTTTAGGCATCTGTTTCATGCTCTTTCTCCACATGCCCGCATGGGAGGAGTTACATGTGAAAACTGAGCATTTACAAGTGCAAATGCGTATTTGTGAGAACAGCGTCTGATTTGCTCAGGCAATGGCAGGAACCTCGTGTGCAAAAATGATGCAAAAATGTTCCACGAACTCCAGGCCCCAACTGGCTGTTAAAGGCACTAGGGATCCTGTAACCAGTTGCCAACATCTGAGATGGGGAAGGAGATGAGGATGCTGCAGCATCCTCAGGGTGGAGCTGCAGGTAGAATATTAAATCAAAGGCAGTATGATGCAGCCATACTTCTGGTGCTGCCCAGCCCTCCTTTTTTGGGTGGCAGGTCAGAGGAGATCATCTCAGTCATAAGCCATTCACAGGTGAAGTTTTAGGTCCCATCTTAGATACAGAGTCTAACCAATGCCTCTGTTGGAGGCTCTGCTAGGGGTGCCCTGGGTAATGAAGAGATCACAGATACCTGCCTTCACAGGAGCAGGTAGGAGGGGCTGTATTCTGGGAACACACAGGGGGAAGCGACAGGCTCTGGAATTGAAACAGGGCTGCCCCATATGTTACCTTTCAATCCAAATGTCCCCGAGATGGATGGCTGCTCCCCGGTAAATTTCTTAGGAGTTTTCTGTTTCCTTCCTGACTCGAGAGAGAGAAAACAGAGATAAAAATTTGGTCAAATAACTGCACTGCAAATGTGGGTTTAAATACACATGGGGCAAAGGAACATGGATGAACTCTGGATCAGGAGGTGAGCAGTAAGGGATCCAACCTCACTTTACCCTCCCCCCTTCCAGGGGCTTTACTGCCCTGAAATGAAGCAGCTATGGATGGGACCCTCAGCTAACACCCTCGTATAGCACTAGAGGTGCTGTCCTTCTTCCCAGAGCCCAGGGCAGCTGAAAGGTCTGCTACCTAACCCTCGGATCCGAGATGTTATTCCCTATCCTCGTAAGGCAGATCTGACTGCTGAAGGCTGTTTAACAACCTGGAGTGGAGTGACTAATGGCTCCCCTATCCCCCTACGCAGTTTCTGCACGTATGGTCTCCTTAGTGCTTTGAGAGTGGAACTCCATTTTCCATCCCCAAGGCAGTCCCGACCCATGTCAGTCTCTCCCCTCTGACTGGCTGCTCTGTGTACGTGGCTTCGATTTCTGGCTGTGGCTGTGCTGTGCAGTTTCATTGTGTCCTG
The DNA here is from genome assembly GCF_025201925.1 of Gopherus flavomarginatus. NCBI lineage: Eukaryota > Metazoa > Chordata > Testudines > Testudinidae > Gopherus > Gopherus flavomarginatus. Next base: position 48,612,703 of record NC_066627.1, on the reverse strand, counting down.
CTCCCTGGGAGCCAGATGCACAAGTGTAAATGGAGAGCGAGGCCATTGCTTTCAGCGGAGTCAGCCTCCATCACATTGCTGTGCCGGAGATCGGGAGTGACTCTACCCTTCGCCCTGGGACGCCACCCGCTCCAGCCTCCTGAACCAACGGAGCCCCGGGCTCTACTCTTACTGTGCTTCATCCTTTCTGGGTCTTCCTCCTGGAGGGAAGCCTGCGTGCCCCCTTGTTGTTTGGGGTCCTTGCAGCTCGAAGACTTGGCCATCGGGGTAGTTGCTGCTACTGCCTCTGCTGCCGTGATCTGAAACACTTTGTTCTTCCTGCTCTCCACTAGGCACTCTCCATTCTCAGGGAGCTCCTGGGCCACAGTCTTCTCCACCTTTGCCTGTTTGGGATGGATGGTGGGGGAATCTGAACTCTCAGCAGCTCTAGGGCAAAGCATAGAGGGCTCATTTAAAGCAGAGTCAAGAAAGCAACGTTGTTGACACCTCTTCCAACCCACCAGCCAATCGGGATTGCACTCCAGTGGCCAGTGGGAAGGGAATTGGGAGTTTTCCCCTTCTCTCTTCCCAGCCTTCCCCAAAACACTGGCAAGCAGCTAAGCCACGTGCCGGTACCTTTTCTTGCCACTGGCCTTGCCAACAGCTTTCTGCACTTTGTTTTCTGCTTTGCTAGCTGATACTGGCCTATCCAAGTGGTTCCAGAGCCTGTGCTTTTCCAGCTGGGTCTTGGATGTGAAGGCAGCTTCGCAGTAAGAGCAAGGGTAAGTCAGCTTCTCCAAGATCGCCCCCTGCAAGAGAGCAGAGAGGTGGGAGAGGGAAAGGACCAGCCCTTTCCCTGAAGGTGAAAGAACCTTCCTGCAAACTCACACTGCCAAGACTGGGAGGTAGAAGAATCCCTTTCCACGAGCACCACCAGCAACACGCCACAGCAGGTGAGTTTTTCAAAAGCACCAGGGCCATAGGTACCTGATCTCCATTGTCTTTCAATGGGAATTGGAGGGTTATGGTTATTTCTCTTTGGCTCCATTGAAAATTCCAGCCAGCATTTTAAATTGGAGCCAGGGAGTGCTTTGGTGAGCTACACATACCCTGGTGCATCAAAATGGGAATCTGGTCCTTCGTGGGGATGAAAAGAGAAAACCTTTTTAAAAATAAAAGCATAACAGAGATCTCAATACAATCAGCTGCCTAAACTGAAAGCGCAAATCCTGCATTTGCACATGCAAACAGGCACAGAGACGTGCAATTGGAAGGCTGCTAGAAAGCTGGCGTTTTGTGCACAATTCAGATGGCTGCTTCCTGAGAACAGGGGGCAAGTTTATTTCAAGTTGCAGCTTTGAGCTGGAGGATGAATCCTGAAATGTGATTTCCTTTCCCATCCTCTTTTCACTCCCTCATTCCATGCAATCTGGGCTCGACATTCATTTAATTCTTAGGCAAAGCCCTGCGGAGGGGCCTTAGCTCCCAACTTGCTTTAGAATTCTGACAGGGATCAGGCCATGTGGGGCTTGGATCATTTTGCTAGGGAAAAACCTGAAGTTCTCAAGCAGTCTTTCCAGAGGCAATGGGAATCCAGGGGGATAGGGGTAGGGGTGGGGTTGCCTACGGAAGGACTCTGTTGGGTTACAGGAAAGAGCTGCCCCTTGGCACTGAGAGACGTGTATAGACAAGGAAGTGTCAGGGGATGCAGCATTAGTCTGGCCTGTCTGGATAGAAGGAGATGGACTTTAATGGATGTAAGCAGCAACTGAGCATTAGAACTCTCCGTCTCCATTTAAGAGATTATGGGTGAAACCCTGGCCCTGCTGAAAGTACAGTAATGGCAAAACTCTCATTGACTCCAACAGGGCCTGGATGTCACCTCACGTGTATACTGGGAAGTGTCAAGAAATGCAGTATTAGATCTGCCTCTTTATATGCAAAGGTCCCTCCTAGGAAATCTGAACCCTGTGCACTGCCTCCTCTGACTTCTCCCCTGTACATTCAAACAGGGCACCAGCGGGCTCTGGCCTGGCCCCTATCTTGGGGGAATCTATTGCCCACCTCCATGAGGAACAGAGGGCCGTAGCTCCCTGGCATGGGGTGGGAGAAGGCAGCGCAGGCGTTGGGGAATGCATGCCAGGACTCTGTGCCCCGGCATAGAGATGCATTGGGAGTGAAGGAGTGAATGCACATCACTGCAGAACCACCCACCATTCCTCACCATAGGCAGGCAGTGCAGCAGCCAAAGGGGTTTCTGTAGCCCTCAGGCTGGAGTACCAGCCACAGAGTGGCTTTCTTCCCTCACACGTCCCCAGCACACAGTCCAGTCAGTTGGGCTAAGGGCTGGATACTGGCCTGGGCCCTCAATGAGCAGAGTTTCCTGTTGATTTGTATTTCGCTGGTACTAATGTAGCTTTGCACATGATCACGTAAAATTCGTCCACAATCTGACCTGAAGGGAACACGACAGCTGAAGAGGCTAATACATTTGATAATCCCGTTTCAGGGAGTGGATATGTCATACTTCAAAATGTTCTCTGTCCATCCCCTGAGCTACCCATGCCATGGCAGGTAAAGCAAACCTATCCCCTGTTCATTGCCCACGCTACCTCTTAATAAACTACAGAACAGCAGCAGAGACTGAAACAAACAGCAACCCTCAGTGCCATAAAAGTGGGGCAGAAAGTTGAGGGGAGATTGCTGATTACAGAAAGATTTCTGCAAACACATCACAGCTCAGTTTTTGCTGCCTTCGAATCTCGACAAATTCACCTATTTGGAGCCTGCCCAGAAATTCTGCACAATCCCAACTGCTCAGATAGAAATGGGGGGAAAAAATTCTGTGTCTGTGTGTGTGTGTGTGTGTGGGCGGGCGTGACTCAATTAAAAAAAAAGACAACATATTTCCTCCTCTAGCCTGTTTTGGGTTTTGAGCTGCACAGGGCAGGGATTGTGCCTCCCTCTGTTTGTAAAGTCCCTGGAACAAATTGGGAGATACTGCCATGTAAATAAATCAGTCTTTATCAATAACCCCCACCACCATCTGCAAAGAACCACCTTCAGGACCACATATCACACAGGTGCTACCCACACTCGTATGTCTACCTTGTTGTGGGGACATGGTTACATCTCACACACTGCTCCAAAAGTACATTCACCTTGCCCTCCACCACTCTCCCACCTTGGGCATCCTTAGCGAAAGTGATTTTCTTTTTAGAGGGGAGGTCACATAATCTAGGTGAGCAATTTCCTTTTGCGGGCTGGTAGTGCAGCCTGGATTTCTGCACCATGCGCACAGATAGGCATGTACCTGCACACGCACGCACAGATACTTGCACAAAAGACAACCGCAAACAAAATTAGTATCTTCCTGGATAGAGAAAGGCCTAATTAAATGAAGTTTTTGTTCCCGTTTTAAACAGCTGAGTCATTCAAACTAACCACAACCATATTTTCCCCCCTAATACTTCAAACAGTGGCTCCACTGGGGAGGTTTTGGATTTTTTAATGTTTTAAAAGGTCCAGCTCATTTCAATTGTCATGTTCCTGACATTCATTGCCAGCTTTGAGTGCAGGGGACTGGCCTAGATGACCTGTTGAGGTCCCTTCCAGTCCTGCACTTCTACGATTGAAATGAACCAACCCAGGCATTTTGTGACCTTTCCACAGATTTTCAAGGAATATTCAAGACGTCTATATTTTGAGGAACAAGAGAGCTTTGTCTTCACTAGGAAAAGTGGTGGAGTGTAGGTCAGGTTTAGCTAACACGTGCTAACTACACCTCACCTGAACGTGAGCTTTTTCCTAGGGTACATGCAAGGTCAGGGGCACTGGAACAATTTGTATAGTGGGGGTTCCGAGAACCATTGAACCAAAGTGTAAACCCTGCATATAATGAAAACCACTTCAAGCTGGGGGTGCAACAGCCCCCCCGCAGCCCTCCTTGTCCCAGCACCTACGTGTGTGATTTAACAGGTCAGTGGTAGCCCTGATTAGGTTTTAGCTCAAGCAGGTAAATCAGTCTAATGGTGTTACCTTGCACATACACTAGGAAAAAGGTTAAGTTCAGATCAAACTTAACTGCATAGGCCCCCCAGGTTCCCCGGGTGCGTACTCGCATAGCTAGCTCACGGTGTAACCCACCTCGCTGCACCCTCACTGATACTCTTAGCAAGCTAGCCAGAGCACTGCTAGAGCACGTGTCGCGAGGCTATGTCTACCCAGCATTTGGGAGCGAGCAGGTGCGGGAGGTCGACAGACATGGCTTAGCGGGGCTTGCATTTGCGCTCTAACAATAGCTGTGCAGACAGCGCTTTGAAGTGGCAGCTCAGACTAGAGTCCAGGCTCTGAAGCCCACCCACGTCCCTACCTTCAGAGCCCGCGCTCCTGCCCAAGCCACAACTTCAAGTGCTGTCGCGCTAGCATGAGCCCCACTAAACCAGGTCTGTCGACCTGGGCTGGAAGGCTCATTCCAAACTGCTGTGTAGACACAGCCTAATGGAGACGAGACTGTATTCTTCTTGAGATCTGCCCAATAATCCAAGCCAGCCGGTTACACAGCTTTGGTGGGCATGAAACCACTGGCATGCAACAGGCTGGTGCTCACTAACACCACACCATCACATGGAAAGCAACCTGGAGAAACCCATTCCCATAGCTGACAGAGCATGTGATGAATGAGGGAAAGAGGTGCAGTAGGTACTATTCAGCTTTCCCTTCCAGCCAGAGGTCAGATGTCAGGATGGCACTGCACAAGGGCAGATGGTTCGAGGAGGGATGGGGATAAAATATGGACTCAGTATGACAGTGCCTGAGAAAACTTGAAAGACCTAGGCAGCTTAGCCCTACTGCTGAGAAATCGTCCAGACTTGGGTGTTGTGCTGGAAGCGACGGGGAACACTGAAAATTATACACACAAGAACTGATCATCAAAAGGAAACACAAACCTTCATCCTCCTTACCCCTTGGCAGCGCTGATAGTGGTACTTCAGGCCGTAAATACTGGGGAACTCCAGCCAGCAGCCTGAATTGGGGCACTTCACCCTGGAGTGGGCCTTGAACTCATCTTTCCACTGGTTCATCAGGGGCAGCTGAGAAAGGGAGACATGGTTGCATACAGCTGAATAAACACCTTCCAGCATCCCGCGAACACAACACATGCTGAGGCAAACATTTCAGAAGAGCTGGGGTCGAATGTGCAGGCCCAGCGTGTACTCAAAATGTGCCCCTGCAAAATGAACTACTTGTACCTGACACCACCTGCTTTCCACTCTCAGTCAGGTACATGCACTCAGGTTCGCTTCAACTGGGGATGCAATCATGCACTCATACACTGCACCTGTTGCAAAAGGGAAGCAGCCCATCTGTGTTTCCCAGGTGACTAAAGTACATTCCAGCCCAGCTCAGTAAATCTCACCAAAAGTCGCTTCAGTGATTTAACCAGCCCACATTTCATCTAGTCAGCAAATCACACCGCACCCTAGTCTAATAACAACCTGCTCCGTATGTTGTCCACGCTACAGGGCTGAAATGAAATTGTACAACTCCCCAGGGAACAACTCACACCTTACTACGCGCCACCCGATAATTAAACCAGCTCTGACACCCCCATGATGAATACGCCAGATCTCTAACCTGCCTAATGGAAAGCACCGTCTCTACATGCAAAAGCCTATTCAGGTGACTCACGATGTTGAGTGTCCAACAGGAGACACCATAAAGAGGCCCAGTTCTCAGAAAGTGCCGAGCAACTACACAGGTGTCTCAAGCGTGGCACTCAACCTGCCAGTCACTCGTTGGAAGCCGGACCGCATCTATTTTTCACGTTATGCCAATGATTTATTCCAATCCCGCCCATCAAACACCCCCGCCTTTGGCCACCCTACTGAAGAAACCACACTCTGGATCATGCCAGTTGTTAAGCCATACTTTATATATAATCCCCATAAATAAACCATAGCTCACATCACCCTGTCACTCATGTCACTCCTGTAAGCACATCACACTTGGCATCAAATTGTTCAAAGGGGACGCACCCAGCTGTGCAGACAGATGTGTGTGCAAACACAGCTTCATTAGCACATGCGACAGCAGGGCCAGCCTGAACAAAAACGCTTGCAAAGGGGCAGCTAGATAGCTGAACTGCGGCAACAAACACTTGCATTGTCTGGTTTTTAAATCAGCATCCCTGGGTCCTGCTCCTGAGAGGTGCTGAATCCAGTGGGCACCCAGCACCTTGCAGGTCAGTCCCACATTGCACCGCCCATGATCACAGAGCTTTAGTGATGTCTCCCCCAGCTCGAAGGGCTGCCCTAAGGACTCAGACTGGCATCTGAGCTGCTAACCCAGGCTGCAAGGCAGCCTCATGCTGGAAGGTGGGGTTCCTTTGAATTAGGCTGGTTGTTGTCGCTCCCCTTCTCCCTGGCTGATGCACACACAGGCTCTGTAACAGCATCGCCCCCAGATTCCTTCACAGTCAGTGGAATTAATCCGGGGGATCAGGAACACCACCTGGGCACCTGGTGCTGGCCCTGCCCCACCTCAGACCCTTAGGGGTTGGGCTGGCTTTTTACTAACTACTTTCCAGGGGGCTGGACAGGATGAGGAAGAGAGAAGGGGAAGGAGAGAATCACAGATAGAGAGGCGGGGGAGGAGGGGGATCAGGGTATCAATGGATTTAGATTCTTACAGGAATGTCTTTCAGCACCTGGTTTTCTGCCTTAGGTCTCCCTTTCTTCTTGCCTTCTGTTTTGTCGCTGGTTGCATTTCCTGCAAACAAACACAGAACATGTGGCCCACAGCTACCCAGCCAGCAAGTCCAGACCTTGATTTCCGTCATTGCACTAGACTTCCCCTGCCTATTACCCACCATTTCCTAGCCCTCCCTCCTGACTGTGCCATGACTGTCCAAACTTCGCACCACCACAATTCAGCCTGAATCTAATCCAGGGTTAGAGTCAACCTCAGTGCATGCTAGCAGCCAAACTCCAAGGGCAGGAATTTCAAAACACTCAGCTCTGGCCTAGTTCTGCCCCTGTTTAACTCATTGACCTCAGCAGGAGCCACGCCCGGCCAAAGCTGAGTGCTCCTGAAATCCCTGCCGACGCATCCGTTTCTTTTTGTCTCCAACAATAAACAAGCTTGGGCTGGAAAAAGGAGCCAAACCCTGATGCCCTAGGAAGGGAACCAGGGGCAAAGATACAACAGGATCGAGTAGCCCGAGCCAGGCTGGAAAACATAGGAAATGTCCCACCCCCTCTTAAAGCATTAGAGCTCCGCTGCACTCCCACCCTGCCTGCACAACAACCACTCCCAGCAATGGACAGCGCCGTGGCAATTACAGGTGTGCTTAGAATGGAAGCATTATGGCAGAGGAGGTGAGAGCTAGGAGGAGATGGCACGGGTAGGGGAGAGTGACCAGTTATGGCCATGGAGCTGATCCTGGGGAGCTGCAGAGACTGGAGGTGAGACAGTAAGGCCAGGAAGAAGGAACAGACGATGGAGGACTAAACAGAGGCTACATGCTGCACATCATCTCCGTGAGGCTGTTTAGGGGGAAAGTTCACCCCTCTCCCGGGGGGCCAGCATGCAGCCTGTGAAGTGCTTACATCCTACCCTGAGGGCCTTGTACTCGGCCGACCCTCAGCCTGGGCTCAAGACGTAGCAGCTTTAAGGCTCCTGCCCCTTGGTTCCCTACATGAGCCCTCGCTCCCGGGCAACCCTTATTGGTCCCAGCAGGAGTTCAGCTCACTCTTGGGGTCTTTCCAGAGCCCTACTTACAGTGACCTCGTCTCTAGCTCCTGGCGGCACTTCCCAAGACCCACCACAGGTCACTGGTTGGAAGCAGCCCGCCAGGGCCTTGGTTCACATCCGGCTTGTAGGATCAGTCTGCCCTAAACGGGGGGCTGAAGGAAAAGGTCAGCAACTGCCTAAGGCTGAATTACTGGAGCTCACTAGCAATCCCTGGAGAAACACCCCCCACCCCTCCTTAGGCCAGTCTCCTGCTCGTAAGCTCCACTTCTACATGGGGACCTCGGAGCACGTTCTGGGAGTATGTCTGATGAGTACTGCCTGAATGCAAAAACAGGCAGACGGACAGGGTGCGTTCCAGCACCGGCCTAAACGGGACGATCATGATGTCTAGCCCTTGTTCTGGCTCCACTGTCCAGGGATGAACTGCACTGGAGCTAAAAGAATAATTGATAGTTTGGGTCTGTCAACTCAAAACAATCGCCCCCTTCCCCCATTTTTTAGTATAGTTTTCCATGTTATTTTCCCCTTTCTGTTTTTTAAAAAACAAACCGAGCTACATTTCTAAACGAAACGTGTTTCTGAAAGGAAAAGTCGACATTATCATTTCGAAAATATCGATGTGAATGTTTCAACATTAAAAAAAGCCATTTTTTGCGGCCAAAACTATTCACGCATTCGACCCAAAATTGTGAATAGTTTTGGTCAGGCCAAAACTGCATTTTTTTTTTACCAAATAAACTATTTGTCCCAAAAATTTCACCCAGTTCTAAAACTTTTCCCATGTGAACTAAAATTGGATTATCATAGTTTTTCTGCTATCAAACTTGCTGAATACATCAACAGCAGCAAGGTACCTACCCAAATGACCCTGGTTTGCAGAGTCCATCTGCCAAGCTGATGTCCCACAGGGCTGTATTTTCATAAGATCCACTAGCATCCTGCATTACAGCCAGCATAATGCACCCTTAAAATACAACCTTAATCAACGGGGTAATCCTCTGAAAATTCCATTAGGTCGAGCTCCTTTGGTATTGTCATAAACAGAGTGTTAAGGGTTAATGTCTCTTATACCTGTAAAGGGTTACAAGCAGGCAACTGGACACCTGACCAGAAGACCAATCAGAAGACAAGATACTTTTAAATGTGGGTGGAGGGAAGTTTGGGTGTGACTTCTTTGTTCTTTGTTCTTCTCTCAGAGGGTTTGAGAGAGACCAGACATTACTACAGGCTCTCTAAGTTTCTTTTCAAATAGAAGGTAAAAACCAGGCGGTTTAGGCTTTTTAATTGTTTTACTCTATTTGCAATTGTGGATCTGGCTGGTTAACTTTTATATGTGTAGTTGCTGGGAATATTTTGATTTCTATTGGTACTGGGGGGAAAGTCTCTCTCTGGTATCTGTAAGCTATAGGACCCTGTATATTTACATCTTGAAGTTACAGAGATAATTCTTTACTTTTTCTTTCTTTTATTAAAAGATTTCTTTTTAGAGAACCTGATTGATTTTTTTCTTGTTTCCCTTGTTTTATCCCAGGGGATTGGGATAACTCACCAGGACTGGTGGGGGAGACGGGAGGAGAGAGAGAGAGAATCTCTCTTTGTTTTCCTTGAATCTGTTTGCCTCTTTGTGAGAGGGAAGGGAGATGCTTCTCTGTATGGTGATTTAAGAGGTTGGATCAGTATCTCTCAGAATAGCCCAGGGAGGGAAATTCTGGGAGGGGGAGAGGTGAGGGAATGGCTTATTTCTCCTTGTTTTAAGAACTCAAGGGATCTGGGTTCTTGGGGTCCCCAGGGAAGGTTTTGAGGGGACCAGAGGGTATCAGGCCCTGGAAAATTCCTGATTGGTGGCAGCATATCAGAACTAAGCTGGTAATTAAGCTTAGGGAAACTCATGCTAGTACCCATATTTTGGACGCTAAGGTCCAGAACTGGGAAGGAATGCTATGACAGGTATCCAATGACCTGGGTTGTTCTGCCCAGGACCGGCTCTGCAGTTTTCGCCGCCCCAAGCAGCGCACCGAATTGCCGCTGCAGGCCGCAGGGGCAGTCCGTGTGCCCTTAGGGCGGCAGGCGTGTTTCCGCGGCGGCGGCAATTCGGCGGCAGCTTCCGTTTAGCTGAAGCCGCTGCGGACAGCTAAATATAGAAGCTGCTGCCAAATTGCCGCCACCGCGGAAACGCACGTGCCGCCCTAAGGGCACACGGACTGCCCCCGCCGTCCGCGGCGGCAATTCGGCACTCTGCTGGGGGCAAAAACACACGGACTGCCACCCCTTGAAGATTGCTGCCCCAAGCACCAGCTTGGAACACTGGTGCCTGGAGCCGGCCCTGGTTCTGCCAACTCCTGCACCAGTGTCCCAATGTAACTTCCTATCATTTCAAGCAGGACTGACACTCTCCTTTCTAATTTCATACACTCCCCCAAAAACAAAAACAGAGATGAAGCCCCAGTTTGGCCTAACCCCACTCAGCAGCAGAGTTTTCATTATTGTCATGGGCCTGACAGAACAGCACAGAGCCCTTCTGAACAGTTGAGAATGACAATGTGTATTTACATATCACAGTGCCGAGCACTATATGGCTGCTTATGTCATAACATTATGGTCTCCAGCTGGCAGCCAGGAGGCCTTCCCAGCACTATTCCAGTTTTACACTGAAATCAATGGAGCTACTCTAGGGTAAGGCAGGAGTAGTGCCGCAGAGAATCAGTATCACCAAAGCAGGCTGGAGCTCTGCCCTTCCTCTTCTCCACTGCAGATTGTCAGGGTCTCAGTCAGGATCTTGGTGCATCAAAGATTTTTCAGGGGTCTACTCCATACCCCACGGATGGGGCAATTACATACTTAAATTCCTCGTGAACAGTCGGAGGACAAGCCTACCCCCATGCTGTTCTCCTGGCCTATCACATCAGCTAACAGCACAGATGGGAGTTCCTTGCAAGAGGAAGGGGGCAGTTTCCTTATCCTCCTTGCCTGCCTCTGAAGATTTTGGGATACTAATACAGGACATTCCAGGAACATCCTCTAGGATGAAGAGGCTCGGCCCTGCGAAAGACCGCAAGGGAGACAGTTTTGCTGACCATCTGTGGTCAGTGCTGCTTATTTTGCAAACAGGAGCTTTTGGAGTCGACTGAAGTATGTATTTACTGGCAAGGAATCAGAAGAGCCTCCAGTCACACTCTAAAGCCATGGTCGAGTTTCCCTCGCTGCATCACAGAACAGGCTGTGTGAGTCAGGGTGAGCTACTGCACCCCAAAACCATTGGCCGTTGGTTTTGTTATCAATACAGTTGCTGACATGGCAGATTGAGTTTAAGGGGGCCTCAAATATGTACCTTAGAGGCTTTGGTCTTGTGCCTGAGGTGGTGGGTATGAATGCACCACAAAACACGTCCTGATTGTGCCTTTCTGGTATCGCAATCTCTCTCTCTAGTCTAACTTCCAGGTCAGGAACCTCCAGTTAAAAACATCGTTTTGTTTCACTTAATATAGCATCAGGTACAGGAATGGTCTAGTGCAAAATGGCAGAAGCAACTAAGAGTGACAAAAAATAGCAAATGCATCTTTTTCAGTTATATTAAAGGACATATTAGTGATTACATTTTCCATGTGCTCATTTCTTTGACTGCTAGCATTCTCCTTCTTTTCCTGCTTCCTCCATCTACTCAGGGTATAGTTTAAAGCAAGCATTCAAAAATCATAAGTCGGGGCCCTCAAAGTCATGAGATTGACTTTAAAAATAATACATTTTGGGAGTGGGAGTGGAGGTTATTTGCTTTCTGGTGTCTGAGAGTTAAAGAGTCACGTTTGTCCATAACCATAAGTCTAAATCTTACTTTTGCTTTTTAAATGAAAATTGCAGTTTTCATTTAATAACATGACTCCAGGAGCTGGGGCTGTAAGAAAAATACTGTGAGAGTTGTGCTAAAATATGATCTTAGCTATGATTCATATTGCTTGGCACATGCTTATATACTGATTTCAATGTGAGATGAGGGCGCTCAGCAGTTCTGAAAAACGAGCCTCCAGGCTTTTAAAAATTTGGCAACCACAATGGAAACATCCAAAATTAGAAGCCACTTTTGAAAATGCAGTGTACAGCAGAAAAAACATGAATAGGGGAAACAAATTCTTAACGTTTTCCGTAACTAAATTAGACGTTATTTGCAGCTGTACTGTAAAGGTGCAAATACCTGCAATCATGGTATAAAAACTTCAAAAGACTTTGGGACCAAATTGTCAAAACCGAGCCTCTCTGTGTGCATGCGCAACTATGCCTGCACAACCACTTGCATGCACAATTTTTGGCACACTGCTGCTAACTAAGAACACTGACACATATCAGCTCCAAGCCAAACACAAATGGGTTCTGAGCCAGTGGGACCGTGCAAAAATGTCTACATGCCCCCAAAAGTGAAACCATCCCCCCTCCAGAGGGCCAGGACATTGAAGCGTTTCTTTGAGGGCTTAATTGCAACTGAAGTGGTGCACAGAGTGAATTTAACCCAAAGGCAGGTTGAAAAGATGTCCCTCGGCAATATCCAGAATAGGCCAGTAGAAACAGTAAGCAGTAAAATGAAGATTCAGGCTTAGATGCAGAGGGTTTAATTAAAGGAGGGAAAAAACACTCCTAGTAAATGCTCCATCTGAAGGGGAAACAAAAACAGCTTGTGGAGAACAATTTACATCTACAAAAAACCACCAACAGAAAAATCAAACAAAAAACAACCCAAGAATACACTCTGCAAACTCACATGCTGCACTGCCAGAGAATTCAAAGATTTCGGCTCAGAATTTGGTTCTAATTTAGAAGCTAGATCTGTGGGGAGGGTTCTTTTTCTTTTTTTGGAACAACTATTACAAGTTAGATGAAAGGCTACCTGGCTACCTATCAAACTTTCCCTCAGGATAAGTTGACTCTCCAGTTTTATGCTATATGCCCCAAATACCCTGGGGCAAAGAGGCATCTAGAAAATAAGGCTGTTTACTATTTTATTTCTAGTTCCTTAAAGTCATACCAGCTGTTCTGCTCAGCTTTGACAGCCATGAATCCATCGTTCTGCTGATCCACAGCAATGTGTGTGGAATATGTGGCTTTTAGTCTATGGCACAATTATAACCCTTACAGAATATAAAATAACTGCTGAAAGCTGAGCTCTCTGCCTTATAAAGCCACATATCTGACTCCCCCGTAAGGAAACCTCATTGCTCCAGTACAGCTCCCATAGCTCCAATATAACAGAATGATGCATTTTAGTGGTCAGAGCAACCAGGAGCCAGCTGGTGCTACAGTGGGAACCAGAACCCATTAAACCAGGTTAGTTCACAGCCATGTACTTGCTGCTGTTTATGCCATTCAGCCTCACACTTTACAAACAGCCTCGCAAAACTGTCATGAAGACACACCCATGCAGATGGAAACCCTGCCTGCCCTTCCCCTGCCAGGACGATTGAGCATAATGAAAAGAGAAATGAATGCTGTGCACTTGCCCATCAAAAACAATTACGAGCCCTGATTAAGTGGGTTAATAGAATTTTGCATGGTTGCTTTGAAATCATCTTAGTTCTGGAGTAAGGTTTGCAGGTCCCCTTTCAAAACCTTTACCAAAGTTCTGTTAAGAGTTTTCCACTTATTAGAAATTCTGTTTGTTGGTTACATATTTTTCTTTGCCTCCTGGATTCTGAGATTGTAAGGTGCACACAGGTAATAGTTTCAAGATTTTCTATGCAACCATGAGGGCTAGAAACTTTACTTTATTGTAAGTGAAAGCTGAGCTTCTCACATAATCACATGACTCCAGGAGCTGGGACTTTAAGACTAACACCCAATATTGCAAGACTCACACTAAAACATCAAGAATTGGCAACCCTGCAACTCCACTGTTCTCCCTTGTCAGGAGGGACAGTCCTTTCTGAAAAATATCTGTTACTTTTCCACTTTGTCCCTCCAAAACACTCTGCCAGTTCAAAATATTCCAATGCAGCAAGAACAGCGTGCCCCCCGTTTTTCCATGTAGTTCCCAAAGAAAAGAAGCAGGCCAGTGGGGGGCCTGACATGTTTGGAATGGTTGGTGACAGTTCATCCTCTCTATATTTTTAAAAACTTTTGAAGACTTTAAAAACTTTCTTTTAAAAAACATTAAATCCTTGTTCATACATTTCCAGTACTGGCAGAGATGCAAATTGCTCCTTCGTCAAGGATGAAGAAGAGGGAGCAACTGGAAGCTTAGGCCAGAGGAACAGAAAATATATCACTTATTTCCCCAACATCTGGACTCACAGCTACCCATCTGCACCACCTGCCAGTTCCACTGCACAGCTGCAGGGAAGCCAGCTGTGGTTAGTGTGGCGGGATTATGTATTGTATTGGCATGCCGTGCACAGCTCAACGCCGCTGGTGTTAAACCCAGATTGTTTATAGTCATGTACAAGGGAGGCTGCTATAAGAAGCCTGCCTGATCCAGGTTGTGGCCATTCCCACAGCTGTGAAGAGAAATGCAGTGTACATCTTCTAAAAGAAGTTGAGAGACAGGGTCAAACCCTGTACCTTTAAGGCACATGGTATTCTGTGCAGATTCTCTAGGTATCCAAAGCCCCTCATGGTCAAGACCAAAGCCACAGCATGAAAACCATGCTCTCCTTGAAACGGATCCCAGAACAGACAGGCTGGGCACAGGGCTTTGGAACGACTGTAAGCCAGAGAGCCCCAGCAAAGCTATTACTGCAGAGGCAACTTCTCCCTGGATCTGCACAAAGCTTAACTTCACACCTGTGAAATTAACCTTGTTAGGAGCTAACACCCCACAGAACTCTCCCACCAGCGGGAATAATTAAAAGTTTTCGCTCCGTCACATTCATTTAAACCAGGAAGTGGAGGAATTAAAGATGGAGGGTGTTTTTATTTTATTTTAAAGACTCTGACAAGAGCTGATACAGCAAAAACCAAAAAAGCCTTTAGACAGATTTAGTTCACTCTACTTAGCTCTGAGTGCTATCCGAGTGGTGTTAATCATATGTCCATAATTACTTATTTTCTACCTCGCTGCAGCTACAAGCACTTGTGAGCACTCAGACAATTGGGCTGCCCGTCGGAGCGCCTCTTACACCTTGTTTTGGGGTGGGATGGATGCTGACCTGTGGAATGGAATGTCTCATTCTTTACCCCCAGGATGCCTTTCATCTCAGTTTAAGAAGAGTTCTCAAACTTTTTCAGATCACCCAGTTGGCTGAACTTTCTAACAGCCTTTCCTGGAAAGAGACGGGGACATCAGCGAATGCACCGCTCCTTTCTGCCAGCCGGGGGAGGAGAGTTTCAGGCTCTTCTGTGGACTGGCACAAACTATCCATGTGACAAATCTCATTACAAATAAATAGATAATAATAAAAAGAGTTCCATGCCACCAGGACCAAGAATTCATACAAACGAGAGTTCTGTATCCAGATTGCCTAGAGGCATGGTCCTGGCCATCTGAATGAGCTGCACTGTGGGGATGACAGAGACTTCCCTTATGTTGATGGATGACGGAGGTCATCTGAGTCACGCAGTGCTGGTGAAAGGTCACTTAATGGGGAGGATGAGCTTCCTGACTGGGTCTTGCACAGCCAGGGCATTCGGCCCAAGACGGTAAGCTGCAGAAAAGTAACTCAAACTTATGGCAGGTTTATAGGTCCCTGGATAGAAAATCAGCTTTCACTGGAATGACAACCTTTAGCAAACAAATCCCACTGGCCTCACACATTCACAGACCCAGCATTCTGGGCTGTGTGCGTGTGACAAATGAGACCCAAGGCATGATAGACTAGATAGACAGCATTCAGGAGGTCTGCTTCTCTATCTCTCAACTGCCCCTCATTTCAAGCCACATCATTCACTTCCGTCCCCAATTTCCCTATGTTCTATACAGATCTAGTGACCCCTCGCTTTACTGGAGAAAAGCATTTACATTAGCAATAGAGATGAAACTGAGGCAGCAGAAAGTGTCATGCTACCCAACCGAATCCTCTAGCATTTTCCAGGTCTGCATGTAAAATGTGTGTCCCTCAGTCTGGATCTTTGCATCACACGCAGGCTTTGGCAGGCTGAGAGATATGTCCCCTTCCCCTTGGTTTGGAAGATGGCGGTTCCAAGACCTACCGTGTGCCCTGTCTCCTCCACCCCCTTAGTTCTGAGAAAAGAAAACCCAATTTCTTACCCAGCTTGGGGGGCTCAGGGGTCGGATTTACCCTCAACTCTGTCCTGCTGCCTTCTTTGCTTGCGCTAGTTTTGCTGGACCCTGCAGCTCTCCTTCCACCTCTGAAGGAATACGGATCTGCCATCTCTAGAACGAGCAGAAGACACGTGTTAAAAACACACAAACCCTCTGCCTCAGAGAAAGCACACGCTACAAGCAAGAATGGCACCTAGGGTGGAAAAAACATTAAACAGGACTAAATGTTCTCATTCAAAAAAAGATGCAGGGTATATTTGCAAATATTTGTTTTATGGTTGAGTGATACTATAGACATGGTTGAGCAGCGGCTTTCATTATAAACCCGTTTCCTCTACACATACAAGAGCAAAGATTTTATTAGAAATGACGGGCTGGATTCCTACGCAGAAACAACGAACAAACAGCTTTTTCTTCTTTGCTTATTTCTCTGCTTTCATTAGAAGACAACAAAAGAAAAAAAAGTGAGTTTTAATGAACAGATCCCGTGATAAATTTCCAATTTTCGTTATGAATGGCAAACTTGTCTAAACTGAGGATTGTTAATGTTATCTAGATCCCCGGATTAATAATTCAGTTTGGCTTCTCTGTAAATAATGAACATCAGAAATGATCATGAGAAGCCCGATCTCGCTTCTGTGGAAGCCGACAGCAAAACTCCATCAACTTCGATGGCGGTAGGAAGAGTCCTTGGAATTGCTGGTTGCTACAATTCCAGCCCGAGTGGGAGTATTTTCAAACAGGCTGTAAAAACATCACAATAAAATGAACAGAGGGAGGGAGGGAGGGGTTTAAACAAGTGGCACAAACACACGGTGTAGACTTCTATCCACTAGGCCACCCACGCAGCAGAGACGACGGGATCCTCCGGAAGTCATTAGCAGCAGACGTCCTTATTGCTTTAATAGCTTGGAAGCCTCTTAGGGTATGTAATGAATCCGCTAGTGTTGAGTAACTGGTGATTTTAGGGCAGCATGGGGCAGGTGTATCTAAAGGCTGGACTGGAGAGGCAAGCAGCGTCTCTATAATTCGCTGCATTGTGGAGACAAAGTAGATGAGAGTCAATTGAAGCATAATTCTTTCCCATTAGCCCAGCCTCTGTTGTAAAGGATGATTAAACAGACTATGCCAGATCCATCCTTGGTGTCATTCCACTGAAATCAATGGGGCTGAACGAGGGATGAATTTGGCTCATCGGTTTACATTAGCAGTTTGTTCCTCTAATGCACAAGTCAATTTCCAATTGGGATCTAAGTGAGAAGACCAGATTAATCTCCAGGAGGACCCAAGGGCTTGCCCCTGCCTCTTTTACTCAGGTGAAAAAGGTTGCATGGTTGGTCCTCAGTTCAAATAAACGGGCTGTGCAGGGCTGAAATGGCAATTCCGTAACACATGGACATGGCCAAATGCTGTAACTCAGGGGCTCTCAGCCTTTCCAGACAACTGTCCTCCTTTCAGGAGCCTGATTTGTCTTGCATACCCCCAAGTTTCACTTCATTTCAAAGCTCCTTGCTTACAAAATCAGACATAAAAATAGAAAAGTGTCACAGCACATGAGTACTGAACAATTGCTGACTTTCTCTTTTTTTTACCATATAATTATAAATAAATCGACTGGAATATAAATATCGTACTTACATTTCAGTGTGTCGTATATAGAGCAGTATAAACAAGTCATTGTCTGTATGAAATTTTAGTTCATACTGACTTCACCAGTGCTTTTTGTAAAACTAGGCAAATATCTAGATCTACCCCCCGGGAGACCTCTGCAAAACAGTCCCATGCACAGAGCCCAACCTGCCTGGCTCTGTGGCCAACTCACCCCTGCTGTGTTGCCACGGGAAAATTATTTAACTTCTCAATTTCCCAAGCTACAAGACAAGGATGCTAATATTTACCCACTGTCTGGGGGGAAGGGGGACAGGGGGAGGATTGATTAGCTGATGTTTGTAGAGTTCTCTGATGAGGTTAGGTACTGTTATTAGAAGGGGTGTGTGTGTGCGTGTGTGTGTTCGTTCTGATGTGGCTAGGCACTGTTGTTAGAAGGTGTGTGTGTGTTTTTGAAAGTGGGAGAAGAAATAGTCCAGGTCTGGGAACCTCTTCCAAAAGCTACTGTGCCTCTAACAGGGATCTTCACATGAGCACAGCTCCTTCAGTGCATATAAGTTAATGACTGCACATTAACAACTGCTTTTCTCTCTCAGGAGGGTATTTTGATGTCCCACAGAGCTGACGCGCATGAATCACAAGGGCTTTGCAAGTTTTAAGACAGATATAATGTTATCCCGCCACACACACACCTGGACACAGACACTCTCAGGCTAGCCCATAAGAGCCAGGCTGCCAAGCAATTAACAGATACTGCGGCAAGGCACAAAGCACACGACCAGACACTGATTCTGTGCCAGCAGCTAGTGGGCAAATATTTAGTCCTCTCGATGGACATCACACTCCAAATGTTTCCTGGTTTGTGTTGTTTATTGTAGGGCTGCTTGTTTGTATTTACTATTTACTTACACTCAGGTGTTTGTTTTGCTCTTGGGTTTATTTGGGCAAGCTGCCCCTTTGTACTTATTGGGCCCAACTCTACCCTCAGTTACACATGTCTACACCAGGAATCCACTGAAGTCACTGGAGTGATACCAGAATCAGACCCACTGTGCACATCGCAGTTTTGTAAATAACAACACCTAGCTCTTATCAGCAGTAGATCTCAAAGCTCTTTACAAAGGAGGCACCATTAGCCCCATTTTACAGATTGGGGAAACTGAGGCACAGAGAGGTGATGTGATTTACCTAAGGTCACCCAGCAGACCAGTTGCAGAGCCAGGGCGAGAATTCACATTGCTCCTGAATCTCAGTCCAGTGTTCTATCCACTAGGCCGCACTCTTGCCTAGAGACCTTTAACTACAAGCGCCTAAAAATTCAGACGTGATTTTGCAGTTATTTATACTCTGCAAGTCTGCATTGCTGTTAAATTAAACATCTTTATAGCCCTGCAAATGCAGATGGTCCTTTACAGAACACATGCTCCCTGCCCTCCAGAGCTTACAGGCCAAACAGGCCAAGCCAAAGATGGGGCGCATGTTCAGGAGAAGAAGGGATGCTTAGTGATCCCCAAACACCACAGCACCAATGTGTCTTGTCCCCTGGCTCGTGGCACACACACCTGTCTCCCACCTCCATCTCGAAACACTCAACACCCCTCTATGCCTAGCTGCTGCCTGCTCTGGTCCCCAACAAGCCTGCAGAAGCTGGGGCACCCGTGAGGAGTGGGGCATTTGTGGGAAGTTGCCACATTCCCCCTTATTCTGCAGCAGCAGGGCTCCCATCAGAGCCTTGCTCCTAAAGTCTCTTTCTGAATGGCTCCCTTCTGGTGGGAGGGAGAGGTTCAGAGCAGGGAGGGGGAGGTCACAAAGGCTCAGCGTTACCTGATGTGGGGAAACCCCCTGGATCTGAAGGGGGCCAGATGCCAAAGACAGCAGCCCCCTCCCTCAGCACATCCCCACACAGCCTTGGAGCTCCACACACCAGGAGCTTCCACAGAGCTGTGGGAGGGAAAGGGAGGGAGGCTGCTGGGGCTCCCTCTGACAAAGCATCCCCACGTAGCAGCGATGCTCAGTTTCCCATCCTCTGCAGGATTCCTCTCCGAGCAGGACATGGCCTTGAGTTAGGACCGAATCCCATGTCTCGATCAGCACTCAACTCCCAAAAAGATACTGCTTCCTTTCCTTGGCCCCGACAACCCTGCAGCTTCAATGAGCTGAACAGCCATGGACAGCTCTTTCATCCTAGGGTGTTCCTGGAGCCCTGGATGCAACCGCCTGGTCTGAGGCCTGCAGGAGGTCAGACTAGATGACCATAACAGTTCCCCTTACCCTTAAGATCTATGAACCTATGACTGTGCATACGTTGAAGGTGCAACCAATTATGCTCATTCAGTCCAGCGGCACAACTAAAGAACTGCAAAATCAGCTCTGGTTTGTTCTCCAGTTAATATGGAGATATACCTATCTCACAGAGCTGGAAGGAACCTTGAAAGGTCATCAAGTCCCCACAGCAGGACCAAGTACCCTCCCTGACAGATTTTTGCCCCAGATCCCAAAATGGCCCCCTCAAGGACTGCACTCACAACTCTGGGCTTAGCAGGGCAAGGCTCAAACCACTGAGCTATCCCTCCCCACCCACAATTAAACAGATCAGATGTTTCACCACAGAACCTCCTACAAAATTCCTTTTTTTGCATCAGTTTGCCTTAACTCGGTTAACAAGAATCTACACAACACTGGCCCTAATTAGACACCAATAGACACACAGCTCAGCAAACCCAACTGGCCCATCTGAGCTGCCACAACTCCCCTGCAGTTACGCGAAAAGAATTTTCATTGGACTGCTCATCATGTGCTAAGGCCTCAACCCAAGTCCCGGCAAAGGTCTAGGGACTAGAATCATTTGGAATTCAGCTTGTGTACAGGCACCTGCCCTGGGCCTCGTGGTGAAAGCATGAGACTGGGATTCAAGAGGTCTATTCCCAACTCTGCTACTGGCCTGCTGGGTGACCCTGGGCAAGTCACTTTCCCTCAGTGTATGTCTGTTTCTCCAGAGATGACAATGATAATGACCTTCTTTATCCAGGGCTTGGAGATCTACCGGTGAAATGTGCTACAGAAGAGCTAGGGATTATTATCATCATATTGTGCCATGTGCATTATACCAGGCAAACATTCCCGCAGTGCTGCATAATGTACCAGATACAGGGTGACATTCTACTGCAGTGTCACTGGAAGGCAGGAGACGTTTCAGGCGTTCCGCCTCCAAAGACACTGGGCTGCAGCATCAACTGCAAAGCAACCTGCTCCTGCAAGCTCTCCATGCATGGAATTGCCGTTGAAGTCTAGGCAAGGACTACCAGGTACAGAGAGGTCGTGCAGGGTCACACAGAATTTTAAGAGGAGGAGAGGTGACCTTCATGGGACTCCTGGTGTGGGTCAGGCCAGCGCATGTGGTTTGTTCTGGGAGATGGGGTAACATGCTGAGACTCTCCAACGTGTGGCGTTTGGTGATGAAAGCTTGGTCGTGAGCACAGACACCAGAGTTAATCAGTCTCTAGATCAAAGGAGGAATTATAGCCTGGACTCTGCATTCTCTGGCATTTGGAGCAGAACAGAGGGAATCATTAAGTCAGCTCATTTAGCCTCTCTCTGTTTGAGGTGTATTTCTTAATTGTTATAATTTGTAGCCCAGCAGTGGCTGGAAGCCCTCACCAACATCAGGGCCTTATGGTGCTTGGTGCTGTTCACACAGCCTGAGGCAGTCCTCACTCCAGAGATCTTACAGTCCAAGCAGACAGGACTGACAAACGGTGGGAGAAAGGAAGCATTGTTACCTCCATTTTACAGAGGAGAAACTGAGGAATAGGGAATGACTGTGGCAGATCTGGGAATTTACCAGAGATCCCAAGTCCAGGGCCTTACCCAAAGAGCATCCTTGTCTGTGAGCAGCTTGATATTCTGAAATGTATTGGTTATTAGAGATAATTATTCACAGAGATTTAATAAATAATTGATCCACAAAGTATGCCCAGTGACTTCCTGCATGCAATGCATCCGATATTCTACTTCCGAGCCATGTTGATTAGCTTTGATTGGGCCCATGGATCACATGGTATTGGTCCCGTGCCTTGACTGTATGAGCATAACAGCTAGAATCCCATTTCTAAGGCAAATGCTCACGTTAATAATTTAACAGTTCTCTTTCCACAAATATTTTCTAATATCTGCTATTCCCTTGAAAATTCCTTCCAGTAAATTCATTCGCAGAAACACAAACACGAAAAGGAAGAAAATTCGAAATACGAAGAGAGAATGTGAAGGTATTCACCCAGCACAGGTTCAGATCAAACCTGGGACATCGTCTACACACAATTGCTTTGTGATTTAATTGATTTGGCTTTACATACATAAACAAGCACACAGCACCTAACACAATGGGGTCCTGGTTCACGACTAGGGTTCTAGGTGCTACAACAATACAAAATAATAAATACAACTACTAATCACAGTACCGACAAAGATCCAGCAGAAGACAACCTGACAGGGCTATGCTAAACCTGCTAACACAATAAAACATGAAATTGCACACTCCTTACCAGACCAGGATCGCTCAGGTATACCATACTATTGCGTATTTATAGTGTTTTAATGAGACATGCAATAGACAATAATACCTGTGTTTGTCTCATAAATCAAGTACATACTTAGACAATTTTTAATGAAGAGTCTATTATTTACTTGACAGACAGCAACATTTCCTTTGAAACCATTACATGGGAGACAGTGTTATCTAGTGGTGAGACTGAGAGTCAGGACTCCAGGGTTCTTTTCTCTGTTCTCCCACTTCGTGAACTTTCAATGACACATGCTATGTAAGGACACAGACGCAAGAGAGCGGTAGAGAAAATTTGAACTGAGTCTAAGTCCAGGAACTCCCTTGGTTCTACCCATAGCCCCCTCATGCACATATAGAGAAATTCACCCAAGGAATGGAGGTCCCATGAAAGACTCTCCAGGTATCATAGACACAGACTTTAAGGTCAGAAGGGGCAATTATGATCATCTATTCTGACCTCTTGCACAACACAGGCCACAGAATCTCATCCACCCACTCCTGTAACAAACCCCTAACCTATGTCTGAACTACTGAAGTCCTCAAATCGTGGTTTAAAGACTTTAAGGTGCAGAGAATCCTCCAGCAAGTGACCCGTGCCCCATGCTGCAGAGGAAGGCAAAAAAACCCCAGGGCCTCTGCCAATCTGCCCTGGAGGAAAATTCCTTCCCGACCCCAAATACAACGATCAGCTAAACCCTGAGCATGTGAGCAAGACCCACCAGCCAGACACCCAGGAAAGAATTCTCTGTAGTAACTCAGATCCCATCCCATCTAAAATCCCATCACAAGTCATCAGGCATATTTACCGCTAACAAAGATCAATTAATTGCCAAAATTAGGCTATCCCATCATACCATCCCCTCCATAAACTTATATCTGGCTTCAACACTAAGTTCATGTCTTTCTGCCCCCACTGCTCCCCTTGGAAGGCTGTTCCAGAACTTCACTCCTCTGATGGTTAGAAACCTTCGTCTAATTTCAAGTCTAAACTTCCTGATAGCCAGTTTATATCCATTTGTTCTTGTGTCCACATTGGTACTAAGCTTAAATAGTTCCTCTCCCGCCCTGGTATTTAGCTCTCTGATATATTTATAGAGAGCAATCACATCACATCAGCCTCAGCTGGACCGTGGCTGCAACCACATGGTCCCCTGTCAGGCTGCAGAGGTGAGGTGTGAATGGTAGAGGGGGGCACTTCACCCCCAGACATGGGAAGTAGCTACCAACACGCAAGGACAACCCTCAGGCATTTGGGAGTCTTAGATGAAGAGCACCTGAAAACTCCCATTGACTTCAATAGGAATTGTGGGTGAAAATCAGGAGCTTTAAACAAATGCCTAATAATAATATCAGTTAAACCATGAGAGCCTGAGCAAGTTTTAGTACTGATGCCTTGAAAGACTTTACTTCCAAAACTTAAACCAGAGCTTTCAAACCAAAAATGTACTCGTACCACCAAACCATTGTTCCCTTCATTTAATGCACATGCTCTCTTAGAACAAACTTTTTTTTGGGGGGGTGGGTGGGAAAGGGGCAGCTTAGAAACTCTCCAACATATTTTATGTTCCACCTAATTGCTTTTGACACCTTTCCTCCTACTTTTAATTTAGCCTAAAATAATAACAAAATTACTTATATATACACATGGGGGCCAAATCTGGTCCAACTTGATGGATTTAGTGGAGTTGCGCCAGGGTAACAGAGCAGAAATCAACCCAATATATTTTAACCAAACTTCTCACTCTTTCATGGCACATGTTGGAGCCAGGTGATCAATTACTTCCAACCTCTTTCCAGCCTTTCCTCAACTTTTGGTTGAAACCCTGTTGTGATTCACAATGGGGGCAAAAGGGGGAAAACGACAGACCTCAAATATAGCAGCACTAGGGGTTATATTTATGACATTGGAACAAAGAAATTGATTCCAGATTCCCTGCAGTGTAGAAGAGATGGCCCAGCCTTGTGATTTAGAGATACCAGACTGAAATGCTACACAGGGGAGCTGAATTCAAGTTTCCAGCGCTTTCCTGAGCAGCTTGAGACAGGAGTTGCCAGCAAGGCTTTTAAAGCAGCGCATTCTACAATGCAATGTCTGTTACTCCAAAAACAAACCATGTCTCACCAACACAAATGGCCAGATGAGGTGGAACAAGAGGGGAGCAAAGATTCAAAAAAGCTCAATAGGACGGGGAGTCCCAATAATACAGAGACCAAGGATGGGAGTGAGGAAAAAGCAAATGAGGGAGAGACTATTTACCAGAGGGCTCTGAAAAATCTAATTGTCAAGGTGATAAAATCTATATATAATTTTTCAAACTTGCTTTCATGCAAAATGTCTGGATAACATGAATTGGGGCTTGGAGAGTGTATCTCACTCTAATGCAGGACATATTCAGCCCTGACATAAACTGGCATAAGTCCTATTAAAGTCCGTCATATTTTACACAGGTAACCTGCTACCACAGTAACTTAACTTTTTCAGGCAATTTTTTTCTCTGTCCTGTGAACTGATCTGGTGTCACTAGGTCTGGGGGGACCAGTGTTGACACACAGATATTGGCATTTCAAGGTAGCAGTTAGAAAGTTGGCATGTTGCTTCCTGGAAATCATAGCTATTTGAGTTAATGTGACACTAACTATAAGAGGGAAAACAAAACAATGCCATGCATAAAAACCCATCCATTTCCACTCATCACTAAATACGCTGGGTCAAGTTAATGGAGTTACATCCACTGCCACCTGAATTTGGCCTTTACTATCTAACCCAGCATTTCCTGGCTTGATCCCCACTACCTACTAATTGCCATGGCTTAACAGTCCCCAGTGAGTCCACATGCCAATGGCCTGTAGGTCTTTAACAAATCCCTTTCCCCTGACATACAAGTGTGACCTTCTCAGGTAAAGTGCTAATCATGGTGCAAAGGATACGCCTGATGTGCAGCAGGCCAATATCCACTTGCTTTACTTATTATTAATCATTTATAATCTGCTGTAAATGTTCATGGCATTGCTCAGGGGTAGGACAGTGCCGAAAAGGTCACAGATCCCTGCCCTGGAGAATGCAGAAGCTAACGGCACGAGGAGAGAGTCAGAAACAACAGCTAGCAGAAACCAAAAGGCTAAACTGATGTTTGTTGTTCTTGTGAGTTTCTGACAAATCACTTTCCCTCAGTATTGATTATAGTTTCTTCTGGCTGTAGACGGGAACCAGGGCAACGCTCTGACGAATGGACTGAGCAGTTCCCTAGTTCCACAGCAATTTCTGTTAGTCTCTCTCCAAATCACGGGTTGATCCACTATTTGGTAACTTTCTTACAGAAATGTTCTGTGTATTATACAGATATTCCTACGCTTTCTATAGGCACACGGCACTTAGCGGACTAATTCCCTTCTTTCTCAAGCAGTGGAGGAACAACACGGCCACACAAAAGCTGCGCTGGAATTAAGAGATGGTAGATTTTACATTTATATCGTTCAGTACTGCAGTTTGAAAGGACAGACCTAAAACCAGGTTAAAATGGGTGTAAATGTGCCCATCTTTCATCACAATGAGTATGTGTGCACACACACGCGTGCACACAAACACAAAGCTTCTGATGGTTTAAAGTTTCTGTTTCAAACATATTAGCTCTCGGCCCCTGGCACCAAAGCTGATGGTAAAGCATGAAACCTAAAAGACATTAAACAGAATTAACCTAATCTGATTTATAGCATTCACAGCCCTGTCTGGCCTCCCTAGCCAACTGCCCACCTGGCACAGAAGTCTCTGCCCCAGCCTATGTGAGTGCTCATGAAGCTGTAATGTCCCAGATCTGACCTAGCCTGCCCATGACAATGACAAACTGGAGAGAACGTCTCTGGGCTGGCTTTATAGAAGGCACAATTTAGCTGTAATGTTTCTGACCCAGCCCATCCTATGAAAACATCCAGCCAGCTGCCATGTCCCTGCTGGGAGTGCTCAGCTGACTAAATGCCCCTGCCTTGCCCAGCCCATGTCAATGTCCAGGTGGCTATAACATCCCTGGTCTGGGCCATGGGAGTGCCCACCTGGATGTACTGTCTCTGATCTGCTCCATCCTTATGGGAGCCCAGCCACCTGTCATGTCCCTGTTTATCCATGTCATTACCTGCCTGCATGCTTTGCCCTTTGCCTGATCTACCTCTCCCAGGGCCCATATGGCAGCCACATGGCTCACATGACCTTGGCCTGGCCTGGCCTGCCCCTGCTGTACCCACCTGGCCTGAGTGTCCTTGCCCTGCCCCTCCCATTGCCCACCTGGCTGTCATGTGACCTGCCCAGGTGTGAGCTGAGCTCACCTGCCTGTACTCCTGCCCCCCTTCCTGGAGCTCAGCTGGCCGCAGGTGCCCCCCGCCTTGCGGTCCCTCCCCCTGGCTAAGGTGTGGGCAGCAGGGGCTGCCCCACGTGGATGTCACCTGTCACCGCGTGGGGCAAGGAGCGCACCGCTGCGGGAGGCTGCACTGAGACTCAGGGGAGCAACTTCCAAGCCCCCTTCTTTAAAGTGCCAACACTGCAAAAAAAAAAAAAGAGAAAAGGAATAGAAAAATCCCCTTGCACTCCTAGCCCGCCCTGCACTCCCAGCCCCCCCAGATCGCCTCCTCCGCCCTCTGGATTTAGTGTCCACCCTCTATTAAGAAAAAGGGAGGGGGTGTGGGGTTGGGTTTTTGTTTTTTTTTTGCAAAAGGGAGGGGGCGAAAAACTATTTTTATTTCTTGTGCTGGGAAAAATAATTAAGGGGAGGAGGAAAAGGCAGTGAAGCAAAATGGCGACTTTTTTATGTAGAAGGAGGAGAGAGGAAGAGGGAGAGAGAAGGCGGGGGGGGAGGGAAGGAATCCCAGGCGCACCGGGAAAGGAAGCAGCAAAATCCTCGGGAGAGGGCGATCGGGCCCGGGGAGGGGGCGACCAGGCGGAGTAAAAGCAGGGCCAAGGGTGGAAAAGGACCAGGGGGGCGGGGGAAGGGAGGAGGGTTGCCAAGGGGGGGGCTCCTTACCTCGGTGTTTGTGGCGAGCTCTCCAGGGCCCCCGCACGCACACACACGCGCGCTTGGAGCGGGCGAGGCGGCGCTGGCTCATGCGCGATCCCCCGCGCCCCCCTTCCCGGCTACCTTTGACAGTTTTACGGTCGGGGAAGCAACTTGCAACTCTCGCGTTATTATTTTAATACTGCAACAAGCTCCGCTCGGAGACAGTGGGCTCGGTCCCCCCCCACCCGGGCGCCTGGGTGGAGCCGGGGGGGCTTGGAGAGGCGAGCGCGGGCACCCTGCGACGCGCCCAGGGCGCAGGAGGCAGGTGCGCTCGGGAGCAGCCCGCTTGGAAACGTCCAAAGGTGGGAAGTGGACAGCGCTCGGGGCCCTCTTCTAGCAAACGTAGGGCCAGAGGCCAGGCAGGGGGCAGATGTGCAAGACACCCGCTGCCTGGGCGCCGGGGACTGGAGCTGGCTGGCAGAGGGTGGCTCTGCCCAGGCCCCTTTGGATCAAGGGGATAGTCCAGCCTCCACCCCGCTGGGTTTAATTTACAGTGGGGCTGTGTGTTGTGTGTGCAAACAGACCCTGGCTCCCCACAGGTTTTCCCTCCACTGAGGCTGTGCCCGACCCTGGTTAATTCTAGGGCTATCCCTCCCGGAGGGGCTGGAATAATATTTATAGCAGGGGTGCTGAGAGCCACTGAACCAAACTGTACGCCCTGTATTTAATGGAGACCACTTCAAGCCAGGGAGTGCAGCAGGGCCCCTGTTCCAGCACCTATGGTCCCTCCTCAGCAGAAGTGGACTCCCTGGCACATACCCACCCGTTACTTAGCCCTAGCAATCAGGGGACATGCATCTGATGAAGTGGGTATTCACCCACGAAAGCTCATGCTCCAAAACATCTGTTAGTCTATAAGGTGCCACAGGACTCTTTGCTGCTTTTACAGATCCAGACTAACACGGCTACCCCTCTGATACGTTACAATCAGGGGACAAACTCTCAGGAATCTGGGTTAAATAAGCAAACTATGAAAGGGCAGTTTCTATATCAGGAATAAAAGAGAAACAGCCCCTGTCCGTAGTGTCCCAAGTATTTCTGTGCCACCCAAAGGGGGAAGTTAAGCACATGGGTAAGAATTTACAGGAGGAGGGCCTGTGTGCGTAGAGTGCTTTGCAGGCATATGATACAATGGTCTGGCTTGTTCTCTGTCAGGTAGCTTGTGTCCTCATACAGCCCTATGGAAAGGGAGTGCCCACTGATATCACCATATCAGAAGAGTAAAGCTCCCCAGTCCTCTTGCACAACTGCAAATGAGACCAGGTGCAGAGTAGGAGAGAATGAAGCCCACTCTTCCAAAGAGTTCAAAGTCTAAGGGCCTCATTGACTTCAATTGGAGTAGCACAGCAGGGAGGGTTCTGCAGGATCATGCCCTCCAGGAGCAGATTACTCACAAGCAAATCTTCGTGAGCTGACTGAGGAGGGGGTGAGAAAAGAGTGCAGTGAAGCTATGAGAGAAGAAGATGGAACCAAGCCAGCATGTTGTTGGTATCAATGATTATTATCGCTATTGCAAATGCACATGCACGCAAGGGCTAAATCAAGCTCAGCTGTTGGCATCAAAACTGAGATGATTTTCTGGGGAGGAAAAAAAAGTCGTCCTTCTCACCAAGTGTCAAGTACTGAAAAGAGAGAGACACCCACAGATGGAGTTAATTAGAAGGGAGTCAAAAGGTAGGGTGGAAGGTTAGGCCCATGACCTCTCTGTATGTAACGGGAGGTTGAGTGGTTAGGGAACAGGGAAGGGGGAGATAAGAAACCTCAGACCTTGGAACATGTGTTACCTCTCTGTGCCTTGATTTCCCCATCTGTATATTGAGGATAAGACCAGGTGCTATATAAGGGCCAAAGATTGTTACTGTAAAGATAATTAATAGAAATTATAGCTGTACCCAGAATTTGAGAGCTGTCATGCTTGGAATCTTGAGTCTAGTTCCTCCTTAGAACAAATGACATTAGCTTTCTTGGCTGGCATTTAAGACAAGAGCACTCTCACAGACTGGCAGAATGGTTGGTAGATTTTCCCCAGAGAAAAGCTGTTACAGACCCCATCCTTTAAGTACCATTTGTTGCAGTCCATGTAGTACCACACACACCCAGCATTTATACCTGAACCTTCATCCCTGGCTCTCAACGTGATTTAGGAACATTTGTGGATTAAGCCTCATGCCACCCATTTGAGGGAGATAAGTATTATTATCCCCATTTTACAGATGGAGAAACTGAGGCACAGAGCTGTGTGATAAAATAGGGTCCAATCCTGAAACTACTTACAGGAACTACTCACATGAGTAAAGTTATATGTGTGCGCGCATGCTCATAAGGACTGGCCCCAACCCAAAGTTAGCAAAGCCAGCAACAGAACCCAGGAGTCAGGGTCGTATGTTCTAACACTAACCTACCCCAGCTTTGGGCTCTATGAGGATTTTTCCACCACCTCTTGCTGCAAGCAGCACACACAGGGAAGAGGATCCAAATTTAGCAATTTCTGCTGCAAAAAGCCTTGGAAGTAAAAAAAAAAAGCCTCAGAAAAGTTCCTGCATGGTTCATGGCCCTGACAAGATTGCTCAGGCTCAGCTTACAGCAGGGGGTGAACAGGGAGGGACTTTCATTTGCTGGGGGAAGTTGGCACAGTGTGGTGTGCAGGTGAATAGCTAACTCCCTCCCTGCCTTTTGATGGTGGCAGTGGAAATTAACAACCATGAGAAGGAAGAGCCTTCTGAGATCTCAGAAGATACTGTGCAGCTGTGTGTTAAAACTCAGGGCCAGATTCATCCCTGGCATCTACTTCACTGAGGCTAGTGGAGTTATGGCAGAGATGAAATGGGCCAGTGGGGTGTTAATGACATGTTTCCTGCTGGAAAGCTAAAACAAGAGCCACTTTTCTAACCCAGTTAGTGGGGAAATTAGATGTACAAGCCAAGCCCTTGCAAACCTCTCATAATTAGGGTCCTACTAAATTCACAGTCTATTTTGGTCAATTTCATGGTCATAGGATTTTAAAAATCATTACATTTCATGATTTTAGCTATTTCAATCTGAAATTTCAAAGTGTTGTAATTGTAGAGTCCTGACCCAAAAAGGAGTTGTGGGGCCTGGGGGGGGGGTTATTGTAGGGGGGTAACGGTACTGCTACTCTTACTTCTGCGCTGCTGCTGGCAGTTTCACTGCTGGAGAGTGGCAGCGGCTGGCCGGGATCCTAGCTCTGAAGACAGCAGTAAGGGTGGCCGTGCTTACTTCTGCATTGCTGCTGGCAGGGCGCTGCCTTCAGAGCTCGGCGCCTGCCCAACAGCCGCTGCTCTCCAGCTGCTCAGCTCTGAAAGCAACACAGAAGTAAGGGTGGCAATACTGTGACCCCCCTAATATAACCTTGGGACCTCCCTGCAACTCCCTTTTGGGTCAGGACCCCCAGTTTGAGAAACACTGGTCTCCCCTTTGAAATCTGGGTAAAAACACACAAAAGACCAAATTTCACAGGGGAAGAGTAGATTTCACAGTCCGTGATACATTTTTCATGGCCGTGAATTTGGTAGGGCCCTACCCACAATGCATTGAGACTGGCTTGGAGCCGGCCATCAAGAACGCAATAAAACACACATGCCAGCATAGTGAATAGTCCCTTAAAGGGCACCAAAACAATCTTTGATTTGTTAATCTTTCATTCTCCTTTTGGTCAAGGCCACGTTAGGTGGGCTTCTGCCATTTTCAGGTGGAAAGTGCAAAGGGGAGTCCCACCTAATCAATCCCACTCACGAGGCTCCTAGTGGGTTCCCTTCTTGTCTCCATCCCAAGGAAAGAGCTGAATTAACATCTGTGCAGAGCATATAACTGCATGCTAATAATAATACCTAATAATTAGACCAGGGGGCGAGAAGTGAAGGACCAGCCCGCCTTCTTGCTATAAAATGAGGCATATCTGGGGCAGCTTACTTCCCAGCCAAGCAGCAGGATGTGAAGAGAGGCATTAAGCTGCCTCAGTCAGGGAAGCTGGGAAAGCTGTTACTGACAGTTAGTTTCATGTACGCGGTGGGACCATGGATCATCTTGAGCACGTTCAGAGACTCCTCCTCAGGACAAGGCCACAAACCGAGTGCAGATGCCTTTTTAAACGCTCCTCCGTAATGTCCCACATGTTCCTCCGCTGCTGGCTAGGCCTACCACGCGCACACGTCCTGAGAAATACGCACCCACATGGGCAGCACAGAGCAGGAGCCTGGACGTCTAAGGGAAACAGAAAGTACCCAGCCCCCTGGAATGTGCTCTCCTTCCTTGTCATTGCCTTACGAACATGATGTAGTGGAGCCCTTGCTCAGGTGCCACGAAGTTTGCTCTCAGCATTTTCTACGTATGAGCTATGAGTGCAAGGTAGCCCAACCACCTAGACCAGCATTAGCAGGCTCGGATAGCAGCCAACCACAGGTTTGACTGAGGTACCTATCTCTTAAATAGTAACTGTGATGGACTTTATATTACAGTATTTTCAGACCACGCTGGGACAAGGGAAAGGGGGCAAGAAATTAACTTGGAAATCCCCCCAGCAAATTTAGAACAGCTGTTAGGAAGCTGCCTGCAGGCAGAGAATTGTAACCATGTGCAATAGCCTTCCGGGAGGGGCGGCAGAAGCCAGAGGGAAGGAAACCTCGGAGGTCCTGTGTGGAGCAATTAGGTGGTGCTTGCGGAGCGCTAGAGGTCTGAAAGGGGGAACGAGCCACGAGGAACTGCTTAGCTTCCCCCTCTCCTGGGATTTGTAAAAAAGATTATTGGTGTATAACCTACACACATAAAAACAGAGCCACACAGCATGGGGGATTTCACCAAGGCAAATCGCCCTGCACAGCCTGGGGGAGGAGAAGGCGCTTTTGCTGCTTCATTGTTAGAGATCAGCTGTGAGCGCTGCAGCCCTGATTCTGATCTATTGCATGAGTGCAAGTTTGAGGTGACGCCACTGAAATCAACAGCTACTCTGGACTGACACCAGTGTGATTAAGATCAGAGTTTGGCCTCTTCTTGTGATTTGGGTTATTAGAGTGCCTAAGAGTACAAATACAGAAGAAGAAAAAAAAGTCAATCACTCTTACTCTAGTTTTATGACTGATTCACTTTTGCATAAAACTAGAGTGGGGAAATCAGGCCCATAACATAGAGCAGGTGTCGGCAACCTTTCAGAAGTGCTGTGCTGAGTCTTCGTTTATTCATGCTAATGTAAGGTTTCGCGTGCCAGTCATACATTTTAACGTTTTTAGAAGGTCTCTTTCTAGAAGTCTATAATATCTAACTAAACTATTGTTGTATGTAAAGTATATAAGTTTTTTTAAATGTTTAAGAAGCTTCATTTAAAATTAAATTAAAATGCAGAGGCCCCCGGACCGGTGACCAGGATCCGGGCAGTGTGAGTGCCACTGAAAATCAGTTTGTGTGCTGCCTTGGGCACACATGCCATAGGTTGCCTACCCCTGACATAGAGGGTCTGATTCTCCAATGCTTTGCACCTTGTGTCCCCATTTACACTGCATGCAAATTGGGTGTGAAACAGCCAATGTAGAATGGTGGCAATTTGCCCCCATTTTGGGGGGGCAGAAGGAAATGACTACAGAAGGTGCAAGGCAGTGGAGGATGAAGCAATCAAAGGATGTAAATGAAATTGATTTGCAGACCCAGTGACGAGGAAAGCAATTACGTGGCCAGGATCAGATAAATATTTGCAGAGACCATCTTACCGTGCTCTCTGCTTAAGCCTTTTCATTTTTACACATCCTCTTCCATCCTAAAATACATCTGTGGTTCCTTCCCTTCCTCTTGCAGTGGCTCTCCTGCATTTCCAGGCAGGACAGAGAAGTGATACTGATGATCCTGAAGGGGGAAAACCAAGGGCATTAGTCAGAGTGGAGCAAAACAAACAGCCACTATCATCTCAAGAGGCAAAGGCAAATTAAAGTGATATTAAAGATAGCCTTTGCTGGCAGCTAGTAACCCTGCTGTTCCACAGGCATTCGGCTCATAATTTATTAACTGTTGGCAAGGGAGGATTTTGCTGAGAGCAAAAACGATGTGACCTGAAAGGGCATCATATGGGACAAATGCCTCTTCACACCCATGTCTCTGAATGCTTTTCTCACTCCTGGCTTGTCCCAGTGGAGGGATCTCCATGGCTCGGAAGGACAGTGCCCTACAAACTCAGTCTTGCAAAGTATTGAGCACTCGGAGTGGAGGGTGCTCATTACCCCCCATAAAATGCTCAGCACCTGCCTGGTTCATGTCCTACCCTTCTGCCAGCGCTGGAGACCAGCTGAGATTCCTTTCTAGCTCTCAAGGGTCAAGAAGTTTGGTGATCTCAGACCAGCCCTTTCTGCTTTGCATCACAAAACCACCTGCAAGATTTGGCACGGTGCAGCCTGCCATGGCGTTGACCACAAACTGTCCCCACCTGGTGGCCTGTGCAGGATGGCTCCAGGGGTCTCAGATCCGCTTCAAGAACACCGCTGCCATTGGCGCAAATTTGCTCCCTTGTTGGTAATCTCAGAGAGGCCAAGGACTGAATGGAGCATTGAGACTGAACTTCTCTCTCCAAGCTGGGTTGGGAGTGAGACACACTAGCAGGGCAGTCTCTGGACGCTTGCCCCGTTACTACCCGCCTATTGTCTGGATACAAAGAGGACTCCAGTCTCCAGGGTTGTCAAGCTGGCATCTTTGGCCAGCAGTCGATTCAAGCTATTTATAAACATATGGGCCAAATCCTCAACCAATTTCTAGCAGTCTGAAAAAAACCACAGAGCACAGAGTGCACCACTAGAGGGCTCACAAACCATTGAAACCCTGTTTTTGTAGCTCCAGTGAGTCAATGCTGATTTACACCAGCTGAAGATCTGGCCCTATTTTATTTCTTTTGTAAAGAGCGATTGATTTTGCTTGTTTAAGTAACAAATAACTTTGGAGTTCAGCCTCTAGCTCCTGAGCTGGTGTAGCTGTGTTGACTTCAATGGTGCAGAACGGTTTACAGCAGGTGAGGGGCTGGACAAAGGGTCACACACTCTGAAAGCAGAATCCATAAGTGCCTATGTCTTCCCAAGCAAACTGGAGAACTGCACATGCCAACAGGGAAGTAGCTGAGTTTGCAAAAAGCCAAAAGCACCCAGTTTGCATGCCCAGTTTTCGACTGGCATCACGAATGTGGTTTTGCACAGGTGCGCTCAATTACTGCTGGAGCTTTTGGAAAATGTGTCCCGAACTCTGCGCTGGTGCTTTATGCATCTTGAAAATAATTTATATTTTTATTTTTTCATAGCAAAAAATATTTACTATTACTTAAACTCCAAGTGCATACAACAAAACAAGCCCAATAGCAGACGGTAGACAATACATTGGGGTGAGCACCCTTCAGATGTTTTAAGCCAGCCCTCGAGCTCCCACTGGGCAGCAGGATCTGGGGCTTGCTTCACTCCTGTGCTCCAGATGGGAAGCGGGGTCAGGGGTTGGCAAGCCTGGGAGGGAGGGGGGAGAAGCGGAGCGGCGGTGCGCTTGGGGGAGTAGGCGGCAGTGGAGCGGAGGTGAGCTGGTGGGGAGCGGTTCCTCTGCCCCCACCCCGGTTACTTTCTGCACTCCTCCCAGCGCCCCCCACCGCCGCAGCTCACCTCCACTCAGGGCCGGCTCCCGGCTTTTTGTGCCCCAGGCAAAAAAAAAAAAAGGAGCCAGAGTGCCTCCCCTTGGAAGGTGCTTCCCCAAGCACACTTGGAGCGCTGGGGTCTAGAGCCGGCCCTGGCAAAGAGTAAGAGCTATAACACCCATGCCCGAAATTAAATCCCATTCTTAGGGCCCACTCCTGCCAGCTGTTAAGCACCCTCCACGTCTAATGACTCACAACACTGGGCCCTCAGTATCAGCTGAAAGACACAACCCCCCACAACTGGGTGAATTAAGAACAAAGTAGCACCCCAAGTCTTTAGTCGTAACTCCAGATTTCTCTAGTTAGTTCAGGCCTGACTTGGCAAGACACTTGGGTGAGAGTTAAAAAGAAACAAAATATCTTTCATATTGGAGTCGGAAACATGCCCCAGTGGCCCAGAATGACTATTTCCTAACATGCAGTGATAAATCTTTGAAAATTCAGAGTCTGCTCACACGCACAAGTAGGTGTTAAGCCAGTTTTGGAACATGTATTATTTCTTCATTAAACTGGAACGGTTCCTCTCCCCCGGCCCCACAGGTCTATCCTGTAAGTAGGTTGTTACATGGTGAATAATTTTAAAACACATGTTAATACCCAATAGGCTGTAACAGCTTCTTTCAGACCCATTAAATCTGCTGGAATCAAATAGAATTTAGATTTATAGAGCATCTTTCATACCCCAGCACTCTCGAGGCACTTTACAAAGTAACAATAACTCCTAGGAGCACAGGGACCATGTAGGCAATGAAGTGGCTGTGAAGTGTGCACACACATGCACACCATTGACGAGGGCAGGTGGCCATCTGCTCTCTTCAGTACGAAGGGACCTTTAGCTGCTTCAGTGCTACGTAACGAGGTAACAACTCCTCCAGTGCTGCCCACGTACTGGTATGGCCCTGATCCTACTTCCAATTTTAGTCAAAATCCCATTGGGCTCATGGGAACAGGGGCAGGTCCTGCCTGCGGGTTAAAGCGCATCCCTGGAACGTCAGCACTCGGTGACTGCTGTGGGAATAGCAACAGAACAGTTAACGTCTGGCTTAATAGGTCATTCAAGGAATGGCACCGCTAACAGCGTAATGGATTTTGTGTGGGGCAGCAAGTTCAGTCTGCTTCCAAGTCTCTCTCCATCATCCAGGCCAGAGGGCCAGCACTAATGGTGGCTGCCTATCCCAGGCCAGGACTTTGGGATGTTCCATTGGCCATGCACGTACTCCCATGCAGCACAGACAGAATCACAAAGCGTACAGCCTCAGACTCACTTTCTCCCTGTAGGGAGTTTGCTGTTTCCTGCACACAACAGTCCTCACGATAGTTTGTGCACCACAACAGCCCAGTTCACAGGGATTAGGGAGACCGGTAGCAAGTGATCAAAGGGATCAACAACAGTCACTTTTTCCTATCACCCTTAATAAAAATAAATAAATCAACATAGTGCAGCTTGGCTGTGTCATAGTCACAGCTCAGGAACATTTGAGGTTGCTCATGGTTTAGGCTGAGGCAGTGCAATATCAGAACAAAGAGAGACTTGCTAATGGTTTGTGAAACAGCACCCGGGCTATCTTCAGACCTCCTTATGAAAGGCACTTATTTAGCAGCATGTGCCTTTGATTGCAAACCGAGGCCAAGACGATTGTGTGTGGTATGAATTATGCTGATGTTTTCCTGTGCTTGCATGTACTCAGCAAATATAAGCCAAAAAAAAAAAAAAAACAACTCTAAACCCGAACAGATTTAATTTTAGATAGAGCGAGGAAGCAAAATGGCTGCGATGCAAACAGAGAAGTGAAAAGAGGGGAAGGTTAATGGAGAATGTTCCTCCCTGAAGAGAGAAATGAGGCCCCAGAAATCAAAACACCGTGTTATTTATTCTTTATGTGGCATTATCAGTGCACTGTGTGATAGGTGACAGAGACCATCCATAGAGACCCTTGCCCTGAAGAAACTACAGTCCAAAAGCTGGTCTGATAAGGTGCAATGCAGAGCAAACCCAAGGGGGAACATGGCATTAAAGTTGGAATGTTTTGTGGGACAGATGTGATTAAAGGCTATTTACAAAGCTAGGAAGTGGTACAGCTTGATGTATATTAAATAGGAAGCTGTTCTATGCCTCTGGGGAGCATGAACGCTGATAAAGGGACAGAATTTCAGATAGGACAAGTATGCAATTGCACACCAGTTTTGCACACATCATTGCTGGGATAGCATGCACAACTACTGGATTTGCATATGCAGTTCCTGGGTTTCTGCCCATAAGTTACCCACCTGACATGCACAATTGCTGGGACTGCATACTCAGTTACCTACCCAAGCAAGGTAAATGTACACCACAACGTGCTGAAAATATCACCTGAAGTCTACAGTCGGCAGCAAAAGAGGGTGGTTAGTGGGAAGCAGAGCCAGAATGCAGAGATTGGGAATTCCCTATAGTTAGCACACAGGTACCTTTCTCTCAAATGGGGCAGATGCTCTAAGCTTTACTTTTACACATTCAGCTATGAAACATCATCCCAGCAGGGGATGCTGAAGATGCCACTCATTTTTTCTCAGCTTCTCTCTACCCCTCCCAAAAAACAACAAACACCTGTTCCCTGAGAAACTTCATGTCTGCAAGGGCCTCAGTCCTCATGGACCATGGAGAGCCAGGATTACGATTCTGCTCACAAAATTCTGCCTCTCGGTCAGCCACATAATGTCTGTCTGTGTCTCCGAGCTTGCAACCCTGTGGGTTCTGCCCACCTTGCAGCCGGGGAGCATGTTTTGTACCTCTTTGGCCTACTCGAATGTCAGCACGCGTGGATATGTGGGTCAGGGAGGGCTCACTTATGGAGGGCTGGTGGGAAGGTTAACTGGTCCTGCCCTTTGCTTGGATAATTGTTTGGAAACGAAGGGCCTGTCTCTCTCCTATAAATGAATCAAGCCAAAGCTGTTAGGATAAATTATGTTTGCCAAGCTCGTGCCGTTGAGCTTCCTTCAACAGCTTCCCGGCAGCCACGGTAAATCAAGTGCTGACTGTTCTAAGGGGGGCGGGGGGAGTGCGGTTGTTTAATCAAGATTTATGATGCAGTGATCTTTGCCCGGTGCTTGTTAAATGGATAATACACTTAGCCCTGTGTCAAAGGCATCCAGGAACTCTCTTCTGTCCGTGCATGCCACAGAACTTGGAGATGGAAATGCGCCGATCTGCTCTGCCACACCTAGTCCAGCACCCTGATACTCCAAGTCTGTCCCCTACAGTTCCTAGTGCTTTGTCCGGTCCAATTATAACGGTCCCAAGTGAGAGGGTTCCACGCTTACCCTGGGGAAGCAGTTCTCTCTCTCAGTAGTGGGAAGGTTTTTACTACCGCTGGTCAAAAGTG
Source organism: Gopherus flavomarginatus (assembly GCF_025201925.1). NCBI lineage: Eukaryota > Metazoa > Chordata > Testudines > Testudinidae > Gopherus > Gopherus flavomarginatus. Next base: position 48,574,536 of record NC_066627.1, on the reverse strand, counting down.
TTCCAAAAAAACTTGTGTCTTCCAATGGAAAATGTCTTTTTGACCAAAATGAACATTTTCTCACACACAAAAAAATCACTTTGAAGTTATTTTTATTTTTGGACAATTTTTCAAAAAGAAAAATTTGGATTCCCCTCCCTCGCCCTGAACAATTGTTTGGCTTCGGTAAGGGAAACAAAGCAAACATCTCCCTTCACCTCACTCCTAGACTTCCCTTCCCCCTTTTCCAGGAGAGGAAAGTTTTTTAAAAAAGTGAAAGTGAGCAGAGTTTATTTTTCCTCACTGAAATAAAATGAAATATTTTGAAAGTATTTCCTCGAGAAATCTTGTCTCAAGTACAATAGGTAAATAAGTCATAGAAACATTTGAACAAAATTTTTCATCTCAATTTTTCACAATCTCAGTCACCTTTTCCCAGCCCACTCCCACTTTCACACTCTGGGCCTGCCAGAAGCCAGCGCAGAGGAAAAGTGATGCCATGAATAGTCAGAGGGTGACTAGAAAGTGGGCAGTTCCTGGTATATTTCAGACCACATGAACCAATCAGATGAAAACATCCGTGCCAGTCTAAACCATCTCTTCCTGTGAGCGAGTCCCCTACATATAGAGTCCCTCAGAGGCCTATCCCTGGAGGGAATCCTTGACACAACGTTATTACTAGAATGATAGGATCCTGCTAATACTGTAACATCACTGTCTTGCAATCTTAGCTATACCTGGCACAAGGAAGATGCAACCCAGCCAAACAGGCTGCGTGTATGACAAGGAATGTGCTCTCCACCTACCCTACACCCACTGAAATCAATGACAATACCTAGCTCTTTTCATCGGTGGTTCTCAAAGCACTTTACAGAAGAGGCCAGTATCATGATCCCATTTTACAGATGGGAAACTGAGGCACCAGGGCAAGAAAGTGACTTGCCCAAGGTTACCCAGCAGACCAGTGGCAGACACAGGCATAGAACCCAGGTCTTCCAAGTCTCAGTATTCTAGGCACTAGATCACATTGCCTCCCAAAAATGAATCTTCCCTTGACTTCAGCAAGTGCCCTCATGCTGCACCCCCAACCCCCTTCCCCAGAAACTGTGTAGAACACCTGTGGATTCGCACTGAGAATTCACCCACCAGTGTCTGGCTGCTAGCACTCTTGGCTGGAAAGATCACTTCCAGGTACGGCGGGTTCAGCTGAGAAGATGCTGCTGGAATGTAGCTAGAATGACAACTTACAGGCAAGTTGGAGAGGGGAGAGTTCGCAGGCTGGAGGCAGTTCCGTCGCTCTCTCCACCGCCTGCCTTGGCCCTGTCCTGGTGTGAACCCACGCAGTACCAGCAGGGTGCAGGTCAGTACTGGAATTGCATGGTGACCGCTCCATTATCTTCGGTGACAGCTGGGAGGTCCTGTGGCATGCACCAAGAGTTCCCGCCAGTAACCAAACACTGGGAGCTGCTAGTCCTCTGGAGCTCTGGTTAGCCACCAGCTCTGGGAGCAGGAGCAACCAGGCCTGTAGGCAAAGCTAATTTCTTCACAGAGTAAAATGCCAGCAGGAGCTCACAAGGAGCTGAAATATTGCACCGGGGGCTCTGAGCCTGAGACCGGGAATGAATTGGAGAAGCTGCTTTCTGCATTTCTGAAACAGCTTGGGGTGTTATTTACTGTGTATATACACTGTGAATTAGGGTACATACACACATTCACAAACACACCCATCCCACCACCACAGTGCATGCCTTTGGCATACGGCAGCCTCACGGACCACTGGCAATGGTGCTGCATCTCAACCAACGGATTTGCTTTTTTACAGAACTCAGCAAAAAAAGTTTAGATCAATCATAAAGGGGCCAAATTTTCAGTGAGATTTAAACTCCATGTCTATTTATTTAGACAAAACTTTGCTGCGGTTGTACGCACGTCAATAACTGAATATAGATATTGGCCAGCAAGTCCACGTGTATGTTTTCACATACAGTTGTGCACAATTCTGAGAATGTGGGTATAGGCAGCTACTGTCCCAGGGCAGCCCCTTATGGCCTGAGAAGGCCCTGCAGGCACCTGGCCTCAGATTCCCTATGAATTCCGCTTACATCCAGTGTCTTTAAGAACAATATTTACCCTCTCTACCAGATTAACCAGCTCCTCCCACAAAGAGCTCCTCTTCTGGAGGCAGGACTTCACGATCTTTGGGGCTGTGTACTTCCAGCCCCAGTGTCCCCAGTCTGTGAACTCCCCCTGCAAGTTCAAAGTCTTCACCGTCCTTCGTGGGGCTGGGTGATTTCCAATCCTGGTCTCCTTGCCGTGTAGACTCTTCCCCAAGGTTCAGGGTTTCACAGCCCTACTTCCTGGGACTGTATCCCAGCTGAGTTCTTCCTCTCAGTCTCAGCAGCTCCTCCCTTGACTAAGCTTAGGGTCTCCTTTTGAGTACCCCTCCCAGTCAACTAATAACTCTCATGATCCTCCCCCGGTGGGTCTAAGTAACCGCAAACCCCTGTTTGTGTTGGTTGGGTGAGAGGGGAGTCTTGTCCCATCCACTCTGCTGGGCTCCTGGTCTCAGGCCCGTAAGGGAACAACAGTCTAGGAGGGCCCTATACCTTCCCTGTCCCAGACACTAACTGCTCCCTAGGGCCATCTTCTTCTCATCCAGTGACTGCGTCTGGTATTTTTCTGGCCTTTGGCTGCCTTCCCTGGCCACACAGAACAAGATAACAGGCCTCCCAGACAACCTCCTCTGGCACTAAAAACCACTACCTACTACAGGACAGGCCCAACAAAGAAAATAACAGAACACCACTAGCCATCACCTACGGCCCCCAACTAAAACCTCTCCAGTGCATCATCAAAGATCTACAACCTATCCTTAAAGATGATCCCTCACTCTCACAGATCTTGGGAGATAGGCCAGTCCTTGCTTATAGACAGCCTCTCAACCTGAAGCAAATACTCACCAGCAACCGCACACCATACAACATAAACACTAACCCAGGAACCTATCCTTGCAACAAAGCCCGATGCCAGCTCTGTCCACATATCTATTCAAGTGACACGATCATAGGACCTAATCACATCAGCCACGCCATCAGGAGCTCGTTCACCTGCACATCTACCAACGTGATATATGCCATCATGTGCCAGCAATGCTCCTCTGCCATGTACATTGGCCAAACCGGACAGTCTCTATGCAAAAGAATAAATGGACACAAATCTGACATCAGGAATCATAACATTCAAAAACCAGTGGGAGAACACTTCAACCTCTCTAACCACTCAGTGACTTGAAGGTGGCAATTTTGCAACAAAAAAATTTCAAAAACAGACTCCAAAGAGAGACTGCTGAACTCGAATTAATATGCAAATTAGATACAATTTACTCAGGCTTAAACAGAGACTGGGAATGGTTGGGTCATTACACTAATTGAATCTATTTCCCTATGTTAAGTTCTCCTCACACCTTCTATGGGTCATCTTAATTATCACTTCAAAAGTTTTTTTTCTCCTGCTGATGATAGCTCATCTCACTTGATTAGACTCTTCCTGTTGGTATGCATACTTCCACCTTTTCATGTTCTCTGTATGTATAAATATCTCCTGTCTGTGTGTTCCATTCTATGCATTCGAAGAAGTGAGCTGTAGCTCACGAAAGCTCATGCTGAAATAAATTTGTTAGTCTCTAAAAGGTGCCAAAGTACTCCTGTTCTTTTTACCGCATTACAGCGGGCTTCTACCTCAAGGCATTGAGATGGCTTCTGACTGGGTGAAGTGGCCATACCTCTTTATGGCAGTTAAGGATACTGGCCTGGGCCCACATTTTATTCAGTGGATTATATATAATAATCCTAAAATCAACATAAATATCAATGAGTGCTAGTCAAGTGGCTTGTGCTGGTTGGAGATGCTAGACGAGGCTCCCCTCTTTTACCTTTTCTATGCCCTTACTTGAGAGCCATTGACCTAATTACGCCAGGAAAATTTCAGATTTTACTGTAAATCACAGACAGCTCTTAAAATAGCACAGCCCGGTGATAACACATTCACCACAGTCCCCTTATCTCTGCCAAACATCATAAGGGCACATGGAACTGTTGATTTCTTAGCCAGGTTCAGGATTAGTCTAGGTAAAATGGAGTTGCTTGCTCTCTCTCATTTTCCTGACATCACCAGTGGCCCCTGCTCGTTCCTCTCCTGTGGGGCAGGTGCAGGGCTCAGTTACTGATCCAGGAATATCCATGTCTCCAGAATGAGAGGAATTATGTGAATTCAATTTCTGCCCCCTCCCCCACAAATGAGTAAAACCTCATGAGACTGGATGTCTTTGATGCTTTCCCGGAGAGCTAGGATTAATCCTTTTAGCGGACAAAATACATGCTATCATGAGCGATTAACTGGAATTTAAATGATGAAGAGGCCTTCTGTTGCCCCTCTGTACAGCGTGAATTTGCCCCAAACAAAGGTCCTTCCTAGACTGATGTAACAGGGTCCCTGCTGCCAGAGTAGCCTGAGGCATCCATGCCTCAGTTTCCCTCTCCTCCTTAGAACTCCATACAGGCTTTTCCCTTGGCCAATAATACCCTGGTTTATTATTACAAACCAGTCACAATAAAATTCTCAAAGTTCATATATTCATCCCATCTCACTCTTCACCAAGCCCCACCCATGACCTCCTGCTACTCCCATCCCTACCTAGCTGAAGTCCTTTCTCCCCCAGTGTCTTAGGGGTGTCCTGCCGGAGCCTTCTGCTTCTGACAGCTTTCTCAAGCAGTTACCCCGGATGGCTGACAGAGCTACATGACCCATTTTCCCCATCTGGGAAGGAAAATTAGGCATGTCACAGGTGGGGCTGAGACCAAACTCCCCATAAATGGCCACCCAGTTGAATTACTTATTTCAAATCCTTCCCACTGAACTTCCAGATCCTATTTTACATTTTTTAAGTGACCATGAAATTTCTCAGAGCGGGTGGTAAAGATGAAATGCCAGTTTCCCCTCAGTCTCCCCTGGACTCACTATAAGCCCTCTGGTGCCCTGAGAGCAGTCCCGTTGAAATCAAGATCTCCCCCAAGACGCCTGTTTTGATCTTTGTGCATTGATTATACTTTACCTAGATGGAACTCTCCAGCTAGAATGCTGAGGGCTCCTGGTTCTGACCCCCTCTCATTCCTATTCATGTGACTTCATTCTTCAAACCTGCTAACTTTCTGGGAATCTCATTAGAATGGTTCAAAGGAGAAATCTCTCAGCATGGTCAATTAGGAACTAAAAATGAGAGTCTAAAATGGAAGGAAATTCTTTTTAAAAAAACCCAACCTCGATGAAACAATTATCCCTGCTTCCATGCTTTCCAATTAAGGAAACTTTCCCCCTTACTAAGTGCCCATTAATTCACTATCCACATCTACTGGAACTTTTATTCCCAAACTATCAAGATAGCTTAAACCCCCCCAAATGCTTGGTCCCTAATTTCTATGAACTCCTCCGTTTTGCCCACATCCCCTCTGAAACTGCCCCGCCCCCCTGCAAGAGTGTGGGATGGTTCCTTGACTACTTGAGCAACGCAGAGGGATTCTTAAACGGGTGGCTGAGATTCCACTGGTGGGGAGGAGAATCCTAATTTGCAATATTTCTTGTTACTCCCTCTCTACACCACCATAGGTGCATGTTAGGAGGGTGGGAAGGAAGTGCATCGGGGTGGGAGGAGGTGGAGCCACGTGTAGCTCCGGTGATCCTGGACCAGCAAAACAATCCTAGGGATTGTTTTGGCTGCCTTTAGCTAGAGCAGCCCTAAGGCTGCTCTGATTTGTGTGGGCTGTTTTGTTTCCTAGTCTGCACAGGAAGCAAAACCACCATTTCCCACCCACTAAATTGCAGTGTGCATTGGCTTGGCACAAAAGAGGATTCAGCCCTCTGGGTTTAGGACTTGTTCATATTGGGGACCAGGCTACTCTGTATGCTGACTGTTGCTTCCAGAGGCATGGCAGCCAAGGAAGACTGGAGGGGCTAGCCGTCCATTGCCCACGCTTGCAGGCAGCAGTGTGATTTCCCTTCCACTCTGGCCCAGCTCTACTGGCTGGCGAAGGTGTGCATGGGAGTTGAAAGGGGGTGAACACTTTTCCCCTGCTCCACTTTGGGGAATCTAGCTAGAAGGAACTACAGGGCCCTGCCCACGGCCAGTGACCTCAATAAAGAATCCTCTTTTGGTTTATTACAGCCAGTCCTCTCTCTGCCATGGGAGGGGCAGGTCAACACGACATTCTTCGCCAGGGATCATCATGATTCAGGGGGTTCTGCTTTGCCACAAGGCTCTGGCTGCCTGCGTCCTGCCGCAGGATCAGGGCCACACTCCCTTCGTTCTTGTGCATCAGGAGTGCAAGAGCCAAGATTCTCTACGGCCCAACCAGAACACTGCAAAGGAAAGGAGCAAAACTTCCTTTACTCACTTCCATCCTCACCCCACCCCACAGGGTGAGGCATAATTTAGCCCTGGCTGAGAGAAATCCCCATCGATAAGCAAGATTCCTCCTGGCCTAAGGTCTGCGAGCAGAACCGTAAGACTCCTGTGGGTGCATCTGTAGTGACTAGGAATGGGTAATATTGTTTTAAATAGTTTGTGAGCCCTCCAGTGGTGCTCACCATGTTCTATGGTTTCAGAGGCCTCCAGAAACCAGCCAGAGAACAGTGTGTACCCAACCTGGCCTTCCAGGTTTGTATCTGTTTAGTAAATACAGTTCTGTGCCGTGTGGCTGCTTCACATTGCTGTGTTACGTAAAGAGCAAAAGATACAGTCACTTCCCCTCTCAGATCCTGCTCCACTCCACCCCTGTGAAAAAACAATTCCATTCAGCCACCCGGGCAATACTTGCCCGTTACCGCTGCCACGCAGACAGGTTGATGAATTTGAAACCATTCTGTGTCCCATTAACAGCAGGGTCCCCCTTCGGCAGGCCAAGCCTCATTATGCATTCTGCGAGGTGGACTCCTCTGCACCAGCTTAATTAACAAGGTAAAATAGAAAGGACCTTTGAGGAAATCTTAATGATATTATCAATCTCGTCCTGAATGGCATCTGATCCATCCTGGCACTGTTCTGAGTTCATTAGCAAGAAATCGAAATTGATTAGGCCTGGAAATACCAGCAAGGACATTATTATTTGTAAGGCTTCCGGTGAAATCCATTCCAAGGAGTTTCATGTCCCTAAGACAGGTACGCCAGTAAAATTCCCTAGGGAAAGCTAGTCTCCATGATAGGGTGTCTATCAAGCCTCTTCCCGTTGTGCCATGAGTGAAGGAGAATGGAACCATCTGACCTGGCGTGACTGCTCCCATTCCTGAGGTGGAGGATAGTGCAGCTTTTCCCTTTGGAAGGTTGTTGCTGATGAACAGACACGACTGACAGGATCCCAGCGCAGTGTGAGCTGTAGCCACGCAAGGTGCCCTGCCGCAGTTCCAGCAGCAATGTCCTCACTCCAGTGTTGTAATGCTCCAGTCTGGATCTAAGTGAAGGGCCCCGTGTATGCCTAGTCGGGTGGCAGTTCCGTGATGTGGTGAAATTCCCACTAGGGACTAGGCTGGAACCACCAGAGTCACAGCCCTGAAAGAAGAGAAAAGAGAGACACAGATCTCAGTGTCAGGCTGTGGCTGCATTACAGAAATGGCTGTGTTGGCCATCAGAAAGTGACTGCAAGCTCTCTTGGTACGTGGCGATCTCACACAGTGGAACCCAATCCCGGACTGAGGCCACTCAGTGCCTCAGTGATGCAAATAAATAAATACATTAAATAAATAAAAAATAGTAATAATAATGTGCATGAAAGCGTGAATAGGCAATTCTGTGTGCACCAGACATGCCCATGAGCACTGGATGCCAGGCACATGAAAGCCAAAGTTTCTGCATGCACATGCCTAAGAGTGAATGTATTGCATTAGCAAAATGTGTGCTACTTCTCTCTCCAGTGGCTACGGTACTGGAGGATGACAGCCTACTACTGCTACTGGGTAATAGAATTATTCCTTTAGCTCACACAGTAGATTCCACATTCCAACCTTGCTGACAGCTCATGCATGGATCATAATTGGAGCACAACCCCCACAGTCTCAGATGTGGTGTGCATGAAAGGGGCATGAGCAATTCTGATGAGCTGAGCCCAGGTTTCACAGGGGACTGTGTCCAAGCTCATGTTTTAATAAGGGTGAATCATTGATATGGCTGGGGCCACTGAGGTTTGGCTGTATGGTAACAAAGCGTTTTCGACTCTCCACTTGACTACGCTCTGCTACAATGGCTGGTGAATTTGGTTGACCCTGCACATGTTCATTTTCCGTCATCAGTGCAGAGGATACGCCCATGTTTCAGATCCGCTGGCAAGTGATGTGGGGGAAGCCAGCCCTTCCACTGCCCAGGCTGTATCTTCTGTGAATACATTGTCTTTCAGGGGAACGAGTGCTTCACTGTGCAACTTGGATCGGATCATTAGCACAGCTGGAGCTTTTCCACACAAACTCTTGCTCTGGCCTGACAGTTCCCCTGTCTGTGAGATGGTGAGAATGATACTCATTCGCTTTGTAAAGGGCTTTGAGATCTGCTTATGAGTGAAAAGCATTAAAGCCTGCCCCACACTCTGGTTATTTAGATGCACAACTGCAGCTGTCCTTGTACTGGAGAACTCTAAAGGAAATCAATATCTGCATTTAATATTTTTGTTCGCAACAGTGGATTTGCACATGCTCCATACATGCTGCTTCTGCCTTTTGGTTTTTCCAGTGTGTGCACAATCTGATAAGAAATATCGGAAAATGATTGCGAGTAGTGATTGGCTTTTTCTCCAGATGAGATTCTCCTTATATATAAATGTATACCACCAAAGAGCATTGCCTGTCTGTTATAGATGCATGATATGCTTTGAGATTATTGGAGGGCTCTCTTGCTCTGTCATGTGATACTGTAATATTGACTTTATTGTTTCTTACCTGTCAGTCTATTATATTACTTCCTGCCGCCTTGCATTCCCCACTGCTTTTGCATGTGTAGTAATTCCTTTATTAGAAGGATAATACTGATAAAAAGAAAGTGGGTTTTTTAGGTAAAGTATGGGTTTGTCATTTCCTGTGGACACGTTTAATTTAAGTCTAGGTATTCAAACCTTAAATCTGATCTGGTGTCTAATCTGCTGGGGAATGTCTTCCAAGTACCAACAGACCTTGATCACCAAAGCCCTTATGTACGCACTTATATCCATCCCTTTTCAGCAAATCATTCAGCATGCTTAAACTCCACTGAAGGGACTGGAACCAAAGCACTTGCCTAAAGTTAAGCAGGTACGTAAGTATTTTGCATGCATCCGACAAAGTGAGTATTCACCGCGAACGCTCATGTTCCAATATGTCTGTTAGTCTATAAGGTACCACAGGATTCTTTGCTGCTTTTACAGATCCAGACTAACACGGCTACCCCTCTGATACTGGCTAGTGAGTGTTTGCTGAATTTGAGACATAATCAGCCAGATTTGCAGGCAAGTAAGGCATGCAGATACCTAATTTGCCCAGGCAATCTTGGTAACTATGTGTGCAAATTAGGCATTTATTTTGCATACTCAATTGGATTGCTTTACTTGCTCAAAACCCCAGCATGATAGCTTTACAATTTATAACTGAGTGTTGTCATCGAGACTTATTGTTTAGGGAAAAGAAAATGATAGCCATTATATTTGATGCAATGGTGCATTTTCCAGCCTATTACAAAAAATAGCCGAAAGCAGAAAAAGTCAAAGTTAAACAGCCCCCAATATCTACCATTTCCATTTCTATTTGCTTTAGGCTGAGCTTTAAATGTTCTGTTGCCAAAGTCCTTCTTCGCATGGCATTGATTTGATTTGATTTTTGTTGCTTTATGTTTATTTTACATGTTGTCTGTTTTTAATCTTGCATGAGTTTGAGCCCTATTAATCTGCATTTCATTGGCTTGTGTGTTGGTTTTGGTGCAGGGCCTGGAATGCTATTGGCAGATAAGCACTAGATAAATACAAGTCATTATTATTGCTCTGGGAAAGCTGAGAAATGGCAGAGGCATCATGCCAAAAAAATACAATAGAATACTATAGAAGGGTTTGAGGAGTTGGGGGTGGGGGGAAGGAGGGTGTGCGTGTGTGCGCACATGCTCTCCATTCACACAGTATTTGCACAAATGGGATTCATGACCTTGGGAATACGTGTATATGCCTAGCTGCGCTGATATACTTGCCATGGAACAGGGCAGATTGTGTCTTTAAGAATGTGAGTTCATGATGCAGTTACAGTAGTTGCCATAGCCGGTGAGAGGTTATATTTCTAATTGTTCTTCAGGACCCTCTGGTGGTATCTGAAGCTTTGAAACAGGCATCGAGGTGGGCAGGGTTTGCCTGAAAAACCCCACTTTGTTAACAGGCATTGATCCTACTGGGAAAGGGTTAAGAGGGTTCTGCTGACTCGTTGCCCCCTCAGGAGATAAGAGATGGGGAGTGGTTTTCTGGGAGGATCTAGGGTGTGGGCTGAGCAGTCCTGATGCAGGATCTCTAGTAGCATCAGGCACAGGGCAGAGCAGTGCTTCAATGTTGAGGTAACAGCCATGAGTAACTGCTTCAGTCCACATCTGAGAGGGAAGGTCACAAGCTCTGGACCAAATAGATGGAGAAAAAGACTTCTGGGTGCGGCTGCCACCTGGGAATCCAGCCACAGGTGCGGACCCAGAGAGGCCCTAACTGGAGACCTTCTTTGATAAGTAGAGAGGACAGACAGACACAGCCCCTATCAAATCCTTCAGAGGCTTCTGTTTGCCTCCTGGCAGGGCTGAGCTATAGACAGCTCACCTCCACTTTTCTGGGGCAGGAGAGAGGTGGCACAGACTGTGCCCGTTGGGCCTGGCAGAACACCCAGCAGTCTCCCTGCATGGCCTCGCACACAGAGTGGGGGGGATCGGGGGGGGGGACAGAACAGAACCCTGCATCACTCCATGCGCCGACCTCATGCACTGCCCAGGCAATCGCCCAGCGTCACCCACTGGGGTCCCCAGAGAGCCAAGAATGAAGCCACTGAGTGGCACCCTGCCAGCATCTGACCCACACCTCGTGGTCAGCAGTATCAAAGGGCGTTGGTAGTGCTATGGGATCACCATGGGCCCCCGACCTTCTGCAGTTGCTAGGAGATGGTGCACCAGAGGGACCACTGCAGCCTTTCGCCGTATCCACACCTGAAAGGAGCCGGCAAGCGGCCATGGAAACCAGGGGACTCTAGATGGCGCCAGAGCTGTTCCAACCATGGTCACCTTCTCCAGAAAAGGAAGGAGCCTGGCTGTTAATGGGGGCGCCTGCCCCCAGCACTGAGCCAGGATTTCCTCAGTGGGGACCTGCCAGCTACTCCTTTGGGGAGGGCCGGTATCGAGACTCTTCCTTCAGAGCAGAGAGCCCGACGAGGGCTCAGGCAGAGGCTCGGCCCGTGCGTTACCTACTGGGACAGAGCTTTATAACCTGGCCACGGCCTTCAAAGGGGCTAGGGGCAGCGTGTTCTAACTCCGGGCAGCAGCGCGGGTCCCTGGGCAATGGCCTGAGCTGGGGGCTGCTGAGGAAGGGCATCAGCCCCTTTGCAGGCTGGCCATGCGGGGAGGCAGAGCCTGCAAGGGCTGCTACGACCGCACTCCCTCAGGGCCACTGCTTGCCAGCTTGGAAGCTAACCCAGCATAAACCACTGGGATTTATTTCCGCAGGGGAGGCTCCAGCCCCGAGGACACCAGTGGTAGAAGATCAAGTCCAGAAAGAGCAGGGAAATTGCTAGTGTCAGGCTCTCGGCCTGTCAGGAAGTGCTGCATCCTGCCAGGCCACATGCCTGCCCCTCAGCGATGACGGGGTCATGTTAGGTCCACCTTGCATCTCTCTGGTTTTTGGCTGGATCTGTGACCTGGGGTGACCCAGCTACTATACACCAGCATGGACCCACAACAACCCAGCCAGCTGTCCCTCTGTGGTCCCACGTCCCCACAGCTGATCCATCTGCGATCCATCTTGGCAGCAGAGGGGATTCAAAATGTTTGGTTGGAGGCAGACTGGCTTCTCCTGCCCCCAGGGAAGAGTTGCATTGTCCCAGATACTAACTCCCGAGTGCTCTCCTGGATCCTCAGTGCTGGGACCTGTCTGTCAGGTGTAGCGGAGCTGACCCCAGGTGTTAAGGGCGTGATGAGCGTCTACCCGCCCCAGCATGGCTTCCAGTGTCGCTCTCCTTGCCCGCCACCTGCGCACTCAGACAGCCCTAGCATGCACCAGCCAGGTGCAGGATGGGAAGAAACTACAGGCAATAGAAGATGAACTCCATCACATCGCCCCTGCTTACCGATTGGGGAAGTAAAGCCCCTGGCCCTTGGCCATAGGGTGAGCAGATGTCCCAATGTTAGGGGCTTTGTCTTGTATAGGACCCTATTACCCCCCCAGTCCCAGTTTTCCACACTTGCTATCTAGTCACCCTACTTTGCCACAGGGCAATAAGAGGCACAGGAGAGCCGGGTGCGTAGGCTGATGGCTGGAGTGGAAGCATACTGCTGCCATCTAGGGGATAGAACAGACACGCTGGTATCGGAATGACCCCTGGCTTTCAATGTGCCATTAAGCTGAGGGCATGCTGGGCTCCCTGTTGCTCCTTACCAGTTTCCAACTGGCTGGTGCTGACCATGGGCTCTTTGCCCCAGGGTCACAAACTGAAACAGCGCAGGCACAGACGCCGCACGGGGAAAGCGTCATTTTGAAACAAGCAGCCACCTGCCCAGGTTGTGTTTGGAGGGTAACTGGCTGTGACTGAGAGTAGCTGGTAGCACGGCCTGAAACCAAACCCAGCAACGATGCAGTCAGTCTTTCCATCGGAGGAGCTCTCAGATCAAGGCACAGCATCTCTCGCTAATGATACAATGCTCTCCGTCCGCGAGAGATCGGCCAGACACAGCAGTAACGTCACTGTCCAAAAACCCAGGGCTGCGGTTGGGGGAGACCCAGAGCGTTAAAACACAACGGAGTTACCGTTGGGAGGAGGGTAGCAAGAGTCTGAACCAGAGTTACAGGAGATCACTGGAAATGGTGTGGGCTGACAGGAGCACTACAGCTACCTAGTTGCAACTGCTGTCTCTGTCTGCAGAACTGGAGGCTCCCCAGGTGGGTGTGGGAAGGCCCCATGAGGCTACCTTGGCCATTTCCTCTGCTGGAATGTTTGCTTGTTCTCTCAGTATTAGATCCCAGATCCCAGCCCTGCTCCTTTTGGGGAATGGAGTGTTGCTCTGATAGGCCAATTACCTTGGTAATAAGCCCAAACCCCTAGATCTAGATCCCTCCAAACATTGGGCTGCTGGAAATACTGAGCCACGTCTGATGTTCACAGCTCCAGCTGTGCTAATACTTAGTCCTGCCATGAGTGCAGGGGACTGGACTAGATGACCTCTCGAGGTCCCTTCCAGTTCTATGATTCTATCCACTCATGCTATCCTCCCGTTGTATGTTTTTTTCAATTTGCCTTCCCATCACGTTCTTCCAGCGATGCCAGCCTGGATTTCCCTCTTTCATTCCCCTCTTCATGTTGTTCCCAAGGCAGAGAATGACCTCCCAGGTCACCCTCTTCTCATTCAGGTCCCTGTTAACAACTCAGTTCTTCTGCCATGCGCACCAGTTGCATGTTCATAGCAGTAACAGTCATGACAAGAAAGACATTTACGCTCTGGATTTCCTGGTGCAGCCTCTTCTGGGCAGACGCGTTTTTTATTTTTATCTCGTACAGCACTGAGCGTAGCGTTAGAGATCAAACAAACAAAGATAATGGTCACACTTCTCAAGTGATGTGACTTGAAATATGGTGCTCATGTACAAGTGTCTGAGTTTACAGTGTCTAAGACAAATCCGGGCTCCCAATGTCTGTCTGTAATATCCAGAGGGGGGGTCTGAGGCTAGATGACAGTAGGCTGGGGTGTGTGTGCATGCACACATGTGGGTGAAAGAGAGTTCAGAATGAATGAGAGAGACGCTGTGGAAGGGATCAGAAATCACTCGGCCCCCTGATGGAGCAGGCCTGTTCCTTTATTCTACATGTTTATTTAATTCACTTTGCAGTTGGGGAACGGGATTGTTTTCCCAAGGAACTTTGCTGCTAAATACCGTGGGGAAAACATGGATTTGCATGGAGTCCTTTTCTCTGTGTATGTATGTGTGCGTGTGTCTCTCTCTGCTGGCATGTTGCTTCCTTCTATCTGCTTCCACTGCTGGAGAGGGAGATTTGATCAATCCAGCTATTTTAGGTATTGATATAAAGTTGCCCATCACTGTGGCAACTAGGCACAGAGATAAGGCTACCTGTGAGTTACAGAGGTTTCACAGCGGGGCAGGTTTTCCCAAAGATTAGGAGCCCAGGAAGCTGCTTGCTTTGCTTTTGTTGATTGCTGGCCATTTGTGTGCATGCAAACACTCATAGATACACAGACACAGCACCTGACATGGACCTTGGCGGCCTCTCTTTCAGAATGCAGGCCATCGTCCAGCACATCTACTCGCGTGCCCCCAAGAACTGCAGTTCTCATAGAATCGTAGGACTGGAAGGGACCTCGAGAGGTCATAACCATTCTGTTCTCAAGAAGAATTTGCATTCTGAACTCTCCCTGGGCTGCCACTCCCCACCCTGCACTCCTTTAGCTGAAATGTTTTCACACTCTTCCTCTCCACACTCATTCCCCAGCTCAGACATGTTCTTCTAACTCCATAGAGCTCTAACTTGTTTTGTCAGCTCTTTATCCACACACTGAAGCTTCAGTTTTACGCTGCTCTCTGTCAGACACTTGCTTGGCCATGGTCTGTATTGGAGCAGCTTAGAAACCCACTCTCTCTGAGCCTGTGCTTTGAGGAAAAAACAGCCTCCCAGAAAGCCTCTGACTAAGGGCACGTTCTGGCTGCTGACTGCTGCATCCTGACGCACCAAGGAACAACATGTGGGCTGCTCAGGTGGTGTCTGCCCAGCAGCTTGTTAATAAACACAGTTCCCGCAGCTGTGAGAAGTCCTGCTGAGATCTTCAGGCTGCACAGAGTGAAGCTGAATACCAATAAATAAATACAACTCAGTCAGCCTTGTCGCCTTGCGGAGTATGAGAGAGAAGGCAGGAGACAACATCAGCTACATTTCTGAAAAGGTCAGAAGTGAGCAGAGAAGGAAATTCAGATTGAAAAAAACATTCCGTACAAATGGAGGCTGGCAGTTTTCTTCCAATCAACCCACTGCAGGTGATCAAACACAAATGGAAATTAACTGAGCCCCTGGGATGGGATCAGGAGCCAACCAACGTTTGAGAAAGCGGGGAGCCTGGAGGTGCTGTTTTGGTTTGGACCAGTGTCTAAATTTCTCCAAGTTGGAAGAGCAGTGCTTGATCTGAGCCTTTGAGTTGCCTCCAGAGCTGCATCAGATCTTTGACTCCACGCTGAAGGATGATAAACGCCTCTTGGTGACAGCAGAGTAACAAGGAAATCACTGGAGTCACCCTGGCAGAACTGAGAGCAGACTTTGGCCTCTGAGATCAAAGCACCATCTGTCAAAGCAATTAACCAAACCAAAGCTGTTCATGTAAGAACCAGTTTTTATTCCTGATCTCTGTGTCAGGTATAAAAAGAAGCATCCCAACTATTGGCCACCTCTTAATCTAACTCCCTGCTGAAACCAAAACCAAATGAACAAACCTTACGCTCAACATTCAAAGCCTGGGAAAAGGATCAGGTACCACAAAGCAAAAGAGAAAACTCGCAGACACCTTACCTCTCACCAAGTTCTCGTAAATACATTCAACCAAAACCATGATTGCCCTTACATCACGTGCGGCATTGCTTAGGAGACAGCAAGAGGTAGGGCCATGGGGCAGGACGAAGGTCATGTGATCCTACACCTGGCTCTCTCGGTGTGAACCTCTCTTGTCCCTGTGATGTTGGACACAAGCTGCAGCAGGATGCCTCCTCCATTCACTTACAGAGCGGAAATGGCATTCAAATAGTAAAGCCCAAGAGGAATTCCCATAACTTTTATTCTTTTGGGGTATACCGCATCTCCCTTGGAAGTCAATGGCAGAACTCCCCAGTGACTTCCATGGGCACAGGGCTGGGCAGTTAGTTCCCTTGTCTAGTTTGAAATACCATAGCAGGCCGGGAGGTACCATGGTTAGCAGAGCTTACTGCAGAAGCACTGGGGTTTCAGCCCTGTGCTGCCAGTGGTGTTGGCTCCTAGTATTTCTGCCTCTTCCTGCTGATAGACCATATGCTGATGAGGAAGAGGAAAACGCGGCTATACTTGAGTAAAATCCTTTTGCTGGCCAATCACACCAGAGGACATAGCTTTCCTTCAAAAGTCCTGCAGGACTCAGCGACTCCTGCAAAATCAGCATCCTCATTAAAACACCACATTGGAAGAACCAAACAGGCACACACCAGCAAAGCACTGAGCAAAGCTGTTTGTCAGCGTCACAGAATCCGGGTGCCTTGAGAACGGAGGCCTGGGAGAGCCCTGCTGTGCAGATCTAATCCCCTTTATTGGTGTTGTGAGTGACAAGGCGGATTAGTGAAGGTGGCTAGCCTCTCAGGGGGTTCTGTTGGCCTCTCCTAAGCTGCCCTATTGCTGATATGGAATCTTAGGGAGGTTTAGTGGAGAGTGACTTAAGGAAATCACTGTGGACACTGGAAATGGATCATTATTGTGGAAGATGAAGCTGCTGTGCGAGGATTGCCAGAGAGCTAATCAGAAGCATTTCTTCATGGCTGGCTGGCCAGGCTCATGTCCTAGGGGCACAGCACCACACTGGGAGACGGGTAAGCCCAGCATGACATCCAGCCACTGAGTGCCTGGGCTGGGAGCTCTGCAGAACCCTGTTCTGAGAGGGATGCGCTAAGTGGCCTCTGCAGAAGACTGAGGGGCTGGGAAGCACGAGGGAACTGAATGTCTACACTGCACACGACACCTGGGCTGTGACCCAGGGCTGAGCCCAGGCCCCCGAGTCCGACTTGGGGGGAGACCCAGAGCCTACCACCCTGCTCAGAGCTTGAGTCCCATCATGATTTGAGTCATTTTGCAGTGTGGATGCAGCACAAGCCCCAGACCTGAGTCCGAGGTCTGCGTAGCACCATATGGACGCATTGGCGCAGCTGTGACCTGCAGGCCCAGCAAGTGTAAGCCCAGGTTTGCCATGCAGTGAGGACGCTCAAGCATGAGCTTGGAAACACTGAGTCCACAAGCACCGGTTCCAGAGATGCAGGCACACCCTGGAAGGGACCCTGTCTTTTTGGGACTGGATGTGCTTATGTGCAGGGCCTTGAGGACAATGGGGGTAAGAGCATGAAAGGGCGGGAGCTGGAGAGAGCCAGATCCACCCGGAAAAAAGTTCCCTTCAGTCTGGAATGCTCTAGTCTCTGTGTCGCATACACCCCTGGTTCAGCGATTAGCGGTAAGGGGATAAGACTTGGGCAGGGTCTTGCATCCTCCCACCTTAAAGCAGAATGCTAGAGTCGGGCTTGAGCTGCACAGCTTTCTGTGCCCTGCTCTGTGCACCCCACCCCAAGGGGTTCCCTGGGCCGCCTGACACAGGGGCTCAGCTCCAATGATGATGGACCACCCGGGAACTGGGGGAAAACCTGTAGGGGTCCCCAGAGGTGATGGGATGGCACCAGGCCCCCATGCAGAGGGAGTGGTCTGCAGGGCTTGGGAGCTGAGCTCTCGGATTCTTCCATGAAGTTGGAGGGGAGAGGAGAGGTTTCAGATGAATGGAGACTGAACAACTAATATCAGCCTTGCCAAACCCAGACATTAACACTCATGAATCTGGCCCCCTCTAAAATCATGAGATCAACTTAAAAGTCATGAGATGTTGTTTAAATCATAAATGTGGGGTTGGTCTCTCTCTTTGCCTTCTGCTTTTTTAACCTTTAGGGGACACTCCAGTCATCTTTTCAACATTTTCAAGGCAACCCTGAAGGCTAGAAACTCAGGGGAATTCTCACACTGTCACTTGCTTCTAGGAGCAGGGACTTAAATAAATGCCAGACTGGGTCGGACCAAAAGTCCATCTAGCCCAGTGTCCTGTCTTCCGACAGTGGCCAGTGCCAGGTGCCCCAGAGGGAGTGATCAGAACAGGGAATCACCAAGTGATCCATCCCCTGTCGTCCATTCCCAGCTTCTGGTGAACAGAGGCTAGGGACACCATCCCTGCCCAACCTGGCTAACACAAACGATCATGATTCTTGTGATAAAACTGCAATGGTTGGCAGCCCTGCAAGACCCCTGGGTCGGCTGGGTTCTCAGCTAGCCACGCACAAGCCTAGTGCAGTTAATGGAGCTGCACACGGAGGGCAGGATTGGGCCCTACATTTGGAGCAATTGTTGGTACAGTAAGTTGAAGTTTTTGGTTTTTGCTTTGTGCCAAACATGATCCTATCCCACCACCAATGCTCTGCATGGGGCACACCTCTCCCAAAACCCCAAAGTGGCACCACACACCCCTCCAGGGCCCAGCTGGACAGAAGGGAGCAGAGAAGTTAATGAGACTGGCTTACAGCCACACAGTGAGCTGGTGGCAGCCTCAGGAATAGAACCCAGGAGTCCTGGCTCCCATCCCCCGACTCCGGCAGTCAGGGGTTCCAGAGGGGCATGCAAGGGAGGGGTCATAGTGCTCCAGAGGAGGTCACGTCATCTCTTCCAAACAGGCAGGGAGAGAGAGACCTGCCTGCAGAGGAGGCCAGCCATGCATGCATCTGGGGAGCCCCTCTGGCCCAACGGCTCATGCCCATTTTACCTGCACTGTACTGAGGAGTCTTGCTAGGTCTCAGCTGACATTGTGAATGTGGGCTTTCAACCAGCTGACTCAAGTGAGCCCTTACTATGGTCACTGAGCACCCTCCAGCATCCCGAGTCCTTGCTGGAACCTGGCTCCCCGTTCTGGGCTTTGAATGCCTGGGCGCTGTCACTCAGCAGCGGTACCTGGCTTCCATGCTCAGGTTTTCCATTCTGAGCTGCAGGGGTGCGGAGACCAAAATGCCCTGTACTGAATCTCTAAGCCATTGCAGTCATCAGCTGCTCCGGTGGCACTGCCATCCCCCGAGGATGGCCTGAGACAGCAGCAGGTGGCTGTGGGGGGGGGGGGAGAGCCTCCCCCAAAGATTCTGTTGAAGCTGCTAATATTAATGTGACTAAGCAAACCAGGCAATTGAAACCAATCAGCCTGGGATCAGCAGGAAGCTCCAGCCGTCCTGCTCTGTGCATTATTAATAAGAGCCTGGGGCCTGCACTACTTTCCTACTAGAGACACACATCCCGGCCCCACACAGCTTCCCTTCTGGATCCTAATCAACCCCTGCAGCTCCCTCCCCCTCCCACATGAGTTCCATCAAAATCCCAATTCCCGCCTCAGTCCATTTCCTGCCAGGCAGGCCGCCCAATACACTTGAGCTGGGGTTAGCCAAGAGTAGAATGGAATTAACAAATTAACATGAAAATACTATCAGAGGGGTAGCCGTGTTAGTCTGGATCTGTAAAAGCAGGAAAGAGTCCTGTGGCACCTTATAGACTAACAGACATATTGGAGCATGAGCTTTCGTGGGTGAATACCCACTTCCTCAGATGCATGATGATGAAGTGGGTATTCACCCATGAAAGCTCATGCTCCAATACATCTGTTAGTCTATAAGGTGCCACAGGACTCTTATGAAAATACTAGTGTTTGATTAAAATTTTATGGGCAATATCCCCAAAGAGCTGGCAGCTTCCAAGCCCCTTGCCTCCAAGAGACCCTTCATCCTCCACCCGGCCTTGCGCAGGGCAGCAGCGCTGTGACTGATGCAGAAGCACAGACAGATCTCACTGTTCACGTGCTGAAGGCCTCAGGGAAGATGCAGGGCTTGGAGATCTTCCATGTCTTTTTGGAGGGAGCTCACCTGTTCAGTAGGGTAGGGACAGGACTCAATTTTCCTCTCCTGGAGCTTATCTTAAGGTTTTATATTGCTGCCCATCACCATAGTATCTGAGCACTTTCCATTGGGCTGCGATGGAGCTACTCCTGATTTATACCAGTGTGAGATGAATCAGGCCCTTTAACAGCCCGGCAGAGCGTCACAGAAATTAGAGGTTGGAAAGGTGCTGTTGGATCGTCTAATCCATCTGCTGGCCAACGCAGGCTAGCTCCTTGCTGCATATTGCAAGAGGGTTTGGTGAATGGTCATGGAATGACTATGAGCATACAAAGGAGTCCACTTTTCATGGCTTCGTTGCATCGTGAGGAATGAATTTGTCCCCAGATGCAGGGGGAAAAGGGAGCTCTTTGGCAAATAGATGTAAAGCTGAACATTGGCTGGGATTTGGGGGACATTAATGTGCCTCACTCCAAACAGACCCATCACTAGTTAGTCCCCTTTCTGACTGATGGCGAGTGGGTATGGAGTAATGGGACTTCAAAGGCTGTCTGACTCTTGGTTTCTGTGAGCTGTGGTTATTACTTTAGCAAATAAGACAGCTCTCTTGGCCAGCGTTGAGGGGCCATATAGCTTCACGGAGTGTCATCATCATTAATTGGGGACAACGTCATATGGTATTTTAACACCACACTGCTAGACCTCCATGTTCACAGGTCCTGATACTGCACCTCTAAAGATGTATATGATCTGAAGAGAAACCAGAGTGAGTCAATGGGAGCTTTATCATTGACTTCTGTGAGTGCAAAGCACTAGCTCTGTAAGTGATCACAGTTGTTACGAGGGCTGGGCAAATAATTCATAACAAATAATTCATTCCACATCTTTTTCTCGTTGCAAATTGTCCACGAACAGACTGCAATTTTCCCAAGCTTATTTGTTAATCAGAATTAGTCACTGAATTTCCCCTAATAATTCTTTGTCTCTAGGTCCGCTCTGAGCAGTTAACAGAGGGTAATAGTGATTTGAGTGGTTTTGATTGGGCACAGGTCACATGGTATGTTTCTGGTCCCTGACTGGATCAACGTAAGGTCAAGTTTCTGGTGCAAATATGAGTCTGAAGCTCACTATCTCTGAATAATCAACCAGATTTGCTGAAATTCCCAAACATTCCTGCCAGTAAACTCATTTGCTGGACTATCCATGGGGAGCAAACACAAAAGGAGCACACATGGCCAAAGCAAATTAATTGAAACATTTTAACAAGTGGAAGTTAAAATTGCAGTATTTGCCCAGCTGTTGCAATGCTATTGTCTGCAATGATACTTCTGCTCTTGGGAGAACGCAGGAGAAGCAGATTGGTGGTGGGTATTTGCACATGTTCTCAGCTGCTAGCTGCACCTCTGTGATACCCCTGATATTGCCAGTTGCAGCGCTGGGATGGCTTGCAGACTGCACGTCTATGTTGATGGCACCATATTGGGCTAAAATGTCAAAACCCAGTTTAATTTTTCCAATTCCTTAAACACAAGAATCTCCAGCTCCCTTCCAGTGACACTTAAATGGTCTCTGTTATGTTCACAACATACATACAGAGAAGTTGGATAAAAAACATAAAATACTGTTGAACCAAAAACAGAGAGAGGCAGAGCAGGCTGCTCCCTTTTGCAAGGCACAACTCAACCCATCTTGTTCTAGCCTGGCTCTTCGCAGACTGACCCTGAAAAGTGAAGATCCAGATCACACTCTTCCCTACAGAGCCCCCTAGCCTGCAAGCAGGACCAGGAAGCCCCCCTGAGAATTTAGAGTGATTGTTTATAATTTTAACACAGTTTTCAATACATTATATTCTCCTTCTTAGTGACACTAAACAGATCATGTGCCTGACAGCTCCCTGCCAACTAGCAGCCTGTACTGTCAGATGTGTTAATCAGTGGGTGCAGCACTGCGTGCTCCTATTCTGCTTACCACGACACATTAACTTTGGAAATGCAGCTTCCACTCAAGCTGGCAGCCTTTCCTTTCCCATGCGTTGTTAGCTGTACTGAACTATTAGCAAACATACAACCCTGCACTCCCACAGGGGCAAAGATTACAGGCTTCTTGATTCTCCTTTCTGCAGCATTTCTGTGGAATTGTTTTGGATTTTAAACGGTCAAAAATTAAAAAGCCAAGTCTTTCTTTTGAGATGCCCACAGCCACCCCTGCCCATCACAGGAGGCACTCTGAGAGTTGTGACTCCCCTACTCCGTCCCGCTTGCATCTCCTCCTGAGTGACACTTCTGAAGTGTGCTGCTTTTCTGGATGTCATCTATAAAGGTGCCCTCTGCATGACTACAGAGTCGACAGGCTGGTCCAGTCTATTTTTAAGCTGCAGACGTTTTGAATATTTTGTGCTGGGCTGTTTAAAAGAAAAAATAGTCTCTTAGCAAACTCTGATTGGATTGAGTCAACAGGTTCAAGTCCGTTTGCTTTCGATAGAGACAGGGCCAGAGTTGGGTGAATGAGACATAAGCATTATCTGTAAATCCCACAAGTTTCCTTTGACGGTACTCGCAGCTTATTTTAGCCCTTGGTAGGATGATGGGTGCGAGCCTATTTCATTCCCAAGGATGTTCCCAGAAAGAGTAATTGTTGTGGAGGACTATGAAGGAGGACTTGCCGTAGTATTTGGTTCGGGAGAGTTTGCGACGCTACAAAGCTACGCACAAGCAGGGACCCTAGAAATCCGTCTGCCATGGAAAAATGCGGAATTTGCATTTTTACAGAGAATCTTTAGTTTTTACATTTTGTGAACAAATAAAACCATACACAGTGGAACCCTGATTATCTCATCTAATTAGGACAGGAGCCAGGATCGGATAATTGAAAATTCAGGTAAACAGGAGAATGGGCAGGGCTTGGGCTGCCAGCTTAACAACTGTAAATATATCAATAAAATATTGTGTTTTAACTGATAGCTCCATACATTGTGGCTAGGGAAACTAAAGTTCAGCGTTTCATTTTAATTGCAGAAAAACATGGATTTTTATAGGTTCTCAGAGAATTTTGCTTTGTTTTTTAATCACCAAAATCTAGGATCCCTGCTCATGAGTTATCCAATCAGGATGCAGCGAGAATACCATGTGACTTAAGTGACCAATCACACAGCTACTGATATGTGACTACTCAAAGTAATTGTTTGTGACTGATTCATACATTTGAAGACTAGAAGAGGCCATTATACTACAGTCATCTAGTCTGCCCTCCTGCAGAACACACACACACTGCAATATTTCACCCATCTCCTTTACTAACTTGTGGTTAAACTAGAGCATCTTGTTTAAGAAGGCATCCAGTTCTGATTGAAATACTCCAAGAGACAGAGAACTTACCACAGCCCTTGGTCAGCTGTTTCAGAAGTCAATTACCCTTGCTATTAGCACTTCTCATCTTGTTTCCAGTTTGAATTTTTCTACCTTCCGCTTCCCACTATTGGCTCTTGCTAGGGCCGGCTCCAGGCACCAGCCCAGCAAGCAGCTTCTTGGGGGGGCACGTCCGGGTCTTTGGCAGCAAGTCTCTCCCTTCGGAGCGAAGGATCAGCCGCTGAATTGCTGCCAAAGACAGATGCAGCGGCAGTAGAGCTGCAGGTCGTGACTATGGCTTTTTTTTTTTTTTTTTTTTTTTTTAATTTTTGCTGCTTGGAGCCGGCCCTGGCTCTTGCTCTGCGTAACCTGAAATGTTTGCAAAACCACCTGCTGGATATCAAATAATGGGCAAATCCGTACAAAAAAAGCAAAGCCTGTTCCTTTGTTAACAGAAGAAACAGCTAGATTCATAGATAAATTGTTCACTGCAAATAGTTTGCCCAGCTCTAGATAAGACAACGGGCAGATAAGAGGGGACTTGTTTGCAGGGGCAGCTCCAGGCACCAGCACACAAAGCGTGTGCCTGGGGCAGCAAGCCGCAGCCTGCCGGGCACCATGAGGGCTGCAGTCAGGCTGCCTTTGACGACATGCCTGCGGGAGGTCGACCGGTCCCACAGCTTCGGCGGCAATTCGGCAGCAGGTAGTCCGAAGGCGTGTTACTGGCGGACCTCCTGCAGACATGCTGCCAAAAGCCACCTGACTGCCGTGCTGGGGGCAGCAAAATACATAGAACTGCCCCTGCTTGTTTGGTTTTTGTTTTTGGCCTGAGAAAATTGAGGGCGTATGTAAGCGTGCGTGACTCACCCCTGCAGTGCCTCCTGCTGGTCGTCTCAGGGAATTTGCTCTTCCAGCATCCTGGAGCATCCCCTGCAGGCTGATGATCTGCCTTACCACTGGCCCCTGTGTTCCTCCCAGACCCAGTGCCCCTTTATCTGGGGCAGTGCCTCCTGGCAGTAACCTCTCAGTCTTAGGATCTCCCCTCCCCAGAGAACCCCCACCCACTATCCCCACCTCAGTATACGGATACTGCCAGTCATTGTCTAGCCCCCGCGCCCTGGGGCAGACTGAAGTATCAGACTACTCATCACTGGCAAGGTTGGGTTTGAACCTGCTGCCTTGGCCTACCCCTGGGCTGCCCTCTGCAACCCCCAGTATCTGTTGGCCTTATGCTAGGCCGCAGCCTGGGGCTTTCCAGGCTGGAGCTCCCCAGCCTTTCCCCAGCCCTGCTTCTCTCAGGTACCCGGTCTCTCACTCCCTGCAGCCAAGCCTGTCTCCCTCCACAGCCAGAGAGAGACTGTTTGCTTGAGCTCCTGGCTCAAGCCTTTATAGGACCAGCTGGGCCCTAATTGGGGCATGGCCCAAGCTGAGTCTGCTTCCCACTCAGTCTGGGCTGTTCGCCCAGCCCTCCTGCCTTCTCCCAGGGCTGGTTTTAACCCTGTCAGGGCTGGAGCAGGTAACCATCCCGCTACAGTGTACAACAAATGTGGGTGGAGAGGCCCTGGTCCCAGATACGTAGGGCTGATGACACTTCTGACTGCTTTCTGGGTGCATAGGTTTGCCCTAGCCACTGAAAGTTACAAAAGAATGGAAAGTCTGGGACATACCAGAGAGACACCTCAGACCAAAATTCCAGGGTTTGTTTCACAGTGTCTTACCTGCCTGCCAGTTTGTGAAATGTGAAATATCAGCCAACTGTTCCAGAAGCGTTATCAGGGCAGGGTGTGAAAGGAGGGGGCTAGATGTAATGGTGTAAAGGAGTGCAGCTGGTAGTAATCATGTCACGGAGGCCAGAAAGGCACCTGCATTTCATGAGCCAGAGCAAGCAGCAGCAATGCCAGGATACTGCTGGATAGTAGTTCAGGCTTCAGACCTGGATTATTGTGTGTGGTGGAGAATCAGAATTCAGAACAGGACACTGGGTGAAAGCTCAAAATGCAAATGAACCAAGTGAAAAAATATAAACAAACATGAAGGTTTTATAAGGAGTTCTCTAAATGAAGGGTACGAGAGGACACAAAAGCAACAGAATATTGCACCAAAGAACCCTTGATTCTCAGGCCTTAAGCCAGCCTCCTGCCCAGTCCCGCCACCACATCCTACTGAATCAAACTACCCCGCAGGCTCCACAGCTTTATAAACGCAGCCAGCGTGAGCTTCATGAGCTGTTAGGAGCTAGGCTACCAGTCAGGCGAGGCCTTTGGCCACGGCATAGTTTCTCTCAGCCAGCATTTCTGAGCTCTACAAAGAGGATTGCCTGTTCTCCCTCGGCTCTGACTGTATCGGCAGTGAAGAAACCAGTCACAGAGGTGGGTGGTGCCAAAGGTGGATGAAGCAAATCAGCTAATCACGGTTCCTCCGTATGCCCATAAATGAGGACAAGGACAACCCAATAAACGTTTCCTGGTGCTGCTTCCTAGAGGTCACAGTGACCTCACTGAGTGTGTGGCTCCTGCATTTTCTCTTTTATGGGTATGCGTTCTGGCTTCAGTGACTCAGCTCTTCTTTTAATTCACAAACTGAAGCCAATCTCCAGGGGCTTGGCTCTGCCTTTAGTTTTTCTGACTTGTCCAGTCATCTTATTTGCTGCTGCTAGAATTATCTCCTAGGACACTGGAAGACAGCCCAGTCTGAAGAGAGAACGAAAGCTTCCTCAGTATGCTCTGAGGTATTGACACCAGTAGAGTCTGGGGACATCTGCAGCCTGCACTAGACCCAGAGGAGCTCCTGGTTAAAGCATGTCATTGAGGCGCATGAGGTTTCATGGTGCATGGTTTTGATTAGTCCCAAGAATGACTGTGTTGCAACTCCATTCTTAAAATGAACTGTCTCCAGCTACCACATTCTTCTTGAGGTCTTTCTCCCTGTGATTGACTGGATCCCAGAGGGGAGCATATCACATGTCTGGTGACCATTTTCCTAGTTTGCCTCTAATTGTCAGCCATGTCTGCTGGAGAAAATGTCTGATCTCTGCACAGGAAAATATTAATAAAAGAGAGAGAGAGAAAGAGAGAGGGTGGGAGAGAAGACCCTTGAGTGGTTTGGAAACTGTCTCTTATATTCCAAGCATGCGATTCAGGTTTTCATATCTGTGGTCCACAGTCCATCCCAGAGGTGCTTGGTTCACAGTGTTGGAACAATCTGCCAAGCAGATGGCTTGGCTAGGAGACGTTTCCAAAAGAAGCTGGAATAAGGAGGAAAGAGAGAAGAGGAGGATGAGCGCCAAGCCCGCAGTGCAATAGCATAGGGCTTGTCTACACTTGAAACTACAGCGGAATGGCTACAGCAGCACCACTATAGTGCTTGAGTGTAGACACTACCTATGCCGAGAGAGGGGCTCTCCCATCGGAGTAGGAAATCCACCTCCCTGACAGGCAGTAACTAGATCAACAGAAGAATTCTTCTACTCTGTCAACATCGTGGGCTAGGTCAGCTTAACTATGATTTTTCACACCCCTGAGCGAGGTTGCTGGGCTGCCCTAACTTTTTATGCAGACCAGGCTCCAGGGAGCATGCCCACTGCAAAGCACAGAGAACGTCTCTGCATCTTTAGAGCTGCCACAAATGCCCTGCTGCCCCCCACAGAGCCAGCCTTAGACCCACCTTTCCTATGACTTAGGTTGAGAATATGGCATTAGGCACCTGGCGCTAAAGCGACAGAGAATTCAGTCCTGTATTGTTCCAAGTTTCCTCCTCTATTCCCTTGCAGTCCTCATTTTGGGACTGAGCCTTGAGAAATCCTGGGACAGCAGGCTAAGGCACCATGGAAGGTCTTGGGTCTAAGACACAGCTGTGAAAGGAACAATGGCATTGCCTGTGTCAGTGGCAGGAGCTCTCTGCTAACCTTCATGAAAGCAGAAGCTCCACGCACTGTAGCTGAGTCCTGTTCTGTAGTGACAATGCCCAAGGCAGAAAGAACAGTTCTCATGCATGGGATCCTATTTAGTATTTAAAGGGGGTTGCTTTTGAGAGGAGGTCACCTATCCCCAGGGAACTGACATCGTCAAACCGCTTGCATGCAGGCCAGCACATAGCCATCAGATGCAACAACTTTCAGCCAGAGCCAATGCGGGCTGGATTTGAACCAGTGACCTACAGATGAAACATGCCACAGTCCATTATCTATCCGAAGCCATCTGACCCCTTTCCCCTTCTAAGCCCCAAGAATGCTGGCATTTACCCAATGACTGCAGAGCAAGGCACATACTTCTGCAGTCACCAAAGGATTCACTGCTGCTGCTTCACAGCCCTTCCTCGCCCTTCCATGTACCTTGGCTGAGCAGCTGTAGGTTCCGGACCTCCTCCCGCACCTGGAGTTGCAGCACTTGCTGAAGGACCTCCTGCCGCTGAGACTCGTGAATAATGCCCATGCGCTGCAGCTTCTCTGCGTTCAGCCGCAACAGTGCCCGACCTGCCAAACACAAGCGAAGAGACAGCGTTCATTCACACCACTCTGACTCTCATCAGTGGATCTCATTGGTGTGTGCTCAGGACAGCCAGGGGCTGGGAACACCAGCCAGATTCCATAGGCAGGTGCAGGGTGTTCTGGGCTGGGTTAAACATTGCTGGAGCTGGTGGGTGTATCAGCTGCCAGGATCAATGTAAAAAAGCCACTAAGCTCCTTCCTCTAACCAGATAGCTGAAATAATAGGAGCCACCACTCAAAACAGGCATCTGGCAAGGCTTGAGTAAAAATTGAAGTGTGAGGCCCAAGGGGTTTCCCTGAGAACTGTCGTGGCAAATACAAGGGCTGGGGCATTGATCGGTGGAGCTATGTGTGTGTGGGTGTCTCAGAGAAACAGGAAAAAGACCATAGAAGCAGGGTGAGAAGCAGCAGAAAGCCAAGGATGCTGTCAGAAAAAGCACTGGCGACATGGCCCTGAGGAAAGCTAAGAGAGAGCTTTTGGGCTAAGCACTTGCTGGAAAAGGGGCTTGGAACATAGACACCATCTCTTGTTATTTGATTCCTGACATCTTTAGGGAAACAGGACTTTGTACTTTCTATGCAAATCCACAGGACTGTATCAGAGACTCCCCTGACTCCATCACCAATTTCTCCTCCTAACTGGAACAGCGCACAAGACCTTGAATTTTTGGCTAACCGCTTGGGTCAAAAGGTACAAGCTTCCAAAAGGCAACCATCAGGAAGAGTCCTAGCACTGTGAGGGCCAGGTACCCAAACAGGCTTCAAAAGTGCCCCATGAGTAATGGCCATGGAATCAAGCTGCAAACATCAAACACCCACATGCATAACCCGGCATTTGCATCTGCTAATGGGGAGGGGCATGTTGAAAATTCATCCCCAGAATGCAGAACAAATAAGAACCTGAATTCTGTTCATCAGAAAGGCAAGAAAGGAGGGGCGGGGAGGGAAATGGTGACAAATGCAGCCCCATCCAGCAGTGATCACCTAACACAGAAATGCAACAGCCTCAGCAGCAGCCACACAATACAAAAGAATTACACAAGAGATGCACACACGTAGTGTTTGCCGCTGTCGTATCGCGTTCTTAGGCTGAATCATAATGCAGCTCCGGTAAGACTGTTAGTAAATTGAATTGTATATTGATGACTCTCCCCAGCTCCCTGTGTGGGGAGAGTCTCAGCCCAGCACTGACAAGCTTTTTGTCTGTCAAAATGACTTCTGTTGCCTGCAGTAAGTGCTCTGTTGCTCTGAGTCCCATGCAAGGAGCACAGGAGCCTGGGCTGTACATGGGGCCCATTCCAGGTGCTCATGGAAAGTAAAATCAGGAATGGAGGGAGGTGTTTTTCTGCAAATAAAGCCGTGTTGGCACGCTTGTTTCCAGCAGGGGGTGTACTGCTGAATGCACAACTGTCACTGTGCACCGCCACTCAGTGTAAACTTTCCATGTGTGGGTTCCGTGAGCCTGCCCTAGAGGCTAACCTGCGGGGCTCTCCCACGACTCAGCTGCAAGGGTTTGGTGAGTGCTCACACAAGGCTAAGACCATCTTCTGTCTCAGCAAAAGATCTAGTCACTCGCCCTACTTGTTAAAGGCCAGGCTAAATCAAACACAACCTAACAGTCACTGGGCACCCTTGGCCATCCTGTGGCATTCCTGAAAAGGGCAACGCTCCAGCAATGCCAATCACAAAGTGGCATGGTGGGAGCCCTAATCCTGAAGTTTGGGTCAAGTGCTTGCCCCTCAGATCACATACTCCCTAAATGCAGTGGCTTTCTATTTGTCAGCTCCATCTCCTGCATCAGGACATATTATTTGGAATGCCCCGGCTCCGCTCTTCTCTGGTATGCTGGCAATGTGATGAGTTACATTAGAAGTACCCATCAGAACACATTAACGTTCCCATCAGCGCTTTTAGTCACAGCCAGCCATTCTCCTCCAGTCCAGGGGCTATCAGAAGAGGGGTTTTACAGCCAGCTTTTGTCCCTGTCTCCCAGAGTACATTCACTAATACTTCCTTTAGTTCCGATGCAAGGACTCGGGTGAGCTGTTACATTAGTGCCGTGTCATTCCTCTAGGGCATGAGACAAAGGCACACAGCTTCCCATCTCTCTCGCTCCCTTCCCCGCTGCCTTCTCCTGGCAAAGCATTTTATGATCCATCCCTGCCTTACAAAGCAGGCTGCAGACTAGCGATTCTGTACGAGGTGGAGAGGGAGGAATAAAAGGCCAGGACTGAGTCCATCACGTTTGCTTTGTGGGGACTGGATTCATTTTCTGGGTCTCCTCTCAGATAGACACACCCGTGGAGCAGACACTACTCTGACTCCCAACACCCACCTAACTAATTGAAAACTTTAAAACATTAATTCTGCAGCTTCGCTTACTGTCTGTCTTGATGTTCTTCTATAAACATCCCTTTGTTCTTCAGATCAAACAGGATTTTAGGATACTCTGGTGGAAAGTGTAATTGATATGGCCATATCAGGTCCCTAGATATTAAATACATATGTAAGCAATAACACCTGGCCAGATGTGCAGTGATACCAATACCTGCATAATGTGGGTAGATTGTGCAATATGAGGCTGAAAATCAAAGATCCTTTAACCGCTTGAGAACTGCAGGTATTTACCATAATGAAACTTCTTGAACTAGGTTATTGCTTTGCTTTGTTGTTATTTCTGGAGCAGGGAAAAAGCTGGTGTTGACTATCTTCTAACAAGCTAATGAGCCCTGGCCTTTGTGGTTATTCCCAGTGACAGCTCGACTAGAACCTTCATCAGCTGATTAGAGTCCTTCTTTGGTAATGGGAATGGAGCCATCCATTGAAATGAAAGGGATTTATGTGTACACAGTCCAGGGCAGAACTTTATCTATAGTATGTGTGTGTGGGACATAGGACAGTAGCAGAATCTCAGATCTGAAGCCTTTCAGAGTTTGAGGGAGAGGCAGGTGGATCCTCACATATTAACGCAGCGCCTAGGGCTTCAGTTCTAGGTTGGATCCAGAACTGGGAGAGGCCTCAGGTATTTTCTGGTTTCTGTTTGGATGTAGCAAAATCTTGTGAGAACAGTCACTCTGATGAGATTTTTGCTCCTGTCTGAGGTGCAGAGTGCCCACTGTCCAGTGTCTCATTGGGTTAAAGGCTTTTGATGGCATTTTCAGCCTCTTCCTTGGCTGCTGTAGAATGAAGAGGTGCAGTTCCCATGTCTAACCCTGCAGCTTTCGGCACGCAATGCAATCAGCAACAAACGATGAGGTAGGAAATTGATATTATGAGGAACAGGAAATTTGTTTAATATTTAATCCTCAATCATCTCTGCATTTCTAATGACTTTTCCAGTCACTCCCATTTTTTTTGGTCACATCAGGCGACTTATTAATATTACATGAGATAAGTCTAGTTGTTGCATTGAGCAGAGCAATAGGTAGAAAGCCATATAGGAAGAATGGCTTAGTAACTAGGGCACAAGATGAGAACTCAGAGAACCTAGGTTCGAGCCCTGACTCTGGGCCAGACATTTAATTGAACCTAGCTTCAATCCCACATCTGTAGAATGAGATTAATATTTTCCTACCTCTCAGGGGTGGTGTAGGGGGATAAAAGTCTGTGACTGATTACCAGGTGCTCAGATACAACAGTGGAGAACCTAGCTAGCCAGACTCTGTGGCGTGTCTGGATTCTAAAGAGGACAACCTTCTGTTCAGCCGTTTCCTCTTTTCACACACAACCCACAACCGCCTAACTTCTGAGCTGGGAAAGAAACTGGAAATGGTTAAATTTTGCTGTTAAAATAGTAAGTCCTGACTCTTTTTTAATTAAAGAGACAAGGTGTGGGAGGTAATAGCTTTTATTGGACCGACTTCTATTGATTAAAAAGGCAAGCTTTTGATCTTACACAGAGCAATTCTTCAGGTCTGGGAAACTTACTCAGGGTATGTCTACGCTACCTGCCGGATGGGTGGGCAGTGATCGATCCAGCAGGGATCGATTTATTGTTTCTAAACTAGACGCAATAGATCGACCTGAGTACTCTCCTGTTGACTCCTGTACTCCAGCGCCGCGAGAAGCACAGGCAGAGTCGACGGGGGAGCGGCAGCAGTCGACTCACCGTGGTGAAGACACCATGGTAAGTCGATCTAAGTACGTTGACTTCAGCCATTCAGTTATTCATGCAGCTGAAGTTGCATAACTTAGATCGATCCCCCCCAGTGTAGACCAGGGCTCAGAGGGTCACAGTGGGACATATTGTTAAACTTAAGAAGTTAACACTACAAGGTGAAGTGGGCAGCTAACACCTCTGCAGCTGTAGGACAATGGAGGGTTAGTGCCTTACAGACTGTTATAAATCCAGTGTCTTTTACTGAGTCCATGATTTTTAATATCTAGCACAGTTATGAATTTAAGCTCTCAGGCTCGTCTTTGGAAGGTGTGGTGCAGGTTTCCTTTGAGGACGAGGACGGAGATCAGATATGGAACGTGCACCTTTCCCAGACCTGAAGAGCTCTGTGGGGCTCGAAAGCTTGTCTCTTTCTCCAATAGAAGTTGGTCCAATAGAAGATATTACCTCACCCACCTTGTCTCTCCGATATCCTGGGATCAACATGACTACAGCTACACTGCAAACAACAATGAAAGATCTGTCTTTCACTAAGTCACCTTCAGACACTTGAACATAAGATCACGCCTTACAGTT
This sequence comes from Gopherus flavomarginatus, assembly GCF_025201925.1. NCBI lineage: Eukaryota > Metazoa > Chordata > Testudines > Testudinidae > Gopherus > Gopherus flavomarginatus. The sequence goes on along the minus strand of NC_066627.1, from coordinate 48,542,109 downwards.
TATTTTAGAAGATTGCTGTGACAGATTGCTACGGGCTCACCCACCCTGACATAGCCCTTCTCAGAACCCGTCAGTGTAAAGAGATTGTGGCTAAGGAGCTCCCCTCAGGTGTTGGTTCGCTGAGGGTCAGGAAGAAACTCAGCGGATCAGAGCCAGTCTTAGCATTCTGGGATGGTAGCATGAAGCAGTTTTTGCTGCTGCCTCTCCCCATGGCTGCCTGAGCAGCGAAATAGAAGAGAAACTTACTTAAAGAAAGAAAGGTAGCTGAGATTTCCCTTTAAATCAGGGATGTCAAAGCCCTCAGAGGACCTAAAGACCAACTTTGCCTGTCAGAAGACATTCCCCCTGCAGTGCCCTACTTCCACCACACTTGTCAGCGGGGGTTTTAAATGGCTTTGGCTCTGGGTGCAGACAGATCAGAGCTGGGCCCAGCACCATACACTACAGAGGCATAACTCTGGCTTGATTCATAGAGGTAGGGGTCTTGTGCAGAGTTCAGATCTGGGGGTTGATTCCAAACCCCTGAAATGGTATTTGGATCTAGGGGTTTGGCTGAAGGATCCCCTCTAGCTCTGAGTGCTGTGTTAGCTACAGGTGAGGACAGCTGTCTTGAGGGAAAGGTGCTGGGGAAATGTGAATCACATTCAGCTAGTTATGTTAATAAACCAAACCACCTGTATGCAACAACCACAGAAAGTCTTTACTCATCATCAGCATTTTTCAATTAGTACCAGCTGGAGAGGGAGCATCTACTGTACCTGTGATAGCGTGATGGGAAAAGGCCTCCACATAGATGAGATAGTTATGGGGACAGTGTTTCTTTAGCCATCTGCACACATCCTGTTGAGTCCATAACACCACCGGCTTGGTAAGGGTGCCTAGCGTGGGGCTGGTATGGTAATTGCCATAGTGATCACAGGGACGACCCTACAGAGGTTTGGAAGCAGGAAACAGAGAAGGGGGAGGGTGTTAATGGACTTCAGTACCACCAGGAGGAAAACAAACACTCAGCCATGGGATGAACAGAGGCCAGGCTGAAACATCGCTGGAGAAGAGAGATGCTTGTTTAGTCTGGAAGGGATAACCCCACTGTTGGTAGCAGCGATGCTTGCATAACATTGCCCAAGATTGTAACATCATCCTAACCCTCCTAATGGCCTTTTTCTTATTGGCTTGTCCACAAGCAGCCTCAGCCAAGTTGTAGGAAACCATGCATGGACAGAAGCTAACAAACCAACTGCAGAAGGGAGAGAGGAGAGGGACAAGAACTCAGATCCATGGCAAGCCTGTTGGCTATGCCCCAGCTGCGTATCCTACTCCTGCATTGTCCTGGCTTTCCCGGAAAGCAGGCATTCAGGAAGGATGCTGCATTGCATGGGCATGCTATGACTGCTGCTTACTGTACTAATCAGGATAATTTCCCTGTCATTCTGCCCTTCCCCTGTCTGCTCTCCCCACCCATTACCTCATCCTGTGTTTAGATTGCAAGCTGTGTGGGACAGGGACCATCTTTCCCTCTTTGTATGCAGAGTGGCTAGCAGAAAGGGGTGCAGAGCAGGGCTCCTAGGCTGCCAACATACAGACTAATAACAATACAGCATGTGATGCAGCAGCATTTGTGTCAGAAGCATTGTCACTCATGGTACTGCCCTGATTGTTTGCATTGCTCCTGGCAGTACCTCTTAATGTGTGTCTTCCTTCAGCTGGGAAGCGTGCACAGGCAGATAGCACCTGTACTCAGCTGCTCGCCAGGAAGCACCCTCCACAATTTACCGCTGCTTTTCAAACAGTTGAGGCCCAGCTGCACCTACATTTAAAAAAAATGTCTTCACAAGAGCACACATGCTTGGAGCTGTGTGGGCAAACAGGGTAAATGCATCTGCATGTGGCGAGTGAGGCGTGACCCAGCCTTGTTAGCCCTCGGAGGTGCACTCGTTCAATTTGCATCCATAATCATGGAGGTTCTTTCGCCGGAGCATTTCTTGCAGGAGGGCCTCTGTCAGGAAAGAACAGTGCAGGCAGGCTCCCAAGAGTAACTGCAACCTAGGCCCCACAAAACCTTTCAAGCCAATACTCTCATCTCCCTCAAACAAATAACTCTGTCATTGCTCTTCCCTCCATATCCACAGTCCCAGTACCTTCCCCTGCAGGCTGCCAATCAGTATGAGCGGTGAGGATTGTTTGGGGGAGGCACCTGTCCAGAGAGGATGGGGCTGAGACCCGCCCAACTCTTCACACAGGCTGCAAACAGTTCCTCATCAACATTGACCTCTGGGGGACGAGAACCAGCAACCCAGGGCCTACAGGTGATCTCTCCAATTGCCTATCCTTGAGCCACCTGTGATGGGTTCCCCTTGGGTGCTACCTGGAACTCGGGTGCTACTGAACCCTCTGGCCCACCAGCCTGGCCTCCCTCTCACACTGTGCTACTGTGACAAGTTGCAAATCCCTACAAACTTGCACTTTCACCAGCATTCACACAGCTGCAGTTACATGCAGGCTCTCTAGCCACCAGCTTCCCAGCTTAGGACTCCAGAGGTGTACCATCCTGCCCTGGTCAAATCGAGCCAGTATGTGGGTTTAACACCCAGTTTGCCTCTCCCTCAATGGTAAGAGGCCCATGCACACTTTTGGTAACCAAGCTGAGATTTCCCCTAGACAGTTTAGTCAAATGCAAACTGGTTTGGATTAAAACACAAAATAAGTTTATTAACTATAAAAGGATAGATTTTAAGTGATAGCAACAGATCAAAGCAGATTACCTAGTAAATAAACAAAACCACAAACTGATCTTAACGTACTAGATAGGTAGGATATGAATTAGCAAATTCTCACCCTGAGCGATAAACAGGTTGGCAGATTCTTAAGGCACAAGCTGCCTTTGCTTTGCAACTCAGATTTCCCAGGTTTTCATACACACGCTAGAAATCCCTTTAGCCTGGGATCATCACTACCTCCAGTTCAGTCTTTGTTCCTCAGGTGTTTCCAAGTGTGTTGTTGTAGGGAGAGTGAAGTGCCATCATGATGTCATTTCCCCCTTTTATATCTTCTTCCTCTTGCTGGAAAGCTCTTTTGTTGTGACCTGGGTCAAACAGTTCCCATTGGGTGCTGCTATCTCTGAGAGATTTCTATTGTACGCAGTTCCTGGGCTAATCCTTGTGCATGTGTGCATTTCCTCAATAAGCCATTAACATTGTTTGGCCTTTTTACTGTTGTACCCGAAAGGCTGCTTGTGGGTGTTTTCAACCTCACATGTTTCAGTAACACACACGGCCAAACTTCCTAACTTCACATTCAACGATATCTCATTGGATTGTATGTGCTATTACTGTCTAGCAGATCAAGAATTTTAGAATGATACCTCACAAGGCATACTTTGTAAAAAACATATCCTAATGACATGACAGTGGTGAATAAGGGGGTGCCAGGATGTCATACCATCCACTCCCCTGCTGGGTGTGATTTAATGCTGGCGTGGCTGCTGCATCTTCCCCTGGATAAATAGGAGAGCTCCACCTTTTTGAATTCCCATTTCATTACTGTAAAATTGGTGCTGTGCCAGAGCTTGATGGGGGGTGGGGGATGGAAGGGGGGGGCCTGTCACGTGCTTTTTCCTTCCCTTTCGCAGAAAAGTGTATGTGACATTCCAGGGAACCGTTCTGTAAGGCTGTCCCAGACAGCCGTGACTTTGCTAGTTAGGAATCCAATTACAATGAATGCTCAGGGCCTGTTACGCACTAATGCACTGGCCAGAAAGCACTTGCTTATTCCTTCCCCCTGCCTCCACCTGCCCTGAAATCCTCAGTCACACATAGTGCTGGGAGATAACAGCCCCTTCCTCAACTCCCTTCGGGAGGGTGGGGGGCGGTTGCACCTGAAGGCTAATAGCAATGAGCTCCCAGGTTTAGCTGTTACAGGGCTCATCCAGGACCTTCTGCAGCCACCAAGGGGATCAGCTGCAAAATCAGCCCCCCTCTCCAGTGTGTTCTCTAGGTCCAGTGGGGAGGAAGAGCAGTGCTGCAGGGTCACTGTCCTGGCAGGATCATTTAAGGAACAGGGTTAATCTCCAAATCACAAGACGTAGGCCCTGACCAAAGGGTACCTGAATGCTTATGTGCCCCACTGAGCAAGCCAGGGCATTTCCCAGCAGTGCCTGGTGCCTTGCTGTCCCTGTAAGGATTGTCAGAGCAGAGCAGTTGTGCACCAAATTTGACATCCCGTCTCTGAGCGCTGCCAGTGCCAGGTGAATCAGAGGAAGGTGCAAACCCCATCCATGGGGGCCGCTTGCTCATGGGGAAGTCACTTCCCTGCCCTGGCAGTTAGAGGTTGGCTCATCTCAATGCAGGAAAGATTCTCCCATATATATTTTACATAAACTTTTCAGCAGAGTGCAGCTCCACCCCGGAGGCAGCAAGACCTCAAGGAGACCTCCCGCTCACCCCTGCTCCGAGAGAGAATCTGGCTCCCAAAGCCAGCTCCAGGCACCAGTGCAGGAAGCAGGGGCTTGGGGCGGCCAATGGAAAGGGGGGCACATCTGGGTCTTTGGCGGTGGGTCCCTCAGTCCCTCTCAGAGCGAAGGACACGCCACTGAAGAATGAAGCGGCAGGGTAGAGCTGCTGCCGAAGTGCCGCCGATCATGGCTTTATCTTCCCTCCCCCGCACCCGCTTCACTGCTTGGGGGCAGGAGAAAAGCTGGAGCCGGCCCTGGCCAGAGCGCAAGACTTCCCAGCGCTATCCTAAAGCAGCAGGGCTGAGTGTGCAACCCCCTGTGTGACCTGGAAACAACAACAGGCTGGGACTCACTCGCCTCGGCGCTCAGCCCCGGGTTTCAGTGCACATACCCAGTGACGGACTGGGATGTCCAAATGCTGCCAAGAGATTCAAATGGGAAGTTCAAGCAACATTTCACAGTCCGCTCCAGGGATGGTCCTTCCAGAATTTAAGCCCAACTTTTAAGACACTAAAGCTGCCTAGAAACCCCCTCCTCCCCAACACAACCACCTTGTGCTTTGCAATGCTCATGAGATGGGTACAGAAGATGCAGCCCACCATCCTTTGCCATCCCGGTATGCTTGCTGGGCAATCGGCCCTTGCTGTCCCCCCTTGGCTTCAAGAAGCTCTCAGTCTCCATCTCATCCACAAATGCTTTATCCCACTTGCACTGGGAGTGAAGTCATCCCAGGCTTCGGCCACTCACAAAGAGCCAGAGTGAGGGAACATGTGACTAGCTCTTTGCATGTGCACTGCACCCACTCTCTCCAGAGCAAGGGGGCCACTCTCACAAATTGCAGGGATTGGGCCGATTTAATCTGCTCAGTGCAGAAAGAAGCAGCTGCCGATGATGGGAGGTGAAGGGACGGATGCATTGAACATTATGCAAGAGAAGGATAGGGGCTGGAACTGCTTCTGCAGCTCACAGCTCCTGCAAATGAGTGGGCCAATGTCTAGGGCCCACTGTTGTCAACCAGGCACCAGCAAGTTACCTCCAGTAAAATGCAAAAACCTTATTGATGGTGCTGGGAGCACACGGCCTGGGCTGGCGCAGTGGCATCACTTACACCTGGACCCTGCTGTTCTGAAGAGGATGGAAGAGTACAAGAACAGCTTGAGATTCAGCAAAGGCTCCTCTGGTCCTGGTGGACCTGCCGGCTTGCTGCTGAGAAGAGATTTTCTGTAGTCACGCTGCTAACAACTGGAAATCCCCCAAAACAGAGACTCCAGGGGACCACTCACCCTCTGCCCTACTCCAGTCATGGCTTCCCTAAATATCCTCACAGAAACCCTTTCTCAATAAGCTCCCTGCACTAGGACGCAGAGAACCCTCGAGTATCCACTTCCTCTCCCTTGTGTCTTTAGTGGTTAAGAGCACGAGGCTGGGAGCCTGGATTGGAATCATGGCACGGCCATGCGACCCTCAGCAAGTCACAGAATCATAGGAGTGGAAGGACCTCGAGAGATCATCTAGTCCAGGCCCCTGCACTCATGGCAGGACTAAGTATTATTTAGACCATCCCTGACAGGTGTTTGTCTCTTATCCTCTCTGTGTCTTGCTTCCCTCAGCTGTTAAATGGGATTCCTTATGGAGAAGCACAGGGCTCAGAGCTCAGTGACTCCAGTGCTATGCCAGAGCAATGGCCTACCCGCTAGCCTTACTCATTGTCAACCTTGCTTGAAGCTTTTGTCTTAGTGGTCAACATGGGAAGAAGCATCGTTGAAAAGCAATCAGACTGTAGAGCCCCACGGTGGGGACAAAAAGGCACATCCCGTCCCTTACCCAGGATCCCAAGAAGTTTTCAGGCCTTACTCTCATGGTGTCCCAGCCAACATTCAGTAGAAAGTAGCTTGTCAATGGCTTCAGTGCAGCCAGAGATACATGTCACATCCCCGCTTTCATTCACTCTAGCAGACCCTCCACGGCAAACAAAGTCCAAGATTCATACTCATTCTGTTGGCAATGTGATAGGGTTAAACTTGCCTCCCAGGCTGTGTCACAAATATGTTCCTCACACCGAATTCCTGCCTTCACCTTCAGCCACCTGGGACACAGTCTCCCCTCTCCCACCCAAGAAGCTGCCTCCTGCAGCTGGCCCATGCGCTCTGATTCTTGACAGCGCTGTCATGCAGACCAGAATGTCCCATCAGGGACTGGAGCATTGGCCCTGGGTGCACATCATGCGTCTTCATTGTCCTGGCCAAGTTCTGAAACCTGCAGGTGGCTCTGGAGTTGTGGTAAAGTTTTCTTCTTCCCATTTGATTTTTACAGAAACTTCAGCACTGCAAGGTCATTGCAACCTGGCTTAAGCTCAGTACAAAGCAAATAACATGTCAGGAGCAGCAATAGCAGGGAGCTGACTATTCCAATCCTTCACGGAGAATGTTTCTGGCCAGCAGGAGTTTTCTTCCTGTCAGGAGTCAGCCCCATTAGGTGGGGAAATAGGAGTGGGAGACCAAATTCCACAGTTCCTTCTTAGTGCTCCTGAAAAGGAAGGTAATAATAGCCTTGGCTGGAGGCTGACACGGTCCACAAGTACAGCAATGAGGAGAGCTCATCGCAGGAACTACCTGGGCTGGGGGCCATAAGAAGACCCCTTTCTGCACGGAAGCCTCGAGTCAAACTGTGCTCAGAAACAGAGCTTCCACCAACGATCACAGGTCCTGTTCGCTGCCCATATGGCCCAGGGCTGAATTTTTTAAATGTTTCTTATTAGTCACGGTGTTAGGGGAGGAAGGGTTGGCTGGTAGTTACAGCAAGGAACTGGGCATCAGGATTGTGCTCTCGACTCTGCCTCACACTTACCACCTGCCCTTGGACGAGTTATTTAACTACTCGGCCCCTACTTATGTCAAGGCACATTGGATGACATGCGGGTCGGGGGAGCAGCTTGGAAAAGGACCATAGAACTGCTCTCCTGCTCCTAGATAAGCAGGATCTTATCCACCCCACACCTTTCTTCAAGTTTGGTTTGGATTCTGTACAGGGAACCTCCTCCTTTGCCTGTCCTCATCTCCATGAAAGGAGGAGCTTTCTCTTCCGAGTCTTCGTTGAGATTGAGCTTTTCTGAGACAGAAGGAAGCTAAATTCCCCATAGCAGCCATGGCTCAGCCTGGGCTGGAGGGATAGGAAAGGGCCAATACATGCTGAATATAGCTGGGGCATATATGAGGCAAGCAAGAAGTAGGGAGTGGTGTTTGGATGCGGCAAGTAGCAATATGCCAGGATTCAGAGGGTCAGCTGCGTTCGTACTGCAATGTGCAGCGTCAACTTCCTTGTGTGAATACTGGCTGATTAAGCAGGCGAAAGAGACAATTAGTGCACCAGGAACTCAGACATTCCGGGGTTACTAAAACTAGTCCCATGTCCCTGCCATGGCAAACACCAGCCAGCCATGGGCAGTGGTGACATGAACTTGCTGCCCCATCCCTGCTTACAATCCAGTGCCTTTTATCAGCCATGACCTTAAATGTTCTACTTTGTGACTCCCCCCAGGCAGCTGCAGGTGTCGGAGTGTGGCCAGCGTTTCATCCTGGAAATAGCCAGGGTAGGAATGCCCCAAACCCACCCCCTTCCTGCACTGGCAATTGGATGCATGAGGAGTGCTCAGATGAGTGGAGCTTTTTCAAGAGCAAATTTTGAATCCAAGGATGGATGAGGCTGAACGGCAGCTTTGCCCTCAAGGGGCAGGATCATGCGTGGTGCCTCCAGGTGGCATAACACACAGTGGCGCAGCCCAGGGGCAGGTGAGGGAAGCCACCTTTCTTTCCTCCTGATTTTGGATTAGTCAAAGGCAAAAATGACCCCGGAGAGGGCAGCTCTGCAACACAGCACTGCTCCAGAATCCCCCCAGCGTTATAGCCCTGGGTTCAACATGCACCTTTCTATCCTGAGCCTTGTCCATCAGGCTTCAGCGGGGGGTCTCTGTAGAGCAGCCATCAGCTGCCGACGGTGCCTGCACCATGAGAATTTTCCCCTGGCCATCTTAGAGGCGTTTAAGGCCTCTGTACACCACTACATCAGACAGGGGCTATAAGGGGCGAGAGAATCCCTACTGAGATCTTTTGGGGGAATTTTGGGCTAGTGCTCAGGAGCGTGTGGGCACATGCATGAGTGTTGGGGCTGTGTGTATAGGAGGACAAGATTTTCAAAGAATCTGAACAACAACTGAATAGCCTAAATACACACCCCATTTGTGCGCACTGTTACTGTGATTTTTGTGAGCACAAATTAGGTAACTGCACATGCTAGTTACCAGAACTGGCATTTGCACATGCAGTTACCCACTTTGCGTGCACAGTTACATTAACTGCAAGCATAACGTAAGGGTGCGCTTTGAGACCCTTCAGAAATCTGGCCCAGGAGTCACAAAGAGTTTCTGTTAGATATCCCATGACTCACGGAAACTAATGCAACAAGACATATTCAGAAGGTTCATATTCCGGGGATGTGGGTAAGGAGAGGAAGGACTTTGGGCTTTAACATTTTCTCTCCAATACCCAACATATTTTCTGATGAAGGCCTGCTCCAGTGGTTTGAGCACAGAAGTGGGAGCCAGAGAATCCAGAGTCCTAATCCCGCTCTGATTCGGATTCCTGCTGCGGCCTTGAGCAAATCACTTAACTTCTCCATGGTCACAACTCTTATTCCCTCATAGGGGTGTTGGGAGAATGAATTCGTTGGGGGCAGGAATCAGCAAAGATGCAAAATGCTATTTAAAACACCCAGGATTCAGTTCCATGTGTTAACCAAGTTGCACATTTAAGCGCCACGCACATCTTTGCACGTCTCTTCCCCATCATGGAGGACTCCTCAGATTACGATTTTACATGTGCAAATCCTCCAGTGAGCTCAACAGCAGCATGGACAGGACGGAGACTGTTACGTGCCTGTATGGAGCCTTTCTTCATCACAGCCAAAATCGGCTTGCGTCCTTACAGTTCACCCCTATTCATACCCCGCTAAACACCGGACGGGGAGGGCTGGTTCTAATGCAGAACATGAGTATTTGCCCACAGATATCAAAGTAACTAGCAATGATGGGAAAAGGAAAACAAAGTGCCCAAGCATAACAATGGCTCTTTAAAATGAAACAAAGAGACAGTGCTGTGACCACTGCACCACTTATCCAAATAACCCACCCATGGGGTAACAGGCACTTAGGAACCTGCAATTTCCCCAGACAGGAGCGAGCCATGCAGAACTCTTGGCGGTTCAGCACGTTTGCACAAATTGGCAAGCTGTCTGAAGTGGCCTCTCCCCCTGACTGGCTGAGATTACACCTTGAACGTGACCGCTAAGCCAAACAGATGCAGCCCTGCACCTGGAAACTCTTTCAGAGCATATTGTAAAATATTTCCTTCGCTTGCTCCAGATGAGAATCTTTCAATTTTCCTTCCCCCACCCCAGTGATTTTCAGACTCTCTCTGCTGGCCTGGGCAACTGCAGTCCTGAGCAGTAAGGTCACAGCGGGACTTCCTCAAGCTCTAGTGGAGGTCCAAAGAAGCAGGCTCTGAGGATGGGAACAGCACAATCCGACCCCTACTCATCTGCAGGTTCTCTCTCTTGTTATTTCTGCTCAGCTGGAAGCTCGGCATGAGTCCCTGGGCTCCTGAAGGTGCTAAATGGGGAAGTGTAATTAATCAACGGCTCATCTTCCAGATGGCTGAACTAAACTGTCCCTCTGATAAACTCACAGCCATGAATATCAAACACTGGTGTTTCAGGGGCTGAGGCAGAGGCTGCCTTAAAGGCTGTTCTACTGGGAAGAGACCAAGGAACCATCTACAAGGTATCTGCCTTTTAATGTCCTCCTTCCATGGGTCACGCGTGAAAGGGCTGCAAGGCAAGGGTTTTGAATACAGTCAAATCGCTTTGCATCAGTTCACCAGGCTTTTCTTCATTAGCTTCTCTCGCTTGCAGGGACAGCAAAAGTTGAAATCTTTCTCACCTTGAATGCCTGCATCGGGGACGTGGAGTCAGCCCGCAAGGAGAGAAGACAAGCTCCAGAGCAGTTAGGATTAAAAGCCAAGCAGATGCCATGGCCCATTTCTGATGGGACTGCATGACAGGGGGCAGCAGCTTTGCTTCCTAGTCCCCAGTGAACCAGGACTCAACCCCAGCTCCACTTCCCCCTCCTTTTGCACAGGTGCTCAGGGGAAGGGGTACAAGGATGGCTGCTTGGGACAGAGTTAGGAAAGTCAGAGGCGGCACCCAGGGCAGGGCTGGAGCCCTAGTTGCTGCCCAGTCCTTTTCTGACAGTAGCCACTTAAATTTTCCTCTCTCCTAGCAAGAGACCTTGCTGACCACAGCTGCATTTCTCCACTGAGCCACTGCCCCAGCTGACAGTCTGTGGGTCACCACTACTCAGGCACCCAGAGGTGAATCACCACATGGAAGGGGGTGAGATCTCACCCAATGCTTGAGACCTTTGACTGTCCCTGATGAGCAAATTACATTGACATCAGGAGAAAGGAGCTGCGAGTCCATGGATGCAGCAGTGGGTCCTAAACAGAGTGGTCACAGTTTGACAGGATGGGCACAGCACAGATGGCAGCAGGGCAGCTTCCTCATGCTGGCCTGCCCGTCCATGGAGATCCAGCCCTGCTGCCCAGGAGGGTGAAATGGGAGTTTAATCTTCACGGGTCATCTAGGTCTTATGTACACAGAGACGTAGCATGTGGCAAGCTGAGGCTGTGTGAATCTGCTGTGCACTGACTAGCCGGGGGGTCCCTGCTCTTGGGCACTAAAAGTTCCCTAGCGCACGTTGACCTACTCCCACCTCAAGCAGCAGCGGGTCAAAGTGCACCAGGGACCTTTTAGTGCATGGCAGCAGGGTCCGCGCAGCCAGTTAGCGTGCTGCACATCCACACCCCTGCTTCCTGTGCACTAAGCTGCCATATGGACAAGCCTTCAGCCCTGGACTTCTCTGCCAACACTGCCAAGTGGAAGTGGGTCTCTATTAGTACAAACTGGATTGTGGGCACTTGGCAAACTCAGAACTTGACTGAAACCCACCAAACTCATTTTACAAAGGGGAGGGGGCCACTGAACTGTCCCCCAGGCACTCACAGTGTGTACTGAGCACTGGGGAAAGGACATTAAATGTCAGCTGCATCCTGGCCAGGAAGAGGCAGGACGAACACGCAGCTGGAACGAGATATTGCAAGTTTAAAGCCAGATGTGCGTACTGCATATTGTCTTAGGGTCTGAGTCAAAGTCAATGGCAAGGCTTTCCAGGTTGTCAGTGGTCCTCAAGCACCAAAGGAAGTTACAGCCTGGTTGTAGCTGGTGGGGTTGGTTTCTAATTCTGCAGAATTAAATCAGAGGCCGAGACATTCAGCACAGAGAGACACGGTCCTCTCTTTGCACACAGTTATGCTGAGCTGGAGACACGAAGCGAAATGCTTCTGGCACCCTTAACTCGGCCTCTCATGACAGGAGTTTGTGCTGGAAATGAAAGAACTGATGATGCTGAATTGCTGATGTCAGCGCCTTTTGCCTCTCTCCTTGGAAACACTCCAGTGATGAGGCAGCACTGATTAGTCCCTTATCGTTAATAGCTAGTAATAATGAATACAGTGCCCCTATGGGTCCACCTGCTGACTTCCTTCCACGACAGGCCACTCAGGACACTAGTGAGGCCTTTTTCAATGAAAGGACAGCAGGCACCCCAGTCCTGGCTGGAGCAAAATGCAGTAGGCCGCCTCATGGCAGCTTTGTGGAGAAAGAACGCCGGGGCAGTCACTGCAGAGATGGGGCCAGAACCAAATCCCTGGACTGTGGGGGAGTTTGGTCCAGACTCTGGAGCTCAGGCAGGTATTGAATGCCATGCATCAAGTAGGCTTTAGTGTCAGTCTACACTGCAGTTGGAGGTGTGTGATTGCAGCTCTAATCTAGTTCGCATGGGTACTAACAGCAGCGAAGACACGGCAGCATAGGCTGTACAACCTGGCCTGGAAGCTTGGGTACATATTTGCCTTCCTAGCTTGTGCAGCTGTGTCTTCACTGCTATTTTATCCATGCTAGTTAGACGGAAGCTAGGCTGGGTATGTCTACCTGAGCTGCAATCACACCTCCAATTGCACTACCAACATACCCTAAGGGGCAGGGGCGGCTCTAGGGATTTTGCCGCCCCAGGCACGGCAGGCAGGCTGCCTCCGGCGGTTTGCCTGCGGAGGGTCCGCTGGTCCCGCTGCTTCGGCGGACCTCCTGCAGTCGTGCCTGTGGGAGGTCCGCCGAAGCCGTGGGACCAGCGGACCCTCCGCAGGCAAGCCGCCGGAGGCAGTCTGCCTGCCGCCCTCGCGGCGCCGGCAGAGTGTCCCCAGTGGCTTGCCACCCCAAGCACGCGCTTGGTGTTCTGGGGCCTGGAGCCGCCCCTGCTAAGGGGACGCTGCAGCACGGTCTGCACAACACAGATCCCATGTCCACTCTAGGTCCCCACACCTGCTCAGTGCAGGACACCAGCATGCACGCTGCTGATGCACCCACGTGCCACTGAACCCCAGTGGCAGGTGAAGCCTGCCCAGGGCCTCCCAGAGGATTCAGAAGGACCCCCCCCCCCCCGCCGCCGAATTGCCACCAAAGACCCGCCCCAGGACCCGCTGCCAAAGCGCCAGAAGGACTCCCCACCGCCGAATTGCTGACGACGACCTGGAGTGGAAGAAGCTCTGAGGGCCCGGGCCCCATGAGAATGCTCCGGGGCCCCCGGAGCAAGTGAAGGACCCTGCTCCAGGAGCCCCGAAAAACTCTCATGGGGGTCCCTGCAGGGCCCAGGGCAAATTGCTCCTTTTTCCCCCAGCTCTGGGCAGCCCTGAGTCTGCCTAAAAAAAGTCCCACTTCTCTTTTCAGCTTCAAAGCCCTGCAAAAAAGAGAATTAACAATGCTTGCGGTGGGAGGGGGAGAGGCAAGTTCCACTCCCCACCGCTACTCCTTCCAAACGGTGGGTTTTTTTAAAGTCCCCGTTAAATAATCAGCTCTTAAATTCTGCAGGTTATGAACTCATCATGAGAACGTAAAGCAAAATCAAGGGCCTGCTCTTGCGAGGTGCTGAGCTCCACAGGAGAGATACTCCCCCAATGGGTTGGCAGGGTGCTCAGCACATTACAGGACCAGTCTGGGAGAACAGACCTTCTCTTTCCCTGCTAGGCAGGCAAAGGGAGCACAAGCTTGGAGATCAGAGCAAGCCAGAGCCTAGGACTATGACATCTCATGCACTGGCTGGAGGTGGGGATTGGGGAGAGCATGCTGGAAATGTACAGGAATGGCCCTCTCTATCCCAAAGGGCCATTCAACAGTGCACATATATGGCTAACGTCCCATAAGAGGCGAGGGATGTGCACTTGTGACAGACTGGTACCTGTGAGCCTTCGGTTCCCGGCTGCTGTAGGAGCTTGACGGTCCTGCCACCTGCTGACCTCTGACTCCGCCCGTCATGCCAGGTGAGGCTGCTGCCCGTGTTCCGCTGCAGACGGTAGTTGAGGTTTTCAGCTGACACTGTGTGCTCCAGGAGATTCCGGCAGAAGCTGAAGTGAGTGGCAGCGGCTGGGGAGGAGAACGATTTAGATCAGAAAGACAACAAACATACCCCATGCACCAGTGTCCTCCCACAGCTGCCCAGATTGCACTATGCGCTGCTGCTCAAGAGACAGGACCGAATCCACATCCTCCAGTCTTCTTCTCTGCCCCTGAGGCCGAAGGAGCTGGGAAGGATATGGAAGTGCACCACATTGGCAAAGCCTGTGTTGCTTTCACCTCCGGTGGAGAATAACCTACTACTGCTACCTACTCTTCGCTGTAGTGGCAGAAGTCTGTCCCAGATGCAAAACTCCATTGAGTAACCATGCAGGAGAAGGCTGTTGCTATGACAGCGCTTGTGGCCAGGAGAAGGGCTTGCTGGGAGGACAGGGGTTATTTTCCAATATTTAGCAGGTGAGGCTGTTCTAAAGGAAGGAAGCTTGTCTGTGGGCTGCATAGAGAGCAGCTGCAGCATGTTAGCAAGCCCAGCTCTTGTGAAGGAACAGGAAATCAGCCCCAGTTCCTAGTGACCAGCTTTGGCTGCCAGCAGACAAGGCCACAGGCACTTAAATGCACAATGACACCCAATGGGGCCACAGCTGCTCATAAGGAACCTCGAAACACGGGCTGCAGGAGCTCCGACCGCAAATCCCAGCTCCGTTAGGAAATGGGCTGGCTATGGAGCTGCGTACCAGGTGCATCCCCAGACCCCTTTCCCCCTGGCACGTGGGCTGCTAAGCCCCTCGCTCAGCTGCGCTCGTTTTGGACACAGGTGCTGCAACGGGCCGATTTTGGAGGCTTTAATGTAGCGCTCCCCTAAGCCCAGAGCTGGCTAACTGGGTCGCCTGGGCCTGACACCGCCACACACAGGCAAGACCATTACATTTAGTGTTCCAGCAAATTAAGGCTTATTGGAGGGGAGTTTGCCCCAAGCAGCCATGTGACCAGCTAGGACCTGTTAACCCTTTAGAGGCTACAGTGCCTTAAACTCGTTGGCGCTGGCCTTCTGGTCTGCGGGGCCCCATGCTGTGCTGGGGGAAGCAAAGAGGAGGTTGAGCAAAGAGCTGCTTCCCTTGCCAGTCCTAGGGGCAGGTGCAGTGTAGAGCTCTGAGTGTGCACGGGACTCTCCAGCTATGGCTTGGCTTTAGGCTGGCCTGGCCTGCCCTGCCCCACACATGCCGCTCTCCTGTGTGGGGGGAGGGGACAGAGTGCCTTTTTGCCGTATGGATCCCCTAAAACTTCTCCAGTCCAGGCACTGCCAGCAAAGACGTACCTTACCCTGACGAAATGCCAGAGAGCTCTGCAGCGAGGAGCCCACACGCCAGGGCTCGCAAGGGGGCAGGAGCAGAGTCTCGGACCGTCGCTGGGCAATCCTGGTGCCTTTTCCAAGGGTACTTCAGCACCAAAAATGCTGAGGAGGCAACATCCCAGGGGCCGCATGATCCGTGGAAACCATGTTCCAGTTCAGAGGGGCAAGAAGTAAAAATAGAACAGGAAGAGGAGTGTGTGTGTAAGAGCCGTACACCTCTGCTCCTGAAACTCCCAGACAGGATCTGTATAACCCGGGGTCCCGTGCTCAGTGCTATGACCAGGCCCTTGTTACCCACCACTCCCAGAGCCGGACTTGAGGAGGGCTGGGGGGCCGGTGGGTAGAGCAGGACGGGCCTGTGTTGTCTGGCTGGCTGCTGGAGGATCGCGAGGGCCGGGGGTGCTGCCTCTTGCCACCTCGCGCCTGTGAAACCATCCTGTCTGTTCAGATGGCTGCTGTTACCATGGCAACAGATTCTGCGACCTGAGAAGCAGTGGGTCTGCGCTGTGGGCATTCCCAGCCCTACCCCAGTCCTGCTACTAACCCCCCCCCCAACCACTTGATGCCAGTCCCCCCAGCCCCTCGCTTCCCACAGCCCAGCCCAGTTTTCCTTCAAAGGAAAACACTTGACAGAGGAACGCGTGCAGAGATTTCGGTAACCGTGTCATGATGGGAAGCCTCAAGTGTCTCATCGCTGCTGAGCCAGTGAAAGGCTGTGAGCAGCAGGCTGAAGCCCTGCGGGCTGAAGGAATGGCAGGCGTGGTCTGAGAGTGCGCTGGCTCTGGGTACCTGTGTATGGCCTTTAGGGGTGTATTGTCTGTGGGTGCTCGTGCATGGGGCTGTACGTACCCCAACTCTGGGTGCATAGTGAATTTGCCTGTTACATAGTGTCACGGAGTCACCGGGCGATGCTCTGGAACTGCTCCCCACCAAGCCAGTCAGGACTCTGGGGAGCCTCCTCTCCCTTGGAGCAGACTTGTTCAGGGTAAGAAGCTCACACGTCTTCACCTCCTGGGTCTCTCCTTGGAGCATTCAGCATCCTCTGCCCCTCCGTGCGCTTCCCACAGCGAGTCCGCCCCAGCGGGGTCTTGGGGAAGCCACCGGGTCCTGCACCCCCACTTTGCAGTCAGATGTGACTCTCAACCAGCCCATCAAACAGAGATTTATTCGATGACAGGATCATGGTCTAAAACAGAGCTTGTAGCTACAGCGAACCGGACCCCTCGGCCGGGTCCATTCTGGGGGTCAGTGAGCCAGACCCCCAGGTCTGCACTTCACTCCTCGTCCCCAGCCAGCTCCAGACTCACAACCCCCTCCAGCCCCTCCTCTCTGCTCAGCTCCTTTCCTGGGCCAGGAGGTCACCTGATCTCTTTGTCTCCAACACCTTCAGCGGGCATCTTTGCAGAGGAGGGGCCCAGGCCATCAGTTGCTAGGAGAAAAGAGTGTCAGGCATTTAGGTGCACTGGCCCCTTCCTCTGCAGCAATCACACACCCTTATCCCACCACCTAGAAATTAAGAACTGCATAGGGGACACCGAGGCACTAACAGAGTATTCAGAGCAATATTAAGAACATTCCCAGTTTGTCACATCTAGATATTACAATAGCAGAAGGTCACAATACAAACTGCAAAGGCACAGCCTTCGGGATGGGCCTGAGTGACTCCGCATGGTCTCTCGTGATCCCATGGCACTGGTAGTTAGGAGCAGGGACATAAAGCATGATCCTTTGGCCAAATGCCAACATGGATTTTTATATTCTACTTCCTTGAAACATACACCCTCCCCTCACCTGCAATTTCCAGTGACGACCGGATTCTTCTGTACCCTCTGCCCTAAGCTGTTGTGCAACATTTCAGTGTACGCGCTACCTCCGAGGAGGCTGGCTGCATTTCAGCAGCCAGTGAGGTGATTCCTCAGCTGAGGCGCTTTGAAATTCTTGGCTGATGGTGCTATACAAGTGAAAACATTCCTCTTTTTTTGGCTCAGCCCCTAACTCGTGCTCTTGTTCACAACGCCAGGAGACTCGGGACGGGAATGAAAAATGCAGCATCAGCTGGGACTTTCCATTGCCAGGCTGGGTCATACCCTGAATGCTGTTTAAATGTCTTCCTGCCCCCACCATTCCCTTATTTTCTCTTTAAAGAGAAGCGAACAGCCCGCAACCACAATTGCTTACGTCAGCTTGCTCTGATGAAATGAACAGAGCAGCCTGAGACATTTGCCCACACAGTGCAACCACCAGCAAAGCTTGCTTTGGCACCAATTTTCCAGCCAGCAAGTCAGAAAGGGGCTGAGTCACCAATTTGCTACACCAGTTTTATGCAAGTGTGTATTCACTGGGTTGGTCCTCCGCTGACTTCAAAGGAGCTACATTTTGGCAGTTTATGTGAGCTGAGTATCTGGCCCATTGCCTCCATAGAGTCGGACTGGTGTAACAAAGTGGTCAATCCATCCCATGGAGTTCTTTGGTAAAATTTCATCCACTCCCTCCTATCCCCAAACAATTCAAGGGTAAAGGAGATTTCTTGAGATTATAATGGAGCCCAGCAGACCCTGCCCATTTCCTCTTCCGAATCCTTATGAGACACCAATCAGAGCATTTACAGAAATGCCTGTGTGTCTGTGAATGTGTGATCACTTACACAGCTCTGAGTACATGCACACATGTGAACTTTGAACATATATATGGGCACACGCAGGTGTGAATTCACATCCGGCACGTGTGCATGTGTGTGCGCATGCACGGGTAATGTGAGTACATGCACACAAGGGTGTATTTGCATGTGTGGGTGAATAACCACATGTATGTGCGAGCATGCCAGCATTTGCACATGCACGGCCATGGTGAGAAAGGAAAGTAACTGTGCTCATTCAATATTGACCATTCGGTTGCTCAGAGGCTTGGGCTATTCCATTTGTTCCAATTAAAATGTAAACTTTTTCTTTGTGGGGAAAGAAAATGAATCCTTCTGTAAGAATAAAGCGTCAGTACAAGAGTCACACACTCGTCTATTCTAGATAAAAGGCTGGAGGCTTGGCATAAGCCATGTGGATCCCACAAAGCAGGGACTAAAGCAGGGGAGGGCAAACTTTTTGGCCTGAAGGCTGCATCGGGTTTTGTAAATTGTATGGAGGGCTGGTTAGGGGAGGGGGTTGAGGGCTGGTCCCCACCTCCTATCTGCCCTCCCCCCAGGACTGCTGACCCATCCCTCCCACCCCTTGTTCCCTGACAGCCCCTCTGGGACCCCTGCCCCATCCACACACCCCCGCTCCCTGTCCCCTGGACCCCCGCTGCCCCATCCATCCCCTCCTCTCATTCCTGATGCCCCCCCGGGACCTCTGTCCCATCCAACCACCCCTTCTCCCTGTCCCCTGACTGCCGCCTGCTGCGCCATCCAACCCCCCCTCCTTCCTGACTGCCCCCTAGTACCCCTGTCCCCATTCAACCCCCCTTTTCTTCCCCCTGACCACCATCCACACCCCCTGACCATCACCCTGAACTCCCCTGCCCTCTATCCAACCCCCTCACCCCCTTACTGTGTTGCCTGGAGCACCGGTGCCTGGCAGCGCTAGAGCCGAGCCGCCCGACTGGAGCCAGCCACGCCACTGCCACCACAACGCAGCACAGAGACCGGGTCAGGCTGGGCTCTGCAGCTGCGCTGCCCCAGAAGCTCACAGCCCCGCCGCCCAGAGCATTGTGCCCGCAGCAGAGCGAGCGAGCTGAGGCTGCAGGGGAGGGGCCGGGGGCTGGCCTCCCAAACCAGAAGGTTGGAGGCCGGGCAGGACGGTCCCGTGGGCTGGATGTGGCCCGTGGGCAGTCATTTGCCCACCCCTGGACTAAGATCTCACTGTTTAGACTACAATGAACAATCTGAAGCCACACAAAGACAAACTCCTTTCCAAGGATACGTGCTGCACTGTAGGAATGAAAGGGTTCCAGAAAACCATCACTCCATTGGGCGCTAATATCTATAGGATCCCTAACTTAAAAAGAAAAATTGATCCTTGTGCAACAGGAAACTGAAGTCTAAGAAAATGCCACTCACTCAAATGATATGCTGTACAGAACTAAACCTATCCAAGGAGTAGAATGAGGAGTAATGGGATCACATTCAGCAGAGAGAAATATCAAACATTTCCTAAGAGTGAGAGTGATTAGGCTGTGAAATGGTCTCCTAAGGGATGAGGTGGAAATGCCATTATCTGAGACATTTTAATCTGACTTAAGGAACCTTTAGGGAACACACTGTGGAAAGCAATCTTACACTGGTCCCCAAGGGAGGAACTAAATGACCAAACAGCTCGAAAGGACTATGGATATCTGAAAGGGAATATCTTCCTTTCATTAATTTTCAGAAATAGAGAAGAGCCCTCGTCAATTAATTACAACATAAGCCAGCTAAGAGAATAAGGGAAAATGGAATGGGAAACTGGCCTGATCTAAGAATGGGCTTGCTAAATGTATCTGATCCTCATGAAGGTTCCAATGACGCCCTGGATCATGAGAGGATATGGGATTATTGCTCTGTAAACCACTGCAACAATTCTCTTGTGATTACTTCTTCTTTTAATAGAACAAATGGAGTGGAGTCTTTCGTGCAAATGCAACTGCATAGCGAAACCTGGTGCTCAGAGGCCGTGTAGATACTTAGAGAACAAAGTCAAATCAGTGCAAGGGCCTAGCAACAGAGGCCACCCCACTGCAAAGAGGGGCCTGCTGGAGAAGCCAGTCACAGGTAAATACCAAAGGCATCAGTAACTGGGAACAATGAGAAGCCAACAGGACTGTTCTGAAGAAGTGCAGAGGTTCAGACGGAAAGGGCTCCTTCATCATTCTGATGCCAGTGCTGTGTAATGTGACTTTGACATCACAGATGGGAGGGGACCTTTTCTCAAAGAAAAGCAGAGATGTAAATGCTGACTTCATCCACAGGTTATTAAGCATTATAAGATGGCCGTCACAGAAGTAAAAGCCCCATCGGTGGCTGAACGTTCCAAGCCAGGGTGATAGAGATTACCAGCCGCCCTCAGAAACCCAAGAGCCAATTGACAAGAGTTTGGGGGTTTTTCCCCTTTTAAAAACAAAAGTATTATATAATAGACATGATGCACCCACGGATGGATTGCTTGGTCTAGAATCATTTGTCTTTATGGTCCCTCATTAGGAGGATATTAGATTCTAAAGCCATGTCATGTTTGGCTGCTTTCTTCCTTTGCTGATGGGACCATAATTCATAGATTCCAAGGGCAGAAGGGAGCATGCTGACCATCTGGTCTGACCTCCTATATAACACAGGCCAGAGAAGTTCCCCCAAATAATTCCTAGAACAGACCCTTTGGAAAAACATCCAATCTCGATTTAAAAATTGTCAGTGATTGAGAATCCACCAGGACCCTCTGTATATTGCTCCCATGGTTAATTACTCTCACCATTAAAAATGTATGCCTCATTTCCAGTCTGAATTTGTCTAGCTTAAACTTCCAGGCATTGGATTGTGTTAGACCTTTTGCTGTTAGATTAAAGAGCCCATTATTAGCTAGCAGCTGGTCCTGCTGTTACCCTGAGGCTGTTGAAGACAGACAGTTCCACTGCAGGACCCCTCCAGTTTAGTTCATGTACTGTGTAATGATATTCACATACGTACCCACAATGTGTGTGTTATTTACATACATAAAATTGGGAGTGTAAGGAGAAGCTGGCTTCAGCTTTCACCACAGCAGGACTAGTATCCCTTCTCATAATCATAGAATATCAGGGTTGAAAGGAACCTCAGGAAGTCATCTAGTCCAACCCCCTGCTCAAAGCAGGACCAATCCCCAGACAGATTTTTACCCCAGTTCCCTAAATGGCCCCCTCAAGGATTGAACTGACAACCCTGGGTTTAGCACCACTGAGCTATCCCTCCCCCCCATAATACTTGCATCTAGTGTGGCATGTAGTACAGAAGGGGTACGCAGGTGAGCAGGGGTCCTGCTATGTTAAAGAACCCCTTTAGGGGTCCTGGCCTGAAGCTGAAAGACAGGGACCTGTTTCCAAAGGTCATTATCCTTCATCCATCCCCATGGTATCTGAGGCTCGCACAGGAGCTCAGGTTGCTGTATTCAAACCTGGTCTGAGATGAGCCAACAGTGTCAGAGAGCAGGCAGCAGATGGGAGAAAGGCAAAAAATGAAAGCGCTCTGAATAAAGGCAGTGTACGGAGTGCCCCGACGGGTTTATGCTCCAATGGAGACAGGCAGCCGTTGTATTGTCCCAGAGCTCGGAGGCAGTTCTTTAGAAACCTTCTGCTCCCTTCTCCCAACCAGCCCTCGGGTTTCAACTCTCTGGTTACTCAACAGCACTTAGTTCTGCAGCCCAGGAGCAGAAGTCAAGGGGCCGCTCAGCAGGGGCTGGAGCCCATTCTTTCTAGAGCATGAGGGCTCCAGGTACAAGCAGATCAGCAAGCCCTAGAAGGGACCAGCACCTGAGCCAGCCCTGGCTTGTCCTTTCAGGACCCCACGGCACCAGGTCACACTGGTGGCAATGGAAAAGATTTCCTGTCTTTGCACAGTCAAGTACCGAGGCCAAGCCCAGTGGGGCCCTGATCCATGACTCTCATACTCTACAGTAAATACAGTAATAAATCCGCACAGATGAGCCACAAAACCGAAAGCATCAACCGATTTCCTCCTACAATGACCCTAAAGGAACGAATTCAAAAATCAGCCAGACCTTTGTCTCCTTCTGAACTGGCTATAACTCTCTTTGCTTAGGCTGCCCCTGGGCCCACTTCTCCAGAGCCAGTGTTTGCAAAGACGCCTCTGCCCACCCCCATAGAAACACAAAGAGGCATGACCCCGTCCCTTCCTGTCTCAGACACATCTCCCTGCTGGTTCAAGTCACCAGAGCTCCACTGACTTCAATGGAGCACCAGCCTTTTACACCAACAGGGAACTGGGCCCTTGCACTGCAGGTTCGCCAGACCCAGCCTTCCCGGGTTGCACCGCGACGGCGCGGTATTTCGGAGCCGTGGGAAAGGGGTGGTAGCCCTGGCTGCAGCCTCAGAAGATGATGAATGAATGAGAGCGAGCCAGCAACGGGGGAGTCCCTTCTGCCCTAAGACCTCTGCCATACCTGACTGACTCCTGCTGATTGGTGCTTCAGCCCTCCTGCCAATATGCAGCACTCACTGCCCTCTGCTTGTTCTGCAAGCTGGGCAGCGACCCAGCCAATCAGCAATGCAGAGAGGAGGATTAAGACCCTGGCATTCTCTATACAGAGCACTCTCCTGCTGACAGCACAGCCAAAGCTCCCCCCATGTCATTGTTCTTAGATAATCCCCCCTTCTATCCCCCACCCCCAGCCCCTCGCTAAGCTCCTTCATTTACATGGCCAGGGAGTGACACAGAAGCGCAGAATGTAAACTACTCTGAAAAGGGCTTAACCTGCTACCACTAGACCTAAATATCTGCCTGTCGCCCCTTCTAATCCTGTGTCAAGTGGAGATTTTAACGGGCTTGAATACACCGAGGTGAAAGAGTTCTCCAAGAGGGGAAGGAGCCTTGTTCGGTGCATCTACTCAGCAGCTCCCCAGTGGAGGCAAAGCTGGCAGTGGAAACCCAAATGGACAAATAAAATTGAGGGTAAGGTCCTGTGGAAATTCTGTATGTCACAGTTCAGTGGTCACCAGCTGCCCGCGCTGTTTGGAAAGCGGAACTCATTCGAGAATTAGCAAAGCGACGCTAGCCGCGGGGCTAAACTACAGGAGATCCAAGTTCTGCTTGCTGAATGCGCCTGTGTAAGTCACTTATCATCTCCGTGCCTCCGTTTCCCCATGTTACACTCTTCATTTTACTCCTCTGGGATGTTGTGCGTAGAGCTGAATCAGTAACGCTGGGCTGGAACAGTTTTCCATTAGAAAAAACACAGTTCCCCCATCGAAGGGCTTTCCTAAAATCATGTGGATTTCACCAAAATTTAATTCAGAGGAAAAACAAAAGGGGAGGAGATGAGTTTGATTATTTCAATTTTTCCTTTCCAAATGCCACTTTGTTTCCAGTTTTTAAAGAGATCTGCACACAAACAGCTCTTTTGGCAATTTTGCTTCCATGGAGAATTTCAACATGTGTAGGGTTTGTTCCAACTCAGAATGAAATCGAATTCTGAAATCGCAAAATCCTCCTGGAGACGGAATCTCAGTCCTCCGCCCATCTCTCATGATGCGGCCTCACTGGTTCAGGCCACCGCGTGCTGGCACCATGGAGCCCGGGGTGGGCGGGGAGAAAGGGGGCTGGAACAATTTGTATAGTGGGGGTGCTTGGAGCCATTGAACCAAACTGTAAACTCTGTATATGATGGAAACCACTTCAAGCCAAGGGGTGCGGCAGCACCCCTAGTTCCAGCACCTGTGGTGGGGATTGGCATAGAGCTGCACCGTTCTGTCCCAGAGGGAGACCTTCTCATTGCAGCACGACACCAGGAGCTGAGCTCTGTGGCAGTCACTAAAGTGGAGCAGTCCTTGCACTCAGGGGCATACCTGGAGTGACCAGGTGCGCAAAGAGCAAAGGTGCATTTCCTCCTCCTAGTCCCGAGCAGGGGCTCGTCCAAACTGGGCAGTGAGAGAGGCTGGGATGGAAGGCGCTACAGAAACACAGAGTATTAATTGTCATTTTTACTCACTGCTTGCAAGACTTTGGCTCCTTTACTTAGCAGGCATGTATGAAACGCACAGAGAGAAAAAGGTAGGAGACTTTAATCTTCTCAGCTTTCTGCCTCCCTCTCCTGTATTAATGGAGCTCATCCCATCTCCCCGATGACCTAGCGCATCTCTTTATGGCGCATTTCCTATCCCCAAAGCACCGGGTCAAGTCTTGGACCCGTGGGCAGAGCCTGAGGCTGTGTCTACACTCGGAGCACTTTGCTGGGATGGGAACACAGGCATACAGCACCAGCAAAGTGCTCCTAGTGTAGGTCCAGCTATACTGGCCAAGCCATGCTTCTACTGGTATTGCTAATTCCATCCATCTATCCCCAAGTGAAACAAGCTTGGAAGCAGAGCTTTGCCAGTATAACTGTGTCTACAAAAGGGGTTTCTGCTGGTCTGCGGCAGGGGGATGGATGGGGGCGTCACACCTCTGAGTGACACAGCTATGCCAGCAGAAGTTGGTAGTGTAGACACAGCCTGTCAGGGAGCCTCAGCCTGGGGACTTCAGCTGGGTTCAAAGGGATATAACCTTTCTCCTCCACCAACCCAGTGCCATGGGACACCCACGTCCCCTGTGCTCCCTCGCATCCAGGCCAGTCACCAGATCACTTCTGCCCCTGTGCTGCTCCCGTTCTCACCCCAAATCCCTCTGCCCGCAGCAGTCAGAGGCCAAGTTCTTCATTCACATATGGCACCGGGGAGAGGGAGGGGGAGTCCTCCTGCCCTGTAAGGGCCTTTTGCAACCTGGCCACATACCCTGCTTTGGGGGCCACCTACATACCCAGGATCCTCCCCCAGCCCCCTCACCCTTGTAAGGCAAGCAAATATTATTAGCTCCACTTCACAGGTAAAATGAGGAGTCCAAGGCCATAGACACAGGGAGTTCATGTCAGAGATGGAGTGACAGCTCAGGAGTTCCTGTCTCCTATGCATCTCCACTTACCCACGTGTACTTTACACTTATCTCACCTGGTCTATTCTTCCTATACAATCTCACTCTCCTGCCTTACCCATCTATAAATGCCATTTGGCTTCAGCTATGGAAAGTTGATGCTTCTTCCAAGCCTACCTGTTTCCCACCACACTTCCTTTCCTAAAAAAATAATACTCATGATCTGTTCCTTCGCCGCAGCTCACCTCCTCGCTTTATGGGGTTCTTGCCATTTCAAAACATCTCTCCTGGGGTCAGCCAACCAATCATTTGCCTACAATGAAACTCGGCAATAAAAAAAAAACTTGTAAATTATTCTCTTTGATTTATTGTCTTTTTGTAATCATAATAATACTTAGCATTCCTAGAGCAGCTTCCAGCCAAAGATTAAAAAACACTTGACTAATATTAATTAAATATTGCAACACCTTTGGGAGCTAAATACAAAGAGGGAAGCTGAAGCAGCAAGATTAAGTAATTTTCCTAGGGTCTCACAGCAGTTCAGCAGCAGAGGTGGGAATAGAACCCAGCACGCCTCCTGACTTCCAGTCCTGTGCTCTGTGGGATAGAGCTCACTCCTCTTACACAGCTAGAGGTGAGCAAATAACTGATTTTTCAATTTGGGGCCAAACCAAAAAAATCTGAAAAAATTCATTTCAGGTTGAACAAAATGTTTTGTTTAACTCAAAGCGAAGTTTTGGTTTCAGATCATTTCTGGGTGTCTCATTCTTTCTTTCTTAATTTAGCTAAGTATTGAAACAAGATGCTGTTTTGAAACAAAAAAGTCAACATGAAACACTTTGAAAAGAAAAATCAAAAGGTTTCATTTCAAAGTGAACTTTCGACAAATAATAATAATAAAAAAACCTTCCCATTTTTTCCTGCATAAAACTATTTGTCAAACTTGATCCAAATTCATGAATAGTTTTGGTGACCTAAAAAATGCCTTTTTCAGTAAATTAACTATTCTCCAAGAAAAAAAATTCACCCAGCTCTACACAGGAGTCCTGAATTCAAGTCCTGATCTGGCCTCTCCAGTCTAATCACTAGACAACATCCCCCTCCCCCCCAGTCACTTTTAACACTAGCTATGTCTTGATGAAAAATAGATGTTACACAAGTTCAATGCAACAACAGTTACTAGTGGGCAGGGGAGGAGAGGATAATGTATGATTTCTGAATCCTCCACAACAGATCCCACTGTTCAGTCCAGGACCTGAAAACACTGAATGAGACAGACAGTCAGTGGCAATGTCTCAGGGTAGGAAGCGCCTTGTGTTCTGAATCGGATACAGTTTGATTGCTACCTGCTGCTATCAATTTGCTTGGAACAGACTTGATATGTCAGTTTTGCCAACCCACTTGCAGATGTTACCAACCACCCCTTGAGAGAGAAATTTCAAGCAGCCAAATTCATATCAAAAGCATACAAATTAAGAGCAAGATTCCCATCACCTGGCAAAGAGGAAGGATTTCCCAGTGGTTAGACCACTAGCCTAGGACCTAAGGATATGTCCACAGTGCAATAAAACACCTGCAGCTGGCCCACATCAGCTGACTCAGGCTTGCAGGGCTCAGCTATAAAATTGCATGTAGACATCCAGGCTTGGGCTAGCGCCGGGCCCCTGGAACCCTGCAAAGGGAGTGGTCCCAGAGCCCAGACTTCAGCCTGAGCCTAGATGTCTGTACAGAAGTTTTATAGTCCCACAGCTAAAGCCCAGTCAGCTGACACAGGCCAGCCACAGGTGTCTTATTCAATGTAGACATATCTGGAAAGTCCCAGGTTCAGTTCCCTGCTCTGCCACAGATTTCCTATGTGACGTGGGATAAATCATTTAGCCTCAGATCCCCAGATATAAAGTGGCCCTGTCTGCCTGACCTCCCAGGGCTGTTGTGAGGATAAATACTTGAAAGATTAGAGACACTCAGATACTATGGGAATTCAATAGGGGCCTTTTAAGTGCAAAATAAAAATGGCAGATCTCGGTAGGGATCCAGCTCTCCCTATGCAGATCTAGAAAAGTAGAAGTCAGCACACAAGTTAGAGAGGTGAATTTTGCCTCAGGAAAATAAGCTCCATTTAAAATGTGTGAGTGATTTTGCTGTTCATGAAAAGGAAGAGGTAATACCCGGAGAAAGGCAGCTAATTCCTACATGCACTGCAGCCCTGCTAGTCCATATCCAGTGCACCTCAGTCTTGTCCTGCGACACTCCTGCTATTTCAATCTTCCCTTTACCTCCAGAGATAACCCCTTTGATGCACCTGTTTCCTCTCTCAGTTGCCAATCCTTATGAACTGTGCCAGACTTCTCGGGGGTTTACAGACTGGGACAAACATCAATAAGGGGCCTAAATATGGGGCCATAAAACTTATTTCAGAGTCTCTTATTTTTTTAAATTAAAAAAAAGCCCAAAGCAATTAATTCAAACGCATACAAAACACAAAGGCACAGCCTTTGCATCTGCTTTGTGTGCAGCTACTGCGGCTGTGTGCAGTGATACGTGCATGTGCAAGTTACGAGTGCACAAATGTCCCTTTCACACACAATTTCGGGAAATGTGGGCCCCAAAATCTTGAACTTCCTCAGAGAAGAAGGATGGGTCCAGTAGTCAGCATGCTAGGCAGGCTATGGGAGACTTGGGATCAGTTCCTGCTAGGTCACACCATCCTCTATGACTTTGGGCAAATCACTTAGTCTTTTGATGCCTCAGTTCCCCATCTGGGGATAATAGCACTTTCATCTCGTTGGGGGCTGTGAGGAGTAAAGACTGTGATGTGCACAGATGCTATGGAGATGGGGCTCACTTAAGTACCTACAATAGATTATACCCAGTAGCAGAAATGCTAAGCTTCAGACGGTGCCTTAGAGAAGTGTGCTTTATGACAAACAAAATCCGTTTGTCATTTTGCTGCATTTCCAACTTCCCCATGGTAAAGAGACATTTAGCACCTAATGGTGCAAGAAACTAGCCTGCAATCCAGAAGATGGATTTGTGGTTCAGATTAACTAGAGGCTCATTGCATTTCCTTCATTTCTTGTAGCAGGAAAAGAAAAAAAAACAAATTAAGGTTCTTCTGGGGCTTCCTAGGACTGGTGAATAAATCACATCGTTCACTCATGGAATGGGTCACCAGAGGTCCTGCCTGGACTTTGACCATGTGAACCACAAAATAAATTGGCCTTTGTGTTATTTTACTTTTCCCCTTCAGCTGATCTTAGAATGCTGTAAAGGATGGAGAGTTCCACTCGAGCCTCTGGAAGAGATTCCTGGGCACTGGGGTGTGAGCGACATGGCTCCGCTGAGAAGAGTGGTTCATAGCACATCGGATCATTGACCCGCCAAATTATGACATGGCCTTCCCCCAGCCCAAGCTTCAGTGCAACATATGGCTCATATCCTACCCTCCGTTGTATCCAGAGATCCCCATTGGCTTCAGGGAAATTACATGCTTTTAAAGGGGCGGCTTGACACCAATGAACCAATGCATTTCTATTGTCAATGACATTACACTATGGCCACATTTGGCCCATTAAGGGTGTATCAGGACCTTGGATTATGCTAATCCCAATATTCCAAACTGTTTTCCTCTAAAGCTCTCTCATTGAATAGTTACATTGTCAATATTATTTTGTTATGTTAAAATTAATTTACATTGAGAGATCAGGTCGATGCCTCTTCCTGCTATTTCATTTGAGGGTGAAGAAAGAAGAGAGCAAAAAAACCAAACTGCACCTGTTTCCTGCACTGAATTCCCAGCTTTGGTTAGAAAATTAAAGCTAGGAGCCAGGTGAAGTGCAAGGAGTGACAGGGACAAAAGAGAATGGGCCTGTTCCTGTAAGTGACCGGAGTGCAATCCAGCCGAAAGTTATTGCTAAAATAGAACCGTTTGATTTAGCTGCAAATTTCAGATTTCCCACCAGGCCAGAACTAGAAGGCACCCAGCGAGGCTGAGGGCATACCAAGCGGAGATAAGCACTACCAGGATGTGCTGGTTTTGAGTGACAATGTATCTGTATATGTCTGGGACAGATACTATTTCAAAGGCCCTGACAATTAGATAGGAACATTGGTGTTTCATTCCACCCAGAACAAAGCTACAGAAAATCTAGTCACTGAGGGTCACATGCGGCCAGGCGCTCAGGACCATGGGAGTTGCTAGTGCTCAGTATGTGTCAGGATTTAACCTGGAGGTCTTGTTCCTTCCTTGCCTGAAGTCAATGATTAGGCTGCTGCATTAGGGAGGGCTGATCTAGACTCTGGATCAAAGTCTTTTGAAAGAACAGCCTTTGTCCGCTGGGTTTGCATGGAGTCCTAAATAATACCTGGCACTTACAGGGACCTTTCATCTGGGGATTTCAAAGCACTTTACAAACATTCCTCTAGCTTCACAACACCCTGGGAGTGAGGGAAGTATCATCACAGAGGGGTGAATTGTCTTAAGGATGCCCAGCCAGCCAGGGGGAGTAGCAGAGATGGGGACAGAAGGTGGAAGATGCCCTGGACAAGCCTGACTCGAACAGCCAGACGTGCCCAGACAAAGGAGAGCAGATGTTAGCTAAAGCTGCCACATTCCCCTCGGGGCTGTTCACGGGAAGCAAACTTTTAGCACAGGGGCATAGGGCGGCTCCTGGAAACTGCCCCGCCTGGATGTGAGAGCGGAGCCGGGGGGCATCCACAGCCCACAGTGCATAGAAACCGGCCCCTGGGGCTCTCCTCTGCGAGCCCTTCCAGCCCACTGCACCGAGGCGAGACAATTGCTTCGCTCCTTGGCCTTCTACCCCCAGGTGACTGAAGTCTCCTCCCGGGTCGTATCGCTCTAGCGAACACGAGCGTCTCCATCTGACCCGCCTCGCCCCGAGGGGTCCAGCCCCAAACAAAGCGGGTCCGGCACCCTAAGCAAAGCCGCAGCCCCTCCCTGGCACTCACTTCCCTGCTCAGCACACGGGCCAGGCGCCCACCTGCCTCCACCTCCCGCCCCGTCTCATCCTGCCTCCCCAGGGCGCCTTGCAGACGCAGGAGGGGAAGGGGCTCAAGACACCCCGCCCCCCAGCTCGCTCCGCTGGGGCTCTGCAGCGCAGGGATCGCTGCCTGCAAGTTCTGGCGGCTCAGATAAAGGAGTGGGGGGGACCCCAGGCTGAAAGCTCGAGAACCTCCCTCCACCTGGTACCTCCCACGGAGAGGGAGAGCCAGAGCCAGCCCGGGGTCTGCCCCCCTCGCCCCTAGCAAGCGGCGCGTGTGGCTTGGGAAGAGAGCAAGAGCATCCCCAGCGCCCCCCCCCCCCCGCCCTTTACCTTCCATCTCTTTCGGGTCGCCGCAGTTCATTTTCAGAGCCCCATCTCGGCCTCTCGGGGGGCTGAGCTTGGCTCGGAGGTCGGCGAACATCAGGCGCCCGGCTCCTCGCGGGAGAAGGAGAACCGTGCTGGGGGAGGAGGAGGACCTAGCCCGGCTCCTCCGGCTCGGCTGCCCCGGGTCCACCACGGCCGCCTCCCTCGGGGCGTGTGTGCATCCAGCCAGGCGCTGGCTTCTCCCCTGCTCGCCCCTGCCCCCGGGGGATCCCACTTCGGGGGCTATGAATCCGCCTGCCCGGCCCCGGTCGCTGCCCGGCTGCCTGGCCTGTGTGTCCCCGGGCTGAGAGCCCCCCGACGCGGCTGGCTGGAGGGAGGATGCACAGGCGCCCGCATGCCAGCAAGGTCACCAGGACGATGTCCCAGCCGCCCCCGGCCCCGTCTGCTTGGCCGATCCGGCTCGGGGAGCAGCCTGGCGGCGGGAGCCAGTCAGTCTCCAGGCAGCCGCCCTCCCTCTGAGCTTGCCGGTCCGTCAACAGCTGGTTGCAGAGTCCGCGGGCTCCGTTCCGGAGAGGTCAGGGGGCCGCCCGGCCGGGTCTCCCTCCCGCTGGAGCGCCGGGGCCCGCCCATCCCCCCGGGGTGCGGTGCAGTGGTCTGGCGGATCTCCTCTGCGGCTGTGCGCTCCCTTCCCTCGCTCGCCCTGCAGGGCGCTGGTGGGTTTCACTCCGCCACATGTGCCGCCGCCGCCGCCGCGGCTGGTTTCATCCTGGCTCTGCGCTTGATGCAGGCGGACAAGGGAAAGCGGCTCCGTTTCCAGCCGATTAGCCCCCTCTCGTGCGCCGCCTTCTCCGACCGACCCCCTCCGGGCACCAGCGGCAACACCGAGCCCCAGGTATCCTCCCAGGGAGCAGGGAAGAGACACACCCGCTTCCCCTCCGCACACGATTTCACCTGGGCTGGACAGGACCTTGGCGGCAGCGTCCTGCGAGGGGCTGGCCTGCCAGGCCACCTGCTAATTTGCATAGCATTAGGGAAGCCCAGTCAGTTACCCGTCAATGAGCGCTTGGCAAGGGGGGCGTGCCCAAAGGACTGCGGGAGAGGCAGGCAGGGAGATACAAACAAAATATTTCTACCCCATCAAGCATGGGGGGGGGGGTGTGTGAAAACCAATCATCCTGCTGCGCTGCATGGCAAAGCATAGCATAGCCGGGCAAAACACTGGCACTTAATCCTCAGAGGTGCTGGAAACTAACCCCCCTTCCCGTTCTCTTCACGGCACAAAGCCTCTGTTATCTCCCTCGAGATCCAAGAAGACGTACAGGATGTACATACCTGGAAGTTTGCGCAGCTCCTTGACAAGGTGCTATGAAGTGAAAGGAGGAGTGAAGAGTTTCTTCTGATCAATGCAACAAAGGAATCCTGCCAGCGTCTGGGGGAGGGGGAGATATTTCACAAAGGCCTCGGTAACAGAAGCAAGGACTGAGCATTTCTGTCATGTAGGTTCCTATCTTTTATGTGTTTTCCTGAGCAGTCTGCATTCAGCTGCGAAGCAGTGATACTGATAAAGCACCTTGATAGGGCTCTACACTGCAGCACATGGCTTTTATTAATACTGGTTATAAACCAATCTCATTATGGCATAAGATCCATTCAAATCAACAGGACTTAGGCCCGTAAGTGTCTCAGGCACTTTTAAAAAGGGGGTTAGACCCCTAGGCACTTCCCAAAGTTTTACATGGTGATTAATAAATGTGACACCATATTAACCTTAGCCAGAGATCTCAAACCTGCCCAACTCCACCCCCCAAACCCGTAACCCCACCCCTCCCAACAGTAATGCTAGACCAGGATTACCCACCAGCCCCAAACCGCACCCTAAGGGGCCACCAACCAGCCCCTATGCTAAACGTAGAGTGAGGAAACCTGCCAGTCCCAACCCTGATATTAGGCTGTGGCTTCCAAGGGGACCCAACCAAAATCCTGACAAAGGTTTAACCCTAGACTGAAGCCAGCGACTGATGCCACATGAGCAGAGCAATAATCAGACCTCAACCTCATCAGTAGCCTGGAACCACTAGCCATCTCAGACCCTAGCCTGGAGCCACCTATTCAGCCATCACATAACCCTAGCTTGGAGCCACTGATTGACCTCAAACATAACTCTAGACTGGGGAGCCCTGCTTTGGCCCCAGCCCCAGCTCCAGCATGGGAAACACCACCATTATCAACAGCCCCTCCACCACTACTCCTTGGCCAAATAGCCCCAGTGGCCCTACCCTTACATAGCCAGGGACCACAACAGGCCCCAACCCTAATCATACTCAAGGATGCCATATCAGCCCCAACCTAGTCTGAGTACCACTAGTACCAGCCAACCACTGTCCCTAACCCAGAGATCCCTACTAGACTCATCCCTAACCCTACAGTCCCCATCTCAAGGACTCATACCGACCCTGGCTTTCACCCTTGGCCAGTGAGCCCTGGGGTATCCAACCCTACCAACCCTGACTTTAGCTTGGGGACCTCTACTGGCCCCACCCTTCACCTCAGACATTGTCCAGCCAGGGAGCCCAGCTTATAGAGAAAAATGGAGGCACAAGGCACCAGAATGGCAATTTCCATGAGCCATCGCGGCAGCTTTGCCAAGCGAAAATATTCTGATGTTCAGAAGTTGAACTTTTCTTTTGTTTTTCAGAAACCATGAAACTGTTATCTACATGTGGGCTCCAAGCCTACGCACGCGCTTAGCCTCATGTGTAATGCCAGTGAAGTCAATGGGGCTATTCGCAAATGTCAAGTTAAACATGAGCATAAGTCTTTGCAAGATCAGGGCCTAGGGTTTGGAGGGAGTTTGCCCCAAGTTTCCTATCATCATTACTACCCACAGAGCTGAACTGGAGATTGCAATCCTGGGAGCAGCAGCACAGACCATTCTAACCACCTGCCAGGTTAGATTAGGTCCCAAGAGCTGCTTGACATCCCATCTACATTGGCACGGTTGCTACCAGCGTTCCTTTCCCACCGCAGGTAATGCTGTTGGGGAATATGGGTAAAGAAAGCTTTCTGTAGATATCTCTCCCTCTGTTTTTCAGACCCTATCATCTATTACTTTTTAAATCCTCGTAGCTTAAGCTCTGTCTGCACACCATGTCCACAGTCTTTTAAGAGAACTGTGCTTAAAAAATGGATCTGGGGAGAAAGAAGCTAACACCTTTGGAAAAATGCTTGCAGACCAAGCCAAACTGTCTTTATTACAAAATAACTGCTGCCCTGTTCTGAATTCATACTGTTCGCACTGTTCTAGCAGCAAACAGGGTTCTCAGGGGAAGTTCTAACAAGTTTGTGGGCACAGGGCTTGGAATGCCTTTTACATCAACCCCATTCTATGAAATTAAAAGCTAGGGTCCTTTCTTGAATGCCTTGACGTCAGTGGGAGGTTCAGCTGCAATCCAGGACTGTGTCTCTGTAGAGCAGCATTTTACTAACCTGTAATTTCATTTTATTTCTCCGTAATGTTCCTTATCTAGGAAGCTGCTGGAACGAAGGGCCAGTGTGCAGCACCGAGAAGCAAACAACCGTTGGAACAAGAACTTGGCGTGCATACACTCTGGGATCTTGTATTATAAACCTAACTCCATTTTCAGAGGTAGGCAGATGCCTGCCAGTAGTGAAGTGTCCCTTACATACTTCCTATATAAAGCTGCATAACACAACTGTAAGCAATCGCTCTGAGATGAGAGCAATCAGAGGTCTGACCCTAAAAATACATTTCTCACAGGTGCCAATTCAGAAATAAATAAGAACCAATAAAGAATAATAATAATTAATAATAATTCTGGACATTTTTAAAATTAGATGATCTTTCAAAATGGAAGTTTGCTATTTTCAGTCACATTCTCCCACTCCAGTAAAGCAAATGGCTGTTTGCTCCAGTGAAATGTTGCAGATGGTCAGGACTCGGTTTCTAGGTAAATCCCCTCCTCCATCTTAAAAAGGAAGCAGTGAGCTGATCAAGGTATTTTGGATGATTGCTTTCATATTTTCTTCCTCCTCTTCCAGAGTCTCAGCTCCAAGCCACTTCTGTTGGGGCAAGGTAATCAGCACTGCCAATCCCAGCATTTCTGCTGTCATGAGACAGAACCCCTAAAATCATGAGATTAAAAAAAAACCACTCCTGATTTTTAGGCCAAAGAATAAATCCTGGTTTTGGGTCTGACCCTACTAGGTTCCTGTAACCCCCACTCACTTCCTCTGGCAGGCTCCCAGAGATCCTCATTCCTGCAGATCTCAATCTCCTGGCCAGCTCACACAGACACCCAATTATCCAGAGCCCAAATCCCCTGGCAGGTTCCCAGAGCATGCCCCTCCCCCCCCATGATCCCAGTCTCCTCACTTCCCTGGTGGGCTCCAGCAGCTGCCCCTGTCTCCAGTCTGCAAGGGAGGGGACTTCCTCTGGCCTTTACTCCCGTGAGCTATCCCTTCCCAGCCTGCAGTGGAGGGTGAGTGCTACCAAGCGTGGAGAGAGGGGCCATTTCTGGAGCTCTGTCTCAGTACTAAAAGGCAGCACAGCGGCTTCTAGCAGGAGAAATGGCAAGTGGCGCAAGCAGAATTCCTTGGCGCCCGTGTTTTAGTGACAGCCCCCCCAAGATCAGCTCTGAATTGCTATACAGAGTTGACATTAGAGTGTAATTAAGAACAGCCCGGTTGGAAGGAGTCATGACCAGCCAGAGACGAGCAGGGATGGGGTCAGTATGGTACCTGTGCATCTTTATACGTGAGCCTAGTACTGCTCACTTCCCTTCCCATGCACAGCGCGGGGGTGTCCCCTGATGTCCCAGGCAGGTCCACCCTAGCTGAGCTATCAGAGGAGCTATAGTGGCTCCAAGGACAGGAGTGGGAAGTGAATGGGGTCAGTGGAGCTGGTCAGAAAATGGAATTTCCATTCTGCTGTTAATTCTGACGTTTTGCTGTTTCTTTTGTCCAAAACTGGGATGAAATCTTGGACTATTTCGATTCGGAAACATGGAAACATTTTGTTTCAGTAATGGCAAAACATGACAACAGAGACCATTGACATGTATGTTAATAGAACAGAATATGTATCGCGATGAAATACTCCATTTTTATTTCAAACTTTTTCCATCAAACATTTCATTGAAATTGACACGTTCCCACAAAATGTTTCAATTTCAACAAAACAGGATTTTCTGTGGAAAACGGCTAGACCAGTGCTAGGTGTAAGGAAGGCCAGCATCGCCGTTTCAAGGACGTTAAGAGAGAACATAAAATATAGATGAAGGCTTGTTTTTAAAGGCACAGCTGCCCACAATATCTCATTTGCTGTATAAGGTCCTACATACGTATCAAACTAACATTCTTTGTACGCTTATTGCACTTCTTAGTTCATCAAATGCTTCTTAGTGGCTCCTTATTGCATATGGATCCTGGGACATTAGGCACCAATGCTGGGATTTTCAAATTGGAAATTCAATTTGCTACTTTTCAATGTATTTATAGCAGGAACGACACATTTGTGCCTAATTTCAATCCCAATTGACCTTCATAGGTTCAGAAGTTTGATTTGGGCTTGAATATTCCTGGATTCTCATCATACTAGGATAAACTGTCGGAAAGGGGAGCAGAGAGGAGGAGAGAGAGACTGTTGAAAAAATAGCTAGAGTCCTGTGTCACCCTGTACTCCATATTCACCACTTTTATATGGTTATGATATATTTTGTATGGAGTATGCCTTGTGAGGTATTGTTTGAAAACTCATAATCTGCTGAATAGTATTATCCTGCTGAAATGTGTGTAACAACACTGCATATGAAATTATAAGATTTTACTGTATGATTGTTACTGAAATATGTTGTAATTCTGGGTAACACCCCAAGACAATTCCTCAGAGACAAAGACAAACTGGCATGCCAGCAAAGTGCTAAAGAGCCATTACCTGATTAATCAGAGATTCAACAGCAGGAGAAGTGAAAACAAGAAATTTACATTTCCTCCCAGACATAGTAGGAATCTCTTGTACACAGGGGGCTGTTTATTTACACTCCAATGGGGATGGGGGGAGGGGGTAATCCTCCAAGAGAGGAGATGGGTATAAAAATAAATGACAGTGACATCCACAAGACCCTTTCCTCTCCTCTTCTCTCCATCTTACACCTCATTGCTCATAACATCAATGAATACCTGACTATTGGCTTGACTACACTTGTGAGTTAGAGCATATTAAAGCAGCCCCGGGCGCCCTGGCTCACTTCCTGTCCACACTGGCAAGGCACGTACAGTGCTCTGACTCTGCAGCTAAAGCAATTCTGGTACTCCACCTCAGTGGGTGGAATAATGTTTTCTGTGCTTTGGCTACAATTCCTGGGTGTCAGTGTGAATGAGGTGCTGCATTACTGCACTCTGATCGGCCTCCAGAAACGTCCCATAATCCCCTTAAGTCAAGTGGCCACTCTTGTCAGTGTTTTGAACTCAGCTGTAGGAATGTGGATATGCCCTTTGAGAGCTCCGTTTCTGACAGCTGGCTGCTTATCTGCACCGAGACAAAGCAACCATTGCTGTGGAATGCTGTGTGTGAGAGAGAGAGGCGGGGGTGTGTGTGGGTCTGCTGCTGTTTGAACTTACAAGACAGCATGCTGACATGCTGTCAGCCCCCCAAACTCACTCTCTCTCCCCCCACATACACACAACACAGTCCCTGTCACACTCCACCCCAGCCTCCCCATTTGAAAAGCACATTGCAGTCACTTGCATGCTGGGATAGTTGCCCATAATGCACCGCTCCCAATGCCCCTGCAAGTGCCGCAAATGTGGCCACTCCAGTGCGCAAACAGCTGTCAGCGTGGACAGACTGCAGCGCTTTCCCTACTGTGCTCTCTGAAGGCGGGTTTAACTCAAAGCACTCTACATCTGCAAGTGTAGCCATGCCCTAACATTGAAAGGAAATCCAGCCCATGAACTATGAACTGAGAATTGCCTACAGCATCTGATATGGTGAGAATGGTGTTTGCTTCAAATTTTATTTAGCTTGGCAAAGCTTAGGATTTAGCTTGTGGTGTTATCTTTTTATTTCTGACTTCCCACTCATTATCACTTAACATCTGTCTTTCTCTAGCTAATAAACTTGTTTTATTGTTTTATCAAAACAAGTGTGCTTGATTGAAGTGTTTCAGAACGTCCACAAGGCTGGTGCATATTCACTACCCATTGCTGAGATGATGAACTATGTATGAGCTTGTATCGTTCAATGGGCTAATGAACAGAACAAGATGCACATTTCTGGGGCAGCAAGGCTGCTGTTGAGGGATATGCGGGTGTCACACTATGTGTAATTCAGGGATGGCTGTGTCTAGCATTCATGTACTCAGCTGGGAGTGACTTGGGATGCTGGTGGCTGAGTGAGCAGAGCCTGGCTGTTCACTAGCAAAGCAGTGTAAAAGGCATCCCAGGCTGGAGAGCTAAAGGGACACAGTAGTTCGGGGTGTACTCTGGGGAATGTCACAAGTCCTTGTACTGTTTACAAAATACGCTGATGGAAATAATAGTCTTCTCCCCATGCTACATGGCACAGACTCCTCTTGAGCTAGAAAAGCAACTGTTTGTTTACTTAATCACACGTTAAAGAAAAATAAACAGGAAAAAAAGGTCTGTGAATTTAACCTGTTTTTGAAAACTCCAAATATAATTTGGGAGGTTTGGAAAACCCAAAGCACTCTGAGGTTCACCCATTGCTACTCTAGAGAGACCTTCAGTGGCAAATAAATTGATAAAACTGACTGAGAATCACACACGACTACAACATATTTACTTGGTTTAAATTAAAAGTGTATCTACTGACCACAGGATTGAGTATGATCCTGGTGAGGCTGTTTTAGGGAAGTGCAATATAATATTTACTCATGTAGGTTTATTAAAAGTGACCGAACTGTGAGTTCAAGAAAGGTGGGTAAATATGAAGGGTCTAATTCACAATTGTGGCACTCCAGTTTGACGCCAGCGTAGCTCCATATATACATGCCGGTACCATTTCCACAGATTTTTGTCTGTTTAATAATAGCTCTGCAGTCACAAAACACCTTCATGAGAGGAACTCAGTTAAAGGTGGGTAAGTATTTATTAGTTCTACTTTAAAGATGGGGAAATGGAATCACAGAGAGGGTCTGACTCGCCCCAGGTCAGACAGTGACTTGGTTTGTGCAGTAGAACTGGGGGACTTGATTTTTAGAGCAGCATATATGCAATTGGCACGCACACTTCTGAAAATCAAGGCCCAGACTATCCTAACTCCTATTTCCCCGTCTCCAACCATTAGACCACACTGCTTCACCAATTCCAGACCTTACCGGGAAGGGCACACGAACAGTATGAATCAGCAAGTTCATTTTGCATAGAAGAAAGACAGCAATTAAGCACTAGCTTTCCTCCCTCCAGCCTAAACCCTTGATGCAATCTTAAAAGGAGGAAAATGAGATAAAAAGATTTCTGCCAGAAGTTATTTGTATAACGAGAAAAATGCAGGAACAGAAGTGGATAATTTCACTGTTACTTCACTCACACATTCATTAATGGAAACCTCTCATCAGCCGGAAAAATCTTAGCACATGATGAGAATAAATCAGAAAGGCTATTAAGCATATCTAGAATCTAAAGGAAATTATTAACCTTCACCATCAGCATTCAGTTCAATACTATGCCAAGGTCCATCAGTGCTAATGATTCAGCCGCACTAGATGTCTCTCATTTTTATTCCATCATACTTAAACGGGGTAGGCCCTGAATTGTGGTCGAGGAAGGGTCTCCTAAGAAGCAACAAATTGTCCTCTGTCCCAGCTTATGATCAGGTCCCATATCCCCCATGGGGTGCCCTCCTGCCTAATCTGTGATACCCGCCCTCACCTCTGTAGGAGGCTGCACAGCCTCTGGTGACTGTCCTATAGGGACCAGGAAGCCAGAAGGTGATGTTCGAGACCTATTTTCCAGGCGGGCAACTGGTGATTTCAGCTGCTGGTGCCAGAAGTGTAGAGAGGACATAGAATTGGGAATGATTCCAAGGCTGGATGACCAGGTTGGTGGGTACGTAGGTAGCTATGGATATTTTATGAGCCTAAAAAGGAGTTAAACTCATTGGAGAATTTAGTCCTTGCCAAAAGATTCTCTTAGTTTTACAAATATTCTCAACAGTGAGAATGCTGCATGGAAAAAGTCAGAAAACTGTATTTAAAAACAGGTTTACGAGTGGTAGCCATGTTAGATTGTATCAGCAAAAAGAATGAGGAGTCCTTGTGGCACCTGAGAGACAGTAATCTATACTCAGCATGCTTAGAGGAGGAGGAACGTTCACCTTTAACTCCAGCTTATAACTGTAGTGGTAGCAGTCTACAGGGCTATGAAAAATTAATCATGATTATGTCAAGGCAGCAAAAACAAATAATAATAAAAAATCCAATTGATTATAAATGACTACTGGTCTCAGTATAG
This sequence comes from Gopherus flavomarginatus, assembly GCF_025201925.1. Lineage (NCBI taxonomy): Eukaryota > Metazoa > Chordata > Testudines > Testudinidae > Gopherus > Gopherus flavomarginatus. Next base: position 48,502,396 of record NC_066627.1, on the reverse strand, counting down.
GGATTTTATCAGCTTTCAGGTTTCACTGCAGGCTACAGAAGGTGACCCCTGTTGGCCATGGCTTTGGCAAAGGGGCAAAAGGTATTTTTGTCAAATACGAATGTGCAGAGAGGCTATTTTTATTGGGGTTATAATCTTGCAATATTCATGCTTCTTCATTCTCCTCCCAGCATGCTATCTCAGTCCAGTTAAATTATACTACTGGCTTCGTGCTCCTGGCTTTCATCACATACACAACACAAAGACAGTCTCTACCCAAAACAGCTTACAAGTTAAGTGCCCTCAATGCCTATTGTCTTCATTGTGAATGGAGAGCTCATCACCTTGTAGAGGATGCTCAGCACCCTGCAGGGGCTCGTCAGCCAAGAATGGAAGCGGTACCAGAAAACCTGACCCTCTTGGATGGCTGAAGAATCTGGCCTTCAACTTCCTGCCTGGCCACTTAGACCACCTCCTACTCCCCCAGGGACAGGGCGTCTGGGTATTATAGTCTTGCTGCAAACCACCGTATATCAAGGATGAGACCCTGAGAACCAGCACCAGGATGAGAGCAAACTCCGTAACCCTAGTAAAGAGTCCAACAAGTCTGGAAGCCTCACTGGACGGGCGAGCTAAGGGCCAGCTGGTCCACTGGGCTTGCTTTAGTGAGCTCTTATGCAAGTGAGTCCCACTGAAGGCAATGGGGCTACTCCCGTGAGTACATGCTCCACAGTTTGCCCTTGAAATGGCAGTATGCAACCCTGTGAAGCACAAGAGGCCAAAATCTGACAGCCATACTCTCAATGACTATCCTTTACTTTGCAAGCTTCCCCACTGAGATCAATGGGGCCATGTGCCTATTAAGGTAAGGCCCTATGAAGTTACCTGAGAGGGGTTTCTAAGCACCTAACTGCTGACCGGCATGAGAAGTATAGTAGTTACATAGGTACACGTGACCTGAAGTTCTCACTCTGTTGCAGGACTGTGATTTGAGTGCTTGCTTGCTATCCTTAATTGCATATGGCATTTGATTTATTATTTACACTGCTTGATTATAAAAGGTAGAGGACGGCTTGAATTAATTTGCTGTGCTCTGATAATAACTGCATGTTGTTACGTGATCTGATAAGTGATAGGTATGTACTTGTGAACCGCAAACCATCAGCCTGCTATATAGTTATATTACACCCCGAAAAAACTCACACCGAAAGAACATTTGTGAGGTTGTAAAGTCCAGCCCTCAAAATTTAAGGAATGCCAGAATTAAGGCTGCCCGTGTAACCTTAATTCAGCCCTCTTGTGCATATACATTATGATGCAGTCTTTTATTATGTGGTTGCATACTGTTTTTAATCACCGGATCCCTGCTTCATTTAGTGCACAGGCTGGACTCACTCTGTGGGTGAATCAGGGCTGTAGAGTAAAAGAGAGTATTGTCTGAAAAACTCACTCAGTTGTTGCTACCCATATATAATTCTGTATGCAACAATCAGCAGTCCTTTATACATTCTATATATTCCCAACCAGTGATTGTTTTGAGTCCATTAATAATATTCCAAAGCAACTGTCAGCTCCATGTGCTTTACAAATAATTAATTTATGTGAAGGAGTTAAGTATTATTGCTCCCAGCTGGGAAGACTTGAGAAAACACCTAACTGCTCTGTGCCTCAGTTTCCCCTATCTCTAAAATCATGGCTATAACAGATCTCCTCTTTCACAGGTAAGCCAGGAATTTCAGAAGTGATTAGTGATTTTGGATGTCCAACTAGAGACACCGTAAAGGGTCTTTCAGAGGGCAGGAAGTCGGTGCTTTCTGAAAATCTTTAAGGTATCTCAAGTCTCAAAATCACTGGTCTCTTTCGTGTAAATCTTGGCTTTATTTGGTAAAGTCCTTTGAGATCGCTGGAGGAATGGTGCTGTAGCCATGCTAAGTATTATCATTCAGGTTTGGCGAGGCTCTGACGGAGGCATTTCTGGGCCAGCTATGAGTGAGTGGCTTAGGGACCTGGCACATGGGGTCCCAGCACCACACAACCCTCTCCATCATATTGCAGTGCTCAGAGCACTGCCCCATAGGCCAGGTGAGCATGGGGCAGGTTCACTTTCCAGCCTTTGCGGCAGGCAATTCCTTTTGCCAGTTGCATAATATGCTTGAAAACGAGCCACACATAGATCTGAAGGCCACTGCGGGTGGCGGACATCATCCATTGCTCTCTTATTAGCTCTGCCACTAGGCGGAGGGGGAGATTTTCAAAGGCTCCAAATTCTCTCTGAACATTAATAGGAATTAGGTAGCTAGTTACCATTTGTACCTTTGAAAGTCTCCCCTACGGTCAGCAAGTTTTGAGCATCTGTTTCCCATCCTGAAGCAAGCAGATGTGGTAGTTGTATCCTGAGGGAGCCCCTCAGGATTGCTGCATGGGACTACTTAATATTTCAGGAAGTATATTTACCTAATGCAGAGTTGATTTTGTTAAGTAGGACATCCTGTCTTCAGTGAATTCGGCAGCACTGATCAAGTGAGAATAGTTTCCAGAAGTGTTAATTTAGTAGTTGATGAGGTAGACACAGGATGAAAAACCAAGTCTTTTTTTATAGCCCTTTCTCTCACTTTCATAGCTGAAATCTAAGTCATCATCACATTGAGGCTTATAAAGCAGCAACACCTAAACAGAGCTAGTTATTTGCAAAGTGCAGGTGCCAATTTCCCCAGATTTGGCTTTGCATTACCTTCTCGACTTTGGACTTGACATCTCTGTTAGCAAGAGACACCTCACAGTAATTTTTTTCCCTCACGAGTTGCAGCTCGGCCCCTATCTTACACCTCCAAGGAGCCGCCTGCAGCCTACATCTGTGCTCTAGACTAGGGGTGTGATTCCCTGCTTGTGTTCACAGACTCTGGTAGCAAAGCCATGGTAGCATGGGAAGTGGCGGCATGGCTGAGTTGGGCCGAATGGGTGGGTTTGTTGCTCGACTGCTATTTATAAAGACACTAGTTCTCCATGGGAGAATTAGCACACAAACTGGGAGTCACCTTCCCACCCCCCACCCTCCCAGCTCATAGCATAGGCGCAGCTTTAATGTTGTGCACAAGTCATAGTGTGTGTGTGCAAGAGAAACAGAGGGCCGGTCTACACCTGAAGCACCGCTGTGCTGCTGGAGTGCTTTAATGAAGCTGCTCGACACCGCCAGGAGAGCGGGGGTAGCTATGTTGGCAGGCAAAGCTCTCCCACTGACAGCACTGTCTACACAGGGGGTTAGGTTGGTGTAACTATGTCACTCTAAGTGTGGATTTTTCACACCCCTGAGCAACAGAGAGTTATACTTGTATAGGGTTGTAGTGTCAAGCAGCCCAGGCTGGGTTTAAAACCTTTCACCATAGGCCTAATTACTCCATAAAAATCACTTTGTGCACATGCACTAGTTAATTGCACTTGCAAATAACCAAGGCTGGTTATTTGCATGAACAACCTTGGTAACTACACATGCAAATTAAGCATGTAATTGCCACACTCTTTGAGAACCTTCTCCTTGGAGCCCATGGCTACTTGCCACTGATTTCTGTATCACCATTGACATCAGTGGAGAAGTGCTCAGCATTGGCAAGGCGTGGCCATTGGAAGTTTGCCCATGTAAAGAAAACAGCAAGATTTGGTCCTTAGTAATTACCCCCAAGCTCCAGGAGTCTGTATGTCTACACCCCAAAAGCTGGGCAGGGGCTCGCCGACCCGAGCTAGCTTGGTTCAGTTAGCAGGAGTAACAACAGCAGTGAAGATGGCTCACCAGCATGCTCTGCACTGAGTATATACCCAGTGGCCACACTGGACTTGTTCTATCTGCATTGTCCTCACTGCTACTGTTATCCTCTCTAGGCTAGCTCATGTCCAGCTTTTGGTGGGCAGACAGACCCTTGGAGCTATACCCAGGAGATCCTAAAGTAACTACCCTGGGACCAACCCCCAGATTTGGAGGAGAGAGATAATCACTCATTAACCATTTGCTTTGCAGTGCATGGTACTCTAGCTACATTACTTTCTACGCACATGTAGAATTCTGAGTTTCTCTCTGTCAGATATAGTCCTAGCTGGCTTTGGAAGCCTGGAGGGAAGGACCAAGAGTTCCCAGAACCTGCTTATAACCCATCCACTGTTTACAACAGATCTTGCAAAAGATGTTAAGAAAATAGCAGCACCGAGGGTAACAGAGGTCCTATGGGACAGGCTGGCTTTGCCTGGAAAGGTGTCCTCACTAGCTGTCTCCGCGGAGACGCTGAGCTACTCATCAGGCCGCTTGCCCTGCTAACAAGCCTGCGGCACTGGAGGATTTGTAAAAAACAAGAAATCAATCACAGATGGAAACAGACCATGCATTGTGCAGAGGAGTGACGGAATAGCCGAGTGGCCCTGGCTCCCAAAATGCTGGAACAGAACAGCGTGGGCAGCGCCAGATGAATGCGACCCCGCTAAGCCCACTCCGGCTTCCTCGTCTTGTATTTCTGTTGTCCTGGGAGAGGAGGACGACTTGGTGGCCCCTTCTCTGTTGTTAATGCTGAAAATAGCCCAGCTCAATGGAAAAGGAAAGGCCTGTGCCAGTCTGGTCCTGTCCTCTGTGGCATCTGATTTTTCAGAGGCTCAGAGGAGGGCTTGTGTGATAAAGGGAGCATTGGAAATGACATTGTGTTAATTTCAGTCTGGTGGGAGCAGCCAGAGTGTGACTCACGGTCACATGCCCGAAGTTCGACAACGCTGAAGGCAGCTGGGAGCCAGGCTAACAGATGCCTGCAGAGACTGGGGATCCCAACACACAAGCGGTGCCCCATCTCAGGCCAAGCAGACGGCTGCTTGGGCTGCTGGGACCTGCTCTCCCAGTGGCCCATGCTGCTTTGTTAAAGAGGAGGACAGATGGTTTTTTCAAGAGGGGAGTACTGCAAAGTGGGGCCTTCAATCCTCATGGACGGTGCCCTCTGTAGCAAAGAGGTTACAGTCTGTCCCATTTTCAACTGTCCCTTGTGCTCCTGGCAAGTAACCAGCGTGGCTTCTTGCTAAGGCCAAGCTTGGACACCCTGACTGTCCGGGGGTTCCTGTGCCATTGGCATGTTCAGCTGTTAGCTGCGTTTGTGCTGCACACACCCGTTGTATGTGTGTAGGGAGTTACTGTGACAGCCCCGGAAGTGTGGTTCTTATGTGCACCTGGCACGGGAGGGGACAGAGAACAATGTTCCAGAGGCAGCAGTGAGGTGGGGGAGATGGAGCGGGCCCTGAAGCCGGAGGAGAGGCAGATGGCTCTGTGCCTCAGGCTGTACGCAGCCAGGAACTGGGATACAACTGAGCCCTCTGTCTCACCAGGCTGGGCTCCCTCTCACACTGTGAAGTTGCGACGAGCTGCAGAGCACTCCAAGTTTGCACTCACACCAACATCCACAGCTGTGTTCATGAACGCTCTGCCAGCCACTGCATGAAGCGACAATAGAGAGGCTTCAGCCAAAATACCCTCAGCTCCCCAGCCCGGGACCCTGGAGCCGGACTGTCCTGCCCTAGTCAAAAACCTGACCAGCATGTATGAGTTATTACCCAGTTGGCCACTTCTGCAGAGGAAAGTGGACGTGCCCCAACTCTTGTTGGTGAGCTGAGATCTTTCCCCCAAGCACTCCCCTGACAATAGCTGCACAGTACAGTGACCAGGACAAGTGCTTTGTGCTTTCCGGCAAGTCCATGCCTCAGTCTCATTCTCTGAGGATGTTTCGGGGAGGCTCAAATACCATAACAATGAGCAGCACAGAATAAGCACCTCAAGGGTACAGAAGCTTAAGTTCTGTCAGGGTCTTTGACCCCACACCCAAAGTCTCACTGATGCGTTATGGGTGGGGGCCAAAGTGGACAGGTTCATAAGGAAAACTGAAAGGGCAGAATAAATATTCTGGACTGGAGAAGAAATATCAAGTATAGGGTTAGTAACGTATGCCAGACTGACAGCCTCAGAGAGTGACGTCCTTAACTGACCCACAGAACAGGTGCATCCTGGGCAGTGTTGGGAATCAGCCTCCCCGCTCCCTGCCCCATCCATCTGCTTTGATGCTGAGAGGGAGGAGTCACTCCTAAGACGGGGGTGGGAAGCTGATCATCCATGGGGGTGGGTCATGAATCAAGTGAAATAAGGGGGAAAAAAACCCTTGGTGGCTTGAGTCAGATTCTCATGTCACTTTGGATTTACATAACGGTGACTGAGATCAGAATCTGGATCACAGTCATTCTTGCTGTATTCTTGGGAAGGCTTTATGCTCTGTAAGCACTTTGAGGCAGATACCATCTTTTCGTTCTGTATTTGTACCATGTCCAGCACAGCAGGTTCTGAGCCGTGACTGGGCCCCCAAAGCACCAGCCCAATACAATAAAGGAGAAATCCTTTAGTCTACATTCCAAAAACCCACAACTTACGTATCAACAAGGCGAAAGAAAAGCCAGAGGAAATACACCATCACAACAAGGGGCCAGAACTCTGAGACCTAAGACAGAATCAGTGCTTAGGCAGATTTGTAAGGGAAAAGATATTAAAGGGCATAGAATACATCAGCCTGCCACTGGGATGGTAATAAGACATGGTGTTGTAACCAGGATATTAGAGAGACAAAGTGGGTGAGGTCTAATGAATGACATTATCTCAGGCCCCTTGTCACTCTGATTGTAAATCAGGAGCAAAACCGAGCAGTTCCACAATGGTGGTAAAAGGGTGCCTGAAACTAATATTAAGAGACCAGCTGGCAAGTAACAAAGGATTAAACCCTTCAAGCTGTAATGTGCCCTGTCAGCTTGTGTGGTAGGTACGATCATCCCCATTTTACAGATGGGGGCATTGAACCACGAAGAGGTGATGTGACTTGTTCAGTGTCACACAGCAGGTTGCTAGCGCACCTGGGGATGGACTCCCAGTCTCCTGTCTGCCTGCCTTAGCTGCAAGACACTTCTGTCTCCCTGTTTTTCCTCCACCTGTGACTCTAACACCAGTGGCTGGCTGTATGCACCCATGTGAACGTTATGAGTGCAGGAGATGTGTATTTTTTGCAGGCTCTGCCCTTTTACTTGCCTTTGAAAAGGACACCCAATGTTGCCACACCAGGTATTAGACATCATGGAAATCAAGTAGTTCTGTGAAGAGTTTAAATTCTTCTTAGTCTACTGCGGAATGTCTGGGTGTGCAGAGCTACCAGGAAATGATATGCCGCCTTTCCTTCAGGGGTGCAGAGGTGAGCGCTGGCTGATTCCAGCCTTGTTCTCCTAGCACATGAATCCACCTTTTGTATTTTAGAACAACAGGGTCTTTTCAGAGCCACATCTCTAAATTAAAAAACCAAAAGGAACACTGCACATGCAAGTGCACGCACACACACACACACACACACACACACACACACACACGAGATCTGTTTGCAGACAGATGCAGTGACTGGGAAGGGTCCACACTTGCTGCACCCGGCGATGATGAAGATATTATCACATTTGCCTAGAGAAACAGATCAATCTTCTCATCTCCCAGCTGAATCTATGGCCCAGCACTTTGTGTCTGTAGCCAGCCAGGAGGAGGAGGGAAGGAGCTGAGAGCAGGAGAGAGAGGGGTCTGGCTAAGTAATTTTATCAGTGAAATTTAATAAGGCTTTTAAGATTTCACCCAGAGACTTATGTGCAGTGGCACCTCTTCCTTCCGTTGATTTAATGTGCCTCCAACCTTCACAGCCAGCTGAAAGACAGGTAAGGTCACCTTTGCAATTCCCATCACAGCCTGTACCTGTCTGCCTTATGCAAAGGGAACCTCTGATGTCTCACTGCTTGATGTGCTTTCTGGAGTGACATTGGCTGACAGTACTAACCTGACACCCAGGCTGCCTGTGAAAACAGATTTATGCTGACCTCAACCTGCTGCTCAGCCCCTCTTTGGAAAGGAACTGGAACAAGGGTGGGACACTGTTTTATTCCTCCCATCCCTTTCTCAGTTTCCCTTCCTCCTCTTTGATGATTAACCAGGGACGCTGCAAAGCCAGCTCCTTCAAGGTCTCTCCTGCCTCGACACACGCAACTCTTGGCCTGGCCTTTCCTCTCTAGGTTCTGGTCTGAACGGCCCCTTATGCCATTACTCCTGCAGCTGTACCGCAGCAAGCTCTCCTTCTCCAATGCCAGAGAGCGGGGAAGGAACGCTGGCTGTGGGGAAGGAAGAGAGAGGGGACATGAATTTGTTCCTTAGCTTCTCTTCTCACCCCCTTCCTTTCATTCTTTTAGCTCTCTGAACCTCTTGCCTCTTTGTTCTCACCCCTCCCAACTTTCTCCTTTTTCTATGCTGTCTTCTCCCCCTTCTTCTGTGCCTCTCCATTCGTCCCCGCCCAACCATCCTCTCCTCTCTTCTTTCTCTGCACCCTCTTCTCTGATCCATTTGCATTTCCTGACTTGCCTTTTAACCAGCCCAGGTATCCAATGGTCCATCATCCTTTTGCCAGGCCACGGTCCCGTGACCAACAGCAAGTACAGCTCCCACCCACTGTAACTGACCTCAGCTGGAGGCCTGTGAGGAATGATGCCCTTGGTCTGCAATATCAGGAACCTCCCAACCTTCCCAGGAAAGCCAGGTGTTCCCTGCCCAGTTAAAACCCAGAAACCAATCAGAAAGTGACCTGCCTCTTGTGTAGGTGAAGGGTAGATAGCTGGCAGCATTGCAATGCCACTTCCGCCTAGCACAAGCAATGCAAGTGATCACTGTACATCTGGGGACACCATACTAGGCTCACAGTTCAGGGCCAGCCAGATTCCCAGGAGGAAGGCAACACACCACCTGATCTTCTGCCACAGCAGCAAGGCTGGAGGGGAGGCACTTCACTACTAAGCTTTCCTCCTCTTGGCCCCAAGTCCTTGCTTGAGGTCCCAACATGATAAGTCCACCTCCCGACACAGTATGAGCCCTGTCACAGAGAGCACAATTTGACAGAGACCTCACCCCACCCAACCCTGTTGTGCTTGCAGTGGGGCAAGCCAGACCTAGACACTGGCTCCCAGCCGTTGAGGCAATGATTGCAAAACACGCAGAGTGAACTTTCTAATGTCCCCTGCCTCACACCTTATGGAGAAGAGATGATTCATCTCATACCCCAACAATCCAGCCAGAGCACGCTTACAAAAGCCCAGCTGCAGCAAGGGCACTTTGCACTTGACTGGCACCTTCCCTCCCGGTTCTCAGAACTCAAAGATTAGCAAACCAAGTCTCACACTCTATCTGGGAGGCAGCTCAGTGTCATTAACCCTCTTATGGAGGGAGAAACAGAGGCAAGGAGAAGTTAGGTGACTTGTCCAAGGTCACAAAGGTAAGTCTGTGGCAAAGGCAGTAATGCCTCACTCGTGGCCAACCTCCCTTCTTTGGGTCAAACATTAAAATTGCAGGCCCAAGCCCACAACTGCACACTTACATTTGTGTTCACAAAGCATGTGATGGAGCATGCAAATAGCCGTTTAGGAACCTACGTGTCTGACTGCCTAGCCCAGGGGTCGGCAATCTTTCAGAAATGCTGTGCCGATCTTCATTTATTCACTCTAATTTAAGATTTTGCGTGCCAGTAATACTTTTTATTGTTTTTAGCAAGTCTCTTTCTCTAAGTCTATAATATCTAATTAAACTATTGTTGTATGTAAAGTAAATAAGGTTTTTAAAATGTTTGAGAAGCGTCATTTAAAATTACATTAAAATGCAGAGCCCCCCAGACCGGTGGTCAGGACCCAGGCAGCGAGTGCCACTGAAAATCAGTTCACGTGCCATAGGTTGCTTATCTCTGGCCTAGCCAAACACCAGATTTCCCTCTACAATCATGGTAAAAGCAAGCCCTGGCCTTTTAGGTGCGGAGTTCTGTTTTGCCCTGTTCTTCCATTTATTAGAACACTTCAGATTGCGGCAGTAGTGAAGGGGTTACAGCTTGGTCTGCCATATTTGTCTAGACAATGGCAGCTGAGCAGGTAGAAAACATTAAGCTAAGCAGACTGCCAATTCAAAGCTAGGGTGGGGCGGCTGGGCTGCTTTCTTCTCTGCTGCTTGCATCGAGGGTGTTCTCTGAAGATCTAATTTTAGCAAATTGACTAGTGCACAGGATGGTATAGGATAAAGAAATATTAGCAGCACCCAATCCACTACACAGCTATTGCAGCTATGCTAACGGCAGGAAGAACCACAGAGCTGGGGCAAGTTTGCCTCCAGGAACCAGAGTTCTTTATTTTCTTTCTAAACTAGGTGAAGTTTGTATTTCTAAAAGCAGCCAGCAGTAGCCTTGGCTGGAGCCAGGCCTGGTGCACACAGGGAAGAATCCCCCATGAACAGCTTTTTCCTGACTGCATCGGTCTTGGGGATTTCCTAGGGAGAGGCTGCCAGATAAGCCATTTTCTGAGGACCAGTCTCAGATCTCTAGGGTCATTTCCAGGGCTGGTCTTGAGAGCGTAAGCAAGTGACCTCCCAGGGAGCTAGCACTTTGGAAGATCCTGCAATGACTTAGCAATCCTTGGTGCCCTCTCTCCTTCCAGCACCAGGAATAGAATGGGAGGCAACTGATATCAGCTCTGGGCTCGCTGATGGAATGAGAACACGGGCAACTCATGACTTGATCTCCTCCCCGCCAGCCTGGAGCAGCAGCTAACGCATGGCACTTGGCTCCCTACAGCAGTGTGGAGCCCTGTTGCTTTTGCTTGGGAACCCTCAACCTGAAAGGCTGTTCTGGGTCAATTTGTTCCCTACACTGCATGTGAACTCTGAGATCCAGCCTTTCGGACAGATGCCTGCTGCTCCGTGCCCTGCATTAATGAACCTCACGCAACTCCAACCTTTCACCTAAGTAAACGATTTCAAAATGAAAACCAGACAAATCAACGTGAAACGCGTGTGTGAAACCGAGCCATGTGTCCCAGCTACAGCTGCTTTACACTTCAAAATCCAGAGCTCAGCAACCTGGCAGGGACTTCAAAAGAGAGGAGGAGCCATTGGCCAGAGGAGCAGTGAGGTTTGGAGAGCTGTCCTGCGGGAAGGCTGTTAGAACAGTGAGGAAAGCAAAGGTTGTGCTTGCCGGGTTCACATGTCGACATCTTTTCCTCCATAACCACAGGGCTCTCTCTTTTCCCTGCCCTCACTGAGTAAGAGAGTCAGTACAAGCTCCTTGGCTTGCCTGTTGGAAGAAAAATCTCCCTGGGCTTTGTCTTTCAGACAGTCTTTTATTTCTCCCCCTTCTCCTGCTAAGATTCAGATGTACGTGCTACTCCTCCTGCCTCTGCACTGCAAACAGATGCCAGTGTCAGATTCCCTAATAAGCACTGCGGACGTGGCCCCAGCCCAGGCCCTAACCTTTCGTGAGGAGCAGCTGAGAGCAGCGTGTTCTAAGATGACGATCACTCAACTCCATGGGCCCGTTAAATCTGTGTAGAAAGATATTAATACTTAGCGCTTGTCATCTTCAAAACCAGTTTCCACATCTTAACTAATTGATCCTGATACCAGCTGTATGGAGAAGGCAAATTAATAATAGCCTCATGTTTACAGTTGGGGAAACTGAGGCAGAGAGGTTAGGTGAGTTACTGCAAGACCACAGCAGGAATTAGTGTCAGAAACGGAATTAGAACGGAAAGGTTCCTGCAGCCTAGCCCTTTGCTTAAGCTACTGAGTTGTGTAACTAATGTCTTCCGTTGTGTGTACACACACACACACACAATTCTTCAGCGTCTGAGCTTTTATTCAAATAAAGAAGCCTCTGCTCCTTGTAGTTGTGAAGAACCTCATGTGAATCCACAATTTGCCGTTGTAGGCCCTGTAACTGGTCCTCTGCCCACCCCTCTTCCTGGGGCCCACTGGCTGCCCCAGTAAAGCACAGAGAGGCTTCTCCTTCTGCAGCACTAGGGGCTTTATTTACACATGTTCTCCCACCACCAGTAATACACTAGATACAGCTTGCAGGCCTTACAGTCACCTCTTCCACACAGAGTCTGCCCTCAGTTTGGCAACTGACCTTCCCCTGGCCATTCCCCTGTCTTCTGGCTGCTAGCCAGCCTTTATAGCCCTTGAACCCTCAGGCCCACAGGTGCAGCCAGTTCTAAAGGCCAGGCACCAGACTTCTCCCCAGCCCCAACGTATTTCCCCTGATTGGGGCTGGCTGAGCAGGGGCTAATTAGGTGCCTTTGCACCAGCACCCTGCTACAGGCCCCATCTACCCAACCCCACCGCAGCAAATTTTCAGGGTAAACAGGGCCTCTCTGAGTCCAACTTCAGACAGATGGACCCAGCAAATCAGGTGGGGGTGAACTTCCTCTACTCTTAATGGGCTGCTAACTGGCAGAGATTGTTTCAAACTCCAGTCCCATTAGACAGCTCCCCAGTACATGCACTGCCAGTATGGCAAAGATGGAGTCAGAATGGGGATCAATTTGACTCTGGGGGGTGCCATGCCAAACGTCCACTCATCCACCTCCCCATAACCCAGAAATGGTTCCAAGTGTTCATGCTAGCATTGCAGGCTCCAGCCTGAAGGAAGATAAATTATCTGAACTACCGAGTGACTCCTTGTATCTAGGTGTAACACGCATATCACTCCCGGATCGCTTGTGTAGGCTGCACCAAATGAATCATTTTTACAAAGTCTGGAAGTTTGCTTTTCTGCACAAAACAAAGAAAGAGACTGACAGAGCTGGTCGACACTGATGAATTGCCCCTACTTCAACCTAATATAGGCAGGTGAAGATGCTATTGGCCACAAATTGCTTTAGTGCAAATGTACCCTGTCCACACTAAGGATTGTGCCAATGGCTGGGCCACTGATGGGTGAAACTGGGGCAAAGCATCAGTGCAGACAAGGTCCCAGAGAGCATGCAACCCCCCAACCCTCCGCACAGTTTATCCCTGTCATATAAAGTGACACCGTTGCACATGGCCTCTTTTGATCTATTTAGAGAGCCCCCTGCGTGGAATCCTTTTACAAGCTCTTGCATTTCTTTGTGGATTCACTCACTGGCATAGGCTGTTTGGCACGGCTATCACCCTGGCAGCTGCCCAGAGCAGAGCAGTGAGGAAGCATGAAGAGAGTTCAGAGACCAGTTGCATGGGCAATAAGCTGCACTAGAAATGAGACACTGTGTGTTTGCTTGTCCTTGGGCTTAGACTCTGGAGACTTTTCTAATTGGTGGGTTGGCACAGTTGAGAACATGGATGGGGAAAGGAAGGTGTGGTTATGGCTGTCTGCTTTGTATAGTAGTAGAGGTGAGGGAGTAGTTTTTTTTATAGTAAGCAGTGTGGGCAGAAACCCTATCAATGGGCACGTACCAAGGGCAAAGTTCCACCACCCTTGCTTACGTTGAGTGGTTCTTTTCTATTTGCAGAGTAAGGGAGGCAGACTCTGACTCCATCTCGGTTAAGTAAAGGACTTGGGTTTTGTTTAAAGAGAGGTGAGAAGTCGGTGTTTTCAATGGTTGACTTGGAGGTTGTATAATCCAAGCCTTGGAAAGATTCCACCCCACCCCTTACTTTGTTTAGCTGGACTCTACATACTATGGAATTTTAGCCCCTAAACCTGCTGTAGAGTGGGATCTAGAATCCAACACGGCCTAAAAGTGCAAGAAATCCAGACAGACCAGCAGCCACGGACAAGGGGCTGATGAAATTATTCAGTACATCAAAACCAATCAGCACAAAAACCTCTTCATAGTCACAGGGATAATTTTCTTTGAAATGATTAGTATATTTTATACCAGGAAAAAAAAATCCAAGGTGAATTGAATCCTCTACATAATCCAGCACGCACAGGCCAGTTCCGTGCCATGACTATTGGCCATAAAGCCCACGAAAGCTGTGGTTATGAAAGCAAGGAGGTGGCCAGCAGGATGTTCCCTGTGAGAGTTCCAACACTAAGAGTTTGATCCCCTCTCTTGGTCCAAAATACCCTAAATCTGCTGCTTTGTAGCATATCCTGAAAGTCACCTGTCCAATAGGGTCTTTGGAGCAGGCTGAGGATATGCTTCCTTGATGATGGAAGGATAGTTGGCTAATCAGCCAACTTCTTGTGGAATCAGTTTCGTTGCTGCTCAGTGTTAATGTAATTGCATTTATTGGGCAATTAATTACATTAAGGTGCCTAAAGCCTCAGAGAGGCTTCTTTATTGTTTTTTAAATCCAACTAGATAATTACACATCACTAAGATGGAATCACAGGCATTTTTCCATTCTGTGTTGCCAACCATCCTAAGTGTAAGCTGAGTCTTACACGATATGGTGGGTTTTTTTAAATCCTAGTACACCTCAAGATCTGCTTTTGGTTATTTTACAGCCAGGTTCCTGTCCTGAAGAGTTTGAAAATATGAACCCTAAAAGATTAATAAACAAGCAGGCAAGTTTAAAAAAAACCCTCAGTCTTAAATAAGATCTCAATTTGTGGAGGCGTGACATGATTTTTTTAATCCTCAGTGTTAGCAAAACTAGGTAGTCAACTAGAATTATTAACTATATGGAGTTAATACAAACACCAGTCATGGACACAGGACCCCAGCATGCTAGACACCGTAAAAACAGAGCAGAGTTCCTGACCCCAGGTGATAATCCAGGGTTGTAAGACTGCTCCTAAATATCTAAATTGGTTTCAGAAAACAGAAGTTAGCTCAGTTCCTGATAAATAGGAGAACAAGCAGCCCTTGTACCAGTAATGATAGCTTGGGGAGAGGAAAGTGGGCTTGACACAGAAGGAAAGGGTGCACCAGACCAAGCAAGGTAAAATAAAATACATTAACCTCCTTTAGCGGAGAGAAAGGAGCCAAAGACAAGAATATCAGTAAAATTACCATAAGTAAAATCTTTATACCAAAAGTAGAATGAGGTTTTCTAGCCAGCTCTGGCATTAGACTCTCTCTTCATAGCTTCCTTATCTACCCTGCTGCTAAGTTTCCTCTCTATATTCCTGCACTTCCTGAACTTCAGTTCCAAGAGATTGCCAATTCTCTGCACTTGGGACCTAAACAAGGCTAGTCCAACTGTATGAGACAGCAGCAGCCAGGCATCCCCATGGCAGTTCCTTATACAGCAAGGTAAGATTTATACATTAGGACCCTGATCCTGCAATGGCATCCAGGTGGGTGGACCCCTGGATCCGTGTGGAGCCCCACTGAAGTCAATGGGCTCTCCAGAGGTTCAAAGGAACTCCTGCACAGAGCCCTGTTGACTTCAAAGGGGGTTGCATGGGCATGCAGGCCTGTACCCATGGATGAACCTATTGAGCTCCCAGGGCACAGGTGGGTCCAAGCCCACCTGCATCTAAAAGCCTATCCATGGATGCAGTTGCAGGATTGGAAACTAGGCTCAGATCCTCAAAGGAATTTAGGCACCTAACTCTGGTTGATTTCAGTGGCAGTTAGAAGCCTAAATATCTTTGAGGATCTGAAACAGAGAAACTTCAGGACCATCACAAAACCTCACTACCTGCTACTCCAATGTGCATTTCTTTGGCCTTGCCTTCTCTAACATAAATATAGAGCAATACGCAAATTTAAACCCAAACCAAATTCTTAAATCCCAACAAAAACAAGGCACTCGACTGCACATGCTTGTGCCCCTGGAGAGAAGGATGAGAAAACAAACAACCCATGACAGATGTGTTAGTCATGTTAATATGCTACTGGAGGATACAGATACTATGAGGATGAGCACATTCTAAGAATCTACATAGAATAGAATAGAACAGAACAGAGATTCAAATTCTACAGCAATTTAGAACTTACCACTATTCACACTCACAGTTGCTAGCACATTCCTACCACAGGGAAAAAGGAATATCCAGCACATGAACAGAAAAATCAATCCTCAAATGGAACCCCCCCCCCAAAAAAAACACAACCTCCTCCCCACAAATTAAAATGATTAGCCACGCTGTGGCAGGCCTTGCTTTTTGTCCTCTTCACTTTGGCACAAACAGGAAGCAAAAGAGAAGTATGTTCATTTCAAGCACCATCAGAAACAACGTGGGGTGAGGGGAGGAAATCAATGTCTGCCAAATGAAAAAGAACAAATTGGTAGGGGATTAAAAAATGTCTATTTCCAGCTTCTGAGATGGGTTTTGGAAATGAAAGCAACTAGAAAACCAAAGCTAAAGGGATACAGAAAGGAGGGAGCGTGATCTAGTGATGCAGGAAGTAGCATGGATAGTCGGGGCTTGGGAGTTCAATTCGCAGCACCGTCACTGACTTGCTATGAAGACTTGGGCATGTCACTTCACCGCTGTGCGCCAGTTTCTTCCTCTGCAAAGTGGGATAATACAGAACTATCTTACTGGGGGTGTCAAAGGTTAAATTCATTAGCATTTGCAAAGCACTTTAAGGTGTGGGGATGAAAGGCACAGCAGAAGGGCAAAATATTGTTAAGAATGTGCCTGACACCAGCTCACACATTTCTGGGCTCACCAGAGATGTTACTTTGCAATTTATGGTGTGAGAATGGCAACAAAGCTAAGTGCTTCCAACTCCTCTGAGATGCACAAAACGGCATGCTTTATACGCCCACAGAGGGATGAGCCTTTTATTTTATAGAAGCATTTCCAGTATATTCTAAGGACTTGGGCCCCAATTCTGCCCACACGGAACACTAGCGCTTCTACGGGGCTCCGTGTCAGTGCAGGTTGTTGCCCGCAGGATTGGGGCCTAAATCTGTGTTGTGTGTTTATTAGCCACTGCTACATCTAGAGGGAAATGGACGTAATGCCCTAAAAATACATTTTTTAAAAAACATTTTTTTAAGGAAACAATAGAAATTATTCAGTGTGCAAGATTGCTGTGTGCCATTGAGAATTCACCAATGCCCTCATTTATTTGGGACCTGGGATCTTTCCAATTGTATTGAAGGAATAACTTTATAATCAAATATTGCGCCGAATGAAGGACGCTGCATTTGCCAGTGGTTTAAAGAGATTACACAAACAATAATCCTGCCTCAGGCACCCTCTGTTGCAGTCTCCTTCAGAGGCCCTGAGTTATATGTGTTAACTCATTAAACCATGAAATGTGTAATTAGAGGACTGGGCAGATTAGTGGAGCTGGACGGAAGCCTCCAGGAGGTGAGCTGCCCTGGGACAGGCTAAGGTGAACAGCAGGAGAAGCCCACTGAAAGAGATAAAAGAATCAAGATAGTTCTTTTTTTCTCTCTGCCTTTAGTCTTTGATAGGCCTTTGCTTTGTTAGGCCTTTGCATGGCTACCTCTTCCACCCTTTGATGACACAGCCGTTTTAACAGGTGTGATGTGATGTAAAGGTCACAGGGACATGGTAGCAGCCGAATTCTGTAATAAATTCTTGCCTCTGAGCCTCCGTGGAGCCATTTCCCTTTCCTCTAGAGATAAATGAGTGCTCTCACGTGGAAGATGAGAGACGCAGGTACTTCCCAGAGCTGTACATCAGCACTTAATTCTCTCTCTGCCCTCCAACTGAGACTGTCAAATGTAGGATCTAGGCCAGCTAGCACTAGCCCATGGACTGTCTGCAAACTGACTTGGACTACAGCTGAATGCACCATATGGTCTTTTCCCCGTCTTCTAAAATCCAGGGAGTTTCTGACGCTACTATGCAGAAAAATAAAATATAGAAATTCTGCCTGATCTGCAAGCTTTAGATCCAGATTTGAAATACCCCAGATTTTGGTTGGGTTTTGGTTCATCACCTTAGAAATATAGGAACTTCTTGCAAAATCCAGAATTATCTCTAGATTTTGAACAACATCCTAGCTGACAGCAGGAATGTTCAGATCGGGGTCGGGGGCGGGGGGGGATTGGCACGTGCAGGGCTCGGTTCCTCCTGGGCAGCACCCTGGGCTAGAAGGTCTTGGGCTTTCCCGGGGTGCTGGCCCAGCAAGAGGTGGTGGGGGAAGGAAGGAGCCTGCTGGCCAGTGCTGGGAGCAGGACGTGTGCCCCACTGGGGGAGATCTGGAGGAGCAGTGGGGTTGGGGGGGTGAAGGGGCAAAGCAGAGACAGGATAGCAAGAGGAGGAGCACATAAAGGGACGATGGGTGGGCAGCAAAGGTGACGTGTAACCGGCTGCTGCCTGGCGCCTGCCTGTACTCACTAGCCACCACAGCTCGCAGCGCGCAGCCAGCGCTGGCCGGAAATGGGATGGGGGGTGGGGCCTTGCTGGCCAAGAGTTGGCATGCAGTGGGGACTGCACTGATAGACCAGCAGGGAGAGAGGCTTACCCTGCACGCTGCATCATTGCCCTGCACCAACCTTGCACATCCACCCCCATCGTTGGCCACTGGAGCCCTCCCCCCCGCACTAGTGGGTGGGTGACTGACAAACAGGGATCTGGCCAGCAGCAGGACCCGTCAGTACTGATCGTGCGGAGACAGAAAATACAGGACAATTTGCCCATTTTTAAGAAAAATTCGGAACACCTGCAGGAGGGCTTAAATATGGGACTGTCCCTTTAAAAACAGGATATCTGGTCACACTAGGTATGAGTCATGCCAGCTAGGTCAGGCCCTAAGTGGGGATTAGGCAATCTTACACTGACCTACCACATGTGCATTAATCACCTCCCTTCTAGTAACAGGTTTCAGAGTGGTAGCCACGTTAGTCTGTATCAGGTGAACGATGCTGGCCTGACAGCTTTGGACACTTAGACTTAGAAAGCAGGTAAACCATGTATGACAGTAAACGTCCACATCTGGACCCACCAATTTGCCTCAATCTTGGAGTAAAAGTCTTCATGCCCATTCAGTCCTGGAGCTCTAATCAGACAGCCAGCAGAGGGCTGGTTACATTTTGTGATGTGTACAGTCTTCTGGGAACTGGACTGAGACTGTCTAGCTCATTGCATTTGTCCCAGGGAAGAGGATGTTACTATTTACTTTGCACTTTGCTTGTAAATAAGAGCTTCTCCCCACCCGAAATTCTTCTTCGTCTATGTTTTTGATGCTAAAGAAAAGTAATAATTTCAGGTTTTGTGACACCACAGTCATTGCAGCTGCAGCAAGAGGGTCTGAAAGGAGATAAAGTTTCTAATATACCGAGGAGCTTTGCAGAGCCCTTTCTCGCTAGTTAATGTAAATCGCTCCTATATCAATGTCCCTTTTTGTCCCCACCGGGCGAGATTAAGTACTGCCCTTCAGCGCACTGAAAACCTTCTCTATTTTCAGTCCTTTATTGACAATTTTAACAACTTATCCAGGAGATATGAGCTCCAGCTGAGCAAATCTCAAGGCTGCTGGTTGGAAGATGAATGCAAAATATTTAACTTGGATCTTTAAATCACTGAGTCCTCGCCAGATTATTGCCATCTGGGTTGGCAGCCCAGCAGCTCATTCCCAATTCATTATGTTTCCAGATATTATTCTGAAGCATTGTCCAATGCTGTGGAGGAAAGAATCTGGCTACTCCCTACAGCTACTCCATCTGCACAGCAGAAGCAAAGTTCTCTTTCTCTACTCAACTAGAGTACATTTGTGGACAAAATCCTCTTAGAAAAGAAGGATAGCTCAGGAGAGGAAACCCATATATCAAAAGGACAAGGGCACAGTAGGTCTTTCTCTCTCCAGCATGATTAGAAATGAACTCTATAATTGCTTGTGCAAAAGCTTTCAGTGATCTTGGCAGAATGTCAAATCCCCAAAAGATTTAAATTCCAAAGAACTTTAATCTGGTCAATATGTTTTCTTTTCCTTTTCCCAGAGGGCCTGATCCCAAATCCACTGGAGCCAATGGAAAGGACTTCCATTGACCTCAATGGGCATTGAGTCAGGCCAAGAGACAGCAGAGGTGCAGTAATACTGGGAAAATGTATAAGCAGTTTCCACACCTGTGCTGGTCCACAGATTATCAGGGAAAGGTCTTCAGCACTGGAGACTGTTTTTCAACAGGAAATATGGACCTGCAGATCAAAGAAGACTGGTCCTCAACATCAGAGACTGGCCTTCCGCACTGTCTTGATCATTACGGTTGAAATTCACCCCTATGCAGGCGGCCAGCATAAGGCTAATGTGCCCCTTAAAACCTATGAATCTTAGGGTACGTCTACACTACCCATCAGATCGGCGGGTAGTGATGGATCTATCAGGGATCGATTTATCACGTCTAGTGTAGACATGATAAAATTGATCCCAGATCGCTTTGCCGTCGACTCCGGAACTCCACCGCAGCAAGAAGCAGAAGCAGAGTTGAGGGGGGAGCGGCAACAGTCAACTCACTGCCGTCCTCATGGCCAGGTAAATCAACCTAAGATACGCCGACTTCAGCTACGCTATTTGCATAGCTGAAGTTGCGTATCTTAGGTCGACCTCGCCCCCCCCCCCCAGTGTAGACCTAGCCCAAAATGGGATTGGAGCGGATACAAGTCTAATGCCGACCCTCTGAACAGGGTGAACTTCACCATTGGTGCTCTGCAATTTTTGTAATCAGCCAATCATAGCTACAGCAAATAGCACAAGCTGTACGGGTCCCCAAAAGAACAGAAACACAAAGTGGGTAAGGGGAGCCCTTTTCTTCAACCAATATATACATTACAAAACACACACTTCTGGGTGGCACAAGCCTCTTTTTCAGATGAAAAATGACCCACTTCAAGCCATTTTAAAAAATGATTTATTTTGGCTTCTTGTCAATTTTGCAAAATGGCAAAACACAAATCACTTTTCGCTGGTGTAGTTTCACAAGATTTTCACTGTAAGCAAAAGGAATTTTGCAGCAGTGAAAAGAAGGAATCAATGTAGCATTTTGTAGAGAGGCAGCAAACCTGAGCAATGTTTTGCCACTGCAAAAGTATCATGAAATGGCTAAGTAAACCAAAGAGAATTCAGCCACGTTTGATATTGTCTCCTCAGCTGAGAGTAGGGTGACCAAATGTCCTGATATTAGGGGCTTTATCTTATATAGGCAACTATCCTCCCATCCCTCCTCTGAAAAAAACAAAGTGTCCTGATTTTTCATACTTGCTATTTGGTCACCCTGAGAATAAGACATTTGAACTGTGTCTGTTTTCAGTGACAGTGTGACAGAGTGCTGGGAGCTAGCAAGGGAGTCTGAACTGTGTTCACTGGCTCCCCTGGGGAGGTTTGATTGAGGAATAGAGTGTAATTATCTAATTGGCAGGGATCCTAGTTTTCTGTGATAAAAACCCCAAACTTCTCTGCTAAAAAAAAAAATCCATGTTTTTCCATAATTAAAATGAAATGCTGAACTTTCGTTTCCCCAGCCACACTATATACAGGTATCAGTTGAACTCAGTGTTTTATTGATATACAGTAGAACCCCGTTTATCCAAGCCTTCATTATCCGGCTCTCCATATTAACCGAATCATCAGCCGCCTGAGCCCCAGCTGTGCAGGGCTGACTGCCCAAGCCCAGCCCTCCCCACCTTAAAATAAGGGATAGAAAGCTCTTTACCAATTCTCGTGATTATCTAAATTATCCAGTCTGGTCCTGCTCCCAGTCAGTTACACTCTTGACTGATCAAAGTTTTACTGACAAAAATACTGGTGTAGACTTAGCCTCAGAGAGCTCTCACAAAGGGAGGTAGACCTCTTGGGTCCTGGGGAGGCCCTAAATTAGGGGTTCTCAAACTTCATTGCACCGCAACCCCTTCTGACAATAAAAATTACTACATGACCCCAGGATGGGAAAGAAGCCTGAGCCCACCCGAGCCCCACTGACCAGAGAGGAGTTGAAGCCCAAGGGCTTCAGCTTCTGGTGGGGGACCTGTAACCTGAGTCCCAATATGCAGGGCTGAAGCCCTCAGGCTTTGGCCTTGGGTGGTAGGGCTTGGGCTTCGGCCTCGGGCCCCAGCAAGTCTAAGCCAGCCCTGGTGACCCCATTAAGAGTTTGAGAATCACTGCTCTAAATAGTATTGCCCCATGGATCTGTAAAGAGGTCTGAAATAAACTGCACAGTGTGGACATATAAGTGGCGGAGGCTGAGCTGTTTCTGAGCGGCTGGAAAGCAGGAGCAGAGCTCTATCTGTGACAAGTTGCTTTTCCATTTCTGTTCACATTCAACAGGCCATCCATTCTACAGACACCTCTGCATCTCTGAGAAGACAAAACTGAAAATTAAAGCCACTTGCATCTGATGACAACCTGCTGCTGCTTCTGGTGCTGGACAGAAAATTGCTTTGGGGCTTAATTAGTCTCCGTTCAGAAAGTGCTGTGCTAGAAAATGTTTCTGTATTAAAGTTCATGGTTAAGAAAGGAGATCAAGCCCATGGGGCTGACTATGATTAATATGGCTCCCAAGAGAATGTTGTTTTTAAACCTTTCAAATATCCCCTAAACATAAACACATTTGCCAGAGGAATTCAGCAGTAATGGCATTATGCCAGCTATAATGTCGCATAAAGGAAGTGTCGTTTCACGTATCTAATATGCTTTGGACTAGAACAGGACTATTAAAGGACAGTGAAGGAGGATGCTGAGGAGTTTGGTAATAGTTCAGAAAAAAAAGTAAACCTTTCTCAGAGACCTCATTAAAACTGTTTATTTAAAACACTGGGAAATATAGTTTAATAAAAAAAGTGCAGGCTTAGCATTAACCTGCAATCTTTATCTACTTATGTATTTAAACCTCTTCTCTGGCTACTGCTCTCTGACAAGATTTACCAAGTTGTTGAGCAGAGAGAGCCGGTCCCAGCTCAGAATTCCACAGCCTTCTTTCAGTTTCCTGTGTGGAAGGACTGTAACACATCCTAATAGTTTCCTCAGGGTGAAGCCTTCTGTTCCTCACACTGCACTTCACTACTGACTTCTTGTCATTAGCTGTACTCTCTTCAGCGAAATGGAGAAGTCTGATTTTTGTTTTTAATTGCAGAGGCCACAACATACAGTCCATTTCTAGATTTCAAGCAGTGCAGAACATGGCACTCAGGTCGAAACAGCCTTCCACACAACTCACTTTGAGCTCTCCCCTTACTTACTATTCCTGACAATTGTATACTGTCCCCTTATTGGGCTAATTACCTCACTACCCAGCCATTGCCCCCAAGTGTCAACAGTCTCCACCATGACAGTTTAATTGCTTCCAGTTAAGCTTGTGATCTTTTCTGTTCACAATAATCTGTGACCAGCGAGCTATAGCTAGTGCACTCTCACAGGCAGGGGTGGTTCTATGTTTTTTGCCGCCCCAAGCGCGGCAGTCAGGTGGCCTTCAGCAGCACACTTGCGGGCGGTCCGCTGATCACGCGGCTTCGGCGGCATTTCTGCGGGTGATATGCCGATCTTGCGCCTTCGGCGTACCCGCTGCCGAATTGCCGCCGAAGCCGCGGGACCAGAAAACCTCCCGCAGGCATGCTGCCGAATGCTGCCCTCAGGTGCCACCTGAGGCACATTGTGTATATGCTTAGATGAAAACTGGTTGCAAGGGTGCCAATCTTGATGAAGATTTTTATCATGTGGGTTTTGTCCCCTAGAAACCATTCATCTGATGTCAACAACTTTCAGTCTATGGCTCTGGAATGGATTTGAACTGGTGACACACAGGCAAAAGGCAACACAGAGCATTAGCATACCTCTGGGTCATCTAGCTTACCCAAGCACAAATTTCTTATAAAAGATGACGTCTCCTATAGTCTTGATTCTTTTCAAAGCATCTTGATGTAGCAGAAACCCCAGCACAGGGAGATTCTGATTATTTCAAGGGATATATACATTTAAATTAAGCTTTCACCATCTGTTCCAACTCTTAATTGGAAATGCAAAAGAAGAAGAACCCAATCTGTAATTAATCAGCAAAAAGATCCAAGTTATTTAAATGCATGCACATATCTTTTATTCAGTATGGCATGAATCTGTTAGGATTTTCTCATTATTAGACACAAATTAGGAGAAAAATTGCTCTTTCTTATGGGCCAGATACTCAGTTGTTGTAAAGTGGTACAGCTCCATTTTTTTCCATGCTTTACACCTGGTAAGGACCTAGTCCTATATACTTATTTTCAGCTATTGCACCTTTTATGTAGCAAAGTGAGCAGCACTGAGAGGGTTTTTTTAATCATATTTAGGCAAACATGGATTCCCCTTCTTTATGTTTACTAAAGCTCCTGAAAAGCTTAACATTTGGAATATGCCAAAGGGATGAATGTTTGGGGATGAAATAGAGGACAAGAGCTATCATTTAGACCTGGATGGCCTAACTCATAGTTAGCACATATAAAGAGGTCCATCCATCAAGCAGTCTTCATTGCATGGCTGGGGATGCTAAAATTTGTCCTTCATAAGCTCTTTCTGGAACTGTCTGGAAATGGTCCAGGTATTGTTTCCACTGGGAGTCTTATGCTACTGACCTTGCTTCAGTCTCTATTGCACGGTTTGCCTCAACAGGGAAGCAGTCCTGATTGGGCAGTTTGTACCATTCGTGACTGGCCTTGGGCAGTATTGATGGGGAGGGTGGACTTATACCTCTAGGGATTGTCCATGCAACAGTGTGACCAGCATTACGATCTCCTTCTATCTTCTGAGCAGAACTGTTGTGCCACAAAGCAATAGTGCTGAAGAAATATTAAAGCCCTTGTCAAAGGACTTATTTGGGTTGCTTTTGATTAAGTTCAGCTACTCTAGTCCTGTGCAATACTTCACTTTTCATTTTTACAGTGTCATGCACACGTGTTGTAAAAGTGAAATAACTGCACAATAAAAATATTTTAAGAGGCATATACAACATGAATTACAATTGCCGGAGGATAAGTCCTTTCTGCTGCCCTGAGCCAAAACTGAAAATGTTGCTCTGCGCCAAGGGGAAGAAATAAAAAACCATAAAGCCTTGTCCTGTCTCTGGGTACTTGCCCTAATTTTGGCAAAGAAGGAAAACATAAGAAAGTATATGCAAGGATGCATTAGGTACAGGACATCCAGTTCACAGAATAACCAGTAATAGCAAAACGTACCATGGAATCTGGTCAAAACAGCTTTGGAAACATTTCAGAAGGGTCCAGAGCCACAAAGGATGTTATGTGCTACAATAATCATAGTCATTGGGCAAGCTAGCAGAAGAATGATTCTATAGCTTGCTGGTTAGGGCACCCACCTAGGAGGTGAAAGACCCCATGTTCCTGTCTCACTGTTCCAGTGATTCTTTAATTATTAATCCACAATACAGCAGCATCCATAGGAAAGCGTGAGGGAGACCTACACCAGAATAGCTCAGTGGTTAACACCCCCTCTCCCAAGAGGTGTTGGACTCCCCTATTCAAATCATTTCTCCCCCCCGCCTGAAATGGGACTTGAACCTGGGTCTCCACATCCCAGGTGAGTGCCTTAACCACTGGGTTTATAAATTACAAAACCGTCACCTGCTTTTGAATTTTGAATGGGACCCAATCCCGTGGGCAGGCTATAAGCCAGGGATTGGCAACCTTTGGCACACGGCCTGTCAGGGAAATCTGCTGGTGGGCCAGATGGTTTGTTTAAACAGATTAAACTTAACTTCATACAGAGAGCTAAGATATGGAGTTAATCTTCTCATAAAGGTCTGTTAGATGAGACACCAGTTCACCTGATGTACAAAACTAGGCTGTAATCACTAGGCTGAAGAGTGGATAGAAAATTACTCAAGCTATGAAGACCTTTTCACCCTTGAGTTTTGAATGAATTCTGGTAAGAAGTACAGTGTGAAGATTTTATATGCTTTCATTCAGAAAGGTGGGTTTGAATGCTAAGGGTGGACATGCAGAAAGAACCTTTAGCTTCTTTCTTTTCCTCTTCAACTATGCATCTGAAAGAAGATTTCTGATGGACAAATTCATGTGCAAAGTGCTCCATCTGGTGGTAAACACAAGCGCAGAGGCCACCAGGAACCATTATGATTTCACAGAGAAAAGTCTCTACTCCTCAACAAATTCTTAAAAGCCTCTCACAGTGGGAGAGTAGTCACTTCAGAGTTGAGACAATGCAGTGGAGTTTTGTAGAACTCTGTAATATTTCTAATGCAGCTTCAAAACAATTCTTCCTGGTTTTGCTACAAATCTGTCACTCAGGCCAGAATATGTTGAAAGTTCTGCCAAGGACATTTTTATGAAGCGTGACTGAGATTCATTCCAGCGAACCTGGGTAGCTTTACTGGGTGAATGGAAACTGGGCAAAGCGAAGTAGCAGTGTTCTGACGATGAGAAAGGCGTGCTGACATACAGATATCCCATTATCATGCTGCATCATGAAGTGCATAGGCAATGACAGGAGGTATATGTCCTAACATTACAATGTACCATTTTTCTCTCTCCGGACTACCCGCCTTCTCCGCACTGATGAAGTAGGAAACCTCAGCTGAGCTTCAGAGGTACTTTATGAACAGAGGGCCAGATCCAGAAAGGAAACTGTGCAGCTGCAACTCCACTTCCATAACAGATTATTTTCTCCCACATCCCTACTGGTTTGGGCCCAAAGACCTCTGCCTCCCAAGTACTCCCTGGACTCTGTGCTACCAGTGGATGGCCCCAAAGACAGCCCCCTTGAAAAACAATTCTGTTAATAATGCCGCACCCCACACACTCAGCATAGGTCTATGCAACACAGCTCTGGTCTACACTACAGAATTACTTTGATATAACAACATATATAAGGTGCAGCTGCACTATGCAAGTTTCTAGTGTAGATAAGCCCATGATGCTTGAAACACTAGTGGCCACTTGGAGCTTTGTCTGCGCTCGCGTTCCCAGTTACCGGCCCAAAAGAACAGTAGTACCAGCGGGAAATGTAAGAAAAAAAGGTAAGACCTAGTGTAGACAAAATCCTGGCTTCCTCAGTCAAAACATCTCCTTGTCATGGCGGATGCAGCATCTGCGCAGTTTGCCAAGTTTCCTGGGGCCTTTGGGGACGAAACATGCTGCATGTGCAACAGGGATCTTCGCCGGCCTGTCCCAAAAAGACTGCTGCTGCCCCCTTCTAAAACATACTGAGGGGATGTGTATGTGTGTAATGTGCTGTGTGTGTGAAAGAGTGTGCTGTTGTAATAAGATGGGTTAAATCCTTATTGAAACTGATGGGGTGTGAACATGCTCTTCATTTAAAATAGCTGTCAGAGACAGTTTAGGGGCCCTACATAAAACAACCTATAATGGAGTCTGCTCAGAAATTAACACTACATGGGCAGAGGGCTCCACTGGGCCAGTGTGTGTGTGTGTGTGTGTGTGTGTGTGTGTGTGTGTGTGTGTGTGTGTGTGTGTGTGTGTAAAAGACAAGCTGAAGATGGAGTGCAGACATGAAACTGAGAGAGGCAGAGCAAGAAAGTCACGGAGCAGCCTTGAAGCATGATGTGGCCCTGGGAGAAGTCCAAAAAGAGGCTTTGGGTCACACGTGCTGGATGAATGAAGTTTGGGGCTGTAGGCAAAATAGCTATCCCCTGTTTTTGGTTCCTCCTGGTAAGTAGAACATTGTACATACCTTGTAAATAAACAGGATTGCATCAAAGAAAATACCAAACTCCATCGTCAATTTTTGCTTCCTACTGGAATAACCTACAAAGTCCTGACTAGCAACTCAGGTCAAAATGGGGTAACAGTATATAAATAATGAATTGTGTGTGTATGTATATAATGCACTATGTGTGCCTGTGTGTATGTACCACTGGGTGTGCATGTGCATATCACTGTATGCATGCATGGGTAATTACTGTGTGCAAATGCACATAACACACTGTGTATATATGTGTATATATGTAACACTCTGTGTGCATATGTAATGTGTTGTGCATATGTAACACACTGTGTATTTGTCTATGTATGTAACACCGTGTGTGCATGCAACATACTCTATGTCTATGTATGTAATATTGTGTGCGTCTGTGTATGTAACACAATGTCTGTAACACTGTGCATGTCTATGTGCATTTAAAACTGTGTGTTACACACCCTGTGGGTCTATGTGTATGTGTCTGTGTAACACACTGTATGTATGTGACACTCTGTGTGTATGTATGTGACACTCTGTATGTATGTGACATACACAGTGTGTGTGTATATAACACAATGCATGTGTCTGTGTATGTAACACACGGTGTGTATGTGTAATGTGGGTGTATATCTATGCATGTAACGCACTGTGTGTGTTGTGTAACATTGTGGGTGTATGTCTGTATGTGAAACACACTGTGTGTGTATGTAACACATGGTGTGTATGTGTAATACACAGTGTGTGTATGTGTAACACTGTGGATGTATGTCTATGAATGTGACACTTTGTATGTGTGTATGTAACACATGGGGTGTGTGTGTGTAACACACTGTGGGTGTATGTCTAGGAATGTGACACACAGGGTGTGTGTGAAACCACTGTGGGTGTATGTCTAGGTATGTGACACAGACACAGTGTGTGTGTGTAACACACGGGGTGTGTAACACACTGTGGGTGTATGTCTAGGTATGTGACACACACAGAGTGTGTATGTGTAACACACTGGGTGTGTGTGTAGATCTGTGACACTGTGTGTGTGTAACACACGGGGTGTGTGTAACACACTGTGGGTGTATGTCTAGGTATGTGACACACAGTATGTGTGTGTATGTAACACATGGGTGTGTGTGTAAGACACAGGGTGTATGTGCAGGTCTGTGACACACAGTGTGTGTGTAACATACGGGGTGTATGTGTAGGTCTGTGACACACAGTGTGTGTGTGCATGTGTGTGTGTAACACACTCTGGGTGTATGCCTAGGTCTGTGACACTGTGTGTGTGTGTAACACATGGGGTGTATGTGTAGGTCTGTGACACAGTGTGTGTGTATGTAACACATGAGGTGTGTGTAACAAACGGGGTGTATGTGTAGGTCTGTGACACACAGTGTGTGTGTGTAACACACGGGGTGTACGTGTAGGTCTGTGACACACAGTGTGTGTGTATATATATGTAACACACAGGGTGTGTGTGTAACACACGGGGTGTATGTGTAGGTCTGTGACACACAGTGTGTGTGTAACATACGGAGTGTATGTGTAGGTCTGTGACACACAGTGTGTGTGTGCATGTGTGTGTGTAACACACTCTGGGTGTATGCCTAGGCCTGTGACACTGTGTGTGTGTGTAACACATGGGGTGTATGTGTAGGTCTGTGACACAGTGTGTGTGTATGTAACACATGAGGTGTGTGTAACAAACGGGGTGTATGTGTAGGTCTGTGACACACAGTGTGTGTGTGTAACACACGGGGTGTACGTGTAGGTCTGTGACACACAGTGTGTGTGTATATATATGTAACACACAGGGTGTGTGCGTAACACAAGGGGTGTATGTGTAGGTCTGTGACACACAGTGTGTGTGTGTAACACACGGGGTGTATCTGTAGGTCTGTGAAACACACAGTGTGTGTGTGTAACACACTCTGGGTGGATGGCTAGGTCTGTGACACACACAGTGTGTGTGTGTGTATGTAACACACGGTGTGTGTGTAACACACTCTGAGTGTATGCCTAGGTCTGTGACACACACACTGTGTGTGTGTGTGTAACACATTCTGGGTGTATGCCTAGGTATGTGACACACTGTGTGTGTGTGTGTGTGTGTGTGTAACACACTGTAGGTGTATGCCTAGGTCTGTGACACACAGTGTGTGTGTATGTAACACACGGAGTGTGTGTGTAACACACTCTGAGTGTATGCCTAGGTCTGTGACACACTGTGTGTGTGTGTGTGTGTGTGTAACACACTCTGGGTGTATGCTTAGGTCTGTGACACACAGTGTCACAGGTATGTAACACATGGGGTGTGTGTGTAACACACTCTGGGTGTATGCCTAGGTCTGTGACACACACGGGATGTGTGTGTAACACACTGTGGGTGTATGCCTAGGTCTGTGACACAGTGTGTGTGTGTGTGTGTGTGTGTGTAACACACTGTAGGTGTATGCCTAGGTCTGTGACACACAGTGTGTGTGTATGTAACACACGGAGTGTGTGTGTAACACACTCTGAGTGTATGCCTAGGTCTGTGACACACTGTGTGTGTGTGTGTGTGTGTGTGTGTAACACACTCTGGGTGTATGCTTAGGTCTGTGACACACCGTGTCACAGGTATGTAACACATGGGGTGTGTGTGTAACACACTCTGGGTGTATGCCTAGGTCTGTGACACACACGGGATGTGTGTGTAACACACTGTGGGTGTATGCCTAGGTCTGTGACACAGTGTGTGTGTGTGTGTGTGTAACACATGGGGTGTGTGTGTAACAGTCGGGGTGTATGCCTAGGTCTGTGACACACAGTGTGTGTGTGTAACACACTCTGGGTGGATGCCTAGGTCTGTGACACACAGTGTGTGTGTGTGTGTGTGTGTGTGTGTGTGTGTGTGTGTGTGTAACACACGCTGGGTGGATACCTAGGTCTGTGACACACAGTGTGTGTGTGTGCAACACACTCTGGGTGGATGCCTAGGTCTGTGACACACTGTGTGTGTGTGTGTGTGTGTGTGTGTGTGTGTGTGTAAACACACTCTGGGTGGATGCCTAGGTCTGTGACACACTGTGTGTGTGTGTGTGTGTGTTTAAACACACTCTGGGTGGATGCCTAGGTCTGTGACACACTGTGTGTGTGTGTGTGTGTGTGTGTGTAAACACACGCTGGGTGGATGCCTAGGTCTGTGACACACTGTGTGTGTGTGTGTGTGTGTGTGTAACACACGGGGTGTGTGTAACAGTCTGGGTGGATGCCTAGGTCTGTGACACACAGTGTGTGTGTGTGTGTGTACGTGTAACACACGCTGGGTGGATGCCTAGGTCTGTGACACACTGTGTGTGTGTGTGTGTGTGTGTAACACACTCTGGGTGGATGCCTAGGTCTGTGACACACTCTGTGTGTGTGTGTGTGTGTGTAAACACACTCTGGGTGGATGCCTAGGTCTGTGACACACTGTGTGTGTGTGTGTGTGTGTGTGTGTGTGTGTGTGTGTGTGTGTGTGTAAACACACTCTGGGTGGATGCCTAGGTCTGTGACACACTGTGTG
Organism: Gopherus flavomarginatus; assembly: GCF_025201925.1. Classification (NCBI taxonomy): domain Eukaryota; kingdom Metazoa; phylum Chordata; order Testudines; family Testudinidae; genus Gopherus; species Gopherus flavomarginatus. The sequence continues at coordinate 48,471,492 of NC_066627.1, read as the reverse complement.
TGTGTAACACACTCTGGGTGGATGCCTAGGTCTGTGACACACAGTGTGTGTGTGTGTACGTGTAACACACGCTGGGTGGATGCCTAGGTCTGTGACACACTGTGTGTGTGTGTGTGTGTGTGTAACACACGCTGGGTGGATGCCTAGGTCTGTGACACACTGTGTGTGTGTGTGTGTGTGTGTGTGTGTAACACACTCTGGGTGGATGCCTAGGTCTGTGACACACTGTGTGTGTGTGTGTAACACACGGGGTGTGTGTGTAACAGTCTGGGTGGATGTCTAGGTCTGTGACACACTGTGTGTGTGTGTGTAACACACGGGGTGTGTGTGTAACAGTCTGGGTGGATGCCTAGGTCTGTGACACACTGTGTGTGTGTGTGTGTGTGTGTAACACACGGGGTGTGTGTGTAACAGTCTGGGTGGATGCCTAGGTCTGTGACACACAGTGTGTGTGTGTGTGTGTAACACATGCTGGGTGGATGCCTAGGTCTGTGACACACTGTGTGTGTGTGTGTAACACACGGGGTGTGTGTGTGTGTGTAACACACGCTGGGTGGATGCCTAGGTCTGTGGCACACTGTGTGTGTGTGTGTGTGTAACACACAGGGTGTGTGTGTGTGTGTGTGTAACACACGCTGGGTGGATGCCTAGGTCTGTGACACACTGTGTGTGTGTGTGTGTGTAACACACGCTGGGTGGATGCCTAGGTCTGTGACACACTGTGTGTGTGTGTGTGTGTGTGTAATACATGGGGTGTGTGTGTAACAGTCTGGGTGGATGCCTACGTCTGTGACACACTGTGTGTGTTTGTTTGTGTGTGTGTGTGTGTGTAACACACGGGGTGTGTGTGTAACAGTCTGGGTGGATGCCTAGGTCTGTGACACACAGTGTGTGTGTGTGTGTAACACACGCTGGGTGGATGCCTAGGTCTGTGACACACTGTGTGTGTGTGTGTGTAACACACGGGGTGTGTGTAACAGTCTGGGTGGATGCCTAGGTCTGTGACACACAGTGTGTGTGTGTGTGTGTGTGTAACACACGCTGGGTGGATGCCTAGGTCTGTGACACACTCTGTGTGTGTGTGTGTGTGTGTAACACACGGGGTGTGTGTGTAACACACGCTGGGTGGATGCCTAGGTCTGTGACACACTGTGTGTGTGTGTGTGTAACACACGGGGTGTGTGTGTAACACACGCTGGGTGGATGCCTAGGTCTGTGACACACTGTGTGTGTGTGTGTGTAACACACGGGGTGTGTGTGTAACACACGCTGGGTGGATGCCTAGGTCTGTGACACACTGTGTGTGTGTGTGTGTGTAACACACGCTGGGTGGATGCCTAGGTCTGTGACACACTCTGTGTGTGTGTGTGTAACACACGGGGTGTGTGTGTAACAGACGCTGGGTGGATGCCTAGGTCTGTGACACACTGTGTGTGTGTGTGTGTGTGTGTGTAACACACGGGGTGTGTGTGTAACACACGCTGGGTGGATGCCTAGGTCTGTGACACACTGTGTGTGTGTGTGTGTGTGTGTAACACACGGGGGTGTGTGTAACACACGCTGGGTGGATGCCTAGGTCTGTGACACACTGTGTGTGTGTGTAACACACGGGGTGTGTGTGTAACACACGCTGGGTGGATGCCTAGGTCTGTGACACACTCTGTGTGTGTGTGTGTGTGTAACACACGCTGGGTGGATGCCTAGGTCTGTGACACACTGTGTGTGTGTGTGTGTGTAACACACAGGGTGTGTGTGTAACACACGCTGGGTGGATGCCTAGGTCTGTGACACACTGTGTGTGTGTGTGTGTAACACACGGGGTGTGTGTGTAACACACGCTGGGTGGATGCCTAGGTCTGTGACACACTGTGTGTGTGTGTGTGTGTAACACACGGGGTGTGTGTGTAACACACGCTGGGCGGATGCCTAGGTCTGTGACACACTGTGTGTGTGTGTGTGTGTGTAACACACGGGGGGGTGTGTAACACACGCTGGGTGGATGAATAGGTCTGTGACACACTGTGTGTGTGTGTGTGTGTAACACACGGGGTGTGTGTGTAACACACGCTGGGTGGATGCCTAGGTCTGTGACACACTGTGTGTGTGTGTGTGTGTAACACACGGGGGTGTGTGTAACACACGCTGGGTGGATACCTAGGTCTGTGACACACTGTGTGTGTGTGTGTGTGTGTGTGTAACACACGCTGGGTGGATGCCTAGGTCTGTGACACACTGTGTGTGTGTGTGTGTGTGTGTAAACACACTCTGGGTGGATGCCTAGGTCTGTGACACACTCTGTGTGTGTGTGTGTGTGTGTGTGTGTAAACAAACTCTGGGTGGATGCCTAGGTCTGTGACACACTGTGTGTGTGTGTGTAACACACTCTGGGTGGATGCCTAGGTCTGTGACACACTGTGTGTGTGTGTGTGTGTGTGTGTAAACACACTCTGGGTGGATGCCTAGGTCTGTGACACACTCTGTGTGTGTGTGTGTGTGTGTGTGTGTAAACAAACTCTGGGTGGATGCCTAGGTCTGTGACACACTGTGTGTGTGTGTGTAACACACTCTGGGTGGATGCCTAGGTCTGTGACACACTGTGTGTGTGTGTGTGTGTAACACACGCTGGGTGGATGCCTAGTTCTGTGACACACTGTGTGTGTGTGTGTGTGTGTGTGTGTGTAACACACTCTGGGTGGATGCCTAGGTCTGTGACACACTGTGTGTGTGTGTGTAACACACGGGGTGTGTGTGTAACAGTCTGGGTGGATGTCTAGGTCTGTGACACACTGTGTGTGTGTGTGTGTGTGTAACCCATGGGGTGTGTGTGTAACAGTCTGGGTGGATGCCTAGGTCTGTGACACACTGTGTGTGTGTGTGTGTGTGTGTGTAACACACGGGGTGTGTGTGTAACAGTCTGGGTGGATGCCTAGGTCTGTGACACACAGTGTGTGTGTGTGTGTAACACACGCTGGGTGGATGCCTAGGTCTGTGACACACTGTGTGTGTGTGTGTAACACACGGGGTGTGTGTGTGTGTGTGTAACACACGCTGGGTGGATGCCTAGGTCTGTGGCACACTGTGTGTGTGTGTGTGTAACACACAGGGTGTGTGTGTGTGTGTAACACACGCTGGGTGGATGCCTAGGTCTGTGACACACTGTGTGTGTGTGTGTGTAACACACGCTGGGTGGATGCCTAGGTCTGTGACACACTGTGTGTGTGTGTGTGTGTGTGTGTGTAACAGGCGGGGGGTGTGTGTAACACACGCTGGGTGGATGCCTAGGTCTGTGACACACTGTGTGTGTTTGTGTGTGTGTGTGTGTGTAACACACGGGGTGTGTGTGTGTAACAGTCTGGGTGGATGCCTAGGTCTGTGACACACAGTGTGTGTGTGTGTGTAACACACGCTGGGTGGATGCCTAGGTCTGTGACACACTGTGTGTGTGTGTGTAACACACGGGGTGTGTGTGTGTGTGTGTGTGTAACACACGCTGGGTGGATGCCTAGGTCTGTGACACACTGTGTGTGTGTGTGTGTGTGTAACACACGCTGGGTGGATGCCTAGGTCTGTGACACACTGTGTGTGTGTGCGTGTGTAACACACTCTGGGCGGATGTCTAGGTCTGTGACACACAGTGTGTGTGTGTGTAACACACGGGGTGTGTGTGTAACACACTCTGGGCGGATGCCTAGGTCTGTGACACACTGTGTGTGTGTGTGTGTGTGTGTAACACACTCTGGGCGGATGCCTAGGTCTGTGACACACTGTGTGTGTGTGTGTGTGTGTGTGTGTGTAACACACGGGGTGTGTGTGTAACACACGCTGGGCGGATGCCTAGGTCTGTGACACACTGTGTGTGTGTGTGTGTGTGTGTGTGTAACACACGCTGGGTGGATGCCTAGGTCTGTGACACACTGTGTGTGTGTGTGTGTGTGTGTGTAACACACTCTGGGCGGATGCCTAGGTCTGTGACACACTGTGTGTGTGTGTGTGTGTGTGTGTGTAACACACGGGGTGTGTGTGTAACACACGCTGGGCGGATGCCTAGGTCTGTGACACACTGTGTGTGTGTGTGTGTGTGTGTGTAACACACTCTGGGCGGATGCCTAGGTCTGTGACACACTGTGTGTGTGTGTGTGTGTGTGTGTGTGTAACACACGGGGTGTGTGTGTAACACACGCTGGGTGGATGCCGAGGTCTGTGACACACTCCCCGCCTCAGGGGCCCTAAAGCCCGCCCCGCTCCGCCCCGCCCCGCCCCCCGCCACCGGGCCCTTCCGGCCGCGCTGCTCGCCTGGGTAGCGCCGCCCTCTCGCTCGGCTCCCCAACATGGCGGCCAGCAGCGCCTCAGCCTCCGCTTCCGCCGCGGCGCCCCCCGCGGGCTCCAACCCGGCCGGGCCCGGCGGGGCCTCGGGCCTCACCGCCTCCATCACGGGCACCATGAACAAGAAGAAGAAGCCGTTCCTGGGCATGCCGGCGCCGCTGGGCTACGTGCCGGGCCTGGGCCGCGGGTGAGCGAGAGGGGGCCTGCCCCCCCCGCCTGCGCCCTCCCCTCCCCTCTCCGGGCTTTGGAGAGCCGGGACTCCCCGGCGCAGTGTCCCGCTTTCCCCCGCCCCCAGCTCCTGTGTATGTGCCCCGCTTCCTGGCCGTGCAGGGCCCCCCCGTTTGTGGGCGCTGGGGCTGCAGGGCCTGGGGCACAGGGGGGCCAAGGAGGGCCCCTCTCCTGGCACCTTAAGGCTTGTCCATGTGAGAACTTGTACCCCTGAGGTGAAGTTAAACGGGTTTAAATGGTGTCAGTGCTCCACTGCCCCAGAGGCGGTGGCTGTGTCGCTGGGAGAAGTCCCCCCATTCTGAACGGGGGGTTAGGTTGGTGTAACTACCTCGCTCGGGGCGGGGAGGGGATTTGTCGGAAATGGCTCGCTATGGTTGGTATATTACCTTGCTCAGGGGGTTGAAAAATCCACACTCTTGAGTGATCCAGTTAAACTGGCAGTGGGGCTGCGCTTCTGTCAACTTAGGGGGAGGTGGATTACCTAAATCAGGGGTTCTCAAACTGGGGGTCCTGAGGTTATTACGTGGGGGCTCACGAACTGTCAATCTCCACCTTAAACCCCGTTTTGCCTCCAGCATTTATAATGGTGTTAAATATATAAAACAATTTTAATTTATAAAGGGGGGGGGGTCTCACTCAGAGGCTTGCTATGTGAAAGGGGTCAACAGTACAAAAGTTTGAGGGCCACTGACCTAAATTAGTGGAGCTAGGGTCTTCACTGCAGTGTTTCAAGTGTAGATAAGTTATAAATCTGTTTAAACTCACATCCGAGGTTAAACTGGTGCAACTTTCCCATGTGGGCAAAGCCTTAGGAGCTCAGTGTGAGACACTTTAACTGCATTAGAGTTTATTGGGAGAGGGGGAAAAGGCTAGAGACATGGGGATTTAGGGCTTCTGAGCACCCAACAGCCTCCCCCTTGCAGGTGTCCTGTTACGCAAGATGGGGGCTCTCTCTCTCTCTCCATGCTCCCTTGCCCTCGGTCTTACATATTTTTAAAAAGGAGATGGACCTGGAGGAGTGGGAGTGTTGGGATAATAGCTGGTGGGGAAACACGGAGCAGGGCTGTATAAAAGCTGGGTCCATCCTGCATAAAATTGTCTCTTTAAGAGGACACTTGTTCCTGCATGACATCACATCATTTAACTATGAGGGCCAGGTAACATACCTGTGAATTACAAGTTTGTTCTAAATGATCTGGACAAACTGGAGAAATGGTCTGAAGCCAATAGGATGAAATTCAATAAGGACAAATGCAAAGTACCCCAGCTAGGAAGGAACAATCAGTTGCACCCATACAAAATAGTAAATGACAGCCTAGGAAAGAGTACAGCGGAAAGGGATCTGGGGTCATAGTGGACCACAATCTAAATATGAGTCAACAGTGTAATGCTGTTGCAAAAAGAAAAAAAAAAAAAGCAAACGTAATTCTGGGATGTATTAGCAAGTGTTGTAAGCAAGACATGAGAAGTAATTCTTCTGCTCTACTCCATGCCATTTAGGACTCAGCTGGAGTATTGTGTCCAGTTCTGGGTCCCACAGTTCTGGAAAAATGTGGACAAATTGAAGAAAGTCCAGAGAAGAGCAACAAAGATGATTAAAGGTCTAGAAAACATGACCTGTGAAGGAAGATTGAAAAAAATTGGGTTTGTTTAGTCTGGAAAAGAGAAGACAGAGAGGGGACATGATAATACTTTTCAAGTATATAAAAGGGTGTTACAAAGAGGAGAGAGAAAAATTGTTGTTGTTAACCTCTGAGGATAGGACTGGAAGTAATGGGCTTAAATTGCAGCAAGGGAGGTTTAGGTTTGACATCAGGAAAAACTTTCTAACTGTCAGGGTAATTAAGCACTGGAATAAATTGCTGAGGGAGGTTGTGGAATCTCCATCATTGGAGATTTTTAAGAGCAGGTTAGACAAACACCTGTCAGGGATGGTCTAGATAATACTTAGTCCTGCCATGAGTGCGGGAAACTGGACTAGATGACCTCTTGAGGCTCTTCCAGTACTATGATTCTAAGATTTGTAATGCCTAACTTTCAGGGTGATTAAAACATCTGTATATTGTAGCACTGTTGTTACAGGCTAAATGGTGGCTACTGGTCTCTCAATATAGTGCCACGGGTTTTACCACCCGTTCTGATATTGGCCCAGCTCGAGATGCCAATGACCCAGTGGATGATCGTCATGCTCCGCCAGGGAAGAGAACTGTTGGGGACCAGATGAAGAAAAACCAGGCTGATGATGATGATGAAGATCTGAATGACACCAATTATGATGAGGTGATACAGCTGTAACATTCCTGTTAGCTTTTTCCTCCTGGCTGAAGGAGATGTCTGTAATTCTGCTACCCTCCACCTCTGCGGACACACACTAACCCAGTGGTCCCCAACGTATTCGTCTGGCGGGTGCCAGATGAAGGACCGTGGCGGCGGCGGTGCATCCGCCGAAATGCCGCTGAATTTCTGTGGCATTTTGGAGGCGACGCCTCTCGATGACGTCGCTTGTCGGCGGCAAGCAGCGTCATCGAGAGGCATCACCGCAGAAATTCGGCTGCATTTTGGCGGATGCTCCACTACACACCGTGTTGGGGACCCCTACACTAACCAATCCCCTTCATCATGGCAGATCTCCAGTAGAGGAGACAAGGGCAGAGTTCCTTGTAGAGTCACATAACACTGTGTTTTGTTTGTATAGATGCCACAGCGTGTTTTCTGGTTTTTGTTTTGATGTTTGTATATTATGGTTTAATGGTCCATACCATGCCCTGAGTACCTTGGGAGGGATCTCTAAATAAAACATTAGTCTCAGTACTTTGTGGGATGCATCTTTCATCTGCCTCCAGAAGTGAAATCTAAGCTCTGTTGCCCTTTGACATGTCATTGTCTTTATTTGGACTGTATAGTCTCTTGAGTTGAAGGAAATGGTTTTACCTTATGGGAATTTTTGTTTACTAAAAGGTTTTGCTGTTGAAATTCATACAGTATGGGCAAGGGAAGGGTTGCTTTTATTTAGGGTTTTGTTAGTTGGATGCTCTTATTAGAAGCAGCTTGCTGAGGTCTTTTCCTTATCCCAAATGATGTTGATAACTGTGCTAGATATATAATAGCATCTTTAAACTGAAGTTATTGTTTTAAAAATTCTCAGTTTAACGGCTATGCTGGGAGCCTGTTCTCAAGTGGTCCATATGAAAAAGATGATGAGGAAGCTGATGCTATTTATGCAGCTTTGGATAAGAGAATGGATGAACGGAGAAAAGAGAGAAGGTATAATTATTGCACTGTCAAGAGAGGCATTATTGCTGATTTTAGTGGGGGGTGAGTCTGGGAGTCAGAACTTGTGACTTCTGTTTCCAGCTCTTCCACTGTCTCAATCTGTGTTCTCAGGCAAATCTCTAAAAGGCAAAATTTTCAAATACCGGCATTGATTTTGGATAGCCAGTGTAAGAGATGCTGGGTCTGATTTTCAGAAGTGCTTGGCTTTTTGCATGACACCTTGAACGGATGTTAATACTGACTAGCTTCTCTTACATATGGTTGAAGTGGCTGAGGTTTGGTGATTTAGAGAGATGCTAATCCAAAACTAATATAATTGAACTTAAATTCATCACGCAACAAGTGAGCTATTGTTAGAGAAGTCTTCTAATCTGGATATTTTGTATGTTTGTTAACAAATATTACTAAAAACAGAGTATTTGATCAAATCCATAGGGCACTGGGGATTAAGACTAAACATGGATGCAAAATTCAATTTTTATTCTATAGTATTATTGCTTGAGGATCCTGAAATATGCCTTATTTGACTAGATATTTAATATTCTTCTGTAAATAGATAAATAACTTCAACTTGCTATATGCAGTATGTGTAACTGTTCTCTGATATAGGCTTATGCCTTAAGAGCTCTGACCAAACAGGTTTCTTCTATAATAATAGTACTGGATTTAGTGTTTCTGTGAGCTTGACTTGAGCACTCTTTATTTTCTAGAGAACAGCGGGAGAAAGAGGAGATTGAAAAGTACCGTATGGAACGTCCCAAAATTCAGCAGCAGTTCTCAGATTTAAAAGTAAGGCGATAACTGTCCTACACATGAAGAAAATAGCCCATTTTAAGAGTGAAGAGATGGACATGACTTTGGGCATTTATTTGCACAGTTTCTATTCTATAGTATTTTCTATACGGGAACTTAAGAATGTTATGCATGTCCCCTGCCTTCAGACTAGAATTGATTTCCACTGAATAATAGACAAGAACAGGTATGAAAGTAGTAGCTAGTGATGCAGAAACCAATTTTGGGCTGATAATGTCTTAAGTATTGTAGTATGATTTTCAGCAAATGGTTTTGGACTGGGGACACTGGTTGTTGTTTTTTTTCTGGTCAGTATTGATTTAAACCAAAGTACTGTTGGTATATGCTGTTAACTGTAAATCAGTATGATTGGTAGTTTGTGTGTGTGTACTCTCAGGACTGGTAGGATTAAATACTTACCAGCCATTTAGTTGTAGGTATATGTGGTCATTGCCATTTCTTCCTCTCTGCCAAATGGGCATATTAGGGTATTGAAATATACACACATTTTGGTGTCAGATCTTTTTGGCTCCACAGGTGTAAACAGGCCCTGAACCCTGAGAGTTGGTTAATCTGGTCACCCAGCTGAGAAGCTGTGTCGCAATTCTGCTTTTTTAAAATGTCCATGATTGACATAACTGATATGCAATTAGTCAGATTAAACTACATATTCGTAATACCCTGTTAAAATTTAAAAACAATTGCTACCAATTAACAAGGCAAAAGTATAAAAATATCAGGTCACGATCCCAGTCTGTACAAGGAGGGTTCCTATTAAAAGTATACAGCTCCCCTGTGTACTGAAATTCTTTAATGTTGACCTTTTATTTCAAAATGGGACCCAACTGACCCTGAATTCTCTGAAACCAACAGATTGATAGTCCACTAAAAATTGTAAATTTTAAAAACAAAGTTTTCTAAAATCAGTAATGACAGTTTTTGTTTGTGTAGAGGAAGCTAGCGGAAGTCACAGAGGAAGAGTGGCTGAGTATTCCAGAAGTTGGTGATGCTAGGAACAAGCGTCAGAGGAACCCACGTTATGAGAAACTGACTCCTGTTCCTGATAGTTTCTTTGCTAAACACTTACAGACTGGGGAGAATCACACTTCTGTGGACCCCCGGCAAACGGTGAGCATGAAAACAAACAAACATGGAGAGGTTACCACTTTACCCATGGTAAATTGGAGAAAATGATTAATAGTAGCTAGAGACAAGCATTTGCTGTGAAATGTGCCTTATTCTTAGCCTAGAACATATCCTGCAGTTCCATTTAAAATAAAGACAAAGGCACAAGGCTTAACCCTTTCTTAAGTGAATAGCATATGGAAAGACCTCGTTAGTACAAGAGCCTTAGAAGAGGTTGCTGTGTGTTGCAGTCCCAGGCTTATTGGGAACTTCCGTTTTATTCAGCAAACTCTGGACTGAGCAGAATCTGAGCAACAATAATCAGACAGCCTTTTGTTTTAACAATGGAAGATTCTGAAACCCCATTTGGCTAAGGAATGTCCATAGTTAATTTTGGTCAATGAACCAACGTATTTCTTATTGACTGAAACTTTTCCAAATATGTAACACGAAGTGGAATCTAACTTCCCATGGTGGCTGATGTATTCAGTTTCTTCTAGAATTAAGACATTTCCCTTTCAGTTGACAGGTCAGTGGTTGAAGTTTTTTGGATCATTATTAATTGTTTAAAAGGGCTCAGAGTACTGCGATTGGCTGATAGAAGAGAAAACTTATTGGACTTAAATTGACACCAAATGGTTATATGACTTTATTGCTAATAATCTTTCAGTTAATATTGTCATGATCGTCTTTTGACACTTCTTAATGAAATAAATCTGAGAACATACCTATGCTCATGTTTTATTGTTGAATAGTACCACTTGATGAGCCATAGGAAGTTATTCAACTCCCAGTATAAGAACCACTGTTCATACTGTGACTTGGGAGGCAATTGTTCAACTTGTACTGGCAATACTCTGGGGAAGATTTTCAGACTCATAAACATCTAGCACGAGTGGGCAAACATTCTGGCCTGAAGGGTGCACCTGGGCATGGAAATTGTATGGTGGGCCATGAATGCCCGTTGGGGGAGAGGGACTCTGTGGGGTGTACTTGGGGGGGCTCTATAAGGGATGTTACCAATGTGCGGGGAGGGGGGCTCTACAGGGTGGTACTGGGGACTCCTAGGAGCCCTGCCGGCAGTGACACCAAGGCTGTCATACCTGGCATGGTAACAGGCAGAGGCACCCTAGTTGGGAAAGATGCGGCCCCTGGGCAGTTTCGAGGCTCTCGAGGGTGGGACCGTAGGAGACCGGGAGGGGATTAGGCTTGCTGCTGCATGGGTGTGGGGGGGAGCTGCTGCGTAGGGATGGGTTTCCAATCCTGGAAACAGCACAGTGAAGTTGCGCCTGCTCAATGTGGCTCTGTGTGCCAGAAGATGGTGCTCATCAATGGAATTGTGAGTCGGGGGCTGGGGGGTGCCAGGCAGTGGAGTGAGGCAGTCCCCCAACCCTGCTCACCAACGTGAGCTCGAGGGCCAAATAAAAATATCTGATGGGCCGGAAGTGGCCCACGGGCTGTAGTTTCCCCACCCCGATCTAGCACCTATTGAAACTCCATAAGCACTGAGCATCTAACTCCCTTGAGTTCTGTTGAAAATCCCAGCATAAACCTTAATAATATGTCTCATTTTTTGGCAGCAATTTGGTGGTCTGAACACTCCGTATCCAGGGGGTTTGAACACTCCGTATCCAGGAGGAATGACACCAGGGCTAATGACACCTGGGACAGGTGAACTGGATATGAGGAAGATTGGGCAGGCCAGGAATACCTTGATGGATATGAGACTGAGCCAGGTAAGACCACAGGAACACAATAACCCTGAAAGGTGTACCTGAGGTGTACCTGTTTTGTAGTGAAGCCTGGTTTTGCAAAACTATTGTTTTATTCTCTTTGGATAGTAAATAGTGAAAAAACCATTGAAAAGCACGGCAGTAAGAATTAAAAGAATACCCTACAGCTCTTAGCTACAGGCCTGTTCCAGAGGAATTCTCTGGGAGATGGGTCAGTGCATTTTGGACCATCACAGAGGAGTTGAGCTTGCCAGTCATGGCAGAAATGGACATCAGACCTAAAGAGTCCGTTTTTAGTTTGGCGTGATGGTGGTTCCTCTTTTCTTAATTAGTGAACCATTCAGTACACAACACTTTTTCTGAAATGGTATCATGGAGTTCTATATTTATTTCAGTGTTTTCAAAAGGAAATTTGGCTCTGGTTCAGAAGTGAGAAGATGAGCAGCACTACACTCTCCCATGGGATCTGAAAGTCAAGCTGTGCGCTTTTTGACTCTGTGGTGTATATTTGCAAATATTAAAGATTTGTCAGGCTAAATTGCACCCTTTGTTTCTGCTTGTCGAACCTATTATCTGAGAGGGATTGCTCAGTATAACTAAAGGCAAAATTTGGCCAGATGTTTGGAACTTAACTAACAGTCCTGTTGATTCAGGTGAGAGAACAGAATCGGTATTCCTTTCCTATATCTATGTTAGTTCTGCAGTGCTGTCACAGAAGTAAAAAATGCACTATGTCATTAACATCAGCTATGACTGAATACATACACAGATTATTTGTTTTTACATAGTCGTAGAATGTTGAATAAATAGCTACATTAAAGGCAAATGCCCATTAGAGACATACTCATGGGGATATTTCTGTAGACAATATTACAAAATCTTTTTTCTTTCTCTGATTGTCCCTTCTCCCCAGTAAAATCAAATATTTAATTGTTACTTTACTCTTCAACTCAATTCCTTAGTTAATCCTTTCGGGGATTTCCTTAAGCAAGCCAGCTTCATGTTATCTTTAACTGCAAGTTGGTACCAGTGCCATTGCTTGTAAAATCAACAGTTCTTATGTGTTTGCCAAGTTTTTAAAACATAAAATTAGAGTGTATGTAATATTAACAAATGACAGTTCATAGACAGTTCATGACTGTCAGCGTTGTTAGTACCTGCAGCAAGTTCTCGTGTCTTTGACAATTGTCTTGCCTGAAACCCAGTCAATAGGACAGGTGATGTCAGATGCCCTTAACGTCTCCAAACTGAAGTTCTTAATGTCTAATGTGATCAGGTCACTGAAGAAATTAATGGGATTTTTTTGTAAGTCAGCATGTACAGGCTAATTCTGCCTGCTTTTTCACATGTAGAGAGGTATTTTCTGATTGTAACAGGGTCTAGCTAAAAAGCATCCTCCGTGGACAGGCTCCATCCTGCTTCACAGATATTTTTCTTCTCTACTCAGTCCTCCCCTCCCTGCTCCTTTACAAAGTTACTAGTGTTGGTACAGAAGCTGTCTCCTCTGCAGCTGCCATTTGGAACACACTTTTTGGATCTTTTTACCTCAGTAACTTTCTCTTTAATTTCTAATCTCATTTGCAAACATTTTTCTCCTTTTGATTAAGCCTCTTAATTTCCCTCTCCGTTTTCTTAAACTCCGATAATGTGGCTTAATTGTGTAAATCATTTTGGGATACGTTGTGTAGGAAAGGTGCTCTGCATTGTCATTTGTTTTAGAAAAACAATCAAAAAACTGTGAGTATAATCAAAGTTTTCCAGTTTACTCCATTTTGGTTTTCATACCAGATGACCATGTAAGTTAAGAGAAAACAGTTTTTGTTTGTTTTCACTCTTAATGTATTTCTCATTGCCAAAACTGTAGTGCTCTGATGGGTAATTTCAGCAGCTTTGGATTTACCTTCCCAGGTGTCTGACTCTGTGAGTGGCCAGACTGTGGTGGACCCGAAGGGATATCTGACAGACTTGAATTCTATGATACCTACACATGGAGGAGATATCAAGTAAGTCTAGTTTGGGGTGAATTGGTTTGGCATTTATTAATGGTTGACCCTTCTGCATGTAAATGGAAGTTTATATTTCTAATGTATCTGGCCAGAATGGCTTCCAGGTGACCTTCGTACATGTCTGAAGGATTCCACTCATCTTTACTAATATGTTGTATTGTGAAAATTGCTAGATTGATGGCATTGGAGACTGAAGTACCATAGGCCAGGTTCTGCAAGTTCTCCCTCACCAGCGTACCTAGATTCTGGGCCTGGATGAGCTGTCTCTGTGACTGAGGGAGTACAGTTTCTTTACACATTCAGTTCTTGTATAGATTGCCAACAAGCATGCCAGATGTACTGCTTTGTGATGCAGTTACTATCTGCTAGGAAATAACCCAATACATTTCACGCATGCTACTGATCAGTGACTGCCCTTAGTCAATACTGACCTTGATTTGGCCTGGTGACTTTGTGAAAATACTTGTAGCCCAGTCCTCTCTCACATCTGTATTTAGTCATTTAAAAAGACTTACTTAGAATTAAGGTAGCATAAGTCCATTTTCTGAGTGTCAGCACTAAAAATCCAGGAAGTTGCCAAGTGAAACCAACATTTACATGTGCAAGAACCTCAGCTCCTTTGCCTTAAATGTCCTAAGCCTTACTAGCCAAAAATGCTTACACACTTGTCAATTCCGCAACAAGCTTTCACTTTCAGCATGCAACAATCCACAATGCACACATGCAGCTCCTCAGAATGTCACTTAAATATACACAACCTTCATATTGACCTCAGTTACATTAAAATATATTCTCCATAGTGGTATAGTGGTAGTATATAATGTATTATCTAAAAATGTCTGAGGTCCGAGTTAATGTGCATCTGAGTGTGATTGTGAGGAACTGGGTGTGGGGAGCTTATTGGTGAAGGAGAACTGTTCCTTAGCTTACTAAAAGCTTTGTTGTTTGTATTTTCACCTTTACCAGTGACATCAAGAAAGCTCGTTTACTTCTGAAGTCTGTGCGGGAGACCAACCCTCATCATCCACCAGCTTGGATAGCTTCAGCCCGACTGGAAGAGGTCACTGGCAAACTGCAAGTAGCTCGAAACCTCATCATGAAAGGGACAGAAATGTGCCCCAAGGTAAGAGTTGTTTTGCCTCCGTGTTGATTATTGCAAAAATTTGTGAAAAGAATGTAGCCAGTTCTCTTGCTAAAAGCATATTTTCCTCCATTGAGCTTCTCCGTATAGATTAATACTGTATAACCTCTCCTGTAACATGTCAGAGGAGCTGGAACAGTGTTTATCCAAAAGCTCTAGTTTAAGCTTGTTATGGGACTTTTGCCACTGTTTGCTCTAATGGAAAGGGTGTCAATTTCACTGTTTGCTGACCCACAGAGTGAAGATGTTTGGTTAGAAGCTGCCCGGCTGCAGCCTGGAGATACGGCTAAGGCTGTGGTGGCCCAGGCAGTCCGCCACCTTCCACAGTCTGTCCGGATTTATATCAGAGCAGCAGAACTGGAGACGGATATACGAGCAAAGAAACGTGTCCTTAGGAAAGGTGAGACCTTCTACAGGGTTATAACAACTAACCCTTCAATTTCCTGCAAGCGTTCTTCTAAAAAAATAATTGAACATAAACTCTTTAGGGCATGGCCTGGGGTTTTAAATGTTGTTCTTCTTGTCATCAGCAAGAACATATTCTTTCACACTATGTGTGATTAAATGGAGGAAATCATTCCTACAGGGACTTGTTGAGGCTAAGAACTTAACAGGATCAAAATGGGATTGGATATAGAGTTATAGTTTTGACAACAAAAAATTTGAAAGGGATATTAAGCCTTGTGCTTCAGGACTTAAGCCAGTCTCTAAGGGTACGTCTACACTACCCACCGGATCGGTGGGTCGTGATCAATCCCTGATTGCTCTGCCGTTGACTCCAGAACTCCAGCTTGGCGAGAGGCCGAAGAGGAGTCGACGGGGGAGCGGCAGCGGTCGACTCGCTGCTGTCCTCACAGCCAGGTAAATTGATCTAAGAAATGCCAACTTGAGGTACACTATTCGCATAGCTGAAGTTGCGTATCTCAGGTTGACCGCCCCTCCTCCCCCATGTAGACCTAGCCTAAGTATTAGGGGTTTACAGGCGGTGGGGTATTGTACTTTTCTCTGAAGGAGAGGATCCAGAGATTGGATTGGATAGATCTCCAGTATGGAAATTCCTATGTTCCTATGACAAATAGTTTTTCTCTACATTATTTACTCAAACGCTTGCATCTTTTATGCTGTTGCCATCACAGCTCTCGGCCATCTGAAGTGTACTGCCTCCTTCAAACTCATAATGCCTATTCATTAACTAGCACACAACAGCATGGTTGGCACTTCTGTCTCATGACTGATTTATCCTGGTGTGCTGAAATTAGAGGTCTTGCCCATGGCACCGCAACATTAATTCTTTGGCTGCTTGAAGTCAGTGTGCCAGTCCCATTTCAGAAGAGATTAAAACTACCTCCTTGTCAAGTTGCTGAATCCTAGCATTTTAATTCTATAATAAACACTTGGAGTTACTGTAATTTTCAAGGTGTCTAGGGAAAAGGATAAGGATTTAATGTCTTTGAAGATCTTTAATATGCATCAATCCACAACATTAAATGACTGCATAGCATTTAGTATGATTACGGCAAGGATTAGGACCAAGGGAAGTAAATTGCCTCCTATCTGACTGTTGCAGCTTGGTTATCTGTGATGAAATGACGCTTGTGTTGTACTTGTCAGCATTTGAATAAAAGATTTCGCTTCAGCTTCAGTTGTTGTTCTGGAACTTGCAAGAGTTCAGATATTTATGTTGTGTGTGGCTTTTTAATTATGGGTTAGATACGGCAAAAGAATTCTGCAATGTGATGCTAAGCACAGCTGCTGCTGTTAAACTGTGTGTGCCTATAAAAGTTGCAATAAGTATTAAATAGAAAAACAGATGTTGGTCATATGAGAAAGTGATAGATTTCTGGATGTGACTTGTAGCTGGATTATAATGATGATTTACAGCATGTTAAGTACAAAAGTTATTTTTTCCATCTGATATTTAAATTATTAGAGATATTGTATGTTCTGTGGGCAGTTTTCAGTTCAGAATATTATCTGGTAAAAAGTTTGGTGTATAGCTGTTTACGTTGATGGAAAAGAATATAAATTTATCATGCTACTTCTAATTTCAACATGTTACTATCAACTTCATGATGTTCCTAGGCTACTGCTTCCTATGGTGCAGCACAAAACTGAGGCCTGGAGGCATTTGGATCAGGAATCATGTGAGGCCTTTCAATTTTAACCAGTATTTACAGAAAATTATCAGGGCTAAGTGCCAAGTAGCAGCACTGAAATATGATCCTGTAATGTGCTTCTCTTTTGTTTTGGTGGGTTGTATGCTCCTATCACCCAGCAAACACTCTAGTGCTTCTAATGCTTTTATCCTCTCTAGTGAGGCAGCAAACTGAGTGCTGGAATCCATTCTGAGGTGTAGAAATTAATGCTGTGTCTGTGAAGACATGCTCTTTCCTGCCGAGTAGCACTTAAAGCTGTCAAAGGCTGACATTACTCATTTAGAACGCTTTAAGAAAAGCTCCTGCCACTATAAACTTAATGAAGAACAGTTAATGTCCAGCTAGTCAGAATAACATAATTTTCTGTATGTATTTCCTTCTGGTTTTGAGTCTGAGAGAAGCTCAGGATAACAATCTTTGTCTTCCCTGGACCTTTGTTGGAACAATTAAAGGGACACCATTAACTTGAAACCTGCTCAACTTCAAAAACTGAGGTTTTAAAAGTAATTTCAGATGTTACACTTTCCTTGGAATCATCTTTCATTTTTTTTGTGGTTTTACAATCACATTTTCCTGTTTTAAAAATGTTTCTCTTCCCTGTTGCTATAACATTCCCATAAAAGCACAGACTAACCAGATAGGCAAAACAATGAAACTGAATGTACACGAAGTGCATCAGGTAAAGAACACCTGAAAAGTAGAGAAATATTCTGTTGTAATCTTTTGGTGTTGCTTGTAATAATAAAAGAACACCCTCTGTCATATCCATTTTTGTGAGAATTAATCCCTATATGCTTGTTTTTATACCTGAGTGAAAGATGCAGTAACAAAATGCCTGTCCTAAGGAGCTAAAACATTTATAATGTTCTAAAATTGATTTGAACGCTACTTAGACCTGTAATATCTAACAGCTCTAAAATCTCAAACTGGGCACAGTCAAGATTAAGTGGAAAAGCCTTTAACTTGCACAACAGTTGTCTGAAAATCACTTTTGTTTGGCTTGGATTGGGGAAACAGTGCTTTATGGCTTCTTTGCTTTCCTGATTTTTGTGTTCTGACAACCGTTGAAGCAGTTTCTGAAAGAGTTAACACAGATATTACCATTTAAGAGTTTTGCAGCCTGTGGAATTTTATTTTGCTTCAATTCTTCCATCGTGTACTGGCTGAAGAGAAACAAGAGGACCTTCTGGTTTGGACAAACAGGACTTTTTCTCTCTCTCCAACTTCACTTTTATTTTTCAGTGAGCAAAACTGTTTTAATGATTTTTTTTTTAAGACTTCCTCAATGAAAGAAAAGCAATAGCGATGTTTGCAGAAGTGATTATTGGTAGTACAGCATTCTCTCTCTTGTAAAAGCCTTTACCAAGATTCATATTATTTCACCTTTCTAGCCCTTGAGCATGTTCCGAACTCAGTACGTTTGTGGAAGGCAGCAGTGGAGTTAGAAGAACCTGAAGATGCTAGGATAATGCTGAGCCGAGCAGTGGAATGCTGCCCAACCAGCGTGGAAGTAAGTTATCAAATCTCTCTCTGCTTCAGGTTAAGGATATTCCTATAGAAAGGGTCTGATGTTTACAAGGTTTGAAAAGCAAAATTGACAGTAAAGTGCTATGTGCAGATTTACCAGGCGTTTTAACTGACCAGCAAGACAGTTTGGCAGTATCTTTCTGGGTTAATTTGCATGCCTCAGGTGATGGTTTTCAGCATGTTTTTACATGTCATTTTGTTGTGTACTTGTCACTGTAATTGTACATCTAAATTGGGTAATTGTACCCATAAATGGCTAGTTACTTTGCTTGCATGGTTACTTAATTTGCACATGCATTTATGATAATTGCACAAACACACACACACTACTTAGGCCACTGTTTTATTCACTTTAAAAACATTGAACCATATATTGAGCTATAAATCCAACTGACAACACAACAGAAAATATTACTGCAGAATTCCAACAGACAAAGTATTCACACATTTGGAATAAAAGGTATTGAATTTTCAAGGCCAGTGGTAAACTGATTATTTTACTACTTATATATTGGCATCTCGAAGCCTACTTATAGTGTGAGATGGGCAGAGTCTACCAAAGAGTATATATCTGCATGGTGCAAAGCCTTCTCTCTCTCCTGTTGACTGGGCAGATACTGCTGTATGAAGTGTTGTCGTCTCCTTGTTTTAACATTTAACTTGTTGCTGTTCAGCTATGGCTTGCTTTGGCAAGGCTGGAGACTTATGAGAATGCTCGCAAAGTCTTAAACAAAGCCCGTGAGAACATTCCAACAGACCGTCACATTTGGATAACTGCTGCCAAACTGGAGGAAGCCAATGGAAACACTCAGATGGTGGAGAAAATCATTGACAGAGCTATCACGTCCCTCCGGGCAAATGGGGTAGAAATCAACAGAGAGCAGTGGATCCAGGTACTCGTGTGTGTTCCCTTTTTAAAAAACCCTTCTATGCGTGCTAGTATTGGACTACAGTCATACATTTCAGATTGTTCATTCTCTTCCTGCTTCGAAGCCTACTGATGCGAAATAATATGGAACTTAACATTTCTGATATTGTTTATCAACCTCCCATATCAGTCTCCCATATCTGAGTCACTTCTGATCAGTAACTATGTGAGCTAGAAGGAACCAGACTAGTGCCGTGATTAAGTGATATGTCTGGGAGTAACCTGCAATCTAGCTGGAGAACGTACTTTACTGTAGTCAGATTTACATCTTTTTTTTTTTTAAACTGGGCTACTTCAAGCAGCTGCTGTATGGGGGCGTTACGGGCACAAGCCTCAAGCTGTGCTTTTGGGTATTACCTACTCCTGGATTTATTGATTTAAAAGCCATCTGCTCACCAAAAGGAGGCCTCTTCCGACAACACATTACAAAAAATGGGTGTAATTGATTGCATGTGGACAGCAAAAAATAGTGGAGTGATTTTGTGCAGTGTCCACATCTGAATGTTTTGGGTAACGATGCCTGCAAAGCCCCTGGATTGGCAATAGGCTCTGCAATGTACCTCTCACTTGGCTTAATGTTCTAATCCTTCTGTTTAAAAAGTTGGACTTGAAAGGCAGAAAATTTTAAAATAACGTATAAAATATTTTATTGGCCTAAGGCACTTGGTGGAGTGCATGAAGGCAGCAAAGTATTTTCATATGTTCTTGTTCTGAATGCAAATTAAAATACAAGTAAGGCAGTGTCTGAGCCTACCCCATTAACGTTAATCTCGTATATGCACTGAAACAAGGTGGGTGAGGTAATATATTTTATTGGATCAACTTCTGTTGGTGAAAGAGACAAGCTTTTGAGCTACACAGAGCTTTTCTTCACATCTGCATTGCACAATTGGCACACCAGTCAAAAGAATATCAGTTAGGAAACTATATTTTTCAATTATAAAATTACCATTTTCATTATCATTTAAACCAGATACAACTTCATTTATAGCAATGGGAACCAATCTAATGAGGATTGAAATTAAACTTCCATTATAAACCTTGCTGTCCTCCTTTCTCAAACTTCTGTAGTGCTGGAATTTTCCATGCTGGATATCCTGTCAGAAGTAGAATTTATTTTGCAGGTTTCAACAAAATCTTTTTTGAGTTGTGTATATTAAAACAAACCTTTTCCCCTGTGTATTCTGATAAATGTGCCAAATGTTGCTTAACTTGGTGGTGGCCGATGGTTTTATTTAAATATTGAGATCTGAGAATCAAGCCAAACATAAAGGAAGTTCAGTAATTTTGAGGTTATGAGCATTGATGCCACCATCCTCCATATGTGTATTTGTTTTCACACACAGGATTTTTGTTAGGTTTCATGGCTCAGTCTGTCTTGGAGCATTTCTTATCTTCTCATGCTCTCTCTCCCCACTTCCCTTCATAGTTTTCAGCATTTTATTTTGGAAAAATCCACAGGTGGCTCAGTCCAAAGGGAATCAGTGAAATGGAGAGAGGGGACCCTTCCAGGCTGGAGAGGTCATGCTTTGTCAGTCAGTCTCCTGCTCAAAGGATGCAATAGAATGTGCTGTCTCCTTTGCTGGCTTTTCACACTGGAATAACAGATTGTTTTAGTGTTGTTCTTATTGTCTCTAGGATGCTGAGGAGTGTGATAAAGCTGGGAGTGTGGCTACATGTCAGGCTATTATGCGAGCCGTGATTGGGATTGGGATCGAAGAGGAAGATCGGAAACATACCTGGATGGAAGATGCAGATAGTGTATGTCTGATTAGGACCCTTCTGTTTTCTTTTAATTATAGTAGGGGAAAGGGACTGACAATTGGGAAGTTAGATCTGTTTTTTGTGAAAATAAAGGGTTGATATTACTGGCCAGATGCCAACAGACTCTGTGCAAGCTTGTCTCTGAGTTCTGTCAGCACTTCTCAGTTTTGAGTTGCTGCAACCTTCCTGTTCTAGAGACGTTCTAGAGACTGCTAGTTGCGCAGAAATTTTGCAGTTGTTTTTGTAATATGAGTAGATATTGTAGGCCAAGGTGGCAATTTTCAAAGGAGCTTAAGGGAATTAGGTGGCAGACTTCCTTAGGCTCCTTTGAAAATTCTAGCTCAAATGTTTACATAATCTAACTGGATTTCTTTGTCAATCTGGAACAGACCGAATATGCACTGACAACTAAATTACCAGTATTACTTTTATAAAACGTCCAAAGCTACATTTTCAATATGTTGACCTGGAATTGAGCCTGCAGACCATAAGTGCATATGTAATCATGCTTACGAGTGAGTTCTGTAGGTAAGCAATGCATATGCAAGCATACAGGACCAATTTTAAAAACATTGGATTTTAAAAATCACCTAAATGACTTAAGAGTACAAGCCCAATTGAAAATCAATGGCATGCGTTTTCCTGAGACTCCTAGGTGCTTGTGAGAATCCCACCATTGCATTTTATTTAGAGTAAAACATTATTCCGAATCCACTATATATTTAATTTCTGCTAAGTGATTGCTATTCAGATGTTTGTCCTGTTGCTATTATATGTACTTGGTAAATACCACTCACCGGAATTCTTGTAAAACCTTGAGCTCTGTGTCACCATTGATACGTACATCATTCTAGCCTGCACTTTATATCTCTAGGCCCTGTACTGACTTCCTTTGGATTTTCTCCCCTCCTTTCATTTTTCTCTAGTGTGTTGCTCACAATGCCCTAGAGTGTGCTCGGGCAATTTATGCTTATGCCTTACAAGTTTTCCCAAGCAAGAAAAGTGTTTGGTTGCGAGCAGCCTACTTTGAAAAGAACCATGGAACCAGGTACATGTGCTGCATAATTCTCACGCTACCAAAAGGGAGTTCTTACGGTTCTAAAGTGTGCGGGTTGGGGTTGGTGTAGGCAGAGAAGCTAATAAATTGACCATAAACTATTGAATAATAGGATTTAGAAAGTCTCTGAGCTGGTGAAAACCCATTGGAATTGTATGCAGAGCTGAGTTTAATTTCTTATGGTGGTAGACAGCACCTACTACTCGTGTGATGTCATTAAAAATCCTCTTGGTGAATGGGGCTACTTGGTATATGGGAGGGATATGGAGGTGGTGTTAAACCTCTTGGGAATGGGACATCCGAGAAATGGTGGGAAAGTAGGATGGTAAGTCACTGGTTTCATTTAAACTTCTCTAGGTATGCTGGTTCATCAGTCAGCCAGTGTGTGTGTAGGGAGGCCCTCAGTCAGGTTTTAATTAAAAATGTTACTAATTTATATCAGATAAATGTTCTGATTAAGATCACTCTTGAACTTAAGCTTGAAAACAAAAGAAAAGCCAAACTGCAGACTGTGTATCTTAAAGCTTGTGCTGTGTCACATGCATCTAATATTTTAGGGGCGGGGGGAGGGATAGCTCAGTGGTTTGAGCATTGGCCTGCTAAACCCAGGGTTGTGAGTTCAATCCTTGAGGGGGCAATTTGGGGATTGGTCCTGCTTTGAGCAGGGGGTTGGACTAGACTACATGATCTCCTGAGGTCCTTTCCAACCCTAATAATCTATGATTCTATGATTCTCCTTAGAAAGTTTGGAAGAGGGGCTAAACTTGTAAGGGCCTATGGCCGCAATCCTACAGACACACTTGCAAATAATCCTGTTAAAGCCAATGAGACTACTCAGATGTAATTGATGGTGAGATCTGGGACTTAGCTTGTAATGTTCGAGCACTTTCTCAACATGATTTTTTTTTTTTTCCTCCACTGTTGTCAATAGCCTTTCAAGTTTCCTGGTGGTGACTGACTTTTAGCCCCTCATTTCACTTGTAAAATACATTTTTACTCTACTGAAAACATAGACTCTTATAGACTCATAGACTCTAGGACTGGAAGGGACCTCGAGAGGTCATTGAGTCCAGTCCCCTGCCCTCATGGCAGGACCAAATACTGTCTAGACCAACCCTGATAGACATTTATCTAACCTACTCTTCAATATCTCCAGAGAGATTTATCAGTGTGATCCAGGCTACTTCAGCTGATAATGCTTGAAAAGACTACTTCCACAGTTGCCACCATATCTAGTATGGTTTATTGTTCGGCTGAACAGCACTTTCCAAGACACACAAGCTGTATGTGAGGTCTCTCCATAAACACTTGTTTCACATGATGGTGTCTTAACAACGATTCACTTTTTGTAGAGCCCTTTTCAAAAGTTGATTTTAGAAACTTCATGGGAAAAGAACCCACCCCCATCTCCTTATGACATGATTTATCAAAGTGTATAGCATTGGACTTTGCAACAATAACTATTTATAACATCGAGTAATAGTGGAAGTAGGGTCTGGCAGTTCAGATTTATAGATGTGCCTTCATGTTACCGTAGCTCACATTTTCTCATTTCAGGGAATCGCTGGAGGCTCTCTTGCAGAGAGCTGTGGCTCACTGTCCTAAAGCAGAAGTGCTGTGGCTCATGGGAGCCAAATCGAAGTGGCTGGCTGGAGATGTGCCTGCAGCCAGAAGCATTTTGGCCCTGGCTTTCCAGGTGAGTGTAGTCGTCATTTGAGAGACTTGAGTACATGGCAGATGCATAAATTAATTACTGCCAGGATGGAAGAAAGCAAAGCAAATGATGAGGTCCTTTCTAGAGAGAGCTCTGAGCTCCCACAGCAGCAAAGTTAGCCTTTCAAAATGGCAAAACTCCCATTCCTTTTTGGTTCTGTTTCCCAGATAGAATAAAGAAGCAGGCTGGAAGCAACCCTGTAGACTGCAACCCTTTCAGAATTGCCACTCCCAGCCCAATTTCTCCAATTAGCAGTCTCCCCTCTATCAGTAGGTTCCTCTGGATGAATTAGTCTACTTCCTCCATTTATTGAAACGTAAAGGTTTGGATTCCAGAACCAGGAT
The DNA here is from genome assembly GCF_025201925.1 of Gopherus flavomarginatus. Taxonomy (NCBI): domain Eukaryota; kingdom Metazoa; phylum Chordata; order Testudines; family Testudinidae; genus Gopherus; species Gopherus flavomarginatus. Next base: position 48,447,381 of record NC_066627.1, on the reverse strand, counting down.
CACACCCACATATAGTGCAGTGCCCTCCTGTTTGCCCCCTGTAATTGTCTGTAGCCTGGACCAGTATAATCCGCCTACTGCAAAATGAAGGAAGTTATCCTCCAGACACTGAAAGGAGTGAGGAGCTCCATAGTGCTGATGATGAGGAGAGTGGGGCCTCCAAAGCAGAGTGGTAGTAAAACTGAATGACAGCAGAGACTCGTTCTTACTTCAGGTGACTGATTTTTGATTCCACAGCTAGGTTCTGGGAATTTTAAATTGTTCTTAGATCTCTGAACCTTTCCCAGCATTAATGCCCTGAAGTTACTTGTATTGCAGGAGTACTTACAGACCCCAGTCGGGGATCAAGGGTTCATTTTGCCAAGCACTGTCTATAACGGTAATAAAACAGTCCCTGCCTCAGCTTCATAATCTTTTCACTACTTGAATTGATGGTTCAGAAGAGAGTTCAAGGACCAACTCTTCTGAGCAGTTTAGAAATGAAATGTCCAATTCCTAAACTGGCGTAGATCCTTGGATCGTGGGTCTGTTTGGGAGAACTCTGTGTAACCTTAAAAGGCCATGGATGATTGGGAAGAGCTTGACCTGAGATTGACAAGGGCCTGATTACAGTTTAAATCTGAACCAAACAAAGCATTAAATCTTCTGATGTATCAGAGTATATATTTGTCACTCTCTTCTCCTAGGCCAACCCCAACAGTGAAGAGATCTGGCTGGCTGCTGTGAAGCTGGAGTCTGAAAACAACGAATATGAAAGAGCAAGGAGATTACTGGCGAAAGCACGTAGCAGTGCCCCCACAGCCAGAGTAAGAACATGTGATGGGTGGTACGATAGTCTTCTTTTGGTGTGGGGGAGAGGGGAGGGAAGAAGAGGGAGTTCCTTCACTTTCATGGCCCCAGAGACTTTCCAGATGGCATCCTGCTATTTGTTTTTTGCAGGGTCATGGCTGATTTGTTAAAGTGCTTCCCCAGCGCATTGCAACATGAAGTAAATTATTATGGAGAAAAAAAGACTAGGATCAAATAAAACTTTAGATTGTTACACAGATGGGAAAAGTCAAGAAATTCCTAGTTCCAGCTGACAGTTTATGTAATAGTCATGTTACATAAAGCATGTCTTGCATTTAATTTCTCGCTTTTAAAAATGAAACTATCCTATTTGTAGGGAAGACTTTCTAATGCCTATTTTTTTGAGTTCCTAGTACAGGCATGTTATCTCAAAGGTCAGACTCTTCTTGTTTGTGATATAAAACTACATTGGTGTGTCAATACGTAGGCTGTAGATAGCAATATTATTTATAGTCAAAAGTTATTTTGCCAATTTTCAGCTGGGCCATTTTAAAACACCCTCCCATCCTACCCCTCAAACAAAATAGATCTAGTCTACGTAATGGGGAGAATAAAGCAAAACTAATTTTAAAAAATTTACCTCTCATCCTTGATCTTTTAAACATTCCTCTCTACCTGGCAGTCAGGGTTGTGACACTTCTGTATGTCAGATTCGATGCTGTTGCTCCTTGAATGGGCTATTGGGGGTGTTCAAAGATGTGGGAAGCTAATAGTATCTAAGTATCCTGCAATCTGTATTTGATTTTTGGTTTTAGTCTGTCACAATCTGGACCAGCAAGAAGCACATTATCTCTCAATAATGGCCCTTCTAAATAGTAAAGGAAAGAATTGAAAGCAGTATCTGGTAGTCCTTAGCCTTCTAGTTCAGAGCTTTGGAGTGTGGGGAAGGAGGAAAAGAGGTCCTGGGATCCACCTTTACAAGTGTAGTAGAGACCTGAAAAAGGAAAGTGGGGTGTGGTAGGAAAGCCAGTGAGCAAATTCATGTTCATGTGCTCTTCTACTACCTAAATATTTTTGCCTGGAATACTTCTTTAATATCACTATCTGCACTCTGCTTATAGTTGGGGCAAAGGTTAAGTTTGATCATGTTGTTCCAACTCCTGGATAACTTTTGTGTCGATCTCTAGCTGTTGCTGACTCCCAGAATTTTTTTAGCCTCAATTGTCTTGTTTTCAGAAATCTGTTCCTAGTCTGCACATGTAATAGCTGTATATTTGTGGAACAAGGAATCCACTGCATTGATGTGTTACTGGATCAATAACTGCGAATGATAAAGCACTTTCTTGTCTGGTCTCAGGTCTTTATGAAATCTGTGAAATTGGAATGGGTGCTTGGGAACATTGCTGCTGCCCAGGAGCTCTGCGAGGAAGCCCTGAAGCACTATGAAGACTTCCCCAAGCTGTGGATGATGAAAGGGCAGATCGAGGAGCAAGATGAGCTAATAGAAAAAGCCCGGGAAGCCTATAATCAAGGGGTAAGGATGGAATGATTCCATCTCTGCTTCATGCCTTCAGTATAGGGAAATCGTGTATTAACTGTCTTCCTCAAAGCAAAAGCCATAACTCGTAGGAATCTGTCCCTGGCAGACTGGTAGGCTGGATGCTGGCATCTTGCTAAAAGGGTAGAATGATCACATAGAAATGGCTAGGTGGTAAGGATGAACAAAGGATGAACATCTAAACTAGAGTCTCTGGATAGAATTTATCCTCCACTAGAGTAACATTCATTCCAAGTTACATATATTTGGTGCATTCAGATTTGTCTGCGTAAAATGAGAGGCTAATCTCCTCTTTGTCACACATTCATGCTCTGTAGTATAAACATCAAACCACACATCCAAGTAGATTGAGTGTGGTTATGCTATAACCGAGTTACCTATTCTTTCGGTTGTATTGACAATGTTAAGAGGAAACTGGCCATATGCTTGTCTTGATTGAGGGGCGGGGAGGGGGAGAATTCAAGCTCCCCTTTAAAATATTTACTTTTTCTATTTAATATTCTAATGGCTACCAAAGAAGAAAAAGTGCCCATTGGTAGGTTTTACGGGGAACAAAGTGCAAGGAGAGAGCTTATGTAGTCCAAAGAGATAGATTAGCCACCAGAAAGGTGCATGCTGCCATATACTTCAAATATATTTGGGGCATGTCTTGGGAGTGATGTGGAATAAGAGAGTGAATGCTCTTAAAATTAGCCATGAAACTGACATGGAGACGTGTTTAGTAATTGGAGGCTAAAAGTGGCTTAAAGTCCCTTAATGTCAAAGGAAACCTAAATTTGGATGCCATGTTCTCCTCTGCTGGTGCAGCGCTCTATGTTCCATCTCAAGGCAGCACAGATTTTAAATACACCCATTAGTCAAGGTGTGTTTCCTCATAACACTGAAGGGGCTCAGTAATACACAATGCATTGCGCTTTTTTCCCCTGGAACTTCAGGAGACAAGACAAAACTATTTTTCACAGGGATTCCTATCATAAAACTCGCCAAAAAAGGTGTAAAAAATATCAAGTGACATCAGTGACTCCCATTTCCCCCTTCTCCACACACTCCACAGAGATAGAGTTTCATTGGGGATTAGCTTCTCTGGAAGTTGCTCTGCAGCTTTGGTATAAAAAGCAGTCAATACTATAAACTCCCTGTCATCATCTCTCCCTGTTGCTCCAAACCCTGGCTTGTTTGCTTTCTTTTGAACAGTTGAAGAAGTGCCCCCATTCCACACCCCTGTGGCTCTTGCTGTCCAGGCTGGAGGAAAAAGTTGGGCAACTGACCAGAGCAAGAGCCATCTTGGAGAAGTCTCGCTTGAAGAATCCAAAGAATCCAGACCTTTGGTGAGTAGTGTAGAGCTGAACTGAGTACACATGAACAATAAGGGCAATGTATTCTTTATGCTAATTACCTTGCACCCTTCCCCAACCTCCTGCCATCCGAGCATGGATTCTCTATTATCGCATATAGCCAGAAGGAAAATCCTGGGTATTTCACGCTTTGGGGACAACAATTCCCTTCTGAATACCTGCAGTCTCCTGGGGGGCTCTTCTAGGACACAGCTGCCATCATGTTAACCTGTTTTGGGAATGCAGTTGGTTGACAACTATATTCTTGTAATGGAAACTGCAGATTAATCTAAACTACCTTTCTGAAACCAGGTCTTTCCATTTCCGTGTTAATTCAGTCTCCTCTAAATGCTTTTTTATCTAAGATGACTATTACAAAATAAAGGTCACAATTGTCTTTTAACCCATGGGATGGAAAAATTATAAAAGCCATTGATTCTTCCATGATTTCCTGCTGAACACATTTAGTCCAATGAGCTTATGAGAGTGAGCAAAATTAGTCTCCTGGAAGCTGTGCAGATAGCACTAGTAGCTGTGTTCTTAACAAGTCCCATGTCCTTCAAATGAAACATCTCACAAGTTTCTTGCTTTCTTAGCTTCTGAATTGAGATGTTGACAATGGTGTCTTTTCCACACCAGGTTAGAGTCTGTGCGATTAGAATACAGAGCTGGACTAAAAAACATTGCTAATACGCTGATGGCCAAGGCATTGCAGGAATGTCCCAACTCGGGTAAGAAGTAGCTGATTTTTCTGAAATGCAGTTATTTTTGCTTGGTGGATAAGAGGGCTCCTCATCTCTCTAAGATGTTTCTGCTAGCCACGTCATCTTATGTACTGGATAGATTATGATATGCTGTAGGACAGTGGTTCTCAAACTGGGGGTCGGGACCCCTCAGGGTGTTGTGAGGTTATTACATGGGGGGTCGCAAGTTGTCAGCCTCCACCCCAAACCCCGCTTTTCCTCCAGCATTTATAATGGTGTTAAATATATTTTAAAGTGTTTTTAATTTATAAGGTGGGGGTCACACTCAGAGGCTTGCTATGTGAAAGGGGTCACCGGTACAGAAGTTTGAGAACCATTGGTCTAGGAAGTGTTAATTTCCTTATGCAAAAGAAGTGCTGCAGATCTCTTAGAGGTCCTAGATGATCTTGACTCTTGCCTGAAGAGAAGGGCATGGATTGTTCACAGGTGGTTCAGGTTTCCTGTAGAGTTGCTTGGATTGTGTTATCAGGCCTGTGCCTAGTATGTGGTTCCTGGTTTCCTGAGAGAGTATCTGGGTCATGGGTGACTTTTTTTTCTTCTCTGAGAACTAAACTGACGGCTTCTATTTAAAAGAAGTGATGGGTTCTGGGGTTGAATGAAAGCACTCTGGGTTAACAGAGATCATTTGTGAAATAGAACTGTTTAGCACGGTATGATTTAGTGGAAGAATTATGAGATTTCTTTGCATCTTCCATGACTAGATGTGCACTCTTAAGAATTCCTTATGTTGGAGCTTGTCGGCACCTTGACAACACTTCCATGGGATAGGTAAATATTATCCCCGTTTTACAGATGGGGAAAACTGATTGTGCGCAAGTGACTTGCCCAGGATAACACAGCAGATCTGTGTTGGATCCAGGACTAGAATGCAGGTGTTCCAGTTCCCACCCTCCCACTAGGTCAGGGGTTTCTAAACTTTTTTGTAGCATGAGCCACAAATAAATATTTCGTCCAGAACCTCCTTCCCTGCCATTCATGATTGCTGAGTTCCCCTCCTAGTCACAATTGTATAACAGGCTTGTACCAACTACATAGCTAAATAATATTGAGAAAGAAAAGATTTTTATTTTAAGGATCTTTTTTTCCCCCTATTGTGGAATACCACGATAGTCATAAAACACATGCTCAGGTCAGGTCATGGACTTTTCTACACTGGTACAAATATACCCTGCAAATAAAGAGAAGTCTTGAAAGACACAAAGGGAAAATTCTTGCTCTAAACTATCAGTGAAATCAGAACAGAGAGAGAGAGAGAGTGTGTGTGCACACACACACACACGTGGTTAAGGATACAATTATGTCACGGAGGTCGTGGAAGTCATGGAATCTCTGACTTCCAGACACCTCTGACATTGGGGGCCCTGCAGCTGATTAACCGCTGCCAGAAGCAGGGGACCCGCTGCAGCAGCCCAGCCTCTGCAGTCAGCAGTGGGACTCCCCACAGCTCCCAGCCACCATGGCGACCCCAGAGCTCCCCAGCCACTACTGCTGACGGGGCCCCCTGCAGCTCCCAGGCAGGGGGCAGGGTGCTGGACCCTTCCCACTCCCCATTTTGTCAGGGATGTTTTGAGTAAAAGTCAGAGACAGGTCACGGCTTCCATGAATTGTTGTTTGTTGCCCGTGACCTGTCCCTGACTTACTAAAAATATCTATGACAGAATCGTAGCCTTACCTATGGTGCATACATGGCTGCTGCTTACAGGAAGCTATTGCTCTGACCCCCCTGATGGAATCCTGGCAGATATAAGACTGCTAAAGATTTCCACAGCTCTAGAGTGTTCCACAGGTGTGGCTGGCTGACAAGTGAAACAGAAGATGTCATGCTACTTTGAGCAGATTTCCTTTTCAGCCTTTTGGCAATGAAAAAAATTATCTGGGGACGTGTAACCTTAGACTTCTGTGGGCATTTAGAGCAGTTTTTCTGGGCCTCCTGTGACTGGCCTGTTTGGCAGCGGGGTACAGTAAGGATCATTGGGAGGACTTCAGCGTTCCTTATCAGACTCTTCCAACTGCTTCCAGGTGGTACGTTTTACAGCTTCTTAATGTTTTTCCTCTTGAGAGTAGTTTCCTGGCGTGTTCGCTCTGAAGAGATGAGAATTGATAGTTCTTAGATAGATGTAGTGTGTCCCGTACAATTAAAATTACACACCGAACAATTTCACTCCTGACTATCTGAGAGATTTGGTTACCTTTTTGGTCCTGGTCGTTCTCTATGGGCTTGCTAGCTATAGCGTAGCTATGCTGGCAGAGCCCTGTAGTGCAGGTGCAGTATAAGCTGACAGTAGTTCTTCTGCAGGCATAGCTGCACCATCTCTTTCTTTTGTCAGCATAGTTGCATCTACACCAGGGTTTTGGTGGCATAACTATGTTGGCTACTGAGTGTGATTTCCGCCCTCCCCCGGACTCCTAGCCAACAACTACATTGGTAAAACTTTGTGGTATAGACCAGGCTCAAGTTTGGGTACCGCCTATCTGTCAATAATGACCTTGGGTGGTCTATTATTTTCATACTAAGTGCCCCCTTTGTAGCAGGCTACTAGAAATGTATATATTTCCAAGGCATTTTAGCTTTGCTTCTATAATTTGTTGGCAGTGATCTTGGGAACTATACTGGGTGCATGAAGAGAACTGTGGAAAGTTTCACTAGACCATTTATCCCTTCATGCTAACCACTGGAGAGTTGATGAGTGTACCCCATCTTGTGGCTCTCAAGAATGAACTGAATTAATATGTAGGCAATGTGTGATATTTGTCTGTACAATTAAAACATTTACCTGCACTTGTGGGATAACAGTGTTCAAACATTGCTTCCAGATGCATCCATTGATAGCCACCACATAACACCAGTCATTTGTGTTACATGATGCAGAGTCTCCAGAAGAGGTTTGAGGATAGTTCTATACTGCACTGTTCCCATTGTGTGATGGTCTTGGTTGAAAGTCTTTGGGTTGGCACACACCTAGTGTATGAAGTACCAAAAAAAAAAAAGGAAAGTTAAGAGTGTGAATGGCTCAGACCAAGTGTAGAAGCGCCTCATAGCTGGAGTTTCAGGATTCAGGAAATAGCAGCTGATACTGCAGAGCACAAAACAAAGAAACATTCAGTACAAAGTTACTGAGAGCTATTTGAGCATTAGGTTGGTCCATCACAGGATGATTATGAAGCACAAATATTATGCGACTGTGAAAGAGGATAATGCAATCCTAGGATGCATCCGGCAAGGTATTTCCAATAGAAATAGGGAAGCGTTATTACCATTATACAAGGCACTGGTGAGATCTCTTCTGGACTACTGTGTGCAGTTCTGGTCTCCCATCTTTAAGAGAGACTAATTTAAACTGAAACAGGTGCAGAAAAGGGCTGCTAAAATGATCAGAGGAATGAATAACCTATTTTACAAGAGGAGACTTAAGGAGCTTGGCTTGTTTATCTAACAAAACGAAGTAAAGGGGGAGATGTGATTGATCTCTATCAATACATCAGAGGGATAAACACCAGGAAAGGAGAGGAACTATTTAAGTTAAGGGCCACCGTTGGCACTAGAACAAATGAATATAAAGTGGCCATCAATAAGTTCAGGCTTGAAATTAGATGAAGATTTCTAACCATCAGAAGAGTGAAGTTCTGGCACAGCCTTCCACAGGAAATAGTGGGGGCAAAAAAACCTAACTTATTTTAAGACTGAACTTGCTAAGTTTATGGAGGGGACGGTATGATTGCCTGCAATGGTCTCTGGCCCATCCGTGATTACTATTAGCAAATATCTCTACTGGCCAAAGATGAGACATTAGAGGGGGAGGGCTCTGAGTTAGAAAGAATTCTTTCCCAGGTGTCTGGCTGGTGGTTCTTGCCCACATGCTCAGTGTTTCATTGAGTGCCATATGTGAGGTCAGGAAAGAATTTTTCCCCAGGTCAGATTGGCATAGACTCTGAGGGAGTTTGCTTTTCTCTTCAGAGTGAGGCATGGGTCATTGGCCTGTTCTGAACAAGTGGTGGATTCTCTGTAGCTTGAAGTCTTTAAATCAAGATTTGAGGACTTCAGTAACTCAGCCAGAGGTTGTGGTCATACTACAGGAGTGGGTGGGTGAGGTTCTGTGACCTGCAGTATGCAGGAGGTCAGACTAGATCATCATGATGGTCCCTTCTGGCCAGAACGTGTGAGGCAGTAATGACGCACTCCATTCTGGATTTAAGCACCTACCATGCTCATTATTCTTGGTAATGTGGCCTTTTAATCTCTGATTTAACAAAAATTGGAATCTTCCTATTTGGTTTTCAGGAATTCTATGGTCAGAAGCAATTTTCCTTGAGGCAAGACCACAGCGAAAGACCAAAAGTGTGGATGCCCTGAAGAAGTGTGAGCACGACCCTCACGTCCTGTTGGCTGTAGCCAAGTGAGTAGCTATTCCTATTTTTAATGAAGTAAAGGTAGACATTTTGTCTCTGAACACAAATTAAGGTCAATACACCATGAAAACATTGCTGCAGATCAGTATCACGTGGTCTTGCTTCAATACAGTACTGATATGCCTCAAATCCAGGAACAACTGATGCATCTGTATAGTTGCCTCTGAGCATCAGCGCATATCACCTTCTTTCTCTTGATTGAACACAAGCTGTCTACCTTTTCTCGGAGTACTAATGTCAGCTGGGAAGTGTAGGAGAGCAATGGGGAACACTGTGGATTCATGCTGAGATCTGTTCTAGTGTTAGGTTTAGGTACACTGAAAACATCACTAGCATGGGATCCCTTGGTACATAACTTTGACACAGACTTGAAATCAAGCTGTAATTGCTTTTCCTTTTGGGGATATGTTGTTCATGCCCATGGAAGCGTGGGGCTGCTTGTGCTGGCCGCTGTGCCAGTTTAATGTGGACAGGTGCTATTTAAATTCCCTGTCTCTTTCCTCTTAGTCCCCAAATTCTGCCAGTGGCCCATAATCTTGACCCGGCATACTCTGCATTTCCAGTTCTGCTGCTTCCATCATCCCATGCTGTTTCATTTTGGGGATTTCCTGAGTATAAGTTGCCGGTCATGCTGAATTTTCTTCTGTGAAGCAGCCAAATGTCCATTTAGGAATTGAAACAAGACTAAAATGTCATTTTCTCTTGTTGCCTAGACCAAATTTTAAGTTATCTAATGTTGAAGGGCGAGTACTTAAATCCACTGTGCTTCATGGCTTTTTTCCTGTTCTTTTATGTTAAGGGCCTCCATTCAAGTGCAGGGCTGACTTTAGTGCTATAGTGATTGGAACCAGCTGTTTTTTCTTTTGTAAATACCAGAAGAGTTTAACAGAGGAAGCGTGTAAAACAGTGCCCAAATCTTACACAACTTTTCTTGTAAGCCAAAGCAAATTATACAGGATTCACTCCAGTTACTATGGCACTAAGGTCTGCCAGACAATGACAGCTGACTTCTTCAGTTTTGTCAGCAAAGGAGAAGAATTTTAACTTTCGCTTTAGGGAAACTGGTTCCAGGTCCCTTCTGGTACAGCCTCAGACTATTTAGTAGCTAAACTAAACCCAGCGCAAGTTGCTTCTGCCTCCCATAATGAGTCTTCTGTATGTGTCTCCGATACCTTGGGCTGTAACATGATTGTGAAGAGCTTTCCTTAAAAGGAAATGTTACTGCAAATTGTTACTTTGCAGGTGTTTTGTCTGTTTCCTATCAATGTTCATGCTCTTTAAATCACAGTTTATCTAACACCGAACAATCAAGAGTATCATAAGGCTTAAAAAACAATCGTGTTATCAAACCATAAAATTATACAACTGAACAGCTTAGCCAGTCACACAGCCTCCTATTCATAAAGACCTCGCTAGTTTTAATTGAACTGTATTTGACGTACAGAAACCAAACCCATAAAATGTGACACAGTTGATTAGTTCTTGGGGGGAGAAGTTTTGAAATTCATGAGCAAATTTTAGAAATGGCGACAGGCAATGTGAGTGCAAAAGTTGGGGTTTAAACATCTAAATCCCACTCCTACCCTTTTGCATTGAAACAGATTTTCAATGTACATCTGTTTCAGTACGTTTTCGTATTTCAGTATATACGTGCACTTGTAGTGATGGCTCTGCTACACAGTACGATGAGTTCTGATTCAGATCCTGGCCTCTGTAAATCTGGACACATTTCTATAGGTACAGGACTTAAATAAGCTCCAAATATCTAAAGATTGTAAACAGCTTGTTAGATAGCTACAAGATCTTAAAACATTAAGAACATGGGGGTGGGACATAAGATTGCCTGCATGATCCTCTCATTTTATGAATTTGGTGCAGCATGGTTGACTGACAGTAAGCAAATGAGGGGGGAAGATTCTGTCTGGGTTTCAAGAAGTACACCTGTACCCTGATATAGCGCTGTCCTCGGGAGCCAAAAAATCTTACTGCGTTATAGGTGAGACTGCGTTATATTGAACTTGCTTTGATCCACTGGAGTGCACAGCCCTGCCCTCCTGGAGCGCTGCTTTACCGCGTTCTATCCGAATTCGTGTTATGTTGGGTCGTGTTATATCGGGGTGGAGGTGTAATAACATTCTTTCTTCAGAACATCTGACTCTCCCCCCTGCTCCCTTCCTTGGTTGGGGGCTAATTTAGCCTTTTAGGCTCAGTCAGCAATCGGCAAGGAAACAGTGGATGTTTCATTTACCTCTGTAGTCCCTCTTGCACCTTTCCAGGCAGAAGGATCTCTTTTGCAAAGTTACCCCCTCTGTGCTGGGAGAGCCAAGAGCTGAACTTTTCAAGCAGTGTCAGGTGACCCGTTGTCTCTGCAAGTAGAGAGTGATCTGCCAACTGCTCACTTCTGCTTTTCTCCCTTTCCTTCCCGCAACAGGTTGTTCTGGAGCGAGCGTAAAATAACCAAGGCCCGAGAATGGTTCCATCGAACGGTGAAGATAGATTCAGACCTGGGGGATGCTTGGGCTTTCTTCTACAAATTTGAGCTCCAGCATGGCACTGAGGTAACGGAGTGTGTCTCTCTCTATAGATAGAAGCCGTGACCTCCTGGGGAGTGGTCCAGCATCCCCACCCCACCTTCCGCTGGCTAACAGGACTGTTTTTGAAGCCCATCACCACCATTCATTAATCAGCAGCAGAAATCACTTCTCAGCCATTAAGAGCACCCTGTTCCTAGCAGAGAGTATGTTTCCTCTGCAGTACACTGGACCTGAGGAGTGGGAGGCTGACTGCTTTTGCTAACTAGATAATTATGAGCAGTGTGACTTAAAACATGGTGTTTTTAAAAACAGCATTGTTAATAGATGGAATTGCCTTTTAGATTTCAGCTTCAGAAATTGCCAGCTGATTGCCTTAACGAATGGAAAATGTAAACCTACAAATGATTTAATCACTTTCTGAATCCAGAACCCTTCAGAGCTGCTGTCTCAAAGCTCTAAACAAAAAAGGTTCTGTATCTTAGCAGACAGCTTTGTGTGGCTGGGAAACAGTTGTGTGCAATCCTAGTGTTTGATTATAGATCAGAGCAACTGTCAGCCTAGTGTACCCCATCTGTGTTCTCTCTGTGGTTCTGCAGGAAATGGTCATTGTCAAGCCAAATGCCATATTGAACACCCACTGCTATTGCATGTCTATTCTTAAACTGAAGTGTGTAGTTTCCGTTTTTGAAGCAGAGGATGGAGGACTCTTCAGGATCAGTTAGCAGTGCATGTAACGCTTGCCACAGCTCTGGTACATTTAGGCAGAATGTGCACTTTTCTCTACATGCACGCTCTGGTGTTCCTTAATCAATTCCACTCGATATCACAGCATGGAAAAATAATATGGATTTTTAAAATTAGAAACTGCTACCCCAATAACAGATGCAGTAAAATGTGCACTGTTGAGCACTGACCCCAAGCACACTAACTTTTCTGTGTGGTCTTCCAAAGATGGTATTTCCACTCAGTCCACCAGGAGTGAATCTCACAAAAACCACCACCACAAGGAACTCAACACAGTTGGCAGCCTGTCTTTGCCATCCACAGTTACAGTAGCTAATACAAAAATGTATGAAATCAATCTTCATTCTTCAAGGCGTAAGCCATCCGCTAACTGCTTGGGGTTAGTAAGAAGTTTCCCTGTAGGTGTTGCTAGATAATTGCCCCTTATGAGGGTTTTTATCCCATTCCCTGATCTATCTATCTGAGTCGCAGTTGGAAATAACATACCGGATCCGATGGACCATTGTTCTAATCCAGTGTGGCAGTTCCTATATAATGCTCATGAGAAGCCTGGTACTGAGATGATGTGAGACTTCTTAACTTCAGTGAGATGAGTCCCCCTCGATATGCTTGATGTGTCTAGGCAACACAAGGAAAGCCTCCACCACAGTTGCCTTGATTCTGCCTGAACTGTGACTAGGGAAACAGTTTCATTGTCTGGCAGCCTAGAATGTACTAAGACTAGGCTATAGAGCACCATATTAGATTCATAACTACAAAATGTCCATTTTTCTGTGTTCTTTCAAAACAAATCTTAGATTCTGTTGAAGAGCAACTATGTAAAGAATGTGGGGAAAGGTAGATGGTGGAAAACCAAACATAATTTGGCAGCCCATTGGGCTGCTTTGCAAAGCAGAACAGTTGCCATTGCTGCCAAGCTTTAACCTTCATTTATTCCGAACCCTGATTTCCACCTTATTTTCTTTCTTTTTTTTCAATGGTCTGTATAAGCGCTTAACTTTCAGCACAATGTACCAATGCATAAGAAGGAATGGTAGAATCTGAAGACTGTCTTACTCAGCTAGGGGAAAGAATTGTGGGATTAAGATAGTCCCAACCTGTTGTTTTTTCTTCTTCTGTAGGAGCAGCAGGAAGAGGTGAAGAAGCGCTGTGAGAATGCTGAGCCCCGCCATGGAGAGTTGTGGTGTGAAGTGTCCAAGGACATAGAGAACTGGCAGAAAAAAATTGGAGAGATCCTAGTAGTTGTGGCAGCCAAAATTAAAAATGCCTTCTAGAATATGCTGTGTTCAGCTGCATCAGTCACCCCTGCAGGACATGGCCCCTTTGCTATACATGTTTCCAACACCCTCAACCCTGCCAGCGACGCAATTGCTTAGAGCAAACGAAGGAAGTTGGTGGAACAAATGAGGACCACTGGTTTTCCAAAAAAAATATTATGATGAGGAGACAGTCCCTTCCACTCCTGCAGTAGTGCTTGAGACTGTACGTTGCAGTCTGTGGTGTGGCATAATCAGATGCGTTTGTGTTGTAATGTCTTCTGTGAACATTGCTGGCAGGTGTTGGTGCTGAGTCATTTTGCGTAGGTTTGATGGGCCTTCTCATTTGGATGTCTGAACCCATTCTGTAAATTCAAACTTTAATTATTACTTGATTGCTTTCTGATGACTTGCAGCTTCTCTGGTGTCTTCCCTGGCACGAGTTCTCTTCCTGTCAACCAGGCCTTCAGTTTCTTGGTGTTTGGCCCTTTTAATGATGACTCTTTGTCAACAAAGCTGTCTCCTTGATATTTAAGCATGCAAAGGCTTAAAGAACGAGGAACCAAAGAACAATTATCACTGAAAGACATGCCTGGAATGTTGGGGTGGAAGGAAGGGCGTGGTGGCAGAAACGGAAGGCAAAACTGTATGTTTGATGTGACAAAGCTAGACTGGAACTGCTTCCTCAACTTTTGGGATAGAATCCTGGTCAGATTTTTGTGGAAAACTATTCTTAATTGAGCATTTTGTGAAATCCAGTAACCAGAACCTATTTTTAGTGATATTTTCTCTAATTTTAAAATGTATAATATAAGCATATTATTTTAATAGAATAATTTCATTTTAATACTACAGCAGTAGTGTTAGAACAACATGGTAAAAATAACTCGAGGCTCTTCAAAGGAAAAATCCTTATTCTTAGAACTATTAAGAAGCCATGTGTTTTAACAACTGAAGCTGATCTCCAGGATGGATGGATATGAAAAACTTCTCCAAACTCAGATGGAGAAATTAGTGTGTTGCTGGGATGATCTTGGAGCATATCTCTGTGTCTGCAGCCCCTTGTCTTAGGTTCATGAGTAAAGTTGTCTAAAGCTATGAGCCGTGCCATTTTTTGACCCAAAGGGGTGACTTTCATTCTCTTGATCCTCCTTTGAGTGAAAAGAAATCTCCTCCAGAGAGATTGTATCTATTTTATTCTTCACCAACTGAAAGATACAAATGTCTCCAACTTCATTTAATAGCATTTGTATACTAGGATATAGTAATTTTTTTTTAAGTATGTATCATCATAGAATGTATGAAGAAAACCCGTCACTTGTCTGGAAAACTGTACAGATGTAATGGGATGCTATAAAATACAACTGTCTTGTGTTTCGCTTTGAATTCTATTTGACCTCCATCTCCTCCATTGCAGTGACTGTTGCATGTCAAAGAGTAAACGCAGGGTGGTTGGATCTGACTAGTGGGTGGGTACCTTATGAAAGGCCAGCTACTCCTTGCAAAGATGCCCGTGTGAGGAATGTATCTTGTCTGCCAAGCTTTCTCATATTCTTTTGCTTTAAGTGCCACATTGTTTAAGGAATGGCCACTTGTGATGAAAGTTTTTCTTCCTGATTTATAAATGCAAAATGAAGCCAGGTGTTCTCTCTCAGGTAGCTGGTGAGAACATGTGCAGTTGCACCCTCATTAAGAAAAGTATATCTCATTAGTGTGCTGGGGGCTTGTAAGCTTTCAAAGGCTCAGGCCTGCAGCTGTTAGGGCAAGCAGCATGGGGAGGGAAGACCTCCCCTATCCCAAGAGATTCTCCATCACTAACAGTGACTTTCTTTCTGTTGCTGGAGAATGGGGACTGATGCAGAGGGAGAATGAAGATTCTGTGCATGGGGGATGCAAGGGTTGAGTCTGGGTTAACCGTACTGAGAGGGGACAGGGGTTCTAGTTTGTTGGGGTGGGGAGGATATAGATAAGGGGATAGTTTAACTAGGATTCCCAGAGTTGGGTCAAACTAATAATGGTTCTGCATGGGATCAGCTTGAAAAAATGTGTTAACAAATGAGACAAGGTGGGTGAGATCTTTTATTGGACCAACTTTTGTTGATGAGAGAGAAGCTTAAAGCAACAGAAGTTGGTGCAATAACAGATACTACCTCACCCTCCGTGTGTCTCTAATATCCTGGGACCAATATGGCTACTGCATAGATTAACAAATGGCATTTACATACTGTATTGAGTACCTATGGAGCCTATCCTGACCTATCCTCTGCTTACAGGTGATGTCCCTTCCCTGTCTTTTCATCTGTCCTTTCTCTCTTTAGATTGTAAGATCTTTGGAGAGGGAACTGTTCCTCTTGGTTGGGAAGTGCCACAGTACTGGAAATGTGCTAGACAATCTACATACAATAGTACTCAGGGCATGGTTCACCTAGGTACAGAGGGCCTGTAAAGCCCTCTATGGCTCTCGAGTCCTGCAGTGAGGCTGTGTTGGACGGAACGCAGTGGGGTTTTTACACTCTGCTTTGGAATGGGCTGAGGAAGGGCTGTTGGATCCAATGCCTGGGAAAATCCAAAATAGAGGAGAGGGGTTTGGAGGGTTGGGATGCTGCCCATTGGTTGAGGGCTGAATTCCGTCCTCCCCTGCACTTGCTTTGTTCCCAACACAAAGTCCATTCATTCAGGCTTTGTATGAGATTGGAGTGAACTTTATTTAAAGAGCTTAAAATGTAGCAACATACTAATGCAAAAATTCACCGTCAGGGTAAATGTACTCTCTGAGGCACAGAATGGGGTATTGAAAGCATCAGGATGTGAGGGCTATGTACCAGCAAGTGGATTTGTTTCCTTTAGAGCATGAAATTCCTCTTGCCACCCAGTATTTCTACCTTTCACCTTATCTTTCAAAATCTCATAATTTTTTTTTATGGACCCTTCCCTTTACCAGCTTAATGTTTTTAGATATCTTTAACATTTTGCAAATGGATTTTTGAACCTGTAAATTTTATTTATATGCACATAGAGCACAATAAACATGTCCGGATCCAGCCTTCAGTGGGGTGTCCTTGAGTATACATAGTTCCTCCTGCTTCAACCAATGATCCAGCAGACTATTCCCCTCTCAGATCCCTCTGGAAGGCTCAGTTCTGCCAAGATGTCTAAGAATTAAATTGGGTTATTCAGGTACCCTACTAAAAGCCACACATTTTTGCTTCATGGTTCTGTGCCCTCTCCTTTGCCAAGTAACTCTTTATTGCTGTTAACTCATTCCTTGTTTGTTGTTCCATTAATGTTTGTTACATCATGTATCAACTTAGATTGTAAACTTGGGGCATGGGCTGTGTCTTATTAATACCTCGATGCCTCGCATGCTTTTGGTTGCTGTCAAATCTTTAGATTAGAATTTGTTCTGTAAAAATCACGGTGAAATAATTGAAATTAGGTTTAGCTGACATCACACTCCAAATAAGATTGAGCTCATTCATCTGAGACCACCAAAGGTACCTTTTTAACCTCTCTTTATTTGTGTGTGTATATAGTGCTCAAGTGTCTTAACCCTTTCACACTGGCTACTCACACTGAGTTCTATAAATTGATGTCTAGCAACATGATTTTATAGTACAAAGTGCAGTTATGAGCACTAAAGTAGGTTAATTCCATTTTTGATCCACTTTCAGAAATTGCTAATAATTAAAACATGTTGCTAGTTTACAGCAGTTAGCCCCACAGCAATAATTCGCAGCCCCAAAAGGTGGTTCTGTGAGAGGAAGGATGGAGCCAATACCTTATTTCCAAAGCAGAACTCCCAAGTGTGTGTTCTTGCTTTTGTTTCAGCATCTTCAGACCTCTGGCAGCTTGGCCTGGGCAAGGCTGTCTTCAGCAGTAGTAGCTCCATAGTGTTTTGGAAGCCTTACCTGACCTGTGCATGCCTGATGGAGCAGGCACTGTGTGCTTCACTTTGAGACTGGCTTTCAGGAGACCTTCTGGAGGTGGTTGTGGTGTTTGAAACATTTAGGAAGGGAGATGGTTATTTATTACCTGTAGCCCTGTCCTGGCCTCCGCAATGTACATACATGGAACAAGGTGTGAAATTTCAGTTGAAACCCAGAAGGCACTTGCCCTTGTTGCTCCATAGACAGGTCGAAAAGCACCTTCTTCAGACAGGTACTTCATGAGCACCCCAAAAATCCCACCCTCTGCCCAAAGGCACTTTGTGCTGTAGAACAGAGCAATCAGACCTGACTCTCCACTCCCAGGCAGAGAGACTCTTCTCCATCTCCTCTATAAACAAGTTATCATCTCCTGACATAATCCTACCCCCCTCTCAAGGCTTTAAGAGGCTGCTTCACTCCCGCCCCCTTTCCCTTCCTCCAGCTGTGGGAGGGCAGGTGCAGGTCTCCGGCTGGGATAACCCAGTCAGGCAGGATTTGGGGGCGGGGGGGTGGGACTAGAGCCGCGAGCGCTTTATCCCCTCCCACTCCTACTATTAGATCCTGGAGCCAAGTTCAAACGCTGGGACCCAGCTGGGGCAGGGGAGCCCAGCGCAGGAGAGGGAGCGATAGGGGCGCCGGTTGAGACGGGTCCCCTGCACCGGGCATCCTGGAGCTCGGAGGGTCTGCAAGGGACCATGCAGCTGGGCGCCTCGCCTCCCTCCGCGGGCACTTGCAGATGTGGGGATCGGCACCGCGAGCGATAAATGGTGAGAGTCCCCGGGGAGGGGGTTGATCCCAGCCAGCGGCAGCTGACAGCTGGAAGTTTACGCTGGGGGAAGGGGGCTGAAAGGCTATTTGGGGTCCACGTGGGGTCCCCCCCAGAGAAGAAGCACCGATTCCAGCTAGATCCAAGAGAAGGAACTGGAAAGTCCCACTCAGCACCGGCCCCCAGGGACTGTGAGAAACCCCGCTCGCCCCGGGCCAGGCTTTCCTGTAAATGTTCCCGCTTTTCAACAGCGGCTGCTTGTTTCTGGAAAGGGGAGGGACCCCCCGGGAGGGACCCCCCCACACACACAGACCCGGTCCTGGTGCGGGCTCATAGCTGGAGCCCGTTCGTTGCACGGAGCCGGCGTGGGCGTGTGTAGATACTGGGTGGGGGTCCACTGGGGGCTCGTCCAGCCCTGTGCAGCAGCCGGCTGGTGTGATCGGGGGCAGCCGAGCCAGGGAGAGACGCGTTGGCAGGGGAGAGAAAATCCTAGCCCTGCAGTGCACACAAATCGGTGCATTGGCGGAGGGGGAAAGCTCTGGCCTTAATTAGCAGTGTGTTGAAATCCATTTCCTTCGGGCTTCTCTGCATGTGCCTCTGCGAGGTGTAAGGCAGAGCCAGCCAGACCCCTTCTGCCCTCCAAGCTACCCCAAGCCACAGGGGTCACGCCCCGCGGCAGATTTAGCGGGGCAGTGCAATCCAGGACACTGTGTGTGGGGACCAAAGTGGTTTCTGCTGGAGCAGATTCTGTGCCTCAGTCGGTGAGCGCTGGGTTTAGAGCATGTGCCACCAGGAAGTGCTCTGTCAATACTGGTGATTTCCCTTATCTGTCAGTGTTTGCTAGAGGATTAAGGCCAGGAAAGAAAAGATTAGCCCCTGGCCTCCCCACATGCAAAGCACATTTTAACACCCTGAGTTTTTGTACCCAGCTGCCTGTACAGTTCACAGACCTGTTCTTAACCTTACAAATAACTCCTGGTCCTTCCATGGAGGGAGGTGACTTCTAAACCCAGAATGAGCGTTTCCTGGATGCTACTAACAAACATTAAGTGATGCCAATTTTTGACATTTGGTTTGTGTGTAAGGGGGGCAGGGGCCAAAGCCTTCAGTCTGTCTTGGAGAGAGTTAGTAATCCCCAGGCATGTGGATTAACTATAATAACTTTTTCCACCTCTGAACAGTGCCAATTACTAAGAGAAAACAGTTCTTGTGATTTGTTCATTCAAGTCTTCCTTCCACGAACGTGTATCTCTCGCGGGCACCCCTCCACCAGGCTGGTCACGTGAGTTGTGAGAATCGCGGGTCACGGCCTGTGAGAGTGTAGCCAGCCTGTCTTGTTAAGGGCAGACTGTGTTTCTTCACATATTAAGGACTGAAAATGTAGTACCCAACCCAGCTGCTTGGAAATGGTGCAAGTGTTGCTCTGTTCCGGAATTTGATATTTATGGAATGAGTCCTTTACTTAATAGCTCAAGTGAAATTGCCAGGCCTTCTGTCCTCTGTGGGGAAGCCTTCCTGATTAGCAACCCTTAGACTTTGGCCGGTGTCGGTGTGGAAAGGGATATTCTGTTTGCAGCAAAGCTGGCATTTTGATGAATGGTTTTGAGCATTATTTATATCTTCTGTGCTGTTTTGAAGTTTGCTCTGGAGCAATATCTCCCCTCTCTTGGAGAAATGTACAGAGAAAACAAAGCTGTGCAACTGGCCTCTCTGAGAAGATTCTGCCACACCCAAAGAGAAATTCCACTCCCTTCGCTAGGGCAGAAGGAAGTAAACCTACACCATCCCTTGACGCGTCTGAGGATCATTGATTTTTCAAAGACAGGACAAGCACTGAGATAAAATTTATTTACTTCATCCACTCAACAGTCTCAGATATCAAAGCTTTGGCTTCAGGGCTATGCCGTGGCTGGCTTCAGTACTGCGTGGAAAGCATGAAGCCTGAAGGTTTGACTAGGGATCCGTGCTGCACCAGTGCAAGCAGAGAGCTGCGTAGGCTATTTCCATCCCCCATCCCCCATTAGCCATCAAGAGCATCTGTTTGGTTCCTGTGTGAGACCACTGAGCACCTGGATTAAAGGAACTTTTTGAAAAGCTGGAGCAAGTGCAGAACTACCCAGTGCAGAACAACTGCACAAGAGACCACGTCTCCCTGGATTTTATTGCTCCTGTATTTTATATTCAGCATCTTTTTAAGATGTGACAAAATAGGCTTCCCACACAGCAGCCATTCTTCTGCCTATTCAGGCATCCTCTGTCCCTATGCACCATCGTGACAGCTGCCCCCAGTTTTGTTTGGACACACAAAATCACCTCTCCAAGGACAGCGATGCTCTTGCCATTAATTCTAAATGAAGTCTTTGGATTTGACCCTGAAATGGCCTGGGACCATCCTACCTAAGACTGCATTTCTCCCATGCTGCCAGAGCAGCAAGCTGGGGTGAAACTGAAGCTCCTTTGCTCTAAAAGGAGAGGAAGTGCTGGCAGCGTGTTCTCCAGGTGGGCCTCTCAGCTTTGGAATTTCCTCTTCCCTGGTCTGATAAAGCCCAAATCTGTCGGGAATGCTGCACAACCTGGTTAGCTGACCCGGGGACATGTATTCCTGAAGGATACCTTCTTTATGCTGCAGTCCAGTGCACTCTTAATACTTTCCACTTCTTATATAGGAGCTCCCCATATGCACTTCTGGAGTCTGGGTCCATGCTGACCCCACCCTGTACAGCTGACCATTCTGCTTTTAAACCACACAAGCGAAACCAGCTTCCTTTCAGCCTACAAGGCAAAGGGCAGACAGGTCTCCAGTGCCTGGCACTAGTGTACAATGCTGAAGCTGAGTTGTTCTTTCCCATCTAGATTCTCCCCAGGACTCTCCGCTGTGCTGTTCTACTGCTGCTGCTCCTTGTATCGGTGCTGAGCAAGGGCAAGGCCAAGTGCAGCATTGTGGAAATCCTGCGGCAATACCAAGCCGTGATCTTTGATGAGCTCCAGAACCTGGTGAGTGGAGCGGACAATCCCCAGCAGGCAGGCGGGTATAAAAATGTCACTATCTGGCCATGTGGCACAGGTTGTCTTAGACGGCATCGGGCTTTTGGAGCAGGGACTGTGGCTTCGCTGATGTGGGTACAGCACCCAGCAGAATAGGGCGTCCATTCCCACCTGGGCCTTTAGGCATTGTGGAGTATAACAGTGTTCCCTGCAAATGGGAAGCATGCGCCTAGAGTGCCCCTGGAATTCAGCTGCCAAGGCAACAGCAAACTCCCCACCCCCATGAAAAGTTCCAGGAGACTTTTGTAAGGAGCACTCTCCCCCCCATCAAGCCAGCCATAGAGCCTCATGGAGTGCTGTGCTCGGTTCAGTGGGTCTCTTCTCCCCAGTGCATAGAGCTTGTGCTGTGCACAGAGCGCGGGATAGTAACTTCAGGGGAGCCGAGGAGAAAGGCCCAAAGCTGAGCAGCTTGTTATCCTTTTATTTTACACAGAAAAACTTGACTCGATCTGCTGAAACCCCAAGGAGGGGGAGAGCTGGCCCAGCCTGCCTCTCTAACAAGGTAAATGGTTTCTCTGCAATGTGCTTTTGTGTGGGGGTGGAGAGTGTACACCAGCATCCTGTACTAGATAAAATCAGGACTGCTCAACTGTGTGTCATCAGCCCTGTACTGCTAGCTTACAGCCAGTACTTCCCTTTAGCTCAAAGGGATGGTATGATGGGATATCCTAATTTTGGCAATTAATTTAGCAATTGATCTTTGATTATCAGCAGGTAAGTATGTCCAGTGGTCTGTGATGGCATGTTAGATGGGTTGGGATCTGAATTACTACAGAGAATTCTTCCCTGAGTGCTGGCTAGTGAGTCTTGACCACATGCTCAGGGTTTAACTGATCGCCATATTTGGGGTCAGGAAGGAATTTTGCTCCAGGGCAGATTGGCAGAGGCTCTGGAGGTTTTTCGCCTTCCTCTGCAGCATGGGGCATGGGTCACTTGCTGGAGGATTCTCTGCAGCTTGAGGTCTTCAAACCACAATTTGAGGACTTGAATAACTCAGACATAGGTTAGGGGTTTGTTACAGAAGTGGATGGGTGAGATTCTGTGGCCTGCATTGTGCAAGAGGTCAGACTAGATGATCATAATGGTCCCTTCTGACCTCCAAAGTCTGTGAATCTATGAGCACTGGCTGTGTATGTGGAACAGGGTGACCTGAGTTTTCTTCCTGTTTTCACACAGGTTTGACCATTGAATGTGTGTGTTTGTGTGTGAGAAAGAGAGTGGATGGCTGAGACGTGAGTCTGTACAATATTGGGTCACACATCAGGACATCCTGCAATGCATGTAGGCAGGCCATTTGTCTGGTTTTAAGCTGCAGAGTCGTCGTCTTGGTTGGTTTGTTCCCTGTCGGGGACTGAGACAAAACTAGAGGTGGTTTTGTCCAGTATTGGAAAGGGGATGACATTTGGGAGAGTGCACTGCTCCACCCCTCTTGCTGTGACCTCGCATGCCCGGTGCATGCAAGGTCACTTGGCAAGGCTGGAACGGCACGCTCTTCAAAATGGTGTCATCTGTGCAATGTGACCTCATGCACACCATGAGTTCAAGGTCCCCCAAGCAGGGGTGGAGCAGGCCACTCTTCAAAATGGCATCTGCAGCGTGACTTCCTATGCCCCACCTGCGCAAGGTTGTGCTGGTGGGGTGGGCCCACGCCATTCCAGAACTAACGGCAAGCTAGGTGTTGTGGGAAAGCGTGACTGGCCACCCAAACTGCCCAGCAGTTACTAACCTTCATGCCATGGCCACTCAGCATTTCGTGGCAGCAGAAATGCTGCCAAATTGTGACTGACGCTTGCTCTCAAGCCAGTTCGACACACTCCCCTAGCTAGACAAAGCCCAGACGCAAGTGTGTGAGACTCACAGAAGTTCCAGTTTCACACTTGACCCTGGTGTGACAACTCCATAGCCAGTGTTGTCACTGTGCTATACACCAGGGCACCTCAGAGCTCCGTGGCTACAGCAGGGGACTCCGAACTGCAAATTGCTATTGGAGCAGTTACAGTTCCATCCAGGAGGAGGCAGTAGAGCACAGACACACTAACCAGTTCATTGTGATATGTGCTCCTTTCATTAGGGTGACCAGACAGCAAGTGTGAAAAATCGGGACGGGGGTTGGGGGTAATAGGTGCCCCCTATTATATAAGACAAAGCCCCAAATATCGAGACTGTCCCTATAAAATAGGGACATCTGGTCACCCTACCTTTCACACGTTTTATTGCTAACACCTGAAGATTTTGCTGTTTGCTCTGTTCTGAGTTCCTGCCCGGTAGCTTTTGTGTAGCTAAAAAGCCCTCGGTTATTAGCTACACAAATGCTGTGAGGCAGGAACTCAGAACAGAGCAAACAGCAAAATCCTCAATTTGCTGTTTGTTGTAGCTAATAACTGAGGGCTTTTTCTTTTGTATTCAAACAAGGGGAAGTGTGTGTGTGTGTGGGGGGGAATCATCAAAAAAGGGGTGCCCATGACCTGCCCTTTGAGGGAAAGGCCGCAGGTCTCTTTAGTAGCTGGGGTGGAGCCTGCTAGGCAGCAGCAGTGCTAACGTGGCAGTGCAGGTGGATGGGCGGCAGGTAACACTTGTATCACTTCCATGGTGACACTGCCTGTGGCCACAGCCTCATGCCTTGTTCCCCAAGCGGTCAGCAGAACAGCTTCCCTAAGCTATATTCTAGTGGGCATTACTGTATAGAGTGGGAGAAGGGGATTTTTTTTTTTTTGGCAGGGTTGGGCGACGACTATATTTTAGGGCATTATTTACTCCAGTGATCTAAGACGCTGGGCCCTCAAGCTTGTATTAAGCAAGCACTGGCTCCTCTACTTAATCATAGTGTTTTCTGCTTCAGTTGGTTCTGCACATCTGGATTTTGCATCCTTCTTTGTTCAGGAGCAGAAAATCCTGCTGTCTATCTCCACCATGAGCATGTCTCTCAGGGACATGGTCAGAGGCCCCTGGAGGAATCCTGAAGTAGTGGCTGTGATGCAGGTGGTCAGCAACACAGAGTCTGTGACCAAACAGAACTGCAAGAAAATCCACAAGGTCGGGGCTTGCTTTTCTCTTCTGCCACGCAGCTGGCATGGTGCAAAAAATAGCAGCCATTCGTTAAGAAGTTTAAGTGTTGTAACCTTGTTGGTCCCAGGATATTAGAGAGATAAGGTGGGTGAGGTAATATCTTTAATGGGACTAACTTCTGGTGGTGAAAGAGACAAGTTTTTGAGCTGTTCTTCAGGTCTGTGCAAGCTCAAAGGTGTGTGTCTTTCACCACCAGACGTTGATCCAATCAAAGATATTACCTCACCCGCCTTGTCTTTGTTGAGCAGCACATGCAGGCCTGGGGCAAGATCCAGGGTCTCCCCAGAAATGATACCTTTGAACTGTCACTGAGCTATTCTGTTGTCTGAAATGAATTCCCTTAGCCTTATCCCGTGGGAGAGCCCTGGGGAAACCCCAAGCTGATAGCCACCCTCTCCCTATCTGGCACTAGTGCTGGGTTCATTAATGGATACTCTTCACCTGGGAGAGTCGTGGGGGAAAGCCCAAGCTGAGGGAATCTATTCGGATGTTTGATGCCCTTGTGCAGGACTCTGCCGATGAGCTCAGGTTACCTGGCACAGTCTCGGGAAATCCCTGGCTCCGCCCCTCCTCCACCCAGTTTGGCAGAGAAACTATTTTATTTAGTGTTGTCTCATTGGGGAATGTGGCTGACTGGTCTGAATAGCTGATCGGAATGCCTATGAATGGAGACTGATACCTGGGGGACGGAACCATTTCAAGTCATCTGGGGAACAGATCTTGTGTCTTCTCCACTTACCAAGTGACTTTCATCCATACTAGATGTGTGTGGTCTGCATTAATTAGCCAATATCTAATGCTGGGATTATTTATGAGGATTCTAGGCTGTTGTTGAAATATATATATAATAGATAGATAGATATAGATATATAGGAGAAACCCCTCCATGCCCTATCCCCCCCGTTGGAAGTTTTACCTTGGAATGTTTCACCAAGTTGGAATGCACCCACCCTCTCTGGAGGGTGATGCTTGATGGTACAACCTCACAGGTGGTTTCTCTCCTGTACTGCCAGATGTGCATGTGCCCATTGGGGTGAGTGTCCTGGTATCCAGCAGAGCACACGCAACCCACTGGGAAGTGTGTGTTACAGGTCCCACACCCTCGCCAGTGGGTTACACGCATGCTTGGGGACCCTCATTTTCCAGTGCTATCCCCCTCCCCGTTGCTTTTCCCCACGTACTCGTGGGGTACGAACAGCCCTGAACTGGTCTCTGTCCTGTTCAGCATCTGTATCTAGGCCATGGTTTTCATTGCAGTGACTGTTTTTCTTTCTTTGCATGCTAACAGAAGAGTCTGTCAACAGTTACAGAGAAACCGCAACACAGAAGCCAGGGCAACAGGAGAAAGCAGCTGAAGATGATAGCGCGAACAGTGGAAAACTTGGTCACCTGCTGGGAGAAGTTGTTCTCTCTCCACTCAAAGGACTGGGACACATAGGGTCAGTAGGAAGCAGTGCATGGTGCTCTCTCCATGGGTGCTGAGCACCTGGGATTGTACCACCACCTCCATACTAGCCAGTAAGCAACACCAATTTCATGGAAACTCCTTGCCTTCTGATTTCTTGGTTCTACCGTTGGGTGAAGCAGGCATTCCATTGTATCCCATTCTTCTCTGTTGGGATTGGAGAGGGACACATCTTCTGTTCATGGCCTGTTCTGCTACTGTTCCAGGTAGCAAATACTGAGGGTCAGATTCAGCCCTGAAATCAACTGAGTGGCATCAACAGAATTTGCTCCTTCATTTTGAATAAAACTTTGTTGGACATTTCCACAGTGGGGGCCTTGGCTCCAGCGAGTCTGTATGTTAGGAATTTGGAAGGACAGGGCAGTAAGCAGGCAGTGAAAGAAGAGCAATAGAGTAAGAGGAGGCTCCCGGATTATGAAAATGCTTCTTGTCTGCTAGGAAACCTCTTGCACTGTGTAGCACTGACAAACTTGTCGTCGGTGGGTGGGATTGAACCTGGGACTTCTGGCGCTTACCACTTGAGCGTCTACCGCGTGAGCTAAAAGCCAATTGCCTGTTAGCTGAGGCAGTAGAGCAGACTCGTTTTATCTCTCTCTCTTTAAGTGGTCTCAGTGCCACTAGATGGGACAGAGCACCACACCCAGGAGATGTGTGGGTTACAACTGCACCACTTGAGATGATGTCTGCTGCTTTCCTGGGGCTGTTCATTGACATGCAAGATTGTCTTCATACCCCAGAAGTTGCTGGGAGAAAGCCATCTAGCTCCCGAAGGGCCGGTGCTTCAGGAAAGGCTGGGCATGGTAGCCATAGTGGCAAGTAGTCTAGGCAATCTTAGATCCCCCTGACATTCCATGAGTTTGAACTAGCTCTCTCTCCCTCCTTCTTCCAACCTGCACTCAACAGGCTGGTGTGGAGAATGAAATGGACTTTCTACAGCTGCTACCATCTCCTGGAAAAACCAGGACAAATAGACAATTGAGAACCACTTGTATCTCCTCCCAGGGCCGGGTTTCTTTTCCCATCATTCTTTGTGATGGACACTTGCAAGAGGCAAGAGGACAAGGGAAAGCCAAAGTGCTGTAGGAGGTGGGGTTGATGATTCAGCAAGTGGTGCTCTTCCCTCTGGGTCAGGGCTGAACTGATGTTGCCTCATGGTGCTAAGGGGAAGGCTGTGCTGCCTAGTTGTAAAACCAGCCTTCAGTTGCTCATCTTTTATGCTATTGAAACTACTGTCCTCTTCCTACCAGCAAAACAAATCCCCTGCTTCTAGAAGAGAGGCACCAGAGCTCGCCCTTTAATCAGTTATAGAAAACCAGTTGTTACTGGTAGGGCTCCAGCCCTGGAGGCAGAGCTGCTCCCATTAGCTTCACCAGAGGACACAACTTGCTGTGGATTCATGCTTAGTGGTGCATCAGGACATTCAGGGACACCCTCGCCAGTGGCTGCTGAGCAAAGTCTTGTATGTATGTGAGGTGGCACTGGGGCTTGGCTCCTGCTTGTGATGCTAGAGGGCAGTGGTTCAAATCACTCTGTGTCCATGGCCAGTGGAGTAAGAAGTGTTTGATCACAGTAGTTCATTCTTTTTGGCCTATGAATCTCCTCTCTGCTCTTCATGGGATAATGCCATTGCTGTACTCTTCATCCTAACTGGTGGTAACCAAGCCCTTACGTATACAGGGGGCTGTTGGTCCAGGTATCTACAGGTCAGAAACACAACACCAAGGGCCAAATTCTCCCCTGGAATTAGGAAGTGCCACTCCATTGCAGTCAGTGGGCCCTTTTACAGCAGTGGTGAGTATGAGTTCAGGAGGAGCTGGTCTGAGATTCACTGAGCACCTGCAGCTCTTCGAGCAGCGCCCAGCCAGCCTAGCGCAGACAAGTGAACGTCACAGGCGGTGAGCAGAGATCGGAAAGAAACGTCCTTTTACTTACTGGCTGCCTGACATTTAAACATGAGCCTCCCCGAAGGAGCAGCATCGGAAAGGAGCACGTTTTCCACGCACCAAAACAAAACCTCGGTGAAAATCCTTCAGATCCATAAGCTTTGGAAATCCCAGTGTAGCCAATGTTGAAATGCCATAATGGTGATAATTAAAAAAGCCCACGTGGTCGGGGAGTGGATAGTTTGTTTCATGAATAACAAATTTTCTCTTACCAACACATTGTGCCTGCTTTCAGTTCTTGGGTGTAACGCCCCATTGTTTGCAGCTTCTCAGAAGCTTGACAATAAAATTTCTTCTCTTACTGATTCTGGATATTTTATCTAGAAAATACAAATTCCCCCCTCTCTTCTAGAGTTTGTACAGCTGGAGTGGAAGTCCGGGCTTCGATGCCTTGGCTGCTATTTTTAGCTATGCCGGTTGAATTAAAGGTAGTGTAGGTCTGGCCTATCTGAGATGCAGTCACACCTTACTGCCATCTTTTCCCGTCCTTGCTGAAAAATACCATCAATGGCTCTTCAGTCTGGGGACCAGATTTTATCACTAAACTAGAATTCCCTCTGCTGGCTGACGGAGGTGGTGCAGACTCATCGGAGCATCCCATGCAACTCCCAGTTGTTCTGTGGTGCTGCTTGCGGGCACGCTTCCTCTGCTGCAAGAGTAACTTTCGGCCGCGACCTGTGTAGTACAGCTCTGGCTCTGCTTCACTACAGTGTCTCACAGGCATAAGGGAGTTTACCCTCACAACACCCCTGGGAGCAGAGAAGTGCTGTTATCCCTGGAGTACAGATGGGGAACTGAGGCGCAGAGACCAGGGTATGTTTATACTGAAAAAAACACCCAACCAAACCCTGCAGCAGTGGGTCTCAGAGCCCGAGCCTACAGACGCAGGCCAATGCTAAGGCACTAACTATAGCTGTGCAGGTGTTCCTGCTTGGGCTGGAGCTCGGGGTCTGAAAGCCCCCCACTCCCCAGGTTTCAGAGCCCCAGTGGGAACATCTACACAGCTATTTTTAGCACCATAGCTTGGAGACTTGCTGCTGCAGGGTTTCTCTTACAGTGGAGATGTCCCCGAAGTGACAGGCCCGAGGTCACTCGCAGAGTTGGTAGCAGGTCCAGGAAGAGAAGCCAGATCTCCTGACTCCCGGTCCTTGTTTGAACTCCTGGATGATGAGGGAGAGGTGAGTGGCACTGCATTCAGAGAAGTGGCCTGTGCGCTCTGTGTGCCTCACAGGCCCATGAGCCCCCTACTCCAGAGCCACCATCACTACGGGACAGCAAGCCGCATCCCATGCCTCTCACACCTCCCACACCTGTCCCTGCTGACACAGCCTCAACGGGTACTGACACTGGAGTTCCTAGAACAGCTGTGGCAGTCTGGCTTAGTGGTTAGAACAGAGGGCTAGGCGGAATCACTCTGCCGGATTCTGTTCCTGACTCTGCAGCTGGCTGGCCTTGGGCAAGTCACCCAGCCTGTCAAGCTCAGTTTCTCTTGCTGTAAAGCAGGTATGATACTAATCGCAGGACTTGTCATACGAACTTGGAGCAGGGGCCGCTCTAGGCTGGTATCCTGTCTCTGACTCTGGCCAGAACCAGATGCTTCAGAGCAAGGTGCAAAGAACACTGCAGCAGGCAGGAATGGGAAAACCTGCCCATGGGGCAAGTTTCCTCCTAACCCCGGTTTGTTAGAGACTGACTCATGCACTGAAGCAGGAAGGTTTAGATCCCTTTCAAAACCCTGGGTGGTTTTTAGTCCTACTGTCCATTCCCTATCAATGCCTGATCCTGGTCTGAACCCTGCTAGGCATCTGGCCTCAGCGCTATCTTGTGGCGGGGGGTCCGCAGGCTAGTTATACCCCAGGTGAAATAAATCCCTTGATCAGTGTTTAGTGAACCTCTCCCAAACTGCCTCAGAGGGAACTGTAGAAATGCAAATGATTCTGCTGGTTTTCTTCCAGCAAGGATGGCATGTATCCTGAGCCAGCCTGTCAGGAGCCAGACCAGGTGAATAAACGTGGAGCCCCCGTGATGTTCCTGGAGAAGTGGCAGGTCACAGAAGCAGCACCCAGGGATGGGTGGTCCATGTCCAGCATGCTGCTGCTCGTCCGCTTGGAATGGAGCCAGCCTCCCTTGTTCCTGGACACCACCCTGCCCAAGTGAGGAAGACTGGCTCAGGCAAGGGCTGTGACTATCCTCTCGAGCCAGCCCACACCGGAGTGACAGCCGCGAGCAGCTGAGGGACCCCGCGGGGCTGCTCATCATCGACCCAGCAAAGCCCCCTTCCTCACCGGCCCCCATGTAAACCTGCCCACCCACCTGCTGCTAGGGGGTTAATGGGCATGGCAGGCTTGGCCTCTGCCCTCTCCTGCCCCCAGTCACTGCCAATGCACCGGAGGATGTGTGATAACATGATGGCAATGGCTCCAGCTCGCCCCTCTGAGCCTGATCCCAAGACCCCTGCAGTCAGTGCACCGAGCGGCTTCAGCAGGGAGCAGGTGAGTAGGGCCGGCTGGAGAGGAGCTCAGCTGGCAGCCATGTCCATCAGGCCCTGCCCTGTCCCTTCACTTTACCCTCATATGTTCCTTGGCTTCCCCAACCCCTCTCTGTCTCTGCACTCCTGCCCCCTCCTTTTGCCCTGCCTCTGTACAGTGCAACCCCACGTCTCTCCCACTCCCGAGCCGCAGGCTGCCTCAGTGGCTAAGGTTAGTACCCAAACTAATTGTTGGGGAAGGGGCTCCTCCTTATGACCCCTCCCCTTCAAGAGACTGCGATCTCCCTCCTATGCACTTTCCCTGCCCCCAGCAAGCAGGGAGAGCATCGGCTAGTGGTTAAAGCAGTGAACAGGGCCGGAAGGCATCTCCCCCCAATCCTGCCACTGGCCCTCTTTGTAACCCTGGGCAAATTCCTGCCTCGCTCCCTGCCTGGGTTTTCCTAGCTGTGAAATGGGGATAATCTCTCTCTATTTAACACTCGGGGCAAGGAGTCCCCAGAGGCCCTGCTCAGGATCCCACGTGGGCTGGGTGCCGCACAAGCACAGAAGGACCTGGCCCGTGCCCCAGAGAGCTTCCCCTTCCTCTTGAGCCAGCTAACTGTTTGCAAAGTGCTCACAGCCCCTCTGCGAGAGGACTTTTCCTCCCGAGGCCTGAGTCCAGCTCCCAGCACCAGGAGCCAAAC
Organism: Gopherus flavomarginatus; assembly: GCF_025201925.1. Classification (NCBI taxonomy): domain Eukaryota; kingdom Metazoa; phylum Chordata; order Testudines; family Testudinidae; genus Gopherus; species Gopherus flavomarginatus. Next base: position 48,416,613 of record NC_066627.1, on the reverse strand, counting down.
GCTGCCCCCAGCTGAACCTGTTCAGCGCCACTGAGGCTGGTGAGCTAGCGTGGGGGCAGAGAGGGCAGAACTGGCTTCTCTTAATCCTGCTGGTCACTCTCCTTCCCAGGCCCGCTACCCACTGGGGGCTTTCTGCAGCCGTCACACTGGGGCCAGGCCTGTGCATGGAGCAAGGCAGGAAACTGGCATCCAGAGCCACGGCCTGTCCGGCTCTGCGTCGGCCGGGGGACGGCCGTGGTCCATCCGCATCCTCTGCAGCGCACCCGTCCATCAAAGGGCACTTGGGCTTGAGACCCGAGCCCAGCCAAGGCCCTTGGCCAGGCTCAGCCTGAGAACAAACGTAAGACAACACCGGGGGTGGAGCACAGAACCTGGCCCGGGCGTTTGCATGACGCTAGGTGGCAGGAAAGGGCTGTGCAGCAAGGCTGGGCTAGAGACATCCTGGAAAGACTGTGGAGCCCAGCGGCCAGGGACCTTGAGGCTTGACCCACGTTAGCTATGCCACGCAGCGTGGCTGGTGACCGCGGTGTGGGGCTGCCAGAAGCATTGCTGGAGGGTGGAACTCGGATTCCTGGGGAGGATCCCAGCCTGCCACCCCTACCCTTCCCACCCCTTATGTTCTTGGTCGGGGGAAATCACTCGGAGTGAAGTCAGTGCGATTTCACCAGAGATGGGGACGGAGGGTCCTTGTGGGCCCGTCGTGCCCTCGCTGCCCGAGGCTCAGTCCCCAGCAAGACCCAGCTCTTCCTTGTTTCACTGGCTACAGGCTGCCGCGCCGTTGTAACCGGAGAGGAAGTGTCCCTGCGCCAATCTGAGGGGCATTGCCGATGGGAGCCTTCCGAAAGCCTGACCCCTGCCCCAGAAAGACTTAAAAATCATGAGACCTAAAAAAAAGGGGGGCTTCTTTTTGTCTTGCCTTCTGGTTCCTGAGCCTTTAGGGCGCCCTTGGCTCATGTTTGCAGGCAATGGCTAGAAACTGACTCTTTTAAAAAAAAAAAAGAGAGAGGCAGGTGAGTGTCGCCCACAATCACCTGCCTCCAGGAGTTGGGGCTTTAAGGAAAATCAGCGCCAGGCTTGTGACAAAAGCATGAGAGGGCAGCACTGCTGAGTTGCCCCTTCCCCACCCTGGCCCAGTGGCATTAGCAGGAAGTGCTGCGGCATTGCTGGAGGAAAGAGATCTTTACTGGCACAGCAGCAACCACTGGCTGGCAGCAGCCTGGGGAATGGTCTGTGGTCCTGATCCCCAGATGTCTCACCAAACTAGCTCCCTCTTGACACCTGACCCTCTGTCTCCAGCCCCGCTCCTCATACTGTGCCCCTTCTGCCTGCCTGTGCTTTCCCTGTCCCGGTCTATGGCGGCTGGGTCCGTTTTCTTTCCTCAGAGTCGGGGGTTCCCACCTGGTGGAAGCTGCAGCCTGTGCAAGGATGTCAGACTCGGGCCCTGGAGCTGGGGTGGAGTTTGTGCCCACTGGTGTGCGAATCCCATGCAGGGATCCCATGCCCCTCCCTGTAACTCCTAGAGCCTCCTTCAGCAGCACAGCTCCCTCCTGTACGTGCCCCCAGACAGGCCTGGCATCTCAGCGGGGAGCAGCGCTTCACCCTGTGCCCCCCTCCATCCCAAAGTCAGCTGGGAGGCGGCAGGGATGGGCAGAGTTTGCAGCTTGGCTCCCCAGAGCCAGTAGCTTGTGCAGAGAACAAACACCAGCTTGTTTTGCTGCACCTCATTCTATCAGCTCTGCAGGGGGCTTTGCATTGAAACCATTGTTTGGGTTTGGGCTTTTTTCCCTAAACAAAAGATCAAATATGAAGAGCATTTTAATTGTTAAATGGGGGACCAGCTACGCCTCCCTCCAGCAACCATCCCCCTGAGAGTCCCAAAATAGCAAAGATTTCGCCAATTTGCATCCAGGTTTTATAACTATCAGGGTAGGGGTGGGAAGAGAGACGCCCCCTCCTTAATTGCCCCCAGTCTCCGCCGTCAGCCTTTGCAGTGCACCAGGGGAAGCATGAGTCACGCAGGCCCCCCAGAGCTAACGTTTCCCCTGTTTGTTCTCAGCAGTGGTCGGCTGAGGGTGGGATGAGGTTTGCTGCAGAGTGTGCCCAGGACACCCGTGCTGTCCCCGTCTCTGCTGCAGGGCCAGTGGAAAAGCCAAGGGATTGCGTAGCAGCCCAGTGACGTGCTCAAGGCTGCCCTGCAGGAGCTCTTTTAGGCAAGGTGCTTTGCCAGTGCTGCCCCATGCATTGCTGCAGCTAGCTGGGTTTCGGCCTGCAGGCAGGGCCAGGCCTGAGACTCTGCTTGGGCTGGTAGGACTGGCTGGCCATTGGTTTGAGTGTCTGTCATTTGGGCTGCAGGGGCAGATGAGTCGCCTAGGACCTGGCGGGGGGAGTGTTTGCTTAGGGGTTGTACGTACAGGGGACAGCAGCATGTTCCCTTTTCACAAATCCCACCAGTCTCTGAGAGGTATTAGTGCTCTGGACCACAGCCTGCCACCTTCTACGAGGAGTCCAGATGCGGCCGGGGGGCCTTCATCTGCCAGCTCCCAGTGTGATGTGTCCCGGACTGTGACTTGCATTGTCCGAATGTCAAGTATCAGAGGGGTAGCCGTGTTAGTCTGGATCTGTAAAAGCAGCAAAGAATCCTGTGGCACCTTATAGACTAACAGACGTTTTGGAGCATGAGCTTTCATGGGTGAATACCCACTTCCTCAGATGCATGTAATGTCCGAATGTCTCGCTCGGTTCTTCGCAGGAGCCATGGAGCAAAGTCCCCCCCGAGCTGGCAGCACAGTCCCAGAGAAAGGACTGGGCAGACTGGGCCATTCTCTTGGCCCAGGGCGCATAACATGGAGCTGCCGTGAAACTCTCAGGCTGCTGCCTGGCTTGGAAGCTGCAGGCCAGACCTTGCTTTGCCTAGACGGGCCTGAACTCTGATCCAGGCATGTGGGTGTCGCTTGGCTGTCACGACTCAGGCCCTGCCTCAGAGACTTGGGATAGCTGCAGACCGATCAGGAAGCAGGGTGGGAGCAGCAGCAGCTCACGCTGGCAGCAGAAGGCTGCATTATCCAGGGGGAACGCGACAGAGGCCAGGACAGTTACATGGACGTGGGAAGCGAGATGTGGAACGTACTGGCCATGGGTGTGTGGGAGCAGGTCTCCTTCCAGTGGCTACCTGAGACCATGGCACCACCAGTGACTAGGGCTTTAAAACGATTGCAAGAAAGAATAGCTAATAATCCCCACCAAAGCCCTGTGCCTCTCCAGTCCGGCCCGGTCCTCTCGCTGCTCCCCAAAGCCATGCGGCAGTGGTTACGCCATCTCCTGCCGGCTGGGAGCAGGGTGCGCAGGGCTGGGTGGAGCCTGAAGCAAGCCGGGGGGGAGGGGGTCAGAACCAGCACCGGCAGGCGGAGTGTTACGGACCATCAGGGAGGGATGAGTGAATGGAAAGAAAGGAAAATGCTAAAGGGAGGGAGGGGAAAAGGGAGGTTGGAGCGATGGTGGAATTGTAGCAAAACAGCCGGAAAAAGGAAACTGGCCTGAAAAGGAAAATAAAAATAGCCGGCAGGCAAGGCCAAGTGCAGGAGTGAGGGCGCGCACTCCCTGCCCTGCGGCTGTGGCTCCTGGCAAGTGGCCCCAATCCCAGCCCCCCGGACGGTTCCTCGCAGCTCCTCGCCCTCCCCCTTGCAGGGCTAGGCGGTTGGTTGGCACCCAGCATGGTGCTCAGTTCTGGGGCACTGGCACTTTGGAGGATTGTGCAGTCTCTGCCGGCTCGCTGTTGAGTGTGAAAAGCAAATGCATGGGTGGGGGAACGAGAGAGAGAGAGAGTGTGTGTATGTGTGTGTAATGTCTGGGATTGCCCACAGAGTGTTTTTCTATCTGTCTGTGTGCAGACAGGAGTGAGCAGTGGTACCTGTCTTTTCTATTCCATGCCTGTGTAAGAGCAGGTGTTTGTGTCCAGGTGTGTGGCCATCGTGTGCCTGCTGGCAAGTGATGGGGTGCAGGGGGGTACATGTGTGTTGCAGAGGCCATCCCAGATGTGCTCCATGCACTTGAGAACCTCTGAATCCAAACTTCCTTCTCTGGGGCTCTTGTGTAATTATCACTCATTACGCTGTCCTTCGGCTGCACCCAGGAAGCAGCTACAGCGGGATGGGACCAGTGTGGTGTAGCTACTCCCCGCGGATGCTCCAGGGGATTTATCCCAGAGCCTGTCTCCTAACTGGGTAGTTCAGGGAGTGGTTGAGTAGGTCATAGCATCTCAGCCTGGGAAGTCACAGCTCCCAAGGGGATTGGGGACAGAATTCAAGGGGGGCACCCTTTCCATGTTGCTAAATATAGGCCTGGCTGGATTGAGTGGGAGCTCGTGGGTGAGGTGCCCCAGGATGGAGAAGTCCAGTGATCTGTTCCTTCTGCAGAGCCCTGGGGCAATAGCCCAGCCCTGTTGGTGGCTAAACTGCCAGGGAGTTACAGCAGAGATGCCCCAAGCAGCATGGCTAGTCCCCAAAACTCTTAGACCAGAGTCAGGCCAGGAAGAGCACAACCTGGCCATCCTGTTATAGACCCATTCCTGGAGACTCCAAAACACCCCGAGGACATCTCAGGGCAGCTCAGGGGCTCCTGGAGCTGGAAAGCATGAGGGTGTTGGAGCTGGGGAGGGAGAGTGACAGCAGCAGTTAAGACAACTGTTTCTAATGGCCAAAAAGGTGGGGTTTGGGTTTGGGGTCTGATGGCGTCCAGACCAGCTGATCCTGTATGTGCCCATGTCCGGTGACAAGCTAGGGACCCCTCGGATCGGCGCTGCAGCATTTCCTCCTCCAAGTACGTGATTTAATAACATCTTTCACATTTCTACAGTGCTGTTCACCCCAAGGGCTTCACAATGGCCATGGACTCTGCCCCACAAAAATGCAGCTGCCTCTGGGGTGGAGGTTTGGCTGAGCGCAAACGCCCTTGGAGGCACATTTGCATACGGGGCAGACTCTTGGTTTCAAAGGTCTAACTCAAAAGACCTCCCTGGAGTAAACCACACAATGCTCCTTTTGTCAGCCTCCGAAGGACGGCTGGTTGACTTGACCCTGGCACTTGTACCTGTAGTTCCAGAGCACCTATGGGTGTTCCAGACCTGGAACATGGCCTCCTGCACCCTCCACCCCATGCCAGCTTGAGCGAGGGGCACTAAGGGAGAAGGGAATTGGCCTGGCATGTTAAGTCTGTGTATGACAATGGGAACAGTGTGTTGTTCTCTCCCTGTCTCTGCGCAGCATCATAAAGTTGTTGAAAGCCCAGATTTACAGTGTGATAAACGCTAGGGGCTCTGGTTAATATTTTACGGCTTGATCCTTTGGAGAGCGGTTGTTTTTGGAGAGCTCTGCTATGCACCCATCTGCAGGCCCTCCCTGGCTCCAGCTAGAGGAGAGGAATTCCTCTGGGGGCAGGAACCCCCAGGAGTGGAAAACAGTGGGAAGACACAGACTGTCCCCATCCAATGCAATTGTGGAAATCCGCAATGCAAAGGGCCAGGTCATAAACCCTGGAGGACATATGTCCATCCCCACCAGCCCCGCCCTGCTGATATGTGCTCTTCACAGCTCCGGGCCGCACTAGAATAGCAGGGATCCCATTGGCCCGCATGGCGGTGCCTTGGCAGAGCAATGTCAGGGCGTCTGGCTGTCTCTGGTGCGGGCTGCAGCTTAGGAGGGGGGTGCCTGAGCAGAGCTGCCTGGAGACGCTCATACTTTCTGCTAGCTCCATGCCAGGCTTTAGGCTGCGCTCTGAGCCCATGAGCAAGAAATACACCAAAAGCCTCAGGCTAAATAATAATAAAGAGGCTCTCTGAGTGGGGGAGAACATCCCCCTTTCTATGGTCCTGCTGCCGGGTTTCCAGGCTCCTGCATGACAACAAATAGTCCTGCCATCTGCCAAGCAGATTGAGTGCCACAAAGCATGGGGGCCTCCCCGGCATGCCTGCTCTGGGACTCCTTTAGCAGGATGTCCTCAGTGGGGGATGCTCCTTTCAAGGGACCAGCCTTTCCCAACCCCACCAGAGAGGGGATTCCAGCCCAAGCAGCTGCTAAAGAAATCAAGTGATGCCAATGTCTCTGCAGCTCCAACCCCCATCTCTCCTGCCCCACCAAATTCTCTGTGGGCTGGTCCCAGGACACCTGGTTGCCTGGAGACAGACACCATGGGAGAGGAGCCAGAGGGTACATGCTCTGCTGGATAACAATTTCTCCAACACCTAAGCTACTCCTCCTGTCACTCTGTGGGGAGTGGGTGGCTGGGTCTTCAGAGCTGCACAGCATTCATTAATGGTGCCACTGAAAATGGATGTCGTAAGTAGACCTGAGCCAATAACGGCTTTTTCAGTTTGGTGGCATTTTAAAACAACAACAACAAAGTGTTTCAAAAGTTTGGGTGGCTCAAAAAGTTGAAAAAAAATCATTGCAGGCTGAACAAAGCATTTCATTTAGAGTTTGAGTATTTTTTTTACATTTTTAATTAAAAAAAATAATTAAAGGACATTTCTAAACAGAAGGTTGTTTTGAATCAAAAAATGGAAACATTTTGTTCTGAAATGATTGAAACATCCCCTTTTGATTTTTTTTTTCTGACCAAAACAATTTGGAGAAGTTGACACAAATTTGTGAAGTTTTGGAGCAGTCGAATCTGCATTTCTCAAAGAAAAATGTTTCAATTGTAAAATGTTGCCCAGTTCTAGTCATCAAAGGGCCATGAGGATGCAGAACGCCATCTAACCCTGGCATACACCATCTAACCCTGGCATACATTGATTTCTCTGGAGCAGTGGTGACCTGTGCCTGCCGTGGGGGGGTCAGGGGGGAGAGTGAGTGTAACTGGCTTCACCAGTGTTATTGGGAATGCTCAGTCCCTCAGTCTGTGAGAGCATGCTCAGTACAAACCAAACAGGAAATTGGAGGGGGGGACATGATCCCACACTCCCCCCAACGTCGCCTCCACTTGCGAGGGTCAAATTTTCAAAAGTGACTTAGGTACTTAAGCTCTTAAGTCTCTTTGCAAGCGAATGAGACTTAGGCTTCTAAGTCACTTAGACCCAGATCTTCCAATGGGAGTTAGGAGCCTAAAAACCTTTGAGGATTGGCCTGGGTCACTTTTGAAATGGTGACCCGGAGTCAGTGAGGCTCCTCTACACCCAGAGTGACAGTGTTTTAACTAAAGGTGTGATTTGAAACTAGGGTGACTAAACAGCAAGCGTGAAAAATCGGAACGTGGTGCGGGGTAATAGGCGCCTACATAAGACAAAGCCTGAAATATCAGGACTGCCCATATAAAATCGGGACATCTGGTCACTCTATCTGAATCTGCTGAGTGAACCCAATGTAATGTTGTATGTGGACACTGAATTTGATTGAACCTGGCTTGGAGTAGTTTATCTTGAGGCCAAGTGGAAACCCAGGTAACCGGTTTCAAACACACAGGAGTTTGCATCGATTTAACTAATCGGGTGTCAGTGTGTGTGTTGACGTATCCTTAGGAGCAGATCAAGCTAAACCGCAACAAGCCGCTTGCACTGACATTCGGGTGCCCACACCAGATTGACAAACCGGATCTAGATTAAACTGGTGCAGTTTGAATGTTTACACAAAGGCTTGCGCCACTGGGCCTCGTATGGAGTTGACAGGCCATGGGAAGCAGGGAGCCCACAGTGCTCTGAGCTACACCTCTCCCAGCCCCCGTGGGTCAGTCACTCCACCCTGCGGCCTCCCCTTGGAGGGACCCAATGCTCTCGGAGAAGAGGATCCGGAGGGACAATCCCTTGGGGTGAGTTTAACACTTTTATTCTAATAATTAACAAAACAAACACAGGGCACTCGAGCCTGTTTCTGATTATTTCAGGACTGACTCCTGAGCCTTGCTCTGGGTACTTCCACTCCATGATGCTGCGCCAGGAGGAGGGGCGTGTAATCCATCAAGTGAGCTCTGCTGGCTCCAGGCCGGCAGCCGGATGGCCTGGGTTCCGGACCTCCAGTCACGCAGAGACCAAGCTCCTAAAGCAAGGGCGAGGTGGGGGAGGGGTGCTCCCTGAATCCCAGGAGCCTTTGGGGTGGATGTTGGCCACTCATGGAGCCACTGCTCCGCCTTCCAATGGGCAGCCGCTCCCTTCCCTCCAGTCCAGTACAGTCCAGACGGCGATTTCCTCACTGGGCTCTCCAAGCTCCCCTCTTCCTGGGCTCCTGCCCTTGCAATGCACAGGGTGTCAAAGACAGCACACACCGAAGTGCACCACAGCGGGAGGAGCAGTCCGGGAGCAACCAGGAAGCAGCAGAGAAGCAGCCAGGTTTGCGCTGCTTTCCCAGCTCTCCTGCTCCAAGCACGGGGTTGCAGTTCATACGGATCTCTGCCGCAATGGTGTCTTTTTTCTGACATTTTTGTCTCCTCCCCCCTAACTTTTCACAGTCATGGGCAGGTAATAGGTATGGGATTCCCCTTGCAACGAGGGGGCAATCCCCTCTGCACGCCCTAAGGGATGTTTAACCTCATACTGGCCTGTTTCCAGCTCTCTCTGGGGCCAAGGGTTAGCTTTGTGTCCAGCAATCATCATCCTCTTTCTGTCTTGGGCCAGACTTTGAACTGCTGCTCCACAGCCCCAGCAGAATAAAGAAGGAAACTTGCTCTCTGCTGAGAAGGGGCTGCAGTTGGGTCCACACAGTAGTGCAGAGATTTAGGCGCAGCAGAGTCCTGTCAGAGAGAAGGGGGACAGGCCTGTGCCTGTGCCCCTATAAAGAAGTCCCTACACCCCTCTTTGATATCTGCAGTGGAGAGCTAGCCACTGCTGTGCCCTCCCTGACACATTCAGATTCCAGTGAAATCCCAGCAGCCCACCCAGGAGTTTACCAGGCAATATACTTTGACTCAGCAAATTGAAAGACAGAAAATGAAAGTTTGCCATCAGCACAAAAGCTTCCGGATAGCAGGAGCTCATAGGCAGAGAGCCTTCCACAAGGGAAGTCTTTGGAGGATCCATGGCTGGGGACATTTAAAAACAACACTGGGCAGAGGAGAGATATTTGTAACACATTTGCGCAGCGTGGGTCCTGTCTCCCTCCAGCAGCCAGACCACAAAGAGATAACAGTTGGCTACTGCTGCCAGCTAGTGGAGTTGCTCCTTTAGCATAAGCAGTAGAGGTCTATGCGCTGGTGCAGAATGTCCCAGGTTTAAAGCCTGCAGTAGGGGAGAGTCATTGCACATATATGAGCCAAACCTTAGATTAGTCTCATTAACCTTGTAGATTATCCTCCCTAGGAATCAATGGAGATGGGTCCTTTCCCCCATAAAGAAAAGAGGGGAGCTTGGTAGGCAAGAAAAGTAGAGGACTTAGACTTCATAATCTAAAGGAAACATGGTGCAGGGGCACTGTGAGGTGTTTTGGAGGAAGACAAGCGAATCTCACCAATTCATTGCTAGAGGATTTGAGAGATTGTTCGCCTGGCAGCCCTAAGAATACATGAGCCATTGGTTCATAACCTGATGACTAGAAGCAAGGAGGATGTGCAGAAGCAGTGAGCAGCATTGTTCCCCCAGGTCTGCCCTAATACCTCTGGCTTTCTTCCCTTGCTCCCCACCCCTTGACGTGGCAAATCTACTGCCTCTGTGTGCTCGGTGCAGATGGGCCTGGGTACCTGGCTGCTTTCCCCAAGGCTTGGGGAAGGGGCTTGGTTGAGACCCAACTGCAGCGTGGGACCCAATCTGCCAGCCCAAAGCCTCCCCATTGGAAAGCAAGAATGAGACAGAATCCAATCCAGGCCCACATGTGACACGGTTTTGATTTGAAAAGCCAAGTTGCCTTTTCCGTGGATTTAGGTCATTCCCACCTAAAGCAGAACAAGGGAATAGGATGGACACAATGCGAGGACACAGCATTATTTAGATACAGCCACGGGAGATATGCCTGGAGATATCAGAGGCCAAGTGGACACAGTGAAAGATTCTAGCCCATCTTTCTTCAGGGACCACAGTCACTGAATAATTCAAAGTGCCATGCACACACAGATGCCTGTTTGGGAGAGGATGTGGGGCTTTGATCTAGCTGGTGCTTGGAGAGGCGATCAAGTCAGGCCTGCGGCCCTGACAGAAGAGGATAGTTAAACCTTGTCCTTCATTGGCAGGTGAACTTCCTGATGGAGGTTAACAGTGTCCGCGATCTCAGTCTTAAAATAAAGATCATCATCAAAACAGAGGTAATCAGATGGTGAGACCAGGAAGGGGCGTTTCAGAACCAGCCCACGGAGGTACCCTCCAAAAAGGGACACTGCAAAGGATGCCCCAAAACCTTCAGCCTGGTAGAGAACCTGCTTTGAGGTGCTCTGTCCCCATCTCTCCCCCAATGAGGCTGCATCCAAGCTGACATTGCCACCTGGCTGGGCATGCCAAGGGAAGACCTGGTAGAGGTGGGGGCCATAGATCTCCGCAGAAGCAACCCAGATGGCCACCATCCCACCCATGATGCCAATGATGCCACACAGATCATGGAGGTTGTTGATGCAAAACTGTTGCTGGAGATGGAGTTTCCCAGTCTAGAAGGGAGTTGCAGACTTGAGACCAGGATGCATGCCAAAGAGGAGATGCTGCCCAGGGTGAAGGTAGCAGCCGGTGTGATCATCATGTTGGCCAACACCCCAATGACCATGTCCCCATGTAGCATTCTGCAGGTGGCACATACTCAACTTGTCCTGCTTTAAGAGGGCGGGAAGCTGGAAATGTGATCAGATGACTGGCTCTGACTGTGAGGAAGTTGTACAGCCCAGCCTGGTGCTAGGCATCCCCTGGCTGGGCAAGGACTGCCACAAAGATCAGCCAGAAGATCCAGAGAAACATGGATCCTACCAGGGACATGAGATTGGACTGGTAAGAAGGAATCTCTTGGGGGGTGCTCCTGCCACATCCCCGGGTGGCACAGAACAGCAGAGACAACAACTTCTGACTGTGAGGAAAGGCTAAAAAACCTGCTCACGGTTAGTCCTGAGAAAAGAAGACTGACAGGTGACCTGATAACAGTTTTCAAATGTGGTGAGGGCTGTAATAAAGAGGAGGGTGATCAATTGTTTTCCCTCTCCACTGAAGGGAGGACAAGAAGTCATGAGCTTAATCTGCAGCGAGGGAGATTTAGGTTAGAAATTAGGAAAAATTTTCTAGCTATGAGGTTAAACTCGGGGACAAATTACTAGGGAGGTTGTAGACTCTCCATCATTGGAGGTTTTTAAGAACAGGTTGGGCACACACCTGTCAGGGATGGTCCAGGCTTAGTTGGTCTTGCCTCAGCGCAGGGGTTTGGAACTGATGACTTCTTGAGGTTTAGAAAACCTGACCTGGCTTGGGACAGGTTTGTAAAACCCAGGACGTCCCCAGCCAGACGAGGACGGCTGGCAGCTACACCGGATTCACCACTGCCTTGTGCAGTTACTTATGCTAGTGCAAAGCAGGTGTCAAATGCTTCCAGCTCGGGACACACTCACTCTGCGAAAGTGACTACCCAAGGCGCGAGGCAACGGTGAATCAGGCCCACTCATGGCAAACATTTGTGAGTCAGCCAGCATGGTATGGGGAGGGGCCCTTTCAGCACCTGCACCACCCCCTTGTAGCCACTGCAAACCCATCATAATATCTACATGCCCTTGGACCCAAAGACTCCTTGACATGGAACTATTATTCAATCTGCACATGTTATTCTGATGTACTCAGTACAGTAGAAGCATAGGAACTGCCAGCCTGGAGCAGCCCCAAGGTCCTCTAGCCCAGTATCCTGTTTGTGACAGCAGCAAGTACCAGATGTTCCAGAGGAAAGCGTAAGAACCCTGCACCAGGCAGATGTCTGCTCCCACGTTAGTGCTCCTACTGAGGTCTAGTAACGATAATAATAATAAATCAGCCATAGGAAGCGCTCCAAACAATTCCCCTGGGAGGGAGGGACGGTTTTTATTATCCCCATTTTACCGATGGGGAAACTGAGACACACAAAAGTAAACTGGTGGCTTGGAAGCCACGGGCATGTCAGGATCTGAGTTCAGAAGCTCCGGGTTCCTTGCCCTGTGGTCAGTCCAGTAGATCCTGTGTCTCTCTCCATAATGTCAATGTGAATCAGTTCCAATACAGATGCCTAGAAATCAGAGCTGTACAGAATCTAGCGTGCCCGGCTGCGTGACGAGTGCAGCTTGACTGTAAAGGGTTAAAACCATCACCAGTAACACCAGGAAGGGATCAGTCTGCTGAGTTCAATCAGCAACAGCTGCCAGCTGCCCTCATCCAGTCTGCACTAAGCACCTGTGGCATAAAGCTGGGCCTCAGACAAGAGGGGTGACCCAAACAGTAACGAGGGAGGAGCCCCCTGTGTGAGCCATTCAAAAAGAAATCCAAGTGATCCCTGCTCCTTGGGGCTAAGTCCCCACACGATGGTGGGAAGGGAATGGGGAGCCACTGATCAAACCCAAGACACCTGTTTTAAGAAAAAAAAATCTTTATTGCATCTATAAAAGGGTTAAAGTCCCTATGAAGTCTGAAGTCCCAGCACAAGCAGCTACCAGCAATGTTCTGGCCACACCATTCCCAGTCCAAGGAGTGGGGGTCCCCCACCCCCAGCAGATCTGGGCTTGGAAGGGAGGTGTGTGCCTCTGTTCCCTCCACCCCCTATTGTAGTGTGTGAAGGGGTGAGAGCGGAGGGTGGCTTTGTCCCCTCTGTTGACTGTATTGTTGTTAGCAGCAGTGTTTCTTTGGCACCCAGGCAGCTGAGGCTGGGGATGTCCCAGCCAGATGAAGGAGGCATCTGGAGAGAGCTGAGGGCAAGGCAAAAGAGACATGAATTTCCCCCATTTCCCTTTAACTGCAGTGGGCAGTTGCTTTATGATGGAAGGGCTGGGGAACCGTCTCAGCACCATCCATGCTGGGAAGGAAAGAGGCATGCTAAGCAATTGCTTAGGCCCCCACAGCCCCGTAGCCCTGGCCCATGCGTGCCCAGTGGCTGGCAGGTGCTTCCTCCCCACCCTGCAGGGGACGCAGTTACTGGGCTTGCTCCATCACTGCAGGACACCGAGAAGTAGGTGTCTGCCTGGTCTGTCTCCCCTGGCTAGGGAGTCACCCGTCTGCTGGGCTGGGAGCAAGTCTCCCTGCTACTCCTGTGACCAATCAGACGGGAAGGGTGCAGGGCTGCCACCCACCTGGCCGGTGCGACAGCAGGTCTGCTAGAGAAAAGCCCTGGGAGCTGGAACGTGGTGCTTAAAGCTTCAGCTGGAACAGTGGGTTCTGGGGGCCACCCAGGATCTGGGTCAGTGGGGAGGGATGTTAGTACTTTTATTAAGTACATTTTATTTCAAGTGCTTAAGCACAAGTATACAGAGTCCTTCAAAATACCTGACTACGTGAGAACTCCGCCCTTGAGACACCCCCCTCCCCAGCATGCCCCCTTTGCTTGGGCATACAAGGGGGTCCTTGGCAGGCAGCCTGGCAGCTGTCTCCTCCCACCTGAGTCTTTAGGGTCTTTTATGCTGCTCCATGCCTTTTATGTGCTGTAAAGAGGCTGGCGTGGGAGTAAGGAGCTCATCCTCAGGCTTGATTTGAAGACTTCAAGTGATGGAGAATCTGACGAAGTGGGTATTCACCCACGAAAACTTTGGCTCCGATACGTCTGTTAGTCTATAAGGTGCCACAGGACTCTGTCTCTAGGTAAGTTGTTGCAGTGGTGACAGACCCTCACCATTCGAAGTTTGCACCTTGTTTCTAGTCTTCATTTGTCTAGCTTCAGTTTCCAGCCACTGGCTCTTATGCTGCCTTGCCAATCATAGACTTTAGGGTCAGAAAGGACCAATATGATCATCTAGTCTGACCTCCTGCACAAAGCAGGCCACAGAACCCTACCCATCCACTTCTATAACAAACCCCTAACCTATGTCCGAGTTATTGAAGTCTTCAAATTGTGGTTTGAAGACCTCAAGCTGCAGAGAATCCACCAGCAAGTGACCCATGCCCCATGCTGCAGAGGAAGGCGAAAAACCTCCAGGGCTTCTGCCAATCTGCTCCAGAGGAAAATTCCTTCCCGACCCCAAATATGGCGATCAGCTAAACCCTGAGCATGTGGGCAAGACTCACCAGCCAGCACTGAGGAAAGATTAGAGACTCTCTGCTGTTAGAAATCTTCTCCCGCAGATACATGCTGAGAGACTGGCCCAGCCACATCTGCATTTAAGCTGAATAGACGGAGCTTCCTCAGCGTCTCGTTGTAAGGTAGGTTTTCCAGACTTCAAACCAGCCTTGTAGCTCTTTTCTAAACTCTTTCCAGGTTGCCTTTATAAAGTGCGGCCACAGCTCTCATGGCAGATCCAGGAGAATAGATGCAGCCGTCTTTGAAAACCTGTGAAATCCCTTGACATTGTAGGTCCTACATAAACAGTATCAGTTGCTGTCTTTTTTTTAATGCTTCATGGGTAATGTGGTCAATGGCAGCATGGTGAATAAACATATTTAAAAACAACTCGATATTTCAGACCCAAATAACCTTGTCTCTCGAGTTATTACAGTCGTAAAATACTGACAAATTATGGGCAGGTGGCCAAACCTCCAACAAAACCCTGTAAAACCTGGGGGAGGAAATAAAGAAAGACGTCACATTCTCATTCCCCAGTTCAAATGCCCCACTCCATCTTGTTAGCACATTGTGTAACACAACATGTTGAGGCAGCAGGACCGCACACACACACTCACAAACAGCCCGTGGGGGGGGGAGGGGAGGAGAAAAGGAAACAATTCAAGCTTTGAATCTTTCTCTTAAAATGTTCTCATGGCTTCATTGGAACTTGCAGCCACAGACGCTTTGAAGCCCGTGGTATAAGGAGTGAAGCATCTGGAAAAATTAGGATTAATGAACACATAATTCCCAGGGCTAAAGCAGAGATTAATCCTGTGTTACCACTTGTGTGTTCCACTCATTCCCCAACTCATAAAGCTGAACTTATTAAATCGCCTTGAGCTGGGTTTTCCTCTTTCTCTCTCTCTCCTCCTGTTAATGCAAATGGAAGTGACTTACGCCAAATGCTTGTAACTACAACCAACTGTACACAGAAGTGTGTGTGTGAGTGGGTGTGTGAGTGAGCATGAAGAGCCATGTCAGGGAATGACCGTGTTCATCCCAGGAGTATACACGGGGTAAGGCTCAAGCCAGAGGAGGAACCAGCTTTTTGTTCTTTGTTTGCACAGTACTTAGCAAAATAGGGTCTAGTCTATGACTATATTTCCTATGCATTATAGTAATACTACTAAGAATTAATAATTGGAGAGGGTACAAGTCCTCTGTGTAGGACCAGCCTAATGTTGCTCTCCATTACACCCAGCACCCCCAGGGAGGTCAATGGGAGTTTTCCTTGTCGCCCTGAGATGTACGGTGTTTTGCAGCTGGCTAGCACCTGCTCCTATGGAAGTTTAGCCACTGACTTGAGCAGGGAGCAGGATTGAGCCCAATACGTGTTCTCTTGAAACATGGGGGACACCAACAGGTTAAAGACAAACTTTCTAGGCCTGAGTAAAGACTGGGAGTGGATGGGTCACTACAAAAACTAATTCCCCTCGCTGATACTCTCACCTTCTTGTCAACTGTTTGAAATGGGCCACCTTGATTACATTGGCCTCATTAGCACTACAAAAGTGATTTCCACTCCTTCTTGTCAACTGTTGAGAATAGCCCACTTCCACCTTAATTGAATTGGCTAGTTAGCACTGACCCCCACTTGGTAAGGCAACTCCCATCTTTTCATGTGCTGTGTATTTATACCTCCCTACTCTATTTTCCACTCCATGCATCCGATGAAGTGGGTTCTAGCCCACAAAAGCTTATGCCTAAATAAATTTGTTAGTCTCTAAGATGCCACAAGGATTCCTCGTTGTTTTTGCTGATACAGACTAATACGGCTGCCCCTCCAAAACCTGTTTCCAATCCCTGCTTTGCAATTCTCTTTGCGGATGAAATCTAAATATCCAGAGTCTGCTCTGGGTGGGCATTAATGACTCCCATCTCACTTTCCACAACAGCAGCGGGATTGGTAACATTTTCCACTCTCTATTCACCACCGCTGTGCAGAGTACTGTGCACTAGGTGGCTGCTGCCCTCTACCCCAGAGGTAGCTGCATTTCTGTCGTGATCTATGTGTAGAGTTTGCAGAGCTGTGTGAAATCAGGCAGCTGGTGTATGCAGAACACTGTGCAAACATTCTCCTTGGTTATGATGCATGTGGGGGCTGCACTCCTTTAGTTTTGCTTTGGGGGTTGAAAAAAACCTGGAAACTCAAACTGAATATCAATCCAGCGTGTGAGCTTTGCTTAATGCTGAAGTGAAGCCATAAATCATCACAGGCTTGTCCAGATTGGGCCCGGGGTTACTTGAGTGGTGCCTTAGCAAAACCTCCTGATTCATCTGCACTGGGATTTCAGGTTGCAATGAAACCTGAAACTAGCTGCATTTTTCATGGTTTGGGTTTTACACACAACAGTCAAAGCTTGTGAAGTTCTTTCTGGATGAAAGACTCTCTAGAAATGTAAAATATTGTACCAAATTCCTAGTCACTTAGGACTTAACTGTTATCACCATGTGGCATACAAACAAGAGCTATTAATGGCAACTAGGTTAGAACTCAAACATTAGTGCTCTGGAAGCACAAGTCTTCGCCACTTGGGCTAAAAGAGAATCTTCGTATCTGCTAACACTATAAGGCCTATGACACAATGCAGAACCATTCTGATTCCATACAGTGAAGGGCAGGGTTACAAGTCAAGCCTGGTCATTCTAACGTTTTATAGCTTTGACTCAGAACCTCACTCACAGAGTAGATTGAAACCTGAGCAAACACAACGGCAAGAAAAAAAAGACAGCACTAGGGTGAGTTGGGGAAGGCTTGTTTTAAAAAAGCTTATTTTTATTTAATTAAAATAATGTAAAAGCATGAATTCACTTTATCTTTTGATTCATAGATAAATGACAGCTGCTCCTTTTACCACATTCCCAGTATGAACAAAACAAGAACAGTTCCCAGAACAGCTACTCCACAGAAGCACCATTTTGTCAATTTCAGAGATTTTAAGGCCAGAAGGTCCGTTTATGACCATCTAACCTGACCTCCTGTATAACACACGCCATAATTTAACCCGGTGACTTCTGCATTGAGCTCAATATCTTGTGGTTGAGCTAGACCGTAGCTTTCGGAAAGACGTCTTATGGCATCTAATCAAGACAAGTCTTGATGTAGAGACTCCAGCTGTTGGCGATTCCACCATAATCCTTGGTAAAATGAGCCAGTAAGTAATTACCCTTCCTGTTAAAGCTTTGTGCCTTCCTTCAATGGATCCAGGTTCATTTGGACTGGAAATCTTCAACGGTTGGCTTTTCCTTGCAAGAATTCCAGTCTGCTACAGCTGAGCAAGATTCTCTTTACCTCATGGGGTAGGGGCTGAGATTCTGCATTGTGCCTCTAAGAAACGCAGCACTGAACTCCCAGCCTAATGGGAGAGGCCACCTTTGCACCTGGGCAACTTTGGGGGCTAGAGAGACCCTCTGTGTCATATAGACACCCCTGGAGGCACTGGAGATAACGGCGAAGAATAAAATAAGACTGTTTAAATCCCTCCCTCCATTCCCACAATGCCTCCGTCTTTCTCTGCCTTGGAGTTTGTTTTGTACAGAGGAAATCTGCAACCTTGCTTTTGTGTATGCGTGTGTGTGTGTGTGTGTGAGAGAGAGAGAGAGAGGATACAACACAGCTGGGAACGAGGGAGGGGTGGGGGAATACATGCACGCGTCCGCCTCCGCTTGCGACACTAACGACATGTGTGTGAGGGCACCAGGTGTTTGCACCGGCGCTTCAGGAGGGGCCATTTTTTATTCTCTACTGTAAATCATTATTGTGCTGCGGGTATTGTCTGATTTCAGAGGAGACGGATGGAGTTCATATCCTGTCACTCTTCCCAGGCCCGGGATCAGGAAAAAGCTGTGCTTTGTAAATACAAAAATAAACAACAAACTCTTCCCCCAATTTACCCCCCACCCCCTACAATCCCTGCAGTCGCAGAGCCACCTGCTCCAGGAAGTGATTTTTCATATAGAGAGGAAGTTGGACTCTAATTAAATCTCAGGTCAATAACATAAAGGGAGAGAGAGGCTTATTTACACTCCCTGTGGTAAGTTAGACTACGGGGGGGAGAGGGGTGATGCTTTGGGACCTGCACTGCGAGACATTCCTTAGGGAATCTTTGCATCTGGGAGAGCCATGACTGCCTCTGTGCTGTGTATATTTATATGTCTGCATGTCCGGGACAGATTTTGATTTGTTTTGTCCCTATGTACAGGTGGCATCAAGAAAAAGAGAACCTGGGACGGAAGCTCTGGCTCTGATTTCCTCCTGTTTGTTTGGCTTTGTTGTTGTTGTTTGTTGTTTGATCCCATGGTGGATCTCGTGGAAGCTGAACTTTGAGAACATGAACCAAAGATGACCTTTAAGGGAGAAAGTAGAGTAAAAATGTTTGGATAAAAGTAGGGCTGGGCAGAGAATGAAGGAGGCGGAGGTCTCTCAAACCGACTTAATGTCAGATATAAATCAAACTGAAGTCCTTCAAAAAGACTAGCTCATCTGATGAAATGTTGAGATTGACATTATGGGTATGGTATATGATAGGGATCTCTGTCTTTCCCATTGCCTAGTACAAGGCAGTCTCTGTCCCACTCTCTGGGAGAGGGACAGAAAAAGTTCTTGAGGACTTTCCTCAGCAATAAGATAGCAGAAGCAAGTGGCCTTATGCCAAGAGAGCTCTTTCTCGGCTGCTGCTTTTCCGATCTTCCAGGCTGGAGATCAAGTCCTTTGCAGTAGGAAGGAGACTCATCTCCCTTTCCTATATACAGGTTTTGCCTTGTCTTCTACTGCCAGAGGTTGCAACCCAGCCCCCTTGGAGGAAAAAAAATGCACTGACAGTCATCCATTCTCCTCTATCCTTGCAATGCAGCATACAGGAGAATTACCGGAAGGACCATCGTGATCGGCCCTGCAAGGTGACCCCAACCTATAGACAGAGCACGCCATGTTTCTGCCATAGAAATGCTGGCATTTCCTTTGTGCTCGCTGGGGTTCGTTTTGCAATTGCAGAAGTTTCCATGTTTGGTTCGTGAGGTTCCTCTGTGTCAAGTCTCATCACTGTCTAAAAGGAACCACCAGGCCCCACTTCCCCCTTCCATTAAACTCGGTGCTGATTCAGTTCCCTGCTAGCCTGAGAGCTCCTCTCTGCTGATTCCCATGGAGTCAGGGGCTGGCGGGCTCTGGATGGTTAGTGTGAGCAAAGGGAGCGCTCCCGAAAGAGACGGACTTAATGTCCTAGCTAGATCCAGGAAGAGCGTGGGCAGGCACTGCACAAGATGGCCGCACCACGCTGCACATATGCCTCAGTCCCATTCTGGGCCTTCTGAGCAGACCAGGCCTGGTTGCCTGGTGATTTAGGGATGTTGGCAAATGAAAATTTGGATAGAGCCTCAAACTCACTTCCCCTTGTGGATTTACCAGGCTGGAGCCCTAACTCATTCTGGGCCTGACTTTGTGCCCATGGAAGCCAGTGGAAAGACCTCTACTGACTTTGCTGGGCATTGGATCATGTCCTGTGCCATGGCCGAGCGTTGCTTGAGGACATGCTCCCTTCGAATGCTGGCAAAGGAGCTAGTCTCAGGACCTGCTGCTCCAGGACCCGCCCTAGAAATCCCAGCCCCAGCTGGTGCCTTGACAGTCACACGGAGTCTCACCAAAAACAT
Source organism: Gopherus flavomarginatus (assembly GCF_025201925.1). Taxonomy (NCBI): domain Eukaryota; kingdom Metazoa; phylum Chordata; order Testudines; family Testudinidae; genus Gopherus; species Gopherus flavomarginatus. Next base: position 48,396,817 of record NC_066627.1, on the reverse strand, counting down.
GAGCCCAGATTCCATCTCGGAACAAGAGCCCTCTACCACGACGGGGCCTGGACTTGTCGGAGGGAAAAGCCTGGCCTGACACACCACGAGCTGCCACATCCCAGCTCTGCCACGGGCCTCCCTCCAGCTGCGCTCTGTTTTTTAAGGAATTCTGGGCCTCTGCTGCACAGAGATAAGCTCAAGAATTCACAGGCCGTTCCAAATATCCTGTCAGCTTCCGCCTGCTTCCTTGCTGCCGCTGCATTTCATTTGTCTCATTTCCGCTGCATCACGCTGGGGAGAGCTTCCTGTTTTCTAGCCAGCCCCCGGAGCGGCCACAGCAGGGGCCTGAAGGAGCCTCGCTTGAGGAGTGAGCGGGGGGAGGGGGGGGAGGCGGAGGATGGGTGATGGAAGACAATAGGGCGTGGAGAAGAATGGGGGCGGCTTGCCCCCTGTGAGAGCTGGGGAGGCAAGCAGCCTTGAACCTGAGGAGACTGGCTTGAGCTGGCACTTCCCTGCGAGAGCCCGCCGCAAGTTTCACAGAGAGCCAAATCCACTCTGACTTCCCAGGGAGCGCAAAGCATTGTAATTAACTGACCACCGCGAATGTGAGACCTCTGCCCTCTACTGGGTGGAATCGGAACTGCTCAACTGTGTGCCATATGCCCTCTAATGCTATCAGAGGTTTCCCTTTAGCACTGGAGGCAGATGTTTGCCCTTTCGGAGCAGGAAGATCCTGGGCCTGTCTCTGCAGCTACTGAGACACCATGAGTGTGCAGCAGAATGATGCTGGGATGTCCTTTGGTGGTCATGGGTGTGTTATAGCAGGACAGCCAGGTAATTGTGGTGCTGTTGCTGATGTAAGCCAGCCTGAATCCCTAGGTTGGTGGATTTTAGACTACGGTCCCTGGATAATCAAGGGTCTATGCAGCTCTTCCTTTGGCTGGCAGAATGAAACATTTTGAGGAGCAAGTGGTGGAGGATTGAGGGCTGATAGGAGGTGGTCCTGGGGAGGGATGCTATAAATCTAATCATTGTCTCTCCAGGGTTTCCTATCTGCACCAGAGAGTCTAGAACATCACTCTCTTGAAGAGAGAAGGAAGAGAGGTTGTTTCTCTGGAGACAGGCAAGAGTGATCCTTGCTGGCTGTGTTCTGTTCTCAGCGGTGGTGCAGAAACCATGCATCTGAACCTCGTTCCTATAACCTTCCAGCAGACTCAGCCTAGAGGAGGGGGAGAGAGGGGAGTGGACTAAAGTCCTTCCAGAAGGGCCTGGCAATTGGTGGAGGATATCCTAGGAAGGTGTCTCAAGAACAGTGGGGGATTTGGGAGAGCCCTACTGGAGATCCCTCCTCCCTCTAGAAAATCCCAAGAGAGAGCTGCACGTCCCTTTGAACAGATGGGTTCCAGCACAGAGTTCCAGGTCCCACAAGAAAGCAGAGGCAATTGCTTACCCCTGCATTTTCCTTTTCTGCCATCAGTAGATAGAGATTAGAGAACTCATCCTGGCATCCCCTGGGTCCTGATGCCACACCAAACTCAGGGGAAATCAGACTTGCTCATGGACAGACATGGGACCTGAGGCAGCTACTGGGGATGGACAGAGAAAACCAGTTTAGGGGGTCGTTCCCCCTACCCCTGCACACTCAAAGCTGAGTAGGAGGAGCTAGGTAGGAGGAGCACAAATCATGTATTTGAGTTCCTGCAATGTCAATGCTAACTGTCAGGACTGAATTTTCTCCATGAGCCTCCGTATTGAGGGCAATCGCCCCTGCAGATCTGCACCAAGAACCTGCTGTGTTTTCATTGCAGCCGGGGGCTGAGAGGGACACTAATGGGACACATTCTGACCACTGAGCTAGCCCCTGACCAAAGACAGAGCTTGGGGCATGCTGCCTGCTCGGTCATCTGATTCCGGGCTTCCCAGCCTTCTCTGGTTCCCAGTACAAAAATGAGCTAGGCCCCTCCCTCTAGATGGGAGCCTTTCAGGTTAGGGGTGAGACAGGGTGACACGACCTGGTGGGGAATCTTGCCTTGCTGTGGCCTGGGCTGTGTGTGGGGGTAAATGGAGGATATCAGCTTCCAGTGGTACCTTTTGCAAAAGGTCAGAATGAATGGCCTGCTGTACTGGGGTATGTTAGCTAGAGTCCAGGCCTCCAGGTATCTGTCTTTCCCCCCCTTCCCTCATCCCCTCTTCAAAGCCCTCCAGCATTGACCTGAGCGGTGATCTTGTCCAAGCAATGCAGGGCAGTCTGTGCTTCTCCTGAACAGTGACTACCTGGTGGGGCTGGGCTGCCCAGGACAGACACAGCCTCGCTGCATCCAGGGGGCATCAGTGACTGACTCCTACAAAGCCCAAAACAGGCCAGGAGACCCACTCCTGATCCCAAGGAAGAAGCAACGTTGGTGCAAACTGGGAGATGCTTTTAGGAACTGGGTCGTCCTTACAGGCTGCTGGGAAGAGCTCAGAGGTCTGCCTTGAAAGGACTTTGAGGCAGATCAGGTGGGGTGATATTGAGCTAGCTCCCCTCCTGACGGACACCCCATTCCCAGGATCAGCCCACGCACCAAGCAACAAGTGCAGGCAGCCCTCTTCCCAGCAGCTTCCCGTCAGGCTCCTCACCTGAATGTCAAGCCAGGCTGATTCGATGTTTTGGGGCTGGGGCGGGTGGGCCAGGGTGGTCTCTCTATTCAGTGCCTCAGCCGGCAGGCCAAGAATCCCCTGCTGGAGTGTGAGTGTTTATTCCCAATGATTCTCATCATTTGCAGCAGGGTTGGAGTTATTCAAAGTGAGGAGGAAGCGAAAGCAGCAACTGAAACAACAATGAAAAGGAAACGGTGTTTCAAAAAATTCTCCGTTCATAAATCAAACGAACCGCAGGTGATCCCTGAGCGGGACAGAGCCAAGGAAAAGACACCAGTCCGAGCAGCCAGGAAGCGGCTTGGATACAAAATCCTGCCACTTGGTAACATAACAAGAAATTCCTAAAGGTTGTCAATGGAACAAATGCAAGTGTTTGGAAACAGTGCGGGAAGGGGGAAACTGAGCGAAGCTGGAGCGAGACAAAAGAAAAGGGATTCTTCAAGGGGTTTCTCTGTGTTGTGGTAGGAGAATTGGAAGAGGGTTCCCATGCTGCTGACTCTATGACCTGCTCTAATGGGGTTCATAGAATGATGGGTACAAAGTTTGGGCTGTGGTATGAAAATTCTTAGTATTTCAGGGCACTTAGATCCAGGGTTTTCATCCAGTCCTTTACAGAGTTGGTGTAAATCACCAAGTTTGGATCCAGATCCCAAATTCCCGAGAGTTTGGGACTTCTTGGGTGTGGGCCTTTGGTACAGGCTCAGTTCTAGTTTAAAATATTTATTTTTCTTTTTAATCTTTGTTATGAACCAAACTGTAGCGGGGGATGCAAAGTTTTTTCCATGGTGAATTTTATTTCAGCAGCATGTCTGGGGCCATGCACAGAAGTGCCACTCAAGGAATGGAAATGCAGGGAAATTTAACCAACCAAAGGCCAAGCATTGAGAATGAAACTGGCTCTCTCTCCCTCACTGCACCGAGAGATTCTGCAGCACATGGGCTATAGGACAAGGCTTCAGCTTTTTCAACTTTTTCCATCAGGACAAACGTGTGGCATTGCAAGATTGCACTGAAACATTTTCCCAGCATACCATGATGGGCTTATAGGATGTGGGACTTCGCTGGAGAAATTGGAATGATCCTGCAAAGTTCAGGGTGGTGAGCAGAGCTATCATATGCCATGACCAAGACCCTAGCACAGAGGTGTGAGTAAAGGACGCCTCAGGATTTCACTCCTGCTTTGGTAGCAGGCTGTAACTTGGAATTTTCTGGCTCCTGTGTTCTGTGTCAGGGCCAGTTTTTGGGCTATGTGGCCCTTATGTGGGTGAACTAATCCCCAAGAGTCACAATGGCACTGCCTAGTTTTTACTGCCCTAGGTCGCCCACCACTTTGGTCATCTCTGCACAGACTTCATTTTAGCTCACTGGAGCAAGTGAGTGTGCTGGGTTTTTTGGCCAGGGAGGGGGATGAATTTGATGCTAATGAGTGTCCAGGCAGAACTGGTGCCCAGTGCTGGGCACAGTGTGTGCATATGTCATGCAGGCTCGTCCAATGCACTCCAATCCTGGTACGCAGCATCTCTGTTAGTCCAGCTCAAGGGGACTCAGACAACTCTTCCAACATCCCAGATCTGCCTTATCAGTTCGCTTTGTGGCCTCATCACCCAGATCCAGCTCCTAGATGCCTCAATTCTGCTGTGCCTTCCCCTCCGCTCAATTGGCAGACCCCTCAGGACTATCCTTCTAAGTCAGGGGTTCTCACAACATATTTCTGGGTGGCCTCAGAGGGTGGCCACCAACTCTTACTGGTGGCCGCTCTAAGAATTTTTCCTAAAATACTTAATTAACTTTAAGCAAAACAAATAAATATGCACATACACATGTCCAGATCATTGCAATTTATTTATGTAGGGTTTTTATTTTGCAGATTCAATAATAAAAATAATGTACAGTTGTCTCTGGTCTTTACTGGACCTAAATAGAATAGAAACAAAAATAAGGTGCTTTGCATGTTTGGGTATTTTTTAGATTGCTAGTTAGTAAGTCTGCTACTGTGAAAAGTGGTATTTGTGTATTTGTTAATTACACTTTTCATTGCAGACTACTCAGCTCTGGCATGCTGGGGGACAAATTAAGCTCTGGAGGAGGCAGGGAGGCCAATGGCAAGGGGGGTCTGGAGGAGGCAGCGGGGATTGAGGTGATAATGGGGGGTGAGTCCAGGTATGGAGCCCAAAACCCAGTGGCTGGGGGACAGAGCCTGCCAAAGCATGGCCAGATCCTGCCACCCACCACACCAGGGCAGAAGCTTGAAGCCTGAGCCCCATCACCCCTGGGAAGATGGGGAGTTCCCACTGGTTGCCTGCTCCTACAGCGTTTGTGGCTCCGGAACCAGGTAGGGACCAAACCCTGTGGGCAGCCCCGGGGAGGAGCCGCTGCTTTGCTGCCCTCCTCCCCCATCACCGCTCAGGAGGGTGTGGCAGCAAGAAAAGCCCCTGGTGGCCGCATGCGGCCAAGGAGGGTGCATTTGAGAAATGCTGGTCTAAGTGACCATCCATAGGAAGATGCTGCTGAAGGCCTGTTCCTGTGTCCTAGGAGCTGTGCTAACGGCACCGAACCGGCTGTTGCCCGGAAGAGCTCCATTTTGCACTTTGCAATGAGTGCAAAGACTGAGAGGAGTCCCTTGGTGTCCTGCTACCTACCTACCTACACTGGGTATGCTCTGGGTTCCACCACACACCATTTTCTTGGCATGTTCGGTTTAGCTCTGGGATAGAGTGACTGAGGATGCTGCTGCAATTCCTGTGGTCTTGTCAGCCTGGGTGATTCGCTATCTGCATAGCTGGTTTGCAGCTGTCTTCCTCGCCCCGCTCTCCTCTCTCCAGCCGGCCTGGAGAGTTTTATGTATACTGGCAAATTCAGTTTTTCAGTTGCATAAAGACACATAGAGGGATTCTTTTTTTTGCCCTTTTTCCTGCCATTCCAAAGTCAGTTTGATTCCCCTGAAACTGAGTGACTGCTTGCTGTGGGAACCAAGCATAGGTCAGGTAAGCATCTCATCCTTTCCTGCACACAGCTGTTTGCCAGCACTTTAAAACCCACATCCCCTGCCATTCTTCTCCTTGTGGGGTAGGGGCTTACTTCTGAGACTGACAGCTGTGCCTCATCATAGGGCATAAACAAACCAAAGGCCTCTTTAGCATTAAGTCAAGGCTATTAGACTTGATTAAAGTCTCCAGAACTGAACATCTGTAAATCCACCAATGCCTAGATTCCAACCAACCTGTTCCCTGAATAGGAGGTGTTTGTAATTAAGGGAATCAAGTTGCCAGGTGTCTGCTTCCAGCTCTGCTACAGCCTCATTCTGTGACCTTGGGAAAGTCACTTAGGAAACATTTTCAAAAGCGACCACTGATTTTTAGGTACCTTGACTTTTAGGTGTCCAGCTGGAGACACTGGGAAGCAGATTTTCAGACGTGCTGAGTAGCTGCAGCTCTTGTTGCTGTCCCCCAGAGACAAGGGTGCTCATCTGCACTGTCTCAAAATCTGGCCAAAGTCATCTCCAATTGGGCAAGATTAGTGGCCATTTTTGAAAATTGGAGTCTTCCGTAAGTTGGGGACAGAACCGACCTGCATTACAGAGGGATTGTGAAGTTAAATAAATGCCCTAATGTTAATAAAGCCACATGCAGTCACTGAAATAATTACCACTGAATAATTACCAGTAAGGAGCATATGCAAAATCGGATGCTTCTCCAAATGTACCCAAATCTCTTTGCTCTAGACAAGGAGCTGCATTCTCCTTAGATCCGAGCTTCTTGGGAAATTTCTGGTACTTTCTGGTTGTTCCATTCAGATTAAACACTCCCTTATGGTAGTTTTGATGCTTTTGCTTCCAGGGAGCAGAGAGATGCCTCAAAATTAAATTCCAGAAATGGGGGCAATGGATTCGAATCTCATAAATGGTTCTTGTTTAGAGATGAACCCAACATGCAGAATTTAGACCTAGATGTAGATCTTCCCAAAGCTGAGCCAGGGTCTTGGTTTAGTCCTTTAGAGAAAGAGAGAGAGAGAGAGAGAGAGAGTGTGTGTATATATATACATAAACTATTTCAACCAGGAATTATTCTGGGGATGTTCTCTGGCCTTTGATATACCTGAGGTCACACTAGATGAGCATAGTGCTTCCATCTGGCCTGAGAATCTATGAAACTGTTCAGAGACCAAGGTGGCTGAACAAAATTCATTTTTTAAATTAGAGCAAATACTGATGCGAAATATTTTTTTCAGTATTTGCCAAACTCTAAAGAGATACTAGATTGTCAGTTTGTCCGACTGTCTCTCCCTCTCTTTTCCCCTATCATCTTGTCTGTCCACAGAACGCGGTAAATAAACCCTGTTTCTTTAAGCAGTTTTATACAGTACAAGAAAACGTACTTGTTGAATTACAGCTTTTTAATCAAATACATGTAACCATGTCACTTAAAGTGCTCAAGAAAAGAAAAAAAAACACAATTGGAAGAGCATGATATTAAAACCAGCTGTTTTTTTACCCCCACCGCAGTTAATAGTTTTTGAATGTTTTGAATGGGAGAGAAAACAGAGCCAAACTCCACTTTCATGTCCATCTTTCAGATCAAACTTTGTCTGTATTAAACTTTGGGGAGACCAGCAGGCTCGGCTTCCCAACGAGGTGTTTGAGGGGAGGGGGGATCGGGGGTTCTTTCTGGCTTTCCTCGCTTTTTGTCTGTCCCCCTCAGTGCCAGCTATAAAAGGACATGAGAGAACCCAGGTCCTGATTCCAGCCAAAGAAATAAAAGCGTACAAGCCCAGCACATCTGGGATCTAATAATGTAAGGACGCAGCTACAGGTTTCCAAAAAACAACCGGCATGAAAGATTCAGCGGCGGGCTTTTGCTGTGTTTCAGCCATTTAGAAGTACATACCAGTGGCAGTTATTCCAGGGGCCTCTAAGCAGACAGACATGTTTTTTTTTTTTTTGTTGGGAAGGGAGGTCAGTTGAAAATGGTGCTTGTGAAAGTGACAGACGCCCAGCGTTGACTGAGGGGTTCATGTGCCAGGCTGGTGAGTGTCAGACGGACAGCTAGGCAGGCATAGTGCACCAACACTCGAATGAACACCACTATTCCAGGCCTATGCCCGTGTACAGCTCTGCAAGCGCACCTCTGTCCTGACCCACCGCATGCCTCCTGTTTTAGTGCTCCACCTCACAGCACTCTGTTCAGTCCTGAGCTGTAGCATCTCTCCTTTCCCACACTGCTCTGCCAATTCATCTCCGTTCTGACCTTCAGCAGCCCCTCCTGAGTGCTCACACAGCTCTGCCAATGTATCTCAGGTCTCCTGGCTCACAGTACTTGCTATTATTAGAGTGCTGGGCCCCCATATGCTTCCCCCAGTGCACTCAGACTCGATCCATTATGCCCCTCTTCTTTCACCGCGAGCACCCCTTGTCTCTCCTCTCTGCTTCCAACCAAGTCAGCCAGCACCACCGCAGCCTTGCCCTCCAGCACCCTGGTTCCCCTGGCCAATGTCTCAAGCCATGCGGTTAGTTTGTAACGTGGACAAACATTCATGAAGTGTGAGGCAGACACCACCAAATGTCAACCCCCCCGTTAAAACTGATGGCTTCATACCATACCTTTGAGTAGCTTGAAAGCTGGCCAGTGCTTCCATCTCCACGACGAGGCTGATCTGCTGTCGGCGACATTTCACATGGACACGCAGCCCTGGGGTTTTTTAAATGAAAAAATACAAACACTTGATGGAAAATGTACATTTGTTCCATATGGGATGGCCGACGTGTGGAGGGGAGCCAGGAGAGTCATTTTTAAGCAGGCTTCTCCACTGATGACTGGAGCGGTTCCCAGAATGGCCCCCATGCGGCCTGGCCTGGCTTTCCTAATGGGCCTCAGACAGTCTGTGACGTTTCTGCTCCGGCAGGAGAAGGATGCGAGTGAAAGCCCTGCCAGGACTTACCCCTGGGAGGCAAGTGAGCACAAAAGGAAGGAAAGGTTTCTGTGGAAATCTCCATGTTGTCCTGGATGGTGTTAACTCTGAGCCCTAATGTAGGCCTGGATTTCTAGACAGGAGGAGCCCCTGCTGACATCAGCTGATGTTCTCAGCACCTCTGAGAATCAGGCCCATAATGCTTTTGGGGGATGGCTGTTCCCTCTGAGGGAGGTACCACCGAGTGTCTTAGAAGGACGTTCACAGGGGCTGAGCACAGAGCCAGGACAAATGCCACTGAGGGAGTCTCTGATTGCAAGTGTGATGTTAGGGATGGGTCCAAACTGAAACACAGCTCTCCAGCATTGAGAGGTCTTGGTGCAGAGCCTAGGTCTCAGCTTGGCAGCTCCCCTTGTGGATCTGAGGGTTTGGCTTGGGCTCATCTCTTCAAACTGGCCCCAGGGTCGTTGCACGTATGGAGAGTGTTGGCCGGTTGGCCTCCACGCACCTAGGTGCTAGAGGAGGGTCTGTCAGAGATCTGGGCGCTCTGAGAACACTCAGCTGACTGCCTGGGCAGCTGCTCCTGATCTGCTGGTAGGAGATGGAGACCAAGTTTCTAGAGGAGGAAATCAAAGTGCAAAAGCAAGATCTGAGCCATCGGGTGCAGGGCAGGGGAAGCACTGAAGGCAGGAGGGAGCAAGAGGGGAGAGAGCCTGTAGAACTGCAGCCAGACCTCCCTCAAACAACGGTATCTCCATTCCAGGGTTGTTGAGCTTCACAACAGGAGAAATGCTGTGAAAAAATGAGTCTCAGGTGGGGGAACTTGTCCAAGAATGCATTTACAGACTCTGTGCTGGCTCATCGCTTCTTTGCAAAGCCTATAATATGGATGATATGATGGGCCAAATTCTCTGTTGGCATTGTAACTCTGCTGAAATCAGTGGAGTGGTGCCAGCAGAGAGTTTGATCTGTACTGGGTGTGCGTGTGTGTTTGTGTATTCCGGGTCTGAGTTTCTCGGATGCTGAGCCTGCAGCTCCCACTGAATCAATGAGAGCCTTGAAAACCAGCTCCTATGTAAATTATTTGCAAAAACAGCAAATAGGGTAGCAGGAAGGCCTCCGTTCATTTTAGAGTTGTGTTTTATGGAAATTCTTTTTTTGTTGTTCCTAGCTTTCTTGGGAATAGGCCTGTAACTTGCAGAGAAAGGTGGGGGGGCGGCCTGCAGGCCGCACCTTGATATGTGATCAATATTCCCAGAAGGAGGGTAGCCCTCCACTACTGTGCTAGACAGGCACCAATGCAAAGTAGAAATAACAATTATAGCCAGGGATGTGAAGCCTCTTTGATGGAGCTTTGACTGATGCTCAGACAGTGGAATTTTGCCAGCGCTTCATTAATCACCAAAAGCAAACCCTGATATAAGTGAATCAAAGATGGCTGCCATCTCCTGGCTACCATCTGGCTCTGCCGTGTTTCCCATCCACCACCCTTCCATTGCTGCAGACTACCTTCCTGTTTCCTCCTGCCGGCCTTCCTCTCGCCTGCCAACCTGCCTCTTTCCTGGGCCCAGTAACTTAACATAACAGCAAAGCTCCACTACATTTCAGAAATGTATCCAAATCAAGCCAGAAGGGGAATTTGAGGTGACCAGAATGCAATGGCGTTTGGCCAGGACACCAGGATTAAACAGTCTGACTCCTGTGGAAAGAGCCAGAGGTGTTTAGCAACCACCAGGCGTCGAGACCCTCTGTTTTACATCTCCTTCGAAAGAGAGTGTCTCTAGCAGACTGCACAGCATCCCCCTTAGCATGTGAGTGGCCTGTCTGTGCCACAACAACTGTTTTTTGGCATATAAAAGCCAGGGCCAGCATTAGGGGGTAGCAAGCAGGGCCCCACACCACAGGGAGCCCTGGGAAGCTAAGATGCTCAGGCTTCGGCTTCAGCTCCCGCCGTTGGGGCTTCAAATTTCTGCACTGGGCCCCAGCAAGTCTAATGCCATCCCTGCTTGGCAGAAACCTGCTTGCGGCCCTCCCAGTGGGGCCCAGACCCCTGGTTGAGAACCATTGCCTTAAAGGTCCTGATTCCCAGAAGCCAGGTGCTCAGTACTTTCTGAAAATCAGACCCTTTCAGGCATCTCAGGTTGGGCACCCAGAATCACTGGTCACTTCTGAAAATCTCAGCCACCATGTAAAAAAGAAAGAAAGAAAGGAAGAAAGTTGGATGTAAGCCATCTAGAACAGTTCATTCCAGATGACTGGCAGAATGAGGAGTATGAATGAGTTTTTCTAAAACATCCAGGGTCAGTAGATGGCCATCTCCTGTTGAATGTCAATTGGATTTTGGTCCCTACCTCCCTTTGGAAATCTCAGCCTTGATTACTGGTTGCTCTGATTCCCTATGTGGTTCTCTTTGCCCCCCTTCCTGGCTCTCCCTGGGAGTCAATATGACTCAAGCCAGCACTGTGTGTTCCGTGGAATCACCAAAGCTTTGTCAAGTCCAGCAACAAAGACCTCCATGTCTTGAATCTCTTTACCCATGAGCACAAAGAAGCTAAAGGATGCTGAAGATGAAGGATGGGGAGCAGAAAGGGAGAGATGGAGCAATTGTGGGTAGAGTCCAAAAGAAAAAGGCCCCATTTTCCAAAACTCCTCCTTTGGTTTTTCACCTTTGAATAACTTCAGATTCAAATCTGCATATTCCACTGGAAGGCCGCACGGCCCATACTGTTTTAATATTTGGCTGATGTCATTGAGTACTTCATAATGCCATAAAACCTCCAGAACCTCTATAAACCTGACCAATCATCCTCCAGCAGAACACACACACACAGTCTGTTGTGCACTGACAAGGGCATTCACACAAACACATCCACAGACACACACAGAGTCAGATCGTTCCTCATCCCTCCCCCCCACACAGCATGTTCACACATACACATATGCAGAGACGATTGCTCTCAGAAACACAGACTCATCAAACCTTGTCTATGCTTCCATAGAGAATACACCGGGGCAGATGTGCTCATTCACACAAACACACACACACACAATAGTTACTATTGCTGGATGCAACATTTACATGCATGCTAGCATTCTACACACATGTGCAGCCACACTCGCAACATGCATGAAAGCTGAGATTCTTCTCTGTAGGGCCCTGCGGGGGCTCGGTTAATGAGGAGATCATGGGAGCAGCTCCCCCACAGCTCCTCAGAGAGCTACCCATCAAACAGCCAATCCCTCTGCTGAACAGGGGAGCAGCAGCTGTGGCGACTGGAGCGCTGAGGCTGCAGTAACTTCGGAGAAGCCCCCCTGCAGCTTTGTGAAGTGGGGGAAGGATTTTGGGCCCCACTCTGGAACTGTCATAGAAACCCCTGCTTTGTGCCTGTTTCCATGTGCTTGGTGCAGAGACCGGGCTTTGGCCAGCAGAAAATGCACACAGACCTCTCCCCCACCAGAGACCCCACACACCAGGTGCATACTGACCCACATACATAAATCTGTCCCCACCCCCATTCACACAAAATACAAAACCTCTCTGCACATTGTATTTGTAAGACTGGGAGGCTCTGTGGGCTTCAGAATGTTGTGCCCCACCCCTGCCTGGCTGTGCACTGGTGGGGTTAGTGGCAAGTTGAGTTGGACGAATCTCAGCAGCTTTGCTGCACTGAAGCATCTTCCATCTTTTCTCTAGGTCTCTGGCCAGGTGAGGCTGCCCCACTAAGAGGTCTCGGATTCAACCCCACCCCCAATAAAACCCCCAAAACTCAAAAGGAAATGTCATGTGAATGAATCTTTCTATTTATTCCAGCCTCTCAATGGCATTTCTAATGCACCCATCAGGGCCATATGTAGCTGCCCCATGCAAAACTGATATCCACATTGAGTGCATCCAAAAGAGACCTTGAAAATGGATATGTTTGGACTCCACTGGGAAAACCTCTGCCCATAGCTCCCCCAGGATTCAACCTAGATGCCACCACTGTCTCTAAAGTACTTATATGGCTCCCATTACCAGAGTATCTCAGCACCTCACCTTTAGTGTATGTGTCATTGTGAGGTGGGTGAATACCCCACTGCACAGATGGGCCCAGAGACACAAAGTGATTTGTCCAGGATCACACTGGATGTCTGTGGCAGAGCAGGACCCGGGTCTCCCAACTCCCAGTCTAGTGACCTCCTCACTGGGCTGCCCTTCCATCCCCGGTCGCGGGGCTGCTGAGAACAATTGTAGGGGATGGAGAGGCTATCGCTAGCATAGCTGGGCCTTGCCCCTTTACAGGTCTTAACGACTAGGACCAGGACCTTGCCTTGTGTTTGGGGATGACTGGGAAGCTCTCCGTAAAGTCTCCCTAGCCCTGAGCTGCCCCTGCAGTGCTTCCTGGCATTGCCTCTAGGAGGAGCTCTTAGAAAAGTGCATCCCAATTCCCCACTGCTACCAGGAGGCCGAGCACGCCCCTATGTGTGTCCTGCCCAATGCCGTGTCACCAGCACACGGAGCAAAGGTCCCTAGCTAACACCCACATTTTGCTAACGGGGGGGGGGGAGCACACTGTGTCCCCACGTGAGTCCCTGGGGTCTGCCTGAGCCTGGTGAGTTTAATCCCATATTGCACTTCCCAGCCTGCTGCAGAGATGACTTGTGTGCAACTGTGTTGCATCCTGCGAACCCTGCATGTTAGTGTGCGTTGGGAGCCTTGACAGAAATGCACCCAAGCATCCACAGAGCAGAAAAGCAGGCAGGATGAAGCGGGAGGCGAGCCAAAGGGAGTGAATGGATTCCAAATGGTAATGACAGGACTCGGAACAGATACCACCTGCCCATTAAGCCAAACAAATTCCCTCCCCATTCCGTTTCTTCCCGAACTCCCCTCCCTCCCCCCAGTAACCACCACTAGAGAAGTCGACAGGATGGAGCTGTCAATTTTTAAATATACCTGTCAAATACCTTCTCCATATTTCTCCAGTAACGATCTGTTAAGAGCCCTGCGCGCCACCTCTCCCAATATGAAACCATCCGGCACCAAAGTTTGGAGAGATTAAGTCATAAAATTGGAAGGGGCTGCGTGGTAACAGGCCCAGTCTGAGCCATAACAGCAGTGAATCATCCCCAAACTATTTCAGCAAAGTCTATTTCCATTTCCATTTCACACCTGAACCCCACTCAAGAGTTACTCCACAAAATAAAAAGCTCGTGTATTGTTTCCTGAATTCCAGAATTGCCATAAAAGGCGTGGGGGGAGGAGAAGGGGTTCACGGATTACAGTTTTTTTTAAAAGTCTTTCCAGGATTCTCTGGCTTTGCACTGCGTCTCAAATGGGTTCCCATTGGGGCTGGAAGGAATGAGAGGCCTTAGATGGACAGAGACATACACAGGACCTGCAAGTTTTGGGGGCCATCCAAATAGTTTGTAAAGACGTATCTGTTCCCATTCCAAAGTGCTCATCAATCTTAACGCTGAGAAACTTTCTTCAAGATGTATCTCAGTCCAGGGGCTTGTCTACACTGGCAACGCTAAAACACTGCCACGGCAATGCTTTAACGTGCTTTGTGTGGTCATGGTGGAATGCTGGAAGAGAGCTCATGAGCGCTCTCCCAATGCTCTAAAAACCCACCCCCATGAGGGACGTAGCTCCCACCACTGGTGCACTGTCTACACTGGTGCTTTACAGCGCTGGGACTTGCTGTGCTCAGGGGGGTGTTTTTTCATGCCCGTAGACAAAGACAGCTGAACCAAGGTCTCTGTTGGCGTAACTCCTTGACTTCAGTGATGTCATGGTAGCAGGGAATTCAGCTCAGCTGTGCTTATAAAAGTCTCAGCTAGCGTTCAGCATGACCAGCTACCATGTTAGCTAACATGTTTGCTAACCACACCTTATTTTCCTGGTGTAGACAGGGCCTGTGGCAAAGTAAACAGGAAACTCTCTTTGGACCTGACATGGCTGCTTTGTACCTGTCTTTGTCATGTGTTTCCTGGGTGCAAAACTCAGCTGTGATCGAATTTGCATACAGCACCACAACTGGGGCGGGAGGAGGAGGGTTACAACACACAGGAGGATAGAACAGGACTGCAAACTCAGCAGGAGGGAGGAGAGCAGGGGGAGCTGAAGGTAGCAAGAGGAGAACTGGTGCTAATGAAGAGACAGCCCTGGACCTACAGCCAGATGAAGAATTAAACATCACGGGGAACAAACTGAGGAGGTCTGGCTGACAGCCATCCTGTTAAAGCCAGTTCATGTTCACCTTGTCTCCAGACTGTCCATAGGAGTCTTTCAGGCAACCCAGCATGACAGTTGCCATGGAGAAAATGCAGGATGAAACCTGGGCGGGGTTGGATCTGCAGGGATGGGAGGGGACACAACCCGCTCCATGAAAGAGGCTGAGAATTGTCTATGGCTCGGAATGAGAGGAGCCAGTGCAGTGAATTGTGCAGGTCCTGGAGTGTGCACCTGGCCAGGGCATCATGGAGAGAAGCCGTCCCTTTTGCACATACTCCTCCCACTCCCACCGAGAAACTCTGCAAGAACATGTTGTGAGTGGGTTGGTTTATGAGGTCAGTCATGAAAACTAGGAGCTAAGCTCTCTCCCACCTTGGTCCCTAGCCTTTGTTTGTCAGAAGCTGAGAATGGGCGACAGGGGATGGATCACTTGGTGATTACCTCTTCTGTCCATTTCCTCTGGGGCACCTGGCATTGGCCATGTCTGACCCAGTATGGACGTTCTTATATTCATCCTCTTCTTGCCCAGTTTGTGGAATTTTGTGCCAGCTTTAGATGTGTGGTTCTGGTAACATTTCTCCCTCTGTCTTTCTTTCCCTGCCCTGTCAGGATAATTCCTTTCTCTCGCTTTCTCTTTTTCACTCCCCTTGTATTCCTCTCTCTCCACCTCTCTTTTTTTTCATGTCTGGCTCACTTTCTCCCTCCCACTCTCTCTTTCCCTCCATCTCTCCTCCCTCCCTCCCTCCCTCCAATTCTGCTCTTTTTTCATCTCTGTCTCTTGGATGCTCTGCCACTAAGGTGACGGAAGTCCTACAAGAACTTACAGATAATAGGATTTCTCTTATTCTTGACCTCATTTTCTTTGCCCCACTTGGCCTGACCTGCTCCACCCTCGAAAGAAAGAAGAAAGGTTGCATGGCTGTATATTTGCCATGCACTGAGCTGCATATTTAATCCCTAAATATCTTCACATATATACAAAATGTTAAAGGGGGAGAGGGGAATGTGGCTTTGGAAAGTTAACGCCTGAAAGAAAAAGAGGTTCTTCTTAAGTGTTCCCTCCCACAGCACTCTCTTCTCACTTGCCAAATGGGCCCCAGCTTTGGTAGCAGCCTGCTGAGAATGAATCCCCAGCCGCAAACTGGAGCCATCACCCAAAGTGCTAGGGTCCCTATCTAAATGGTAAGGAGTCTCCGAGCTCACAGCAGCGACGGTGCCAAGAGGAGAAAGGGTGGCTGGTCAGTTCCATCTCCCAAACTGCATAACCCTCTCACCACCAAATCCAAAGCCAAGTGCCCAGGGAAGAAAACAAAGGGCTTCAGCTTGAGGCTGGAGACATGAGAGGAGACAACCCAGCTGTCCTTACCCCCGGCTTTCCTATGCAGGTTCAGCCTTGCCCATCTCTTAGAGATTCCCTGCTGTCCTTCAGCGGGTGATTACAGCCGCAGAGTTGTGTAAGTCCACAGTCCCCTCAAAGAAGGAATCTGCAGTACAAAGGGTTGCCCAGAGCTTTGCTTTGGAGGTAGCTGAGGTGGCATGGGCAGCGACTGGGTAGAGTTGAATTCCACTTGGATTCTCTGGGCTGCAGGGGAGGTCCCAGGTGGATGTGTGCTCCAGTCTTTCCAATTGTCTCAACTGATGGTAATAACTCACTTAGGGTCAAATTCTGATCCCAGTTAAGTCAATGGCAACTACCCGCCATGACTTCAAGGAAACCAGGTTCAACCCCCAGGAAGCGGAGCAGGAACCGTGTTCTCTATTTCTTCCTCTCTGCACCTCTCCCTGATGTGTGACCGAGCAATTCACACATCCAGCTTTCTGAAGGGCAGTAACGACAATAAAAAGCCGGGGCATCCACCGTCGTATCCTCAAGGGACCCAGCTGCCCGTTGAAGTCCAATCACTGAAGCAAGTCTCCTGTGGTTTCGAAAACCTTGTAAATACCAGGTCAAGGATTGGAATGGAAGCCCTTTAAAACGAGACCTCCAGTCTCCAGCTCCAAAGGCATCATCGTAAGCGAACATCCTGTTCTCTAGGAAAACAGGAAGTGCCTGCCCCTCCATCCTGCCATGGCATCCTTTAGAGATTAATCAAACCGCAAAGGGGAACTATGTTTGTGGGCAAAATCAGAACAATCAGACTTTCTCTTGAGGGTATGCGAAAGCCTGGGAACCTTTTGCTCTCTTCCTGATTCTGCCTCCTCAGCGTGTAACCCACTTGTGATCTGATACAAAAACCTTGCCTATGGGCGTTTTTTGTTGTTTTTATTTATTTAAATGATGCTAGTTTCCATAGGTTTAGGGACTGCTAGTTTACCAGGGCTGCAGGTCTGCTAATGTCTGGACTTACTTCTCACCCAAGCTGAACAAAGCTCTATCACTTTGCTGTCTTGCATGCTAAACCTACCACGAGGAGCATAGACTTTTTATGGAGCTGAGCCACTCATACCCATCCGAGTCGCTCAATGGTTCTGGAACCCATGTCACTTATAGAGAGACATGATCAATACATAAGTCTGCTTTCCTTCAAAAACTGACAGTGTCCCAGTATGGGCACCTGCTATGGGAAGACTACAGGGGGAGTCATATGGGCCACCCCTAGGTGGGTCACAGGATTATCTCTTTTATTTACCCTCAGACACCTCAGGTCTGGAACCCTGACATCTGGGGCGGAACCTGCCAGACCACACTGGCTTCCAATTTTATTACCTACTTGAAATAATGACGCAAAATGTAAATAAAAAAATATATACAAACAAATCAAATGTAAAGAAAGTGGGTTATTATCAAATCATCCCATTAGTCTAATAAACAGATTGAGTAAATCATATCAAGTGAGCCCACAATTTCGTATAAACCCAGTGTAAGAGTTTGGGAAGGCAGCAATCTCGTTTAGCTATCAGCCCCCAAAGTAACAGGCCATTCTCTGTCTCAGTGGCAATTGATACATTTATGTTCCAGCCAAATAGCCGATAGAGGGAGGCTCAAATCTCGAATGTTGAGATTACAGCTCTGAAGTCAGTTAAGGCAGCCTGCCCAAAGTAGTGGTGTATTGGTGGTTAGGTAATAGCCAGTCTCTTCCTCTCTTCTTCCTCCCCGCCAGTATGAGGTTACATTAAACATTCCAGTGCAACTCACAAGGAAGCAGCTTATTATGTTTGAAATTCAAATGCCAAATTCAGGTGAAAATAACATGATTCCTCGGGATTAAGCATATACCTCTGAACCTAGGAAAAACATGTGTGTGCAAGCTTTTTACACACACACACACACACACACACACACACACACACACACACACACGCTGAGGTACAGGTCTCCCTCTACTAATAAAAATTAGTGAAAGAAAGGTTGCTGTTTATGCTGGATGGCTGTCATGACTCTCATGGTTTCATTCTGCTTCAGGAAGCGGGTACATAGCTGAAAAAATTTGCTGGGAGTTTTATTGTCTCAGGTTTTTGAACATCAGTGACTTTGCTGGCTGGCCAGAGGTTACTTGCTTGTAGATGTTGAACCTTGTTGATGCACATTTCTGGACTCCTTCCTCTCAGTAAAGCAGCTGGGAGGATGGAGGAAGCACAAATCTCTTTGGAAGCATTGTGTGGCCCCAGGCCAGCAGCAGCAGGCAAACAAGCAAGTCATCTTCTTTTCCTCCTGTGTTTTAAGATGGTGGCCTGGCTGGTCCCTACCCCTCCCAGCTAGAGCTCTTCCTCAGGACTCCATTGCCAAATCAGAATGGAGCACAAGTGCCCCAGTGGCATTTGATTAGGTCACCTCTCTGTAAATGAACACCTGCCTCATTCCAGTCGTTCTGGACGAGGAAAGTCCACGGATGCAGATAATCAGTCGGCAGATCCATAGGTGTTATGAGACATTTGAGATCATGGGTCAGTCCACAGACATTATCTCAACCATTCTACGAAAATCCTGATTACAAAATAATTAGATGCTGGCAATACGTTGGGACTGAAGTCATGGGAAAACACCAGTTATAAATGCACTAAGCCATGCACATAGAGGGAGAGCTCTGTAGTCTTCAGCTGTTTCTGTTCTACAGTCAGAACCGTACACCTTCCCCTTTAATATTTCTCTACTCAGTGGCTCAACTTCAAACAGCAGTGCTCAACACACAAAAACTGGGTGAAAGGTTAGTCTTTAACTTGGCTGGAGAAAAATGTCTTTTCCTCCTAAACTCATGATTTTGGAGGTGTCAACATTTTATATTCAGGGCTGTTTCACACTTCTAAACTTTGATTGCTTCCCAGCACTGCACCGTTCTCTCTGCTTTTCCGCCCAAGCCTGCAAGATGCAAAAGGTCAATTATCTGGCTCAGGAATCAGTTTCCTCCCAGGTCCAAGACTCCTTAGCCACACTCTTCTCTGTGAGATGCATTGGGGTGATCTTCTGCTCTGTAGCTGAGTGTGCTTGACTGTGTGCTAGCGTGCTAACATGTAATGCAATAATTTAGTAGCTCCCGTGTTCCACTCCAAAAGCGGTTACATTTCAGTGCTTCCTGTGTATATGTTTAAAGCTTGTAAAGTGCTCTGGGATCCTTTTGGCTAAAATACAAATACTAGATAACCTGCTTATCTCTGAAAATATTGCAGTGGAGAGTCTATAAACACAGAGCACTGCGAATCTGTGCCACCTCCGCTACCTAATATTGAGGGTCAAATTTTCAAAAATGCCCCCTAAATCTGCACCTACAAATGGGCATGCATAAAAGGATGCTGCTGCACAGTTCTTAACATGCACATTTCTATGCATCCAAACAGTGGGCAAATATGAGATTTGGGGCACATGAAAACGTGCACTTGGCAAATGACACAATTGTAACATTAATAATAAGTGTTGTCATGGTAGAATTCCCCACTCTGAACCTTAGCGTCCACAAGATGGGGTACCAGCATGAATTCCTCTAAGCTCAATTACCAGCTTAGTACTTGTAGCGCTGCCACCAACCAGGAATTCCAGTACCTGGTACACACTGGTCCCCCAAAAACCTTGCCCGGGGACCCCCAAGACCCAGACCCTCTGGATCTTAACACAAGGAAAGTAAACCCTTTCCCTCACCATTGCCTCTCCCAGGCTTCCCCTCCCTGGGTTACCCTGGAAGATCACTGTGATTCAAACTCCTTGAATCTTTAAACAGAGAGGACAATTCACCTTCCTCCCTCCTTCTCTTTCCCCCTCCCAGACTCTTCCTGAGAGAGAAAATAATCCTGACACAGAGAGAAATTAGCCTTTCTCTCCCCCTTCCCTCCTTTCTCCCCACCAATTCCCTGCTGAATCCAGACCCCGTCCCCTGGAGTCTCACACCAGAATGAAAAAAACAAAACAATCAGGCTCTTAAACAAGAAACTTTTAATTAAAGAGAGAAAAACAGTAAAAAATAGCTTTGTAAATTTAAAATGGAATAGGTACAGGGACTTTCAGCTATAGACACTGGGAATACCCTCCCAGCCTAAGTATACAAGTACAGATTAAAATCCTTTCAGCAAAATACACATTTGAACTCCTTCCAGCCAAATACACATTTGCAAATAAAGAAAACAAACATAACCTAACTCGCCTTATCTACCTAGTATCAGAGGGTAGCCGTGTTAGTCTGGATCTGTAAAAGCAGCAAAGAATCCTGTGGCACCTTATAGACTAACAGACGTTTTGGAGCATGAGCTTTCGTGGGTGAATACCCACTTCCTCAGATGCATGCATCTGAGGAAGTGGGTATTCACCCACGAAAGCTCATGCTCCAAAAAGTCTGTTAGTCTATAAGGTGCCACAGGATTCTTTGCTGCTTATCTACCTAGTACTCACTATTTTGAATCTATAAGAGCCTGTATCAGGGAGATTGGAGAGAAACCTGGTTGCACGTCTGGTCCCTCTGAGCCCCCAGAGTGAACAACCACCAAACACTAACAGCACACACACAAACTTCCCTCCCTCAAGATTTGAAAGTATCCTGTCCCCTGATTGCTCCTCTGGTCAGGTGACAGCCAGGCTCACTGTTCTTGTTAACCCTTTCCAGGCAAAGAGATATGAAGTACTTCTGTTCTATTAACTCTTACTTATCTGTTTATGACACGCCCCCCAAATCGCTGACAGTGTGGAACCACACTGGCAGTGATTTCTTCCTAGAACTTTAGAATAAACAGATTAATAAACACCTGCACCCTTACATATGCTATTAATTATGTACAACTACAAAATCCTTCACATTGCAAGGACAATTTTTAACCAGTTGATTCTGGGAAACTTTCACGGGAGAGTGCATCAACTCCTTGATCTGTTGCCGCTGCAGACGTTTCTGGGTTTTGGAGAGGGTTACCTCTCCCATGCCACCGTTACTTTTCCCTTCATCGTAGACACCGTCAGGCCACTCAGCGTCATCTCCTCCCTGGGCTGTGAACTGACAAACCTGTAAGTCTCTGGAATAAAAGGGCTTGAGAGAATTAACGTGGTACACTCGGGGCTTTAGGGAGGAATTGGGAAATGCTATGAGGTAGTTAACAGCTCCCAGGCGCTCTTGGACCTTGAATGGCCCTTCCCATGATGCTTCCATTTTATGGGCCTGTTGCGCCTTTAAGACCATAACCTGGTCTCCTACCTTGAAGGAACGTTCTCTGGTATGTCTATCATACCAGGCCTTTTGCTCTTTTTGAGCATCCTTTAGGTTTTCTTTAGCAAAGGCTAAAGAGTGTCGGAGGGTGTTTTGTAGGTTGCTTACAAAGTCCAAAATGTTAGTTCCTGGAGAGGGTGTAAACCCCTCTTATTGCTGCTTCACCAACTGTAATGGCCCTTTAACCTCGTGGCCATACACAAGCTCAAACGGTGAGAACCCTAAACTGGGATGTGGTACAGCCCTGTAAGCAAAGAGCAACTGCTGCAACACTAGATCCCAGTCATTGGAGTGTTCATTCACGAATTTACGTATCATGGCCCCCAAAGTTCCATTAAACCTTTCCACCAGGCCATTGGTTTGATGGTGGTACAGGGTGGCAACTAAGTGATTCACCCCATGAGTTTCCCACAGTTCTTTCATGGTCCCTGCCAGGAAATTAGTTCCTGAATCCGTAAGGATATCGGAGGGCCAACCTACCCTGGCAAAAATGTCTGTTAGGGCATGGCACACAGTTTTAGCCCTAGCGTTGCCTAGAGCTACTGCTTCTGGCCATCGGGTAGCAAAGTCCACGAAAGTCAGTATGTACTGCTTTCCTCTGGGGGTCTTTTTTGGGAAAGGACCCAGAATATCCACAGCTACTCGCTGAAATGGGACCTCTATTATGGGGAGTGGCTGGAGAGGGGCCTTGACCTGGTCTTCGGGCTTTCCCACTCTTTGGCATACCTCACAAGACTGGACATACTTGGCAACATCCTTGCCCATCCCCTCCCAGTGGAAGGACTTCCCCAACCTGTCTTTGGTTCTGTTCACCCCAGCATGGCCACTGGGATGATCATGGGCTAAGCTTAAGAGCTTCCCCCGGTACTTAGTTGGAACCACCAACTGTTTTTGTGGATGCCAGTCTTCCCGGTGTCCACCAGAAAGAGTCTCCTTGTATAAAAGTCCTTGTTCTATAACAAACCGAGATCTGTTAGAAGAACTGAGAGGTGGTGAGGTGCTCCGTGCCGCCACCCAAGCTTTCTGAAGGCTGTCATCTGCTTCCTGCTCAGTCTGGAACTGTTTTCTGGAGGTTGGAGACACCAGTTCCTCGTCAGACTGTGGACTTCGGCTTGGTCCTTTGGGAAGCGATGTAGGTGATGGGGTTGTTTTCGTGGCTGGTGAACCGCTCTCCGCTGGTGCACCAGGTGGTATTTCAGGCTCTGGCTGAGCCTCTTGGGTATGGTTGTCTGCTGCTTCTGCCAGTTCAGGCTCGCTGGCGCCCTCTGGCATTGGGGTTGAAGATGTGTTTGCAAGCGCTGGCATCAGTGCTGGCAATAGTTCTGGTGCTGGTTGCGTTTCCAGGTCTGGGCCTGGGACTGGAAGTACTCTGGCTGTTGCAGTCGTTGGCAGGGGATCCGGGTCCACTACCTCTGTCTGGGTCTCTGCTAACACAGATGGGGCCCCTGTGGACGGCTCAGGAACAGGGATGGGTCTGGAAGCTTGCCTGGCTTGGCTGCGTGTAACCATTCCCACCCTCTTGGCCCACTTTACCTGGTTGGCCAAGTCTTCCCCCAGTAGCATGAGTATGTGATAATTGTTATAAACTGCAAAAGTCCACATTCCTGACCAGCCTTTGTACTGGACAGGCAGTTTAGTTGTAGGCAAGTTTACAGCTTGTGCCATGAAGGGGTAAATTGTCACTTGGGCCTTTGAGTTGATTAATTTGGGGTCCACTAAGGATTGGTGGATAGCTGACACTTGTGCCCCTGTGTCTCTCCACGCGATAACCTTCTTTCTGTCCACTCTCAAAATTTCCCTTCGCTCCGAGGGTATTTGAGAGGCATCTGGGTCTGGGGATCTTTGGACTGATGGAGATAAAATGAACTGCACTCGGTTGGGGTTCTTGGGGCAGTTGGCCTTTATATGTCCCAGTTCATTACACTTGAAGCATCGCTCAGCTGACTGGTCACTGGGCCAAGGTGGGTTACTGGAGATTGGTGAGGTGAGAGAATAGGGAGTTGGCAGCTTTTCTTGGGTTGTAGGTGGGGTCCTGGGTTGCCCTCGTTGATAGGGTTTATTGTCGTTGTGCCCCCTGGGGTAGTCGCTCCTCTTAACAGTAGTTTTTTTCTTTTCTGCCACTTCCATCCATTTGGCTCCAATCTCCCCCGCCTCAGTTACCGTTTTGGGCTTCCCATCTAGGATGTACCTTTCTATTTCCTCAGGAACACCATCTAAGAACTGCTCTATTTGTATCAGGAGGTGCAGCTCGTCCAGATTGTTAACCTTTGTTCCTGATATCCAGGCTTCATAATTCTTTGCAATGTGGTAGGCGTGTCGGGGGAATGACACATCTGGTTTCCATTTTAGGGCTCTGAACCGCCAACGGGCATGTTCAGGTGTTATCCCCATTCTGTATCTGGTCTTGGTTTGAAAAAGTTTATAATCGTTCATTTTCTCCTTAGGCATTTCAGCCACCACCTCTGCTAAGGGTCCACTGAGCTGTGGCCTCAGCTCTATCATGTATTGGTCTTCAGGGATGCTGTACCCAAGGCAGGTCCTTTCAAAATTTTCTAAGAAGGCCTCAGTGTCATCACCTGCCTTGTAGGTGGGAAATTTCTTGTGATGTGGAACCATAATTGGCGAAGGGTTGTTAGGATTGGCTGGAGCATGCTGCCTAGCCTGTGCTAATTCCAGTTTATGCTTTCTCTCTTTTTCCCTCTCTTCACTTTGTTTTTGTTGCTTTTCCATATCTCGTTGGTGGGCTGTACCTTTTGCTTCTTGTTCTCTTTTGTGGGCTGCCAGTTTGATTTTTTCTTTTCTTTCTTTCAGCTCCACCTCTTTTTCTCTTTTTTCCATTTGTCGCCTGTGGTCTGCTTCTTTGATTTGTGCCTCTGCCTCCCTTTTTGCCTTGGAAGTCATGGTTCCTGTTTTCTTGTGTTGGGGTGCCCTCTGCTGATTTATTGTCTGAACTGCTGTTCCTCTGCTGCTTTCTCTGTTGCCTTCTTCGGATTGCTTAGCAACAGAGTCTTTTTTTTTAACTCCTTCTACCTAGCTATGTCCGACAGAGTTAGAAAGAAAAAAAACCATTCATTTGCAAATGTGTTTTGCTGGTGTATGGTGACTCACAACTGGAGTCCCTTTGGTTAACAAAGATCCTTGTTAAACTCTAATGCCTCTGCCTTCAGACAGTCTCTCTGCACAACCAGAAAGGAGAAAAGGAAAAAAATTTCTGGCTGTTTATTTTTAAAAACCCTCTCTCCTGCTTACAAACAGCTAGCAGAGAGAAAAGAGAGAGAAAAAATCCTACTGGCTTTTGCTTCTAAACCCAAACCTCTCAGTCTGCCTGCAGATAGCTAGCAGGAAGAGAAATAAAAACCTCACTGGCTTTTGGATTCTATCTTATCTATCTATCTATCTATCTATCCCACACGCTGCACACCATGTCATGGTATAATTCCCCACTCTGAACCTTAGCGTCCAAAAGATGGGGTACCAGCATGAATTCCTCTAAGCTCAATTACCAGCTCAGTACTTGTAACGCTGCCACCAACCAGGAATTCCAGTGCCTGGTACACTCTGGTCCCCCCAAAACCTTGCCCGGGGACCCCCAAGAACCAGTCCCTCTGGATCTTAACACAAGGAAAGTAAACCCTTTCCCTCACCGTTGCCTCTCCCAGGCTTCCCCTCCCTGGGTTACCCTGGAAGATCACTGTGATTCAAACTCCTTGAATCTTAAAACAGAGAGGACAATTCACCTTCCCCCCCTCCTTCTCTTTTCCCCTCCCAGACTCTTCCTGAGAGAGAAAGTAATCCTAACACAGAGAGAAATTAGCCTTT
Organism: Gopherus flavomarginatus; assembly: GCF_025201925.1. NCBI lineage: Eukaryota > Metazoa > Chordata > Testudines > Testudinidae > Gopherus > Gopherus flavomarginatus. Next base: position 48,371,638 of record NC_066627.1, on the reverse strand, counting down.
CTCTCCGCCTTCCCTCCTTTCTCCCCACCAATTCCCTGCTGAATCCAGACCCCGTCCCCTGGAGTCTCACACCAGAATGAAAAAAACAAAACAATCAGGCTCTTAAACAAGAAACTTTTAACTAAAGAGAGAAAAACAGTAAAAAATAGCTTTGTAAATTTAAAATGGAATAGGTACAGGGACTTTCAGCTATAGACACTGGGAATACTCTCCCAGCCTAAGTATACAAGTACAGATTAAAATCCTTTCAGCAAAATATAAATTTGAACTCCTTCCAGCCAAATACACATTTGCAAATAAAGAAAACAAACATAACCTAATTCGCCTTATCTACCTAGTACCACTATTTTGAATCTATAAGAGCCTGTATCAGGGAGATTGGAGAGAAAGCTGGTTGCACGTCTGGTCCCTCTGAGCCCCCAGAGTGAACAACAACCAAACACTAACAGCACACACAAAAACTTCCCTCCCTCAAGATTTGAAAGTCTCCTGTCCCCTGATTGCTCCTCTGGTCAGGTGACCACCAGGCTCACTGTTCTTGTTAACCCTTTCCAGGTAAAGAGATATGAAGCACTTCTGTTCTATTAACTCTTACGTATCTGTTTATGACAAGTGTACTTTTAAAGACCTCTCACTGCCCCCACCATGGTGCTGTCTGTCAATGAGCAGGTGCTTCGAAAGCATGATGCAGCCCAATGCAAAGGATGAATTCAGGCTCAGGGTGGGGCCCTTTTGGGTTTTGTGATGGAGTAGACACGATACTCCTGAATATAAGGCTATCCAGTTGGTTTCTTATTTGTTAATTCTTTGAATGGCAAGACTGAGATTGGGCTCCCAGAATGCTACCTCCAAGCCTGTAATTATGAAGAATTAAGAAAAGTATCTCTGGGGCACTGTTGGTGATAGCATTATGGGATGGCCAAAGTAATCTGGGATTCTGTTGAGGTTTAAAATGACAAGGGGAAATTAACTGGAAGGAGACATAGCTTGAGGTAGGTTGTATCTTGGCCTACAGCTATATGGCTGGATCCAACTCCCATTGAAATCAATGGCAGTTGAATCTGACCCATAAAGAAGTTGTGGTTTTGGGATCCAGATCTCAATGAGAAACCTTCATAGCTATCCATGGATCCCACAAAAAGGGGAGACTGGCCCAAATGTCAGGAGGGAAAGTCTATGGGGAGAGCATGGTCAGGAAGGACTCAACCACACTGAGACAAACTCAGCACTGTCAATGTGGGAGAAGTGAAGAGTAAATCTGGTTCCTCCTACAGCCATTTGGATAGCGGACAGGGAAGGCAGATGCTTTTGCTATACTTCTAGTTATGAAGAGCCAAAGTATCGTCTATTGATTAGAATGCGAGCTTGGCAGGGAATCCTGCCTTCTTCCACCTCTACTGCTGAATTTGCTGCGACCTTTGCCAAGTCACCTTTCTAGGGAAACAGAGATAACAATGTAAAAGCAGCAAAGAGTCCTGTGGCACCTTATAGACTAACAGTATATAAGAGAGAACAATATTATCCTCTTCCCCTACCAGGCATATTGTGAAGGCTTAACTCCTTAAAGCCACTTGTGCACTGTATTCTTACTGATCAAGACAAGGCATTTGTCACCAAAGGGGTTAGACTGAAATCTGCGACTGACGTGAGCTCTCCTAGCCTTTCATCTACCATGATGCTGTGGATTTTTTTTCCTCCTTCTTCCTTGTTTCTCTGATCTTGGGTAGGGCTGCGGGTGGGTGGGTGTGGGGCTTAGCTTTGCATTGTTCACGGTATTGGTTGCAATTATGCTTCATTATTAACAAACACACACATGCCTTATCAAGGACACAGGACTGGCAGAGCCTCTGCTGCTTTGATGTAGAAGAGAGAGCAGCCTTTACTGTAGTATGTGAGATGGAGTTAGGGTGATGCATAAGGAGCAATGGCTCATTTGTCAGAAGCCCCGCTGGGCTGTGGGATACGCCTTTGAGAATTCAGGAGATACCCCACCTATGTGAACAGCAACTAATCTTCAGTCAGGCCCATGAGCTGATTGTCATCTAGTTGGACGGGGGGTGTTGCGTTCTTGTCACTATCATCTCCCTGGCTGAACCTGCGGGTGAAAATGCTCTGCTACCACCAGGCATGCTGCTGCCTGGGGACTCAACCTTCCATTGGGTGTGTATCCAGGAGAGCTCTCTCACTAGGGGCATGGGTAAGAGAATGGTGCAGCTGAGATGATTCGGTAGGAGAATGATCCTGCAAGGAGACCTGCTAATGCTGTAGATGGGGCTCCTGGGATGGGTTGGACTAAGTGACCGTAAATCACCCCAGCTTCTTTCCTGGCAGTGGTGATTTGAGCTACACCTTTTGGTGGCTGACTAGGGAGAAGACACCCCTATGAATACAGAACAACTCACCTGATGGAAACTTTACATCCTTACAAAAGCCACATTCCTCTGCCTTCCCAGAGCTGCACACCCATCGTGAGGGAAGCATGCCACTGTGTGTGGGACAGGGGAAACTGGCTGCGCAGAAGTAATGATCTATAATGATGTTTACAAAACACTTTAGGTTGCTTAGTGTCTTGATCAAGACTTGAGCGCAGGTGGTCAAAGAAAGGCCTTAATAGCAGAACGGACAGGTACGTGGGTGTTGCAAGTGTTATTAAAGAGTAAGGGCTATTATCAGTGCCTAATACTAACACAGAAGGCCAGGTCTTCAGCGGCAGTCAATTGCCATAATACCACTGAAGTCCATGGAGCTATGCAGACACCAGCTGAGGATTTGGCCCAGCATGTATGAGAGATAGTGTGTGGGTGGGGTGGGGATTGTTTTGTTGCAAGTACCTTTGTGTTGAAGCGCATGGAGCTGGCAGGGACTGCATCATTCAGTGTTGTGGTGGAATAGAGATTTAAATATCTTAAGTCTCAAATGGCCATTTATGGCCATTAAAACACAGAAATGCACAGTATGATGTCTAATGCTCTGTTGCAGAAATATTTCATAAAATCATAGACTTTAAGGTCAGAAGGGATCATTATGATAGTCTAGTCTGACCTCTTGCACAACGCAGGCCACAGAATCTCACCCACCCACTCCTATATTGAACCTCTAACCTATGTCTGAGCTATTGAAGGCCTCAAAAGCGCAGGTCCCCGTCAAGCCATTAACTTCAGTGGTGAGCCATTGCCAAGGAATTAAAAAGCCCTGGGATGTAGGAACAGGGGAAGAAGTGGGAATGAGGTTCAGTCTGTCTCTGACTTTTCCAAAGGAGCAACATGCACGAATGTCAGTTTGCAGTTGCCTCACACGGCACTTTCTCTGCTTCCTTTGGCTACCGACCTCCTGCATAGGAACAGAATTAGAGATGGGCCCAAGCTTCAACCTTTGGATCCAGATCTGAACTCTTCCAAGGTCTGGGGCAGTTCAGACCTGGGGGCTTGATTTGATGCATTATAGAGATATCAGTTAAGTGAGATTTGTGTGTGTGTGTCAGGGGCAGCGTTTTGTCCATCTAAAAAGAACATGATCTGGAGCCATGAAGCCGTCGGGGACTCTCTCCAATTATAAACAATGGCTAGAGTGAAGGAACACTTCAAACATCTGGCCAGTATAGTCTCTCTCCGCTAGGCTAGATGCATCCATCAGCTGACAAAGAGCAGCTTGCTCCATGTAGTTTTGCGGCTGTTAAGCTGCTACATCTTAAACAACACCAAAGTGATTAAAAGAACCTAACCCACATACAACACAGGGCCAGAAACCTGTATTTTGTTGTTCAATTCCTTCTGGTGAAGGGCTGCATGCCTTGAGGACTGAGGATGGAATACAAAGCTGGTCATCTACTCAACTCCAGCCATGGATAGTTAGCACGTAGCAAAGCCAAGGTCTGAATGGGCCATGGACACTGAAGCATTATCTGTCCTCTAGAGATGTCCCCTCCAGCTCAAGATTAGGGCACATCGACGGGGCATCTGCTTCCCATACTGAGCCTTTTCTGCAGATAGGATTTGGTGACATTTTCAGAAGTGCCCGAGTCACACAGACACTTTTGAAGAGGTTACCCTGCATTCTTAGCATTGTGACCAGCATTCAATTGACAATGAAAATGCAGCGGAGAGGCATCTAATTATAATAGGCAAAGAATCATCTAGCTACGCTCTGGGATGGTGGAAGAATTAGCACAGCTTGCAAATCTAACAGTGGGGGGAAAGAAGGGAATTTTAGTGGTAGAAAATGACTAGCATTTCCTCTGTGATCTAATCTGCCCATTACCTTTCCCCTGTCAGAGCTCCAGGGCAGATGGGAGAGGGGCTGAGTGTGCTTTTCTTCTTTTTAATCACAGGAAGTGATCACATGGTAATATGCAAGGTACTTGGAAGCTCAGAACTGGAAAATAAGTCAGAGCTTGCTTTCTTCCTTTCAGACCGTTTCTGGGGACTAGAATGGGAATCAGCCTATATAAGGCTGTTTCCTTTCGCAGTAGTTTGTCCAGACACACAGGATGCTTCCCATTTCTGTTTGTTTCAGCCGGCGATCCTGGCACATGCTGGACACACCACTGGTGGCCATAAGCCAGCTCTCCCATTTAGCCTATGATGTCATTTTTCCATGTATTCCCCCCCCCCTTTTTTTTTTTTTTTTACATACTGTATATGGAAACACAATGGAGTTCCTTTCTGTAATTAAATGGGAACAAACACTCAGTTCATTTATTGGCACTTCATGTAAAAAATGGGGCAGGACTTAGGCCTGTTAACACTAACATGGGTCTGATTTAGGAGAACCTTGAAAAATTCATGTCATTTGTTAAATATCCATCTCCCCTAAAAGGCAAATCCCTGCCAACAACAACAAAAATCTTTCATCTCTTCATTTTTTTAAGTAGCCTTTTTGGGCTGAATCAGTCTGGTTTAAATCACCAGCGTTCAATGAACGGATGCCGCTAGCAATTTATGCAACAGATTGGCATTTTCTTTTGTAAATATTCTGGTGCAAATGCTGCACTTACCAGAAATAAATAGAACTAATTAAAGTGAGAGGCATAAAATAGGAACGATGGATAAGATTTGCTTTGGGGGACCCAAATGAATATAACAATGGGTTGAAACAATGAAAAGCTGAAGTTCTAATGGGTGTGTAGGATCTTGGTGGAAGCTCTGTTGCCGGGAATGTTTTATAACTAGACTGAACAAAGCATTAGAAAATGCGTTACAAGGAAGAAGCCTGCATTGGCTGGGCTAGAAGTCTTTTCCATTTGCAACGTTTATGGGCCCCATCCTTGCACTTTTTGACTCAAATGAGGATACGGGAAAAGCTTGTAGGGATCAGGCCATATATGATAGTGTACAGCCATGCTAGCAAAATAATAACCACACAGAGGCACACAAATGTCAAGAGAAGGATATCACATGTTTTATTAAATGTCATTTATCTGAGAACAGATGCTTTCCCCATAGAACATATCTTTCACACTTACAAAATGAGAAATTTAAGAGAGGGTGAGACAGCCATGAGGACTGTGTCTGCTGACGTTCTCTGAGCACTAGCCACCTTTCATATATCTTTGGAGAGCATTTACAAGGCTTCCTAGCGCTGGCGGGCAATACTATCGAAATTAATACAATTGCTAGGCTGTCAGGACATTAATCAAGTGATCCAAGAATCTGGAAATGGTTGGGACAACATGCATTTGCGGAAAATATGTGTTCACACAACAAGCACACAAGATGGGAATAATTATATGAAGATGTTTTAATAATGAACCAGTATGCTCTCCAGACAGATCTAGACAATAAAAATGTATGCAGTTCTATTCTGGGGGCAGGGGCAGGGAGTGTGCAGAATTCTAGTCAATTCTTCAACAATATTGATATCTTAATTCCCTTTTCTCCCAATATTTCTTCTTTTAAAATCCAGCCTCGCTACATAAATGCTGTAGAACTCATGGATATCCTTTGATTTATTTTAAAAAAAAGTTTGATAATAAAAAACCCCAAACATTAAATATAATTTTATATATAAAAATGCTTAGTAAAAATATAGCCTCGTTGCCCAGTTAAAATATATTGCTGAGAATACAGTGAAAACTGTGCTAAAAACCACCTCTAACAGGCACCCAGTCTTAAAACAACCCCTTCAAAAATATCTCTAAGGTTTCCCATGCTATTTAGTTTGCCCTTCAGTTAAACATGGTCAATTTGAGCAGGTCCCATTGGCAGTTGTTTTAGACACGAATCACTACAGTAAGACACGGTAGAACAACCTGATCTTAGAAGTTACAGCTATGCCCGGCTGAAAACAATGTGTAAGAAGCTTTGCCATATTTTCCAGTCGACACAGAGTTAAGAGATGGAGTGCCATAGGCTGACCTCTTGTCTGGGTTAACCCTCTGCGTTGGAAAATGCATCTATTTGTGTTATATAGTTATACAGTATATCAGTGATTTCAGCATGTTTTAAAAAAGCGATGCATTTAATGAGATACTCTAAATATTATGGAGCTCAATGGTTAAAGGAAGATGGCTTTTCTTTTTTTAAAGGAGACTCTGCACTGAAGGGTCATACGTTCTCCAGGGTGAGCACATCGTGCAGTGGGGCAGACCTAGCCTGTGATGCAGGAGCTATAGTAGACAGCACTGCTGGCATCAGACAATGCAGATATCAAACTGCTCTCCTCACAGGAGATACTTCTCGGAGTCACTTTGGACAGGGAGACATGGTAAGGGAGTCCTGAGGTTTCAGGACGAGTCCTGCTCATGTTCAAATACTGGTCAAACTCATTGCGGTCAACATCTGTCCAAAGCTCAGTTTGATTTAAGTGATCTACGCTGTCAACATGATGGGCTTCGGGAGGGGGTGAGAGCTGGCCTAGATGGGCAGAAAGGATATTCTGCGGTCCAGAGCACATTTGGTTGTAGTACATGCTAGATGGATGGGGAGTCCTCATAGTATCAGCCAAATGTGATGGGGTCTGAGCATAGGGCAGTGCCATGTCCCGCCCCATGGGCTTCTCTGGGGGAAACTCCATCTGGTGATGGGGATGATAGCCTCTAAAGGGGATCATGCTGCAGTCATCCTGCATGTGAGGAGGGAAAAACGCTGGCTCGGTCTGTTCCAAGACATCCAAGGGAGACATCTCGGGAGTTGGCAAGCCGTAGTTTTCAATATCCGACCCCATGGAGTGGAGTTCTCTGAAGTGGTTAAGTGGGGGAGGCTGGTGATGGCCAGGCTGGCTGCCACTATGATGATTCATGCTGAAGCTGTCGCTGCACGGCTGGGAAAGGTTGTGGAGAAGGATATTGGGTTCCATCCTCTTGATTTTCTTGGCTTGCTTCTTCCTCCTTGGGCGGTACTTGTAGTTGGGATGGTCCTGCAGATGCTGAATTCGCAGCCTCTCTGCTTCCTCCACAAAGGGGCGCTTGTCGCCGGCACTCAGGGCTTTCCATGACTGGCCTGGAAAGGGGAAAGCACACCCCGTTAAAAGAGCTCATCCCTGCACCCTTCCTCCAGAACGCACAGACCTTTGCAAAGAAGCAACGCATGAAGCTACAAGAGAGGAAAATGCTTTGGAGGGCAGGAGGGAGGTCACATCCAGAATGTGGTTAAAAAACCGACAACATATAAACCTCCAATTTAACTCCCCTCTGGGGAGAGGGCTGAAAAGTGATACCAAGTCCCCTACTCCCCAAAGAAAAGAAAAGAAAAATAGGGATTTAACTCTTTAGCCCTGCAGAGAAGCAGAGAGATGACTGCAATGGCCTACTAGGAGCCAAATTCTGCTGAGAATTCCAACGCTTTCTGGGTACAGGCATCCAGCTCCCCTCTGCAATGGGACACTGCATGCTGCCCCCCTCCCAAAGGAAAATAAACCCCCACTGGATAGGAAAGCCAATAAGCAAATGTCCTTTGCAAGGCAAGAGAGGAGGCAGAGGGGCCATTGTACTGGAGAGTTAGCAACAGCAGCTGTTCCAGCCACCAAGCAGCCCGGCCCTAAGCCATGCAGCCTTCTTCAGCCTGACCCTGGCCCAGATCCAAAGAGGGGTGCCTGTTTCTATGCCAGTGGGTGCAACCTGCCCCTGTCCCTGTCCCAGTGGGAGCAGCCGGTCTGGGTCCTAGAGGGTGCAGCCTGCCCCGGGTCCCATGTCCCAGTCAGACTGTCTCTATCCCAGGTCCCAGAGGGTGCAGCCTGCCCCAGGGGGCCTGGGTAGGGTGACCAGATGTCCCTATTTTATAGGGACCGTCCTGATATTTGGGATATTTTCTTCTATAGGCGCCTATTACCGCCACCCCGTCCCTATTTTTCACACTTGCTGTCCGGTCACTCTAGTCCCAGAGTGGGGGCGGCCTGTCTGGGGTCCCGGGGGGGGGGGGCCGGTCCTGGGGTCCTGAGTCCTGGAAGCGGGGCAGTCGGTCTCAGAGGGGGGCAGCCGGTCCCGGGTCCCGTAAGGGGGGCAGCCAGTCCCAGGCCCCGGAGGGAGACCTTCTGCCCCAGGTGTCCCGGAGGGGGGACGGCCGGTCCCGGGGTCCCGGGCCCCGGAGGGAGACAGCCTGCCCCAGGTGTCCCGGAGGGGGGACGGCCGGTCCCGGGGTCCCGGGCCCCGGAGGGAGACAGCCTGCCCCGGGTGTCCCGGGTCCCGTAAGAGGGGCAGTGGCTCGCCTCGCCGCTTACCCAACATCTTGCTCAGCACCGCGTTGTGCAGGTCCGGGTTCTGCTGCGCCAGCCGCTTCCTCTCGTCCTTCGCCCAGACCATGAAGGCGTTCATGGGGCGGCGGATCCGCGAATCCTCCCCCGGCTTCCCCTCGGCTCTGCCCGAGGTGGGACTGTATCCATACCCGGGATCCGGGCTCGGCGAGCGGCTGGGCGCTGACCCGAGCGCGCCTGGCTCTCCCCCCGCCGCGCCTGGGCGAAATCCAAAGCCGGGCTCGGGGCTGGGGGTCCGGCTGGAAGCGGAGTCTGCCCCCGGGGTCGGCTGGTAGGCGAGGCCGGGCTCAGCGGCGGGGGCCGCAGTGGGTCCCCATGAACGGCCGCCCCTGGGTTGCGATATCTCCTCTCTACAGTAACTGGGCTCAGGTCTATTCATTCCAGCTGGGCGGCCCTTTGGATCAGAACCGAGCAGTGCGGGGCAAAGGGGAGAAACCTGCGACCGGCGGCGGCTCAGAGGGTCCGGGGGGAGCCAGGCACAGGCGCGTTCCCCTCCCGAAAAAAAAACCAAACTTTTGGGACGCCGAGAAGCTGGAAGGGGTCAAATATAGCCACCCCCGGCCAATCAGCAACTGGGAGGCGGTGTCCCCGGGCTGCCTCGGGAAGCGCCGATTGGGAAGGGGGTGGGCTGGGGGGCCAGTTTGAAACCTTGGTTCCCTTCCGGCCAAGGAGCTCGGACTTGATTTTTTATTTTGCAAGCTCTGCTGGGTCGCTGAAATCCGCAGCGCGACAGACCCCCTTCCCTCCCGGCAAAGCAAGCGGGCAGGGGGGCGATTCCCTTTGCAGGGCAATTGGGATCCGCTCCGCTGCTGTGCACGCTTTGCAGCCTGCGATGCGCCAGCCCTGTCTGGGCTCTCTGGCAGGTCGAGCGCAGCTGGCACTGCCGAGGGACCCGGTCCTGGGGAGACGTGTGTGGAGCTGGGTGACCAGATGCCCCGATTTTATAGGGACAGGCCTGATATTGGGGGATTTTTCTTATACCGGTGCTGTTACCCCCCACCTCCTGCCCCGATTTTTCATCCTTGCTATCTGGTCACTCTGCTGCCTATGTGCCAGTAGGCGCCACTATCTATATGCAGCGGTCCCTTTGCAGCAGCAGGGCAGAAAAAGCTCCTCTTCTGCCCAAACTGTGTTTTTTACTGGGGTGTCCCGGGGCAGAGAATGGATCGGCTTGAATATATTGTCCTCCAGTGCTGCCTGCCATCCGGCCCAGCGCTCGGGGGCACAGGCGAAGGGTCTCCCCGCTTCTATATGCATCCAAACCCCGCTCTGCCTGCAAACTCTACCCCGGACCCCAGCCTGAAATCTGAAACTGAGCATTAGGCGGACTCCGGGCACCGTGTTGAGCAAGAGCTCGCAGTGGAGAGCAGCGGCGGGGTATTGCATGCCACGGGGTGTGTGTGTCTGGAAGTGATTTGAAACAAGCCAATCTGCATTTAACCCTAAACAAAACAAAAGGCTCTTTAGGAAGGAAAGGAAAAAAAATACCCAATTTACCCTTCAATCTCGAGACAGAAACAACTGAGGTTTCAAACTCCATTTCCCGCCAGGTCCTGGGGGTCCCTTGCTAAGATTTTGCAACAACAAATCAGCAGTGACTAAAGGAGACCCTGAAAGTTTCCTGCCCCCCGCCTTTCTCTCTCCTGCGCTGGCTTTCGGGGGACCGGGGGACAGCTGTCTGTGCCCTGCGCTTTTTAAGGCGCGCACGTGGGCTTGCACCCCGGGGCTGGTAGGTGCAGAGAACTCCTGCTGTGCTGTTTTGCCGCCGGCAGAAAACCGCTGCCCTGGCCTAGGCCATGGGAGCAGAGAGGGGAACTGCAGTATGTTAGACCTGCCAAGGCCAATGCCTGTCCCTAAGCGAAAAATATACAACCTGAGGGGAAAACGGCCTGTGTATATCTGAAGCAACCCCAGCCCCTCTGCAGCCAGCACCTGCCCCTCGCTGTACACCCCAACCCCTCTGCGGCCAGCCCCTTCCCCTCGCTGTTCACCCCAGCCCCTCTGCGGCCAGCACCTGCCCCTCGCTGTTCACCCCAACCCCTCTGCGGCCAGCCCCTTCCCCTCGCTGTTCACCCCAGCCCCTCTGCGGCCAGCCCCTTCCCCTCGCTGTTCACCCCAACCCCTCTGCGGCCAGCCCCTTCCCCTCGCTGTTCACCCCAACCCCTCTGCGGCCAGCACCTTCCCCTCGCTGTTCACCCCAGCCCCTCTGCGGCCAGCCCCTTCCCCTCGCTGTTCACCCCAAACCCTCTGCGGCCAGCCCCTTCCCCTCGCTGTTCACCCCAGCCCCTCTGCGGCCAGCCCCTTCCCCTCGCTGTTCACCCCAGCCCCTCTGCGGCCAGCACCTGCCCCTCGCTCTTCACCCCAACCCCTCTGCAGCCAGCCCCTGCCCCTCGCTGTTCACCCCAGCCCCTCTGCGGCCAGCACCTGCCCCTCGCTGTTCACCCCAGCCCCCCTGCGGCCAGCCCCTTCCCCTCGCTGTTCACCCCAGCCCCTCTGCGGCCAGCACCTGCCCCTCGCTGTTCACCCCAGCCCCTCTGCGGCCAGCACCTGCCCCTCGCTCTTCACCCCAACCCCTCTGCGGCCAGCCCCTTCCCCTCGCTGTTCACCCCAGCCCCTCTGCGGCCAGCCCCTTCCCCTCGCTGTTCACCCCAGCCCCTCTGCGGCCAGCACCTGCCCCTCGCTCTTCACCCCAGCCCCTCTGCGGCCAGCACCTGCCCCTCGCTCTTCACCCCAGCCCCTCTGCGGCCAGCACCTGCCCCTCGCTGTTCACCCCAGCCCCTCTGCAGCCAGCACCTGCCCCTCGCTCTTCACCCCAGCCCCTCTGCGGCCAGCACCTGCCCCTCGCTGTTCACCCCAGCCCCTCTGCGGCCAGCCCCTTCCCCTCGCTGTTCACCCCAGCCCCTCTGCGGCCAGCCCCTTCCCCTCGCTGTTCACCCCAACCCCTCTGCGGCCAGCCCCTGCCCCTCGCTGTTCACCCCAACCCCTCTGCGGCCAGCCCCTTCCCCTCGCTGTTCACCCCAACCCCTCTGCGGCCAGCCCCTTCCCCTCGCTGTTCACCCCAGCCCCTCTGCGGCCAGCCCCTTCCCCTCGCTGTTCACCCCAACCCCTCTGCGGCCAGCCCCTGCCCCTCGCTGTTCACCCCAGCCCCTCTGCGGCCAGCCCCTGCCCCTCGCTGTTCACCCCAGCCCCTCTCTGGCTAGGTGCGTGCAGCCTAGTGCCTTCAGCACCTCCCCCGGGACATGTGCTTTCACCCTCATTCCTCTACGGGCACCCCCAACACACCCACATCCTCCTCCAGGTGCCCTCAGAGGCTCTCTGAGCGGGCAGTTTGTGCTGGTGCCTCTGGGTGGCGTTTCATGCCTGCGGAGTGGCTAATCCCGGATCAGCTCGGGTCTGTCTGCGGGTTATTCCTGAACACCAGGGCGGTTTATGGGATAGGACTGAAACCTAGAGCGATGCTGACAGGGACGTGGGCCTGCCCTGGTCAGAGGTGGCAGCAGAGGGTCTGTCGGAATATTTGCAGCTGCCGCTTTCTGTCCTTGGGCTGTAAGAGCAGGATCCAGCTGATCCCAGCTGTGCTGGAGTTTAGAGGGGAGCACGGAGCTGGGAGGGATGTGAGGAGGTTCCCTTTCTCCCTTTGAGAAGTGGAGCCCAAGGAGCTACTCAGAACAGCCCCAACGCAGTAAAAGCCCAAAGCTTGTTCTGTCTGCGGTACCATAAATGTTAAAGACAAAAACTGTTTGGAGCATGAAAGAATAAACTGCCCCCTTCCTTTCAGTCTTCCAACAATAGCTGTGGAGGGCCCCGTCTACTCTGGACCCTCGTCTTGATTACAGCAAAGCTACTGGCCTAAGAGCACTACTGCAAACCCTTAGCATAGACAGGCAAAGCCACTGCTGGGGTGGAGTTTACCCCTGCCTGAAACCCGGCTAAAGGTGCAGATTGTGGTGTATCTGCTCTTTGCAAGACTGCAGCTGTACTGGCGTCTGGGCCACCACTGCTGAGACTGGTGCAGGGTCCCAGAGATAAGATTCATTGACTGAGCCAGAGCGCAGACAGCAGGGCTGATGCATTAGAATGGAGATTCCATGTCTCTGCAGCAGCACAGCTGTAAGTGGTAGCTTGCCAGTGAAACAAGTGCCTCTTTGGGTTACTGTCATTTTGGTAACTCCAGCACAGGGCAATGTGCTATTATTTCCTTGTTTCAGTGGTATCAGGCCAGGAGCCATTTCTGCAACTATACATTTTGGGGCTGATGCCGTCTGGTCAATCTCCAGGCCAAGATGCATAGTAAACATGGCCATATATATTTTAAAATATTACTAGCTACAGAGAGAGATTTCAGCCAAACACAAGCTCAAAACTCACTGCAAAACTCTGCAATCGTCACCATTTGTCTCAGCACAGCCTGGACCAGTGAAACCTAGCATAACAGAATAGCAAACCCACAGACAAACGGCGGATCCTGTGTTCATTCAAGTCAATAACAAAGCTCCTATTCGTGCAGGGTCAGGACCAAACTTTGCAAGGTTACAGCTGGACTGATACGTGACTTCTGTGAACAGAACCCTGTAACTCACCAAAATGCTGTTTCATGCAACAATCTCTCCACTATGGTTTTGGCCAGTACAATAGTATTGGCCCTGTTTCATGACCACATCTTGCAACAACCCCACCTTTTTCTGTGGCTTTGGGGACAGTGATTTATATCCCAAGTCTGTTGTGAAATCCTTGTTTTGGTCATTCCAAGTGTAATGCCTGACAGACCCTGGTCGTCAGTGGGCGGGATCCAACCTAGGACCTCTGGAGCCTAGTGCATGAGCTAAAAGCCAACTGGCTGTTAGCTAAGACTATAAAGCAAACTCATTAATCTCTCTCTAAGTGGTCTCGGTTCCACTAGCTGGGACAGACCACCACACCCAGGAGGTGTGTGGGTTACATACTTCCCCTAGCTGAGGAAGCACATCCCCGGACTTCCCAGTAGAAATCCTGGATGAGCCCCTACTTGTAAAGCTGACAGACTCTGGTCATCGGCGAGTGGGATTGAACCAGGGACCTCTGGAGCGTCATGCAACCACCATGCCCGCTCTTGTAAAACCACACCCAGCATTGCTGTAAACTGTTGAGATCTCCCAGGCCATGTTAATACCCCAGTGCGTGTGATCTACAGCAACGTTGGGCTCGTGTAGCACACCCCACAGGCAGATATTTCAACTTGCTGCATTGGGACGCTCAGCAGAACTACGGTTCACGGCTTTTGTTTGTTGGATTGCGAGTGTACTCCTAATCCATCAAAGTGCTTTGGGTCATGCTGGCTATGCTGCACCTGTCTGGGCAGACCTCTGCTCATGGCAGCCTGGGGTGGAGCATAGACATAATAAATGATTGCTACTTATTGCCACATGGGAGATCGGCACTTTTCAGACAGTATTGTTCAGCATCAGACTACTTCTGGGCAGCCCACTCCTCCACTTTTGGACGGGAAGCCAGAAATACTGAGCTAGATTTTCAAACGCACTTGGCATGCAGGGGATTGGGACACACTGCATGCTGAACTCTTTGGAAAATCTGTCCCACTCTTTCTCTGTGTTGCTGTGTCCACACACACCTGGGCAGGTGGGTTCATGCCAGGTGGTGTGAGGTTTCTACGGATAACAATCTGCACAATGGAAATGCCTAATTTAGACATTTTTCATCTGTTAGATTGGCTAGATTAGAGAGGAGGAGAGCCAGAGAGGGAGGGAAAGGAGGAAGGCAGGCAGAACAGGTGAAGGAAGAAGGAGGCAGACAGAAGGGGAAATGAAATATGACAAAGGCAGGAAAGCAGAGAGAGGAAGGAGCGGGGAAGGCTGCAAACAGAGTAAGGGAACCAAAAACTTTCTACTGCTGCTGGTGCCAGACACAGTCACGGTAACATGGCCTGAGTCAGCCAACTTCGCCCAGGCCCAGCGACTGCACTGGGATCTGTGCCCGTCGGGGATGGCTACGTGGGCAATGTCTTGCCTGCCTTGACTTTCACCCTCGCCAAGGCCAGAGCAGGTAAATCATCCGAGCCCAGCAGACACCCGGCTTGGGGTGTGACATAAACACACAGTCCATGCTCCTATCGCTCCTCTGGCCTCTTAACTTTCACTGGGGAAAAACAAAAATCCACCCCCACCTCCAGCTCCAGTGTATCCAGATATACACACATGGCACCTCCCACGCACCAGAAGGAGAAAATAAATAAAACCCGGCTGAAAGTGGGGGGTGGGAGACAGCGCCAGAGAGACAGGCAGCCGGGGAGGGAGAGGGAAAGCCACTGGGGGGGCTGCCCTGGGCCCTCCAGCTTCTCACAGTTCGGATTCGTAGCGGCGTATGGAGAGGAAATGTTGGATATTCCTGGGCAGAGATAAGATCATTGTAAAAGCCAGCTGGGTGACCTCTCCCATCACCCGCCTCACCAGGGCTGGCGTCTGAGGAGCTGGCCCTTAGCCCAGCAGCCGCTACTCTGCACAGGGCTTTTATTTTTTTTATTGGGCCCTTGGATTTCTCTCTCCCCTGACCCCCTCCCCGCTGCCCCGGTTTCCCTTTATAGACTCCTGTGCTTCAGCGAGCTCCAGCACCACACCTAGGAAAGGAAGTTTGGCTGGGGATGCAGACTCTGTGGCTGAAATGCTCTTTAAACACAAAAGTTTTTTTTTTCCTGAGTTCCCCCCTCCCTCCCCATCCCCCCTCATCTTTCGCGTTTCTGATTATTTGTCAAAGCGGCTGACGCTGGGGCTGCCATCAAGCTCCCACCAGTCTAAAAATAGGCCCAGCACCTCCTGCCTGCTCCAAAGGCAGTTGGAGCCCTCCAGAGTCTTTGGGAAACGGCACTGTAGGAGAATAGGCAGGGGAGGAAGGCCATGGGCAGGAGGGCTGGTCAGGGGAGCTAACTCATGCTATTATTTATGATTATTTGGTTTGAGGTAGCGCTTAGGAGGCCAGTTGTGGAACATGGCAGCAGCGCGCTAGGTGCTGTACAAATACAGAACAAAAAGACAGTCCCTGTACCCCACACCCTGCAAGACTAACAATCTAAGTTAAAAACAAAAGGCAACAGGTGGAGTCAGACAGACAGACGAGGTAGCCCAAGGAGCCAATGATCTCAAAGCACTTTCCCAAGAAAGGTAAAAGTCATTAGCTTCATTTTGCAGATTGGGAAACTGAGGCACAGAGTGCTGAAGTAAGTTGTCCAAGGTCAACCAGCAATGGCTGTAGCAGAGCCAGGAACTGAAGGCAGGCCTCCTGAATTCAATGCCCTATCTACTGGACCACACTGCCAACGATGGACTAGTATTCGTCGTATCAAAATCATTCAGGAGTCACTCCCGATTCCTGAAAATGGATACATTGTTGGTAAGGATTCCCCAACAATGTTCCAACTCTGGGTGGGTTCAGGAACCCCTGCATGAATCATTCACTCCAATTATTCACAGTCTAGGGTGTGGGATTGTTTCACATGGTACTGCTTCTACTCTCTGATTGGATGGGCAAAACTTTTAACAGGAGGATATTTATTAATAATTTATTATTATTATTATTATTACTTTATTATTGGTTAGCATTATATTGAAGTAACACCTAGAGGCTAAAAAAATCAGGGCCGTATTGTGGTAGGTGTTGTATAGACATAGAAAGTCTGTAGACCAAAAAGCCTAAAAGATGCAATAGTTTCACTCTCCCCTGAATTGCAACCCCCTCTGGGGTAGAACATGGTAGCTCTTTAACAGCACGTAACAATACTATACAACATGCTAGGGAGGAAATAAAGAAGATTAATATAGCCAGTGATAACTTTAGGGGGATTTAAGTAAGAGTTAATTATCTGAGTTTGAAGTTAATTTGAGAAACTCGGGTTAAGACACCCCTACTTGTGTCATGAGACAATCCACAAGGCTGTACTGGATGATGCTGATTGCTGCTGGGATGAGGGCATGACTGACCTTTGGTTAACTGAATATCCACTAACCAGAGTTTGGTTATTCTGTGCATGGCATAAGACAGTATGCAGTTCGCAGTAGAGTAGACATTGGAGCTGGACTGCTGTGATCCCAATCTTCAGACCTGCTGGGCTTAAAACCTGGGATCTGCAGATATACAGAGTATTAACAGGGCCTTCCACAGACTTACTTGACCCCAGCACCTCTCCTGTCCCCTACTTTCTCATTCATGCACCAACCTATCCCCTACATCTGAGCTCCAGTGGAACCAGCAGACTCTGTTGGTCTCGTAGTCTGTATTGGTCGCCCTGGTATTATGATAAGCAATATGTACTTTATCTTTTTCTAAAACAAATATTTCCAAAAGACATTTAAAAAGAAAGGCATTTCCTGGAGAACAAAGAGCTCAGAAGTCCAAGACTGTTTATAAGCCCTGTAGAGAAGTTAAAAGATGAAACACAGCTAAAGTGGCCAGTTAGGTGAGGACAAATTCACCCCTAATGACAGTCATTTGACTCCCAGCTGAGTTCCATTTGGCCCCCGCCTTTTAGGGTCAAACTTTTCAGCCAGCTTCCAATTTTTCATGCCTATTTCTGCATGTGCTATTGTTGTGACCACTTTTTTGTGGGTACAAACCCCACACTAGTGCACTGCACCCGTGATGGATGACTAACTTCCTGGTGTGCAAATGCTGAAATCTGTTTGCCCACCAGGATGTGGTAATGTTGGACACCAGAATCAGCTGATCACTGCAGAGGGGGAGCAGAATGGGAGGCCAGGACTGGCATGCTTGTCCTTTTTAGTCTGACCTTCCTTCTCTGTAGCTTCTCCAATCCTTGCTTCTGGAGGTGGAGAGAATTCCATACCTGGCAAATATAGCCTGGCTGACCAGAGATGAAAACCTGCATGGTGAAAAGGTGACCAATGGTGGTGACTCCAGATGAAATTCCAAGAACTTTGATTCCTGAGGACAGGAGAGGAGCTGTCTCCAAGGTCCATTCTATCCCTTGGTCTCTCCACTGAGGCAGCCAACAAAGGGCCAGTTAGTGGGATTTGATAACGTGCGCATCTGCTCAATCAGCCCTGGCCGGAGACATAAGAACATAAGCATGGCCATAGTGGGCCAGACCAATGGTCCTTCCAGCCCAGTATCCTGTCATCTAACAGTGGCCAGTGCCAGATGCGTCAGAGGGAATAAACTGAACAGGTAATCATCAAGTGATCCACCTTCTGTTATCCAGTCCCAGCTTCTGGCAGTCAGAGGCTTAGGGACGCCCAGAGCGTGGGGGTGCATCCCTGACCATCTAGGCTAATAGCTACTGATGGACCTGTCCTCCATGAACTTATCTAATTCTTATTTGAACCCAGTTGTACTTTTGGCCTTCACAACATCTCCCTGGCAATGAGTTCCACAGGCAACAAGTGTGCATTGTGTGAAGAAGTATTTCCTTACATTTGTTTTAAACCTGCAGCTTATTAATTTAATTGGGTTTATGTGTTCTGTGAAGGGGTAAATAGCACTTCCTTTTTCACGTTCTCCACACCATTCATGATTTTATAGACCTCTATCATATCCCCCCTAAGTCGTCTCTTTTCTAAGCTGAACCGTACCAGTCTTTTTAACCTCTCCTCATATGGAAGCTGTTACACATTCCTAATCATTTTTGTTGCTCTTCTCTGTACTTTTTCCAATTCTAATATAACTTTCGAGATGGAACGCCCAGAACTGCACACCGTATTCAAGGTGTGGACGTACCATGGATTTATATAGTGTCATTATGATATTTTCTGTCTTATTATCTATCCTTTTTCTAACAATTCCTAACATTCTGTTCGCTTTTTTTGACTGCTGCTGCACATTGAGCAGATGTTTTCAGAGAACTATCCTAATGACTCCCAGATCTCTTTCTTGAGTGGTAACAGCTAATTTAGACCCCATCATTTTGTACGTATAGCTGGGATTTGTTTTCCAATGTGCATTACTTTGCATTTATCAGTGCTGTAGTTCATCTGCCATACTGTTGCCAGGTCACCCAGTTTTGTGAGATCCTTTTGTAACTTTTCACAGTCAGCATTGGCCTTAACTACTTTGAGTAATTTTTTATGGTCTGCAGAATTTTCCCCTTCTCTTTTTACCACTCTTTCCAGACCATTTATGAATATGTTGACCAGCACTGGTCCTGGTACAGACCCCAGGGGACACCACTATTTACATCTCTCCACTGTGAAAACAGACCGTTTATTCCTACCCTTTGTTTCCTATCTTTTAACCAGCTTCTAATCCACGAGAGAACCTTCCCTCTTAGCTCAGGACAGCTTACTTTGCGTTAGAGCCTTTGGCAAAAGACCTTGTCAACGGCTTTCTGAAATTCCAAGTACACTATAGCCACGGGATCACCTTTATTCACATGTCTGTTGGCCCCGCTCAAAGAATTCTAATAGACAGGTGAGGCATGATTTCCCTTTACAAAAGCCATGGTGACTCTTCTCTAGCATATAGTGGTCATCTAGCTGTCTGAGAATTCTGTTCTTTACTATAATTTCTATCAATTTGCCTGGTAATTGCCAGGATCACCTCTGGAACCTTTTTTAAAAATTGGTGTTACATTAGCCATCTGCCAGTCATCTGGTACAGAAGCTGATTTAAGCGATAGGTCACATACCACAGTTAGACCCTCCCAAATACATTTTGCATGGGCCACCAAACTGTCACCGAGGGTCTGTGCACACTGCAGTTAAAGACCCGTGGCTGGCCCTTGTCAGCTGACTTGGACTGTGGTGCTGTAAAATTGTGGCATAGACATTTAGGCTTGGGCTGGAGCCCTAGCTCTGGGACCCCAACCTGAGCCCAAATGTCTACACACAGTTTTGCAGCCAGAGCCCAGTGAGCCTGTCAGCTGACACGGGCCAGCCCCAAGTGTAGACAGATCCCAAACATCCTGACTTTGGTCACTACAAATCTGGGTCAGATTTGACTCAATAATTTAGGGAAAGGCTGCTCGATCTCTGAGCTGAGCTATCCGCCACACACACACATACTGTTTGTTTTAACAGTATCTTTGTTATAGATATAAAACAAACAGCAAAGCTCTCGTCTTCCACTCAGATTGTAAGCTCTCTGAGGCAGGGGCTGCCTTTTTGTTCTGTCTGCACTTAATGCAGCGGAGTCTTGTTTCATGACTGAGATTCCTAGGTCCTAGGATCATACATACAAATAAATACATAACTCTCAAGGAAGAGTGTGTCCCAAGACACCTTCTGAGCACTGGCTTGCCCCCAGGAAAAGGGAGCCTCAGCCTTCGCAGCACAGAAACTAGGCACCAGTCACAAGGAAGTGGAGAAAGTTTTCTCCTTCTATGTAAGAAATCAAAGTCATCCTCGTTTATACAGGAATCCCACTGTAACCAAAAATCCCTATTGTCTGAGCAAGCGAAACCCACAGCTAACCCAAAAGAGCTGTTGTGCTGCACATACTCCACCCACCAGACAGCTGGAGCAATTGTCCCAGGAACAGAGGATCCAGTTTTGCATCGCTTGCATCTCAGAATAGCCTCTGTTGCACTCAGGGAAGCCTCAACTCTCACCTGAGGAAAACGTCTTTCTTGCTTCCATTGGACATTCACAGAATTATTTGCCTTTAGAAATTCTCTTCTGGCACAGACTCTGCTGCTCTCCTCTCCAGCACCTCATCAGCAGTCTGCCCACAAAGACTCCACTGCCTGATTTTCAGAGGCACCGAGCCCACTGAATTCAGCACTTCTTAAAATCAGGCCCTCAAGCAAGGGGTTGCCATGGCTGCTCCAACTGCCTGTCCAACTGTAACTCAGAGTACAGCCAGCCAGAAATCTCTCACTCTAAATGGGCCCCTCTCACCAAGCTGGAAACTGAGAAATCATCACACTTGTGACCTGTGTTTCAGTACTGAGATAGTACTAAACACCCCTTGCACTGTGCCGACTCTGTGTGTGTGGGACTGAATGGGCTGGGTATTTCTCAGTGACATAGCCGAGGTGCATGTGGGGGTGATGTCGTGACTCAATATTTTCAAGGCCTCGACTTGGCCTAGATTTGTGAGCCAGCAGTGTTGCGTGCAAAGACAACTGTGCATGTAGAGGGTTTGGAATTGAACAGAAGCCGAGAGAGGGTTTGCATGTGCAAATTCAATCCCCAGTGCAAATGCCGAAAAATGCTGGTCCGTACAAAGTTGCACAGGCACAAGCAGAAGCCATGCTTTGAAAGCGTGGCCCTGTGTATTTAACTGGATGGTGCAGAAATAAAAATGGGGATCGGGGGTGACTACCACTTTTAGGGAAGTGGATTGGACGGAGGAATTAGTGGATTTAAATGTGGAGGAGGCCTGGAATTACTTTAAGTCACAGCTGCGGAGACTGTCGGAAGCCTGCATCCCGAGAAAGGGGAAAAGAACCATGGGCAGGAGTTGCAGGCCAAACTGGATGAGCAAGCAACTCAGAGAGGGGATTAGACAAAAGCAGAAAGCTTACAGGGAGTGGAAGGAAGGCAGGATCAGTAAAGAAAGCTACCTTGCTGAGGTCAGAACATGTAGGGATAAAGTGAGGAAGGCTAAAAGCCGCATTGAACTGGAACTTGCAAAGGGAATCAAAACCAATAGTAAAAGGTTCTACAGCCACATAAATAAGAAGAAAACAAAGAAAGAAGAAGTGGGGCCGCTATACACTGAGGATGGAATGGAGGTTAAGGATAACCTAGGCATGGCCCAACATCTAAACAAGTACTTTGCCTCGGTTTTTAATAAGACTAGTGAGGAACCTTGCGATGATGGAGGGATGATAAACGGGAATGTGGATATGGAAGTGGATATTACTGCAACTGAGGTAGAGGCCGTACTTGAACAGCTTGATGGGTCGAAGTCGGAGGGCCCGGACAATCTCCACCCGAGGATATTAAAGGAACTGGCGCGTGAAATTGCGAGCCCGTTAGCGAGAATTTTTAAGCAATCGATAATCTCGGGTGTTGTGCCGTATGACTGGAGGACTGCTAATGTAGTTCCTATTTTTAAGAAAGGGAAAAAGAGTGATCCGGGTAATTATAGGCCTGTTAGCTTGACGTCTGTAGTACGTAAGGTCTTGGAAAAAATTTTAAGGGAGAAAGTAGTTAAGGACATAGAGGTCAATGGTAATTGGGACGAACTGCAACACGGATTTACTAAAGGTAGATCGTGCCAAACCAATCTGATCTCCTTCTTTGAGAAGGTGACGGATTACTTAGATAAAGGAAATGCGGTAGATATAATTTACCTAGATTTCAGTAAGGCGTTCGACACGGTTCCGCACGGGGAGCTGTTAGTTAAATTGGAAAAGCTGGGAGTGAATATGAAAGTTGTAGGGTGGATAAGGAACTGGTTAAAGGGGAGACTCCAGAGGGTCGTATTGAAAGGTGAACTGTCGGACTGGAAGGAGGTCACCAGTGGAGTCCCTCAAGGATCGGTCTTGGGACCGATCTTATTTAACCTTTTTATTACTGACCTTGGCACAAAGAGCGGGAATGTGCTAATAAAGTTCGCGGATGACACGAAGCTGGGGGGTATTGCTAACACGGAGAAGGACAGGGATACTATTCAAGAAGATCTGAACCACCTTGTAAACTGGAGTAATAGAAATAGGATGAAATACAATAGTGAAAAGTGCAAGGTCATGCATTTAGGAATTAATAATAAGAATTTTGGATATACGTTGGGGGCGCATCAGTTGGAAGCGACGGAGGAAGAGAAGGACCTTGGGGTACTGGTTGATAGCAGGATGACTATGAGTCGCCAATGTGATACGGCTGTTAAAAAAGCAAATGCGATTTTGGGATGCATCAGGCGGGGTATTTCCTGCAAGGATAAGGAGGTGTTAGTACCGTTGTATACGGCGTTGGTGAGACCCCATCTGGAATACTGTGTGCAGTTCTGGTGTCCCATGTTCAAGAAGGATGAATTCAAACTGGAACAGGTTCAGAGACGGGCTACGAGGATGATCCGAGGAATGGAAAAACTGCCTTATGAAAGGAGACTCAAAGAGCTTGGCTTGTTTAGCCTGGCCAAAAGAAGGCTGAGGGGGGATATGCTCGCCCTATATAAATATATCAAGGGGGTTAACGTTAGGGAGGGAGAGAATTATTTAAGTTTAGTACTAATGTAGCCACGAGGACGAATGGGTATAAACTGGATATTAGGAAGTTTAGACTTGAAATTAGACGAAGGTTTCTGACCATTAGGGGAGTGAAGTTCTGGAATAGCCTTCCGAGGGAAGTAGTAGGGGCAAAAGACTTTCCTGGCTTTAAGACAAAGCTTGATAAGTATATGGAGGGGATGTTATGATAGGATCGTCAATTTGGGCAATTGATCTTGAATTACCACCAGACAGGTCTGCTCAATGGTCTGCGGGGAGATGTTGCATGCGATGGGTACTGAGTTGCTGCGGAGAACTCCTTCTTGGGTGCTGGCTGGTGACTCTTGCCCACATGCTCAGGGTTTAGCTGATCGCCATATTTGGGGTCGGGAAGGAATTTTCCTCCAGGGCGGATTGGCAGGTGCCCTGGAGGTTTTTCGCCTTCCCCTGCAGCGTGGGGCACGGGTCGCTTGCTGGTGGTGTCTCTGCAGCTTGAGGTCTTCAAACCATTTTTGAGGATTTCAATAACTCGGTCCTGGGATAGGGGTTGTATAAAATTGGATGGGTGGGGTTCTGTGGCCTGCCTTGTGCAGGAGGTCAGACTAGATGATCAGATTGGTCCCTTCTGACCTATGAGTCTATGAGTCTATGAGTCTATGAGTCTACGTAGGTATGTGTATATGTGACTGAACGGTGTATGTCAGGGGTTCTCAAACCTCATTGCCCCAGGACCCTCTTCTGACAACAAAAATTACTACCTGACCCTGGGGCAGGGGGACCGAAGCCTGACCCCACCCAAGCCCTGCCACCTCAGCAGAGGGGTGTGGGGAAAAGCCAAAGCCCAAGCCCCATTGCCCTGGGCAGTGGGGCTCGGGCTTTGGCTTCAGCACCGGGTGGTGAGGCTTGGGCTTGGGTTTTGGTCCCAGACTCCAGCAAGTCTAAGCCAGTCCAGGTGACCCCATTAAAATGGGGTCACTACCCATTTTGGGGTCCCGACCCACAGTTTGAGAACCACTGGGGTATGTTATGGCCACAATGAGCGCTTTGGAAAATTCCACCCATTATGTTTCTAACTAGTTTGCCAAGTGCTCTGATTATGAATAGTGCCACTCAGGTGCTAAGTCCCACGGTGTGTGATAGCATTGTGTAAGGGGGGGTGTCGATGTGCATCAGTGTATATTATAGGGGGGGTACATGTGGGTCTGACTGGGGTGCGTGTGTGCTTTTTTGAACAGTCATTTGTGTTTGTGTTTATTTTAGTATTCAGAGCTCATCACCAAACCAGCCCAGCATTTCAGCAAGGAAAGTATTACATTTCCCCCAACCATTTCCAGACTCCCATAAACACATTTTTGTTTCAGCATTAATGAATTACCTCAATGCATAGCCAGCCGCATGCCAAATACGTGGACACAGATTGCAGAAAAGCCACTGAGAAACAGAACTGGCTGCCATTCAACAGCTCTGATTGACACAATTTATTTTCTTGATTACAGCACAAAAATAAGTTCTAGGCACAGCATCCCATACAGGCAGGAGAAAGCATCTGGTCCACACTGAAACATTTCAAATGTTCATTTGCTATGCTTGACTTTTTTTTTTAATTGTTGGCAGAAAATACTATTTATTAGTATTTGTACAAAAGATACACACTCCTGAGTTCCTTGAACAGACAGGACTCTGCTGACTTGGCTGCTTTGAGTCTGTTAAGTGGCTCTGGGTGTGCAAGAAAAGCAGGAAAAGACCTGCCAAATCAACGGTGCCATCATCCTTGAGACTTTTGCGTAACCGAGTTTGTAAAATTGGTTGAGTTTGTACAATCCCAAGCAGTCTTATAGGAGCTTCTGTACTTCTTATCTTGAAAACTTGTAAACTTGAAAACTTGTCTCTCCCATCAACAGAAGTTCGTCAAATAAAAGATATTACCTCACCCGCCTTGTCTCTCTAATATCCTGGGACCGATACAGCTATAACAGCGCTGCGTACATTACAGGAGCTCAGTTAATTATATTTATCTGCTGCAATCTTGAAGGATAAAAAAATCTTTGCATGGACCACTTTCAGGAATAGCTGTTCAAAAGTGTGTCCCCTGCCTTGTGCATGCATAGCCTCTAATGGACATACCCAAAGGAATTATATATGCACATCAGTGTGTACAAAGCCCACCTTGCTTGTGGGTTTGGGGAGCAGCGTGAACAGACAAGCACACATCTGTTTTCATAAAATCTTTTCCTAAAACTGTTTACACAGAAGTGAAGCTGCTGGAGAGGAAAGCAGGACCAGTTTAAGTGCCTGATATCACTCCTATGCATGCTAAGACTTTTACAATAGGTGGTTTCCCATCAATCTTTGTATCGTTTTGTAATATGTTGCACACTTGTGTCCATGCAATACACATAGACCAATGCCCACACGCACACACAGTCCTTCTGCCACTAATCTACAGTAAGAGAAAGGTTTGCTGTGGACTGTTTTTCCATAGAGAGATAAAGTGAGAGAGGTAAAGTCTTTTATTTGACCAATTTCTGTTGATGAAAGACACAAGCTTTCGCTCTTACACAGAACTCTTCTTTGGATTTGGGAAAGGTACTCAGAGTATCACAGCAAAATACAAGGTGGAACAGAGAAGGAGTTAACACATGTTGCAAGAGACCATTCAAAGTGAAGTGGGCAGCTAACACCTCTACAGCCTGGGATAAAGGAGAGTTAGTAAGTTATAGATTGTTGTAATGAACCGTAAGTACAGAATCTTTATTAAGTCCATGATTTTTGTCATCTAGCAGAGCTGTGAATTTACATTCCCAGGGTCATCTTTTGAAGAAGTTGCATAGTTTTCCTTTGCGGATGAGGACTGGGAGGTGAGCTATGCAGTGAGTGTTTTGTGAAAAGTGCTCACCTACAGGCAATACGGTGTTTTTGTCCTTCACCATTTTTCTGCGTGAGTTCACTGGAGAGCACAGTGATTGTCTCGTTTCACCTACATAGTTGTTCCTGGGGGCATTTAGTGCACCGGATGAGGTACACCACATGTTGTGTGATAGGCATGTGCAAGATCCATGGATCTTGGAAGGTGTGTTGGGTGGGTATTGATCAGTGGAGCTATGTCGGCAGGTTTTGCATGTTATGGTAGGGGCTGAGTTGATGTACCCTGGTCTGTGGGGAGTTTGCCTCTGATGATGAGCCTGGTGAGGTTGTTTTTTCTTAGCACATTGTACTCCAGTACACTGGTCTCGTAAAGAGCTCCCCTCCCTTTCTGCTGACAACAAAGTATCTTTCACGCCTGGTAGTGTCAGATCAGATGATTTGCCAGAAAAGAACACCTCCTCCTTCTTGTGTGGCAAACCTTCTCTCCTGGGCTCTGCTCTGAGAGTTTCCTAATCACCAGGTTTCCTTTCTTGAAATTTATTTTATGTCTTGTTACTAAAACTTCATTTGATTGACGATGTCATAAGAAAAGGTTCCACACAGCCTCCCAGAAAACAATACTACTTTCAAATAAGGGAAATGAGTTACAAACTGTGATGACAATTCAGAAGCATTTGAAAGCAGGGGCATCCCCAACACATGATTCTACGTTAAGTTATTATACCCCACTGCAGAAATATGGATACATGATTTTTAAACGCTTATGGCCTCACCCAGCAAATCCCAGTGCAAGAAAATATCTCAGCGAGTTCCAGTAAAGCACACCCACAAAGAAGGAAGTGGGCGCTCCAGAGCTTGAGCTCCAGAAATACGGGCCTCTGATTGTTTGGGGAAGGAAGTAACCTCACAATCACAGAGCAGAGTCTCCATGAGCAGGTCCGCAATGCAGAGTTGGCTCATGGTGATTGCTGCTCATACACTTCACCAGATAGCACCGCCTGTCAACCTGCAGAAAAGCAGCTAAGAGTGAAAAGGAACATTTCCCCATCTTAGAAGTATCTGATATAATAATGTAGGATGTGTACATCTGGGAAAGGTTTTCTGCTCCTCCAAACTGTTGTGTTCCTTGACATGTTATAAGTTATAACAGACCATTACCTCACCAGCCTTCTGCAGATGGCTGCTGTCTGCAAAATGCACTAAGTAGTTTTCTTTCTTTCCCAGCTGAGTCTGCAGCCCTTTAACTGAGCAACTTTAGGTTTCTGGTCTGGTTTCCTAGTTTTGTCTGGTTTCCTCGTTGTAACCTGGCTTAGCATTGGCATGTGCTTGTTTTGTTTGCTTAGTGCTAGGTTGGGGGCTGGGGATACTGGAAATGTCTTGTAGTACGATTTGCACAGACAGGCTTCACTATGGAGTGGGAGGTTGGAGGTTGACCCTAAGCATGCAATGAAAGAACCCTGGACTTGCGTCTGATGTCGCTACTCACAGAGTGGCGCCCAGGAAGCAGAATTCCCAGTGCAGAGGTGGTGAATATTACAGAAATTAATAGCAGCTTGATAGCAAGAGGAACCCATTCTGGAGGGGTCGGAGGGGGGGATGGAATGTTATAGTAATAGAGCCCTGCACAGATACAAAATTTGTACCTGCATCTGATCCACAAATGAGATCTGAGGATATCTGCAGATTTGCAGGGCTCTATGTGCAAACCTTGCCTTCTAGAGACATGAGCAGGGACTGATGTGTCTTAGAAGAACCAACATCAGCATGAGGTTCAGACTAATGATAACATTTAGAGTCACTCCTGATTAGACACAGCCGTCAAATCCCATGATTCCAAGAATCAGTGGATTGACTCTGGGCTAGGAAGGGACCTGCTTTCCAAAGCACAGCTTTGTGCAGTGGCTGGTTGCTGTACTGAAGGTAAAGTCACCATCCTCAGAAACATCAGGAATTAAACGTGTGCCAGCGAGAGGAAAATGGATTTGAGGGGCCATTTGTCCCATCTCCTCTGGCAAATCATACGATTGTATGGCTATGTGATATGCAACATCCAAAGATTATGTGTTATTCTTTACATATGAGACAGTGGAATACATGGCAAATATCCTGAAATATGGCCAGCTAGGTAATACTCTCAGTGCATGATGTATATATGACCCTGCCCAATAGATTTAAACTAAAATATGGCTAATTTCCTTTATTGGTTGCAGACTGTGAGGCAGCCTATAGATATCAGAGTGCAATGGATGTTCAGCTCCTATTCACCCAAAGCTGGGCAGGAAAGGTCCAATCGCTAGAGCATACATTTGGGGCTAAAGAGAAATGGTGTCTCTTTCAGGCCTTGCTACAGACTTGCTCAGGTAATTCACATCACAGCTCTGTGCCTCAGTTTCCCCATTTGTGAAATGGAGAGAATTTCAGGGGGCAGCAGGTTGAGATTCACCCTAGAGCTGTCAGCCAGCTCAAGGATCAGCTGCACCACTTGAGAATCTGACAACAGCGAGGTGGCAGCTGTGCTGAAACCACTGCCTGGCACCCGGACCAATATTGTTTCCTTGTGTTCCCCTGTCGCTCTGTATCTAACTGTTATTTCTTACCTCATACTTAGATTGTCAGCTCCCTGGGGCAGGGACTGTCTTTTTGTTCTGTGTCTGTACTGCACCTAGTGCAGTGGGGTCCTGGCCCAGGACTGGGGTGCCTCAGCCCTACAGTCATACAAATAATAATAATGATAAGTTGTGGCCCACTGTCCAGGGGTGAAGCCCGTCCTATTGTCAGTAAAGCTCTTTGGAAGGAACCACTAGGAGTGCAAAGAGCAGATTATTATTGTCTGACAGCAGTGCCTGCAAAAGGAAAGGCTGGTGGTCCCTCCCAGTTTCCTCTGCCATGACCCCTGGCTATTCCCATAACCAGAGGGCTGGGAGGGGAAGCCAGCGGAAAGGAAAGGGCCAGAAGGAAGCTGACAGCATTACGTGGCTCTGGAGCCTCGTGTGGAGTCGCTGGGCTGATTAGTCAGCGTGGTTCCAGGGGCTGGGAGGAGGGGGAACAACCTGGATCTCACCTCTCTCCAAAACGAAGGGTCTCCCAGCCGAGGGGCAGGATGTGCCGGGGTCATTTTGACCGAGTGCTTCTTTCCTGGAGGGAAAAAAAAAAAGGCCCAGGAGTTTTCTGTGAAATGACAGTTCCTTTTCTTTTCAGGCCTTGGCAGCTGAAGCTCTAGCTGAGAGGTTCAAGTGGAGAAACGCTTTTCCCTTTCAGCACTGTGTTTCAGAGTCAGCACTGACACCTCCTAAGATAAGCAGGCCTCGCGCTCGACCCGGGCCTCCTACCAACTGCCATGCTCAGTCCTGAGAAAAGCGATGCTCCCATGAGGGGTGGATGCTTCCCCTCATGGGGCTTCCATTCAAGCCTGCCTGTGGCTTTTATCTGGCCCCTACCAGCACAGTATCCAAGCACCTCACTAGCTTTAATTCATTTACCCTCCCGGTGCTCCTGTGAAGCAGGGCAGTGCTATTATCCCCAATGTACAGGTGGGAACTGAGGCCCACAGAGGCTCAGCCAGGAAGTCTATGATGAAGCAGTGACATGAACCTAGGTCTGTGCATGTAAATCATAGGCTAGTGCCCTGGTCACTGCCTCAAGCATTTCTCACTGGTACTTGGCTAGCACTTGTCCTCCATTGGCCCCTGCCCTGCATGCCAGCAAGCACTCAGGGTCCGGTCTCTGCACTGATTCCCATTCACTGGGTATGCTGTAAGCTGCGACAGGTTGGCAATACTGTGGGTGAACGCTCACAAATTCTGAGCCAGGCCTCAAAAAATCATGTCATTGGCTTAAAAAAGTCAAAGGTAACAACTGCTGGGTTCTTTTTTCTTTGCTCCAGGCTTGCGAAGCTTCAGGCCACACTCAGGACACGTGCTCAGGCTTTTCTGTTGCACAGATGAAGGCTAGAAATGAAACGTGCTTTTCACTAAACTCGCGCTCAATCTTGAGCAGAAGCTGCGCTGCACTGATGGGTGGGAGACGGCCAGAAGAAAGGCATCGTTGCTCAGGACAGGACCTTTGCCCAAAAAGTAGGGCTAGTGGGAGGGGTGTACCGGCTGCAGAGAAATGCGGGGGTGGGGGAGAGTGTGACAGAGAGAAGGCTATTTGTGACAGATGGAGGTGTGAGTGGCTGTACAGGAAGTACCAGGGATCTGGAAGCCAAAAGGGTTCTCTTCTGCAGAGGAAGGGAGCAGGAGGTTATTGACCTGAGGGGTTGGAGGTCACTGCTGGGTGGGGGTCATCGACTGGCACAGTGGAAAGCTTATATAATTAGGGCATCTGTGTCTGTCATGGAGGGTGTGGAAGTCATGGATTCTGTGACTTTCCGTGACCTCTGTGACTTCTGCAGGGGCCAGTGTGGCTGACCCCAGGGCTGCCCAAGCAGCTGGCTCCGGGGCCAGCTGCTCAGGTGATCCCCGAGACAGCAACACCAGCTGCTACTGGAGCATCCTTGGGGACAGTCACATCAGCTGCTGCTCCGGCAGCAGTCCCCGGGCAGCGGTCCCTGGGTGGCCAGCCAGAGCAGCCGTGGCCCGGGCAGGTGGTGCACCTGGCCCCAGGCACATCCCTCAGCAGCAGCCCCCCATGCTTCCCAGCTCCTCCCCGACCCAAAGATTTAATTACAGGTCACAGGCCGTGAATTCGTGAATTTGTGTTTATTGCCCATGACCTGTCCATGACTGTTACTAAAAGTACCCATACTAAATCGTAGCCTTAACTATGCTCAACAGAGAATCACTGCTCTGCTTTGCTCCTGCCTCAGTCCAGGAAGGGGGTTGAGCTCAGGGCTCCTGCCTGGCAGAAGAGTGTTGAGAAGTGTGAGGCCAGGAAGGGATCTTGCGTCACTTTGCTAAGATCAGTGTCGAGAAAAGGTTGTCCAGGCAAAGGATCTGAGATCCTTGGCTCAGTGCTTTGCTGCAGGGGGTAGGAGAGCGTGATGGGCTCTGGAGTTCACAGTGCTGCTCTTTCAGTTCGCTCCTGAAGACCCCTACGTGTATGTGCCTTGCCCTGAGGCTGGCCGCCCCGGAAGATGCTGGGGTGGAGTTACTTTCCAAAGGAGCCAGCTGATGGCCCAGTGCTTAGGGCATCAGTTGCCCAGGAAGGTGTCTCTATCCTGATATCTCCCTCCAGGGATCTTATGACACCCATTGTGATGCCATTCCCGGAGGAACCCTCTCTATATACCTCAACTCCTACCTCCCCCATAACAGTTCCTCTTTCTTAAATCTTTGAACCACATCAGTGACTAAAATCCTTGTGAGGAACAAGAGAAACCAAGCACCAGAACTCCTCTTCCCCTCCCCCCCGGTCATGTTATAGCTGAAGAAATAAGGTTAGCGCTCTTATCTGATGGAGCTCGAGCCTTGCCAAAGCTTGCTGCTATCAGCTCAGGACACATGTACAATTGGCAAAGGCTCTGGGACAGAGTAATACAAACAATTTTCATTGTGGAGTCAACAATGATGGGAGAAGCAGCGCCACGCTATAACCAGTGTAAAAGGCACACTTCATGCAGGCTCAAGACAGGAGGATGCAGTCAAAAACAACAGCAGGGGCAAGCAGATTATTACAATTATAGTTGTATTCTCGAAGGAGAAATCTGCCATTGAAAATGGCTCGGAGCCAGAAATAGGAAACGGAGGGATTTTGGCTGCCTAGTAAAAGGCTATGAAATGAACTGAAATCAACTGCGTTTCCAGCTTATCTGGAGAAATGTGTACAAACAGGGCAGGTTTGCCCATGTGCCAGGGTCCACGTTAATGTATTGCAGCCTCATCTTGATCTGGAGGAAAGAGATCTTGAAAGGGCCGGGGGTGGGGTGAGATATTTCCAGGAAAGAAGTGATACAGCTGTGACAGTTAGAAATCTGAGGATTTGTTTCCTTATATCCAGATCCTCTAATTTATACGGTGCATGGCCCTGATTTTCAGAATACCTGGATGTGTGCAAAGTGTGTGTGTACAATTAAGCATCTAATTTGTGCATGCAGTTACCCTGATTGTGCATATACTAGGTAATTACAATGAAAATATCAATAATTAGGTATTTGTGCGTACGATCACCTTATTTGCACACACAATTAGTGTACATTAACTATGTGTTTTGCATGTGCCATTGCATGCCCATGTTCAAGTACATAAAAAGTTGTTACAAGGAGGAGAGAGAATAATTGTTTTTCTTAACCTCTGAGGGTAGGACAAGAAGCAATGGGTTAAATTGCAGCAAGGGAGGTTTAGGTTGGACAGTAGGAAAAACTTCCTAACTGTCAGGGTGGTTAAGCACTGGAATAAATTGCCTAGGGAGGTTGTGGCTCATCATTGGAGATTTTTAAGAGCAGGTTAGACAAACACCTGTCAGGGATGGTCTAGATAATACTTAGTCCTGCCATGATTATGCAGAGGACTGGACTAGATGACCTCTTGAGGTCCTTTCCAGTTCTATGATTCTATGAAAATCTGCCTGTGAATATACCATGAATTCTTTTCCAACCACATGATAAGTCTCCCTAAGTGACTACAGTTCTACCAACCCAGCTTCTTGTTATACACTGGTTCAGTATGGACTTGGGAACATAGGAATTGTCAGACTGGTTCAGACCCAAGGTTCATCTAACCCAGTATCTGGTCTCTGATGATGGCTGGCACCAGATGCTCCAGCGGAAGGTGTAAGAGCCTCACAATAGGCAGATGTGAGATAATCTGCCCCTCCATCAGGTCTCATCCAGGTCTTTGATAGTTAGAAATTGGCTTACACCCTGAAGCACAAGGCTTAATATCCATTCCAGAATTTTTGTTAGCAATGACATTTAGAACTCTGGATATACTTTTTATCCATTTAAAAGCCTAATCCCTTTGAGACACTTGTTAAATTCTTATCCTCAATAACTTACTGTGGCAATGAGTTCCACAGTCTAATTGCATGTTACATGAAGAGTATTTCCTTTTATTAGGTTTCAATTTGCCACCTTTTAATTTTGTTGGCTGGCCCCTTGGTTTGTGTTATGAGACAGAGAGAAAAGAACCTCCCAGTCTAACTTACCTCGACCATTCATTATTTGATGTACTTTTATCATGTCCCCTCTTATCTGTCTCCTTTGTAAGATAATCTTTTCAGTCTTTATTCATACAAGAGTTTTTCCAGGCCCTTGATCATTCTTGTCACTCATCTCTAATCTCCCTCTAATTCTGTGATATCCTTTTGACAAGAGTTGACCAGTTCTGTGCATGAGACTGCAGCACTGATTAATATAGTGGCATTATAATATTTTCTGTATTATTCTCCATTTCATTCCTTATTCATCATAAATCAGTTGGATTAGTCATGTGCTTACATACCTTACTGGAGCAGGGTCTTGACTCAAAATGAAATTGTAAATGGAGAATCATCTTCAAGTGGGGTGTTTCTAGTGGGGTCCAGCAGGGATCAGATCTTGGCCCTATTCCATTTAACATTGTTATCAATAATTTGGAAAAAAACATAAAATCATCACTGATAAAGTTTGCAAATGATACAAAGACTGGGGGAGTGGTAAATAATGAAGAGGACAAGTCACTGATACAGAACGATTTTGATTGCTTGGCTTAAGCACACAACAATTTCAATATAGCTAAATGTAAGGTCATACATCGAGGAACAAAGAACGTTGGCCATACTTACAAGATGGGGGACTCTGTTCTGGGAAGCAGTGACTGAGAAGATTTGGGGGGTCCCGTTAGATAATCAGCCCAACATGAGCTCCCAATGCAATGCTGTGGGCAAAGGGGCTAATACAATCCTTGGATGTATAAGCAGGAGAATCTTGGGTAGGAGTAGAGAGGTTATACTGCCTCTGTATTTGGCGCTGGTGTGATTGCCATTGGGAATTCTGTGTCCAGTTCTGGTGTCCACAATTCAAGAAGGGTGTTGATAAATTGGAGAGAGTTCAGAAAAGAATCCCAAAAAGATTGGGAAACTTGCCTGATAGTGCAAGACTCAAGCAGCTCAATCTACTTAGCTTATCAAAAAGAAGGTTAACGGGTGACTTGATCACAGCCTATAAGGAGCTACATGGAACAGACATTCAATACTAGAGGGCTCTTCAGTCTAGCAGCTAAAGGAATAACAAGGTAATAAGATTTAAAGGCTGGAAGTTGAAGCTAGACAATTCCAGACCAGAAATTAAGCACACGTTTTTAATTAGCCATTGGAACAACTTTCGAAGGGTTAGGGTGGATTTTCCATCCCTGGTAATTTGTAAATGAAGATGGGATTTTTTTCTGGAAGATCTGCTCTACTTCAACTGCAGATATTGGACTTGAAGCAGTAATTAATCCAGGGAAGTCCTGTGGCCTGTGTTATACGGGATGTCAGACGAGATGATCACAATGGTCCCTTATGGCCTTGGAATCTATGAATTCTCCCCATGTAGGTTTGCATCAGTTTGTTTTGTGTGCTGCTTCTCGTGTTAAGTGAGTGTGCGTTTCTGCAAGACTGCTGCAATCTAGCCCCTATACAGCTGGCATCCTCTGTATAAGTGAGGGCAAGGCAGCTCTTGTCTTTATACTGAATTAGAGCAATGCTTAAAGTCAGCCCTGGCCTTGGACTGACGTTGTGTGAAATTCAGACGTTGCGTTTGAGGATGTTCGTTCCTTGTACAGATGTTGGCTGTTTAGCCTTGCATGGCATCATTTACCCCGAATGTCGTTGCGGAAGAATTTTAACACCCACCCACCGCGCAGCCCAACCCCATGAATTTCCAACCCCATGAATTTCCAACCCACCCCCCAAGTTTGATTTTACTTTTCCCCATCTGGGAAGCTGCAGCTGGCAGCAGACTGTCCAGGAGTTGGCCCAGTGGCGGTCTCTGAGTTTCCATAGCAATAAGCGCCAAGCAGGAAGCAGCGAGAGGAGCAGGAAGGAAGTGCTTTGCTCCCTCTGGGTGGCACTTTGGGGCTCAGGCTGCAGCGAAGCCTTGAAATTATGCCATGAAAACACAAAGCAGAGCAGAGAGGAGGCTGGGGGAAGGCATGTGTGAAAGGTCGAGGTGAAGCAGCGCCAGATGAAGAAGGAAGATCATTTCACAGCCCAAATTGTTGGAGATGGTCAAATAGTTCAGCTCAAAATTATACCTGCAGAGTCTTTCAATCTGGTGGCAAATGACTTCCAGATTCCACGCAGCGAAGGCAATATACATCCGTATGGCCCAGAGACATGCCTTCAACGACCTGATCCAAACTCATCTCTGGGGTGACTCCTGCTGAAGTCACTGATGGGGTAGATTTGGCTTATGATTTTAATAGGGCCTGAATAAAACCAACCTTGTGTAGTTTTGCACTTTTCCAGTCAATTCTGGAGCAGAGGTGGATGCAGGGTTTCGCCCTATGGCAGTGGTTCTCAACCTATTTACCACTGTGGGACACGTATGCAGCTCTCTATGTGTTATGTAGGCTGCATCCACACAATATATATACTACCTGTATGGCCCTGAGGATGTCACATGGGCCACTGATGAGGGCTGATTGGGCCGCGAGTGGCCTGCGGGCCATGGGTTGAGAACCACTGCCCTATGGTTTCATGTTCAGTTTGGTACTAAAACGAAGGTGGCATCTGTTGGATGGGAGGAGTTCTTGTGGTTTATGAAACCAACTCTCCTCCTACCAAGAAAAAAACACAACACAACACTGCTTAACCCTTTAAATGCCCTTGCCACAGATTTACAAAGGTCTTTCGGCAGATTGTGCAATTTACAAAAGTGCCTACACAGTTCAGGCATCTCACTACCATTGAAAGGCAATAGGAGTTGGGCACATAACTCATGGAGGTGCTCTGTAGAGCTCACGAGGTGCCTCTTTACTTGTGCAAACCTCCCCCTTCTGCCCTGGGCCAAGCCGCTCTTGCTCCAAGGGATGTCCTGAGGTCCTGGGCTCATTCTCAAATGACAAGTGCAAACCAAAGTGAGTAGGTTCAGGGCTTACTAGTGAGTTCACTGACCTCTCACCCCACTGCAATGAGGCTGACATCCTCATGTCATGAACCCAGCTCTGAAGAGTCCATGCTCTGGAAGAACATCTGGTTATCACAGGGGAGAGGCCTTCTTTACACCCTTCTCCAGGGCTGGGTTCTCACAGCACAAGCCTGTGGCTGGTTCATTCTCCAGCACGATTGCCTTTGCTTTCTCTCTGGGCTCTGGCAATTTGCTGGACACTGCCTTAGACCAAGGGAAAGCTGCAGGGAGACTTTGCCAACCTCCACCTCCATCAACCCCCCCACTTCCTGTGACCCCACAGGGCTGTTCCCAGCTTTAGTAATCACTTCTGTATTTCCGTGACTCCAGGTCTTCCTCCTAGAGTTAGACTAGGCAGCTAGGGTCACTGCGTTCTCAGCCTGACTCTGCCACTGATTCCCGGCCACTCTTGTCATGTTAGTGAGGGCAGCACCATGTCTTTTGGGCACAGCCCTAAGTGGGCAGGTGATGGAGTGGAGCTTTCCTGCCCACTCAGGAGTGCAGAGGGCCGCACAACCCTTCCAAACTCCCCTTCTCCTTTCTGTGGGCTGGGTCCATGTCCCCACTGCTCCCCTATTCTTTGTGGGGCGAAGCATGCAGATAAGGAGCTTCTGAGCCTGACCATGACTGCCTCGCGAGTGGATCCGTATTCCTGTCTCTGCCTTGCCTCGCCAACACACCAGGGA
This sequence comes from Gopherus flavomarginatus, assembly GCF_025201925.1. NCBI lineage: Eukaryota > Metazoa > Chordata > Testudines > Testudinidae > Gopherus > Gopherus flavomarginatus. Next base: position 48,335,280 of record NC_066627.1, on the reverse strand, counting down.
GAGTTCCCCACCACGGCATGCATCACCTCAGGCACACTGAGCAGAGTCGATCGGACAGAGGCTTCTCTTTGGGGAGAGTCTATTGATAGAGATTCTCTAGGTTCTGGTCCGGAGCAGAGGATGGAAGAGGATAATGTAAGGGCCAGATCAGATGAGAAACATTCACATAAAAAATCGGACACATCAGAAAAGGGCAGACAAATAAACAGTGACAAGTTTTTAAAGTGCTTGTACACAAATGCTAGAAGACTAAATAATTAGATGGGTAAACTAGAGTGCCTTGTGATAAAGAAGGATATTGATATAATAGGCATCACAGAAACCTGGTGGACTGAGTACAATCAATGGGACACAATCATTCCAGGGTACAAAATATATCGGAAGGACAGAACAGGTCGTGCAGGGGGAGGAGTGGCACTATATGTGAAAGAAAATGTAGAACCAAATGAAGTAAAAATCTTAAGTGAATCCATATGTTTCATAGAATCTCTATGGATAGTAATTTCATGCTCTAATAAAAATATAACATTAGAGATCTATTTTCGACCACCTGACCAGAACAGTGATAGTGATGATGAAATGCTAAGGGAAATTAGAGAGGCTATCAACATTAAGAACCCAATAATAGTGGGGGATTTCAATTATCCCCATATTGACTGGGAACATGTCACATCAGGGCGAAATGCAGAGATAAAATTTCTCAGTACTTTAAATGACTGCTTCATGGAGCAGCTGGTATGGGAACCCACAAGGGGAGAGGCAGCTCTTGATTTAGTCCTGAGTGGAGCGCAAGAGCTGGTCCAAGAAGTAACTATAACAGGACAGCTTGGAAATAGTGACCATAATATAATAACATTTAACATCTCTGTGGGGGGAAGAACACCTCAACAGCCCGTCACTGTGGCATTTAATTTCAAAAAGGGAAACTATGCAAAAATGAGGGGGTTAGTTAAACAGAAATTAAAAGGTACAGTGACTAAAGTGCAGAGCCATAACAAGGAATTTTTGCACCCGAGGCAAGGGCTGGCTCCAGGCTCTTCAGTGGCAATTCGGTGGCGGGTCCCTGAGTCCCTGTCGGAGGGAACAACCTGCCGCCGAATTGCTGCTGCCACTTCATTCATTCTTAGGCCACAGTTTGGTGGCAGATCCTTCCCTCCAATAGGGACTCAGGGACCCGCCGCCGAATTGCCACTGAAGAAGCGGCGGCAGAGCTGCCGCTGAAGTGCCGCAGATCACGGTAGAGCTGCGCCCCTCCGCTTTGCGCGCCCAAGGCAAGTGCCTCGCTCACCTCGCCCTTGTTATGGTACTGCTAAAGTGAAATCCCTGCAAGCTGCATGGACGCTTTTTAAAGACACCATAATAGAGGCCCAACTTCAATGTATACCCCAAATTAAGAAACACAGTAAAAGAACTAAAAAAGAGCCACTGTGGCTTAACAACCATGTAAAAGAAGCAGTGAGAGATAAAAAGATAAAAAGTCAAATCCTAGTGAGATAAATAGAAAGGAGCATAAACACTGCCAAATTAAGTGTAAAAGTGTAATAAGAAAAGCCAAAGAAGAGTTTGAAGAACGGCTAGCCAAAAACTCCAGAGGTAATAAAAAATGTTTTTTAAGTACATCAGAAGCAGGAAGCCTGCTAAACAACCAGTGGGGCCCCTGGATCATCGAGATACAAAAGGAGCTCTTAAAGACTATAAAGTCATTGCAGAGAAACTAAATGGATTCTTTGCTTCAGTGTCATGGCTGAGGATGTTAGGAAGATTCCCAAACCTGAGCTGGCTTTTGTAGGTGACAAATCTGAGGAACTGTCACAGACTGAAGTGTCACTAGAGAAGGTTTTGGAATTAATTGATAAACTCAACAGTAACAAGTCACTGGGACCAGATGGCATTCACCCAAGAGTTCTGAAAGAACTCAAATGTGAAGTTGCAGAACTATTAACTATGGTTTATAACCTGTCCTTTAAATCGGCTTCTGTACCCAATGACTGGAAGATAGCTAATGTAACGCCAATATTTAAAAAGGGCTCTAGAGGTGATCCCAGCAATTATAGACCTGTAAGTCTAACGTCGGTACCGGGCAAATTAGTTGAAACAATAGTAAAGAATAAAATTGTCAGACCCATAGAAGAACATAAATTGTTGGGCAAAAGTCAACATGGTTTCTGTGAAGGGAAATCGTGTCTTACTAATCTATTAGAGTTCTTTGAAGGGGTCAACAAACATGTGGACAAGGGGGATCCAGTGGACATAGTGTACTTAGGTTTCCAGAAAGCCTTTGACAAGGTTCCTCACCAAAGGCTCTTACGTAAATTAAGTTGTCATGGGATAAAAGGGAAGGTCCTTTCATGGATTGAGATCTGGTTAAAAGACAGGGAACAAAGGGTAGGAATAAATGGTAAATTTTCAGAATGGAGAGGGGTAACTAGTGGTGTTCCCCAAGGGTCAGTCCTAGGACCAATCCTATTCAACTTATTCATAAATGATCTGGAGAAAGGGGTAAAAAGTGAGGTGGCAAAGTTTGCAGATGAAACTAAACTGCTCAAGTTTGGTTAAGACCAAAGCAGATTGTGAAGAACTTCAAAAAGATCTCACAAAACTAAGTGATTGGGCAACAAAATGGCAAATGAAATTTAATGTGGATAAATGTAAAATAATGCACATTGGAAAAAATAACCCCGACTGTACATACAATATGATGGGGACTAATTTAGCTACAACAAATCAGGAAAAAGATCTTGAAGTCATCGTGGATAATTCTCTGAAGATGTCCACGCAGTGTGCAGAGGCGGTCAAAAAAGCAAACAGGATGTTAGGGATCATTAAAAAGGGAATAGAGAATAAGATGGAGAATATATTATTGCCCTTATATAAATCAATGGTATGCCCACATCTTGAATACTGTGTACAGATGTGGTCTCCTCACCTCAAAAAAGATATACTGGCACTAGAAAAGGTTCAGAGAAAGGCAACTAAAATGATTAGGGGTTTGAAACGGGTCCCATATGAGGAGAGATTAAAGAGGCTAGGACTTTTCAGCTTGGAAAAGAAGAGATATGATAGAGGTATATAAAATCATGAGTGATGTGGAGAAAGTAGATAAGGAAAAGTTATTTACTTATTCCCATAATACAAGAACTAGGGGCCACCAAATGAAATTAATGGGCAGCAGATTTAAAACAAATAAAAGGAAGTTCTTCTTCACACAGTGCACAGTCAACTTGTGGAACTCCTTGCCTAAGGATGTTGTGAAGGCTGAGACTATAACAGTGTTTAAAAGAGAACTGGATAAATTCATGGTGGTTAAGTCCATTAATGGCTATTAATCAGGATGGGTAAGGAATGGTGTGCCTAGCCTCTGTTTGTCAGAGGATGGAGATGGATGGCAGGAGAGAGATCACTTGATCATGACCTGTTAGGTTCACTCCCTCTGGGGTATCTGGCATTGGCCACTGTCGGTAGACAGGATACTGGGCTAGATGGACCTTTGGTCTGACCCAGTGCAGCTGTTCTTATGTTCTTATGCCCTAGTAGAGCTCGGCAGCTCATCAGTGGGCTGCAAACTGGCCACTCGCTGAGGGTGCAATGGCATAAGATGCAGAGCTGCTGCTTTTGGACTTGAAGTCCTGGAGTTCATGCCCCGCCAGACAGAGGCTCCCCCATGCATGGAGAACTTCAACACAGCGCTGCATGTTGACAAGGAGAGGGAAGGTTGCTGAAGGGCTAATGAGGAAAAAAATGAGACAATGAAAGAGAGAAACCTGCTAAAAAAAAAAAGAACCAGGGGAGGAAGGAGTAAAACTAGGCTCCAGGTCAGAAATTCATCAATTATCATCAGATAAATGAGCTGGACCCTGGGGCCTGAGATACCCCTAAGTACAATGATGTCATTACAATGCCCGCGCTGCTGCAGCAGAGGAAGCAGGAAGCCTGAAGCAGCCAGCAAGTCTCTCTTCCTCAGCTTTCCCTGTGTGTTTCAATGAACAATGTGTCCCCACAGCGGACATGATGCGAGGCAGCAATTTCTGGAGAACGGGTCTGGTGTCCAGAGCTTCCTCCCTGCAGCTGATCCTGGCTCCCCTCGATTGAAAAGGCTCTTTGTAAGATTAAGGGATAATCTCCACAGGGCCATGGAGGAAGGCTCATGGCTTGGGCCCTAGAAGGGAGGTCTACACTGCAGCTCACCGCTCGCCCCCCAGCCTGGGTCTGCAGACTTGCGCTAGCGGGTGCTAAAAACAGCTGGGTAGATGTTGCAGCTCAGGCTCTGAAGCCCACCAGCCTGAGCTGCAATGGCAAAGCACCATCTGCACAGCTATTTTTAGCAACCTAGTGTGAGCCCCATTAGCCCAAGTCCGTGGACCAGGGCTGGGATGATCCCTCGCAGCTGCAGTGTAGACACACCTTCAAACTAGTGTTGGCTGGGCCAAGCACTAGAATGGTACAGGAGGGAATTGCCCCTCATGGGAGCTAATGGCCCTTTTCTATCTCCAGCTCCAAGCACGGCTCGGTGGACAGCCAGCCTGCAGCCAGCTGGGCCCATCCTTATTTTCTCTCTTTCTTCTTTTTGAAACAGGGCATGTGAGAAAGGCTTTGAATCCAGCCTTCCGGTGTACGAATCTGGGGCTCCCATAGAGCGGCGGGGGAGCTGGGAGTGGTACCCCTTGAGAAGCAGTGCTCAAAGGCACCCACCATGCCTTCGAGAGGCCTGGAGGAAGCATGGGGATGGATGCCCCTAGCTACAGCTGTTCAGCAGGTGTAGCAGCCAGCGCTCCCTCCCAGTGCAGCTGTTCAAGCATGGCTTGATCCCTTCCAGCCTTCTCCCAGTCCAGCTCATCCACCCTTCTCCCAGTCCAGCTCATCCACTCTTCCTGTGCAACTCAGTGCTGCGAGACAGATTACACACCTGGCCCCTGGGGAGGGGCATGTGCAAGAAAGCCAGATGCTCCCACCCAAAAGGAAACTCTGTTTAACCCCTAATGGTCAGGCAGCGATGCTGGCTAGGGTTAGAACAGCAGACTGGGAGGCAGGAGCTATAGCATTTGATCCCCGGCTCTGCCTCTGAGCCTGTCACCTTCACCTCTGTCTGTGTCCCTTTCTCCCCAGATCCCTACCTTCCCGTGGTTGGGGCTAACCAGTGAATGCCCAGAAAGCCTTTGGAAAACACAAAGAGGGAAGTATCAGATCGAATCACAGCCTCTCTGCAGCCAGTCTCATCTACCTCTGGGGCTGGTTGGTTATACTGTGCCCATCACCCTGTGGTCTGGGCATCTACGTGCTATTAGAATAGGTGCTGAGGCCGCTGCAGAGCAGGACTAGGGTGCTAGTTAGTCTTTCAGTTTTCTGAGCACTATAATTATGCCTAGCAAACATTTATGAAAACAGAAGACCTGACCTCTCTGTCAATAAATCGGTATCTGCTGGCTGGGGCTCCCACAATGCATCTACCAGTGTGTATCTCCCAAGGAAGATTGTCCCAAGAATCAGCAACTAAAGGGACAACTGCCAGATTCCATCTCAGCCTTTCCCAGTGCTCCCCCCTCCGCTCCCCCCACCCCACACCCACACCCTTGTTTTGCAGAGGGCTGTGAGAAATCCCTACACCAGCCTTGCTGAGGGATGTGGCGGACTCCGGTTGCTGGGGGTTGGCAGCAACTGTTTGTGCTGGTGCCGACAGGCCGGCTGGCATGCTTTTCCCCAGGGAGGCTTTAGCAGAGGCTGTGCATTTCTGGGAATTGTGTAGGTCAGGGAAGGAGGTTATTGTTTGAGTTACAAGTGTGCAGTGCGCTGATGAGATCAGGGCTTGGTGCTTGGTGGTGGAGCAGCGGAGCTGTCTGCACCGTGGCTGATGAAGCGATAAGCTGGAGATGGATTTTATCTGGGGCACATCCAGGCACACTGGTACAGTGAGAGCGGAGGAGCAGAATGCAGGCTCCTAAAACCCAGATGTCCCCAGCTCCACTCTCCTGCCCCACTCCCTTTTAAGAAAGTGATCAAAAGACCTGGACAAAGCCAGCGTGGAAGGGAATACGCCCACGTAACATACAGCTCTGCCACTGCTCCTCAATGCAGATAAGCCACACTCCTGATAGTCCAATCCTGGGGCCCCATACCTCTGCCAGCATTCTTCCTGGCTTAGCAACGCCTCTGCTATCACTGTCCTGAACTGTGCAGTTGGATGGTGCTGGCTAGAACAAGACATTATGGCCCAATGTTATGGACGTGTCCCGCACACAGCCTTGCCAATGCACATTCATTGTGACCTGCAGTGTCACTACCATTCTGTATCTGCATACCTTCTCCTCAGCTGCCGACTCATGGCAATTCTGCCCTCCAAAACCCCTGCTAATTCAGTCCTGGGTCCCCCAGCCTCTTCCCAGCCCCCTGCTACCCTGTCAGGCACGGCCCTCTTAAAGACCGTCCTCTTGGTCAGACAGCCCCACGGATCACACTGGTGGGGGAGAAAACACCAGTGTTCTGATTACAAAGGAACGGTGCAGCTGGGGGACGTTGAACGGGTTGCAACCTGAAGCCAGGGCTTTGCCTTCAGCCCTTTAGCATGGATGAGCCTGGAGCTGCTGGGGTTGGCACAAGAGATTGCACTGCTTTCCACTGCAGCAGCTCTGCCACACAGGCTGAAGAGCTCCTTCATCTCCAGAGCACATTGCTCTCCGGGCTTGGAGCTGGCCTCTTGGTGGAGCAAGCCATGTGACCCCGGCAGAGACAGCCCTGCGGCACGGTACGGGCAAAGCAGTTCTGGAGAGCCTCCTTGCCATCCCCACGTGGCAGCTCTCACCAGGGAGCGGGGACAGTATAGGAAGTGCTCAATGAGACAGCCCTGTGTGAGAGTTCGGGAGCCCCTGCCTTCCCACAGCAGCCTTTATCGAGGCCCCATTTCAGATCGGCGCTTTCCACAGGCCAAACGGGAAGTGTATTAACACCGGACTTCTCAGGGTCAAGGATGCAGAGCAGGCCGAGAGGAGAAAGGCTGTGGCAGGCCGGGGGGGAACGCAAATAGCAAAATGAATGACTTTGATTTCCTATGCTTCATGTAGGCAAATAGAGTGACACAGCCAGACCCCAACCCAGAGAGCCAGATCCTCTGCCAGTGTCAACAGGTGTCACTTCGTTGGCATCGGCGGAGCGACGCTGTTTTAAGCCGGCTGAGGATCAGTTCCACAGTCCCCAAAGAAGGCCTCCTTTAGAGTCAAAGGCGGGTACTTAGCACTTCTTCCTCATTAGGCTGTTGCTATTTTGAGTAGCAGCCAAAATAATTAACACAGTGAAAGGGAAGAGAGCTAAGAAGCAGCCCCAGTGTCTCAGAAAAGCATCTGTAGAACTGGCGGGCCAAATGCAGCCCTGGCATAAGCCCGGCACCTAGGCCAGGGGAGTTTATAATCTCATCCCTAGCCTCACCTCAATGCAGCAAGGACAGGCTTTAGGGAGCTCTTCTGATCACAAGGGGTTGCATGGACTATAAATCCTCCAGCCACAGCCAAATCAGGTGGTCCTCACTCACGCAGAACTCTCACCAGTGTTAATGTGAGCCGTGATAGGGCAAACGCTGCATTTATTTCCCTTTTGGAACTGAACAGAAAACGATCAACTTCCTATTGCTATCCTATTGAATTAATGGAGAATTATCATAGAAACATAGAAGATCAGGGTTGGAAGGCACCTCAGGGGGTCATTTAGTCCAACCCCTGCTCAAAGCAGGACCAACATCAAACCCAGCCAGGGCTTTGTCAAGCCGGGCCTTGAAAACCTCTAAGGAAGAAGATTCCAATACTTCCCTAGGTAACCCATTCCAGTGCTTCACCACCCTCCTAGTGAAAAAGTTTTTCTTAATATCCAGCCTAAAGCTCCCCCACTGCAACTTGAGACCATTGCTCCTTGTTCTGTCATCTGCCACCATTGAGAACAGCCAAGATCCATCCTCAATTATATCCCTACTCGTCAACCAAATCTACAGAAAGATGCCACTCTCCATTAACTGCAGAGTCATTTTTATGGAATTTTGTGAAATTTCTATAGAACCTTATTGAGTTCTGTTGAAGAGCCTGTTAAATTCTGCAGAGTCTTTCACAAGTGTTGGTGCACTGAGAGTTTGGACTCTCTTACAACAGCGAGATGATCCCAGACGATGATCCCAGCCCAGGCTGCAGAATTCAAGTCTGAATTTGAGTCCAAGCTTTCCCAGAGTTGCAGGGGTGCTTAGATCGAGAGTTTTGGCTGGATGGCCTATAGGTCTATAGCCAAAACACCACAAAGGTCAGGGTGTCTGAGCCAGAGATTTGATCCATTATATTGATACCAAACTGGTTCCTCAGGTGATGTAAGGCCGAGGAGAATCAGACCCTGTGTTTGGAATCAGCAGTGCAGTGCAGTGTTTAGTTACATCAGCGCAGCACAGTATCCGGATCTGTGTAGCAGATAGACATATCCCCCATCTCAAATAGAAAAGAGAATTTTGCAGTTAACCACCCACCCTTAATAATGGCCTGAATCCAACCCCCACATTCCCAAACTCTAGGTGAGTTCAGATGCCAATCAGACTAGCTTTGTGGCTCATGCCCATCTGTTAGCTAATCTGAGAGACACATTTCAGAGATTGCCCATGCGCTGAGAGTGGCATAGATTTCCTGAATTCATTTGTTCATGAGAATCTCTTGGGATTTTTCTGATTCAGATCTGTGTGGCATTGGCCCCCTGGAGGTTGGCTTTAAGTTCTGGGCTCAAACAAATCCAAAAGCTCAGAGAAACTCCCCTGACTCTGCCCATTTTCACCTGGCCCACCTGCCAAGCTGGAATTCATCTGAGGTTCACAACTTCCCAACAAATCTGAGTCAAGCTCCGGCCTTGGCACGAGACCAGCTGTTTCAGGTTTTGCGGTGAACAATTTTCATGGCTCCACTGCTCCCCCTTCACAAGGGGCAGATGAAAAGCCGGGGTCCATGTGTACACAGATGTCAAAAGGTAGCTATCAGCATGCAGTGCTTAGCCAAAGTCCCCAAACTCTGCTCTAGGGGTAGAAGCAACCTGGCTCTGTTTTTAGCACATTCTCGGGCTGGTTTTGCAAGAGGTAAGGGAAAGTTCATGGATCTGTTGACAGATCAGCCCAAGTGGGAATCTCTCTGGGAATTCCTGCTGCAGCAGGTTGGCTCCTATGGAGGTGGAGTTTCCTCCAGTTCTCCACCCAGGCTTGAGGAGAATATGCTGGCGACCAACTCTGGACTCTGGAGGCTGGGCTGAGCGACGCCACCGCTGAGCGGAGGTCATCCAAAAAACCCAGCAAACTCTGAAAGGAAGCTTGTGGGTGGAAGGGACTGTGTACTGGGTGAGATCAGAAATCCAGGCTCAGGATCTGATCTAAATCCCTGTCTCTGCTAGGGAGAGATGGGGGATGAAGGTTTTCAGCCCACACCAGGCTAGATGCAGCCACTGAAAGGATCGCAGGGGTAGAGTGTGTCATTGTTTGACCTGGGTGATGCCCCTCCTGGATCCCTCCCCCACTGGGCACTGGAGGTGAGGAGGAAGGCGCTGGAGCCAGCACTACTGGCCAGCATCATGGTGCACCTGTGTATGGAGGCAGTGGGGAAGTGGATTACAGTGTGTGCGTCAGTCGAGACTTGCTGAAGCTTGGAAGGTAGCTCCGTGTAGGGGACGAAGTGGGGTAATGGTGCTCCACAACGGCGCCGAGTGACTGAGCTCTCTGGAATCTGAGACATGCCACAGTCCATACTTGTGGTTGTGAATCACGTTTGAATTCAGATGATACAAACCATATTTCCAGTGTCAACAGAGCCTCTTGTGTGCTCCTCTAAAGCAGAGTCCTGGGGTATCCCAATTTCCCCACCCATGGGCAGGAACTCCCCCTTTTCAGGGTCTCCTGCCTGGAGGGACTCCATCCCACTGGGTTCTCCTTGCTTTGAGACGTCTTCTCCTCCCTTTCAGAGACAGTCTCCCTCTGCAGTGACCTTCCTCCTTTCAAGCCCAGATGCTGTGAAATCTCCAAACTCTGGTCTGGACAGAGCCCTGATTTGTAAAGACGGGTCTGAGCCATGATGTCCCAAGGTGGATCTACATTTCCACAGAGATGAGAGTATTTAGAGAGAGGTTTTTGGGTTTGGCCCATCTCTGCTCATCTATGGACTTTCAAGGTTGTCCCTTTAGTAACAGTATATTTGTTACTAAATGATCCGAAAGTGATGATCATTGACTTCAGTGGGAGCTGCAGGTGCCCAGCAATTCTGAATAACAGATTTAGATGCCTAAATATGAATGTTCGCAGCTAACTTGAAACACCCAAGTCCAAAGCTGTTGGCCTGACTTCATTCAAAGCCCCAGCATTCAGGGTCACGGTGAAGTTAGAACTCACTAGTTCCTGACTTGGGGTCCAAAGCTCACAGTAGCAGACTATATCAGCAACTCTCTGCAGGTTTTACTTTAACTCCCACTGAAGCACCACCACCTCTGGGGCAGAAGGCAGCAGTAGCAATCTAACAGCACACAATGGCCCTATGCCACCCTCAAGGAGAGAAATGCAGCTGGCCCTATTTAACTTCAGAAACAATGTAAAGCTCTCCTCCTCCAGCTGAAGAAAGCAACATTTCCAAAATAAGTCCCATAAATAGGAGCTTTACATGTAATGAGTAGGACCAACTCACTAGTGAATATGCATCCAGACATAGTCTTTCTATGGCTCAAGAGTCCCATCTAGAGGAATTTCGGAGACATTAACATACACTCACATAGCAGCAGACCCTAGAGTGGAAGGCCCAAGACGGCTGGTCGGGAATTTTTTGACAGGGTTTTTCATTGGAAAATGTCCGTTTGTAGATACAGAAACTTTTCATGGGACTGGATCAGTTTTGAAAAACCTTTGGTGGGGAAATGGTTTCTCAAGTCCAGGACAGAGTTCTGGGCAAAATCAGAAAGAAGGAAAGAGAGCCTGTCCCAGCCACATTCTTTTCGCAAAAACCTTTGAAAGATCTCAGTTTCGTCCCGAAGCAGAGCAGGAATAATATTCAAAATCTCGAAAATCTTCATGAGACAGGAAAGTGTTTCCTGCCCAGCTTTGCACAAGGGTCAACTGTGGGTTTACCTTAAGCTGGCCTTTCCATTAACTAATTCTGGGAGGGACATTTGATTCATTATTCTACAGGAAAAAGTCCTGCCCATCAGATTGCCTTGACTGTTAGAGGTTCAGGTGCTTCCGTGCTCGGTATTTGAAAAACAAACGTTGCTGCATGCATAGAGAATTTACATTATATGGATGGCCTTAACACTCCAACCTAACACATTACTGTACATAAAGACACCTTGCTTTCAGACAGCTTGAGACTGATTTTCAAAGCAGCAGAAGATTAGAGCCATAGGAAAAAATAGGCTGGTGCAATTAATGCATATGCAAAAGGCCAGTTAGTAGCCTACCACACTTTTTGCATCCACAAACCCCTCATTTGTCTTTGCAGATGTCATAAATACCTGTTCAAACTAGGTGTGCAATAGTGCACACATTGCGGCATGCATCTGACGGTACAAAAATGAACCCTAGACTGTTTTGTTGCTTTATCAGTTTACCCCAAATTCTTTTTATTATTTTTAAAAAAGCAAGCAGATACTTTTTTTTAACGGACCAGATTTTTCACTAAATTAGTTGCACAAAAGATACATGCAAAATGAGTGTGCACTCATATGCTAACTCACGTGTGTATTTATTGCAGTTGTGTGAAAACTGGGAGACTGCTCCTGCAAAAGGCCCATGAAGGACATTTGAGGGTGCAAACATCCAATCTGTGTGCACAGTCACAGTAACTGCTTGCAAACCAGGCATGCAATTGCTCTGCAGGTAAACAGGCTCTGTCAATGAAGCCCTGTATGTTTGAAACTAAATTTATTGTTTGTCTGGGGAAAAAAACGAATGAAGAGATCCAAAGGAAATGAATATCTGTGTGACCATGTGAGAAAGAAGCAATCTGCCTCAGCCACATGTCTGGGACCCTTCCTCCAGGACAACCCCTGTTTCCGAGAGAGCATTTTTAACTTGACCTGCATCCATTTCACTAACCCTTGCAAAGAAGAAAGGAAAGAGAATATAGCCAAGGTAAGGAAAATCTATATGCCCAGAAATAGCAAGTAAAGGGTTCAGATATTGTATATGGCATGAAGACAAGAATAGATGAGGCCAAATTCTGGAGTCATTAGTCAGGTTTTATTTCGTCAAAGCTCCGCGCCATGGACTTTTCTTTGCCATTTTGGGTTAGCAGAAGCCATTGGCATCAGCTTTTTGTATTTTTATAGTTCAGAAGACCCCTGTGGTCTGATAAGCAGTGGCAGCATTTGTTGTTATTCTTATAAATGATGTCATGAATAAATCAAGCTTCCTGTGGCTCTGTTCACCTCCATAGGAACATTTTTGGGGCAAGAAATCTTGTTTTCCTTGTAAAACCACCTAGCCAGAATGGCTTCAGTTTTTGGTAAAGGCAGTGCAGACACTGCCAGCCTGCTAGGCAGAAAGGAGAGGTTTTAGAGACGCTCCAGGTGTAGAATATCAATGAGAAACTGCGGCAGCGCTTTGTTACTGTGCAATATTACATGCATGCTGGCATCTGGAATATTTTCTGTTGATCTGTTGCTCAGAAACACGGCGGTATCCTCCATACCACATCAAAGAGCCGTCACCCTGCCCCGTCGTTACATGGATGCCAGGACAAAGGTTGGGAATGACGGCAAGGCTATCTGTGTTAACCACCTGAACACTGCTAAACACACCACTTAGAACACAAGCACCACTGCACATACACGGCTTCACGTAGTGGATAGACCTTAATGCTTCATTACCTTCAGTGGACTACGATGGATCCTGGTAGCACTATAAAGGGAGCGAGTGAAGCAGCAGCCCTGGGGTCAACCTACCTATAAAAACAACAGCAGCAGCTCCTGCTGCCTTACTAGCACCATCAGCTGACTGTGCCATATCGATTTCTACAGAGCAGCTTGGCTAAGTGATGACTAGGGTGTAACATTCAGGAGTAGCTAAAAGTGGGGAGGGAATCAGAGATGGTCTTTTTCTGTTGGAAGACGAGTATTGATTGTTGTCAGTTTCAGGTGAGGGTTGTTACTCTTTCCTTGTGCAGGCAGAATCCCTGATCCGTTAGCGGTCAGGATGGGAAGGCTGGATTGGAGGCATAGTCCCACTGTTGGATGACATGCCCCCGTGTCTCCCAGTAGCAGGAGGCAGCATCAGATGAACAGACAAAATCAAATCTACGACCAGGCTGTTGAAATTCAAGAAACTCCATGGCATGAGATTCTCTAAGCGTGACACTCATAACTTGGAGCACAAACAGGAAAGAAGGGACACCAAACAAAGCCAAAACCCCTCCAGGGAAACCCCTTTTGGTTTACACTGGGTCTCCTGCTTCTCAATCCATGGAAAATGACCAGGCTGTTCACAGCCACCCTGCCAACTTTTCTAGTAGCTTTTCTAACCCAAACAATCTTCGCTCAACAACAAGAAAACCTTGAGCAGTCTCAAAGCATATCAGCACAAATCCCGTTTTTTAAACAAAGCTCCTTCTAGGTCCCAGCATGAACCGTGGTTACTAATATGGCTTTGATTAAACGATTTTCAGCTTTTTCCCCAAAATTCTAGGCTTCCTATTTCATAAATCTGCTACAATCACTCTCCTGGAGGCAGGCCAGGTTGGTTGGTCCATTGCCATAACACCCCCTCCTGTTTCAGAGTAGCAGCCGTGTTAGTCTGTATCAGCAAAAAAAACGAGGAGTCCTTGTGGCACCTTAGAGTCTAACGCGTTTATTTGAGCATAAGCTTTCGTGGGCTAAAACCCACTTCATCGATGCATGCTCCCTCCTGTGGCCCTGCTGACCAATGGAGGAAGGACACAGTATAGGAGCTAACCAGACTCCTTTTCTTACTCAGCCTGCTGGTTCCTTTGTCCCACCTAAGCTCTGCACACCATCCAATCACACACTTTAAAAGGCCACTTCTAGCATGCGCTTGTTGTATGGTGTTTCTGCACCGATGCTTGATTGCCTGAGGCCTTGTCTATACTAAAGTCGCACAGGCTTACCTAAAATTGTTTTGTTTCTAAATCAATTTAGTTAAAATGGTGCAAAACTCAGCATGGTCACTCTTACACCGATTAAAGCCTAGAGAATAGTAAATGTCCAAATTAAGCGTAATCAACATAAACTAGGATTAAATCAAATTAAGACCATCCACACTGATGGGTTTTACAGCAGTTTTACTAAAGCAATTTAAAAACACACCTTTAATTAAATCAGGGCAATTCTGAATACAAGCAAGGCCTGAGAAGTGCCCCTGTCTACACTCAGGGTTATAGAGGATCACAGACCTAATATGAGTCAACAATCTATGTAATATGGTTGCCAAAAAAAAAAAAAAAAAAGCAGCAGCAGCAAACATCATTATGGGATGTATTAGCAGAAGTGCTGTAAGCAAACATGAGAAGTAATTCTTCCATTCTACTCAGCACTGATGAGGCCTCAAGTGGAGTACAGTGTCCAGTTCTAGGCACCACATGTTGCAAAAGATGTGGACAAACTGGAGAAAACCCAGAGGAAAGCAGTAAAAATGATTAAAGGTCTAGAAAACATGACCTATGGGGAAAGATTGGAAAAATTGGGTTTGTTTAGTCAGGAGAAGAGAGGACTAAGGGGGGACATGATAAGAGTTTTCAAAGATGTAAAAGGTTATAAAGAGGAGAGTGGTAGACTGTTCTTCTTATTCACTGAGGACAGGACAAGAAGTAATGGGCTTAAATTGCAGCAAGGGGGATTTAGGTTGGACGCTAGAAAAAACTTGCTAAATTAAGCACTGGAGGCTGTGGAATCTCTGTCATTGGAGGTTTTTAAGAACAGGTTAGACAAACACCTGTCAGGGATAATACTTTATCCTGCCTCAGTACAGGAGACTGGACTAGATGACCTATCAAGGTCCCTTCCAGTCCTAAATTTCTGTGATTCTATGTGTGCACATGCTCTACACAATTCTTGACTCAGCACTACACGAGCTGCCCAAAGGACAGCTGAGCAGTTCTGCATCTCCTAGAAGTTGATCCCGTATCCCTCTCTAGCCTGCTGGAATATGGGAGAAGAACTCATTATCTCCCTTCCCAGCCCAAGTGGGGAAAGGAACTCCAAGACAACCCATACCAGTGATATAGTGAGACTTAAGCCTGATAACACGTGATGCAAGTAGTACAAAAAACTCCCTGACAACAGGCACAGCCCTGCAAGGTGTTAAGCACCCTCAACTCCCATTGAAATCAGTGCTTAGCATCATGCAGAATTGAGCTCAGAAGTTCTATCAGGCTGTGGAATAGTCTCCCAGAGGGAATGATGAAAACATCCCTCTCAGACCTCTCCATAAACCGGGCACTGGGCTCTCCTCACTGTGGGGTCAGCAGAACCCCAGGGCACTGGGCTAGCAATTGTGTTGCAACCCTCGTTGTGTATTTGTTCTACACCAGTCAATGAAAAGAACCAGCACCTTCCAAGATGGGGAGGTCCGACTCCTCCCCAGCACCAGTGAGAGCCAGGCAGCCTGTAACAGCAGTGCTTTCCCAGACCATGTCTACACTGCAAAATGAGGTTAATCTCATTTACACCGGCATACATCTACTGCAGTATTAAATCGCTTGTGTGGGTGCACAGTTGGCTCTATATGTCGGCATCCTCATCAGGAGAGCGCTTGTATGGATTGTCCTGTGAGTGTGGGGCATTGTGGGATGGCACCTGGAGGTCAGTAATGGTTGACATAAACAATGCAGTGCCTACTCTGACACTGCATGGCTTGGGACACTGCGCCAATTGGGAAGATGGTGTTACTAAATCGGCGCAGAGAGGCACTCACGTCCACAGCAGACAAATTTAAGGGAAGTAAGACAAGCCTACAGCTAGGTCGCCACAAGGCAGCTTACGGGGACCTAAGCCTGTCGTATAGACCGGGCCTCAGGCTCAGTTTACAGCCTTCCCTTTATTTTCCCTTCTCTTGTCTTGTCCTTCCTTTTTCACTCCCTCCTCAAGGCCACTTGATTTTCTCTCTTGATCCTTCTCCCCCATTCTCTCGTTTGTTCTCTCCCTTTCTCCATTATCCCTCCCTCTCTCTCCTTTATCCTTCCCTCCCTCCTCCATCTCCTCCTCTTTT
The DNA here is from genome assembly GCF_025201925.1 of Gopherus flavomarginatus. NCBI lineage: Eukaryota > Metazoa > Chordata > Testudines > Testudinidae > Gopherus > Gopherus flavomarginatus. The sequence continues at coordinate 48,319,088 of NC_066627.1, read as the reverse complement.
CTTCTCCTCCCCTCGTCCATCACTCATTCCCCCTCTCCACCCCTCCCGTTGTACGCCCTCCCCCTTCCAAACTGTCTCCCCTGAAAACAGCTGTAGCCCCAGCCACCCATGCCGGTCCGTTTTCAGCCTGGCTCTCCGGTGACTGCTGGGGCTTGTAGTCCTCGCCTCGCCTGGAGAGCGTGGGGAAAAGGGCCAACGTGAACTACAAATCCCACAATGCTCCGCGTAGGGGCGGGGGATCTTGCCGGCGCATTGCCCTCTGGCGGGCTGTAGTCCCGCCGAGGCGCCCCGCCGCGGGAGGTTGTGCGAAAGAACTACGAGTCCCATCGTGCCCCGCGCTCCGCAGGGCTGGAGATCGGGCGGGCGGACTGCGGACAGTGGGGTGAGTGAGTGCATCGGCAGCCCCCCCGCTTCGGCCCCGCCGCTTCCCCCTGCTGCGGGGAGCGGAGCCATGGGCGGGGAGGACGAGATCGTGCGCATCGCCAAGCGGCTGGACAAGATGGTGTCCAAGAAAAGCGCGGTGAGTCCGGTGGGCGGGGAGACCCGGGGGTGCCCCCTGCTCCCGCCCCGGAGCGCCCGATCCCGGGGTCCCCCCGGAGCACCCGCGCCCCGCCCCGCCCCCAGCGCCTTCCGTGCCCCCCTCTTCTCCCTTGGGTCCCCCCGAGCGCCCCTCTTCCCTCCTCAGCTCCCGGGGTCCCCCCCGAGCGCCCCTCTTCCCTCCTCAGCTCCTTGTGCCCACCGGACCCCCCCCCCCCGAGCGCCCCTGTTCCCTCCTCAGCTCCCGGGGTCCCCCCCCCGAGCGCCCCTGTTCCCTCCTCAGCTCCCGGGGTCCCCCCCCCGAGCGCCCCTGTTCCCTCCTCAGCTCCCGGGGTCCCCCCCCCGAGCGCCCCTGTTCCCTCCTCAGCTCCCGGGGTCCCCCCCCCGAGCGCCCCTGTTCCCTCCTCAGCTCCCGGGGTCCCCCCCCCGAGCGCCCCTGTTCCCTCCTCAGCTCCCGGGGTCCCCCCCCCTCGAGCGCCCCTGTTCCCTCCTCAGCTCCCGGGGTCCCCCGGACCCACCCCCTGAGTGCCCCTCTTCCCTCCTCAGCTCCTTGTGCCCCCCGGGGCCCCCCCCCGAGCCCCCCTCTTCCCTCCTCAGCTCCCTGCCACCGGGGTGCCCCGTCCCTGAAGAGAGCCCCACCAGCACTTCAGTCGTGTCCCCTGGGGTGCCCCCTCCCAGGCTGTGCCCTCCCCCATGAGAGCACCCCTGTCTCCCATTGTGTCTTCCCTCAGATGTGCCCAGAGGAGTGCCCCCCACTGTCCCTGGTTATCCCCTTCTCTCCTGAGTGTGCCTCCATTCCTCTCATGAGCTGGTGTCTGCGACCCCCCTTCCCCTCCCCATGCCCCTCTCCTTAGAGCCCTACCTTGGGGTGTCCCTCTATCCCCTTCTGAGCCCTTGGGTCCCCTCTCCCTGCTGCCTTCATGGAGCGTTCCTCACACACCCCCTCCTTTGTTTTCAGTTATGTCCCCACTACTGCACCCCCCGGTATCTCCCCAGAACACCTAGTATTCCCCAGCACAGCCCCCCAAAGCCTGCTGCTGCCGCCCCCAGTGCGTTATCCCATACAGCTCCCTATCTCCTGCTGTCCCCCACTATGTGTATGCCCATAGCAACCTTTCACCTACGGTCAAGTGGATCTAGCTCCAGTGCCCTCATGTTCCCTATCAATAAGGCCCTACCAAATTCACAGTCATGAAAAATGCATCACAGACCATGAAATCTAGTCTCCCCTCCATGAAGTCTGGTCTTTTGTGCGCTTTTACCCTATACTATACAGATTTCAAGGGAAAGATCAAGGTTTCTCAAATTGGGAGTACTGACCCAAAAGGGAGTTGCAGGGGGGTGGCAAGGTTATTGCGGGGGAGGATCGTGGTATTACCACCCTTACTTCTGCGCTGTTGTCTTCAGAGCTGGGTGGCCAGAGAGTGGCGGTCCTGACTGAGGGCCCAGCTCTGCGGGCAGCAGCGCAGAAGTAAGGGTGGCAATACCATACCATGCCATCTTTGTGCGAGGCTGCTGGCGGCAGCTCTGCCGTCAGAGCTGGGATCCCAGCCAGCAGCAGCCACCGCTCTCCAGCTGCCCAGCTCTGAAGGCAGCCCGCCTCCTGCAGCAGTGCAGAAGTACTGCAACCCACCCTACAATAACCTTGCAACCCCCCCCCCCCCCCCAAACTTCTTTTTGGGTCAGGACCCCTACAATTACAACATCGTGAAACTTCAGATTGGAAATAGCTGAGGTCATGACACTTACAATTTTTAAAATCCTATGACCGTGACATTGACTACAATGGACTGTGAATTTGGTAGGGCCTACCTATCAACCATCTTGCAGCAAAGCATTGTAATTCTCAGTTAGCCATCTGCAACACTGTGGTAGGCGAGCCACCTGTTGCTTTCTGCTCCAGCCCTGTTAGCCCCCCTCCTTGGTGCTTTCCTTGTGGAAATGCATGGTGGCCCCTCATCTACGCCTTTCTGCCCCTATAGTCCCCTCATCGGTTCCCTGCTGGAAAGCACGTGCATACAGGGAAACCTCCTTTGCCTTTTGGTGGCCTTATTTACCATCAGACCTCCGCAGAAAAGCATGATGAATCTGGGGGAGCCCTTCTTGCTGTCCCCAAATTCTTCCCTCAGCTTCCTTGTACGTTCCCATTGCAATTTCACTGACTCCTGCAGCCCCCTCCCACCAGCATACCTGCAGCCACCATCACTTCCTCTCAACTTCCTGCAGTACAGGGAAGGATAGACCTTGCAGCCCCCTCAGCCCTCTGAGGTCTCCATTATTTCCTATCACTTAGTCATCACTGCCTTGCCTCAGAAGGGGAGCACCATCACCTCCCCTTTCTTCTCCATCATATTCCGCTCCAGTAGTAAGAGAAGGAGGAATCTCCCATCATCTCTCTGTAGCCAGAGGTGTGAAGAGCTCCCTTCTTCCTCTCCAATGACCAGAGAAGAGGGGAAGCGTGCCCATCGTCTCCTTCTAGTATTACAGGAAGATTTTTGCTGTCTCCTATCTACTTCTGGATCCCAATTGCTTCCCAGCCTAGAAAGCTTTGGTGGGAGAACACATAATCTTCACAGCTGAAGTGAGGGAATTCCTTCGTTTCCTTTTCCTCCCAGCTCCTCCTGCATCTCCTTCCTGGGGACTGATCCTTTCTTGCTCCCTCCTCACCTAGCAGTTCTCCACAACTTCTGTGATTGCCCTAGTTCTCTCATTTCAGTCCCCAACTTCCTTCCTCAGGGTTGGATCCATGTCTCCTCTTAACCTTCCCTTTATACAATAGCTATTTCTCCAATCTTCTTCCCTTGGACTGCCCCCCAATACACTTTCTCTGCCATGCAGACCTGCTCCCCAGTACTCTTCTTCCTCCCTAATTCTCTTCTGTCCCTTCACTATGAAGATAAAATGACAGTCTCTGCTTTCCCCTAAAATCACATCACTGAAGAGGTCCTCAGCCTCAAAGTGGTGGGTGTTCTTCAGAAAAGGAAGCATGAAAGGATCATTATTGTTGAATTGGCTTCCAAGTGTCGGTGATTAGCAAGGAGAAGCAGTGTCTTGAGTGATTTGACCTAGTTGGCATTGGAGTGTAAGGTAACGGGCTGTGCAGTTGGTAGTTTAACAGGTGGGTCACTATATCCTGTGATTTTTGGCTACTAAACCATGTGCAGTTTACAATACGCGAACCAGCATCCAAACCTTTGGTTACTGCAGTCGTGGTCCTTTGCCACTGGATCCTCATTTTGGGTACTTGTGCCCCACTCTGCCTCCACCTTGTCAAATGAGGAACTTATCTTTAACACACACTGGTCCCAATCCTGCTTTCACTAAAGTAAGTGGCAAAACTTCCTTTGAGGGAAATAGGAATTGAGCCATTGTGTGCACTGTAAAGGCTGCATTTATTTGACTCTCGATCTCGGAATGTCAGAAAGAAATTTGGCAAGTCGTTCATTCGTTCGTTCTGGGTAAGTTGCTGTAAGGCTCCTGAGGGAGTGAATTGCCTGTATGTGCATATTGAAATCTCCAACTTCACTTTGATTTAGCTCTCACAGCCTGTGTCCTGCAGGATGATGCTGGCAGCTGGATCTCTTCCTGAGATGAATCGGAAACAGCCTTTCTGCATAGAGGGGGAGGGATCTGAAGCTGAAATGTGTCAGTTCAGGCTGCTTCACTCCACAGCAATTATAGTCTCTGTAGGTTTTGTGTTTCAAATGGGCCTGGAGTGGTTAGCATTTTAAATGAGCTGTTAAATGTGAACATTAGAAGGCCTTGTCGGTTAGAAGAAGAGAGGAAGAAACTGCAGTCTGAATGGAGGCTGACAGATTCCAGGTTATAGTTTTCACGGAGAGTATTGCAGAAGTGAAAATTTGCTAACGTCTGTCCAGAGCTTGCAATTGTACCTGATATTTTAAAATGTACACATGGTGTATTTAGGGCCATGCAGCAATTGAGTTTTCTGGATACAGTGAAGCAGATGAATGAACATTTTACATACCATATTCCAGGTGACCTGCTTCCTAACTTCCTTGCTTCTTATCAATTTTGATACAGTGGTCAAAGCTTTTCTAAAGAGCAGTAGGTGGACATCCTGAATACTTATGCAAAGCAAGTTTTCCTTCTAGCCACAAATCCTACTAGGGACACAATGCCAGCAGCTTTCTGCTACCATAGGCAAAACAATCACTACCCCCAGGAGTGATTGTGAAGTGCTCTGAGAGCCTCTGATGCAATACCTTGGCAAAGGTATCCGCATCGTCAACCAGGTCACCTAAAATGGTGATTTGCTAACAGGATTATTCCTAAAGGAAAAATATTGTGGGAGATAGTTTAATGAGAACTCCCAAGCAATGCACCTCAGACAAGAACTAACATCTAAAAAACTATCTGGATAGGAATAGTAGTTAACTGTGTAAGTAGTAGGCACAGTAGAAATGTGCTGCTTGCCCGGACAGATCTGTACATAACAATGCTTCTCTGTCTTGCTTGGTTCCCATACCTTAGCTAAGGCCTCCTTATATACTATAATTTCAGGAATATAATGAGGATTGTTTCTAGTGTCATCTAAAATATTAATCTCAAGATTGGTTGGTTGGCGCTCTAATGTTCTAGGAACAATTGTTGCTTTATTGGCCTGTGCAGGTTGAGTTTACGTAGCTGTTCTTTTTTAGATGATATGGAAGAAGTGGCCCATAATAACTTTTTTTTTTTTTTTTTTTTTTTTAGTAACTAGTAGGTTGTTTTTTTTTTCCCCTCCACCTTTCTTGCACAGGATGGTGCAATGGATTTGCTGAAGGAACTGAAAAGTATGCCTATCACTCTGGACCTGTTACAGGTAAATCATGCAACTAAGGCAAGGAAAACTAAAATCCAGATGTAGGTGGAATAAATGCTGATTTTTTGGGAATGAGATTAAGGCAGTCTCCCCTGACATTTGTTCCATCCTCCCAGAAACATCAAACAAAGCTATGCAATGTTGTATTTATAAAGCCTCACCAAGAGAGGTGCTTAGGGTATCGGAACAAATTCAAAATTCCATTTGTAAACATGAAGTGGAAAGATCGCGCTTTTCAAAACCAATGGAGGGATCGGAATAAAGAAGGGGAAAATAGACTGGGAAAGCAGCAAATGTGAGGCCAGCAGCAATCATATTTTTTAAAAAGCATTTGTAAAACTACTAACAAAAGAGAGCATCAAGGTATGTTTTGAGTGGTGAGACAGGGACTGAAGCAGAGCTTGAGGGGAAGCACAACCTAAGGCCCACCAAACTGATGAAGTTGATGGAGCCCATAAATGTTGGGAGGCATGTTCCATCGGGATGAGATTCTCGGGAAAACTCTCAGGGGAGGAGACGCAACTCCAATCTGGTTTTTAGAACTAAGTTAAATAGTTAATAAAAGTTAAGGGCTTTAGTAATATGCTGAAACTTAAAAACACTCCTTCTGGGCATCGGTAACAATTAAGGTGCTGAACATCCTTTTAAAAGAAAATCCTGTTAGAAGAGTGGTTGCGGTTTAAAGGCTTGAAGTATCGTGCGTTACAGCTATGCATCTGTTTATAATTTTGGCCCTGTTTTTAAATTTCTTGGACTCTCTAAGGGATTTTCTTTCAGATCCTGTTCAGTTTTGAGTAATTTATATATGCTTCTAGGTAGTTAGGAAGGGGAAAAGGTGTCATGGGAGATGGAGTCCTCCAAGAGAGAGCCATATGCTATGTAAGCCAGATATTCAAGACTCACCGAAGAAGCCAACTTGTTGGTAGCTGTAGAAGCATCAAGCAGCTGGCTCTGTCTCGAGAGATTTGTACACCTTGGTCAATGCTGTGGTATCTTGTGGTGGAGACCTGTTGTTCTTTAATTTTAGTGCCATTGGCTAACTAGTCAGTTCTTGAGTGGTTCACTTCTTGAATGTTGATTTGCAGTCCACCCGGATTGGGATGTCGGTGAATGCGTTGAGGAAGCAGAGCACTGACGAGGAAGTGATATCGCTTGCCAAATCACTTATCAAGTCCTGGAAAAAGCTTCTAGGTAAGAAAATAAGAAGGGTTTGTTGGATTCAATTTACCAAATAGTCACCTCTAGCAGCTTTGCTATCCTGTAGGCTGTGTTACTGCTACAAGCTTCTCTCTGCATCAGTAGAGATAGGAAGCTCTAGCAGGCCACAGAACTTAGAACCTTAACATTAGACTTCTCATCTGGAGGGTTTCAAGTACTACACAGTGAATTCCATTTAATAACAATGAGTTCCTATTTTAAAAGAAAATGATCCCTGCAGAAGAAGTGGAATTAGGGGCCAGGACTGCATGTAGTTAATGTGCATTTGCCCAGGCTTGCGAGGTTTGAAATAAGAATAGTTAGCGTGCCAATGATGATAGTACACTGATCTTATTTATAAAGTTCTCCATTTGCTGACTGAGGTGCTCAGGGTGTGCTGTAATTTAAAGTAAATGCAATATTAAAATATCAATAAACTAGCACAACAGATAAAAAGCCAACTAGTGTAATATCGTAAGAAACCTGCTAGAAAACATTTCCAGTGGTGATGAGTTGGAGGGTTAGGTCTTATTTAAAATCTTATTGCTTGATTATACTTCCCGGAATGAGATATGGTAATGCTTAATGAGCAAATGTTCATAAAGCTCTTTGAAGACGGTACTTTGACAAGGGTAGCCCTTTGCTTGTTCAAAAGCATTAACCCATTTAGCCCCCTTTCAAAGTAGCTAATTAGTACGGTCCTCCTTTTTTCCAAAAGTCAGTCAACTTGTCTAAGATTACTGTGTGAGTCGTTAGCAGACAGGGATTAGAGCTCAGGATTTTCTCTCCCACTTCTGTGTTCATTCTTCTGGACCACCTTGGAAATAAGTGCATTATAAACAACCTTTTCTTTGGAATTTCTAAGAATAAATGGAAATACTCCACCCAAGTACTAATAAAGACACTTTATAGGGCCTATGGTGCCACTGAATTTTTTTTTTTCCTGCTTGCAGACCATGAAATCTTAAGCCTTTTTAATTTCAGATCAGAAGAGAGGCTATGTCTTGAGTGGGTTATTTGTGTCATTGGTAACTGATGTAATTATCTTTAGCATAAAGCATGCTTCTAAGCCTATGGCAGTACCTGTTTGTGAAGCTCAGAGTAGAGTGTCCTTTCATCAAAACTGACAAGTCTGTCTGAGTCAGTAGAAACAAATATCTTCTATATTTAATACCATCGGGTTGTTCAAGGTGTATGTGAAATGATCTGCTAGTTCCAGTCTGCATCTCAAAGAAACCTCCTATGAATAACTTGGCAAAGAAGCCAAAGATTAGACGGGTGTTGGAGACTGAACTCTTTTTTCCTCCAACCCACTACTGGCTCTGGTCCTTCTACGTCAGGGTGGATACATAATGGTGGGACCATGAGGGGAAGCCTTCACTGCCTGTTCCTGGCCTTATCTGATCTGCATTTAACCAGAACTTCTGTCTTCAGGACTGCGAAGCCATCACCTTCCAACAGCACTGAACTAACTGGAAAAGAAATACACTTCTTAAAAGAATAAATTGTATCCCTGGCCTTCCAAACACCTACCTTAAGAGAGGGGCTGGCCCTCATTGGCACTTTTGAAAATTGGATTGGGTTTAAATTCCATTTTCAAAAGTGATTTTTGAAAATTTTACTCAGTCTGTACGTTCAGCAGCAGGGATCTCACTAGAAAAGAAACTTTGGCTGGGATAGGTCTTCCCTCGTGAAGAAGGTAATCTCATGGTATGAAGGAGGGGTCCTTTCACACTGGCTAGCTAGGGAAAGGTTTGTGGTACGTTTGCTAGTTGCTTGACTTCTTGCCAATCAAAGGCAAGTAGAAAGATTTACCATGGGTGCATTGCAAAGTACTTTAGCCTGTACAGACCCATTCCTCCATTCTGCTCTTCTGGAGCTAGTAACTTGCCTATGACCAAATATCTGGGCTCTTAACCGTCCTTTGTGCCCTGCTTAGTGTAGTCAGGATCGTGGTGTGAAGATCAACCCTGAACCCTCTGTAGTATCTGAGTGTTTGTTTTTTCCCTCTTCTTACTGGGTGCAGACGCTTCGGAGGACAAAAGTGAGGAGAAGAAGAGGAATTCTTCCTTGTCGGCATCCTCCTCAAAAGAGAGCGGTGACTCAAGAGACCAAAGGTAATGCTTCCCTTTAGCCCAAGATGATGCTGTTGTACATGTTGTTCCATCACTTGGGGCTTTCTGTCTTAACATCTGATCTTTAACGTGTCTGTTGGGCTGTGCAATTGGTCTGCTCAAATGCCTCATTTTGATCAGACCTGCCAGGAGTCCAGCCTATCCAGCAAAGGTGACAGGCTGCCTGTAGATCTGTGTGGTGTTCTATAATAAAGAGAAACTACAACTGTAATGGAAGAATAAACAACTACAAAATACAGTGGCTTTAGTGAGTTTTTTTGCTTTCTGTTCTACATGATTTGTTTTACCTTCACGTTTCCGTTTCCTTCTGTTTCATGCTGGTTTCTTTCTCTGTTAATAAAACATTCCTTTGGGTTTGATTTTGTTTGTGTTGCATTTTTATATTTTTTCCCTTGCTTGTTGTAAACGCTTGGAGTCCTTTAGAAGGGCTGTGACTATGCTCAGCTTTAGCCTTCTATGGTGATGCATGGGAGCCAAGTATTCAAAGATGCTCCTAGCAGGAGCCTCACCCCCTTCTCCTTCCTGCACAATGATCTCTCCTCCACAAGTGGTGGAAGAAGTCCACCCGCCCCGCAGTTGGCATCTAGCTGGTCTGCTGCTGACTCACCCCTCTTCATGGAGTGGGTACTCCCCAGCCTGTTCCCCAACTGGCAAGAATAGTTAGAACAGTCAGCAAGGGGAAGTGGGGCCCGGGTGGATGGCAGGGAGATTATGAGGTGGGACCAGCTTCACCAGAGTCCCAACTGTGCCTCCCAGAAGCAAGAGACTGATCCTTCCTTTAGCCTGAGCACTCCCAAGAATCCCGCGCAGACTCCAGGAACCTGGCCATTTCATAAGGCGTAAAACACCTGTGGATTAGTCAGTTTCTTAAGGATTAATATTAAGAATGTAAGAATGGCTGCACTGGGTCAGACCAATGGTCCATCTAGCCCAGTATCCTGTCTTCCGACAGTGGCTTGTGCCAGATGCTTCAGAAGGAATGAACAGAACAGGGCAATTTTGAGTAATCCACTCCCTGTGACCCAGTCCTAGCTTCTGGCAGTAAGAAGTTTAGGGACACCCAGAGCATGAGGTTCCATCCCTGACCATCTTGGCTAATAGCCATATTCTAGTTTCTGTTTATTGGTAACTCTCTGGTTTATGAGTTTTTCCCATGCTCATTAAAGTCCGTCCCTGCGTGTGCCAGTCAGTCAGTCCCTATCCGACTAGCCTCTTTACCGTGTCTCTGTTTTGTTTCAGAACTGTCACATGACTGCTGCTGCAGCTTAGTTATTTTCAAACCCCAGTACCTTTGTGTAGGGCTGGTACAGTGAAAGTTACCAGCATGATGGCTGAGCTGCAGCAGTTTAACTTGCTGCATCAATCTCTTCCTCCACTTGTGTATAAACTGGAATGAAACGTTCCAGAAAATCATGATTTGGCATGGGCCTTGCCATGTTTTTAAAAGAAATGGATCCCTCTGGTTTGAGGCCATAAGCCCAGCTGCACTGCAGTGTAAAATTGGAGCAGGGACTGTCTCTTGTTCTGTGTGTGTTCAGTGCCTAGCACAATGAGATCCTGGTCCATGACTAGCATTTCTAGGTGCTCATTCTACAAATAACATTAATCTGGAATCTCCCAGCTGAAGTTTTCCCTTTGCATTGTGCAAAGACAAGGATTTCTCTGGGATGGGGGTGGCAGGGCTTCATGTGTTTTCAGTGAAAGGTGTGCTTCTGTAAGCTGGGAGAGGAGTGTGAGCACAGGATTGGGACCCAGGAATGCCTGCCGTCTAAATCCTGTTTCTGACACTGGATCTTTCCATGCCCTTGGGCAAGCGTCTATGATTCTTACCCCCATTTCTCAATCTGTAAATAGAGAACGATACTTGCCAGCCATATAGGAATCTGGTGAATCTTAGTTCATTTGTGTCGGCAAAGGGGAAAGTAGTATGTTTGTGCTAGGCTGATGGTATACTAGAGTCAGGAAATAACACCTCAGAGAAACCTCTGGCTTGGCCTCTAATAGACTTTCCTCAGGAAATTCTTGTGAGTCTGAAGTAAGAGTGTTTTCCCAGGACATTGCTCAGAGTTCCTCAGCTGCCCCCAAAGCACCTGGGAGAGTGAGTAGGGTGAGAATTGTGTGAGTAAAACAAACCCAGTCTGCTAGGACACTCGCAGTTTGGAGGAAGTGGCCTGGAGTTGTCACAGCCCGAATAACACACCAGTTGTGGTCATGGAGGCAGATATATGGTGTTTCTGGCTTTTTCAGCAACGAAGGACCAGTGGATTAACTGTCAGTCCCACCAACACTTTGTCCTCCACTAGTAAGGCTCTAGGAGCCACTGCATGGCTACTACTTGGTTTTCATTTCAAAGTGCGGTGCAGACATTAAACCTCCAACACCCCTGTCAGGTAGAAGTACCCTCTCCCTTTTACAGGGGGAAACAGAGGCAGAAGTTAGGTGTTAGAGATATTTAGCTCCTGTCTCCCAGCCCATAACCAGTCCTGTACATCATGCTGTCTCATTACAGAGAGAAGAGCATATGTTCCTCTGATAGTACAAAAGAGACTCCCAATGCACCCTGAAAAACTCAGAGAGCTTACTGGCCAAGAATTGCCCCGGTGTCTCTGTGAAGGACAGTGAGACTAAATTAGTCAGACGGTATGGCTGATCTCTGGGTGATGAGTGCGCGCCTATGCTGGTTTGATGAAGCTGCTATCAAAGCAGTAGAGAGGCCAGCCAGTGTTGAAATGTACTTACTGCAGCCATGGAGTCTGACAGATTTTGGCTGGGCCTTTCCCCTTGGGATATCTCTTGGCCCATAACTTTTCTTGATTTCTGCGGTGCAGATGGGGAATTAACATCAGTACAGCTGTATCCAGAGCATCTCAGCCCTACAATGTGGAGGTGGAGCTTGTTCTGGTAGGCGAGATTTTTATGTGATACGCTAATATATGGTACCCCTTATAAAAATTATATCCTGCAGTTCTGTATTATGGTTCAAAGCACTGTATCTCACTACTGGATGGTGTAGTATTGTGGATTACTACTGCAGTATTTTTTAATAGGTTGCATATAGAATGTCTTCATCTCTGGCAGCACTGTGGTTTCTTTTTTTTGCCAGAACTCTCATCAGGCCACTTATTGGGAGTGTCTGGATTTGTTGCATGTCAGTGTATTACTCTTATGGCAATTTCCTTTCCACTGCAGTCCAAATTCTGTTATGAGTCTGGCCATCACATGTGTCACCATTTTGTTCTGGAGTCACTTCTTTTGTAATGCAGAGGACTTTTTAGTCTCCTCTTGGGTAAAGTGTACAGCCTTATTCCCACGTTTGACAGGAGCAGTATGAACCCCCAGGATTTCCTTTGTGGTGAGGGTTTTTATTTGCCAACTATTGTAATGACAGACAAACCTCCTCTTACACAGACTTTGTAAGTGTGGGCTGGACTGCTGTGAAATCTGTTTTGTTTGATCCAAGAGCAATCAGCTGAGGTTGTTCTCAGGCTTGCTATGGTTTTAAACTGCAGGAGTGAGGAACAGCTTGTTCTCCTTCCCTGCCGGTCCACTGGACCACAGCCTACACTCAGTGCTTCAGTGACGTCATTCTACTGCACAAGCAGGCAGCTGGTCTACAGGGTTTGGGGGTTCCTTTGAGCCATAACCTTCCTGGGGCCGGCCTAGGTGACTTCTGTTCCTGAGGTAGAACTGCACTGAGACACACAACAGCTAGTGAGGTTTGTAGGGCAGAATATCAAATTCTCTTTGAGGTTGGCAAAGACTTTTTATACACATCTCCACAAATGAGTCTTCCAAATCTTTGGTGGATGGTTGCTTCTTGGGCTGTTGAATTCTACCAAAGCCACAAGCTCATGTAACAGCTTCTAGGTATGGCAGGCTTTGCACATTTCCCTGGATGAGTTTTTCTTGGTCTCTTTAAAGCATCAATTGCTATAGGCCCCATCTGCATCTGTGCAATCACGTGTACACTCAAGAGTTTACAGGAATGGTATGTGCAAACCGCACTGAAAATCAGCAGGTACTCCGCACCTTTCAACCGTCAGGCCACTTTTCCTTAGTTCCCTAAATATTGATTTAGGAATCGAATTTTCAGCATCTAGATTTGATGTTTTAGCTCTTAAAGCACATGGAGCTTATTTTACTCCTTTTTAAAGATGTTTAATTAGCAGAGATGTGACAGTTAATGGAAACGGAGTCCTAGAATGGAGATTTTGCTTTGGGATACTTTTGTGGCTCAGTGTTTCTGTGAGGCTGAGACAAAGGACTTGTAAAGTTCGCCCAACAGAAGCACCAGTCTCATTGAGAAGCATCTTAGAGCCCCATGTGATCCACAGAAATATACATTCAGCCATGTATGTGTAGCCTGTACAGAGAGGCTTAGATTCATATTTACTGCAGTAACTGGTGGTACTCGTTCCCTTCGAAACAGCAGCTGCTTACTGGCAAACCACCATTTGCAGCATCTCTTGCAACCCTAAGCTGCCTACATACATCTCTTGCAAGTCACGCTGTATGTACTCAGCTTAGTGGCGTTAGCTTTTTAGTCTACATTTAGCCTACATTTTCAGAAAAATGCACACGCAAATTCACTTGTGCTGATAACCTGTTGTACATCTCCATGACTGTTTGGGCCGTTGTAAATCTGGCCCAGAGACGTACATTTTCACAAAGATAGGCCCTGCAGACCCCCTTTGCACAGTCAATTACTGACACCTGAAGCTGCAGATGAACCCCTAGTGGATTTTGCAAAAATGCATAAACCAGTTCCCTGCCGAGTTCCTATTGAAAAAGCTCAATGGGAGTTAGATGCCTAAAAGCCTTTGAGAACCTAGATCTAAAGTCTTTTGTTCAGCCCCTGAACAACTGCCAGGGTTCAAACTCCCTACACGTCACTGTGCCCTCACTCTTACAACATCTCCCTGTAGGGAGCACTAGTAGGCTTGAGCTTCCATTCCCATTGGATCCGGGGCTACATTTCTGTCCGTGCCCGCAGGGTGCCATTTGGGGTAGGGTTTTTAAACGTGGGATAGGTACGTCTGGAACTAGAGTCAAACCACTGCCTCCTCTCATGTAGCAATGGACAGCTTAAGATTTTGGGGTGCTGATATGCTGGTCTGAGTTGAAACTCGCCCTACTGAACTGTTCCCATGTCAGTGCCTTGAGCTGTCTGAGTCCCGTTGTCGGAACAGCAGCAGTAGCAGCTTCACGATTAGAGGATAGACACCCAAGGCTTTAGGACAGCTTCATTGCCTTGCGAGTAAACCAGCAGACCTAGTGTAGTAGAGTGGGGTCTGTTTTGGTGGCTATAAATGTCAACTCTAAGGGAGTCATTCTCTCCCTCTTCCATTGAATGGACAGAAAATGAGTCGGGTTCTCTGCAGTCCCCCACAGGTGGGGAGCTGGTTATAGATCCCTGATTCTGTGCCCCTGCCCCCGAACAGGTCAAACAGCTGGATATGGTCCCTAGGGATCAGATATCAGCAGAGGATAGCTGGAGTGCATGGGCTTTGGCCACCCCCTCTCTGCTACTGCCATGGGGGCTATGGAAAGGGAGGCATCCAGCAGGCCTATGGTTTCTGCTCCCTTTGTGGTGCCTGAATATGCAGGGAGAACAGAAGAGGGCAGAGAACCTGTCTGTATACGTTGGGGACCAAATATCGTGCGAGGCTGAGCGTGCGATATAGAGGTTTTCACCTAGTTGAAGTTCAGCCTAGATCAGGAGGAGCTGACAATAGTACCCTCCTGTTAAGTGGCCTAGAGGGAGTGAGTAGGTGTTTTCAGGCTGTTTCCTAGTGGTGGTTTGTCCACATTACACTTGCTCTTGTTGGCAGCTCGGTTGGCGAGGGCTAAGCCTGAGGGCACGGACACTCACCTGCCCTTTCAGCCCGAGTAGTGGGCCTTCCTGCTGCAGAGTTAAGCTATGTGGCTGGAGAAGCTTGCACTGTTACTGTCTGGGCTGCGCCTGCTCTGTGAATACCCAGAGGATTCCAGTCTCCAGGGCTGTCAAACCAGCCATAAGTGCATCTGTAAATAAAAACTGTGAACACTAGGGGGCCTGACTTTAGAAATCCTGTGTGCAAATGACTGTGCCTGCACATGAAAATGACCGTGGTGCAGTTAGTCAATTAGCGTGTTAATTCCCAGCTGTTGTCCATGCTCTCAACGCCTCTGGAAATTTGGGCCTCAAATGATTCCAAGTTAGAAGCGTCAATGTCTCCCTCCTAACTAGTGTTTACTAAGGAAAGGTTCAGGGTGGGGGGGTGCTCTAGTTGCATGACCCATTGTGACTTCATACTACAGTACAGACAAAGCCCAGGTCTCTCACCTGCTACTTCTCATTAACTGCTGCCCTTTTCTACAGGCTTTACAGCTATTTTTCAACTCAAATCCAGGGGACTTTTTGAATTGTTTTGATGGCAGGAGTTGCTGCATTGAAGAGAGAAGGCTTTACATAGAAACCAAAGAGGTTAGAATCTGTGCTGAGAGAAACTTCCATGGAACAGAGAGAGGGTTCTTTGCCTTTATCTTACCTTTGGATAGTACTCTCGGTCAGGGCCAGGCTTCCTGGAGTCATAAACAGGGAACATCTTCAGCTGGATTGTAATAATCTTCATTGAAAACCCCCTCACCAACAGGGAATTCGCTAAGCAGCACGTCATTACCAGTGCTCAGAAATCAAGTCACGCTAGTTGTGGGTGGAATTCACCTCTTCCCATTTAAAGCCGGGGTATGAGGGAACTGAGTAGGGGGCTGAAGATGCAGAATTCAGACCCCTCTACCTCTAGGCAGGAAGTGAGACTGCAGCACGGAAGGACTGCTCCCCCGTATGGGTTTTTTTTTGGTGACTGGGTCCACATAGTCACTTTTTTCTTGGTCAACTTCCTAGTAGTCCTTCGTGCTGGCCTCCCATTGCCGTGTCCAGGTGGTGTAGAGGCCCTGCTGCATCCGTCAAGAGGCCCCATATACAGCCCTACCACAGTGCAGATATGGGGTGAAGGGCCTTGATCTGATCTTCCTCTCTGGCCTGCATTTCGCTCTAGATTTAATTTCAACCACTTGGCTCAGCCGAGAGCCTTGTTTTCCATAAAGTGTTTTTGGTCATGAGACCATAGCCCCTGTGAAAGGTGTGGGCCTGCCAGCCCTGGAGACTAAAGACTTCTATCTCTGGAGAATCTGCAGTGCAGTCAGTAGCTGAGCAAGCTTCCCCTTGTTACCCTGCCTATGTGCCTCAGTCTTGAGCTGGAGAAACTCCCGCCTTGCTCTGCTGATGGAGGGGTGACCTGGGATTGTTCTGCACCAGCCCAGTCTCCATGGCCCATTTGCTTCTGGGGCTCTCTGATGAACCTACCTCCCAGGGTGCTAGTTAGAGGAGCAGTTTCTGATGTGGTCACTTAGGAACTGGACTGCGATCACCTGACTCCTTCAGCAAATACCAGATTCGGTGGGGGATCAGAAGGGGTGATGTTTACATTCATTGCATTTTGATGGGGGTGAATAAGGGCATAATTTGGGTTATATGATGCATAGAATGATAAAGTACTGATGAACCAGCTCACTAGAATGGCTAGACATTCCTGACCCTGGCATTTCACATATGGTGGGAGTTCATGTTGTGGAATCCTTGATCTTGTTGCATTTTAAGAATGTGCAGAGGAGCGCATGGTGTTTATTTGAACAAATTCCTTTATTTGACTGGATATTCTGATTGCTCGCTGAAGTGCTTTGCAATGATTGTGTGGTCCGTATAGTGCTTCAAATCAAAAAGTCTCTTTTCTTTGTTACACTAAGGAAATGAAATACAAAAACACTCCAGGAATAAAAACATTGACCCTACTCCCACAATCCTAGCCTAGGCACCCCTTCGCTGCACCCCAGTTCTAACAGAATTCACTCCCGAGAGCAAAATTAATTTTAAGCTCCCCACAAAGGGATCATGTGTGAAAAGAGTAGGGCAATCCCTGAGGATCCCATCATCACTAACTGGCACTGATGTTACTGGAAGTTTTGCCTGAGTAAGGCTCTTCTTCGGCTCTTGGCATGTCATTCCAAGAGGTTCCACGTTCCAGGGAGCTCTTCCTTGGAGTTGTAAATTCCTGTATGGCTGTGTGCCAAAGTACCAGCTCCAAACACCCCGGGCCCCATGTTGGCAGGTGACAGAAAGTCAGAACCCAAGCATGGAGTATTGGCAGTGTCCAATAGCTGTGTAATAGCCCTTCTCATTGGGCCTGTTAGGAGGTTTTAAATGAGAAACTCTAGGTTCTGGGGCAGGATTCTTGAGTCAGGCTGTGTTAGGGGAAGCTCTACGTCACCTCCTTGCTCTGCTGATGGAGGGGTGACCTGGGATCGTTCTGCACCAGCCCAGAAATGCCCCATACAGAGCATCATCTCTGCAAGGCAGTCTTTTTGCAGAGTGGATTCACTGTATGCTCCACTGCTGATTGTCCAATGTAGGGACAAGGCGGGCGCAGTAATCTCTTTTATTGGACCAACTTCTGTTGGTGAGAGAGACAAGCTTTTGAGCTCCATGGAGCTCTTCTTTGGGTCTTGGCATGTCATTCCAGGAGGTTCCACGTTCCAGGAGCTCTTACTTGGAGTTGTGAATTTTCATATGGCTGTGTGCCAAAATACCAGCACCAAACTCCCCAGGCTCCATGTTGGCAGGTAACAGAAAATCAAAATCCAAGCATGGAGTATTGGCAGTGTCCAATAGCTGTGTAATAGCCCTTTTCATTCACCTCCAAGGGTATGACTGTTTTCTTTTTGTTCAGTGGGGTAAATCAGTTTGCGTAAACAATATCATAGAATCATAGAACTGGAAGGGACCTCAAGAAGTCATCTAGTCCAGTCCCCTGCACTCATGGCAGGACTAAGTATTATCTAGACCATCCCTGGCAGGTGTGTTGTCTAACCTGCTCTTAAAAATCTCCAATGATGGAGGTTCCACAACCTCCCTAGGCAATTTATTCCAGTGCTTAACCACCCTGACAGGAAGTTTTTCCTAATGTCCAACCTAAACCTCCCTTGCTGCAATTTAATCCTGTTACTTCTTGTCTTATCCTCTGAGCTGAAGAAAAGCAATTTTTCTCCCTCCTCGTAACAACATTTTATGTACTTGAAAACTGTTATCATGTCCTCTCTGTCTTCTCTTTTCCAGACTAAACAAACCCAATTTTTTCAATCTTCCCTCACAGGTCATGTTTTCTAGACCTTTAATCATTTTTGTTGCTCTTCTCTGGACTCTCTCCAGTTTGTCCACATCTTTCCTGAAATGTGGCACCCAGAACTGGACACAGTACTTCAGTTAAGGCCTAATCAGCCTGGAGTAGAGCGGAAGAATTGCTTCTCATGTCTTATAATACTCCTGCAAATACATCCCAGAATGATGTACACTTTTTTTACAACAGCATTACACTGTTGACTCTTATTTAGCTTGTGATCCACTATGACCCCCAGATCCCTTTCCACTGTACTCCTTCCTAGGCAGTCATTGCCCATTTTGTATGTGTGCAGCTGATTGTTCCTTCCTAACTGGGGTACTTTGCATTTGTCCTTACTGAATTTTATCCTATTTGCTTCAGACCGTTTCTCCACTTTGTCCAGATCATTTTGAATTTTAATCCTATCCTCCAAAGCACTTGCAACCCCTCCTAGCTTGGTATTGTCTGCAAACTTTATAAGTGTACTCTCTATGAAGACGTTGAACAGAACTGGACCCAGAACTGATCCCTGCAGGACCCCACTCGTTATGTCCTTCCAGCCTGACTGTGAACCACTGATAACTACTCTCTGGGAACGGTTTTCCAACCAGTTTTGCACCCACCTTATAGTAGCACCATCTAGATTGCATTTGCCTAGTTTGTTTATGAGAAGATCATGTGAGACAGTATCAAAAGCTTTACTAAAGTCAAGATATATCACGTCCGCAGCTTCCCCCATCCACAAGGCTTGTTACCCTGTCAAAGAAAGCTGTCCGGTTGGTTTGACACAATTTGTTCTTGACAAATCCATGCTGACTGTTTATCATCTTCTTATTTTCTAGATGTTTGCAAATTGATTGCTTAATTATTTGCTCCCTTATCTTTCCAGGTACAGAAGTTAAGCTGACTGGTTTGTAATTCCCCGGGTTGTCCTTATTTCCCTTTTTATAGATGGGCTCTAGATTTACCCTTTTCCAGTCTTCTGGAATCTCTCCATGTATAGTATCAGGCTTCATTGATAGGTTATAAGGGCTTGTCAACATCCACATGTGTGCAGAGCCACCCCAGCTCCTAGGAGCTCTGTGTTCATATCCAGGGATAGCCCTATTGGTTGGCATATTGTCATCTTTGTGAATTTGGGGGTTGGCTATTGGCCAAGGTCTTTGCTCTGCTTTTTCCTGGTTGGTTTTACATCATTGTAATGAACAGGATATGTGACCACGTTGCCGCTGCGCTGCGCCCTGCGCTGCTCTCAGTGACCTGAACCAAATCATTCTGAGAGGTGAAGTTTCTCTAGGGTGACCAGACGTCCCGATAAAATCGGGACTGTCCCAATGTTTAGGCGTTTGTCCTGTGTCCTGATTGATGTTTGGTCGGGACGCAATTTGTCTCGATATTTCGCACTCCTGGTTTTTTGTTTTGTTCCGCCAGCAGGACTCTGCTTTTTTTCCCTTTCTTCTTCCCTTTGCCGGCGGGACTCTGGGACTTGGGGTTTTTTTTTTTTTTTTCCTCTGCCAGCAGAACTCCGGGACTGTGAGGTTTTTTTGCTGTGCTGGCGGGACTCCCCCCAAATGTGTCCTGATATTTACTTCATCCCATCTGGTCACCCTAAGTTTCTCTTCTAGCTCCAACAAAAGGCAGGACCCACCGAAGACTCCAACCACACCGAAAATCACCACCTTTCCGCCGGTGCCCGTCACCTGCGACGCTGTCCGCAACAAATGCAGAGAAATGCTGACTTCTGCTCTGCAGACCGACAGTAAGTAGGGCAATGGGCTCCACTGGGCTGGCTGCAAAGTCCCACAGAGGCCCCTTTGCCATGCATTCCTCCTGAGCGTCAGAACCGTCTGTGCTGCAGTAGGGAGGAGTTCCAGGCACAAACAAGAGGACTGTAGTCCTTAATCCCCTGGCCAAAGCTTATTTCACCCAGGGGATCGACCTCTCTGTGCCATAGAAGGGATGAGAGTAGGGGTGGCCAACTTCTGCTGGGAGTATTCTGCTGGGCATCTAGTTGGGGTGGCCTCAAGCCAGGGGAGTCCCATGGGCATTGGGTTCACTCCCCATCGCCTGCTCTTGTCTGATTCCTTTAAAACTCAGCTTACATCCCCATCTCCCCGCTGGGAGAAAGTGGAGCTGGAATGCAGTGGGCTGGATATGTTAGTAACCACACTGCTGCCAGTAGTGTTCTGTGGCTAGGACTGGACTCTGAGGAAACACAGCTATTAGAACGGATCCTTTTGAAGGTCGTATGTCTATAACGGCTTGGGCTGAAGTTTGTCCCTCAGTTATACATGTGCTGCCGTGGTTGAAGTCAATGGGAGCTGTGGGTGCTCAGCACCTTGGAAAAGCAGTCCCTGAGTGTCCCACATTGGGCCCCTAATACTTGGGATGTCCAAAAGGAGAGGCCGCCTTTGAAAATGAGGGCCTGGCTGCATGCTGAGGCTCTGCATTAACTTGGAATGATGGAGCGTAAATGACAGATGGAGAAATGCACAAGTCACAAAGCTTTGCTCAAATCGCTCCTGTGTATCTGACATGCCAGAGAGTGTTAATTGCAAGAGTTTCATTGTATCGTCCCCTCACCCTATCCCTTGTCTACTTCAAGGAAGCCCAGCCTGTGGCTGTCCATCCCCTTCCTGCTCATCAGTCATTTGCCATGTCCAGGCTCCAGCCACACAATCATTACATCACTGAGGCTGTTCCTTATACAGTAAAGGTTGTTTACTGGCTTTCACCAGCTCTTTGCTCCAAATAGAGCAAGTAGGAAGTAGGGGAGATAAGGGTGTGGGTGGAGGGAGGTTGCAGGCCATTTGGCCAAGAATAAGTAACGTGAAGGCCTGATTCTGATTACACCAGCTTTACTGCTGTGTAACTCCATGGATCGGAGTGGAGTTATTGCCAGGTTACACCAATGTGAGATCAGAATCAGTCCTTGTGTATTCATGTTTTGGCTAAGTTATAAGTTCCTGGTATCGTGTTGGTTACTGGCAAACCATGCGTATTACTGCACCTGGGTGCCAATCATTGGTTTAGCTCTGGACACCCCTATTGGAGTCAATGGAGCACCAGAGGGCAAAAGTCAGCCAGGGTTGTCTGTTTTTGTCACTGTGTTTTAAATTGTGTCAAGGGGTGCCTAGGCACTGCCAGTGATAGCGGGAATGTGAGAGTCGAGATAGGCAGAGAGCTCGGTATTGGTTCCCAGGGTCTCCCTCGATGTTCGAAAGTGATCAGTAATTGTGCTCGTTGTTCTTTTACAGGTAACTACATTGCTATTGGTGCTGACTGTGAGCACCTCTCTGCCCAGATTGAAGAATATATCCTTGTGCTATTGAGGGTTCCCTGAGCAGCACTCCCGTGGGGGGGACATTAACAGGCCAGCAGGAAAATAGGGGCAAATGGTGTTTGTGCAAAGGTCTCGCTCAGCCTGGGCTCTGGGCTGGGTCGCAGCATTGTTCTGGAGTAGCAGAGCTGCAGGGTAAAGATGAAGCCCCTGGATGGATTTGTTGTTGGCTCAGAACTGACCCCCTCGCTGGTGTGATTGTGCATGGCCGCCTGTTGTACTGCCCTGATTGCCCCATCCTCCTGTGCAACAGACATTCCCTGGCAACTTCCCCACTTACCTCCTTGATGGCTCTCATTGCCACCAGGCCATGGGGCAGGGCCAGGCAAGATGTAGCAGTTGGTGTCAGGTAGCCTGCTAATTTCAGAGGAGATGGAGCGCCAGCAGTGTGTGTGTGTGGGGGGGTGTTAGTTACATGCTGTTAGTGTAGGGTTGCACAGCTTTCTAGCCGCTCTAATAGGTAACAGCATGTGGAGGTACTTGAGGATAGTGGAAATCAGAGATTAATTCCACCACGCTGCCATTCCAGTGCTGGGGAGAAGTCATTCGTTAGAAGGGAATTAGCTGCAGCACTGGGACCTCTCCCCTCCTCTCTGTGCTAAACTGGCTTTGGGGGACCCCTTTGCAATTATTTCTGGGGAGGGCGGCAGCTCAGCGCTGGTCCCGGCCCACATTTGACAGCTCCTGCTGTGTGAGCAGGGAAAGAGCCCCAATGTCTCCCAGTATTAATCCCCAGCCTTTACAAGTGCCTCAGTTCAGTTAAATTAAACAAAACCATGGCCTGGCGAGTATTTGTGGCCTGCTGGTCAATGCATGGGCCTGGGAGGCTTGATTCCAGCTTCTACTCGCAGCTCTG
Organism: Gopherus flavomarginatus; assembly: GCF_025201925.1. Classification (NCBI taxonomy): domain Eukaryota; kingdom Metazoa; phylum Chordata; order Testudines; family Testudinidae; genus Gopherus; species Gopherus flavomarginatus. Next base: position 48,297,001 of record NC_066627.1, on the reverse strand, counting down.
CCACTGACTTGCTGTATGCCTCTGGGCCTGTCACTTCACCCCCTCAGTGCCTGTGTCCTCATCAGTCCACTGGCTGCAGTCACAGGGAACTGAGGCAAAAGTCCTTAATGCTTGGAAAGTGCTTTAAGATCCGTGAATCCGAGCAACGGTAGGTGTAGGCTGACCAGACAGCAAGTGTGAAAAATTGGGATGAGGGTAATAGGAGCCTATATAAGAAAAAGCCCCAAATATTGGGCCTGTCCCTATAAAATCGGGACATCTGGTCACCCTAGGTAGGTGGCAGGACTAATTACTCCCCTGGTAGCTCCTTAACTGTACTCGTACGTATCTACCAAGACGTCAAGAACACCGACATGAAGTACAAAAACCGCGTGAGGAGCCGCATCTCCAACCTGAAGGACTCCAAAAACCCTGAGCTGAGAAAGAACGTGTTGTGTGGAGCAATCACCCCGGAGCAGATTGCAGTGATGACCTCAGAGGTGAGGAGAAGGGGAGGTAGGGAAACCTTCATAGGCATTATTCGTAAGGGATTGTGTCCCATTGATTAACTTCAAGGCAGCAGCCGGTCTGCTCTGAAGATGAAGCTCTGCTCTGTTACGGTTCAGATCAGCAGCAGCCGCTGATGTGCATGTCAGGGCCAGCCATCTGAGGGGGGGCTTTTTAGTTACTCGAAGGAGTTTGGAGCCAGAGATTGGTCCTGGACAGCTCTGGAAATTGAAGCGCTCTGTGTATCCAGAGAGCACTGTAGCACACGCTTCCCTGCATTGTGTCTCAACGGTGGCTGGAGAAAGCACCGCTACAATTAATGGGCAGTTCTGTCCTTGGCCTCTCAGCTGAGAATCCCACACAACGGGGCCAGGTAGTGGTGGGGACATTTGTCTACTGGAAGCTAGACTGAGCCATCCCAGTCACTTCCCATTGGCCACAGGTGACACAGGCTGGGTTTGAGCTGGTAACCTGTAGTTGAGAGGCTCTCTAGCCCATTATCTGTCCCTTTAGCCATCCGGCCCTGCTGGCTGTGTTCTCCCTCTGCTTCAGTGGCACCAGCAGCAGTGTGGTGTGGAAGTTGAGCTGATGTGCCTTTGTTTGTATCCTAAAGGAAATGGCCAGTAACGAGCTGAAGGAGATTAGGAAGGCCATGACGAAGGAAGCGATCCGGGAGCACCAGATCGCTAGGACGGGAGGGACCCAGACTGACCTCTTCACCTGTGGGAAGTGCAAGAAGAAGAACTGCACTTACACGCAGGTTAGCCCCCATCTTTGCTTATAAAGGGCACCGTCCTGCCAGGTTCTGAGCAATCTCCACTCCGGTCAGACCAGTGGAAATTGATGATGTTCAGCATCTGCCTAGCTGCCCTTGGCACATCATGGGATTGGGCACTGTCAGGTGGCACAGATCCTGCAGCTCACCAGGAGAACCTCAAGGGCCAGATTTTTCAGGGTTGTTTAGGTCCACAATGTATTTGCAAAATGTGCTCCCTTCATTTGAATGTAGTTACCATGACCGCCAGTTGGGTCACTGCACATACAGAGCACTGTAATTATCCTTCAGCATGTACTCTGACCTGAGATGTGCAGGTAGTTGCGGTGATTTTACATGCAAGGAAGCATCCAGTTTCACCTGCATGCTTTGAAAATCTGGTTTCTGGAGTTTAGTAAAGTTTCTGGGTCTGACAAGCCTGTTCAGAGGCAGCGGTCACAGGGTTAAATACCAGGATTCCCTATAGGTTTAAATGCAAACCAGACTGGTAGTTTGCAGGCAGCAGTGACAGAATATGGCCCTGGCAGACTGTAAAGCTGGAGTTAGGACTAGCCTGTAAAAGAGAATGGTTTGAGTGCTTTTTTATGTTTTCCTCTGAAACCTGTGGCTGGAGGGTTGGGAGATGCAGAGGCAATTTCCTTAGGCACTTGGCTGCACTGAAAGCATGAATATCATGGATTCTCTCCAGATTTTAGAATGGGAATGGAGCAGCTGTGAGCTTGAGCTAGGGTGACCAGATGTCCCAATATTTGGGGTTTTGTCCCTATTACCCCTCCCCCCCGATTCTTCACACTTGCTGTCTGGTCACCCTAGCTCGAGCACACACAGCGCCACTGGCTTTCGGAACAGACTGAATTAGGCTGGTGTTTTCGCCACTATGCTGCTTCGAGGCCCTGCTCCTTCAACACTAATCAGTTTCAGCGGGTGTCATGCCAGATGGCTGCAGATAGATGGACCATCCCTCATGGCAGGAGGTATCAGCCACATAAAGACCATTGGGAACCCATCTGCAGAGTGCTGCCATGGTGATGAACAGAAGAAAAAATGCCCTCCTTGGACTAGCCCAGGCTCAAGTGTGCCCGAGCCAGCCTAGTGCCAGTCTAGAGCAATGGTGGGCACACTACTGTAGTGCAAAATGGCATTTTCACAACCATCCTGTCTATGCCTGCTATTGGCAGTCATCTAACACACTGGTGACAATCCCAGTGCCCTACCTCCATGACAGCTTCCACTGTCCCCGCTGTCAGCTGGGACTAGTGCCATGGGAGGACGTGGCTGAAAATCATCTGGGGTAGAGACACAGCCACAGTGTTCCTTGTACATGTCAGCAGTGTAGTGTCTCTCAGGGATCTGCATACTCTTGGAAGGCAGCCAATGGGCTCCCTTCCGCTGTCGGCTGCAGCCTCACGCCGATTCAATGGCCTGCCCACATTGCTGCCAAACTCAGCTGAGAAGCCATTTCTGTGCCTCTGGTAGGTATCAGGGCTTTTGGCAGGGTAACCGTGGTAGCACCATTTCCATGTGCATTTAGGGAAGACCCTCAGGCTCCTAGCACTGTGTTTTCAGTGCTGTCAGAGTTGGGCTCTCCTGCTCTGTGCCCACAGTATGGGTGTGCTGTGTGAGCCCTGAGGATGGAGGCAGGTGTTGAGGGGACGTAAGGCCATCCTGCTTCATCGCACTCACTGCTTAAAGAAAAGACGGTTACTCACCTTTGTAACTGTTGTTCTTCGAGATGTGTTGCTCACATCCATTCCAGTTAGGTGTGCGCGCCGCGCATGCACGTTCGTCGGAAACTTTTTACCCTAGCAACTCCAGTGGGCCGGCAGGTCGCCCCCTGGAGTGGCGCCGCCATGGCGCTCGATATATACCCCTGCCGGCCCACCCGCTCCTCAGTTCCTTCTTGCCGGCTACTCCGACAGTGGGGAAGGAGGGCGGGTGTGGAATGGATGTGAGCAACACATCTCGAAGAACAACAGTTACAAAGGTGAGTAACTGTCTTTTCTTCTTCGAGTGATTGCTCACATCCATTCCAGTTAGGTGAATCCCAAGCCATACCTAGGCGGTGGGGTCGGAGTGAGAAGTAGCGGCATGGAGCACTGCAGATCCGAAGGCCGCGTCCTCTCTTGACTGCTGGACCAGGGCGTAGTGGGAAGCAAAGGTGTGGACCGATGACCAGGTCGCTGCCTGACAGATTTCCTGGATGGGCACACGGGCGAGGAAAGCCAGCGACGACGCCTGCGCCCTGGTAGAATGCGCAGTCACACGGCCCGTAGGGACGTGGGCCAAGTCATAGCAGGTCCTGATACAGGACGTTACCCACGAGGATAACCTCTGCGAAGAAATGGGAAGCCCCTTCATGCGGTCCGCTACTGCCACGAAAAGCTGGGGGGATTTGCGGAACGGTCTGGTCCTCTCCACATAGAACGCGAGAGCCCTACGGACATCAAGCGAGTGGAGCTGTTGCTCCCTGCCTGAAGAGTGAGGTTTCGGGAAAAAAACCGGGAGGAATATCTCTTGGTTGATGTGGAAGGCTGAGACCACCTTGGGGAGAAAGGCAGGGTGTGGCCTCAGCTGCACCTTATCTTTATGGAAGACTGTATACGGGGGGTCTACCATGAGAGCCCGGAGTTCCGACACCCGTCTAGCTGAGGTGATAGCTACTAGAAAGACAGTCTTCCAAGAGAGATAGAGTAGGGAGCAAGTAGCTAACGGCTCGAAGGGGGGCCCCATGAGCCGAGACAACACCAGGTTAAGATCCCAGGTTGGAGCAGGGAGTCGGACGTTAGGGTACAAACGTTCCAGCCCCTTCAGGAATCTAGTCACCGTCGGGTGAGAAAAAACGGCGCGGCCATCCCCACCCGGGTGAAAGGTGGAGATAGCTGCCAGGTGGACCCGCAAGGACGATATCGCCAGGCCCTGTTGTTTGAGGGACCAAATATAGTCTAAAATATTGGCCACCGAAACTTCCATAGGGCGGAGACCTTTCTCCACGCACAAACAGGAGAAACGCTTCCACTTGGCCGAGTATGTCGCTCTAGTGGAAGGCTTCCTGCTGCCCAAGAGTACCTCCCGTACCGGGGTGGAGCAGCACAGTTCAGAACTGGTCAGCCACGCAGGAACCACGCCGCTAGGTGCAGCGACTGCAGGTCCGGTGACAGAGAGTCCCGTGTTCCTGGGTGATCAGGTCCGGGTGAAGGGGCAGGGGAACTGGGTTGGCTATGGCCAGGTCCAGCAACATGGGGTACCAATGTTGCCTGGGCCACGCCGGGGCTACCATGATCACGCGAGCCCTGTCCCTGCGCACCTTCAGAAGGACCCTGTGGACCAGCGGGAACGGGGGAAACGCGTAGTACAAGTGGGTCGTCCACGGAATAAGGAAGGCATCCGCTATAGACCCGGGTTCCCTGCCCTGAAAAGAGCAGAACGCCTGGCATTTCCTGTTCCCCCCGGACGCGAAGAGGTCCACACGGGGACAACCCCACCTCTGGAAGATCGAGAGGGCGACGTCCGGGCGAAGGGACCACTCGTGTGAGAGGAAGGATCTGCTCAGGCGGTCCGCCAGCGTGTTCCGTACTCTGGGGAGGAAGGAAGCCGTGAGGTGAATGGAGTGGGCTACACAAAAGTCCCAGAGTAGCATCGCCTCGTGACATGGGGAGAGGATCTGGTGCCGCCTTGCTTGTTGATATAGTACATAGTTGTCGTGTTGTCGGTAAACACCGCGACACAACGACCCCGAAGCTGGTGACAGAACGTTTGACAAGCAAGGCGGACCGCTCTCAACTCCCGCATGTTGATGTGCAGCTTCACCTCCTGCGGGGACCACAGGCCCTGTGTTCTCAGGGATCCCAGGTGGGCCCCCCAGCCGAGATCTGAGGCATCCGTCGTTAGGGACACCGAGGGCTGGGGTGGGTGGAATGGGAGCCCCGCACACACTACGGACTGGTCTAGCCACCAGCTGAGAGAATCCAACACCCCCTGGGGGATTGTGATCAGCATGTCTAGTGGTTGCCTTGCTGGCCGGTAATGTGCGATGAGCCACAACTGGAGGGGCCTCATGTGGAGCCGAGCGTAACCGGTCACAAATGTGCATGCTGCCATGTGGCCTAACAGGGTTAGACATGTCCGTATTGATGTTAAGGGGGCTGCCCGCAATCGCTGAACGATCACCGACAACGCCTGGAACCTTGGCAACGGCAGAAGGGCCCTGGCCACGGTGGAGTCCAGGACGGCCCCAATGAACTCCACCCTCTGCGCGGGGAGCAGGGTGGACTTGTCCACGTTGATCATGAGGCCCAAAGTAGCAAACAGGCCGGTGATCCTGCGGACGTGGCTGCAAACCTGTAGCTCCGACGTGCCCCGAATTAACCAATCGTCTAGGTAAGGGAACACGTGGATACGACTGCGCCGAAGATGTGCCACAACGACGGCCATGCATTTTGTGAATACCCTCGGAGCCGTAGAAAGGCCAAATGGGAGGACTGCAAATTGGTAGTGAAGGCGGCCCACCACGAATCGAAGGAAACGTCTGTGGTGTGGCCAAATGGCAATGTGAAAATAAGCGTCCTGCATGTCGAGGGCGGCGTACCAGTCTCCCGGATCCAGGGATGGGATAATGGTCCCCAGGGATACCATGCGGAACTTCAACTTCACTAGGTACTTGTTGAGCTCTCGCAGGTCGAGGATAGGCCTGAGGCCTCCCTTGGCCTTGGGGATCAGAAAGTAGCGGGAATAAAACCCCTTGCCTTTCTCGTTTTCCGGAACCGCCTCTATAGCTCCTTTGTTGAGGAGCGTCTGTACCTCCTGCCGAAGGAATTGCTCGTGAGAGGGGTCCCTGAAGAGGGACGAGGAAGGGGGGCGGGAAGGAGGAAATGATATAAACTGCAGGCAGTATCCCGTCTGCACCGTGCGTAAGACCCAGCGGTCCGATGTTATTTGGGTCCACGCCTGGAGGAAAAACGAAAGGCGGTTGGAAAACGGGGGGGAAGGATCCGTGGGGAAAACTGTTACTGCGCCCTCGGGCGCACCTTCAAAACGAAGGCTTGGGCCCAGGCGGGGGCTTAGAGGAGCTTTGATTCTGCCCCCCTTGGTTCCCCGAATGTCTACGCCTTCCATTCCTGCTGCGGCGCCTATTAAGGTCCTGCCGTTGGCGGAACTGGGGGTATGGCCTACGCTGCTGTTGCTGCTGTGGCCGGAAGGGTCTGCGCTGCGTTCCTGGCGTGTGCATCCCGAGGGAGCGCATAATGACCCGATTGTCTTTAAGACTTTTGAGTCTGGGGTCTGTCTTTTCTGAAAACAGGCCCTGGCCTTCGAACGGGAGGTCCTGGATGGTGTATTGGAGCTCCGGTGGAAGGCCAGAGACCTGAAGCCAGGAGATGCGGCGCATCGTTACCCCCGAGGCGAGGGTGCGGGCAGCCGAGTCTGCAGCGTCCAAAGAGGCCTGCAACGAGGTTCGTGCAACCTTCTTGCCCTCGTCCAGAATGGCCGCAAATTCTTGACGGGCCTCCTGTGGCAGCAGCTCTTTGAATTTGTCCGCTGCCACCCATGAGTTAAAAGCATATCTGCTAAGAAGGGCTTGCTGATTTGAAACCCTGAGCTGAAGGGCCCCAGCCGAATAGACCTTGCGGCTGAGGAGGTCCATACGCCTGGCCTCCTTGGATTTGGGGGCTGGGGCTTCCTGTCCGTGGCGCTCCCTCTCGTTCACCGACTGCACCACCAGGGAACACGGTGTCAGGTGAATGTGGAGGTACTCGTAGCCCTTGGAGGGGGCCATGTACTTCCTCTTGACGCCCCTTGCCGTAGGGGGGATGGAGGCCGGTGACTGCCAGGTTGTATTGGCGTTGGCCTGGATCGTCCTAATGAAGGGTAGGGCGACCCTGGTGGGAGCATCGGATGAGAGGATGGTGACGATGGGGTCCTCGATCTCAGAGACCTCCTCGGCTTGCAAGCTCAGATTCTGTGCTACTCGCCTAAGGAGGTCTTGGTGTGCCCTGAGATCTAGCGGAGGAGGGCTAGTGGAGGAAGTGCCAGCCACCGCTTCATCAGGGGAGGAGGATGAGGAGACCCCTGGCAAGAAAGTGTCCAGTGGGGGGTCCCCCTCAGCCCTCGCCTCTGTCTCAGGAGCAAGACCAGGGTCTTGCTGCTTCGATCCTTCCTCTGCATCAGGGGAGGGAGGGGGGCGAGACAACGAAGCCTCTGGTACCCTGTGCTCCGCCGTTGCAGGCCTAGCAGGAAGCTGTTGGGGGCCCTGGGCTTGATGGTACGCCCAGGGTGTCCAAAACCCCCACTGCTGCGGACCCTGGTCCTGTTGCGGAGGGTCCTGGAATAATGCCGCCTGTCTGTCGGTGCCCAGCGCATACACGCTGTCCGCTTGAGATGACACCAACGGCTGTCTAGAAGGCCATGGCGGGGCCGACCGCGGCTGATAAGAGTCTGCGTGGTTCGGCACCGAAGATGTTCTCGGTGCCGGGGATCGGTACCGGGAGTCATAGCGGCGCCAGGATCGGGACCGGGTTCTGTCTCGGTGCCGGGATCTGGACTGGTACCGGCCGCTGCTTCGGTGCCGGGATCGGGACCGGGACCTGCCACCGACGTGGTGCCGGGAGGTCGACCGGGACCGGGACCTGCCATCAGCTCGGTGCCGGGAGGTCGACCGGCGCGGTGAATGACGGCGAGACTGGCTCCTAGAGTCATGGTGCCGGTATCGGCGGCTGGAGCCAGACCGTGACCGTCTGGAGGTCGATCGGTGCTGCGAGTACGACCGGTACCGCCGAGGGGAGCGGTGCCGGGACTGCGAGCGGCGGCGGGATCTCGAGCGACCGTGGCGTCGGGACCTCGATCGCGAGTCCCGAGACGGTGCCGTCATCATGGGCTTGCCCCTAGATGCTACCCGCACCGGAGGTACCGGGGGTGGCGGCTGAGTTGACTCAGTCAGGGCAATGAGGTCCCATGCCGAGGCGAAGGTCTCTGGAGTGGATGGGACCAATAGCTCAACCCCAGATCTTATGGGGGAGCTCGGCGGTACCGGACTCGACGGACCCACCGGGCCCGGAGTCGATGGTGCCGGTAGCGCCGCGGCAGATGTCGATGCCGGGCGCTCCATTCGAGTCTGCCTGGCTGGAGTAGCAGACGTTGATGGTCTCGCTTCTGCACCCGGTGCCGGGGAAGGTCGGTGCTGGGGAGTCTTTCCGGTGCCGGTGCGATCCGGTGCCGGCGTCGAGATCACGGCCTGCGAAGCTGCTGGGTCAAGTGCCGCTTCCATTAGGAGAGTCCTGAGTCTCTGGTCTCTCTCCTTCTTTGTTCTGGGCTTAAAAGCCTTGCAAATGCGGCACTTGTCCGACCTGTGCGATTCCCCCAGGCACTTTAGACACGCGTCGTGAGGGTCGCTGGTTGGCATAGGCTTTTTACAGGCCGCACACTGCTTAAAGCCCGGCGAACCAGGCATGAGCCCGGTGCCGGGTGCCGGGAAGGGCTACAGCCCAGACCGGCGAACAACTATATACAAATACTATTTACATTACAACTAATTAACTAACTATACTTAACGACTAACTAACAACTGTAGTAATAACGGTAGTAACAAGGAGAGCTAGGGACGTGGAGGACAGCAATGCCGCGCTCCACAGTTCCAACGACCGACACGGCGGTAAGAAGGAACTGAGGAGCGGGTGGGCCGGCAGGGGTATATATCGGGTGCCATGGCGGCGCCACTCTAGGGGGCGACCTGCCGGCCCACTGGAGTTGCTAGGGTAAAAAGTTTCCGACGAACGTGCACGCACGGCGCGCACACCTAACTGGAATGGATGTGAGCAATCACTCGAAGAAGAACAAAGCATTTTCAGTAGGCTCTGCAGCCCAGACTTGGCAGTGGTGATGGAATGGGAGCCCAGGGAGAGGAGGGCAGTGACTAATCAGAGACTTATAGGCGTGTGAGGCTCTTTTGCCCTGCTCAGACCATGCATGCTGCCCCGGCTCACAGGTTGGGTTCTGACTGTTGAACCCAGAGGCTATTTGAGAACTACCAAGGAAAGCCCGTTGTGAATCTCTTTGGAAGGTCCAAGTGGGGGCTCTTCCTTCCCATCCCTTCTTGTGTCCTTCCCACAGGTGCAGACCCGCAGCTCCGATGAGCCCATGACCACCTTCGTCGTGTGTAACGAGTGTGGGAACCGCTGGAAGGTAGAGCGTGAATGACACTTGTTTGAATGAGGGTATGAAATTTATGAAGATAGATGGTGTTGACAGCTGTAGATTGTCATTTTAGGAATAAATCCTTAGCCCCTTCCAAGCCCCAGCTGACTCTAGCAACTGCTGTCACACCTAAGCTAGAGGGAGAGGGAGAGACAGAATGTAACATGTCCAGCGAGTCTGTCGGGATGGGACCAGCACTCAGGACTTCTGCTCTGGTCACTGTTAGGGTGGACTTGGCTGCTGGCTGTATAGAGCACAGATCTCCTTCTGGGACACAGCGGGATGCTTTGCAGCCAGTCACTTTGCAGGCCTGGCCAGACGTACATGCTGGCACTGCTGGAAGGTCAGTGGTGCAGGAATTCTTAGAACAAATTTAGCCTCCATGGCTCCATTCACCCGCCATAGCCCCAGGAACCAGCACTGCTTTCCATGCCCTCGCCGGACACACAATACTTCTCTGGAGCTCCCCTCCTGCCACACACCCAACAGAAAGGAGGCAAGAGTGACAATTATTCACGCTTTTCAAGCTCTCTCATTTTTGCCCCCTCACGCTGTGCCCAGACTTGGATCGGAGCAGAAACCTTAGTTATAGAGTGAATGGTGACCAGCAACAGCACTGGCGCCTGCCCCTTGATGAGAGTGGCACCTTCTTATGGCCAGTTCTCTACCGCTCCTTTATATTAGTCACCCTCCTTCACACAGGGTGGCTCTTGTAACTTCTCCTGCCATGGGAGCCGAATGGTGGCGCTGGAAGTTAGCGAGATAACCAGTCTTTAGACGAGAAGGTTCCCCTTACTCCATGAGCAGCATGTACTGCTTGTGCAAGATTCCCCAGCCCCATGAGGAGGGACACTATCAACCAGATCCATGGCTCCTTCGTGGCCCCGAGTGCTGCCCGCGGCCCTCTTTTGCAGCGGGGTTTTCTAATCCGGGTTTAAACCTCAATCTCTTGCAGTTCTGTTGAGACGTCTGTGAGCCCGGCGGCGGCAGCCGAACCTGGACGGACCATAACCTATATTCTCTGACTTCTCCAGCCATTGTGTACTGTATCCCAAGTGAGTTTCCTTTGTCACACACTAAGTGCATCATCTTGGGGGGAGGCCTGGCTCTCAGATTGTGCACCTGTGGAGAGGGAGCAGCTGTGACTGGAATCCAGGGGGCAGGCGGACTGGTGGGAGAGTTCACTCCATGCATTTTGGCTGTATTTTCTCATCCAGATAAGTATTGTCATTTTTTCATAACAGTATTAAACTTCTTTTGTTTTGTTTTGTTTTGTTTTGTTGCCAGTTTCTGACTTTTATTTCAACTTGCTGCTTGCAGGACTTTGCATTTCCTGCCCAAATGTCATGTGGACCCGGTGGATGAGCACTGCCTGAGATACCATCCAGCCAGAAGCCACACCGCTTACCATAGATCTAGTTAGATACCCTGAAATTTGGTCTTCCTTCTCTGTTGGGCAGTAAGGTTGTGTGTTAGCTCACTGTGCCATCAGAAAAGGGGTCGGCCTTCAAACCTCAGCTGTCCGAATCCTGGCTGTGAAAAATGCCCTGGCAGTTTTACTGACACTGCAGTTTTCCTTGGGATGCTTCCTAGTCCTAAACATACGACATTTTGTTTTTAATCAGCTCATGAACAAAAAACCCTGAGCCAAATCTTGCACCCATGACATAGGCCACATTCCAGCTGAGTTAGTGGGAGCTTTGCTCAGATATCAAGTGCAGGACATGGCTCATTGACTGTATGTAGTGGTGCGGCAGTGCAAGGCCTCGATTCTGATCTCAGGTACTGCTGGAAGTCAGTAGAGTTACTCTGAATTTACAGCAGCATAATTGAGAACAGTGCTTGTGTTAGTACAGATCTAGGGCTTCTGTTTTTGAGGGGGTTGTTAATTTCATTGGGGAGGGTATTTGTAGCCATTTTTTAATTTTATGGAGATGTCCAAAATTGGGGTTTGGGGGGCTCTCTCTTTGCATACTCTAATGAATAATGTATATTATCTTTGCAGTGTATATTTTTAATGTACATTGTTCATTACAGGCGTATATACTGTAACCCTAATGTTCCCTAATGCACTTTGATGTCGTGCTGTTCAAACAGCATTGCATTAACGCACACTAGGGAATGTGCAGTGCACCACCTTTAGGTGTCTGGACCAAGTAATGTGCAACACATTAGTACGTGTTAGAAATCACACCCCCATAATCCACATTATGGCTTAGTGTAGACTAGCCCTTAGATACAAGCATTATTGGGTAAACACCAATTTCCTTTTTTTTTTGTAGCGGGGATGTTCTAAAAGCTAAAATCAGAAGCCCTATCCACAGCTTGCTCTTGTCATGTACCTTTTAACAGCAGCTGGGGAGGGCTGATGTGAAGGAGGGTTTTGTAAAGACAAATCAAGGACAGATTGTCTGTAAAGTCACTGATCATAAAATAACACAGCAGCTCTGAATACAGATGTTTAATTCCTGATGGAGGGTGGGAAGAAGAGTGCGGGGAACCCACAGGAATACCCTCTGCCAGAGGGGCCGGCAGTCCCCAGATTGAATCCATATCGTAGAGACAGATTCCTTGCAACAGTAATACGATACAGAAAACCTGGCAGCTGGCAAAGGTTCCCCCAACACCAGGCCCCATGTTACAGGCCCGGAATTTCAGCACTGCGTTAGCGGGTTCAGAACAGTATGAAAAACCAAGGGGTTGTATCTGTTCGTACTGATTCAGCTGGCTCTTGCCACTACATGCCACTCAACTGGCTGGGAGCCCCCAGCTGGCCGTAGTTAGAGCAGGCCTGGGCAGCCTTGATGTAACGGGGAGGCCAGTGCTAATAACTGGTGAAAGGAATTCATTTGTGACTGAGTCTGTAATTGGGGGAGGGATAGCTCAGTGGTTTGAGCACTGGCCTGCTAAACGCAGGGATTGTGAGGTCAGTCCTTGAGGGGGCTGCCCAGGGGATCTGGGGCAAAATCAGTACTTGGTCCTGCTAATGAAGGCAGGGGGCTGGACTCAGTGACCTTTCAGACTCCCTTCCAGCTCTATGAAATAGGTATATCTCCATATATAAATTAACTTCATCTCCATTCACTGAGATTTCCATAGGTATCTTCTGGCCTCTCGTTATTTTGCCCTACAGTATATGTATGCAGCTCCCCTTGATTTCACTGCAGGTGTGGGGCAGAATATGGCCCCACACAGAGGGCCAGATTTTCAAAAGAGCTCAGCACCTAACAGCTCCTGTTGAGAACAATGAGAACTTCTACTCTTAGCCCACGTGAGAGCAGGGGCAGCTGCTGGGGGCCGATGCCCTTTGGTTACCTGGCCACTTTTTTTCATTGTTTCTTGCTCCCCTTTCCCAGCCACAGAATAGACCCTTTGGGTCAGGTCAGTCGTTTTGACAGTATGTTTCTAGCAAAGCTCTGAGCCCTGGGTCATCAGGCAGAATGTTCTCAACAGGACTGGGTGACCTCTTGCCACTCCATCAAATAAACAGCCTCGCAGCTGAAGCAGTTTGCACTTAATAGCTCCTGCTGGAGAAATTCAGTGGAAACAGGTGTGAGGCAAGTACTCCAAGTATTGGAAAAGTTTGGGGAGCTCCTAGCCTGGGAGGAACATGGGTTGCTAGGGTAACTAATAACCCTTAGCTCTTACCTTCTGCAAAGTCCTTGTAAACTGTAACTCATTTGTCAGCTCCTTTCATTAAACCTGGGAAACCAGCATTCAGAAGCAATGAACTGATGATGGATCGAGCTCCCTGTGGCAGCATGAGTGATTAGTCAGGGAGTTAGTCAGCAAGATAATTAGAACCCGATGGACCATTGTTTTCCTTCAGCAGAACAGAGGAGAAGCCAGACTGTGAGACCCATACAGATCTCAGCCTGCTTCTCTTGCAGGACTCTTACACCAGGGAGGCAGGAAAGTAAAGGAAGGATGGTAAGAACATAAATCAGCATTGAAAGGGGGCTGCATTTTGCTGCGAGTCCAGGGTGATCTGGAGCGACTCCAGTGCATTCCAGGGAGTTATTCCAGATTTGGCTCACAGTGTTTACAAAGGTGCTTGCAATCACCCTTTCTATTACATTGCCCGTCCGCTCCAGGAGCGACACCTCTGCACGAAAAGTGAGCTGCTGCGTTGTTCTCCCTTCAGCAGGCTGAGCAGCGCTTGGGCTTCATTTTTACTTCATTTGAAGTAAATTTTTACTTTACTTCATTTTTACTTCAAATGAAGTAAAAATCTTAAGCGAATCCACATGTTCCATAGACTCTCTATGGATAGAAATGTCATGCTCTAATAAAAATATAACATTAGGGATCTGTTTTCGACCACCTGACCAGGAGAGTGATAGTGATGATGAAATGCTAAGGGAAATTAGACTATCAACATTAAGAACCCAGAAGTAGTGGGGGATTTCAATTATCCCCATATTGACTGGGAACATTTCACTTCAGGACAAAATGCAGAGAGAAAATTTCTTGATACTTTAAATGACTGCTTCATGGAGCAGCTGGTACGGGAACCCACAAGGGGAGAGGCAACTCTAGATTTAATCCTGAGTGGAGCGCAGGAGCTGGTCCAAGAGGTAACTATAGCAGGACTGCTTGGAAATAGTGACCATAATACAATAGCATTCAACATCCCTGTGGGGGGAAGAACACCTCAACAGCCCAACACTGTGGCATTTAATTTCAAAAGGGGGAACTATACAAAAATGAGGGGGTTAGTTAAACAAAAGTTAAAAGGTACAATGACTAAAGTGAAATCCCTGCAAGTTGCATGGGCCCTTTTTAAAGACACCATAATAGAGGCCCAACTTCAATGTATACCCCAAATTAAGAAACACAGTAAAAGAACTGAAAAAGAGCCACTGTGGCTTAACAACCATGTAAAAGAAGCAGAGATAAAAAGACTTCCTTTAAAAAGTGGAAGTCAAATCCTAGTGAGGCAAATAGAAAGGAGCACAAACACTGCCAACTTAAGTGCAAGAGTGTAATAAGAAAAGCCAAAGAGGAGTTTGAAGAACGGCTAGCCAAAAACTCCAAAGGTGGTAATAAAATGTTTTTTAAGAACATCAGAAGCAGGAAGCCTGCTAAACAACCAGTGGGGCCCCTTGACCATCAAAATACAAAAGGAGCGCTTAAAGACGATAAAGTCAGAGAAACTAAATGGATTATTTGCTTCAGTTTTCACGGCTGAGGATGTTAGGGAGATTCCCAAACCTGAGCTGGCTTTTGTAGGTGACAAATCTGAGGAACTGTCACAGATTGAAGTGTCACTAGAGGAGGTTTTGGAATTGATAAACTCAACATTAACAAGTCACCGGGATCAGATGGCATTCACCCAAGAGTTCTGAAAGAACTCAAATGTGAAGTTGCGGAACTATTAACTAAGGTTTAATCTGTCCTTTAAATCGGCTTCGGTACCCAATGACTGGAAGTTAGCTAATGTAATGCCAATATTTAAAAAGGGCTCTAGAGGTGATCCTGGCAGTTACAGACCGGTAAGTATAACGTCGGTACCGGGCAAATTAGTCGAAACAATAGTTAAGAATAAAATTGTAAGACACATAGGAAAACATAAACTGTTGAGCAATAGTCAACATGGTTTCTGTGAAGGGAAATCGTGTCTTACTAATCTATTAGAGTTCTTTGAAGGGGTCAACAAACGTGGACAAGGGGGATCCAGTGGACATAGTGTACTTAGATTTCCAGAAAACCTTTGACAAGGTCCCTAACCAAAGGCTCTTACGTAAATTAAGTTGTCATGGGATAAAAGGGAAGGTCCTTTCATGGATTGAGAACTGGTTAAAAGACAAGGAACAAAGGGTAGGAATTAATGGTAAATTCTCAGAATGGAGAGGGGTAACTAGTGGTGTTCCCCAAGGATCAGTCCTGGGACCAATCCTATCCAATTTATTCATAAATAATCTGGAGAAAGGGGTAAACAGTGAGGTGGCAAAGTTTGCAGATGATACTAAACTACTCAAGATAGTTAAGACCAAAGCAGATTGTGAAGAACTTCAAAAAGATCTCACAAAACTAAGTGATTGGGCAACAAAATGGCAAATGAAATTTAATGTGGATAAATGTAAAATAATGCACATTGGAAAAAATAATCCCAACTATACATACAATATGATGGGGGCTAATTTAGCTACAATGAGTCAGGACAAAAATCTTGGAGTCATCGTGGATAGTTCTCTGAAGATGTCCTCACAGTGCGCAGAGGCGGTCAAAAAAGCAAACAGGATGTTAGGAATCATTAAAAAAGGGATAGAGAATAAGACTGAGAATATATTATTGCCCTTATATAAATCCATGGTATGCCCACATCTCGAATACTGTGTACAGGTGTAGTCTCCTTATCTCAAAAATGATATTCTAGCACTAGAAAAGGTTCAGAAAAGGGCAACTAAAATGATTAGGGGTTTGGAGAGGGTCCCATACAAGGAAAGATTAAAGAGGCTAGGCCTCTTCAGCTTGGAAAAGAGGAGACTAAGGGGGGATATGATAGAGGTATGTAAAATCTGAGTGATGTGGAGAAAGTGGATAAGGAAAAGTTATTTACTTATTCCCATAATACAAGAACTAGGGGTCACCAAATGAAATTAATAGGCAGCAGGTTTAAAACAAATAAAAGGAAGTTCTTCACATAGCGCACAGTCAACTTGTGGAACTCCTTGCCTGAGGAGGTTGTGAAGGCTGGGACTGTAACAATGTTTAAAAGGGAACTGGATAAATTCATGGTGGCTAAGTCAATAAATGGCTATTAGCCAGGATGGGTAAGGAATGGTGTCCCTAGTCTCCATGGTGTCCATAGAGATGGATGGCAGGAGAGAGATCACTTGATCATTGCCTGTTAGGTTCACTCACTCTGGGGCACCTGGCATTGGCCACTGTCGGTAGACAGATACTGGGCTAGATGGACCTTTGGTCTGACCTGGTATGGCCTTTCTTATGTTCTGGGCTGTCAAACATTCCATGCTCCTTGGAGCCCTCCAAAGTGGGTCATGCCTGTGAGACCCATTAAAGATCTGACTCAAATGGTTTTCCACAACATGTGCTTCAGGTTCTTTAAATAACACCCATCTCAGGAGGAAATGGCTCCGTGAGGCTGGTTCGCCCAGGGCTCTCGCTTCACAGCTGGATTTACAGAGAACGAGCACATCCTATGAGGCTGATAACTTGTTAAATCCATGCCACTTGCTGCT
Organism: Gopherus flavomarginatus; assembly: GCF_025201925.1. Lineage (NCBI taxonomy): Eukaryota > Metazoa > Chordata > Testudines > Testudinidae > Gopherus > Gopherus flavomarginatus. The sequence goes on along the minus strand of NC_066627.1, from coordinate 48,280,351 downwards.
GACTAGAGATTCTCTCGAAGCAGAGTGGTGGTGGAATAAGGTTCCTGGCAGTAAACATTTAAACAAGGCACATGTGTTTCAACAACACAGCATGTGGGCATTCTAGGTGCTGAAGAAATAGCAAGCTAGCCAATTAGCAGCCACTGTTGCTATTCCTCTGGCGCTTCTCCAGGGATGTGCTGCTTGGAGGGAGTTGTGCTCCATGGTCAGCCACACTAGGAATGCAATAAAGATTTGTGACTTGAGCTGACAAGGTGCTTCTCCATGGGCATTTCTCCCCACGGGGGTTGGCTTTAGTAGGTTGAAAATCCACGGAGCTGAGTGCATGAGCACCCTCCCCCATACCTCATCCATGTGTCTTTTAACCTTATGCTGAAAAAACCTGCCTCCTGGCATTTTACTGTCATTTTCCTTTAACCTCTGGCTTATCTGGCACCCACCCTTAGGTCTGCATGAGGGGAAACCCATCAATTAAGCACCCTGTGGCCAGGAAGAGCCTGAGTCACTCTTGGGATGCTTGAATGCATGGTAATAAATTCATGAGCATGAGAGGAAAATAAGCTGGTTGTAATGGGGGCTGTACGGGAGGGTGACAAATGGCTGCAGTAAGCAAGTCGGTCCGGAGCACAACCCGGAGAGCGACTGCTTGGGCCTCCCTACAGTCACAATCTTCGCTGCACAGTAGAATCCCAATTCGCTAAGTGTTTTTGGAGACACCTAGAAACTGGCGGATTAGGGCAGCCAGCCCAGTTGCCATCTAAGGCTCCTGCCTCTGAACTCAGACTTGAAAGCCACCCCTGGTTACAGAATATCCTGACACACTCTAGTCCTGCCCAACAGGCGGGGCCCAGGGGAGCTGCATATGTTCTCATCTCCCCTCCAGTCATGCTACCCCATACGGGGCTTACACGGCTGTGCCCCAAAATGCCACCACTGCAGAGCTTTGCTTTCTCCAGCAGCTCTGGGGGGGGGCTTTGTTTTAGACTTTCTGGGACTTGGCGGGCATGGGTTTGGCCCAGAACCTCCTTGAAGGAGTGAAAGCAGGAGTCTCTGCCCAGGATAGTCATGGCTCAGTTTACCAACAGCTCCCTCTCTTAGGGCAGAATTCAGCCTGGGGGAAGATGCTGCTTTTGCAGTGTGTATATCATTGCTGTCCTACAGGCTCTGGCCTTGCACACACTTATGCACATGTTTGACTTTAAGCTCACAAGTAGCCCCCATGATAGCACATTTAGAGCGAAGCATGTGCAGAACTGGTTGGTGGGTCAAGACATTATTAATTCCACTGTTATTTTATGGTGAGTCCCTGGTGATAAAAGTCTCTTCCTGGATCGTCATCAACCGTTGTCATTTTTTTAGCAGCAATTGCACACTCCACTTACAAGGCGCACCGCCTCATTCCTGCACAAATCACATGAACACCCCTTTCATACACCGCCTGCTACAGGTCAGACAGATGGGTACTTGAGAGGGGCCCAACCAAGACTGCATCTCACCATCCTGCAGCTTAGATGGTGCTCAGAGTCCAAGCGCTGGCTTGGGATTGTGCAAACCGTCCCTAAATTTGGGGCCATAACAGGCCAAACCAAAACCCCTGTGCTGAAAACACCTCCTAAATTTAGGGGAGGGATCTGAATTTGGCAGCTTGAGCTCATCCTGAGTTAAAAAGAAAGCTGCCTCCATTTTGCTCAGGCAGAGCGCTCACAGTGAGAACCAAGCACCCCTACAAGCACTGAATTTTATTTCACAATCATTGCCGTTATCTTTGGAGACACCTGTGGGTGACTGTCCTGGCCTTAAAAAACGAGCATTGTTATTTATATCCACACTATGGAATCCTCCCCGAAACCAGTTTCTTTGTTGCTTTGATATTGGTTTAATGAGGAAAGTTATGATTTAATTTTTAATCAGAATGGTCAGCGCCAAGTTCTTCCATTCCTCACACACATACACAAAGCTTATTGAAGCCAATGGACCTGCACACATGTAACCAACAGCAGCACTCACCCTTTAGGTGTCTACAGTGCAAAGCCATCTGCTTAGCCTAGATCAGGCTAAAAGCAACAGACCAGGCCCAGATGCTGGTGGACACTCCTGTTAAGCACTTACATGGGGGCGATCAGACACAGGATCTCTATACTGCCATAGGAGACTGGGGTTAGGCTCTTTCACTGGCCAGTGTCACCCATTAAGGCACTTGCCTGCAAGATGGCTGCCAGCTGCACCCTAGAAATCAACGTTTACGAGCTCTTTTGACCCAAAATTGCTCCTGCCCTTGAGGAATAGGCCTGATTCTGAGGCTGAGAAAAAGAGGGCGGTTTTCCTTGCTGGTAACGGTTAAAAAGGTGCCATCTTTTTCTCTGACATTGAGCCAGTTTTGAATTTTCTGCCCAGAAATTCCGAGGTCGCCTTCCTCCAACCTGGGGGTGGCAGGAAACGACCACCACAGCTCCGGCATGCCTCCACCACACGTCTTTTGGCCAGCGGAACCATGCAGTTTGCTGACGCTGGCAGCCTATTCGCAACCCCCCTCACGCCATGGGCTCCAGGTGACAGGCTTCTCTCATACTCAGCAATTCCTGGGGCAGCTCACTTGTCCCCTCGAGCAGAGCCCCCGCCTCTCCCCTCCAGCCCATTGCAAAGCCAGAGCTTTAGGCAACAGCGACCCACCAACCTTCTGACTATTTCAGCAGCTGCTGGCAGGCCCATCTTCCTGGCTTGCTTCCAAGCATGGACGTCTGTTCCCAACTTCTTCTGAGGAAGATTTTTGTGCTGGGGGAGAGAGGTGGGATCTTCCCTCCCTCCCTATTGGTCACATTCTCCTTCCCATCTACATTCTCGCAGAGCCAGGCCGATGGCTTTTGCCTGCCCCATGCTGGAAGCGGAATGTCAGAGCAGCGATTCCACCTCCTGTATCAGCACCTCAAATCACGAACGATCGCCCTTTATTGCTCCCTCCTGCTCCCCCTTTCCCTGCATCCATAGGTGCCGGACCTGGCTTGAAGTGGTTTCCATCATATGCAGGGTTTACAGTTTGATTCAATGGCTCTCAGCACCCCTACTATAAAAATGGTACCAGCATCCTTTCCCAGCATATCTCCGCATTGTCTGGCAAAGCGAGGGGGGAAAATTACCCTGGCTACTCACTGCTGCCCTCCTTAATTGGGTAAAACTCCCAATCACTCTAGTGTTGCCAGAGTCAGGCCTGCAGGATTTGGGCCAGAAGTAGCCTGTTCCTAAATCCAACATCAAAAACCAGGCTGGATAGATGGAGAAACCATCCTCTCCAATCCAGCAGAGCATTAGCTTTCCAGCTGCGTTGCTGTGGCAGGATCTGACCCTTGACTTCAGTGGGACGAGGAGTGTGAGAACTGGGAGCACAAGCTGGCCCCATGTACTATTGTGACCAGGCACCTTCATCAGCTGAGTAACCAGCAACCAGTTCTTCACTCACTCACTTTGATCAAATGAAGAGGAAGGCACAGAAATCCTGGGCCAGATTGTGAGAGGTGCAATTTTAATTGGCCTGGCCTGTGCACTCCTAACCCACCTGTGCGTGTGTGCAGGCTGGGGTTTGCACACACAACTCCCCCACTGCCACATCCACGTGCCTGGGTGTGAGTTAAGCAATGCAAATGTGCACATGTGAAGGTCTGGTGCACACAAACACCTTTCAAAACCAACCCCCTCACCTGAAGGTGGAACATCAGATGTGTATTGATTGACACATGCAACATACCACCTGCAGGTACCCAGGCAACTCATGCTGGAGTCAGCCAGGGGTGCTTGTACACTTCTGATGGCACAAGTTACCTCCCGGGAACTTTTTTTCACTGGGCCAATCCTGCAGTCTACCCAGCTAAGCTAGGCTGGGACAACTGGATTTGACCCTGTCATTACAGGTTCTCACTCAACGTGTTGCTCCTTCCAAAGAAGATACAATCAATCCATTGCCAGGAGGCAGTGAACACAGGTGCCTGAGCCTTCTTAGTTAGCAACCAGCTAATTAAGATGATAGGCCCATGCCTTAATAAATGAGTGCTCTCTAGTTTCTCTCACCTTTTGGGAGGGGGCAGAGGCAGAGGCAGACAGAGGATTGAATTTCCCATTTGGCAAATACAACCATATTTTGATCTATTGAAACATGATTTTCCACACAACTGCAACCACCTGCAAGGAAACAAAAAAATACAAGCAGAGGATTTGTTTGTTTAAAAAATATCTTCAATAAAAAGGACCAACGTTCCTAAATTTTTTCTTTCTTTTTTGCGGGGTGGGGTGGGGGGATAAATATTAAAACTGTGGACTGTTTTTGGTCAAACATACAGACAGTCAAGACTGATCAGCATCCTTTACGCTGGGACACAGAGTTTCCAAATGATCTGAAGATACAAAAGCCAGGGGTGTGTGTGTGTGTGTGTTTGTGTTCTGCACAGCTGGCTGTGATGTGGTGTCTGGTTCATTTCATACCGAGGGCAAAGGCTATTGGCACACTATTCTAAATATGGGAGCCACAGCTGGCTGCTCAATAAACCATTCCTCATGCGTTACAAAAATATACAGACATACTCTCCACCAAAGACATTTCCCATCCCAAGCAAACCGCCCCCTGTACAAAGATCGCTGTCATACACGCAACACTGAACCATTCCTCTCCGGAAGGAAATCCCTTTATTTACAAAGATACGCTAATGTGCCCAGGCCCAGGCATGGTGTGCATGAGGCCATTGCACTGGAGTATCTTTTCCTAAGGGATGCCTGCAAGTTTCCTTTCAAATTAATCCATGGGGAGGTGGAGGGGAGCAGTCAAACAGGTGGATCGGTTTGTTTGTTCTGTCTGATGTTTTCTCCAGAGCCGTGATTCCCCAGGGCAGGGATTGGATTTCACTGCAGCGACCTGTGATTTGCAGCATGGATCAAGTAGCCAGGCTCCTGGCATAGCTGCAAGAGCACGTTCAGAGGCAGTAAGGTGCAGCCCCAGGAATTGCCATTGGTTTGGAAGTGGCCCTGGTAAACAGAGTGGAGTGGATACGGTGGGGTTGTCTGGCTACCATACCCACTAGACCCCACCTCTCACTCTTTGCAACTGGCTCTGCTCAAAGCCCAGGAACTGCGCAAGGCAGGTAGAGAAATATCTCCCCCTGAGCCGGCGCAGGTGGAACTGCAGACTAACCCCTTCCCTAAGTGAGTGGCAAATGCAGCAGGTTGGTAGGCCTCAGATCTCAGTTTGAATCTGGATCAGGGGCCAAACAGCAGTGACAAGATGCAGCCTCATCCTTCGGGGACTTGGCTGCCTCACAGCTCACCGTGCATGCTTGCAGTGGTTCCCAAGAGAAAGGCCCCACACGGCGGCTGATGCACTGGCAAAGTGACCTGGAGGATACGCACACTGGGACAGTCTCACTAAGCATCGACCCCAGCCAGTGCTTTCATGAGCACTGAAATAAATCAAGTTTCATGAGAAACCAACCACGTGAGGCCAGCAGCGAAGGGCCCCTGGGTCAGGGGGATGGGTGCATCAGAGACGAGGGCACCTAGAGCACGGAATGGAAGTTGGCACAGAGTCCCTTAGGAGCAGGCAGCTGTTGCGGGGCATGATCTGCGTTTGCCCTACTGGCTGCTCCTTTACGTTGTATAAAAAGACTCTCCTGCTTTTTGCCCTTGGAAATATCTGGCCCTGACCAGTAGAGGGCTGGGGTGATGCTGGAACAGGGGGCGGCAGCCTGACTCCCTCCCCCCCACATGATGTCTTCCATGATCACGCTATGGGGTCAGAGCTGAGATGGCACCCAAGCTGTTTCAGGCTGGGTCTCCAAGGCACAGTGGTCTCTTTCCCTCCTGTTTACCTCTTGTTCATCCTTGTTGCCCGAGCACAGGACCGTGTGCCCTGGAGACAGCCTGGAACTCTAGGGCCAGCCTTGAAGGAGCGTATGGAGGACACAACAGGCTGGCGTGCAACACCGATGGCTGAGCTGTCTGCGTGGCCCTAGGCTCGGCCTCCCAAAGGGAGTCCCTATGCATGAGCCGGACTGGCAGCTGCCCAACACCCCTTCTGCCCTCTGCTGCTGCTCTCCCTCAGCCGCCCCCAGACGGGCTCTTTTGGGCACAGGGACACAAACAGCCACAGCCTCTGCTGGCAAGGTCAGGGCATGTGCCCCAGACCTGGCTTGTCCAGTGTCCCTAGGGAGCAGATGGAGCCACCGATGCATCTCACGTCTACACACTGCTGCATTTCTCTTCTCCTTCCCCCGGCCTGCCTCAGGCTCTGTGAGCCAGGAAGCAGAGGGGCTACACAGAGCCAGGATGGGGGAAGAAGGGAGGGAGAAGAGATCCAAGCCCAAAGGAGAAGCTAGTTGAATCTAGTTCCATTAGGCCGTGCTGGCTTCTTGGGGGCTAGGACATCTCAGCTCCCTCCTGTCCATTTCTCATGTCCTTTTCCCCAGAGGTGAAGGTCACTTAAAGGACTTACTGGTACGCCAGAGTCCTGAGTGGGGCGTGGCCTCAACCAGAAGAGGCGGGGCCTTTAAATCACCCCCCGAGCTACTAGCTGCACAGGTGGCTGGGCCCGGGGTGATTTAAAGGGCCCGGGGCTCTGGCTGCTGCTACCGCAGTGGAGCTCTGGACCCTTTAAACTGCTGACAGAGCCCTGCCCCTTCTACCCCGGGGCTCCAGCAGCAGGGCTTGGGCGGTGCTTTAAGGGGGCGGGGTTCCCCGCAGCAGCAGGAGCTCCGAGCCTGGCTCTTGCCAGTACGCTGCACCGGCTTACTTTCACCATTGCTTTTCCCCACCTCTCCCTCCGCAGTGCACCATTCTCCTCCTGCAGCTTGCGCCCAGGCCCCCAGGGGATTAGAGGAAAAGGGATGGGGCTTTCCCACGTCATTTTCTGTATCCCCAATAGAGCCGCTCGGCCCCTGGAATTCCCATGCCCTGGGAAAATACAAATTTTTTTAAAAAGTTTGTTGTGAATGGGAACAAAAATTCAACCTTTTAAAATTCCCGGAAAACTTCAAACTTTGGAGATTTTGTTCTGCAAAGACTGAGCCGACATTCCTCCGGGCTGTTTCCCCAGGCTCCCAAGCTGCTCTGAGGGCAGGCAAGCACTGGTTTCCATCAGGGGCTGCAAACCAGTCACCCCCACTGGTAGGGAACCACTGTGTTGGATGGCGACCCCAGGAGGCAGCTTGGCAGGCCAGGTGGCCTGCTCTGCTCTAAGGGCCTGGAGGTAGCCCCAGGAACAAGTCATAAAAACTAGTAGGTCAGGGGGGAGGACGGGGCGAGGGAGACGGGGATGGGCGCAGAGCTCCTGCTGCCTCTCAGGACCTTACAGCTCAATCCTCACAGTTCCCTGCCCAGCTCAGGGAAAGGAGGTTGCCAGCTCTGGTTCCTGCAGGCTGATTCAGGTGCTAATATTGAATGGCTGTAAACAGAGGGCAGGGCACTGGGCCTGGCCCCTGTCACAGGTCGAACCCTCGGGCCATTTAACAGAGCAATGTAAACCTGACCCGTGGCCATGTTTATACAAACACGCAAGCTTTGTGAAATCCATCCCCCACTTCAAGCCAACAAAAAGCATTTAAAATAAAAATGTCAAAAAGACGGAGACAGGACCTGGCCGTGACCCCGGGCGCGGCAGGGAGGGGATAAAGTGACCTCTTCAAAAGGGGAAGGGGAGCAGAGTCCAGCCACTTGGGGCTCCCCTTCCCCACAACAATCCCCCACTCCCCCCGCCTGCTCCTGACAGGAATTCAGTAGTAAGAGTGAGGCCTGAGTTTGACAATCGAACGGCAGTGCCAGTCCGGTCCGATTCAGCAGCGCCCACAGGTGGCACCGGTGGCGGTGGGGGAGCAGCAGGGGGGATGTGGTGCGGGGTTGAGGGGTGACAGTGTTTTCCAGTGGCCGGGGAACCTGGCTGATGTTCATTGCTAAAGCTAAAAAGTGGAGGTGGATGGTGACGGGGGCATGGGAGGGGAGCGGGAACTCCGGTCCCCTTGTCCCAGAGGCCTCCCCGCCTGCCCCAGACAGAGCCAGAGCTCGGGGATCCTGGTGTACAAAAAGAACTGTTTGTGGCGTTGCCACGGGACGAGGGTGGCAGGTGCTTAGGACTCCGAGGACGACCGCGAGACGCTCTGCAGCAGCGCTTTGTATATGGCAGAGTTCAGGAAGCGGGGATAGGAGTCTCTGTGCATGAGGGTGTAGATCTGTAGCTGCGCGTCGTCAAAGGTGTGCGTCGAGGGCTCCTGCATCTTCTTGTTGATGACTTCGCGCACCCGGGAATCCAGGCTCACCTGAGGAGGAGGAGGGGAGGAGACAAGGCCGTTAGGGGAGGGGTGGGGCAGGGCTGGGACCCTGCACCCAGAGCAGCAAAGCCAGCCTTACTCCCCCCTTCTGCCAGACTCCCTTGAACCCTGCAGGCCCAGGCTTGCAAAGGGCACATGAAGCCGTGCGATTTTCAGAACAGCCCCCTTTCCCTCGGCCCTCCAGACCACCCAGGCCAGCCTTGGCTGAAAAGGAGAAGGTGCTTTCCTCAGATGAGGCCATGGGCTGCACTACTGGAGCCAATGGGGCCTCATCCTGGGCTGCACCCAGGCCACGGCTTTCCTGGGCTCCGGGGACAAGGCTGTGCTGGCCGAAGAGGAGGGTAAGATGCGCAGCAGCACGCTCAGTGGCTGGCTAGCTGATGGGCAGACTCGAGCCCTGGGATCGCCCCGTTGACGGGATCGGCCCCTGCTGAGGTCAGGGCTGAACTGGATCCGACCCTTCGGCCTCAGCCCAAATCTGTGATCACAGAGTCGGGCGGATGAAGTGCAGAAGGGGTGGCCAAGAGGATGGGGCAAGGGGAGCAGGAAAGAACTGGGCCCGTGGCTGCATTCGCCAGGCCTGGCTACTCTGCCTGCTGGGAGAGCGTGCTGGGAAAAGCCCTGCTCTCCCCAAGGGTGGGGCCTTCCCCTTGGCCGGCAGAGTTAGTGGCTTCAAGCCCTTCAGCCAGAGTCAGCTGGCCCAGGCCAGCTGGGGACTCTGAAATGCAGTGTAGATGGACCGCAAGCGACTAGCACCCGATGTGGGCAGTGAGCACAACTGGGCCGGTAACAGGTGGATTCCTGCCCCTGTGGCTCTGTGCTGTCGCGTGGGGCTCTGGGAGCAGCTGTGTGCTGATCCAAGGGGCCCACAGGCCTCTGCAAAACCAGCTGGAGGGGAAGCAGAGCAGAGATGCCACCAAACCCTCCAGCCGCCCTCACATCCCTCCTGCAACTCCTGAGGGGAGTAGGCGGCTTTTGTGGCTTCCTGGTGCCCTCTTGAGGTTTAAGCCAGTAATGCACCCCATCTCCCAACCATCCACTGGGCACGTTTCTCTCCACCTCAAGAAGGTCACAAGGTAACGCCTGACACAGCCGCGCTGTATTCAGTATTGTCTCTGGGCAAGTTCCACATGCCCCCTAGATACATGGCTTCTGCTTTAGTGGGCAACGGCCCCAGTATCTGAGTACCCCAAGTCAGACCCAAGTTACACCTCCGTTCCGCGGTACCCGCTATGCGCATGAGATGGCTGCAGGGTTTTGAGTGACAAGTGTCTCATGTGCCCTGACCTTTAAAAACCAACACCAAGAGCAAACACGGGGAGGGCTGAAGAGTGAAGACGATGATCTGGGCCAAGCCCAGCTCCAGCAGGGAGTGTTTTAGAGGTAGGAGGTGTCTAGTGGCCAGAGGCACAAGGTGTGGACTTGCCATGGGACCCGGTCCTAGTGATAACAGCATGATCGCCAACCAGTGATAACAGCATGATCGCCAACTGCGCGTGGGACTAAGGGCGGGTGGGGGAAGGCAGAGGAACTATGCTACATGATAGTTTTACCCTAAACGAGTGAGGAGATATACTGATAACTGATTTAAAACAGAAAAGCTTCAAAAACAGACTCCAAGGAGAAGCTGCTGAACTTGAATTAATATACAAACTAGATACCATTAACTTAGGTTTGAACAGAGACTGGGAATGGCTCGGTCATTACACTAATTGAATCTATTTCTCATGTTAAAGTATCCTCACACCTTCGAGTCAACTGTCCGAAATGGGTCATCCTGATTATCACTTCAAAAGTTTTTCTCCCCTGCTGATAATAGCTTCCCTTAACGAATTAGACTCTTGCAGTTGGCATGGGTACTTTCATGTTTTCTGTATGTATAAATATCTTCTTACTGTGTGTTTCATCTGTATGTATAAATATCTTCTTACTGTGTGTATCTGATGAAGTGGGCTGTAGCCCATGAAAGCTTATGCTCAAATAAATTTGTTAGTCTCTAAGGTGCCTGTTCTTTTTGCTGATACAGACTAACACGGCTGCTACTCTGAAACCTGATTTAAAATTGATACTTCACGTTCGACCAGCGCTTTGAAAATAGGCACCTCTTAGTGCTCGTCACGCCTCTGCCTTAGGGTGGCGCTCTCAGCATCCCCATTTTATCGCCAGCCATGTTTTACCAGTGGCGAAGATGGAGACCAATGTCCTCCAATCTGGCCACCAAGTGGGAGGCCTCAGAGGGCCTGATCCTGCAGACTCTTAAGCACAAGTGCTAGCAGGATGTGGGGGTTAAGTCCACATTTAGGCTGCTAATTAAGAGGCCCAGTTTTCAGGGGTGCAAGCCTGCAACTCTCCCTGACGTCGAAGCTCTCTGCAGCTATTCGTAGATTCCAAGGCCAGAAGGGACTATTGTGATCGCCCGGTTTGATCTCCTGAAACACACAGGGCAGAGAACTGCCCCCAAACAAGTCCTGGAGCAGAGCTTTTAGAAACCCAGCCAATCTTGATTAAACAGTTGCCAGTGATGGAGAATCCACCATGACCCTTGGTAAATTATTCCAGTGGTTAATTACTCTCACTGTTAAAAAGTTGAGTCTTATTTCCAGTCTAAATGTGTTTCGTTTCAACTTCCAGCCATTGGATCGCATTGTACCTTTCTGGAGCTGAAGGTGCTTAGCACCTATCAGGTGTCCGCATTAGACATCCAGACGTGGAGTTAGTCTTTACTTTAAGCATCAAGTTTTTAAAATAATGGCTTAAGGGACCTACCTAAAATCCCAGAGGAAATCAGTGTCAAAGGCAGGCTGAGAAAGTGAAGCTTCCTGGCTCCCAGTCCAACCCCCAGAACATTTTAACCTACCCTCTCTTTTAACAGATTCACAGATTTCAAAGCCAAAAGCACCTTTCCGGTCATCTAGACCAGTGGTTCTCAAACTTGGGCAGCCACTTGTTCAGAGAAAGCCCCTGGTGGGCTGGGCCAGTTTGTCTACCTGCCGCGTCCACAAGTTCAACCGATCGCAGCTCCCACTGGCTGTGGTTCGCCGCTCCAGGCCAATGGGGACTGCAGGAAGTGGCACAGGCCGAGGGACGTATTGGCCATCCTGCCCGCAGCCCCCATTGGCCTGGAGAGGCGAACCGCGGCCAGTGGGAGACGCAATCGGCCGAACCTATGGATGCAGCAGTTAAACAAATCTGCCTGGCCCGCCAGGGGCTTTCCCTGAACAAGCAGAAGCCCAAGTTTAAGAACCACTGATCTAGAGTATGTCTACACTGCAATTAAAAACCCGTGGCTGGCCCATGCCTGCTGATTCAGGCTCGCAGGGCTTGGACTAGGGGGCTGTTTTATTGGTGTAGATGTTTCAGGCTGGAGCCAGAGCTCTAGGACCCTCCCACCTTGCAGGGTCCTAGAGCCCAGTTCCCATCTGAGTCCAAACATCTACACCACTATGAGTCTGAGTCCTGCAAGCTTGAGTCAGCTGGCATGGGACAGCCACATGTGTCTAACTGCAGTGTAGACATACCCCTAGTCTGACCGCCTGTATAACACAGTCCATAGAACTTCCCTGGAACAATTCCTGTGTGAACTAGCACCAAGCTTTCAGAAAAAGATCCAATCTTGATTTTAAAATGGCCAGAGATGGAAAATCTACAAGGATTAATTACCCTCCCTTTTAAAAATCTACACCTTATTTCCAGTATGTGTTCCCCATGTAGGTGCATCTAGCCTGACAGTGATCACCTCTTAACCCTCTCCTTGTAATGCCATCATGAGCCTAGTCAGGGAGGATGGATGTCAAACAACTTCCATCCTTTTGGGTGCATTCACTCCCCATCAGGTGAGTCCCCGTTCCAGCTCCCGCTGGAGGCTCAAGGCTGTACGTGAGGACAACGGGCTCTGAACGGATTTTGTTCTGAGCTGTGAATGGGGAACCAGCCCTTTTTTTTGGCCTGTCAGCACCTCTGCCCGCAGTGTGGCCAGCCAAGGCTAAATGACGTGAGCATGTGGACTTGCTTTCCCTCACTGCCTCAACAGGGAAGCCTGCCCCAGTCGGAGCATGGCTACCAAGCAGCCTGGAGTTCCCAAGAGCACAGGAGCTCGGGAATCACCCATGCCAGCATGCGGGGAGGGGGCCCAGTACCTCTTTGGGCGAGAGGATGGAGATGTAGTCCTCGTAGATAATCCTGGCCTTCTCGTCGATGGTGTGCTTGTTGCACTCGTTTTTGAGTTCCTCACATGCTAACCAAAAGAGCATGTTTTCCTCACTGTACTCAGTCCGTAAGAATTCCCGGAACACGTTCCTGCCCGCTGGGTTCTTCATCAGCTTGTCGAACGACTGGGCCCAGCCCTGCACTTCGTCGGGAGTTGGCTTGAGGCTGGTCGGGCCCCGGCGTCACCAAAACAAAAGGGGAGTCACGAGAAAGAAAGAAAGGGACAGGAGGGAACAAAACAAGATTATTGTGAGCCTGAGCCACCTGCCTGCTCCTAGCCAACACCCTCTGATACGCAGCCATGGCGGGCCAGGAGAGGCTCGACAGAGTCTGGAAACTCTCACCCTGTGACGCATCTACCAGCTGTTCCTCCGCCCCTGTTAGAAAACCTGCCCACAGCTCTCCCTCAACCTCTCTCTGTTCCAAATGCATCTGGACTATAGAATTTAGGAACCATACTGCAATTGTCGCTCTTCAATATGCCTAGCATTCTGGGGTTGACTGACACGAGAAGCACTGTGGAAAAGAATGACAGAGGAAGGCACTCTGGCCAAGTCCTCAGAGGTATTTAGGCTCCCAACACTGATTTCAATGATTTTCCTAAATACTTCATAGGAGGCTGGACCTTGATGAGTTGAACACTATCCTGGCAGTGCTATAACGTACCATTAATACTAGTCGCACCTTTGGTCGCTTTCCTGAAATGGTCACACCGGGGTTTTTCTGTTTGTTTAATCGTCCATTTGACTGGGCGAGAGGCCGTTCTTGATCTCAACTGAATTTCACTGTTTGAGACACACCATTTCACTGCCAGGCAGCAACTTCACAGCATTCCAGCAAGCAGTCAAACAGGGAACGAAGAACAACCACAACACCTCTCCCCCCGCTTATTTTATAGTTGCAACAAAAAGATTTTGAAGAGAGCACATCTCATCTCCTGGCCCTGAGTGCTGCTCTGTTCGTAAGCTCTGGAGAAAAAAAAAAATCAAAGCTGCTTCTGCAGAATGTCAGTTTAGCACAAAAACGAAAATCTGCATTTACTGTTGGTTTCCTTTTCGGCCTGCAAGATGGACTTCTTTGGAGCGAATCCCCTACCTGTGTGCGTGCCTGCCAGCCCAGCACGTCTGAACTGTAACCACAGCGCCCCTTCTGTTCTACTCCCAATCTCCCCGGACAGCCTTTATGGTGGTGGGCTTAGGAATTTGTTTTGGAGACATGGAAACCATCAAAGCCTCGGAGCTTGAGAAAAGAAGCGGGTCTCCGACATCACCACGTGCTCCTCGCCACCTTCTAAAGGGCAGCGCGAGAAAGGAATGTACGTTCTAGTTTATTATTACTGTTTTCATTACATTAGCCCCTCGGTTCCCCAGTCATGGGCCAGGACCCCACTGTGCTCGGTGCTGTACAAACCCAGGACTGGAGCACACTGAGCGACTGCCAGATGCATGTCTAGCAAATTCCTAATTTTAGCTTCCACACTTCAGTTATTAGTTCAAGTCAGTGGACTATCTCCAGGAGCTCGGGCTGTTCTTCCAGCAGCAGCAGGGCAATGTACTGAGATGGCAGGATTTAGACTGAATAATGCCCGGCTCTCTCATGCTGCCTGGAGGAAGCTCTGGGGTTTTCATGCAAACTCCACAGCCAAGCATGCTGCAAAGGGATGCCTGCCCCTCTAGACAGGTCTGATTCCTGGCCTTGGGAGTGGGGAGATAGGGAGAAGCTGGCGCTGGCCGACAACAGGTCCATGCCTCACCCACCCGCTAGGGTTCCTGAGGCAAACGGAGCCTCGTTTTGCCAACAGAACGGAGCAGTCCCTCGACTAATCGTAAAATCCTTATATGGCAAAGGCTCCCACAGCAGCTGGGCTGGCCACCCCCCTTCAGCCTTGGTATTCCGCGACCTTACGGCCCGAGGTATATTTAGATCACTGCTGGCTACGTTTAGCTGTCAGTTTCAGTGTGGGAAAACCAGGCCTGGAACAGCAGGAGGGTACCACTGCCGTGAGCGTGCCAATCTAGTGGGGACGGGCACAGCCAGGGCCTAGGTAAGCTGGTACCTTCACCCTTATAACCTTTCCTCCCATGATAATAGGACTCCTGTCTACTTGGTCTCCTGTAGCAGGGAAAGTATTAGCTAGTGTTTGAAGTGCAGGCCTGGGAACCAGGAGGAATGGGGTCTGATTCCTGCCTCTGCCAGCTACTTGGCTTGTGGCCATAGGCAACAATCCCTGACAGGCCACTTAGCCTCTCTCTGTGCCTCAGTTTCTCCTGTTAATGGGGGATGATCACCAGCAGCAACACAGGCGTGCGTAAAGCACCAAGATCCTCAGGTGGTAGGTGCTAGAAAAGGATTCTTACTTCATCAGGAGGGGCTGGGCAAAGCGCAAGCAGTGAGTGGTGCTGGTGTCTGAGGTTGGGAGGTAGGGCCAGTGAGCAGAACCACACTGGCCTTGCCAATCATTATTCCTTCCCCCACTTTTATAATTTTTGTTCATAAACTGCCCCTCTGACCCGCCCCTCTTAAGCCCTGACCCCTGAGCCACACGCTGCAAGGGAATGGGGGTGCGCCTTGCCATGGGACGGTTCAGTCCATTGCCGCTAGCAGCCTCTTCAGACCGGGCTGACTGCGCAGCAGCCACAGGAAAGCTTAAAACAAAACAAAACAGAACAGGGGGGAGGCAAATAGCCCCGCCAATGCCAGAGAGACGCACACGACACGCAGCAAACATGGGGCGAGGGGCGTGCACCAACGGCTGGGGAGGAAATAACACTTTCCACCTGCTGCCTGCGGCACTTCCCCCAGCTTGGCATTTAAACACTCCTCGGCACCTTCAAACGCGAAGGAATTCAGTCTCATGAGCACCGTCACAGGTTAAGGAGGTATTACAATGTCCCCTTTTGAGGGAACCGAGGCACAGAAAGGAGAAGCTGTGTGTGACCCAGGAGAAAGTTGCAAGCCAGTGGCAGGGCAGGGAACAGAACCCTGGAGTCCTGACTCCCTGTTCCGGGTCTAGCCGCGATGCACGTGTGCATGCACCGGTGCAGATCAGCATATTGTGTGTGCATGCCTGTGCGAAGACAGTGTGTGTGATGCATCAGGGGATGGGGCAGCGTCAGGATCCAACACACTCTGCTGGCTGCTCAGCAGACTGGCTAGACAGCCTATCTGGCAGCCTGACCTATGGCTGCAGGCAGCCGCCAGCCCACTAGCCATTCACATAAAGGGTCAGACTCACTCACCAAGCTTCACAGTTTGGAATGGTCTCCAGTTTGGTGTCTCGAGAAGCCCGCCACGCTCGCTCCCGATCTTCATTCCTAACAAGGAGACGGAAAGGTAGTCAACGGCGCTCAGAGGGAACAGCCGCCTGCTGAGGCCCACGCGCTAGCGGCCAAGCCGCTGCTGCGCCTTTCCACAGCAGCACTAGAGACCCAGGCTTGATACGAGCAGTGCACCCAGACAGATCCACCCTGTGCATCTGGCGTCCGCCAAGCCCAGCCAGCAAGGGTCAGGCAGGCCTTTTAAAACGAGCCTGAACGCTCTCTCTGTACTGGAGCCTGGTGCAACTGATCGGGTCTCTCGCTGTCTCTGGATCTTTTGCATAGATAGTTCCCATCCTTGTCCGGTCACTACCTGGCTTTAAAGAATACTCAGATCCTCAGGTGCCACCCTGATTAGCCTGTACACAGTTTACCTACCAATCACACTTAGCATTTGCTTTTCAGCAGAGCCCAAGGGAAAAGGCCACTTCACACCAACAGTGTGACAGCCCCAATTAGTTCAGGCTGCTGAATCGCCTCGTTTTGTTATAGATATGGAGCCCTCCAGAGGCAGCAGCTACCTGGCCTGTACCTGTCTGCTTCCTCCCCCAGCTCTCCCAATGCATCAGAGCCCTAAGCTGCCCTCACCTCAGCCTCTACCCTCCACGGGATTTCACGATGGTGCCCCGTGGAGAAAGGCGAGTGCATGTCCCCTGCTTCCACCACTTCCAGCCAGGCACAGGTGACTGCGAGCAGTCAGACAGTAACAAGGGCTGCAAGAGGTCTCTGTTTTGGGGGAGTTGCAGAGCCATATTGGTCTCTGATCCACTCCCCCAATACAGAAACATCAACTGCTGCTGCATCATCTACTGGGCCAGGTTAATTCCGAACGCCGTTACCCACTGCTTTGTGAGACAGCTGCTACGGGGCAAAGTCAGCCCCTCCCCTCTCTCCTGCCAGCTGCCTGGGATCACTTTGCTCTCAGCTAGCCATGAGCACGGCAGCTCCGCAAACCAAAACACTTCTGGTTGGTTGGTTTTTGTAAAAGGCTAAAAAACTTCAGCGCTCTTCCTGGGCTCTTCCCTCCCTGCTTTGAAGTGATGCGCCAACAGCACTGGGTGTCCTGGTGTGTTTTTAACTGGGAAGACCCTTTGAGATGCCCTTTGAGGGCCCCATTCCACCAGGGGTTATAGACACGCATAGTGAGAGATGGTCCCTGCCCCAGAGAACTTACAGCTTGACCAGATGAGACAGAGGCACAAAGACCTGCCCTCATTCACACAGCCCCCGAGCTATTAGACCCCACTGTCTCCCCAACCCTAAAATCCAAGCCTCGGAGATACAGGATAGCGCTGAATTAGGAGTTCAGCTCACGCGCGAGAGCAGTATAAATGCGAAGACAGAGGCCTGCAGGATTGTTGTAGCCGTGTTGGTCCCAGGATATTAGAGAGACAAAGTGGGTGAGGGAAGAGCTTTGACTGCACCGAACTCCTGTGAGTGAGACACAAGCTTTTGGGCTACCCAGAGCTCTTCTTGACCTGAAGTTCCCTCGTCAACATGGAAAATTTAAAGTGGCAATTACTGGAACCAGCCAGTAGAGGGTACTGCTGCCCCAGGCCAAAAACAACAGATGACACATGAACCCAGCAGGAACCACTTACAGTAATAACTAAAAAATGAAACCATGAGACTCTGTGAAGTGAGCTGAGCATCCGGCTGGTGCCCTGCTTCTAGGCTGGCTCAGCTCTGAAGTCAGTGGCTCAGGCCGTAGAAGAGACCGCTCTGCAGTGATGGGATTTCAGATTAATCTAGTTCCTGGAAGCCCCAAGCGCCCCGAGAGCGGGGTAACCTCTGACTGCAGCCCGTGCAGTCTCCTATTTAAGAAACGCACTGAGATACTCAGATCCCACGGTGATGGGAGACGGTATAGCACCTGAGACGGAGTCAGTGAGAGAAGAAATCGCGTGCATCAGTGTCTGACAGCTGCAGCAGGGAACACCAAGATTGGATTTTATGCTGTCTCATAACCCCAAATTTTCACTGAAGCGAGCCAAATTGGTCTGAGTGAGAAAGGGGGTACAGTATCACGAGGGCTATAGGTACTGCGATGCCTTCAAAGGCCCACTCCCTAGATCTGGTGCTGAGAAGTCCTGGCTGCCCTCCATGAATGGGGTTGGGATAGGCACTCACACCTCAAGCACCCTCAGCTGGCGGAAGTCTGGAGTAGCATCAGCAGCAGGGTCAAGAGGCAGCTCAGGTTCTCCTAGCCCTTCGAGCTTGTAGGAAAGACAACAACTTCCATCAGGAAACAGCAACAGGACAGACAAAAATCACCTTCTGGGTGACTGAAAGTGGAGCAGAATTGAGTCTGTCTGCACGGGGATCCTTCAGAATAGCCTCGAAAACAGGAAGCTGGCTAATAAAAAGGAGCTTCTTGGGCAGGTTTCATGGTAGTGCATGTAAGGACAGCAGCTAACATTGATGAATTAACTCTTAAAACTCCCTGGGCGTTAGTTCAGGTGGATTATCCCCATTTTACAGATGGAGAAACTGAGGCACAAATGCTCTAGGGCATGCCCTAGATCACACAGGAAGCTGAGCTAGGACTGAAGCCTGGACTCCTGACTCCTAGTTCTGCACTTGAACTGCTGCACCCTTCACTTCTCCATAGGATGATCGGCTTCCCCACAATAAAATGAACACGACCCAAATCTGGATACCTTGGAAGCCCCACCCTGGCAACAGCCATATGAAGAGGTGCTTAAAGCTACAGCCATGAGCTCTACTGATGCAAAGTGCTACGCAAGAGTTAGGAGAGTGTAGGTCCTACCAATACCAAATTCCACTGGCTGGGAATCTGCAGGCCAGTCTTTGCCACTGGGAGCTGCAAGGGACCTGCTCTCTGGAAGTGACTGCCTGTGGAAACCATGCCGCTGACATGGCCAGGAGCACGGCCTCATTCCCCTGGGCAGTTTTGCTCCAAGGGGTTAGTTTGGTTTTCTTTTTAAAGCCCCCTTGTCTCCCCTCTCTCGCCAGGAAGGGTGCTGTGCAATCGGAAAGCAGCACGCAGGCAGGCAACTTCCCTTGGGCCTCTTGAATTTCACATGCGTGGAAAACCGCAACAGGAGCAGTACTTCCTGTTTGCGACATTGTCCTTTCTCTGCTCGTACCAGATTAAGACAGAAACTTCTTCCTTTGCAAGGCAAAATCTGCTCAGCAGGGTGGGGCTCAGAAAACAGCCAGGGCAACCTCTCACTTCCTCCAGGGCGCCTTTCTAGAAGGGCACCGAGGCAGCGTGAGAGCCAGGATGGGCTGTGGCAGCTCTGCCATGGGGGTGGCTGTCAGCTGGTTTACAGCCGCCTGCTTAGGCCTGTCCTTTCTGCAGCCCGGTGCTCCCGCCACCCCCATGACACTCACAGCTTAGCATGGCAGAGGTTCACTCCCCTCTCTCTTTTAAGTTATTTTGTACTGGGTTGTTTTTCTAATACATCACACATGGTTTGTGCTTCAAAGCGCTCGTCCCATCGGAGGAGTTGCCGTGGGCTTTGCAGAACCTTCATTAATTCTCACAACCTCTCAGCGAGGTAGTTCAGGGCCACGCTTCCTACTTCTGAAATGTAACCACTTCTGGGGTGGAGCTTAGCTGTTGCATGGGTGCTCTGCAGCTGTTTAGGACAGGTGGTGAAGCAAAACATGCGGGGGAAATTCAAAGCAGCAAAATGGGATCAGCCCAAGTGGACTCCGACATTGACCCCGTTACTTTTAGAGACAACGCCACGGGGTCTCATCCAGACGATAGCACCCCGCACCTCTACACTACGCAGGAGCGCTGCTTTGGTACTGACTCAGAGGGGAGAGTGCCACCTACTGAGTCACGGATACCATCTTCTGCACTGACTACATGTTCCTTAGAAGTCCCCCATGCAAGCATGGTCACAGCTCAATCCTGCTTGGCTTGCAAAGTCTGAAAAGCCACAGAGAAAGTTTCTATGGCTGGGGGAAGCATACGCTGCGCTGTTGTTGTTTTCAACTGGGAAGTTTATTGCAAGAAAAAACTATTCGCTGTATGAATCAACAAGGCCAAAAGTGGCAGGGGATAAAGCAAGGGTCTGCGTAGCGAGTTTGGGGTGTCTCAGCATGGTTAGCCAGGTTCTGGAAAACGTGTGCGTGTGTGTGTACACACATGGACGTGCACACTGGGGCAGGGCTTGAGCAGGGATTTCTAGCAGAAGGTAACAACTGGACGGCAGTAGTCACGTTGCCTCTGCCTCCTCACCCAGCATCAGATTCCTCTGCAACCCTGGGGGTGAGGTGTGGGGACAGCTACTCCGCAAAGGGGTCTTGGAGGGTCCACCCACTCTCAGTCTGCCTGGATCAACAGGTCTGGTTCCCGCCTGCAGGAAGCCACACAGTCCAGACGGGAGAGAGCCGCTGCGATGGATCTGGGGACTCTCCCTTGTGCGGAAGGTGGCTTTGTTGGAGTCCTGTACTTCACTCTCCGCCCCTAGCTGTGCAGAGGGGGACCAGGCACGGTGCAGGGACAGCGAGGCCCAGCAGGGAGACAGTACGTGAGACAGCTCCTCATTTCTGCCTGTATGGGGAGGAGCTGATACCACCAATCATAGTTTTACTCAGCATCCTGCACAGCCCAGACATCCCTAGGCCACAGCAGGCCAGACTCATCCCTGGAATTAGCCACCAGCTCCACTGATCTCGCAGTAGGGGCGATTTTGCTCTGATGAGCTGGGGAGTAACAGTGCAGATTCTGGGGAGCCACTGAAGGTCAGAAGCCATCGGAAGAGGGAACGTCGGCCAAACCACCCGAGACAGAGCCTCAAAAAGCACAGTGGGTTCTCTGAATCCCGATGGACATGGACAGGAGACATGGTGAGGGGCAAGCTTTCGAAGGAGGCACAGGTGGTAACCATACAGCCAAGTGCCCGTTTGCGCACACAAGTTCCCAGGCAACCATTGTGCGGTGGGTATTTGTGGGATCCTCCTTCGTGAGAGGCTGGGTTTCCAAAGGTCACAGATGCCCCCCCATTAATCTCCCTCCCCCCGGTCACACAGTGCACAGAACAAATGAGCCCAGCCCACCGGAATGGTTTCCTGCACCCCACCAGCATCCTACTGCCTCCTCCAGAGACGGACCAATTCTGGGCCTGCCGTTCAGCGCGCAAAAGCTGTTTGACACTGAAAACTAGGGGTATCTTGCTTGGGCAGGGACACTGTACCAGTAAACTGTTCAGCAGCTGCTGCCAGCTGCTCTTACAGATGTGTTTACATGGTTTTACACAGCTCCCAGCATGAAAATGACAGCGATTCTAACCAGGAAGAATCATTATTTCCCCCTTAACCTGGCTAAATAAAATAAAATAACCTGTGTTGGGCATCTTAATCCTGAGCAGGTTGTGTGCAGACATGGGAATAACCAGACAACAAGACTCCCCACCTGCTGGGCTCAGAAATCCAGGCCTGGGTATTTAGTGTGACTGGCACCAGAGAAGCAAATACCCCACCTCATGAATCTGTGCTGGTTCTAGCCAGGCAGGGGCTCCCTCCCTCTGAATCAGGAGAACATTGTGGACTATTTTAGGTCCATCTGAAATAGATTATTGGCACTAGATCTGGGGGACCGAGAGTCTTATCACCCACATGGGATTTCTGTGCCCCCCTGGTTTTGGCCCTAAAGTTACTCACACTTCTCTGTGCTGTACAATCTGGTAGGGGCAGCACAGTGTGTTGTGGATTTAACAAGTTTCCAAAGAGCGATTAATAGGCCCTGCCTCAAGGATTCCCCGGTTCACAAGTTGCTTTACACTCTGTTCATTTCAGAAAACTTGCCTCTTTTGTCCGTTTACTACATTCAGAATCTCAGGACAAAAAACTACAACTTCCTTGCGTGGAGGAGAGTGAAAACACACGCACGCACAGTGTGCTCCATGGGGCTCAGATCAACCCGCAGCACAAACACTGGGGCCATCTGCTCAAAATGGTGTTTACAGTCAGTTTTTAAACACTGCACCAATTAGCCTTCAACTATAAACCAAGCGCAAATACACAAATGTCCTGGATGCTTCAGCCTGGCGGGTGGGGGAGGCCGTTCCCACACATGCTCCACAAGCTTCTAGCGGCAGGTTAAGAAAAGGCAGCTCTGCATTTTCGGAGGCCTGGACCAACATCACACCCAGCCGGAAAAACCTGCAGACATCGCCCCCAAAAGGGTGCTCTGGGCTCAGTGCCATGGGGCATTGGCAAAGCCGTGCTAGCTTGGCTGTATTGCCATGGGCCAGGAGCACATTGCACAGACACAGACCACAAGATGGTCCCCGTCTCAGAGATCTTACAACCTAAACAAAGGACAAAATCTCAGACTAAGGGGCCCCCCATGAACAATACACCTGGCGTTTGAGCAACATGGAGCCGATGGGGGAGATTTTGGAACATGACCCACACGGGGATCCAACAATGGTGCCAGATGGTGACATGGGAGGTGAGAGGGATGGGGCGGGGGCTTCTTTGGTGCCTCTGGTACTGAGCAGGGCACAGGACGTACCACGAGCAGCTGCAGCAGCAGCACCAGCAGAAGCAGCAGGCATTGGGGCGGTGGTTGCCAACCGGTTGCATCGTCGTCGGAGAGGTCTCATGCCGGGACATCGAAAGGGGTCTCTCTGTGGACTCAGGTCCCATGTACTGGAAGGGAAGAGCATGGAGAGGATAAACGAGTCACAGGGCCTTATGAACCCTCCCAGCTCAACTCCCCTCCACTCCGTCCCACTTTCCAGAACCCAGATTCCCCCCTCTGCTCAGCGCTGGTCGCCAGCAGCACTGCAGAGCTCAGACACCCTCTGGACAGAATGACGAACCTTTAGGAGTTGCTACCATGTAACAACCAGGCACCTGTACAACCCGGGCAGTTGGCAGCTGGGAGAGAGGAAAACGTCTCTTACTCCAGAGGGGTAGGGTGAGGGTGAAGGCATGGGCTCTTTCTGCCTCCAGAATACAAAGCACAGACAGGAATCTGGCTGCACAGATTGCCAAGCCTTGGGCGGTACTTCCCGCATTTGCACTGCTACCTGCTCAGTGGCTCACTGGGATTTCTATAAGGCCCTGCCCCGGGCCGGCCAGTCCATGGATTTTCCTTTACGATTGTTATTTCATCTCCAGTCCCCCAGCAGGTCAGATCTCCAGCTCACCTGCTTCCCAGCTTCATACACAGTCGGCATGGGCAGCTTGTATGTTCCCTGCTGGCCCACCTCTGCTCGCCTGTCCTCCCAGATGCCGGTGACTGTCGACACGACCACCTAGGGCCTTTGCAGCCTACTGGATGGAGCCTATGAGAACAGAGAACAGTCTTAAGCTAAGTCCACCTGTAAGCCAAAACAGGGACCCCCCTCTCCTGCAGGCTGGGGACATTTAGGCAGGAAAGAGTCACTGAGAAGGGAGGAGCTCAAAGTTAGCAAGGGCTCGTCTCCAGCATTGGAGCCAACGGAGCACTCCTAACAGCGGCAGAGGGGCAAGAACATAAAGGATGCAAGGAAGGAAATAAAATGTGAGAGGGCAAGTGCTGCTCGTTTAGGGGTGTCTGTCCAAGCAGCCCCTTCTGCAGTGCTCATTGCTAATGCTTCACGATGCCCTGTGCTCCGCTGCCCAGCTCAGAGCGCCATCGCAGCATTAGTGCCCACGTCAGGTTCTGCCAGTGATTCATATGCTCCGATGGGAGCCCTACAGTAGATGAGGCCCTGGGGTTGTCCAGCCCTATCCTGCCTACTTGACAGTTCCCTCTGGTGATCATTTTTCCTTAGATTCCTCTAGTGTAGACACAGGCTTAGAGAACTGCATAAGGCAAGAGCAGAGCTTCTCCCCGTATGAACTACTATGGCCCGGCCTGTTACAGGCCTCTTGGTAATGATCCAGGAGGAACATGGATTTGATTAACAGCGTCACACCCTGTCCTGGGCTGCCCAAACCTGGGGATGTTCTAACCCCTCCTCAGCCAGAGGGACAAGTGAAGGTAGGAATGGCCAATGCGGATGGATAGGAGCTACCCTGGAAAGTGTCTTGTCCTGCTATGGACAGGATGGAGAGAAACAGAGCCGAGGACACCTGTGCCCTACAGAACCACAGGCGGGTGGAGAGCGCTACGGGAAGACCGGTTTTGCAGTCGAACCAGTTTGTGCCTCTGCTCGCATGGGAAGCGACAGGGCACGATTCAAGCTCCCCCAGAGCCATCTTCATAGTAGAGAGTTGAGTTTTACTGAGAGCCTCTGGCAGGGCCGTCGCTAGGGGATTGTGGGGCCCAAGACCTAGGTGCTGGGGTTCTAATCTGCTGGGGGGTGCTCATACCCATGGCCCTGCCCAGGGCCCGCCCTCGCTCCACCCCTTCCCCCAAGCCCTCACCCCCGCCCCACGTCTTCCCCACTCAGTTCTGTCCCCTCTCCGAGCATGCTGCGTGGTAGGCACTGGGAGACAGGGGGAGGCGCTGATTGGTGGGGTGTGCCGGCAGGCAGGAGGCACTGGGGAGAAGGGGAGGTTCTGGTATGGGGGGCTCCTCCTCGCCCACCCCGTTTACCAGTAGTTCACCTCCTCACCCCGCTCACCTGCCAGCCTCACCTCTCAGCCCGCAAGGCCTGGGGAAGTCACCCCGATTCGCTGTACCCATGGGACAGCTCTGGCCTCTGGTACCCCAAATGCCTGCACAGCATTTCACCAAGTAGGGAGGCAGGCCCTGGTGCATAGTCACCTCACTAAGTGAAACACAGCGCCTAGGACATGCTCAGAAATACCTCCCACAAAGTGCTGGCCTTCGCGGCTCTGGCTTTGTTGAGAGAAGGATTTCTGGCTGGGAGATCTCTGACTTCCACCTGGAAGGCAGATCAAACAAATCCTCCAAACATAACATTAAACCCTTCCTTATCTACGAGGCAACAACCCTGAACAGTCTTCCTGAGGACGGCCTCTTGTTTGGACGCCAGAGCCTCACGCAGGGGAAACAGGCATGTTATACCAAATATTATGATCGAAGGCTCTGCAAGGAATTCTGTTGTGCAATCCCATGCTCTCCGCAACCACGGAATTTACTGCCTCCCCAGGCGAGCTCCATCGTGACATTAAGACACAGCTGCATCTACCTCCTTCCTGGGAAGCCCTGTACGTGTAAGGGGAGTCGATAGACCCAGGAGTCAGAGGCCAAGTCCACTGATGCAGAATGGGACTGCGCTGGAGAGGCTGAGGGAGAGTTAGATAGTGCCCCCTGAGCACAGGGAGATGGGAAAGGGAAGTTTTCTTACAAAGCAGGGCTCAACAGTTTTCCTTTGCTAAGAGGCGCGAGTCAACGGAGCAGGTACAGAGAAGCGTTTCGAACTGCTGCTCTAAAGGCTGGAGGGGCTCAAAGACACAATGCACTCATGTGGTGAGGGAGGCAAACACGCCTCCTCTTCCATCATAGCCGTGGCAGAATCACAGCAGAAAGAACCATGCCAGACAGCAAAGTGGTTTATTGGCCTGGGCTGCACAAACTAGAGGGCCCGCCCAAGCCCCCGGCATGGCAAAGAACTCTCAACCCATTTGGAAGACATTTCACTGACAGGAGGAAAGGACCCCCCCAGACAGAACAGAAGACAAGTACCAGGCCGTGACACACAGTTCTAGACGGATGGCGACGGAGGCACACCAACCTGTCATGTTTCCACCACTCAGCTGCTCCTCGAGATGCTGCCCACCCACTTACCAAACCTTGCGAGCGTCAGTACTTTTATACCCCCGGTATCCTAGGGCCTGATCCCCTCACAATCTCTGACATACGTATTTATCCGCAAACACTCCTGGGAGGTAGGCAGTGCTGTTATCCCCATTTTACTGCTGGAGTGGATGGAGCAGCTCACACCAGACCTAGGTAAGGGTGCGATAAGCAGCTGCCCTGCGTCCCCAAGAGGCCTGAGTTCCCCTCCATTTATCAAAGTAACTCCAAGTTGGGGCAGGAAGAATGGTTAGAAGCAGCTTCAGCGTGGCAGGGAACTATGCCCTGTCCTCTCAGATGGGAATCTAGCCACAATGATTCACGCACTGAGCATCTCCTTACTGGAGTCAATGTGTCTCTGGCTCATGATGGGGCAATGGAAACTTCAGTTTGGGAAGAATTTTGCAGCCCACTTCTTTAGCAGGAAAAGCCACAGAGAACACACCTTCCATAGGCTCCCAGGTCATTTCCGGGCCCAGTCCAAGCCCCTGGGCCAGGGTGGATAAAAACTGAGGATTTTTTTGGAGGAGCAGTGGAGGAATCAGATTTTTTTTTTGTTATTTAAATTATAATAAGTTTTTCTTTTTAAAAATAAACCTGCTTAAAATGCAATTTGAATTTAATACAAAATATGTTAAGGCCTAAACTACTTATGATCTTTTAAAACAAATAAAAAAAATATGTTGAATCCAAGTCTCTAGCAAAAACTTTGAGATAAAGGCTGCTTTTCTATATAAAGAAAGAATCTGGGGGAAAACATCCAGCTTTTGAGGTCAAGCTTTATAAATATGGCACACTAGGTCATGTACTGTATTAAGGGCTTGTTTTGTTTAACAAAAATAAATTGTATATGCTGTTTTGTGTGTTTAATTAAATTTTAGTTACCATCCTAATGCAACTTGACACGAATCATGAACAAAAATTAATTATCTAGTAAAAAAGCAATAGATCCTTCACCATGTTCTAACACACTAAAAAGGTACAGTTAATAAGAATCTGAAAATAAGTGTATCTAGCTATAATAGCATAGCCTCCTAGGTAGCAAAAAGATATACCAAATCTAGCGTAAGGGCTCTCTATTTAGTTGTAAATCGACATGTTCTCATGGTTATATCAATGAATGAGAATGGATCTTTCTTTAGAAAATTACAGAAGTACAAATGGAAAAAGGTGAAATCAAGGCTTTCGATTTGGGGATTTAAACCATGTTTAAATCAATCTAACCTACTCTAGGGCTGGAATCTTTCCAGGCAAAATTTACCTGAAATCTTCTAGCCAGGTAGCCTTGCTGAACTGTCACGGCAGCCCTGCCTCAACCCAAAGACTATTATCTTACAATGCTACATGTATCCCCTGTTCCCCACAGCATCGTTCAAAGGCTGCATGGCCATCCCATCCCATCCTCTATAGTCAATCGTGATTGGTTACACTGGTTAAAACACCTGTTCATTGCTTATTTACGGATGTTGTTGCTTTTACTTCAACTTTGCATCATGGTACCTCACTTAGGGCCATGTTCCATCCAGGCTCATCTTTTTCACAACTTTCCAACTGAAAAGTTTACGGCATAACTATGCTCCAAAATTTAAGCTTTAATTAAAATTAAACACCATGATTGCAAAAAGAATCTTCATCATGTAAACGGGACCCAATTCAGCCATGCCTGGCTGCCTGCATTTGCAAATAAGACAGCCTGAAACCACAGTTCCAAGAGCTGTAATTCATCCCTGTTCACTCTGGATCATAATGACAACAATTAAAATGTCACAATAATTAATTTTTTCACTGCTGATCATTTTAGCAGAAACATCCCACCAGCATGCTTAGCCATCATTTTTGGATGCAGCAGTGGATACTGGGACGGTGAGGAGCGTGGTTGCTGTCAAGGATGAGGAACTAAGAGTTGATGCCCTTCACCAAAATTACACATCACTTCTGCCACTGCCCATTATATGAAGGTAAAAGCAAAAACCCCTCCCCAAAAGTAAAACCCTCAACTGTGCTCCTTGGTGCTCAAACCAGCAGATTCGCTGGGCACCAATGCCCCATATTTTTACCACTCGTGTGTCGAAGCCTCCAGTTCCCCACCCCTCTGATAACTCCTACAACACAGTTCTGTGCTGCCTGTACAAAATCAGCGCACAGTAAACTGAACGCTGGGAGGCAGCAGAAAATAGTTTGGTTTGGTTAGTCAACTTCCTAATCAATAACCACACTTAAAAACATTTGGTGCTTGCCACAAACCAGTCAAAGCTGCTCCATAATTCAGCACTAGGATGCTACCGAGATCAGGAACCATTGTGCTAGGAACTGTACAAACAGAGCAAGAGACAGTTCCTGCCCCAAAGATCTTAACAGTCTGACGAGACAGGACAAAGGGTGGGATGAGAAACAGGAGCAGAGAGCCAAAGTTACTTGCCCATATCACACGACAGAGTAGTGATAAAGCTGGGAATAGAATCCTCATCTCCTGACTCCCAGCCCAGTGCATGCTATCCACTAGTCTATGTTGTCTCTCTACATTCCCTTCCCTCTATTTCACACAGGGCTGCCTGCAGGATTTAGAAAGGATTGGACAGAGAAACTGTCTCATTGCTGATGGCTGTGGACCATGTGGAAAAGCAGGAAGATGACTGCAAGAATGGGGGATGGAGAGTGAGCTCGGTGGTGTGTCCACTCTTTTGCACTTTGAGAGACACCCCGTTATAATAAGAATTGTTTGTCAATTGGGATGTTACATGAGGGCATTTTTTCAGACCTGTCACTGTTATGGTGCTTTACAGCACCCGTCTCTCTGTCTCTCTACAGCTGGCTGCACTGGGCTGTTACCCTGTGTACATGCCCCAGCTAAATCTTCTAGCAGGGCATTAATATGGAGTGTAATTTGTGCGTTCGCACACATCTAGACAAATTGCACGAGGCACTCTGTACGCCCCAGGAAACACAATGCAGCAACCCTCCTTTACAAGGGTCAGTCACAAATTTTGTTGTATTTGATTTTTAGCAGCAATATTTATACATTTCTCTCCCGGCCCTTTGAAGAAATTCCACTGTCCAATATATCTCACTGGAGCTGAAAGGGAGCGTCTCTATATCTCTCCTCAAATGTACCTATTTTTAGATTTCAAATGCTGGCAGAGTGCCTGTGACCTTGTTAACCTGCTTTGCAGCAATCTCGGCTTCTCTTTAAGGGGGTTTTGCAGTCAGGCAACCTTCGAAAGCTGCTCTCTTTTTGGTTTGCTTGTCGACTGAACCTTTCCCATTGCAATGGCTGCTGTTTCATTTTACAGTGAACTCAAGCTGCAAACATCTAAATCCAAGCAGCAACCCAGCCTCAATCACTCAATAAGCTTTACCAAAAACAACTCCCGGACCCTACTCTTGAAACCTGATTGTTCCAAGGAAAAGGAAGCTGACAATCACGAACAAATGGAAATAGGGTATCGCCTTATAGACAACCTTGCTCAGGTTTCCTGTCCTTGGTACATGCAATAAGTAAGTCAAAGCTTCAATACGCTGTAGAAAAGTAATTATCCACTAATACAAATCCTTGCTTCCCAACGGGGTAGCAGCTCCCAGCAGGAATGCAGCGCTCAGAGACTCTAATTACAGCAAAATGGGATGATGTGCAGGAACAGAGTAAACACAAGGAAACCCGACTACCCCAAGTACTTGGAAAGCTTTCCCTTTAATCCTAAAAATGGCTTCATCAGCTACGCCTCTGCCCAGCTCCACTCCTCAGTGGGCCCAGAGGTGTGTGGGTGCATCAGAGTGCAGGGCATAGAGAGGAAAGCGCCGTGGCTGGAGAGCGTGTGAAGAGGAATGCCATTGGGAAAAGGCAGAGAAAGGGGAAGACAGCATTCGATCCTTCTGGGCTCTGCTCTCCTCTCAACCTCCTGGGCTAACTCAAGCCAATGGTTTTTAGCATAGGCATCTGTTTACATCTGCAATAACCAAAGCTACCAATGAACTGAATGCTGGGCAATCACATATCATCCCTTTCATCGGCTCCCCCTTCTCGGATTCGGGGCTCTCCAGAGATCCCTCTTCTCGGGCTCGTGAATGAGACGAACCACGTAGAACCAGAGGCCGAGAGGGACGTAGGAGTGTGTGTGTGTGTGTGCGGGGGGGGGGGGGTGGGGGGGTGGGCTGTAGAAACCCTGCATTGGTTAACCAGAACCTGAGCCCAAGGGCAGTGAGCATAAATGATGATCAGACCTGGCTGGGGAGAAGCACCGGGCAGTGGGCAGGAAAGCTGAGGAGAGCCAGGGGAGAAGCAGCTGGGAATTTCCTCTCTTGGGGGAAAGGCAGAGAGAAGCTTGCGCCTAAGGGGCGTTTGAACTGAAGCTTGAGGGAAGCTGTGTTGGCGGTTCCTCAAGGGACTAGAGAGAGCAGGTCAGGCTCCTGCATGAGGCCTGAGGCGAGGGTCTGGGAGAAGCAGGGAGAGACTGAGCCCAGGAGCAAGGGGAGACCCTGAAGGGAGCCGAGCAGGGGTAGGACTCTCTGGTGGAAGGACCATGGGTGGAATGCTGCCGGGGACTGGCTCACAGAAGCCCGCAGGTGGGGGATATGGCTGGTAGAAAGATGGGGTCAATGGAGGCAGCATCAAGGACTCTGGCGGTGTAGACCATAGCTAGTCAGTAAAGGGTCTCTGGCTTTCCAGCATAGTGGGAGGGCCTGGTTCCCCTGCCCACCATGGGGGAATGTGGCATGAACTCTTCTGATATAAGGGACAAGGACTTTTGGAGGCCCTGGGATGAGAGGCTGTAAGGACCACAGGGCCCAGAGTCAGGAACAAAAACCTAATGGAAGGACTCCGGACTTTGTTACCCTGGAAGAAGTCAGATTAGAATGTGCGTTGGCTAAAAAGGTCGAGTCGCAACAAGAGACAGACTAATGCTGGCCCGCCATGAGCATCAGCAGGGGGCACCAGACACGGAAGAGCTGCCACGCTCCACCCAGCCACGAGGGAGCACGCCTACGGTGAGTGCAACTCTTCCACTAGGAGGTCCATACTTTTAGAATTCACATACATTTAGTATGATTAGTACTGCAGTGGCCACACAGGAACCCTGTTACGGCCATTGCGCTAGGTGTTGCACAAACCCAGAACAAAAAGGTGGCCCTTGCCCCAAGGAGTTTACAATCTAGGCAGAAGCGAAGAGATAACAGATGGATACAGACAGAGGGAGGCAGTACAAAAAAATGTGGAGATGACACTGGTCAGCACGATTGGGTCTGGGCATATCAGTGGTGTAATGGCAAGCGAGCGTTTTACGGAGGATAAGCTTCGTCTTTGCTGATATCCGAACAGGTACATGGGCTGGTGCAGTAAATCGAGGATCAGCTCAGGCCAGTTCTAAACCAGTTGGATCGTAGGACTCAAAACTGAGCTTCCTGACTAGACGACATGGGGTGAAGAAGGGCCTGGGGATACTGAGAAACAACACTGCTAATAAGAGCCAAGAGGAAAGTGTCTTAGAGACACTGAAAAGCATTAGGGACTTTTTTTAGCAGGAGAGTCATGGTATATTTAACCCCTTCTGTGCTGCACGATGTACAAGCTACAGCCTACAAACGTGGCTCCATCTAGCAGAGCTGGTCAAAAGATATCAGGGTTCTTTCACCAACAAAGGCGGGGCGAGTGTAGGGTTTGGTGGGGAGGTTGGGACTAGCTTTACTCTCGCGTGCTGACAGAGTGGGCTGTTGGCAAAATCTTCCCATGCAAGACCCCCACGTTCCTAGAAAGTCAAAGCAGGCGCAGGAGCGAACGGGTCAGTTTGTAACAGAGTAATCCGCAAGGGAGGCACAAGTCTTTGGGAACCCCTCTGTGGGCATCGGGAAGCCCATACGCTCGTACAACGAGGCAGGTTTACAGGGCTGGCTTGGTGGCCCCGTGCAATGCTCACGCCGATGCAAGACTCCTTCCAGACCTGTGTCACACTGTGCTGCACCTGGAGGGCAGAATATGATTATTTGCTTTCGTTAGGCAGCTCAGAAGAAACCTTTCAAGCCACCTGCGGAGGCAGCACTGACTCGCTCTCAGTGGAGCCCTGTTACAGTCCCACCCGGCGCAGAAGCATAATGGCTGCTGGGAGTGGCATGGGACATAAAGATAGGGGAAAATTTGGGGATGAAGAAGGCCTGGAGGAGGAAAAAATTGCACTAAACATGTCAGATCACATAGAGACAAACCAGATTCCCTTCTGTCCCCATCACATGGAATTTGGAAGGGTAGCAGTGGCATCTGGAATCATGTCGAATGTCGATCGGTGTACCTGGCTAGCCCCTGACGGGTGGGGGATCAGAGGGGAAAGGAGGGATCTTGCTTTGCAATGCAGCTGGAGCGTTAACTCCTCTCACAGCAATTGCCGGCACATATTTTCCAGGGTGTTTATGGATGTATTACACAGAGCTGGCAAAAGGCACAATATTAAGCAGTGCATAGAGACACTAGTGCAATTCATAGAGAGAGGCCACGCTACAGCACACAGAAGGAAGTTCAGCTAGGCTAGCTGATGCCAGCAGTTGGAGTTGAAATACTTTGTCTCAAGAGCCTAGGAGAGGGAAGACTGTGGGCAAGAGACAGAGAGAGATAATTCTGAAAAGAGGAAGACTTGAACAAGGGAGATTTCCCAAGCAGACAGAATAAAACGTCCCTTAAAGGGGCCCTTGCTCATTTCTGACAAAGCTTCCCAAAGCCCAACATAACTAGCCTTGTCACAGCAGTGCTAGCTACCCAGTGGAGTGTCTGTAAAGCACCCCTTCTGCCTCTCATACCCTTGCTCTGCCATGGTCCCCTGGTCTCAGGGATGTCAGAATCTAGTGACAGTGAGCATCAGAATTCACTGCTGAGGGCCCAATTCTGATGCCAGAAATTCTGAAGTGTGAAGAGGAGAAGGAGAGTGTGTGCATGTATGCGTGTCTCTGGAACAGATTTTCAGGAGTTTATGAATTTCAGTTTTGGTCTTCAAAAGTCCACACTAAAGGGTGCCCCTGCCCACAGCTCTGGGAGTAGAAAGTACATTTGAAACATAACAGCGTGGGACTTGGGCATGTAACTGTCTTTGCAAGGCACACATACAACTGCATGCTGAATTTGGGTGAGCTGTTACCACACATACATTTGCAAAGTGACTTAAGGGTGCAGCCAAATGGCTAGTTAGATACATTTTGTATGAACAACTGCACATTCTGCATTGGTAGTCACAGTAACTGTGCACCTGAACTGGGACATCTGGGTCTGTATCTCATCTTGGTCATCAGTAATAAAAGGGAATAAAGGGGTCATAGGTGGAAAATGTTTTTAATGAAGTCTGGGTGCAAACGGGACCTTGACACTGACCCCTCATCATTTTTAAAGCCTAGAGAGGGCAGGTCTTTACAATTTAAAAATTCAAAGTCGACTGCTACCACTGAGAGCCACAGTTTTCCCTGGGATACAAATACAATGTGTGAGCTTCCCAAACAACGAACACTGGTGCCACACGTGTCCGCATTCGTACCTCTAACACAGAAGCGTCTGGGGCACAGACAGAGACATACAAAAGCCATGTTAATTTTAATTTCATCAGGAGAGAAAATTGTACTTTTGAACAATACAGAGAAAAAAAACTGTATAGAAAAATTGTGTATTTTTTTTTTAACTAGAAGCGGATAAATGAGAACAGAGTTCTGCCTTTCCATGGAGCATTTTCCTGTAAATTCACACAGCAGACTACCGCTAAGTCAGGTGTCTGTTCGATGATCTGTTTGTCCTGTTTAACAGGATATAGCTACAAACACTGTTGGCAGGATGCAAATTTGCCTCCAAAGTCACCATCATTTTACAACACACTGATGTTTTGATGCACTGAAACATCACTCTGCGAGGCATCAGTGCAGTCATGACATCAGGTTGTCCCAGAGAAAATGACAAAGGTGGTAACTGTAGACTGAAATAAACTTAATATGGCACCCACACACCCTCCATCTATATTTTATGGCTTGGGGTAGACTCCTAGATTGGCACCAAAGAGCACACAGTTGCTATCTACGACGTTCGCAATCCTGGATCAACAGACACTAACAATCAGTCTACCAAGTTAAGTAGGAAGGGAGAAACTACACTTAGAATAAAAGTGGATCGAAGTATCACCTTAAGGTGTCACATGAACAGAGAGAGTGTGAGAACTTAGGGGGTTACCAAGAGGAAACTGAGAGGTGGCCGAGCTGAAAAGTTTTGGGCTGATTTTATCTGCCAGGCAGGATTTCACATGAGGACAGGCCATACGAGGTGTTATCACATGGGAAATCTCTAATAAAGTGATATTTTAAGAGCGAGTCCTGCACATTCCGGGCTCCTGCAGTACTGCACGAGACAAGAGAGCGCACTTAATTCTAAACGATCTAGAGGAGGGAATGGGTGCTTCCAAAGAGCAGTCATGAGATCAAACAGCCCTTCTCCCCTCCCCAGGTTGTTGGTTCAAACCTCAGCCCCAAGTTGAGTTCTGAGCACAAGTCATTACAAGTGCTAGCTGCTCAGTGCTCTATCTGAAATAAGCTTGATAGCTTTGGAGGCACCAAGGTTTGGATGGGCACAGAGAGTGATTTGCACCCTCCTTGTTGCTAGTGGTGGTTAGGTCTGATTCTCAGTCTCTTTGTGTAAAGCAGCTGGGAAATTGGCTTCTTGAGGTCTGCCCCTTTAAATCTCAGCGATCCAGAGCCACCTCCCAACACAGTCATGACATAAGAACAGCCATATTGGGTCAGACCAAAGGTCCATCCAGCCCCATACCCTGTCTTCCAACAGTGGCCAATGCCAGGGGGCCCACAGGGAACAGAATAGGGAATCATCAAGTGATCCATCCCCTGTCACCCATTCCCAGCTCCTGGCAAACAGAGGGACACCATCCCTGCCCATCCTGGCTAATAGCCACTGATAGACCTATCCTCTATGACAGTGGTTCTCAACATATTACACATTGCGGGCCACAAATGCGGCCCACAATGTGTAACCTGGGCTGCAGGGGCCGGATGGCAGGGCAGTGGCAGGCCAGACCCCTCCCCTGGACCTCTGCCATGTGGGCTTCCATCCCTAGACCCCAGAGGGCGGCTGGCTGCCTCGACACCAGCTGGGAACCTATGACACTGGGCATACCCGCAGCCTTAACACACATGCTAAAGGAGCACTGCTGCTCCATGAATGTATCTGATTCTTTTTCAATCCGTTATAATCTTGGCCTTCACAACGTTCTCTCACAAAGAGTTCCACAGCTTGACAGTGCGTTGTGTGAAGAAATACTTCCTTTGCTTTGTTTTAAACCTGCTGCCTATTAATTTCATTTGGTGACCCCCCTAGTTCTTGTGTGTTGTGAGCAGTAAATAACACTTCCTTATTTACTTTCTCCACACCCATCATGATTTTATAGACCTCTATCATATCCCCCCTTAGCCATCTCTTTCCCAAGCTGAAAAGTCTCAGTCTTATTAAACAAGACACACACACATATCACAGTATCAGAGGAGTAGCCGTGTTAGTCTGGATCTGTAAAAGCAGCAAAGAATCCTGTGGCACCTTATAGACTAACAGACATTTTGGAGCATGAGCTTTCGTGGGTGAATACCCACTTCCTCAGATGCATGTCACATATCACATACAGCTAAGAACAAGACAGCAGGCCTGTTACTGCCCTAAATTATGTTAGCTGGGGTGGGGAGCTGCAAAGAGGATGTAAAGCTACCTTCCCCTGCTCCTCTCTGATCCTGTGCTGAGCACAGCTCGCCCAGACCAGAGAATCTGGTGGGTGTTTTGAATCAATTTAGCAAAGCAGCAAAGGAGACGCCTGTACCACTGCTATACCTGTTCTGTGGATGGAAACCTTCAATCTAGCCATTCTGCGTGCCCCTCCAGCAGCAGCCCAGCTACAGTTCTTGATACAGCATCTCAGTTTACGTGAAGCATTTAAACAGACGTGCAGATCTGAAGAAAGGAATAAAAAACTGAGTACCTCCTCTAACAGGAAAGGGAGTGGCAAGGGAAGTGGCAGAATCAAATGAAGAGTTCAGACCTTTTTTGGGAAAGCACCATCAATGAGTTCTCCTCTCCGGTGAGCCTTCCTGTGCAGAGTGAAAGCTGACTGGCCCGTCCCCGGATTGCTCCCATCTGTGTTGACGTGGTCCAGGAAACTCAGAGCTTGTGTTTCTTATGTTTACTAGACAAATGTTTTACTGGGGAGTGTAAAGATATATACCCCGATGGAATTACTGCCTGAGTTTTCGCTTTTCCTAGGAAGGATGATGGTAAAAAAACAGCACTGATCAAAATCAAGGACAGGAATGGTGCAAAACTTACTTCACTAGCATTTCACCATCATCTCTTCTTCCCACTTCAAGCACCTCAGAAGGCTGAGGGTTGTGCTCCCACATCTGACACAGACTGTCACTGCATAGCCAGCTATGGGCATAGCTACAAAGACAGATACTCTGAGATAAGAACACCCTGTGATGCACAAGAAACTTCCCAAGAGTTTCTGCCATTTAAGCTAAAAGCAATGTGTTATGCTTGAGAGCTTAACACCCCCAACAACTGGAAACCAAGAACAATCGAGAAGTTGCCCCCACCTGATCTGACCCACAGACTCACAAGTTTAGTGCTTGCTGGAAATACCTGGAACGTTCTGGCATTCCTGCTGGTAAAATTGATTTACTACAGCAAAACAGCTGCTGAGGATGCACCAGTATTAATAGGGTTAATGATATGCTGATTTTCCTCTCCTGGAATGGCCATTATTGAATGATCAGCACAGGCCTCTGGTTGTCACATGGCCACTTTTCCAGTAACAAGCCAGGGTAACTTGTAAGAGCCAAATTTTCAGCCTGAACATACCTTATACATCACTTATACCTTGCCTGTCCCTTCCACAAGCAGCACACCTAACAGCTAGGCGTGCGATACTGCTTCTAACCTTCTGTCACTCTCAGCTGCAGTCATGAATCAAGGGTCTCTCACGTAAAGCACCCGTTACCAACAAGAGTGAAAGAACTTTGTTCTCAGCCTATGCAAAGGGCTGTCACTTTCTGATTCATCCCATACTGATCTGAGTGCTGAGTTACAAATTGTTCCCTGTGGATAACCGAGGAGGCGCCATTCCCGCTTTACAACAAAGTAAGGTGGGTTCTTTTGGGTTTTCTGGTGAAGACTGACTCACAAAGTAAAACACGATCAGAAATGCAACCTCAGTTTCCTTTTTTCAATGAAATGCTCCACGCATTGTCACCAGCTGAGACCTCTGCACCCAGAGTGTTAACCCAAGCAGAGTGAAAACTGATTTGAGATTGCCACGCCTGGGCTTCACCTACTCTGCTGATGTCACCAATTCCAGCATTTTCCAGAGGGGGAGGCATACCCAGAGGGACACCCTCAAATGCCAGCACCAACCAAACCCCATTTTTCAGTTAGTACTGGGAAGAAGCAATCCCACAGCACAACGGGCAAAAACGGAATTCAAATTAAAGTGAATGACAGAGAGGCTTGTGAGCAGGAGAGCGCATGGGACATGGTATATCTAAAGCTTTTCTGGAGTAGGGGCCCCTGAGCGATGAGATTAA
This sequence comes from Gopherus flavomarginatus, assembly GCF_025201925.1. Lineage (NCBI taxonomy): Eukaryota > Metazoa > Chordata > Testudines > Testudinidae > Gopherus > Gopherus flavomarginatus. The sequence continues at coordinate 48,243,263 of NC_066627.1, read as the reverse complement.
CAGGGTGGGAGTGTGCTGGGGAGTAGTGTCCTGATCTGAATAGCCAAAGGAAAAACTGGGCTGATTCTCCAGATCTCTAGGTGCCCGTGCTTGGAGAGTACCTGCCGCAGCTGAAGCACCACTGGGTTATCAGTCAAGTGCAAGGCCTAACACCAGCTGTTTTCTTCAGCTTCAAAAGGGGGCAAGGGAGCACAAAGGCCAGTTATCTCCCCTCTACTCCATGACACACCCATGCACTTAAGACCCAAACCAGCTTGACAGCAGCCATCCCACAGCTCAGCCCAGGCAAGCTGTTCAGACAGAGGGTTCCTTTTGCAAAGTCATTCTCTTTCACTGCGCCGGAAAACCAGGGGTTCCCCTTTTCAGTGTGACAGCTTTCCGGTTAGGCCCACCCGATTCTCGCATTTGCCAAGAAGGCACCTCCCTTCCCAAGGCCATAAAGTGCCGCACCCATCCCCCAGGAGGGCACTGCCTGTCCTTGCCCCTTAAGGCAAGTATGCTCCTGCTTCTCTTCCCAAAGAGATGCCACTCAGAGTATGTCTACAGTATGGAGATTGTACCAGCACAGCTACGTCGCCGTGGTTATGCTGGCTTAACTCCATCATGGAGACGCAACGTACACAGAAGGGGTTTTCTGTCAGTGTAGAAACTTTACCTCCCTGGGCAACGGTAGCTTGGTTGACAGAAGCATTCATCCATCAACCTATCTGTGTCTACAAGGAGGGTTAGGTCGGAAGAGTGACACTGGTCAGGGGGTGGATTTTCTCCATCCCTGACCGATGTAGCTATGTCGGCCTACAATGTTTTAAGCGTAGGCCAGCCCTAAGAGAGAAGCAGGACACTCCTGAACTAGCTGGTGTGGGGCAGAAGAGGAGGGAACTGAGACTTTGGCCAGACAACTGAATTCCCCAGCCTGTCACACAGACCACATGGTGTAAAACAAAGGAATAATGGATGAGACACAACCCAGGGGAGTGGAGCTCCAGAGAATGTGCCTGGAAAGTTGTAACAGTGGCTCCCTCAATTCAAGCCAGCAGAGACCCGCTTCCTACATCACCAACCACTGTTTACACAGGGGAGGGACCAGATGAACCACTGTCCCCCTCCCACCCCCAGAGGAAAGCAGCAGTGTTTAAAGAAGGACTTCTCCTAGAGGACACCTATTTTTTTGCCGGTGTATGATAAGCATGAATCTCACTGCCTTTCGTGTGGGTTTCCAGGACTTCCCTGGCTGTTTCTGCTAAACATCAGAACATCCATTTAAAGCAGCGGTTTTCAAACTTTTTTTCTGGTGACCCATTGAAGAAAACTGCTGATGCCCACGACCCAATGGAGCTGGGGATGAGGGGTTCAGGGTGTGGGAGGGGGCTCTGCACTGGGACAGGAGTGCGGGAAGGGGTCAGGGCTCTGGGTTGGAGGTGTGGATTCTGGGGTGGTGCTGGGGATGAGGGGTTGGGGTGCAGGAAGGGGCTCAGGTTTGGGGCAGGGGATTGAGATGCGGGTTTGGAGCTTACCTCAGATGGCTCCCGGTCAGCGGTGCAGCTGGGGTGCAGAGGCAGGCTTCCTGCCTCTCCTGGCACTGCGGACCGCTGTGCCTTGGAAGTCGTCAGCAGGTCTGGCTCCTACGCAGAGGAGCGCAAGCAGCTCCGCGCAGCTCTCGCCTGCAGGCACTGCCACCAACGATCCCAGACTATTATCTCTGCCAACAGGATCCATGCAGGACACACCCTCTCCTTATCACCCATTACAGCCCAATCTGAAGTCTAGTTCTAACCCCATCTGAAGTCGGTTACTACACTAAAGCAACTGAAGCTGTATTGTTCTATAACCTTCTTCAGTCTTGGTGTGTCATGACCTTTTACAGAGCTAGGCCTGAGGTCAACACCAGACTCACTGCAGGATGCAGGAGAAGTTGAAATTACATGTGTGGGTGACAGACTCTGATTCAAAACGCTGACACCTTGAGTGCTAACAAAGGAAACACCATAAGCGGCAAACAGCTGGACAGTCAGACTTCACAAGTTCACACTGTGGCAATCCGCAAACCCTTGCATTCACATGAAAGAAACAGCAACTCACAAGAGTTCCAAGGACTGACAGATTGAAGATCCCGGACGACCACTCTGCAATGCTTTCAGTTTTACACTGTGCACCTAGTGCTCTTGCTAAGTGCGTTTTGAACACATACTAACAGAGGAGGGAGAAAAAAAACATCACACTGACAAAATGCCCACGCCACTAGCAGATTCGTCCTCCGCCCTCCCGGCAGCAAAAAACAAAACAAAACAAAAAGAACCTTCCTCTTTTACCCTCTGGCCCGTAGGAAGAGCCTGTACGAATAGCCTTCTCAAGGTGCCTGGACCATCAGCAAATCTGCACTCTTTTAGATCAAGTCAGGGGAAATTCTGGAACAGAGGGTCTTCCCCCACAGCGTGTGGGGCCGGAACATGAGGGGAATCACCAGTTTCTATAGCAACCCGGACCCAGTTTAGACCTTTATAAAGCAAAGTCAGCTTCTTGAATTTCACCCAGAACTGGGCGGGAAGCCCTTGCAGATTACAAAGCACCGGTGTATTATGCTCCGCCATTAAACTGCTATGTAAGCTGGGCAGCTGCAGTCTATATATTTTTAGACACAACAAATCCTGCATGTTGGCAGGGGGTTAAACTAGCTAGATGCCCCTTGTGGTCCTGTCTAACCCTATGAGTCGATGATACTGGCTGATGTTTTTGAACGAGACTGACATGCGGTCCCCAAGCAGAGCGCATTCCTGCAATCCCGGGCTCTCAATCCAAGGATCTCAGTGCACTTTGCCAAAGGGGCTGGTAGTGTCCCCTGCACACAGATTGGGCAGCAAAGACTCATAGACATTAAGTGACATGCCCCAAGTCACACAAGTTAGCAGCAGGGTTTCCCCAAGACCTCTCTACCGACCACTGAACGGCCTCCCACGCAGGATTTCCACGACTTTCAGCTATGCTCTTCACACCAATTTGCACTGTACAATAAAGGGTGTGTGTGTGTGTGTGGGGGGGGGGGGTGTTATGCCATACCCTAGGGAGAAGAGTTCTCAACACTCCAGTCAAAATGCCTGTTTGCTTACTTGCTAACTTGTGGCATCAGGTAACATAACCAGGCTCAGAGACATGTGTGCACTCAGGGCAGCTTGATTAAGTTCGCTCACCCTGCACCTATAGGCAGCAAAATGCTGCATTTGCTCTTCAGATCAGTCCCACGTGCTCTTGCCGTTTGCACAGGAACTGTCCCTCTCCTCCGATCCTCTCGCAGCAGTCAGATTACCCGGAGCTGAGCAACACAGGAAGGGCCCATCTTCCAGGCACTCAGAGAGCGGTCCCACAGTGAAACGAATGGAGCGGGCAGAAGGTCGCTGGACTCGGCCCTAGGTTATTTTGTAACACTACTCTGGGACTGGACTTGATGCTTTAAAGACAGAGAAGCCACAGCGCTTGGAAACTGAGTGAGTCAATTTAAGGGAGGGGGGAGGAGAAAGAAATCCCATATGATGACAAAATTCATGCTGGTGAAGCCCGTTTGCTGTGGGACAGGGTGCAGCAGTTAGAACACTCCAGGCTCTAGAGCACTGGTTCTCAACCCGGGGCCCATGGCCACGTGCGGCCCATGTGATATCCTCAGAGACAGACAGGTAGTAGAGCTATTGTGCGGCCCACATAACACACAGGTAGCTGCAAACAATGTTTAGAGAACCTGACCTATGAGAACCACTGCTCCAGAGGGACTCCCAAAGACGCTCTCTGAAACACCTGGCATGTCTCAGCGCAGCCAACAGCGCTCTGCCTACTCAGACGACGGCACCCCGCACCGCGACGGCTATCTCACAGCCTCGGCACCCTGCACTTGCTACCTGGCAGCGGTACAGGAAGTTGTACGAGCTATTATTAGGATTGGTATTTTTCTTCAGCAATCTAGTTTAAAAAAGAATAGAAGGTGGGGCTTGAAAACATACCAGACACTTACAGGCCAGCCCGCAGGAGAGAAACCCAGCGTGCTGCACCTTCTTGGCTGCTTGGGGCAACGGTGCTGCCTTTGGGTCGCGCTGTTCTCCTCCAATCCTTAGCGGACAGGAACTCCAACTAACGGCCCAGAATAGGAACCCATCATTGCCACGCTGCTGTCATGCAAGGGGTCCCCAACTAATACCCAAACCCGTCCAAGGGCCAGGCTCTGATCTTCAAAGCCCACCACGAACAGGGACCAAGCTACTCAAGGGGCTGCCTTTCCCTACACAGCCATGACAGCCATGCACCTCAGGAATAGTAGCTTGTCAGTGATCCATGCAAGCCCCCATCCACCATTCTGCCCCCAGCCCCGTGAAGCGTCACTCAAGTTTCTGACCCTTAGTGATCATGTAAACTCTCCGAGCCTCCACCTCCCCTCATTTCTTAGCGGGGAGTAATGCATCCCTACCTCACAAGTTGAGCGATGAAGCCTAATTCCTTTTGAGGTGCTTTGAGATCCCCATATGACCAATCCTATTGGAGTGCAAAGCAGTATTGTTAATTTCCCCTCTGCATTTCATCACTCTTATAAATTCAGCTTCCAGCAACAAATGCAAATGAGTCTGTGCAGCTGGTGGGAGAAGAGAGAGAGTTTTATAGGACCTTTTTACCATCCAACAATTGTGCTGGCATCCCAGAACACAAACTAAAAGGCAGACACTTATTTTAAACTCGGGGTTGGACGGAGGCCTAGGCCTTAACCAGAAAAGAAGGAGAGGACCAAGTTATTTCCAGTCATTGCTGGTGATAAAGAATGGGTGTTATTTCCACCTGTACCTCCAGCCTCTCTTGCTGCCCCCTCTTTTCACCTAACGACCCAGGCACTGGGACAGAGCTTGCTTTAGGGGAAGGGGGAGCCAAGGAGGTCAATCCTACCCAAAATGGGCATGTGGCATCAGAGCTGAGCCAACAGTGGAACATGTTTCCCCATGACTATTCACTCATATCCAAGAGTAAATTTTGATTGGGCCAAGACTCTAAAGCCCTTTCACTTTCTCATCAGCAGTAGAGCTTTCTCAGCAGTGAACACTTTGTTAAATACAATTTAAGCAAGAATACTGGTCAAAACTACGTAACTAATCAACACAACAGGGACTGCAAACATCCAGAGGAGAGCAACAAACATAGTACAAAGTTTAGAGAACCTGACCTATGAGAAGAAGGCATGTTCAATCTTGAGAAAAGAAGACTGAGTAGGTACCTGTTAATAGTCTTCAAATCTGTTAAGGGCTGTTATATAGAGGACGCTGATGCAACTGTTCTCCATGGTCACTAAAGGTAGGACAAAAAGTAATGGGCTTAATCTACAGCAAAGGAGATTTAGGTTAGATATTAGGAAAAACTTTCTAACTACAAGGGTAGTTACACGCTGGAATTGGCTTCCAAGGTAGACACGGAGGTTTATAAGAACAGGATGGACAGACACCTGTCAGGGATGGTCTAGGTTTACTTGATCCTGCCTCAGTGCAGGAGCTGGACATGATGACCTCACAAGGTCCCTTCCAGCCCTACATTTCTGTGTTTCACAACAGACTGTCCATAAGTGACCTGCAGACTGTGAATCTGAATAACATAAAGCCCCAAAATGTTCAAGAATTCAGACATCCCTTTGTGACCAGAAACAAACAGGCGGAAGTCTCAATTTTCCAGCACACCAAGCACTGTCATATAAGCCTCTGCAAAGGGACATAAAACACTACCAGATCAGGATTCTCCACCACAGGAAATGTTCAACACCTGCTTTGCACAGGTTTAAGCAGCTAACCAAATTGCAAGGCAGTGGAGATTGATGCTCAACAGTCTGTCCAAGAGGGTACATGTTGCAAGTTATTTGTTCCCCTCCCTTCCACCTGTCTAAACACCTTCCTGGCTTGTTAGTTCACCAAGAAAGCCAAGACATTTCCTACTTGTTCAGTGATTCTAGCCAGGTGACTGAGCTTGCAGTATTCTGCCCTGGCTGAAGCAGGTAGCGACCTTTTGAACCTTCAGTGACCATCCCCTCATTAGCCCTAGTCATTCCCGGGACCTGGCAGCATGACTCACAGCTCCACTTCGTCAGTGGCTGCCATCTCTACATCAGATTTTCAATTTGCAGTACAGATTTCTCCCCGGGTTTAGCTCTTACTGACATGTGTTCCTGCTCATTGTTGGATCAAGGCTTCAGCACAATGGATGGCAGCAGGGAACACCATGGGCCGGGGCAACCTGCAGGACTCAACTGCAGACTCATCCCGTCAGTAGGCAGCTGTAAGAACTGCTGCAGGCCTCTTCCTCAGCACAAAAACCACAGGGATGGCTGGATCCGGGAGGAGTATGAACCCAGAGGCTCGGCAACCAGATCTGTGTTAAAACCAACAAAACCTATGGAGGGGAGAGAGAAACACATGGGCTCCCTGGGGTTGGGTGTACAACTGCTGCCAGTCTACCTGCCTGCTGGAAAACCAGCCTTCTCCTTTGCGCTGGTAGCAGACAGATCCCAGCAGGGCTGTTAAAAGCTCTTCTCTTCCTACCTAGGTGTCTCTTTATCAATGATGTAGCTCAACAGCCAATCACGGGATTTTAAACAGGAGAGAGAAATGCTTCTTCCTTCCAGCTGTTCACCATTTGGAACCCTCATCCAGTGGGGGGCAGGGAGGGGGGAGCGCTTTATCATCGAATCGATCTTTCCCAACCCAAATGTCTACGTTGGTCTGCTGATAACGATCAGATTGCTACAGGGATCCCAGCCATTTTCACAGGCTGGATTTGTAGAGGGCATATGGCTGTGGGAACAGTCCAACGCACTAACCCTAACCTGTCCTCTGTTAACCCTTCGCTAGCACAGTCTCTGTGTGAGGATAGTACAGCATGACAACTTTCTTCCATATGCTCATAGCTCCACCATGCAGAGTGCTGCAACGCAGATATACCTACCGGGAGGGCTTTACCCCAGATCCCACACTAGGCTAAAACCTTGGAACCGATTTGCACAGCTTGTGTTCTGACGGGAGGGCAAAACCCATCTCTCATCCTCATCTGTAGCAACTTTGCCAGAGATCCCACCTACGCTGATGGAAAGCACAGGATAATGAAGTACATGTCAAACCACGTGAGCGGGCAGATTCTCAGCTAGTGTAAATTGCCACAGCTCAATTGACTTGAACAGTGCAGTGACAATCTACCCCAGCTGAGGAAGTGCCCCAAATATATTCTGTATCCACTGGCGTAGTGGGAATTTAGTAGCATATTTTACTCATCCCCCTTTGAACTCCTTCAGAATAAAAAGGAACAGAATTGGCTGCAATCTGCTCATCAGCAACTTATAAAAACAGCTTGTGAAGTATCAGCATGCAACTGTACCTCTGTATGAACAACACGGGGGGGGGGGGAAGAACAAGTTGTAATCGACTGCCTTGTCCTAAATCTGTCCACAGCCATACAGGGTTATATAAAATGCAAAGTATCTGAGCCCTTTTTAGCTACAGTAGCAACAAAACAGAAGCACCAAACTTCTCAGGGTAGCAGGCTGCAAAAGGGAATGGCTATCTTTAAAATCTAGCAGAATTTGTAAGGGGTGAAAAGCTACATGTGTGCCTAACATCCTGCAAAACTGCTTCAGCTGGGGTGGCAAATTTCAGAGCGATCCTGTCCCCTGAACCAGCAAAGACTGATCAAACAAGAGGAGGCGTACAGAACTTCCAAATCAAAAGATCTGTCTTAGCTGAAAGGTCTCAGCCATAAACATGTCTCAGCACTGCGGAATTTGTTTTCTTCTAGGGACCTGCTGGGTTTCCTCGGAAGCTGTGAAATTCTACGGGATACCCACATATTAGGTTATATACACCTCTACTCCGCTATAATGCGACGCGCTATAACACGGGTCCGTGTATAGCACGGTAGCAGTGGGGCTCCGGCTGCTGTGGAGAGCCACAGGCCCTTTAAATCCCGCTGGAGCCCTGGCGCTGCTACCCCGGGGCTGCAGCAGCGAGGCTCCACCAGCAATTTAAAGGGCCTGGGGCTCCCCGCAGAGGCTGGAGCCCAGAGCTCTTTAAATCACTGCCAGAGTCCTACCGCCCCTACCCCGATATAACAGGGTTTCAGCTATAACGCGGTAGGGATTTTTGGCTCCCCACGACCGTGTTATAGTGGGGTAGAGCTGTATTTATTAACTGCACAGGGTCCCCAAAGGTATTTTGATCCCTCTGCTTAACACTATCCAGAAAGCTGTGACATCCCTAGAGTTTGATGAGCTCCAGCCAACTCAGGGCACAGATGTGAAGTTAAAACAGTGGCCCAAAGAAGTAGGTTATGTTATAAATTCACTTCCCTACACATATCTACTGGTAATCTCATGAGGGAGTTGCAGTTTGTTAAGCGTTCATTAGAAAAACATGCACTGCAGTCTAACGATGCAATCCATACATGGCTGTTACAGTGCCTTGCCATAGCCTTACGCTTCCATAAAAACATAAGAAATTATTAAGTAGAATAAAAGCAGCACACAATAACCAATCCTAACTGAAAATTTTAAAAGACCAGTAGTGGAAGTTAAAGAGCATATGTATTGGAGGATTAATACTACTATGATACACAGGCAGCTATTAAACAATAGTTGATGCTCCATAAAAGATGTCTAACAATCAATAATTATTTGTTCTGCATCTGCTTACACCTGAATCGAAGGAATACTTGAACTCTCTTTCAAAGGCATGGCACCATCTACCCCCACAGTGGTCCACAGAAAGAGAGAGCAAGGAGAAAAACTGAAAAACAGGATGCCCAAGATAAATGTGGATCCAGTTAGAAGAAAGCTAGTGAAAGCTAAAGCAACATGCAAGCTAGCACAAATAACCCTGCTCCTTCAAATCACTCCATCCCCCAAGAGAGGCTGAACTTGTCTTTTAGCTCAGACAGTACAGGTGCAGGCTTTGAGACCCAGAGAAGTTGTATACTGTCATTGAACTGAACTTCCTATTTCACCTCAGGGTTTTACTTCAATCCAGGAATGATCAATTTGAACAATTTAATACCCATATAAAGTTACTGCATGTACTGTGCACAGACTGGAAATGTGAGATGTCATTTGCTATAGGATCTAGACCAGTGGTTCTCAAACTAGGGCTGCCGCTTGTTCAGGGAAAGCCCCTGGCGGGCCGGGCCAGTTTGTCTACCTGCCGCGTCCGCAGGTTTGGCCAATCGCAGCTCCCACTGGCTGCGGTTCACCTCTCCAGGCCAATGGGGGCTGCAGGAAGCAGCGTGGGCTGAGGGACATACTGGCCACCGCTTCCAGCAGCTCCCATTGGCCTGGAACAGCAAACCACGGCGAGTGGGAGCCGCGATCGGCTGAACCTGCCCGGCCCGGCCCGCCAGGGGTTTTCACTGAACAAGCGGCAGCCCTAGTTTGTGAACCACTGATCTAGACCTTAAGAAATCAATCAGAATTATCCAGTAGTTAAATCCTGGGCATCGCTTTGAAAAAATCAAGGAGATCCATGTTTTTATTCAATTCTTCCAGTCTCAGAATTAATATTTTGGGGGTGGACAAAGAGACACGCATTGCCAATTATAACATTCTCAACATTGGTTACAATTATTATTCGGGACAAGAAATGGATCTGATATTGCCACTTTAAATACACCCTCTGCCCCCAACAACCAGGAGGGGGAACAAATCATTAAGACCAATTTTTGTCATTTGAACTCCGAGTTAAAGACAAGAAGGTGACTAAGCACACTTTCCAAGGAAATGAGCCACCAGTGAGAGGGAGACTCAACCCATATAAACGTTTGCAAAAGTAAATCCCACATGCAATTGAGAAACGCTGACATCAGGCAAGAATGCCAGGAACCACTGACATTCTGGCTAAGCTTCTGTTATTCAAGTAAGCAAGTTTGATCAAGTTTTTTTTGCTGGAATAACAGCGGGCTTGCACTCTCTCTGAGATAAGCAACATTCATGTTCTTTCTTTAAACATTTCTGTGGGGCTGCGTCCCTTTTTGGTGATTATTTCCTTGGAAAATGTGCTGGTTGTCTCAGCCAGGATAGTCAAAGGAACCTAAAGGATCGAGGCACCTGATTCTCATTGAAATGCTAAGCGGTGTTTGAGGGCCCAACTCCTTTAGACCCTTTTGCCAATTGAAGAAGTTTCTCATCCAGTCTAACCCAGGATATGAAGCACCCGAGAGAGCACACTTGAAGTCTTCATGTCAACCCTGGATGCCTTTCTCGAAGATACGCTTCAGTCAAACACTCGTAACCGGGCTCAGGACAGGAATAACTGGAAGAAATTCCATGGCCTGTGTTCTGCAGGAAATCAGACAAGATGACCTAATGGTCCTTTCCGGTCTAACTGTAGGTTGGGGCGGGGCAAGAGGCTTTGAACTGGGGCCTGCTCTTATTAATTCTAAGAGGTTCTTTTATTTTCTAAACATGCACAAAACAGCGCCAGTCTGGCCCTTTAGAAGGAAGTCACACAATGAAAAACACTTAATAAGAGCCTCCAGGAACCCTAATTCCTCCTCCAAGGAGGACAGCGCAAATTCAGAACCATACGCAGTGAGCACCCGCTCCGGAGGGAGCACATTATACAACAGTTCCAGTACCTAGGGAGGATAACACTCTGTTCTCAGAACCACACTGCCCCTCTCCAAGGGGCAGAATTCCCAGCCATGACCGCTGGGTGCTCTGCATGAGGAAGAAACATGGAATATACCCAATATGTCAGTGTGATGGGCCAGACAGCAGAATTCAGCCCTGCATGCTGCTTGGAACACGTGCTCCAAGCAGCTTGCAAAGCAGGTTAGCAAATGATGCTGTGTATTATTTAAACAGTAGAGCAATTCCCCCTTCTCCAGAAGCGTTAGGGGATGCGATCGTTTCTTCAGGGACTCTGGTTTAAACCCATTCAGTTGTATTAAAGCCTGTCTATGCTCTCAGAGGCTTCTGTAACGGGATCCCCTTCCCCGCCTTCTCAGCACAGCCTTGACCAGCCCTTCATTTCCCTCTTCTCCCTACATGGCTTGGCAGGATGCTGGCCTCGTAGTGCAGTGGTTCGCAAACTTTTGGACTGGTGACCCCTTTCACATAGCAAGCCTCTGAGTGCAACCCCCCTTATAAATTAAAAACACTTTTTAATATATTTAACACCATTATAAATGCTGGAGGCAAAGCGGGGTTTCAGGTGGAGGCTGTCAGCTCACGACCTTCCCCATGTAATAACCCCGTGACCCCCTGAGACATCCCAACCCTCAGTTTGAGAACTCCTGTCGTAGTGGGTGGAAGCCAGTCTTCCCTACCTTGATCAGCCAGAGGGGTCGCTGTTGAGCAAAGAGGCGCTCCCTCCCCTTGCAAGGGGAGTCAAGTGCACTTTCTCCACCCGCTGTCAGCAGGAGGTGGCAGAGATGCAAAGCACTGACCCCAAACACAAAGCGGTTGTGTGGTTTTTAGTGTATTTTAATCGGGTTTACAGGTGCATTCCAAGGGTTATGTTAGGCGGCCCAGCCTCTGGCACCACTTGCTTCACGCAGAAGGCAGCAATATATAAAACGTAACTTGTACGCCCCATCCTTGGGCAGTGCAGGGGACGGGATTAGCCTGAGGTGACAAAGCTCTCTTGCCCAGTGTGTCTCTGATGACTACACTCCTCAGCCTGCTATAGCCCAAGCATGGCCAGTGTGTGACACACCCACCCTGCGGACCATCCAAAAATTAATCCTGCAGGGAGCTGGAAAAGCTGTGGGATTTGTGTAGGTGACTCTTTCTGCAGCCTCACTGCCATGACTCTTCACTGCTGCAGTAAGGAATTCTCAGCAACGAAAGCAAGGGGACACAAAATGCATGAAGAACATAGGGGCCCGAAAGGCGGGTGTGACGGGTTGTCACACCCTGGGGTGCAGTGTGGGAGCTGTGGGAACTGTTGTCTCTCTCTAAGACACACCACTGTGTGAGGCTGGCTGTGTCCCCAACCCAGCTGTGTGTCTTAGAGGGGTGCAGCAGTTTCTCATGGCTCCCAGACTGCACCCCGGGTGGGACAACTCATCACAGAGGGGCACCGCTAAGGCATGCAATCAGTGACTGTGTCCAAGCATGGGGAAATTTCATTTAATAGGCTGAAATGAAAAAAACCAAACACATCCCAACAGCAGACAAATGGGAACTCTTAAAACTTAGCTGAAGAACACTGCCCCAAATCTCTAATTAAATAAGACCATCCCACTATTCTCTCCAGAACAATGAGAACCAGAAGTTTGATTGTCAGCTCTTTGGGGCGCAGACTGTCGTTTGGTTCTGTGTTTGTACAGGACCTCACACAATGGGGTTCTGGTTCACAAATGGGGCTCCTAGGTGCTATGGTAATACATACAATAACCAAATAAAATCTCTCCTATCAGCTCCTAACACATATGGTTAAAGCTATCTGCTTCGCTTCAAGATACCACAGCCTGGCATAGGAGCTCTTTTGTCACTGATGTTTTCACCTGCCTGCACCCATCGTTATTCCCTGAGCCCGTGTTTCCTAATCACTGCACATGCTCAGTTTTCAGCAGGGGAAGTCAGAGGGAGAACTGACAGACCAGTTTTTCCCAGGTGCCCTCTTACTCCATGAGGTGTATTGTTGCTGCAGGCATCAGCGCTCTCCCCTATGTTGTCAGACAGCAGAAGTCTCTCTAGGAGAGGGTTGCCCTGACTGTTAAAAGAAAGGCCCAGGGGGCAGCTGAGGTTGGGGAGGAGAGGTCAAGCCAAACTCTCTCCAGAAGCAAGAGATGCTTGGAAACTTCCAAGAAAGATGCAGGCTAAATGGGTTATTTACAGTTATCTTATGCTGATAGCTCACAGATGTACAAACAGTTCAGGAATATAGATGGCGAATACTGTCCTGGGGTGTGTTACCAAGAGTGTCGTATGTCAGACATGGGAGGTAAATGTGCTGCTCTACTGGTGAAACCTCAACTAGAGTCTTGTGTTTAATACTGAACAAACTGGGGAGAATCCAGAGGAGAGTTACAAAAACGATAAAAGGTTTGGAAAGCCTGACCTATGAGGAAATGTTCTATAAACTGAGCATGTTCAGTCTCGAGAAAAGACGACTGAGGAGGGATGCAAAAACAGTTTTAAAATATGTTAAGAACTGTTATAAAGAGAACCAATTGTTCTCCATGTCTACTGAAGGTAGGACAAGAAGCAATGGGCTTAATCTGAAGCATGGAAGATTTAGGTTAGATATGGTGAAAATTTTTCTGTCTATAAGGACAGTTCAGCTTTGGAATTGGTTTCCAAGGGAGGCTGTGGAATCCTCATGATTGGTTTTTAAGAACAGGTTGGACAAACACCTGTCAGGGATGGTCTAGCCCAGGGGTAGGCAACCTATGGCACAGGTGCCGAAGGCAGCATGCAAGCTGATTTTCAGTGGCACTCACACTGCCCGGGTCCTGGCCACCGGTCCAGGAGGCTCGGCATTTCAATTTAATTTTAAATGAAGCTTCTTAAATATTTAAAACACCTTAGTTACTTTACATACAACAATAGTTTAGTTATATATTATAGCCTTATAGAAAGAGACCTAAAAACGTTAAAATGTATGACTGGCACATGAAACCCTAAATTAGAGTGACTAAATGAAGACTCGGCACAGCACTTCTGAAAGGTTGCCGACCTCTGGTCTAGATTTACTTGGTCCTGTCTCCGCGCTAGAAGCTGAATTAGATGGCCTCTCAAGGTCCCTTCCAGCCTTGCATGTCTATGGTTCTATGTAGGTGGGGTAGAAAGAAAAATGGAGAAGATTTTATTCCCGTGGGAAGATGCCAATTATTTTTGTTTTTTTCTCTTCTCTTCTATCAGCATGTGCTGCTCAGGGGAGATGCATACAAATAGGAATGGTGAAGAGAAAAAGTTCATCTGTTCATTCCCTACCTGCTTTTGCCATCACTGTGACCTCCATAGAAAGCAGCAGCAATGTCAGAAACAAGGGGATTATAACTTTGAGCAGCCGAAACCAATTAACTAATTCTTCATAACTAGGAACAAGCGAAGCAAAGCACAGAAGATACACAGGGCCCTGCGCAGGCATAATGGCTCTGGACTCCACAGCGCTCTTTCCCAGATTCAGACTAACATGGCTACCCCTCTCATACTTTCCCAGGAGACATCAGCTACTCAGTTAAAGGGCTGTGGTTAGCACCAGATTCGCAAGAGCCTAATACTATACTCGTGTTCCGGAGAACCTTGCTGAACCTGAATCAATAGGTCCAATCTCCAGCATTTGGTTTTATTCTCTATTGCTCTTCACTCAGAGGCTGCCTTTCAATTCACTGGTGGTGTTAAGCGAATCCAACTCTCTCTCTTATGGAAATAAACTACACAAAATACTCCAAGTCAACTCCCTATGAGCCACTGCAGCATCCAGCCGCCCTTGCAACACCACCATTGCAAGACAAGGTGAGAGTTTCCATAGCAGTTAGCATCGGCTCTGCCTCTGGGAATGTGCTAGGTCGGTTCAATGATAAAAGCACTCCCTTCTGTGTCTCTTCCCCATCTGGGTCCTGGCAGCACTAGAACAGTCAATATCCTGGGTGGAATTCTGGCCTCTGCTTACCCCTGGCCCTGTCTGCAGACTCCGAGGACTTGCCCTCCAGCCTTCAAAGGGAGTGCAGAGGTGTAGCAGAAGGGTAAGACCTGGACCCATACACTGAAAAAGCAAAGGTACCTGCAATGCCTCTCAGCCTCAAGACTTCATTTCAGGAGATGTGGCTCGGAGCGTTTCCCTTTCATCAGGACAAGGATGAAGGGAAATTAGAACGGCCAGCCACAGGCTTAAGGATCACCCCTTCAAAAGGCACCCCAAGCCGTCCAAATGGTCTTTCCTTCTCTCACACACAGTTGGAAACGCGTGGCCTATGCTAGTACCTCTCTCGATTAACCCAAGGGCCTGGATGCGAGTCACTGCTACACTCACCAATCACTGCACCAAGCACCTCTTCACTATCACAGCACACGCAGGTATCAGTCCAACTCCCAAGGGCAAGAATGAAATAAGAACCCTTCCAGCACCACGCAACACCCCCATCTGCAGAACTGAAGGTGGGGGAAGCAATCTTATGCCACTTCTCCTCTTGTCAGAAGTTAGAGCCATGGGTGGGAGGGAGACACTCTTTGTACACTGCCGTGTGACGTGTTATTAAATGCTGCCTCCTCTGCTGACATGGTGCTTTCCATGGAAAATTCTAGTTACATTCACTTTGACTAACACATGGGAGCTGTTCTGGAAACTTTTTGTAAACATCCAGGAAAGCATCCTCCATGTTTAATCCTACGGAGGAGTACCTAGTTAAAAACACTTGGGTCTGTTTAGCATTTAAAAGGCTTTCTGATAACAAAAAAAATTTTTAAAAAAACCTAAGCAAACCGCTGAGCCGGTTTGAAAAAAACAACAAAATAATGGACCAGGTGGCAACCCCAAACTCCTTGCAATGGAGAAGGAATCAGATCTCATAAAACGCTTTGAGCACCGGCTGGAGAAAAAGCTCTCTCTACAAGGGAGGTCAAGTTTTAAATAGAGCAACTGACTGTTCGGCAACTGACTGTTTAGCCATCCTCCATCTCAAATCTTGTTCTCAATTAATGCCCAGCTCACTAGCCCCCCGCATACCACCCCTTTTCCTCTTGTGATTGCTGCCTGTGCATTTTCTAGCAAACAAACCGTTAGGAGCGTTCACAGACAGAACAAGTTTTAAGTGAATACAAGCAAAAGTGAATTGAACTTGTAAGTGTCAGAATGCACACCAGAACAAAAAAATAGTTCTCAATTATAATCAGTCCAATCACAATGTAATGAATGGTCTAGAGAAGGTAGACTGTTCATTAAAAGGTGTCAAGTTCATAACTGATAAAAGGAGACAGTTTCCCAAACAACACAAAATTAGCCTGTGGAACTCACTGCCACAAGTTGTCTGAGGCCAGGAGCTCAGCAGATTTCAGGAAAAGACTAGACATGTATATGCATAGCAAGAGTATCAAGCGTTCATAGCAAATATTAATGAAACAAACAAGAGGTCTGGAAGTTCTATAAAACCCCACACTCAGGGCATAAATCAACTTCGAGCTCCTGAAAGTTCAGAGGAAGATTATCTCCTAGGTTCACCTCATCTGCAAGGCTTCTTCCTCTGAAGCAGCAGGTGCTAGCCACTGTCAGAGACAGGACACTGAGCAAGCCGGAACTTGGGTCTGATCCAGCCCAGCAACTGCTACGTTCCTAGAAAGAAAAGCTCAACTAGCTTAATGAGTTATTTGCTATGGGGGAGTCTCTTGGTTCTCTGAAGGCTGCACACAGGAGTTTAACATACAGGTGTCACGAGGATGTGAGAGTTAATTTCCTGCGAACCACAACCCCTAGAAACCAATAAGACAGCGAGCGAATTAACCCAACACCCAGCTCCCTCCTCTATCTCTATCCTCATTCATTTTCTACCTAGACACGTATGGGAGCGCCCATCACCAGACACATGAGGTAGGGAAGCATTATCCATGTTTTACAGGTGAGGAAACCAAGGTACAGAGACTGGGTGACTTGCCCATACTCCCACAGGGGCTGTGGCTGAGCCAGCAGACAACAAGACCATTCTTCCTCATGTTTTATGGTGCCAGGCTCTCCACACAAGACCATCTATCCAGACTGATCACATGCCCCCCATATCACCAAGGTTTCTGAGCCCCTCCCAAGTACGAGAGCGAGCGGGAACATCTCTGCCTCCTCCTGCTTAGCCCACAAACACATACCCACGGGTAGCTGAGGACCCTGCCCTTCGCACGCACCTCCGAGCTAGGCAGGTCATCAGATACGACACTGGGTATAAATGCTGGTACTGTAACGGGAAGAGGCACCGTGGTTTAACTGCTGCCAAGGAGTTGGGAGTACTAGAAAGGCATCAGCCTCCAGAAGAGGAATGCCGTGCCGGTCGCGTCGCTCAAAAGTCTACCCGAAGGCGATGAAAAAGCAGTGCAGGTGGGTGAGAAATGGCCTCTGGCTGCTCCCTCCCCTGATCTTGAATCTTTTTGCAAATGTGCAAGTGTATGGCTCGGGGGATGGGTGATTAATGGCACAGAGAGCTTTCGACCCTGGGCGTCATCCGTCTCGCTCCACCTGGCGTCCATAACGTCTGGAAGTCGCTACTTGCTACAGGCCTGGGCGAGATGACGGGGGAAAACGGCATCAGTATCACCAAGAGTCAACACAACGAGCTGTACTCTGTGCTGCACGGGTCTCAGCCCACATTCCCAGGGGACGGGGGTTCACACTATTACAGTTGCAGCCCTTGCTGGCAGTCTCAGTAGAGGGCCAGGATTTGATAGACCGCGAAGGGCTCTTCACAAAGAACTGAGAGGGGCTAGGTCAGGCTGGAGGCTGGCTGGCAGAGTGGTCTTGAGGAGCTGACACTTCCCCGGGCTGCACCAGTTCTGAGGATAGAGGAGTTCAGTTTCCAGGACTGTCACTAAAATACCTCTTGCTAGCACTGAAGTCACTCTCACAGCAAGCAAATGAAAGTTCTCGGCCTTGGAAGCTGCGTCCGTATCACCGAGTTCTTTTTTGGACAACTAGCTTCAAGCTTTCCTTGCTAGTGAACGCTGTATGTTGGGGGCTACGTACCCATCGGCTCTTCTCTGCACTTTAATCCAAAACAGTAGTTAGACATTTGCTTTCTGCTGGAGGAAACTGTTCAAGAACTAGTCAGTCTCGTGTCTGTGCATGAGACAGAGAAGGAGAAAAGAAACCCTTCTTGTTCGCTGTCTGACTTCCCTTCTGATACACCGCGTTAACAGCAAGGCTCAGCTCCCACAAAGCAGGCTGTCTACACCAGCCTTGCTAACACAAATCTGCCAGCTGCTTTTCTTTCCTCAGAGCTCATTAACATGGATTTTGCAGCCCCACACAGCAAGAAGGGGGTCTCATTCTTGGACTTCCCACTCACAACATAGTACCAGTGTGGCAAACTTTCAGCACTGTTGAAAAGGAGAAAACTTTGTATTTAAAATTTTGCATGACATAGTCTATGCAAAAACTTTAAAAAAAACACAAAAGCCTGTGGTATGTTAACGAAGCACCTTCCAAGTGTCAAACCACACCTCTCAAACTCTTGTCTGAGGATGGCTGGAGAATTGGATGGGCGAGTTGTTATATAACCCAAACCCCTAATATGCAGTTTCCCAATGAAACCCCTTTTTTCATTTCTATGTGTCCTAATAACATTTTTTATTCAAATTGAATCCTTTGATTTCGCAAAATGTCCAAAAGCACAGGCTTGGCAGGGGCAGGTGAGGACTCAAACAGTTCCCTGCAATTTAGGGCTAAACCCATTACTGTTGGTAACCATGACAGGACTCGTTTACTATGAGCCAATCACACTGAGTGAGAAGGTTTCACTCTCTGGAATGCCCATAACCCTTAGACAGGGGCAGAGTCAGTGTTCCACTGAAATAACAGTCCAGCTGTGAAGTGTCCGCACCATACAAGCCCAGAAATTGGAGGCAGCTCCTGCAGAGATTAGGGGAGGAAGAAAGCACCTAAGAAATGGAAAACAAGCTTTGGAAAGGCTTAACATTCCCAGTATCAGTAGGATTGCAGTTCTGCTCGGCCTTTCCCAGACACACCTGTGGAGGAAGATGCCTCTTCCTGAGCCAGATTTGTGTTTTGCAGCTACATAAACAAACAATCCATTGAACAATAAGGCCTTCTGTTCCATATACAGCCGGGAGGAGGCAAAATCCCCCTACCACATTTGATGTGTTTCTACCTCTCTTTCCTGAAGCAGGAGGAAGAGGGGAAACAATGGATTTCTAGTTGAACACAAGTGGAGAAAAGATCTATACCCCATCACTCCAAGGGGATCGAGAAAGATAGCTGACCGAGCCCAAATTCAGAGATGACTTTTTATTAGCTGCAAGCTGAAGAGCGTTTTAATTACCAAACATTTTTCAGAAGTACAGTTTTATCCCCAGTCCCACTTGACCACATACTATTGAACCTGACATAGTATCGCCAGATACATTTGATAACACAAGCTAACTCACTAGCAACTTTAGGAGTGGCATGAGCATGTTTGGCTTCCACATTAACGCCCTGACCTTGCAAAATTTAAGTGCATGCATAATTGATTTCAATGGGATTACTCACATGCAAAAAGGTTACGTGTATGTATAAGTTTTTGGAGGGTCAGGGCATTTTCCATTTAGTCTGGAAAAGAGAAGACTGAGAGAGGACATGAGAACAGTTTTCATGTACATAAAAGGTTGTTACAAGAAGGAGCAAGAAAAATTGTTCTTAACCTCTGAGGATAGGACAAGAAGTAAGGGGCTTAAATTGCAGCAAGGGAGGTTTGGGTTGGACAGCAGGAAAAACTTCCTAACTGTCAAGCTGGTTAAGCACTGGAATAAAATGCCTAGAGAGGTTGTGGAATATCCATCACCGGTGATTTTTAAGAGGTTAGACAAACATGACTGGGATGGTCTAGATCAGGGATCAGCAACCTTTGGCACACGGCTCGCCAGGGTAAGCCCCCTGGCGGGCCGGGCCGGTTTGTTAACCTGCCACCTCCACAGGTTCAGCCGATTGCAGCTCTCACTGGCTGCGGTTCGCCATTCCAGGCCATTGGGGGCTGCAGGAAGTGGCGCAGGCCGAGGGATGTGCTGGCTGCCCTTTCACGCCGCCCCCATTGGTCTGGAGCGGCGAACCGCGGCCAGTGGGAGCCGCGATTGGCCGAACGTGTGGACATGGCAGGTAAACAAGCTAGCTTGGCCTGCCAGGGGCTTTTCCTGAACAAGCGGTGGACCGGCTTTGAGAACCACTGGTCTTGATGACCTCTCGAGGTCCCTTCCAGCCCTATGATTCAATACGATGATGCAGCAGAAATGCATGTTATTCACAGTGAATTCAAAATGTTCAGAATTGTTGCATTTCATTCTTAACTGGCAATTGGTCCCACTTTCATGTCCTTTTCATAGTATGTCAGTACCAGTTTCAAGGAGAAATGGGTCCTGAACGTTAAAACTGCTTTGTCCACAAAAACTAGTGACGTATCATAATTTCCATATGTTTTTACAGCCACCTTCCCAAAAGTGGGAAAATTTCAGAATGGGGGAAAAAAAAAAGTCATACGGCATGTAGTATGTTGAATAGAACTGGAGAAAGAAGGTCAGTTATCTGGAGGAACCTACCCTGGTGTCCTCCAGGAGCTCAGTAACACATACTGAGCCCAGACAGCTAGCTCCCAAACTCCAGAGCCTCAGCATACAACAGTGTCCTCACTGCATGCTCAGTAAAGATCTCTTTCCTACAACTCTGCCTCATTACTTATTGCTAGTGAAGCATTGTGCCAGCGATTTGTGTACTAGACTCTTCAGAATGCAGCAGCTACCAGCGTGAACCCATGGCATGACGCCTCTAGGAACTCTGGATTTAATTAAACAGTCTGCAGCCCTGGTTTCTAGTGACCCACCCAATGCTGGTACTGAGCCCTAGCAAAAACACAAGAACTCCCCAGGGCCTGCCTGGCTTGGATTTAAAGAATTAAGAAAGAACTGACAAAAATGAGCAGAATAAAACACTTCTGTTGCCACTCAGAAGAGAAAAGGCAGTAGCAGAATGGACTGGAATGAAATACAAAGCAGTGGCAAAACCACGATGGAGAACACTAAGCAATCAGGAAAATAATTTGATTGGCTGCGACGAATTATTTAAGAACATATCTAGAACTAAGAGGGGCCCTGGTATCGTTCATAATGGTTACAATTCTGAATGCAGTTTGATCTTAAAGAGGATACTCTGCAGATCAGAATTTTTAAGAAGTCTTTGGCAATGGTGGGGTGACGACAGTTACAATTATCCTGGGCAGGTAGGTGGTTAAGATACTTCACACTTCAAGTTCCTGGTAACTGGCCACCAATAACTCCTTGCTAGAACACTTGCTAGAATTCCTATAAAGTTACTTGGTGCACAACCCGGCTTCCAATTTTATACCACCATGAAATGTTTGGGGGATTCCCACCCCGGTTTATCCTCTTCCTCACCATGTTTCTCAGTAATTACTGGTACCATCCAACATTAAAAAAAAAAATATTTACTGAAGTATCTAAATCACTTGCTTTAAAATACTTCCTGTAAACAGCTCTAAGAATGCAAGTGCCTATGCAAAGCCAAGTAAGGAACCAAGCAAGTGAAAGGAAGCCTTGTGGACCAGGGGTAAACTCTGGAGCATACAGGGTTACAGCAGGGTGGAAAGATGACCTGAACCCAGGAGAAACTGAGTGCAAAGGGAACAATAAACTGCATTGCCTCCCACTTTCCTCTTCACAGGCCTTGTGACAGCTCTGGAGCTGCTCTGTAATAATTTATGAATAGTGTATGTTGACCTGGTTATTGGCATGTGGACACTCACACATTGGTTTAGTTTAATAGGAAAAACAAGCAGGAAGGAAGAGAATGACTCAAGATCAGCGCTCCTCAGCAAACATCTGAAAGTGAAGGAACAGGCCCAGACTTTCAGCTTTGAAGATTTTAACCCCTTCCCAGCCAACCTGCAAAACTAGTTTTGTCCTGAAGGGCCCAAGCCCGGAAATGCACGACCGAACAATACTGGCAGTTTAAAATGGGTTTCTCTCAAGAGAAGGGGGAGTTGTTCAGGCCACTGGTGTGGGGGGAGTCTGAAGAAATTAGGCCTGTCTAGGCTGCCATCAGGGACAGTGCACCTCCTGGTACGACATCTGTGTGTAGACCATATGTTGTATCAAAATCCTGTTTCTCTAAATGCTTTGTTCCTGTTGTCAAAACAAACCCCACTTGGGTTTTAAGAAGGCTGTTCTGGTCACTGAATACCACTGGTCACAGACTCCCACAGGAAAGAAGCCCTGGGACCCAAACTTAGGTGGATCTGCTGGGTAAGCACAACTGATACGCAGAGGACCCTAGCCCAGGCTTGGTCTGAGTATGGGAGAATGGTGCAGTTGCAGCCCAGGATAGGCAAAGACACGAAGCCTTATACCCACGGGGGTGCCCTCAGAGGCCAGGAGGGGAGAGCGGCGCAGATGGCCCTGTACCTGTGATAGGCCTTATTGTAAGTGACGAGTCGGTTATATTTTTCACTCCCGCCCTCGCCAGGCCTGCTTTGGTGCCATAATATGGAAACAGCCAGGCCCTTCCTGAACTGTATTACAGAGACCACCGGGTCACTGCCTCTTATAGTAACAAGGAGCTGGGTCGGTTACTGCACAGCAGTGCACTCTTTTATTAGCACGCAGCTCCGGTCATTTGTAGGCAGGGCCGGTGGGCCAAAGGCCGTGTAGGGAAATCTGAAGCTGCATCCACCCCTAGGAAAACAGCCTGGAAATACCTGCTATTTGGTGCACCACACTCCCAAGGCAGAAAGCAGCAGCACCCGGCTCTTCACACATTCGATGGTGATTAAGAATCATTCCGCGAGGGCTGGCTGCCTTGTATTCGGAGAGGGAAATGAACTCCCCTACAAGCCGGGAAATCCCTCCCACTCACTCCAAACACTTTTTGCTTAGTTTCTTTAAAAAGGCCCTGGCTCTGTGACAAACCAACAACCCGAGGAAGCTTCCCGAGACATCAGAGCTTCCTGGAGGAACCTGCTCGTTCCCAAGGCACCTCCACAGGTGATGCTCGAAGGGATGAAGCGACAACAACAGCCTGCGCTTCTCTAACCCATCTGAGATCCACACAGCTCCTTAAATATTATTTACACTCCTGTAGTGCCCAGAACCCCAATCAAAGGTCAGGGCCCCACTGTATTATTCCCCCCAGCACACACACTCCGCAGGTATCCTTGCTTGAGACATGGGGAATCTGAGTCACAGAGCATGTATGTGATTTACACAAAGGTCACACAGCGAATCAGCAAGAAGGGAACCCAGGAGTCCTGATTCAGGGGGCCACCTGTTGGGGGAGGGGTTGGTCACTGGGAGCCACCCCTCCCCAGCACTGCCTGAGACTGTCACGGGCTGTTCCAGGGGGAATCCTCCTAACAGCAAGGCGAGGAGGGGACCCCCGCCCCATTGGCTTTGCATGGCTGACGGGCAGCAGAGCCTCCTCCCGAGGCAACCGCTGCACGCCCCCAGCAGAGCCGGCTGCAGCTGCCAGGGGCCCGGCCTCTCCCCGCCTCGTGCGAGCTGACAGCGCTGCCACGCGACACGCAAGGCAAATCCCTGGGTCAGACAGACAGCAGATGCGGGGGGGGAGGGGCAGCGCCTCCCCCGAGCTCTTCCTCCTCCCTGGGGCTTCCCCCACCCTATTAGCCGGCATGCAATTCCGTGACTCCCCCCTCCATATCGTCTGTCTGCATCTTCCTTCGTCCCCTTCCCAGCTCCCTCTAATCAGTTGCAATCCATTGCACATGGGTTTCATTAGAAAGGATGCAAACGCTCAAAGGCTCAGCGGGAATGCACGCTGCCCAGGTCTCGGGGCTTAGTCCTCCCTTCCCTTTAACATACACGCGCTCTCCCTGAGCAGCAGTTTACAAGGCTACCAGCGGCACTTGATGCATTTATTGGGGGGGGGATAAAAAGGGGCGGCGGCAGCCAGGGGAGCCCAATGAATACAAGGCTAGGAGCCAACGAAGGGGGTGGGGGGTTAGCGTCTCTCCCAGGAGATACAATCCCCAGCAATGCACTGGGAATGGAAGATTTGCAATTCAGTGCAAGGGAGGAGGGGTGGGGGTTGTAAGGTTGGGGTCCCCCCCCGCATCTGTGCTGTGGTGTCCCCTTAGAGGAAACCCCTCTCTTCCCCGGCTCCTGCACAGACGCTGCCGGCCCGCTCTCTCCCCACTCACACAAAAGGGAAGCAAGAAGATTTTTGCATCAATGCTGGCAGATTTCTAGCAGCAGCCCGGGCGGGTGGGGGAAGGCTGGCTGCAGAGCCAGGGTGCAAAGGGGAGGGGGGGTACTCACAATCTGTGCATCCGAGTCCCCCGCAGCAGCGCAGCCCTCCTTCCCTTTGCTGAGGCACATCCGTTCCCCTCCACCCTCCCCCCTTTTTTTTTAAGCTCCAGAATCGACACCCTTAGAGAGACGAGCTTGGAGAGGCTGGCAGGGGCTGCACTGCGCACGCGTCCCCCGGCCCCTGCGATTGACTTCCTAAAGCAACTGCATGCCGTTTTTTGCACTTCCTCACGTCAAAAAGCAGCCGCCCGGGCACTGCCTGGGGCAGGGGGAAGCCCCGCTCCTGCGCCTTCTGCAACCGACCCCTGAATCGCCGCCAGTGCCTCTTCCTCTGCAAAATCAACACACGGGCCGGGCCAAACGGGGCATCCTCTGCCCGAAGTTGGCACCTCCATCCCTCGCTGCTCCAGGGTTGCAAGCCACTAACCTCCGGCTGGACTACGCTGCCTCGGTCCCTCTGCGAGAGATGCATTCATTTTCTGTTTGCATTGGCCGCCCTGCTGGGAGAGCGCATCTTTCCTTCCTTGCACGTTTTGCAAGTGCAAAGGTTGTGGTCAGCGAGCATGACTCTAGGGCAGCATTGGCTGGAAATACGGGGTGGGGGGGTGAGGAAGAGTGGTTTCCCCGTATCAGGAGGGTTGTTTGTTGAATGGAGAGTATGTGTCACTAAAAATCGGATCATTAAACTCCTGGAGAAGAGAAAAAAATGTGCATCAAAACTGCACCCTCCTCTGGCGGGAGAAATGGTCCCTTTGATTGTTTTAAACCCATTTGCTATGGACAGAGCAAGGAGGTGTTTTAAATGCACTCAGAATGTGCCAGGAGAACATTTCAAATAGGCCTCGATGGGCCTGGTTCACTGAAAACCCAACACAACCCACCCTCGTTTGAGTAACAGGACCTCCAGCTCCCACGCAGGCACTACCCACTCAGACCCACATGGACAAGGCCTCTGGATATTTTAGATGGAGTGTTCCCAGCAGAATCTACCCATCCCCACTTTCGCCCATTTGCCCACACCCCTCATTACACTGGGGAATCTTTGCTCCCTTAGGGCCTGATTCTGCAATCAGTCGCAAAGCCCCCTTGACCTCAATGGGGGCAGGATCGGGCCCTTCCAACACAAACTTTCCCAGATCGTCAAAGCACCCCCCATTTCAATGACGCAGCTGGCAGCCTCTCTGTTCCCCGCCACGCTCCATCCCCCCGCCAGTCTATTCCCAGTTGCTGGATTTGCTTTAGGATTTAATTTCAGCTGGAAGATCTGACAAGTCTGGTCCAAAGTTCCATGAGGAGCTTTAGGACTTGGTGGCTTTTAATTTCCCCAGCAAGTCCTGTTTGTGTTTCTTTGCCCGGGGCAGCTCATCCGTAGGGCCCCCTGCCCCAGTTGAAATATTAGTAAAAGGAACAATAACATTTGGTTTTAAAATGTCTTTTAAAAAAATGGAAAGCACTCGCTCTAGACAGAGTGTCGGACGGGGTCCCAAATTCCATACAATGGAGCATTGTGTTGGAATAGCTAAGCTACGCTGCAGCCGGTCGGTTTTATGCTACAGGCAGCTTGTCCTTATTATCTTCATGAACATGGACAGAGTCTGGGGAAGGAAAGTATCTTTGTTAAGTTACAGTCGCCACCTTGAATAACCAGGAGCCCTGAGCTGCTTCGGCTTAGATGTTTTGCCAACCATTTCCCACTCCCCACCCCTAGCTATAACGGAGTAAAGTACATTTTCCTACCCTTAGAAGGGTACAGCACCAATTCAAACACTTGGTAGTAAATTCTGGGACAGCCAAACTTAAGTTGACTAGCGTTTTGAAAGGGTCTCAAGGAAGGAGCGGGACATCTCACCTGAGCAGGTTTGGTGATAGGTTATAATAGTTTACTGTAGTTTAATGACTCAAGTAGTGATCAACTGCACTGTTCAGCTTTTCATGGATCTAAAAACAAATCTTCTCCAGTGTATTGAAAACCAAAGCTTCTCCAGTGGCTGATTTTACACAAATCAAGTGTAAAGACCTAAAAAAAAGGACTCTGTTTTGTTACCTGTATTTTTAGACATGAGTCTGTCATAGTCCTGCAGTGACGTTTCTCAATGCATTTGGCTGACCTGGGGGTTGAGGTGAGGAATTGCACAGTAACTGAATTAAATTCCCACCACTATCCACACCCCACACCATGTATGGAGGGGGACGCATTCATTCCAGGATGGGTTTGCTGTGGGCTGTAATACGGAGTATATCCAGTAGGTGTCATCCAACTCCACCACTAGACGAGTCTTCCATTGTATCAGCAAAGAGAGTGATCCCTGTGAGGGATTTCCTGATGCCACTGGGGATTACAGCTTTTTCATCTGCTCTGCACTGCATCTCCAAGTCATGCTGGCTAGCCAGCCATTTCTAATATATAAGGATTGGTAAGACCTCAATGTTCATTAAAACAACATTCACAATTCATGGCCTTAGCCTGGGTTGCAGGTGGCACTGTGTAGATTCTGCCGTCTGGCAGGCAGATGTGCCAGGGCCATAGACACCCATGACCTTGCCTAGGAAAAGGCAAACGGAACCAAAGACTTTCAAGGAATATCTGAGGAAAGCGTACGTGATGTGTAGTGTTGCTGTTCCTGTTAACAGCTATACATACCCGCCCCAGAGCCAGCTGCATTTCCATGGTGGGGAAGTGAGCCTGTTATTATTTGTGTTGCAGCCATAATGTTCTAGGCACTCTGTAGACATCGAAGAAGGGACAGTCTGTGCCCCATGAGGGACTTGCCATCCAAAGAAATCTCTTATCTCCCTCACGGAAGTGTTGTGAAGCCTCTGGCAGGGTCTAATTTTGGCCTCCGTCACTCTTATTTAGTGGAGTGTTCCTGGAGCTACTCCAGAAGCACACTGGGTTTTTTTAACTGAGGGTGGAACCTGACCTTTGAGATGCTTTGAGATCCTGAGAGACAGGCATACTAGAGAAGCACACCACGTTATCATAACAATAACAGCTCACAGAAAGAGCATCTGAACCTTTGACTTCTCCATATATAGAAAGAATTCCAGTAACTCCAGGGAGAATGCCTACCGGCAGGCAAGCCTCTTTCAATGAATACCTGAGAACAGACTCAGCCAGTCTCAAGGCTGAATTGCATGGCACCACTCCCTATTGAATCCTTTCCCCCATCACCTGCAAACCAGCGTGTGATGAAGAAGGAAGCTGGAGAATGGTTGCTCCAGATACATCTCCAGGAGAAGCCCTGCGATATCACCATCACCAGAGATGCCAAAGGAGCAGACGTCTCCAAGTTGCTATCCATTGGTTTCAAGGTTGTGCACCCACAAGGATTAAACAGTTAATTACACAGAGTGTTTTTGCTCTGCTCTGGAAGGTATTTATTGAAAAACTCTCCCTCCACTTGCATTTACACATCCTACCCTGATGATCCAGTAAGATTTTTCCTGCGGGAGATGGATGCTCTGATCACCTTGAGAGGAAAGATCCCTCATTTAGACAATGTCTGCTTACTCTTACTCCTACGGAAGCCAATGGAAGTTTGGCCTGAGAGAAAAATTGAATAAGGGCTTCAGGATTTGTCCCTTTGATGGTAGCGCCTCACCTGAGTTAATGCAATGATAGTGGAAGTTAAAGGACTGGAGAAGTGTGCGCAGGTTTTTTATAACTGTGACAGACCCAGGCCAGTGGGTGCAGGAGTCTGGTAGAGGGCAAATATACTGGTCACTGGCTGAGTAGTTTTCTGTTCCCTGAGTGACCAGAGCAGGGGCTGCACTAGAGTAATCAGGAACCTGCTAGAACCAATTAAGGCAAACAGGCTGATTAGAACACCTGCAGCCAATCAAGGCAGGCTAATCAGGGCACCTGGGTTTAAAAAGGAGCTCACCGCCCCCCAGTTAGGGAGGGGGAGCCAGAGGAGAGGAAGTGTGTGAGAGGAGCTGGGAGCAAGAGGTGTAAGGAGCGGGAGTGTTATCAGACACCAGGAGGAAGGCCCTGTGGTGACGATAAAGAAGGTGTTTGGAGGAGGCCATGAGGAAGTAGCCCTGGGAGTTGTAGCTGTCATGCAGCTGTTACAGGAGGCACTATAGACAGCTGCAATCCACAGGGCTCTGGGCTGGAACCTGGAGTAGAGGGCGGGCCTGGGTTCCTCCCAAACCTCCCAACTCCTGATCAGACACAGGAGAAGTTGACCCAGTCTGTGGGGAGGATCACTGAGGTGAGCAAATCTGCCAAATAAGCACAGGACCCACCAAGGTAGAGGAGAAACTTTGTCACATAACATTAAAATAATTAAATGGTAGATTATTTCTCAGAGACAGACACTGAGGGTCAGATTCTCCCGTGTCTCAGATCCACTCAGTGCAGAGGAAGCATCTTTGCAGACTAGCCATTTGTTGGGAGGATACTATCTGTCTGTCTCCTTGTAACCCATTCCTTGTTTATGGATCACGTGTCTGCTAGGGAGTATCAGAAAGCTTCCAAGTGCTATGTTGGGCATTTGGGGTTCTGATTTAGCTGTCAGATAAAAATGTATGTAGCCAGGCAACTCCCTGGTGACTACTTGGGTGGATGCTGAGGAGTGGAGTTATTCCAGCAAAGGTTGACACTTAAACTTACTTACACTCAAATGATTCCTTCTGTCTGCCTTTTCCTGATGGTCTGATGTAACTTACTGTTGGATGTTTGCACCCAGGCTTGGCTAGGCCTCATCTCCTCTTTTTGTCTCCTTTCAACACAGACACAGATAACATATGGCTCAGAACAATCCATCCTTTTCCCAGGATAGCATCATAGGAGCAGAGCTGAAATATTTGGTGCAGAGATTGTCCTCCGACCCTCAAACACATAGGTAATGCCACAGTTTAGAGCTCTGGAGTGCAGATCTCATATAGGCCATAGAAGAAAGAGGATTAAATGAGGGCCTTTGCGTAGCCAAAGGCTTTGTCTCCGGGGACCTCTAATAAGACTAGTGGATACTTACAAATATTGACAAGATTTTTTTTCTCCAATGTTTTCTGAGTCTTGCAAAAAATAGGTATAGCAAAAGTTGCAGAGAGAAGGAAGGGCTTGTCATTGTGTGCCAGGAATGGGATTAAGAACAGACTGTATGGCTGTGGCCCCAGAGTACTGTGTTTGGCATGGCAGAAACAAGATTATCAGCTCTGCTGAGCAGTAGCACAGTCCTGCCCATGCTATGTTCTCAAGAGAATTATTTATATATTGTGACTTGCTTAAGAATTGGTTTCTGTGTTGGGGAGCTTCCAAACTGTATTCTGTTTGCAAAACAAAATCAAACAGAAGTAACACTGGTCAGTGCAAGTCAGAAATAGAAGTAGGGCAAAAACCTTCTTCCAGTATTACTTTTCAGAATTTAATTGGTTTTATTGCCAGCAGTGACAGTAGTGACTAATGCTCTACATGTCCACAGTATCTTTCACCTGAGGATCTCAAAGGGATTTACAAAGGTAGTTGTTCTTAGCACTGTTTTACAGCTGAGGTGATGAAAGCAGAGTTTAACTGATTGACCCAAGATGACATAGGGCAGTGGTCCCCAACCATTTTGGCTGGCGAGCGCCAGCCAAAGGACCACTGCGGTGGTGGAGCACCTGCCAAAATGCCACCAAATTTCGGCAGCGTTTCAGCGGCGATGCCTCTCTGACACCGCTTGCTGTTGACAAGCGATGTCATCGAGAGGCATCCCCACCGAAATTCGGGGGCGACGCCTCTCAATGACATCACTTGTCAGCAGCAAGCGTCGTCATCGAGAGGCGTCCCTGCCGAAATGCTGCTGAAATTCAGTGGCATTTTGGTGGGTGCTCTCCTGGGGGCTAGGACACGGGCGCATTAAGATGCCCCCCTAGGCGCCATGGCACCCACGGGCACCGCGTTGGGGACCACTGACATAGGGAATAGGGAATAAATGAAGTTGGAAATTGCAGAGATGGGGAGAGAACGCAGGGGCCAGATCTCTGGGTGTGGCGAAGCTGCTCTTTGGGCAGGACCCCAGTCAGGGGAGATGGCTTAAAGACAACTTTGTGCTTCTCCAGTCTTTGAAGCAGGTAGGGACCAGTTCAACCTCTGGCAAAATATAGAGAGACTTCACAGCTTCTCTAACCTTTGCCAGCTGCAACAGCTCCCTGCTGGCCCCCACAACCAGGTGAAGAGAGGAAAGGTGCTCTGGGAGTGGTATCACTCAGATGAGGGGATTTTTGGTTTGGTTTTCGAAGTAAGGTATGGTATCTTCAGCTAGTGTCTCCCTACAGGTGAAATGGCCCCAGTGGGTATGTAGGAGGGAAAAGGGGAGTATCAAAGGTCTCAGTGGGAGGAAGCAATGAAATGAAATATTGGTGTGGGGTAGATCTATCTGGGGTGAAGGTCTTCTGAGGGATGAGGGAGAAGAGCCCATCAAAAATTTCAAGAAAAGGAATTCTCTGGCACAAGCAGGGAGGGAGCAGAAAGGCCTGGTTGTATAAACTAGCTAACACATAACTTATTGCAATATGCTTTCATTTTTATCCTACTTCAATGAAAAGAAAATCTCTCTGCAACACTTCCTCATCTTTAGTCACTTTGTTCAATCTGATGACTTTTATTTCTCTTAAAAAAAAATCCATACTTGTTTGATGGTAAATGTTACTAACTGCAGTCTCTTCATTCCTTCACTTCTATTGAAATGAGGACTTTTCGAAGCTAGCATTACTTTTCACAGATAGATCTCAGTCTATAGCAGTAATAATGAAATCACATCTCCTTTGTTGCATCCATTGTTACCTTTATTGCAGAGTTTTCACGGGGTGGTATTTGACACACCTCAAAACATGCAGGGGTGTCCTGCTGTCTATCAGTTGTGGAGGCAACAGGCTAAAGGACATTACAGGCACGACTATATAAGCAAACAGCATTTCAATACTTCACAGTTTTAAAATTACAAGGCCAAGGACTTACCACAAGAAAAGGCTGGCAATGGCACTGAGGTTTCTCACTCATGTACCGTAAAGGCTGAAAGTCATTGTTATCCATACAATTTGGCTTAACACCAAAGGGTCCCTATTTCCAATGAATCAAGTGAGTACTTTACTGAGGAAGGTCGCAGGGTCAAATTTTGACCTCAGAAATGCTGGGGTAAAACCAGAGTAAGCAGTGTGAAGTCAATTGAGTAATTCTGGATTTATAACTGTGTGAGAGAAGTTAGAATCTGGCCCACTATGCTGAATCTTCCATTCCTTTAGCAGTTTCTGGGTAAGTTCTGTGGATCTGCCCATCACAGTTTAAATTTGCACGTCTCTGGATGCCCACGAGAAGAAACTGGTGTGGTTTATTGAACAATAATTATCAGTAGCTGAGACAACTTGTAGCTCTCCTAGAGGCTCACTTCCAGTTCAGACACTATGGTACTTTATTCTAACTAGCTCCGCCAAGGTTTCAAGTTCTTCTAATGAATATTTCGCCATTTTCATCTTCTAGTATCGCTTCAACTCTACTCCTCTGTAAAACAAAGACAAAATGGCGCTGAAAGGCTGAACAATAGCATAAAGCTGTCCCCTGCAGCAATGTGTGATCAAATGCTATTTCAAAAGTTACACTTGCAAGCGAGAGAAATGCCAGATTGGGGTGGGGGAGAAGCTAATAGAAAAATACAGACACTTCATTTCTATCTATTTGTAATGGATGTAACGCTTAGAAGGGGTTATTTTGACAGTAGATGTCCTCTCTATATCTGCAGAAAGTCAAATTGAGACAACAACATTCAATGCTCCCTTTACTATCCCACCAAAGTGCCTCAACCCTTTTCTGGAGGAATCACTTCTAGCCAAAAGTTGTTCAATCTCAGCATAGATTTAATCATAGGCTTCCCTGCTGACACTGCCACTGAAGGAGAGGTGTGTGGGAACTCATTTCCTATAGATCACTAAACAGCTCTCAGATGGCAACTAATGTCAGTTGCTACCAGCCTGAGCTGAATTCAAACCACTGAGCTAGCGTGGAAGTGCCTATATTCCATAGAATCCTAGGGTGAAATAGTGACACCCTTTAAAGTCAATGCAAAATTCCCATTGACTTCAATGGGGTCAGGACTTCACATTCGGAAATTAAGAGATGGAAAAAATGTTTTAGGTCATGTGGTCCATCCCTCTGCCAGGGCAGGAATCTTTTAGCAATCTATTTTTTGAGAGCTTTGTCCAGGCTAGTTTTAAATGTTCCTAGAGATGGTGCTCTTGTAAAAACTGTGCGAGCCATACTATCGCTTCTTCAGCTGCATGTTTCAGGTGAAGGTGAAATGACTAATTTGCTCTTATCCCTGCCCTGTTGCTTGGGGCTTGGAACCATCACCCAGTTTCTCTGACACAGATGTGGGCATGCAGCCTCTTCCTCTATTCTGATGAAGGGAGGGGCAGTTTCCTGTTTTTGTGCAGCAGTTACACTGATCCAGAATGCTCTCAGGCTGTGGTTCCTTGGTACACATACAAATTCTAGCACTGTACAGTACTTCATGCTTTTGTGTCTGTTACTCCAGGTTTCCTCTCCCAGCATTAATGATGAGCTTTGGTACTTGGCCCCAGCGCATCAATGCTACCAATCTCCCATTCAGTTGTGTGTACTCCAGCCTGCAAGGGAGCCTGGGTTTTTCAAAAAACTCAGTCTTATGATGGCAGGTTGCTGCTCCCAAGTGAATGAGAGGTGGTAGGTACTAGCTGGGATAGCTAAGGCCAGCCTAGTAAATTGGTACAGTTGCCTGCAAAGGCTGAGATGGGCTTTCTTAGCAGACTATTCCATTATGTTCACATGCTCTCTGTGCTGTAATCTAGTTCCATCTTGCTACAGCTGTGGGACTGTCTGCCCTTCTCAGCACTCCAAGGACTCTGCTGTATCTGGCATTAACATCCCAGGAATCTGCTCAAGGCAGTCAGGAGTAAAGCAGAAAGATATGTTTACAAATGCTGGCAGAGGGGGGAGGGGAGTGCAGGCATGAAAATCAGAGACAAATCCAGTGTAAGAGCCTGTATTTTAGCTGTCACTCTAAAGGAAATGATCTTTAATACACAGCCACAGACAGCAAGCAGCAAATCCACTTTGCTCAGTTTCCCAGTGCTTTTGCCACAATTATTAGTTGGGAACTGGGCAAAGATCGTTTATCATTAATGTGTTTGATAGCTAATTTTATGCAGAACTGTAGTGTATTATATATGTTGCCATGAGTGACATTAACATAGCACCTTGCCTCCCAAGGGATCCCAAAGTGTTTCACAAACTATATATACCCACCTAAGCTGCACGCATCCCTAGGGTGGAGTGTGCAGCCAGGCAAACAAGTGGTGCTTAGCACACTGAAAAACAGTTGTGTGGGAGATCAGGGAGAGCATTCTGGCCAAGGACAGTGAACCAAAGCCTGCTGAGTCTTATGAAAAGTGCACAGAGATCACTGGTGTTAAAGAGAGCAGACAGGACCTAAGCTTTACATTTTCATCCAAGAGACTTTGAGATGGAGAGTTCCATGGAACTCAGTTCATCTGCCTGGGACAGCTATGAAATAGGCATTTTGCATGTGGGGAAACCAAGACAGAGTGGTTAAGTGACTTAACCTAGGTCACATATTAAGACATTTGCAAAGCTAAGAACAGAACTCAGATATCCCGACTCTGCGTTCCCTGTTCTAACCAATATAACTTATTTGGTGCTAAACTTAGTTAAATAATATGTATATACCTCTAGCTACTTCTGTTTATGATCTACAGTTCAACTGGCCATGGGTTACTGAGTACATTCCAAGAGTAACTTGCCTGCTAAGCACTCCTCTCCTTTAAAACTAGAAATGGACAGATAAGATAGTGAAAGAAATCAGTTTAACTGCTGGTAAGTGCTCAGACATACCTGAACTCTGTCCAAGTTATCTGCTAGTTTCTGAATGTTCTTTCTGGGTGGGAGAAACACCTCCAGTCTCACAGCGCCTCTGGCAGTTTTCTGGCAGGATATCAGATGGTTTATTTCCTGAGCCTGTGGTGAAAAACAAACAAACCCCAAAAGACCAAAGGATAAAGAAAGCAATCACGTTAGACCAAAATGAGCCAAATAAATCTGCAGGGTAATTGCTGTGAAGTCAATGGGATTAATCTGGCCCTGTGGGTTAAGGAAACTGATCTTCAGACTGTGAAACAAACCTAAATTAAACAAACAAATAAACCTCATATCCCCCCTCAAAAAATCTTTTTATGGTTCTGTTTTTTTAGAAAACCTGATCTAACTCCCACTGAAGTCTCAGAGGGTACATCTACACTACGGGATTATTCCAATTTTACATAAACCGGTTTTGTAAAACAGATTGTATAAAGTCGAGTGCACGCGGCCACACTAAGCACATTAATTCGGCGGTGTGCATCCACGGTCCGAGGCTAGCATCGATTTCCGGAGCGTTGCACTGTGGGTAGCTATTCCGTAGCTATCCCATAGTTCCTGCAGTCTCCCCCGCCCCTTGGAATTCTGGGTTGAGATCCCAGTGCCTGATGGGGCAAAAATCATTGTCATGGGTGGTTCTGGGTAAATGTCGTCAGTCATTCCTTCCTCTGGGAAAGCAACGGCAGACAATCATTTCACGCCCTTTTTCCCTGGATTGCCCTGGCAGATGCCATAGCACGGCAACCATGCAGCCTGTTTTGCCTTTTGTCACTGTCACCGTATGTGTACTCGATGCCGCTGACAGAGGCAATACTGCAGCGCTACACAGCGGCATTCATTTGCTTTTGCATGATAGCAGAGATGGTTATTAGTTGTTCTGTACCGTCTGCTGCCATTGTAAATTGGCGATGAGATGACGGTTATCTGTCGTTCTGTACCGTCTGCTGCTATTATGAGTGCCCCTGGCTGAGATCAGCCGGGGGCACAAAGGCAAAAATAGGAATGACTCCCTGAATCAATCCCTCCTTTATGGTATCTAAAAATAGTCAGTCCTGCCTAGAATATGGGGCAAGTGTACTAGAGAACCAGAGAGCACAGCCGCTTCGTGTCAGATCCTGCAGAAGTGATGAGCTGCATGCCATTTATGGGGGGTGCCCCTGCAACAACCCCACCCATTGCTTCTCTCCTCCCTCAACTTTCCTGGGCTACCGTGGCAGTGTCCCCCCCATTTGTGTCATGAAGTTATAAAGAATGCAGAAATAAGAAACACTGACTTGTTACTGAGATAAAATGAGGGGGAGGCAGCCTCCAGCTGCTATGATAATCCAGGCAGGACATGAAGCAGTGTTGGGGAGAGGAACCCAGCATCCCGCTGCTATGATAGTCCAGGCAGTACAGAATCTTTTCTTTACACATGAAAGGGAGGGGGCTGATGGAGCTCAGCTCCCAGTTGCTATGAAAAGACGGTTACCAGCCGTTCTGTACCATCTGCTGGGAATGACCGGGAATCATTCCTATTTTTACCCAGGCACCCCCAGCCAGCCTCACCTGAGACCAGCCAGGAGTACTCAGCAGCTATCAAGCATATTGTGCCGTCTGCCACCAGGGAGGGAAGAGGAGCGGATACTGCTCTTTAATGCCGCAGCATCACGTCTACCAGCAGCATTCAGTACACATAGGGTGACATTAAAAAAAGTCAAGAAATGATTTTTTTTCCCTTTTCTTTCATGTGTGGGGGGGAAGGAGTAAATTGACGAGCTATACCTTGAACCATGCCGGACAATGTGTTTGAACCTACAGGCATTGGGAGCTCAGCCAAGAATGCAAATACTTTTCAGAGACTGCTGTGGACTGTGGGATAGCTGGAGTACTCAGTACCCTCTCCCTCCCTCCATGAGCGTCCATTTGATTCTTTGGCTTTCGGTTACGCTTGTCACGCAGCACTGTGTAGCTTGGAGATTTTTTTCAAATGCTTTGGCATTTCAACTTCTGTAACGGACCTCTGATAGAACAGATTTGTCTCCCCATACTGCGATCAGATCCAGTATCTCCTGTACAGTCCATGCTGGAGCTCTTTTTGGATTTGGGACTGCATCGCCACCCGTGCTGATCAGAGCTCCACGCTGGGCAAACAGGAAATGAAATTCAAAAGTTCACGGGGCTTTTTCTGTCTACCTGGCCACTGCATCAGAGTTCAGATTTGTCATAAACAGATAGCTAAGGGTTAATGTCTCTTTCACCTGAAGCACCTGACCAGAGGACCAATCAGGAAACCGGATTTTTTCAACTTTGGGTGGAGGGATTTGAGTGTCTTTGTCTTTGTTTTCTGGCTGCCTGCTTGCTCTGAGCTTTGGAGAAGTAGTTCTACTTTCTAGTCTTCTGTTTCTAAGTGTAAGGACAAAGAGATCAGATAGTAAGTTATATGGTTTCTTTTCTTTGGTATTTGCATGAATATAAGTGCTGGAGTGCTTTGATTTGTATTCTTTTTGAATAAGGCTGTTTATTCAATATTCTTTTAAGCAATTGACCCTGTGTTGTATCATCTAAATACAGAGAGAACATTTGTACTTATTTTTCTTTCTTTTTATATAAAGCTTTCTTTTAAGACCTGTTGGAGTTTTTCTTTACTGCAGGGAAATTGAGTCTGTACTCACCAGGGAATTGGTGGGAGGAAGAAATCAGGGGAGATCTGTGTGTGTTGAAGTGGCTAGCCTGATTTTGCATTCCCTCTGGGTGAAGAGGAAAGTACTTTTTGTTTCCAGGATTGGGAACAGAGAGGGAGATTCACTCTGTTTGGATTCACAGAGCTTGTGTCTGTGTATCTCTCCAGGAGCACCTGGAGGGGGGAAGGGAAAAAGGATTATTTCCCTTTGTTGTGAGACTCAAGGGATTTGGGTCTTGGGGTCCCCAGGGAAGGTTTTTCAGGGGGACCAGAGTGCCCCAAAACACTCTAATTTTTTGGGTGGTGGCAGCAGGTACCAGGTCCAAGCTGGTAACTAAGCTTGGAGGTTTTCATGCTAACCCCCATATTTTGGACGCTAAGGTCCAAATCTGGGACTAAGGTTATTACAAGATTGCTGTCCAGAATGGTCACAGTGGTGCACTGTGGGATACTGCCCGGAGGCCAATACCATCGATTTGCGGCCACACTAACCCTAATCTGATATGGTAATACCGATTTTTGCGCTACTCCTCTTGTTGGGGAGGAGTACAGAAACCGGTTTAAAGAGCCCTTTATATCGATATAAAGGGCCTCGTTGTGTGGATAGGTGCGGTGTTAAATCAGTTTAACGCTGCTAAAATCGGTTTAAACGCGTAGTGTAGACCAGGCCTCAGAGTCTTTCTATTGACTTCAAGTGGAAGTAGGTCTGGGCCCAAAGCCAGCATGGTTAAAAAGCCCCAATATATGGGTAGGGATTTACTCTGGCTAGCAGAATCCTACTGCTCTATAGACGGGCTTTTAGAAATGACAATGAAAGGCATTAAAAGGTTTATCATGCTATGGAACTGCAAAGAAATGAGTGCTACCCCCGAATGAAACTGTGTACATGGAGTGGGTATTGAAAAATGATCAGCTACGTCCAATCAGAACATGATCTAAAACCTGTCCTTGAGAACAGAGTGTCTTGCCTACTTTGTTACAGGTAACCCCTAAGACTGCTCTAACTGCCCCATAAGGAGAGGACAGAGGAACTGGGCATCCCTTGTGCCCCACACACTGTGCCCCAGCAAAGAGTTCCAGCATGGCTTCTTTGTGCTGCCCAATTTCTCTGCCCTTTCCTTCTCTCTCTCTCTTTTGTTTTTCCCTCTGATGTTGTTTTGCTTCTCTCTTTTTCCTTGACTTTCCCTTCTGTTGTTGTTGCTGTTGCCCTTTCTCTGGTTTGATATTCCTCCTCATGTGGTGACTCCCCAACCTCATTCTCTCCCCCAGGAGAAGGCTGCACACCCTATGAGCTACTACTGCTGAGCTGAGAGCCATAGGAGCAAAGTGAAGTGGCTCGGGCCAATGGGCTATGCCTGAATATGCAGATCTGAGCATGAGCTGTTCTCCTGGCTGTCTGCTCTAAGGGTCACTGTGGAAGCAGGGAGCTGCCTGACCTCCATCAGTAGCATATGTCCAGAATGGGATTTAGGATCGTGCAGCTTTCTCTGCTCCTCTCCACTTTGCTGTGTTCTATTTGGACTTGCCTGGTGCCTCTGCAGAGGAATCAATTTGGGAGATATTGGTCCAGTTCTCAGATGACCTCACTTCCAATGGATCCCTTGTAGGCAGCTTTAGCAGAGTGTCCCAGACACAAGATTGAAATCTATTTTCCGCCCTGCAGGAGATACCTCCAGGTCAGGGTAGAGGAGCAGTGTGTAGGAAAGCTTGCCCAGCTGCTGCCAGTCCTTGTTCTGTGCCCCAAGGTCATATATGGACACTAAAATTCACTTTAAAAAAAATCTAAACTAAAGCAAACAAATCCCCTAGCAAAATGAAGATCAATAAAAACATGGCCAAGCACTGTCTTATGTTTAGAAGATGCATCTTTGCACATATTCAGTTGTGTGTTGCCAAGTTTTGGAAATCAGCAAAAATTTACTTCAGTTACTGTAAACTAAAGACCCTCTGGAGACAGTCTGTCTTGCTTTCCAGAGTAGCCTGGGTTGGGGGAGAGAGGCAGTTGGACAGTAGTATAGGAGAAACCCTGTTCCACTGTTACTAACTATAGCATATATTAATTTCAGAGTCATAAATAACTTCAGTACCATGGTTACAGTGCTAGCCAAGTATGATATCATTTAGTTTGGGATTAGGGGAAAATATCTTCCTTGAGGCTCTAGGGTCTAAAATAAGCAACTTTTCCAGAATTGGTTTTCTCACAGGGAATAAACAGAGAAACTCCAGTCTGCAGTTGTAAACTGGAAGTTACTTTAGTGCACTTGATGAGATGAGATGTATTGTATGAGATCTATGCTGAGCTTTTAGGACAGGATTTTCAAAAGCACCCAAGTGAGTTAGGAGCACAAAGCCCTATTGACTTTATTGGTGCATGTGCTCCTAAATCACTTGGGTACTTAGAAAATGCCATCCTTAATGAATGACAGTGTGCTGATGTGATCTTTTCCAACACCAGTTTGATATATGAAGCAACACATAAACCTCCTCCTTCTAGGAGTTAGAATTGTCTAATGACAATTAGAAAGACAATTGTGCAGACAATTTTCATGGTTGCATGCACAAGTGGAAACTACACAAGCAAATAATCAGCTAGAGGAATAGTTGGTTATTTGCATTCACAGTTGTCATGGCTTCACACACAACTGTGGTAGGTTTATTTTAAAACTGGACATGCAACCACGTGCATGCACAATTCTGCAGGTCCTGGCCAAAATTCAGCAAAAGGATTGTTTTCATTTTACAAATGGATCCTAAATAATGTTCTCCTGCACTTGAATGTAATGGAGCATCACAAGGACCACAGACGAGAAAATGGGCTCATTTTAGTGACCAAAGCTGTCTATGGGTTATGTCTACAGTGGAGCTGGAGGTGTAATTTCTAATCGAGCTAACATGCTAAAATCAGCAGTGGAGCCACAACGCCACAAGCAGTGGGATAGGCCAGCTAATTGTGTATTTAGCATCTCAGGTAGCACTGTATTCAGCATGGCTAGCCCATACCACTGCTTCTGCTGATCAATCTAGCAGGAGTATGTCTACCTGAGCTGGAAATTAAATCTCCAGCCCCAGTGTAGACAAACCCTCTAAGAGAAGGCACTATGGAGAAACAGCCATATCTCCATTGTTAAGATTGCAACTGAGGTTCCATTATAATCTTCATTTTCACCCCTTCTCTATATTAGGATGAAGAAAAGTTTGTCAGCTGAAAAAATGGATGATGACTGTTAGAATTTTCCCCACACATTTCAGGATGTTTAATGAAACAGGTTTGAAGGTGCAACTGGATACAAATTTCCTCTCTTTTGAACATGAAGGAGAAAAACTAATATTTTGTTTTTTCCCTTGCTCACTTCAAAATATAATAATTTGTATGCATTAGAAAAGTGACATTTCAGGGTATGATAAAGAAATTATCTTTGCTGCCTACGATTCCTCAGTCCCATCTCACACAACACTATCAGCCTGGCCTGTTCATGAAAGGTCTTTGAGGTTAACTTACTCTCAAGTTCTGAAATCGGAGTCTCACGTTTCGAAGGCGGTTCCGGGCTTCTGCAGCCTTGAGCAGCCCAATGACCCTGGCTTGCTTCTTTTGCTCTGCATCTCTTTCACACATGGAGTGCTTGTGTGAAATTTTATCCATCATAAGAATCTCTGAAGCCAGCATGGATTTCACTGGTTCCTCAGTGGGCTCAGCAAATGCCAGATACCTCTCTTTTTGCTGTGGAGACACTGCATTTACATCAAATGAAAGTAAACTCTTCCGGGACTTAGGAATAATTGTCCCTTTGTGCATAGTTGTTTCTCTTGCAGTCATCTTTATTCTAGGTTAAGATTGAGAAAGATGAAAACAATCCAGAGTGGTAACAATGTGAGGTGAGGAGTACTTGGTGCTTTGGGAAATCCTACACTCTTCAAGTGAAAGCCCCATCTGGCTTAGGAAGTGTCAGGCTGAGGGCAGGATTCACACTCAGGTTTCTTAGTGCTATATAATGGTACCAGTAGGTTACTTAGTGTGGTCCAGTAAATAGTGCACTGAACTATGACTCAGGAGATCTAGGTGCTATTCCTGGTTCTGTGGCTGACCTGCTCTTTGACCCTGGGTAAGTTAACTTTGCTTCTCTTTCACCTTATGTCTGTCTTCTCTACTAGGTTTGCAAGGTCCTTGGGAGCAGGGACTGTTTCTTATTGTGTGTCTGTATAGTACCCAGCACCATCAGGCACCGATCTCAATTGGGACATGTAGGCACTATTGCAAAATACATCTTCATCATAATGGTCTAGCCTTACTTTTTAAACATTTTTCTTTAATCTGTATTATTTCAATTCTTCAAACCCTTTGCTCCTCAATGAGAAGATTCAGACACTGTGTTGGCTACTACAACATATTCATGGCTACTCATACATTAAACGTCCAACTGCCTGATCTGTCTTTTTGGTGGATACTTTTCTCTCTCCTATAAAAGAAAACCATCTGTCTAAGCTACACGTGCATCTCCAATTTCCTTGGCAGCTCTTAAATATTGTACTTGAGTGTTTAGAAATGCTCAGTGAGTTGCTCATCACTGCTGTTGTACTAAAAGAGCCAATTGTGGGGTCAGGTCAGTCCCTTTTGTTTTCAAGTATTTACTATTCTAAGTTCAGTTTTAATGCAATCTTAGAAACATTTTAGACCAGCCCAAAGGCCCAATGGCTGTGCTCTTCTGCACTCCTATGTAGGAGACACATTGAGCTTGGCAGCACTACAGAGACATGTATTGGACCTCTGCAATTCATGTCACTCACTGATCCCCTTGGTTGACTAAGGACTGAAGTTTTCAAGCTATGAAGTGAGTCCTTCTTAGTCTGGAAGAATGGGGTCTTAGCTGAATTTGGGTGTGTAAACTGGGCAGTAAAATGGGATGTTGGTCAAGGATCTAAGGATCCCTGGGACAAAATGTTTTAAATATGTGTTTTAATAGTTCATGTCATAGCTTGCATCAGCTTGTCAGGTACATCCTGATGGATTTCCCCCCTGCTTCATCAGCACTCTGCAATCTGTACAAGCTTGTATTGATGGATGGATACAGGGCATCAGATCCTCAGCTGCTGTGAATCATTGTAGCTTCACTGAAGTAATGCAGCTACCCCAATTTACATCAGCAGAGGAACTGGCCCAGGAAGGATTTCTGGAACTTCAGTTCAGTTTTAGGCCAAGCACTGAGGTAAACAACAGCCATCTAGAATGCAGTGTGAATCAAACACATGAGTCAAAGCCTCAAAAGGCTGTAATTACATGTAAAACATACAAATCAGGATTTAGATAATCCTGTAGATTAAAAGCAGTGAATAAAGTACAAGACATTAGACATCAAATACAGTTGTGAAAAGAAATTTACAATATATCTACCTGTGATAATAATTAATAATATCACTTACCAAACACCATACATTTTCAAACTATTCCACAAACATGAACTGATTGATGATCTTTCAAACAACCCTGTGAGGTTGGCAAGCATCATTATCCCTATTTTATAGAGGGCTCAGAGGTTAATTGACTTGCTCAAGATTATACAAATCAGAAGTGGAGTTGGGATTACAACTCAGAAGTCTTTACTCTAATTACTAGCTAACACTGATATGTATCTATGGTATTAATAGGAGCAGGTAGAGATGCTGTGCTAGAATACTTGACTTAGAGACCCCTCACTTTTCAAAGAACACACCATGAATGAGAAGCTCTCATGTTTAATGCGTTGAAAAAGAAGTTCAGAAAAACTGGGATATTTCAACAACTTCTGAATACAATTTGAATCAAACAGAAGCTCTGATATGTTCAAGTTAATCCATAACTACCAAACCCAATTCACACATTTATGCAAATGTTTCATAATGAAACTCTTCCAGTTTCAATTTTTATATAAAATCTAGTTGAATTTGGAGCTAATCTGGGCCAGTTTATGATTCCAGGTGAGAATCATACCAAATACAGTGATTTTCTATGGTTTTGACCTGAAACCAGACAGAATGGGGCAGTTTCGGGTGAAACATACAGTGAAACTGAGGTAGGCATAAAAAAAGGGGAGGTGTGCCCATGAACCCACATGTCAACCAGAAGTGCAAAATGTTTTACACCAACCCATGTGAACCAAAACTAGCACACAGCTCTATAATGAACAAACAAAGGGCAGTGTTGATTAGTGCTCATTTATTTCTCAGAATGTGGAATTTTCCCAGCAATTTGTGCCAGTCTGCAGTAACCCGAAGCTATTCTTGTCACAGGAAATAATGTTGGTAAGGAGGAAGTCTGCTTCTGGTGCAGACAGCCGTGTGACTAGAATGTAACAAGCCTTAGACCCACTTACTGTATGCAGATCCGGAAGTTTATTCAGAAGAGCCGTTTTCATTAAACTTTGTTTTGACTCACAAACAAGCAAACTAGACAATCCCCATTATATTGAGAACAAGAGGCATATCCAGAAGTATAAGGAGGTATATAATAGATTCTGTTGCACTCCTTTAAATTTACCTATATGCAGATACTAATGTGCAAGTGAGTGTAAGGAAGGTAAAATGTTTTAATTTCCATGCTAACATGGTGGAAGAATATTTAAAGAGGTGTAAGTTACTGTGGAGTGGGGGCTACTTTTCTTACTTATTTTACACCTATTGTTTGTAGTAGTAACAGGAGCAGTTGAAGGTACTGTGCTAGGATCCTTGGCTTAGAGCTCCCACTCTTTTCAAATGAAGAAGGCTCAATATACTCTAAGTGGGCTAAATTCAGATATGATTTGGGGATATACCACAGATGGGAATTTAAGTCATTAAGTAAGTCCAAGAGAATCTAATTACGGTAGTCCAAGTGTGAGTAACATGTATGTTTAGGGAAACAAAAGAAGGGGGAAAGTTACAATTTAGATGAGTAAACTCACCTCAGAATTTGGCCCTAGGTCTTGAAGGAGCAGCCTACTGTGTCTGTATACAGGAGTTGTGTCCTAGCAGTAGCAGAAGTGTTACATGGTAGTTTCAAATTACTTTATAGTAATTGGC
Source organism: Gopherus flavomarginatus (assembly GCF_025201925.1). NCBI lineage: Eukaryota > Metazoa > Chordata > Testudines > Testudinidae > Gopherus > Gopherus flavomarginatus. The sequence continues at coordinate 48,199,724 of NC_066627.1, read as the reverse complement.
AAAACTGGGTGTGGGGGAAATTTTGTAGTAGCAAAAGGTGAAAGAGAATTCCTTGGCAAGATAAAGGCCAATACTTTTGCAGTCAGTAAAACCACTGAATTATTTAACTCTGAAAATTAATTCCTATTCATGTAGTAACAACATAGCTATGCTGTATCGCATATATACATATGTATATATACACTATATATTCTGTAACAGGAACAATGTATTTTTGCTATACCTCTTGTATCCTGTGTATGCTGAACCTGGTCATATAACAGAAAGTTAGAGGGAAATATTCTGACTGTAGAAAGAAACCAGTCTGATTCCATAGAAGACTGCTCAGAAAGTCTTTTTTTTTCTTTTTTTTTTAAAAATAAAATAAGAAGTTAGAGGAAAGAGAGAAAACAAAATGGACTTCTCGAAAGGAAGATTCCTTTCATTTGTACTGCTCATACAAAACAATGGCAGGAAATCACACAGGATGCTACTGACAAGAAGAGGAACTTGTTTTGAGGATGGTAGTGGATACTGCAAATGGGATTTTAAACACATACAAGTCTTTTTCTTGTTAATATATCATTACTTCCAATGCTTTCTCGATCTTCTGATGCCAGAAGAGCTATGCATATTATGATGAACTGTTTGTTGTTTGAAGACTTTATGCTTATGACCAAAACTAGATAAGCTGTCTTGTAATATATTACTTCAGAGTTTTGCTCTTACAAAACCCTGTTCAGGAACTGAAACTTTTGAAGTCTAGCTGAGAAATGTGGTGAAGAATCCACCCACTTTGAATTCTCTTTGGCTCACTATACTCCATGTGTGAAACATAGAAAATAAAGAGAAGGCAGGAACTCTTGTGAAAAAAGGGCAAAGTTCACAAGTCCTTCAGAATCCAAACATTTCCCTTGCCATTACACCTTTACCCCAATATAACACGACCTGATATAACACGAATTCAGATATAACACGGTAAAGCATCGCTCTCCGGGGGGGCAGGGCTGCGCCCTCCAGCAGATCAAAGCAAGTTTGATATAACGCGGTAAGATTTTTTGGCTCCCGAGGACAGCGTTATATTGGGGTAGAGGTGTATTAAGCAATAATGTAACAAAATTATCCATTTTTACAGAGGTAGTTGGCTTGTTTCTTTCCCATGCATTATTAGTATGATGGTTCAATGGTTACTGTACTTCGTGTATTTACCTTAGTGGAAGTTGCACGGCTAAACCTCTGTTTTGAAAGCACAGAATTGTTAGAATATTATGAGAGAGATTATAAGAAAACATTGCACATAAGTGCTGAGAGCGGCTTGGGGCTCTTGCTATGCCCAGTGGGGAGGAGGCAGGGGTGCCCTGAGGGGGAGCTGGGAGACTAAGAGGCAGCCCTGAGGGCAGGATGCCCTGGGTCTGTGCCGGGGGGGCAGAAGCTGGGGGGGGCTGGGACTGCACTGGGGGCAGGGATCGTATGGAGGGGGGGCTGGCCCTGCGCTGGGGACAAGAATCTGTGGGAGGGGGCTGGGGCTGCGCTGGGGGCAGGGACCCTGTGGAGGGGGGCTGGCGCTGCGCTGGAGGCAAGGACCCTTGGGGGTGTGGAGATGCACTAGGAATGGGAGGGGGCAGGGACCCTGGGGGGGGCGAAGCACTAGGAATGGGAGGGGGCAGGGACCCTGGGGGCGGGGCTGGGGCTGCGCTGGGGGCAGGGACCCGGGGGGGGAGATCCACTAGGAATGGGAGGGGGCAGGGACCCTGGGGGGGGCGAAGCACTAGGAATGGGAGGGGGCAGGGACCCTGGGGGCGGGGCTGGGGCTGCGCTGGGGGCAGGGACCCTGGGGGGGGGGAAGCACTAGGAATGGGAGGGGCGGGAGCCCCGGGGAGTCTGGGGCTGCGCTGGGGATCGGGGGGGTCGGATACAATCTCCCCCCCCCGCGGAGCCCGCTCTTACCCCTCCCGTCGCGTCTCCTCTTCCCGCCAGGGCCAGGCCCGGCCTCGCTTCCCCCTCGCGGCCTTTACAATCGTTGCCATGGACACGGCGCTGCCGGGCAACCCGGCCAAGCGGCTCCGCCCCTCCGCCTCGCTCCCAGCTCGGGGACCACGTGACAGGCAGACGGCCTCCGCGCGCCGCAGGGGCCGGGACGAGTGGGGGATAGCAGCTCGGCTGTGCGCGTGGTGCGGGCGGGGCGCTTCGCCTGCAGGGAGCGCGCGCTCAGGGGTTGGGGGAGAGCTGGGTTCGAAAGCAGCGGCAGAGCAGTGCGGCGGTTGCAATGGGGGGGTGGCTGCAAACGAAGACTGGGATAGAGCGGAGCAATATGGGGGGTTGGATTGCAAAAGGAGAGGGACTTCCGGGCAAGAGTCGGGGTGGGGGCCGAGCGACACAGGGCCTGGCATTGCAATAGCAGGGTTATGCCGCAGCGTGGAAGAGGGGATGGAGGCGGAGGTGCCTGGCACACGAAACTGAAATGGTCGCGTGTCTTTGCAAACTGGGGCTGGGGCCTTGTGCAGAGAAGTATGGGATATGGGACTGCAATATGAGAGGGTGCAGGCAAGGCCAGGGACGTGTTGCCATTGCTCGCTGGAGGCCTAGGGCTGAACTAAGGGGTATTGCTGGTCCAGTCTGTGGGGCTTTTGCAGGGCTATATGGGGAGTTTGCACTGCTTCTGCTTATACTATGCATGTCTCCACCCAGTGCTAGAAGTTCCTTAATTTGTGCGTCTTGTAAGTTCTTTGGGGGCAGTGACACTCTTTTTGTTGTGTGTTTGTACTGTCCCTAGCACCATGAAGCCCTGGTTCCTGATTGCAGCTGTGAGGTACTACTACATTACAATTGATACATAAAGGCTAATTGTATACATATCTAACCTATGCAGCTTGGCAATCTTAGCTCTGCTACCCTCACCATCCTCCTCCCAGCCCTACTGCTTTATGTTCTACTGTTTTCACCTTTTGTTTTAAATTAGACTGTTAACTCCTAGAAGAAGGGATGGTCTCCAACTATGTGCCTGTAGAGTGCCAGCCCTAGCACAAGGGGAATCCATGCCTGATTTAAGCCTCTGGATGTTGCTGCAACAACAGTGATGTTCACAAAGATGCAGTGTTTTCTTGGTCATCTGTTGGATAGTCATTCTACTTTTTCCCACTGATGGAGATATAATCCATTATCTTCTTGATTAGCTTGCTGTGTATTAGAGTCTTCTAGGATTCCTGAGCACGGGGGTAGGCAACCTGGCACGCACACTGCCCACGTCCTGGCCACCAGTCCGGGGGGCTCTGCATTTTAATTTAATTTTAAATGAAGCTTCTTAAACATGTTAAAAACCTTATTTACTTTACATACAACAATAGTTTAGTTATATATTATAGGCTTAGAGAAAGAGACCTTCTAAAAATGTTAAAATGTATAACTGGCACACGAAACCTTAAATTAGAGTGAATAAATGAAGACTCGGCACACTTCTGAAAGGTTGCCAACCCCTGCCTTAGCAGCCCCCACTTACAGAAGTTGGCTCTGTACAGCATTTCAGGTCATCTGATAGTAACATGGGACCAAATGAATCTATGGAGTATCTCACTCCACTGACATCAGTGAAGTTATATTAGGGATGAACTTGGCTCATGGTTTATGATAGTCACTGTTTGTGTCCCCTTCGAACGAATCCCAGCCCTTGTATTTTTCCTGTACATGTTAGAATTGCAGACAAATGAGGTGCATAGCAGGGGAATGACATTTCTTATATCAGCTAAGTGCTATTTTATAACAGGACAAGTGATACAGTGACACTTCAGAAAACAAGTGATGAAGAACATTGCTTCACGAGCCCCTCCTTTTTGCTCTAAAGAAAACTTTTTCTTGCCCTGTCTTTCCATTCCAGCAGTTTCTTCTGCCAAATTGTAGTGTATATAATATACCACAAATGTAGAACAACTAATTTTACCTGAACAGGTGTAAAATTGCACTCATTAAAGGAGCACATTTATTTGAAAAATGCAGTTCTTAGGACTTTGTAATTGCTTGTTAGTGAAGCGATTGCTTTGACCTTCAGAGACTGATGTGGTATAATATGCTGATTAATAGTTTTTAGCAAGAAAGAGTCTGTAGAGGAGAACATCTTGCCTTTATTCAAATAATTTCAAGAGCATTCTTACCATTTTCACATATCTTACTGAATAGATTTAATGAAAAATTCCCCTAATTCTAGGTTAATGAATTGGCCACTTGCATCATGTTAACACCAGTCAAAAATTTTCTTGTGATGTCCTGATGATAAAGGTAGAGCTCCAACTATCATGCATTCCTGGGTTCATGTCTCATTCATTCAGTTTCTGGGAAAGCAGGAGTACATAATATCTGTCAGCAGCAACCCCCCTCATTTATTAAGAAGCATCATCTGAATTATTGGTCCCTAATGGATTTTTTTGGCGTAGCATTAGTAAAAATGTCACAGAAAACATAAGCCAAGAGTACATAATGGGAAGGCTGCCTGTGGCACTGTAATTTTTAGGGCAGCAGAATGTTGTGGATCTAAGGGTTTCACAGACTCTGGCTTGCAAAGGAGTTTAGTCCCTCAACACTAGCTTCCAAACTCTGAAATGTTCAGGTGAGCAGGTCAGTGTGTATGACTTCTGTACTGGAACACTTGCAGTATGGGCTCGTATGCCAGTGAAGTGAGGGGCATGCTACATATGTGACTTATGGCTCTGGGAAGCGACCTAGGCTGTGTCATCACATATGTTATTTTGATCACGTGCACAGAATAGTGCAATAAAAATCTGACCATAACTGTTCAAACAAACCCTTAAAATCCAGTTTTGCCATGTGTTTCCTGGTGCTGTGCTTGAGAAGGTTCATGCCTGTATCTGTATTTCTGCTCCTTCTTACGGTATTAGAGATGATTGGCAGCCCTTTATGAATGTCTCGTCCTAAAAGTGCTTAGGAGATTGCTCTTCCGCAAAATTACAAGAGTACTCTGAATCATACCTGCAAAGAGTTACAAATGGATCTCATAAACCTGAGTGACCGGGCAACAAAATGGCAGATGAAATGTAATGTTGATAAATACAAAATAATGCTCATTGAAAAAAATAATCCAAACTGCACACAAAATGATGGGGTCTAAATTAGCTGTTACCGCTCGTGAAAGAGATCTTGGCGTCATTGTGGATAGTTCTCTCAAAGCATGTCCTTAATGTACAGAAGCAGTCAAAAAAGGAAACAGAATGTTAGGAACCATTAGGAAAGGGATAGATAAGACAGAAAATATCATAATGCCACTATATAAATTAATATTGAAATTCTGTGTGCAGTTCTGGGTGCCCCATCTCAGAAAAGATATGTTAGAATTGGGAAAAGTACAGAGGAGGGCAGGAGAAGTGATTAAGGATATAGAACAGTTTCTGTAGGAGGGGAGATTAAAAAGATTTGGACAGTTCAGTTTAGAAAAGAGACGACTAAGCAGAGATAGTGTAAAGGGCTATAAAATCATGACTAGTGTGGAGAAAGTGAATAAGGAAGTGTTTTTTGCCCCTTCGCATAACACAAGAACTAGGAATCATCCAATGAAATTAATAGGCAGCAGGTTTAAAACAAACATAAGGAAGTATTTCTTCCCATAGCAAGCAGTCAACCTGTGGAACTCATTGCCGGGGATGTTGTGAAGGCCAAAAGTATAACTGGGTTCGAAAAAGAATGAGATAAATTCATGGAGGACAGGTCCAACAAGGACTATTAGCCATGATGGTCAGGGATGTAACCCCCATGCTCTATCTGTCCATAAACTTCCAGCTGCCAGAAACTGGGAGATGACAACACCAGTAGATCACTTGATAATTGCCTTGTTCTGTTCATGCCGTTGGAATGCCTTTTGGAAGACAGTTCACTGGGCGAGATGGACAATTGGTCTGACCCAGCATGGCTATTCTTATGTTCTTATATGCCTGTTTTTGAAAGCTACCCTTTTTGTACACTCTTATTAGGGTGACCAGATGTCCCAATTTTATAGAGACTGTCCAAATTTTGGGGTCTTTTTCTTATATAGGCTCCTATTACCTCAACCCCCCATCCCGATTTTTCACATTTGCTGTCTGGTCACCCTAACTCCGATAAACAGCTAATATTTGTGTTTGCACCAGTTAAAAACAAACAAATCATGTCTATTGGTTCAATGGCTGTCTTAGCCATTGTAATAAAGTGTATTTGAGATAGGGAGAATGAGGAATAAGAGGGATATTGACATTTATTAGTCAATGAGAGATGCCTGGCGGTAAAAAGTCCTGCTGTTTGACACAACTACACTGTTAATGTTGCACAATTAACTGCGAACAAAGTTTTAAAAAGCTGGTAGGGGCCACGTGCAAATTTCCATACCTTAATCAATGGAGAGCTACATTTGGATACAGCCTCTCAGAATTAATGCCACGGCCAAGGATTTCTTGAGTCGACAGAATGCATGTCAGAGAGGTGGGGTGTTGGACGTCCTTGCTCCAGTCAGGTCCAGGGATAGATTTAGTTAGATGCTGTTGAAAAGCCACAGGGAGGTTTGTGGGGAGATATCCAGATTTCATTTAACTGAAATCTACCTGGGAGTTTACTGCTGCTGCTTCCATACTGCTAGAGAGGGGGAAAGGACAAATGCAGAAAAAGAAAAAACATCTGTTAAGGTTGGACTTAACTATATTACAGTTTTATTATAGAACACAAAAAGAGGGTCTGAAAATAATATTATCGATCATTGAGGGGCAGCAGAGAGATGCACTGTTTCTGGGGGAGAACTTGGAGACATTCACTCTCAGGGAGGCAGAATTCCTCTCCCAGCTCCTTTGGGCACCATGCTGCTATACTCCTTTGTAGGGGTACTCTCCAGCCTCTGCACCCGATTCCCCACTTTGGGAGCCAGAGCAGGGGTGGAGGGCGTGGCCCAACCTCCTCCCCAGTCTTCTCCCTGTTTTGGGGCAGTCTGCACCCCCTGGGTACAATCCCTGAGTTCTGCAGAGTGCAGGGCCTGGAGTTATGTCTGTCACTTCTCGTGTCCTCCTGCATAACTGTGAATCTGTACAAAGGCCAGGTACAATTGGGTCATAGAATCTCAGTGAACTGGAGCACTTGATAACCTGAACGTTCCTAGCTCAGGGTCAAACACTGCTGTCAGCTACCCCTTGGGTAAATCTAGAGTTACTCCAGTGGTTTCTGACCCTCATTGGATCCATTTCTGCCCTCACCTGTTAGCTTCTCTCCCTCCTACAACCTGGAACCAGAACTATTCAAGAGTCACTTTCTAATAGACATAGCAGGATTCTCAGGGTACCACATCCAGTTGTGCCAGATAGTAAGCAGTGAGGGCCAGATTTTCTGTGGGAACCTGCACAGTTTTGAGCACAGGTGATTGCATGAGCAAAAACATGCATTTGTCTGCAAAACAAAGGTGCTCCCAAAGCTGGTGCTTGCATTTTTCAAGGCCATTGAGAATCAGCTCAGAATATGTACTGCCACCTAAACACAGGATGAGAGACAGCAGTTAGTAATGAAGCAGAAGGTGGCAGCGAACAGTTTATTCGTGAAAGAAAGCACTGAGGTTTCCAGATTAACATTTTGACCTAATCACAAAGGGAAAATTTTGTGATCAGAGTTGTCACTTGACTCTGTTTGACAGATGAAAGGGGATGTTATTTGTTGTTTTATTTCATGAAGGTACCACTTAAACATTACTTCTCCTTCCACTGCTGTGAGTTACTTTGATGCCCAACCAAATTAATGCGCCTGGGAATGACTCCCTTTCTGGGCTACAGAGTACCTGTCACTTGCAAAAGTGACTTGCACAATATGCAAGGTGGGAAAACATCCACATGGAAAACATCCATGTCTGACTGAACATCCATTCCCTATCTGACTGAAATTCAAGCCATACAGAATCTGCACAATGTTGGTAGGAATTTGCTTGTCCCACCATAAATGGTTTGACCATTCCTGCCTGCCTAGTTTCCACACCCCGCTCCCTCCTAGAATATGAAGAATATTTTGTACTTCTGAAGGACTCCACTTCCACCCCTGTCCAGCTTGGGGGTCCCAGGTCACAGTCACCAGTTCTTTGCCTTTATATAGTGCCTTTCATCCAGAAGCACTAGGCCCCTCAGGAGCTGTATAGAATATGGATGAAATCCAGGCCACCCTGAAATCAATGTGAGTTTTGCCATTGACACAAGTGGGTGCAGTATTTCATCCTGTCTGTACTAAATATTCATACATAGGGATCACTTCATCCAACGAGTGAGCTTCTCGGTGTCTGCAGATATACATACTTAAGGGCTAATCCTAAAGGGTAGTGTGTACCTTCAACTCCCACTGAAGCAGGGGAAATCTCATTGTCCCTACTAGGTGTTGCAAAACCAAAGCCCTGTGACAGAGTTCTTCTTCTTAGCGTATGCACAACGTGTCTCAGGGGGCTTCTGACAAGGATTCATCATCACATTTGGTCCGCTGGTTGGATCATTAGCTTCCCCGGCTTGGGCTGGGTACTGACAGGCAGTGCGACGTGAATGCTGATCCCTGCCTCCTGTGGCAGAGTTAAAAATATATCACTCTAACGGGGCAAAATATTATTAAACAGGAAGTCAATCTTTTGCATAGTTCTCTATTGGAAAGTAAGCGTTACTTCCAATGATAGTTTTGGAAATTGCAAATGCTGTCTCCCAAGGTCTGGAACAACACAGTGGATGATTTAAAATGCAGATATATGTGCCTCTCTGTATAATCTCTTCACTGCTATTTATTCAGAAGGTTAGCTGAGTGAAAAGGTGTTCTAAATAGGCTAGCCCTCTCATCCACAACCAATGAGTCAGGCGTGCCGGTGTGTGACACACATTGGTCTGGGTTCCAGAAACAGCTCTCCAGGGTGGTGGTTGATTTTCAGAGAAGCACAAATGATCTCCTTGTCCTCCAGAGGCTTCCTTTTGAGGTGATAGGTTAGCATTCAGGGTACCAGAAATTTATTCACCATGCCAGACACTCAAAGAGCCATTTATAAATGAGTCTTGACTGCCACCTGGTGGTCAAATACTCCAAAATAAACCAGTGCTGGGCCAATGAGGAGCCTTCCCCACTCTTCCCATCTCACCCCATCCTCATGGCTGGTGAAAATTAAAGGAGAAACGGAGATGCTGTTTGTGAAGGGTACACTGAAAAGCAATGCAAGAGCGACACCTGCTGGGGGAGCTAGTCAACATCCACTCTCCTGGCCCTGCCTCCTCCTCAGTGCTGCTCTGAGATCTAACTAGCTTTCATTCTTATCTGGACTCCATCACTGTAAGTAACTGAGCACCTCATAGTCTTCAGTGTATTTCTCTTCACAGGTAGGGCCGTGCTATTATCCCTATTTTACAGATGGGGAACTGAGGCACAGAGAGGCAAAGGCACAGATTTTAAAGGTGTTTAAACATCTTTCTGCAGCTGTAGGTGTTGAAATACCTTCAAAAACCTGGCCTAAGTAAGTTGCCTAGGACACGCAAAGGAGTCTGTGGTGAAACAAAGGATTGAACCCTGATCAAGCACTGAATCTTCTTTCCTCGTTGATCATGGCACACTAGCAAGGAAAGCAAACACATGTCAGTCATGTGGCTGTTTTCAAGTGTCTAAGGCCTTGTCTGCACTGAGGGTTTGCCCTGGTTTCAGCCAACAGTGGCCCATTGGTATAGCTGCACTCATGATGACCTCTAGTATAGATAGCATGAGCGTCTGAAAGCCATCATTTGTATCAGTGCATCTCCCCTTGCCTGCCTACAGCTATTTGCTCCTTCCCCTCTGTCACAGATATAGCAGTTTCTTGGGTGTTCTCCTCCCCTCATCCCTCCACTTGCCCCAGTGATGCCATCTTTCGATCTCCCTTTTGCCCACTTGTACTCTTCTCCATAACTTCTCACTCTCCTCTGGCTCCTTCCCGTCACAATACAAACACATGCTAGTCTCTCCCATCTTTAAAAAACCCAGCCTTTACTCCACTTGCCTCTCCAGCTACTGCCCCATCTCCCTCCTCCCTTTCACCTCTAAATTCATTGTAGGTCTCTTTATAATTGCTGGCTGGAGTTCCTTTCCTCCAATTCCATCCTAGACTCTCTCCAATCTGGCTCCTGCTCCTTGCACTCCACTGAAACCACTCTCACCAAAGTCTCTAATGACCTCTTCCAAGCTAAAGCTCTGAACCAATTCTCCATCCTCATCCTCCTTGACCTGTCAGATGCCTTCAACACAGTCGATCATTCTCTTTTTGAAATCTTGTTCTCCACTGGCTTCCATGATTCTATCCTCTCCTGGTTCTCCTTCTACCTCTCTAATTGCTCCTTCAGAGGATCCTCCTCATCCATCTCCAGCTTTATGTAGGGGTTTCTTCCACAGGGCTCATTTTATAGACCTCAATCATATCCCCCCTTAGTTGTCTCTTTTCCAAGCTGAAAAGTCCCAGTCTTATTAATCTCTCCTCATAGGGAAGCCGTTCCATACCCCTAATCATTTTTGTTGCCCATCAGCTTCCCTCACTCTCTGTTAAATTTTCAAACAAACACCATTGCACTCCTCATGCTTGGGAGGAGCTTCCCATAAACATCTACAAAGCTATCTCATTATCCTCCTTCAAATCCTGTCTTAAAACTCTCCTTTGCTGTCCTGCCTACAAAAGACTTGACGTCAGGTGTGCTGGGACCACTGCCTGTCATGCTGGCCCATACTGTCTCATTGGTTCCTTGCGCTCCCAACTGTAATCTCTTGTTTTACACTTAGATTATAAGATCTCTGGTGCAGGGACTATCTTTTTGCTCTCTTTGGCACTCTGGTAGTAATAATAATAATAATAATTAATAATTAATAATACCCTGGTTTCAAGCAGGGGTAAAATGTTCCAGCACAAATAACAATTTCTAGCCTATGCTAGAAGTTTGCATTGGTGCAGCTACCTCAGAAGCTGAATTCCTAAATTCAAACCAGACCTAAGAGCAATTTACACGCAGAAGTTTTAACAAAGGAAAAATAAGATCAAAGCCACTAAATGGGATGCTAACAACCAGGGACAGTGCGTCAGTGAACTGAATGAGCATTTTATAACTTTGTCGGGATAATCATCATTGCTCAACGTGCTTTAATGGGATGATTTTTGACTTAATTACCAAGAGGTGTTAATAAAACAATCAAAGGTCTCAGATGGCTCAGGCTTTGTCTGTCTCACACAATGAGCAATCAGGAAATTGTCCCCTCAGTTACAATTACAGGTGATAACGGGAATCAATCCCAATGATGTGTGCTGCAGAGAAGTGGTGACGTAACCAATTTAAAATGGGACAGCAAAGAAAAGGGACAAACCCACCCGGATGGCTGTGTTAAGCAGTTTCTGCTTAATTTTCAAGCTCTAGGAAAATAGTCAACTGTGTTCCTGCTGCAATTTTTTCTCTACCATGTAAATTTATTTATTTTTTGGTCATTATGAAGGGCTCAGATCTGGGGATGGGGACGAGGATGGGGACGAGGGAGGGGAGTGGGGAGAGAACCTACAATAAATTTGATCAAAGTCAAAAGAAGTTTCTATCCTTTAATTTATTGTGAATGTTAAGTGCCCTGTGGGATACATACAGTCATCATTCCCTTCATCCAGAATGATAAAAGCAGCACATTTCTCTCTTTTGACATGAATAAGGCAGGAGAAAGTCAACGAGAGCTTTATTTAGAGAAATGTAAAGGATCTTGCTCTGAACAAATACACAGATTTACCCACGCCTCTGAAGGTGAGCGGCATATTAAATATACCATTGTTTTAAAATGTGCTCAGGAACCTCCTGGCTCCTCTGCTTAGTTTGTGTACATAAGGTTGTACGTCTTAGGGATGCACTCACAAGGGCTGGGAGTCCACCTCCAGCCTGGGAAATGGAAGAGATGGTTTTAGTGTGGATGAAAAATAATCACATCCAAGCTTCCTGGGCCTGTCCCTGCCTCCAAAGGGCTCCAGTTTAGGAAAGGACTTATGTGTCATGGGTTTCCATGAGATTTAAATATGTGCTGAAAGTTGAGCATGTGCCTAAGGCTGCTTCCATGCAGCATCTGGGAGACTTTCCAGCTTGGGTAGAGGCAGGTGCACTAGCTCTGATGCAGCTGGTATGCTAAAAATAGCAGTGTGACCATAGGTGTATATTTAGAGTGGCTAGTCTGTCCTGCCACCTGTGCCACCCCAGTTACACTGCTACTTTTAGCATGCTGGCACAGTCAAAGCTAGCCTGCAGACGTTTATCTGAGCTGGAAATGACACCTGCAGCTCCAATGTAGACATATTCTTAAGTGCTTTCTTGAATCATCAAAAGACAAGGCTGCGATTCACTTAGTGACCAGTCAAGTATATGCCTGCTGGAGAAATTTCATTAGTAGATGATATAAATAGGTGCATGAATAGCTCTGTAATGGCAAAGTAAACAAAAGCAGAAAACCATTGACCCCAGCAGAGTGTTTTTTACATTGAGAGGTTGCCTGGCATAGACTGTTCATCTCCCAAGCTCCTGATAATTGAGGAAAAGAATGAATGGCACCAATGCACAAATAGAGACTCTGGCAGGAAACTAGAGGTGAGTGGCCATGACTCCATCCTGTTACATTCATATTTTTCAATAGAGTACAGTTTTGCAGGGCATTAGTAACTGGTAACAATATAAGTGATGGTACAAGAAGTCTGCCTAGGCGAAAAACTTACAGAGAGTTAACATCAGCCATTCCTCTGTCACCTCAGGGTGGGGTTATTGCAATGCACTTTACTTCGGGATACTCTGGAAGACCACTTGGAAGCTTAATCCAGTGCAGAACATGGTGTTCAAGAACCTTCAATGGCCTCTGTGGAGATGTCATGACATCAGGCGCTTGCGGCGAAGCTGGGGGTCTATGGAACCATGGTTCTGCCAATTCGACTGTATGGCAGTGAAACACGGGCGCTGATGAACGCTGAAGAGCAGTGGTCTGATGTGTTCTCATTGTCTTCATCAGCTGCTCTATATAAGTGACAGGACAGAATCTGCAATGGGGATATTCATAGCCGAACCCAGCACTGTCTTCATCAGAGAAAGGTACAACACAATCCAATGACTTGAAGGCAAAGCTAGACCAATTCAGACAGGAAACAAGGTGTCCATTTTTAATGGCAAGAGTAATTAACCACTGGAACAATTTACCAAGGGTCCTGGTGGATCCTCCACCACAGACCATTTTTAAATCAAGACTGGCTGTTTTCTAAAATACCTGCTTCAGGAATTTTTTGGGGCAGTTCTCTGGCCTGTGTTACACAGGAGGTCAGACCAGATAATCACAATGGTCCCTTCTGGCCTTGAAACCCATGAATCTGTGGAAAAGCATGGATTCAGCTTCAGTGGCTTTCCCCCGGTACTATTGGAATGAAAGACCAATACATTCCAAAGTATACCAAGGAATGCTACTACACAGTCGGCGATCACATGGGCGCCAAATGCTTCAATGGCATAATAAGACTCCCAGTGATGAACTTGGACTGAATATCCAGCCAGATCATCCTAAGGACCGAGCTAGAGATTGATCTGGGTGGGGCTTGATCTGCAAGGAGGCTATGTCCCTTTGGGATTTGCCATGTGATGATGATGAGAATGTAGTGTTCTCTCTGCTTAGTGGATTGGGCTGATGTAAGCATATTGGAAATTCATTCTGTGCATGGCACTGGCTTCCCATTCCAGGTACAGCTCAAGGTGTTGATTTTAGCCTACAAAGCCTTTGTAGTCTCAGGCCTGGCCCCCTTCTCACCTTCTGCACCACAGTCACAGGTGGTATGCTTTTGTTGGCCAATACTGCAGGACTGGAGACAGTCTGTGGTCCTCTTTGATTGTGTAACTCCCTCCCTCCAGCAGTGCAGTACAGCCCAAGTTTGTTAGCTTTCAATCATATTACAAGGCTCATGTCCTTGGCCAAGCTGAATTGGTTCAGTATATTTACAATGGCCGAGGAGCTGGTTTGATATTTTATTCTCACAGGTGCATGTAGGGAGGATCTTTCCCATTCGTTCATTCATGTGGAACACTCCTGTGTGGTTGGGATGTCCTCACAGCATTCTTTTTGAAAGTCTAGTCCAAGTGGGAAAAAATCAGTTTAATTTAAAGGCTATGGAGCCATCTTGGTCTAGATGATACAGCCAAGCCTCAAGTTATACTTCCTTAGAAATGGGACTGCAAGTGATGGGACAGCTCTGTGATGGCCCATTATGATGTCCTCTGGCCTTGGTTTTTGTGTCTTCTCGCATACAAAGAACAACTGTGCCTTTCTGCCAAAATGCTGAATTGCCTGCATGGTTCACAGCTCAGGCAAGAGGTGAAATGTTCTCAAATAAACCTCTCCAGAGCTGTTTAAATGATAAATCTCCAGTGCACACACCTCATGTGTCTATACCAATCCCATAGGCAAGCAGGACATGGAGGATGAAAAGCACACCTTGCAATATTTTCATTTTAAAGTTTCCTCTTTGGATTTGCTCAGATTCAGCCCCACACAGTGGTAGCCATGGGGTAGGATTCCATCCAGTCTGCAGATAATAATGACACTCACAGAGCAACTTTCATCCAACTGTCTCAATGCCATTTACAAAAGGTGGCATTATTTCATGCCCAGGACTGACTCAGTAGGATCCAGGTTCTATTCCTAACACTGCCACTGACTCCCTGTGTGATCTTTCGGAAGTCCCATGGAGGAGAATTTCCAAAGGGGGCCATTTGGACATGCAGTGATTTTGGATGCTCTAGAATGTTTTCAAATCAGAGGACAGCTGTTGTAGGAGTTGTGAAATTGTGGTCATCCAAGCCGCCTGAGGAGCCTGACTCCATCTGAGCTCTCAGCTACTGGGATTTACAAAGGCAGCTGTCACAGTAGTGCATGATCCCCAGTAACTGCTGCACCAATCTGTTATTAAAAGCAAAAGTGCCCCTCTATTGCTCTGGGCTCCAGTCACTGAGAAGGGAGGTAGACAAGGTCTATACAATGATCACTGGGCAACAGAGAGAACCAATAAAGACCAAGGAAATATACATGACATCAGAAATAGCAAAGGTACTTGAATGAGCCATGGCAAATCCTCCCAGCACCAGTATTATGCCTGCTTTAGCTGGGTGCAAAAGACACTTTGCGGAAAAAGGAGGTAGATTAGAGAAGGGTCAGCTGCAGCATACTGCGTCCTTGCAATGATACAAGTCAGTCTGGGGGTCACTAGTCTCTGAGCCCCTGTGGGAAATGTCCACTATTATCTGATGCCCTATCAAAGACAGCATGGAGTGGAGACTCAGCCCTAGAGTGCCAATCAAACAGCTTGGCACTTATACTGCTCTTCCCAATGGCTCTGCCATTCTATGTCCCTGCAATCGTCCTCCTGCTAGGGATAAAGTAATTGTGCTTCTGAAAGCAAAGCCTTGGGTACTCAAACACACACTGAGTCACAGACCACTTGTATCCTTGCCAGCTTTTGGAAACACGGACCCCAACCTCTTTGCATTTCAGGTGAACAAAGGGGATAACAACGTATTGCTGTCGTCCCCCTAGCTGGTGAAACCCACTAGTGGGCACCAGGACGGTTACCAGTTTGCTTACTCGGTGTGCGTGTGATATTACATTGCTGTACATTGTTGTAAAGAGCAAGAAAAGCTGGGCACGCTAGCACCTGGTATCTCTGACACTCTTTGTCTTCAGTGTGCCAAATGCCAGATGTTCTGCTGGAAACAATAAGCAATCCATGTCACAGCCTTTCATTGCCATTCAGATTCTGGGGCCTCCTGGCAGTAGGGCTTCGTGTCCCGTCACCTCCAGAGTAGCCCCGGTTCCTACTTATTTCAGTGATTTTAAGTTACAGGCTAGCAAAGGAAGAGACAAGAGTTTGTCTCCACTCAGCCCTTCTGGTAATTCATTCTACACACATGCCTGGCATCAGGATAATAATAATGGTCAATAATAACTGCGCTGGACAGTAAACTTTGTTGCGTGTAATATGCTGTATTTGGAATCTTAGAGAAATTGACTATGGGTCACATGGCTGCTCCCCAGCAGTCGATGTAAACATCTGGCTTGACATTGACCTCCAGGAAATCCCTGCTGGCTTCTGTAACCATAGCTGTTGAAAACTCAGTGTGTGTGTGTGTGTGTGTGTGTGTGTGTGTGTGTGTGTGTGTGTGTGTGTGTGTGTGTGTGTGTGTGTGTGTGTGTGTGTGTGTGTGTGTGTGTGTGTGTGTGTGTGTGTGTGTGTGTGAGAGAGAGAGAGAGACACAGAATGAGTAGCACAGGGACCTCTCTCAATATTCCCCATCACACTTCCTTTGGATCAGCTTCCACTTGGAGACCTGTGTGACGTTCATGACTCTTGCTGTTGATTTTTCATTCTCTAGGGCAACTGGCTCCCTTGAAAGCTCCATGACCCCCAATCCAGTTCTCTATATCTATGCCATGCGTGAATCTCCACTACTTTGGAGACTAACCTACCACTACAGGGAGGTTCCCAGAGCCTGCTAGGGTGGGAAGCATGCTCAGTGGATTAACCGTGTTAATGTGAATGTTGTAACCGCCGTTGCCTTGTTGCAGAGGTGGACAAGGTTGTGGCTGCATAGCCTAGGCTGAAGGACAATGCACATTGGTTTTAGCACCAGCCAGTAAATCAACCTTTGCCTTTTCAAAGCTGCCAGCATTTCCAAGGACAATCTGCTCTGCATTCTGGAAATTACAGTCTGGTTTTGATAGGACTCTCTTCATGATCTGACACCTATGTTGGAGACCGCTTTCTGGCAGTTCCCCTGAGGGTCTAAGCATCTTGAAGTATGAATGATTATCTGAATCAGCTAGACCCCCTGATCTTCCCCCCAAATCTACTCCTTCTGTTCTTTCTAGCAGGCCTGACTCCTCCACCTGCTGGATTCTTGGGCATGGGGAGATACAGCCTAATGGCCTGCTACCTCTCTTCCCCTGTATGGAATAATTTCAGTTGATGGGCTATATTCCTGACTCCTCCTCGTTCTCAGAACCTCTAGTCTCCCAATAAAGCAGTGAGGAAGGTTCTGTCATCCTCTCTAACTTACCAAACACTCCAGGGTATTATTTTTCAGCTTTAGCACTTCATTGACATGGTGTAAGACATATTCTATCATAATAAGAGCCAGGTATTATTATTACTCTGTTATTATTGAAAGAACACATTACAGTTCTGGCAGACAGTTAAATTTATAAAAGCAAAATGCTAGGTACTTCATTACACATTGCATGATCTTCCAGCTAAGTATACTGCAATCTGTAAGCAGAATTTTTCTCTGTAATTTTCATGAATATAAACCTGTATTAAAGGAGAGGGATAACTTTGCCATTAATTTAATCACTTAGTTATTTAGTAGGATAGCTTCCTTTCTCATCATATCAGATAGGGACTGTTGGGTATTTAAGAATAAATAGGTAGTTGAAAGGGTTGAGTTGGATAGTACAACCTCCTCTTTCTTCCCAATAAGTTATGCTCCTATCTAAATATAAAAGAGCTCGTGAAACCAAAAGCAACACCAAGCAAGTCATTGACAAGTGGAAATGCACCATGGTCAGATCTTTCTATATGGAAAGTACAGCAAAGTCCAGTACTGCAATAAAGAAATTAATGGACTGGATTTTCAAATAAGTGCCTATCTAAATTTGCTTACCCAATTTACCAGGATTACATGCACAAAATAGTCAGTTCATAGGTGCGCTTAATTGATCTGCACATAAAGCCAAAGCAATTATACATGCAAAGTAGGCACACAATTACCATGCACTTTGTGCACAAGCTACTTGTTTGAAAAGGTGAATTAAATGCAAAAATAGTGTGAAGCTGGTGCTAAAGATGGGAAATTAAGCATGTTACATCATCAGAGCCAACACTAGTTCATCATAAACTGAAGGTACAACACTGTATCTAGCAGATTCTGAAAGATATTAAGTAAGTAAATCCAATTATTCTCATCTAAATTTCAGTCACATCATAGCAAAACTTTTAGAAGCCTTTACAATCCATCTCCAACTTCAAGGACACAGCAGCTGATCTTCTAGTGATCTGCTGCACACCATCATCCATCTCCTCTCTGCTTATCCCCTACTATGATGACTCTCGACTATTCCTTCCGTGATAACTTTCTCAAGGTTATTTCCATTTCTTGCCTAATGTAAGCAAAGCACATAACTTTGCATTTGTTGATTTCCAACATCAGGGTCTGCTTCTCTCCAATAATATTTCTAACATAGGCATTGATCTGTTTTTCTGTAGAAAGTATGCAAGAGTCTTCATCAGCACCACATTTCAAAAGCTTGTTTTTTTCTTGTCATTGGCATTAACTTCCCACAATTCACACTCCAAATTACTATGGAAAAAATTAGGCTTTTCACTAGTTGCACCAAACCCCTTTAGTGCACGCCACATAGACCACATCTGTGTCTCTACACTGATGAGATGCTTTCTCCTGGAATCTACTAGTTTAGATTACGTTGGTGTAATAAACATGACAGCGTGTGTCATGTCTCACTCTAATGGCTGGTCATTAGAGGATAATAACTTGCTGTTGGTAGCAGCTGATGGAGTTATTCCTTTAGCTTAAGCAGTAGAATATCTGTGCTGTAGTACTGTAATTTTCACGTTCAAACCCTGCTGAAGTTACACTGGCGGAAAGTATAGGCCTCGCAGTCTCCACCTTATGGGAGCTTTTGTGGGAATCCTTTCTCTGATGTGATAGTTTGTAGGATTTCGTCTCACCCGCTGCTTGAAAGATAAACAGAAATGAAATTCAATAGGCAGCAAAAATATCTAGGCGCTCCAGGAGTTAGAGTTTACCATCTGTCCCTGGGGAATGCAACACACTTTGTAATGCAATATGCTGAATCAGCTGTCATATTTCGGAGATGACGAGAAAGGAAAAAAGGGAAAGACTAAACAGTGCTGCCTTTTATTTTGGCTCGGAATACCCTAGAAATAACAAACATTTGATCGCCAAGGCTTAGCTGACAACAGCTCTAAATAGAAAGGAATGCGCAGGATGAGAAACAAGCAACGAATGGCACAAGAGAGAACAAGTTACTGAAGCATGTGAGCGAGCGGTGAGTAGGCAAACCAGCCTCTCCTTAAAGGTGCTAGGTAGTGCTCCGGGGCGGGGCATCAGATCAGGTCCATATGGAGGGTCTTGGTAGGTCAGAGAAATGTCCTTCCATGTGCTCATATGGACAAGTGCCAAAGGCTGAACCATGGGTGCAAGTTGCAAGGATTCCCCCAGGGGGGTGGAATTTGCTGTAAGATAGAGGGGGAATGTGAGGGTAGAGAGGCCTGTAAATCCAGGGTCACTCTGAGGAGTGGGTGACAGGACAGCCAGGCAGGGGTCCAGAACCGAGGGAGGAGGAAGGCTGCATGGCAAAACCTGCTGAGCGTGCAGTAGTTACTGTCTCTTTCATTCAGTCCATCGGGTAGCATCTTCCCTTTGCTTCCAGGGCACATCGTTAGCTTCTGGCTTGAAGCAGAGTGAGGGCAGCTGCAAGTCGAGGAATCCAGAGTGCAGATCTGTGCACGTGTCCACAAGCAGGGCGGTCTGAAAGGCACAGCTTGGCGATGGGGGTTGGTGGGATGGAATCAAGATTCGTCTGGCCTGGTGGCTGCTCCAGTTGCGTCCAGTTACAATGCACCGAGCGTGACTGTGTCTCAGAAGGAGACGTGCTAGTTAGCCAAGCTCTTCCAGCTGCAAATGTGGCAAAGCTGCCAGCTCATGGTTATGGCCCAGTGGCGGTGCCTGGTGTTTGTGGAGAACTGCAGGTGAGGATGTGTGACACAGGTGACTGTTCAGATTTCATTGCTTGGTTCCCCTTTCCCTGCCCTGGTCTCTCCTCTGCTCTTCTCCCCCGCCTTCCTCCTGATCCACTGAGAACAGTGAGCAGCGGCTGCACTTGAGTGGCCCCTGGAGACTCTATTCCTTTGACTTTTAGGAGAAGACAGTAGGCTGCAATGTCCCGGCGCTGACCTTTGGTTTGCTTGTTTTGCTTTGCTTTTGTAGTGCAAGATCTTTCTGTCATTCACCTCTCCTTTACAGCCCTGTAATGGGATGCTGCACCCATAGGCATGGGAACTAGAGGTGCGGGGGGTGGGCTGCAGCACTCCAGGTTTTATGTGGGACTCTGCTCCCAGCCCCACATGCTGGGTCCCGGCCCCACACCTGGGACTCTACTTCTGGGCCCCAAGGCAGGGTCTTAGCTGCTGGACCTGAGCCCAGGGCTCTGCTCCCAGCCCCACATGCAGGGTCCCAGCCACTGGCCCTGTGCCCACCCCAAGTCTTGGCCTGCTTACCCCTGTCTGGGTCCCCCCATCCTGGAGACACGACCCTGCTCCCAGCCCCAGCTCGGGGAGGAGGGGTGATGGACAGGAGGAGGGAGGCTGGTTTTCAGGACCTCCACTAGTAAAAGTGTTCCAGCACCACCATCTGCACCCCTGCTGTTTAAGTCCTGAGCCCTCACCCGACGTTGCCAATGGACTGCAATCCTGACCTGCAGCAGAATCTATGTCCCCAAGAGGTTTCACATGTCATCTCAATAACTGCAGAGTTAGGGTGACCAGACAGCAAATGTGAAAAATTGGGACGGGGGTGGGGGGTAACAGGAGCCTATATAAGAAAAAGACCCCAAAATTGGGACTGTCCCTATAAAATCGGAACATCTGGTCACCCTGCATCCCTGCTGTTCCAGTCATGGTCACTCACTCAGTTCTACAAAACACTTTTGGACAGGGGTAAGCAAAAGTGCTGCAGGTCAGAGATCAAATGCATTGATAGAATTGTTAACTGCTCTGTCCTGTACTGCTGCATCTCATGTGGGCTCCAGTCCTCGCCACCCAGCCCGCCCTGCCCACCAAAGAGTGACCTTCCCTCTGACCTAAGACTGCAGGGAGCTCAATAGTGGTGTGCTGTGGGGAAAACTAGCTATCTATTCTGTAACTATAGAAAAATCGGTTTTCTTAACCTCTGAGGATAAGACAAGAAGCAATGGGCTTAAATTGCAGCAAGAGAGGTTTAGGCTAGACAGTCAGAAAAACTTTCTGTCAGGGTGGTTAAGCGCTGGAATAAATTGCCTAGGGAGATTGTGGAATCTCCATCACTGGAGATTTTTAAGAGCAGGTTAGGCAAACACCTGTCAGGGATAGTCTAGATAGGGCCGGCGCTTCCATTTAGGCGGCCTAGGCAATCACCTAGGGCGCCAGGATTATTGGGGGGCGGCATTTTGCCGGGGGGGGGCGGCAGGTGGCTCCGGTGGACCTCCCTCAGGCACGGCTGCGGCAGCTCCACCAAAGCCGCGGACCAGCGCGTGTGGGGCGGCAAAATGGCTGTGCGCCTCGGGCGCTGAAAACACTAGCGCTGGTCCTGGGTCTAGATAATACTTAGTCCTGCCATGAGTGCAGAGGACTGGACTAGATGACCTCTCGAGGTCCCTTCCAGTCCTATGATTCTATAAATAGAAAACTCCAGCCTCCCAGGCTGTCAGCCCTTGCAGTTTTATTTATCTGTCTATCTAACTATCTATCTATCTATCGATCTATTGATCTATCTATCCCTATACACTCAGGGCCGATGCAACCATTTAGGCAGACTAGGCGGTTGCCTAGGGCGCCGAGATTTGAGGGTGCCAAAAAGCGCCCCCCAATTTTTTTTAAATGGTTGAGCAGCCGCTGCTGCTGGGACAGAGAGGGAGTCTGAGCTGCTGGAGGCAGCCGGCAGTCCAGGGTGTCCCCTGGGTCAGGGCGCCACCGCGGCAGCCAGCAGTCCAGGGTGTCCCCTGGGTCAGGGCGCCTCCGTGGCAGCCGGCAGTCCAGGGTGTCCCCTGGGTCAGGGCACCACCGCGGCAGCTGGCAGTCCAGGGTGTCCCCTGGGTCAGGGCGCCGCCACGGCAGCCGGCAGCCCAGGGTGTCCCCTGGGTCAGGGCGCCGCCGCGGCAGCCGGCAGCCCAGGGTGTCCCCTGGGTCAGGGAGCCTCCGCGGCAGCTGGCAGTCCAGGGTGTCCCCTGGGTCAGCGCGCCACCATAGCAGCCAGCAGTCCAGGGGGTCCCTTGGGTCAGTGCGCCGTGCCGGCAGCCCAGGGGCAAGGGTCCCCTGGCCCAGGGAAACCCCGGGCTGCCGGCTGCCGTGGAGGCGCACTGACCCTGGGTTGGGGCGCCGCTGCGGCAGCTGGCAGTCCAGGGTGTCTGGAGGGGGCAGCAGGCAGCTCCCGTGGAGCTGCTGTCGTCGTGCCTGTGGACGGTCAGCTGCTCGCGCGGCTCCAGTGGACCTCCTGCAGACACCACTGCGGCAGCTCCACCGGAGCCGCGGGACCAGCACGCAGGGCGGCGAAATTGCCGTCCGCCTAGGGCGCTCAAAACCCTAGCGCCAGTCCTGCATACACTCTATCTATCTATCTATCTATCTATCTATCTATCTATCTATCTATCTATCTCTGTTTGTCAGATTTGGTTTTCTGTAAAGAAAGCAGCCCCAGGTGTTTTGCCTTAAGGGCTTTAGCTAAAATGCCATTGGAACTGACAGCTGGATGAATAAACCCGACTCTCTGAGCATTCACTTGATGGCATCTGGTTCCAGGTTGTTACCATCCCTCATTCATTAGCTGCTCTCTGCCACGCTGGTGGCAGTGTTCTGTGACTACCTGGCACTGGGGAGCATTCCTGCCTGCCGGGATCACCCAGTCTGGGCAGGATGTTGGGGTTAAGCCAGGCTTCAGGAGGCTTCCTGGCAGGCCTCTGGCAGTTTTGGGGCTCCAGCGAGGAGAAGGATTGTCAGATTTGCAGAGAGACGCTCTTGACCGTGTCTGAGCTTCCATGGAATGTCAGCCCAGCTTCCTTGCACTGCCTCTGGGAGTCTGCAGGAGGCAACACGTTCCCATTTCATAAGCCGGCTCTCTACTGCGGCAAATCAGTGATGGCTCCTCTGGGTGAGGAGAGAAGCTGCAAAGTCAGGAATGCTGCTGCTGCTGCTTCTACAGGGCAAAGGGCTTTAACAGTGAAGGCGGGAGGGGTGGCAGGTTCCTGGAGCAAAGGGCCAGATCTTGATGTCCTTGAGACACTGGTGTAAATCCAGAATCACTCCAGGCAAGTGAATATAGCTGCTCCAGATTTACGCTAGGATAAGTGGGATCATAGTCTAGCCCACGCAGTATACGCAATCTGTTTTGGCTCTCCCACGTTTGCACTTTAATCAGCTGTGATATCTATCACAGGCTAGCTAGGGGCAGGCTGCCTGCTTCACTTAGTCTGTGCCCCAGCCCCTCAAGTGCCATTTAAAAAGAGCAGCCAGAACTGCAGGGCAAGTGTCAGCATCTCAGACTTCTACAGAGCAGTGATTTCTCTCTCCCAAGGGGCTTCTCCCAGAATCAAATTGCCCCCACTTTAAAGTCCCTCCCTCCTTTGGGCCTTGCTCTGCTTCCAGTTCAGGCAGACAGGATGGGCCACCCTGCAGAAGCCATCAGCCCAGCTAAGGATTATCAACAAGATGGGTTTGCTTCCTGGTCCAGTGGCAGCGTGCCCTGGCTCCACTGCTCAACTAGCCTCCCTCCTTACGTCCCAGTAATTCTCCCACTGAAAAGAATATCTTAGCTTTCTAAGTGAGTTTGGTTTTCAGCTCAGTTTTCTGAGCCACTTCTGAATGAGCCAAGGGATTAAATTGAGACCACCGTAGTTCAGAGCACATATGGTCTCATTCAGATTTCATGTTAGGTGTCTAGAGATAACAGAGCGAAAGGATGGGCTAGTGGTTAGGGAACAAGCTTGGGACTTGGTCATCCTGGGTTTAGTTCCTTGCTCTGCTCCAGGCTTCTGATGTGCCCGTGGACAAGTCACTTAGCCTCTCTGTGCCTCAGTTTCCCATCTGTGTAATAGGGATAGTAGCACTGCCCTGCCTTACAAGGGTGCCGGGAGGATACATGCAGTAAAGATTGTGAGGTGCTCAGCTGCTCTCACAATGGGAGTCACATGGGTGCTGGGACACCCCAGCACAAGCAGCTCGTTACTCTCTAAGCCCAGGGACTGTGATTGCCCCTCCCCCGTCCAGGGGGCATACGAGGGCCTTGCACGTTCCTTTGCATAGCCCTAACATCTGCCCAGTCCGACGCCCATGGAGCAGGACATTCCCTCTTTACGTACTGTACAAGTGGTGCCTGCTTTGCCCATGCTGGAGCCGAGAGGGGAGCTAGGTCTCCGTGGTCACTCTAGCCTCTGTGGAGACCTGGGGGAATAGCGTCCTGGTGACTGGACCGAGCCTAATGCCCCCTTTCCTACGGGGGACCAAAAAGACATCAGCTGGCAGCAGCATCCTTCAGTCACTGATGAGCTAGGCCAGATTTGAACTGGTTTCCTTGTGGCAAAATTCGCTTTAGCACCGTCCCAGGCCCCTGTGGCACCCTGACGTGTCTGTTGCTCATTGCTCTGAAGCATTTGCTCCACTGAAACCTGTTCCCTGACCAACCTTTCTATCTGCTTCTGCTCTCGTGGGTTCATCATCTTCCCTCGAGAAGCGCCCTGTGCCCCTGAGGAAAGCACCCACGCCACCCCCTTCTCCAGCTTTGATCTGAATGCAACAGACAGAAAGGCACCGAGGAGAGCCTGCAGCCTGACACTTGAGAGATCAGAAAAGGGAATGTCAAATGTGCTCTGTGCTTGAGAGAGCTGAAATTCCATTGCCTGGGGCGGGGGGAGAGTTTTAAGGGAGCTTTCTTATCTCTACACTTGAATTTCTGTAGGAAAAAAGACTCCCCTCACAGGTAAGAGGTCAGAGCAAGGTGTTAGGTTTTTGCCATTGCCTGGTTGCTGTGAGCTGTGACTTTATATCTGACTAGATCTGAGCAGTTTTGTGGCATCAGTCCATTTGCAGAGGGTTGTTGTTATTATCCATTATTATTATTTTTTATTTACTTATATTACGGTAGCTTCTAGAGACCCCACTCACAGACCAGGCCTGCACTGTGCTGGGTGCTGCACAAATGCAGAACAAAAAGACGATTCCTGTCCCAAAGAGCTTACAACCAAATTACAAGGTAAGAGACAACAGATGCATACAGACAAGAACATAAGAGTGGCCAGACTGGGTCAGACCAAAGGTCCACCTAGCCCAGTATCCTGTCTTCCAACAGTGGCCAATGCCAGGTGCCCCAGAGGGAATGAACAGAACAGGGAATCATCAAGTGATCCATCTCCTGTTGTTCATTCCCAGCTTCTGGCAAACAGGGGCTAGGGACACCATCCCTGCCCAGCCTGGCTAATAGCCATTGATGGATCTATCCTCCGTGAACTTATCTAGTTCCTTTTTGAAGCCTGTTATAGTCTTGGCCTTCACAACATCCTCTGGCAAAGAGTTCCACTGTGCGCTGTGTGAAGAAATACTTCCTTTTGTTGGTTTAAAACCTACTGCCTGTTAATTTCATTTGGTGACCCCTAGTTTTTATGTTCTGAGAAGGAGTAAGTAACACTTCCTTATTTACTTTCTCCACACCAGTCATGAAGTTGTAGACCTCTGTCATATCCCCCCTTGGTCGTCTCTTCTCCAAGCTGAAAAGTCAGAGAATCAGCTGTGAGGGGCAGCATGGGAGAAAGCATGAAGGGGCTTGTTTGAAAATGAAACAAGCAGGCAATGGAGGCTGGAAAGCAGTAGAGACAAATGGAACTTCCAGGTAATGTAGGCCATGGGTTTTATTTTCCTGGAGGGTTATGGACAATGAATAGGCCTGGTGATTATTTTAAAGTACCAGCGAAGGGTGTCTATTGTAAGCTAAGAGGACAGGTATAACCTTCAGGACGGGCAGTACTTTGATATAATTGAAGGAATTTATAATAACATATATAATAGTTTGCATACAACACTGTTCTTCCACTGATCTCAGAGCACTTTGCAAAAGGAGGTCAGACTCATTCTCTCTATTTTACAGAGAGAGGAAGTGACTTCCCCAAGGTCAGGCAGCAAGCCAGTGGCAGAGTCATGACTAGAATCTAGAACTCCTGGCTGTTAGGCTAGGGCATGTGGTTAGATGTTTGGCTGTGTGTGTGTGTATTCCCTCTCTGTGCCGTCCCAGCTTTGCACAGACAGCTGGCACAGCAGACCTCAAGCAAACATCCCAATGACCACAAGATCCGTTAAGGTACGAAGGTGCCCAGCCAGGTTTATTGTCGATGAAGCACAGTAATAGTACCTGGCAGACTCTATGAGGATACCAAGAGTACGTCTATACTACCTGCCGGATCGGGGGGAGCTCTGAGAAGCCTTTGTAGGAGAAGGAGCTCCTGCTGGGTCCGAATGGCCCTGGTTTCTCCCCCTGCAGAAGCATAGCTGAAGGTCACAAAAGAGCGCGAAACTCAGAGATTATGGAGCTGCAACTGGCGCCTGTGTTAGTAAAGGACAAGCTGAGTTTTGCCCTTAGTAATGCTATCTTCTGCTCCACTCCCCTTGCACTGTTCTGATGGTACAAAAAGGATGTTAGACAGTCCTAAATGGGGATGCCTCCCATATGGGGGAAATCTGCCCCACACCTCCACCTCGCAGACGGTGATGGACGGGCAGCCAGGGGTGTACCCAGTAACAGGGGATATGGCTAGAGTAGCGATATGCCAACCATGGATCCTCGAAGCACAGCAGCCTTGCAGGATCATTGCCATCTAGTGTGAATTTAGAGCAGTTTCTGGGCTGCTCTAATCTACACCCAAGTTCAAAGTCATCTGCTGCAGCCTCCGGGATTGAAGGAGCACTAAAGTACCTCTGACCTGACTTTGCCCACTCTGATGCCTGTCTCCAAGCTGCTCAAGGAGAAGAAAAGCCCACAAAGCGCCAAATCCTTTGACTCTCGTTCCCTTGCTCTCTGGAGCTTTTCACACCATTGTTACAGAACAAGAGCATGGGAAGGAGGAGATCAGAAGGGAACAGCGGAGCTGGATGGGACAGTAATTGTTCTGAACTTTACTCAAAGTCATTGGACATGGTTAGGAGCTAAATTAGTGATGGGAGGCACTGTCCTACCTCTGACAAGACGGAGAGGGAGAAATGCTGGCAGAGGAAGATACTCTTGGATGATAGCGACTTAGAGCAATCTTCTCTTCCTTCCCCACTGAAAATGTTCCAGCCGCACAGGAGGATCTGAGGCACTGCGGCTTTGCATTGATATTCTGCTGCCGTGAGCATTTGCTTTCCCTCTCCTTTGCTGAATACTAAGTTCAACCCTCTCGTCCCTTCTGCAGGGGCTGAGCGCAGAGCTCTGTGGCCCATTTCATGTATCGCCTTAGACGTGACCTGGGACGTATTGATCCCAACATGGCAGGTGGCTGATTAACATCCAGAGCTTCCAGAAGGTTGGCCTTAAAGGGGAGCAGCTGGTCTTTTAGTGTTTTTCATTTGGAGTGCAAAATAAATACGTTTTCATCTTTGCAACCTCCTGTTACAAGCTAGAACCAAAAATGTCACATACATGCCCTGCCCAAGGCTGTCTCCAGGCTCCACCGGGGTCCTGTGGGAGCTAGGTTGGGACAGGACAGTGCATGGCTGGCTGTCACAGAAGCTGCCATTTGGGGGAAGCTGGGAATAAAACAAACTAGAAATGTTCCAGCGTAAAATCCCGTATGTGCACCATCCCCTAGTGCCTTTGCATTGCTGTCTGGGGCATTCCATATAGCAGCCGGGTCTCCATTGACAACCCTTTGCGTTGTTGTTCTATGCTGTGGTCCTGGAGATCCTACCTGAGCAAGACCCCATTGTGCCCTAGGTGCGTTACAGTCACCTCATAAGAAACGATTCCTGCCCCAAACCGTTTACAATGTAGCTAGAAGAGAGAGACAAAGGATGAGGGGAAATGGAGGGGGACCTTTCCTAGGTCAGTAACAGTCCTGGGCCAGCACACTTCCTTGCCGTCTCATTTGTCTACAAGCACTGGTACAGTGTGTGTATGTGGGGTAGTGCATTGAAAGGAGCCAGTGTCCAGCAGTCTTAGCTAATGGGCTCTGCCCCCTCTGAGTGCTGAGGAGGATCCATCCCATGCCCCTGGAAATTCTGGGAAACAAATCACACAGGAAAACCCCACCCCAAAATATTAGGGATATGGAGATGAGCAGCAGTGGAATGCCCTGGAAGCTGGGGGACTAGAGCAAAGGGATTAGGAGGAGATCAGGGCCAAAGAGACAGCTCTGCCTTGCACGCACCCCCCCACTTCCCCTCTCCTGTCAAAGCATGCAGGCAGCATGGTTATGCTTGCAAAGGAAATGTCACACACAGCTCCTCTCCTGTCACCTGCATCCCCTGGGAAATCAGACATTGTTAAAGACTCTTTTATCAGTCTGGCTGATATGAAACAAAATGATTTCTTCCTGTGAGGCACTGGAGGGAATTTGCTGCCTGCACCAGACAAAGGAGCTGCTGGGAGGCCTTTAACCAAGCCAAAATCTCTTCATCCGAGTGGTGTCTCTCTTTCCCTGAGTACAAAGTGCAGTGTTTCTGAGGGGCTTTGTCCGCACAACAGCCAGGCTGCCTGTGTGTGTCTAGATCAAGGTGCTGGAGCATCTGAGATTCATGGGCCCAGGGGACTCCTTCATAGTGTGCATCAGCCATGGCACAGTGAGCCTTTCACTCTGGGGACCCATGTTCCCATCCGCAGGGCCAGATCCCGTGAGATGCTGCCCACCTGCAATTTCCACTGAAATCAACAACAGTCCCTTCATCATTGTTGTCAGTCTCTGAATTCCGCACCA
Organism: Gopherus flavomarginatus; assembly: GCF_025201925.1. Lineage (NCBI taxonomy): Eukaryota > Metazoa > Chordata > Testudines > Testudinidae > Gopherus > Gopherus flavomarginatus. The sequence goes on along the minus strand of NC_066627.1, from coordinate 48,170,999 downwards.
TGCGTCCGTATCTGTCTGGTACAGAGGTACCTAGAACTGGATGCAACATTACAGGTGTCCCACTGGGAAGCAGGATCTCCCCCCGATCCAGGCCAGGCAGCCTGAAAGGCATTGACCTTTTTGGTCTGTGTGACATCGTTAGCTCGTATCTAATTTGCAGTCCATGGTCGCCACTAAGGGCAGATTCTAGCCCCCACTCTGGCTGCTTGGGGCAACTCTAGCTCTCTGGCCAGCCCTAGGACCCAGAGCCTGTCCCTACCCCTTAGAACTGCCCTGAGTTCAGCTTGGCTGGCTGGCAGAACCCCAGGTCTTTTTCAGTGTCTCTCTCGCTCACTGAGGCCATGGCTACACTTACAGTTTTGCAGCGCTGGTAGTTACAGCTGTGTTCGTACAGCTGTGTAGGGCCAGCGCTGCAGTGTGGCCACACTGACAGCTACCAGCGCTGCAGTGTGGCCACATTTGCAGCACTTGCAGCGCTGTTGGAAGTGGTGCATTGTGGGCAGCTATCCCACAGAGCACCTCGTCCCATTTTGGCGCTGTGGCTTGTGGGAAGGGGAAGGAAGTGTGCGGGTCTTTCCGCTTCCTGTTCCAATGCCCCGTGGTGCTTTGCTACACATTCCGAGCAGTTTGGCGGCATTGTGAGTCTGCAGTGCGATTTCTGAGATTTCTGTTACAAATGGAGCCTGAGCTGCTGAGGACCTTGCTGATGAACGTTGCCAGCACATCACGCATGGCAGTGGAGCTATTCCTTCAGCTGCAAAGTGACAGTGAGGAGTCAGACGATGATATTGAAACGCCTGACGCTCAAGACATTCAATTGCTTGTGGCAGTAACAGACGTGCTCAGCACCGTGGAACGGCGCCTTTGGGCTCGGGAAACCAGCACTCAGTGGTGGGATCACATCGTCCTGTAAGCCTGGGATGACGAGCAGTGGCTGCAGAACTTTCGGATGAGAAAAGCCACTTTCATGGCACTGTGTGCTGAGCTCGCCCCTACCCTGCAGCGCAGGGACACGAGATTGAGAGCTGCCTTGCCAGTGGAGAAGCGGGTGGCTATTGCAATCTGAAGCTGGCAACTCCAGACAGCTACCGATCGGACGCGAACCAGTTTGGATTGGGAAAGTCCACCGTTGGAATGGTGCTGATGCAAGTTTGCACAGCCATTAATCGCACCCTGCTAAGAAGAACTGTGACTCTGGGGAACGTGCAGGACATTGTGGATGGCTTTGCACAAATGGGTTTCCCTAACTGTGGAGGGGCAATAGATGGGACGCATATTCCTATTCTGTCACCACCCCACCTGGCATCAGAGTACGTTAATCGCAAGGGGTATTTCTCCACGGTTCTGCAAGCGCTTGTGGATCACCGTGGGCGTTTCACTGACATTTACTCAGGATGGCCTGGAAAGGTGCACGATGCACGCATCTTTCAGAACAGTGCCCTGTTCAGGAGGCTGAGGGCCGGGACTTTTTTCCCAGACTGCAAGATCACAGTAGGGGACGTCGAAATGCCCACTGTGATCCTTGGAGACCCCGCTTACCCCTTAATGCCATGGCTCATGAAACCGTATACAGGGAAGCTTGACAGGAGCAAGGACCGGTTCAACTACAGGCTGAACCAGTGCAGAATGACTGTGGAGTGTGCTTTTGGCCGTTTGAAAGCCCGCTGGAGGTGTCTTTATGGGAAGCTAGATTTGGGGGAAAGCAGCATCTCCGCTATTATATCCGCGTGCTGTACCCTCCATAATATTTGTGAAGGGAAGGGTGAAAGATTCAGTGAGGAATGGACCTCCGAGGTTCGACGCCTAGAGGATGAATTTGCACAGCCAGAGAGCAGGGCTACTAGAGAGGCCCAGGAAAGGGCTTCAAGGATTAGGGATGCCCTAAGGGAGCAATTTGATGCTGAGAGCCAACAGTAATGTTTGGTGCCTTTGCTGTGCTCCTTTCTACCTTGGGGTACAATATTTACCACTTCCTGCAATAATAAAACGTATTGTAAAAGCCATAAAATCCTTTATTCAAAGTACAGTACATAAAAGGCCAGGGGGGTTAGGGTGGTGGACTGTACATTCAGAGGTTTGAATATGTCCTGTTTGGATTACTGTTCAATGTCTGCTGCACTTCAGGATTACTATGCTGCAGGGTAATGGGGGTGGAGTGCACAGGGTAAGAATTGTAGTTATCAGGGCTGGTAGGTGATCGTACAGGTGTTGGGGGCAGCTGGGGGTAATAAGAAACTGGCTGCTGGAGAAAGGTGTTTTGTGCAAATACTGGGGAACAAGAAAGAGAGCTTTGGGAGGGGTGTGGGTTACCACGGTACAGATCTGCCTGCATGGCTACGAGATACTTGAAAGACGCAGTTTGGCGAGCCAGGAGGCTTATCATCTGCTTTGAGGTTTTTTTGGTAGCCAATTCCTTTCTCCTGCTTTCTGTTTGCCTCCACTCATACATTTTCTCTCTCCATTCCTGCGTCTTCCTACTTTCTCTGTTGTAGTGAATCATAACTGCTTTGATCAATTCTTCTTTTGATTTTCACGGATTTTTTCTCAAGTTCTGCAACCGACGTGAGGCCGGTGATCCGGCTGCATTAGTCAAGGTCACTAAAAAAAACATAGATAGAAACATGTAATACACAGAGGCTACATTGTTTATTATCAAACAGTGAAGGAGTTTTTAGACTTTTTGTAGCATCCTTCCCACATACCTAACATAACACAGAGAGGCCAGGGAAGCGAAGGCATGGCGAGCAATGGGGTGAGTGTTTCTGCCCCGACTGCACCTGGGAGGGGGAATTGACCGATGGGTCACTGGGGTTTATCTGCACTGGATACAGGAGGTAGCTGGTGTCCTGCACAGGGGACAGTAGTGAACAGGAAGGTGGCGAGCTGCTGGCGGGGGGGGGGTGGTCCGCGTAACTGCCGGCCTGCTGGTGGGGGGGGGGGGAACGCACAGCTGTGCTGGCTGCCTGCTGGGAAGGGGGGGGGAGAGACCGGAGCGCACCGTGGGGCTGGCTGCCTGCTGGGAAGGGGGGGAGAGACCGGAGCTCACTGTGGGGCTGGCTACGTGCTGGGAGCGAAGGGGGGGGGAGACCGGAGGGCACCGCGGGGCTGGCTGCCTGCTGGGAAGGGGGGGGAGAGACCGGAGCGCACCGCGGGGCTGGCTACGTGCTGGGAAGGGGAGGGGAGAGACCGGAGCGCACCGCGGGGCTGGCTACGTGCTGGAAGGGGGTGGGGAGACCGGAACGCACCGCGGTGCTGGGGGGAGACCGCAAACCTGGCGCCCTGCACTCAAGTATCCCTAAATTCTCAACAGGGTTTCCTACTGCCAGACATATCACTGCTGCGTGTTACCTGGGAAGAGAGGGAGGGTCTTCTACAGCAATGTGGATTCCGCCCTGGCCCCTATGCAGCTTGCCTGTGTGCAGCCATGGTCCCCCCACCCCTCGCTGCACAGTGGATTGGACGAGTTAGCCTGACCGGGACAAGGACCACGGTGGCTCTCCCGATAAACTTGCGAAAGCACATTGCCCACGCTCTGGCTGCAACTTTTCAAGAGATTACCGAGGCCGATTACAGAGACGTGATAGAGCAAATCAATGGGCTATTCCACGTTTAGGCATGCATGCAGGCAGCCATAACCCCAACTGTCCTCTCCCAAAACATAAAAATCTGCTTACCCCGAGCACACTCCTCAGCTTCTTCCTCACCAGCAACTTCCAGCTGCTGCGACTGGCTAGCCTCCTCCTGGCTTGAGAAGAGCTCCTGGCTGCATGCCTCCTGGGACTCCGGGGTGTCTCCCTCCATGCCAGTAGCCTCACTGTCGGCTTCCTCTACACCCTCCCCCACTTCTCCCTGCTCTGAACTCTCCATCGTGGTCCTCGGATTGGCAGTGGGGTCACACCCAAGTATGGCATCCAGCTCCTTGTAAAAACGGCAGGTTGTGGGGGCAGCTCCGGAGCGGCGATTTCCCTCATGGGCTTTGCAGTAAGCACTCCTCAGCTCTTTTATTTTGACCCTGCACTGCAACGCATCCCGTTCATAGCCCCTTCTCAGCAAGGACTGCGATATCTGCCCATAGGTATCATAATTTCTCCTTCTGGAGCGCAGCTGTGCTTGCACAGCTTCCTCACCCCAAACACTGATGAGGTCCTGCAGCTCGGAATTGTTCCATGCTGGGGCTCGTTTGGGGCGTGGAGGCATGGTCGCTGATTGATTGAATGATTGATTGCACTCCACACCTGGCTGAGCAAACAGGAAGGGGATTTTTAAAATTCCCCGGGGCATTTAAAGGTGGGGTCAGCTGAGCCCAGGGCAGTGGAGTGTGCATGATTACCAGAGAGGCTTCTAAGGTATGCTGGGATACCTCCTTATACCCCGGAGGTCAATAAAAGCACTGGTGGGCGTCCACACTTGCTGACCAGCGCTGGATCACCAGTGCTGGAATCCCTACACCCGAGGCTCGACTGGGTGTACAGCCAGCGCTGCAACCAGTGAGTTGCAGCGCTGGCTGTGCTTTGCAAGTGTGGCCACATCCTAAGTTGCAGCGCTGTAACCCCCTCACCAGCGCTGCAACTCTCTAGTGTAGCCATGGCCTGAAGAGCTATGTCTCGGATGATTTCCCCTAGACACATTAGTTTGAATGTTTCCAGCTTGAACTGGGTTTCTAACCCTCCTGCAGTCTGTGTGTGCTGCGTCTTTTTTACTTCCTGCTGTTTGTGGTGTTTAATTTTTTAAATCTGTGATGGGTATAATTGAGGGACTCTTTGACAGCTCTCGCAGATCACATGCTAAGGAAAACTGGGCATCACAAGGATCCACTGGAACAACTCCATGGATTGCTGCTTATACCAGAGGTTCAGCTGATGTACAGCAGCATAGAGCCAGGGCACTTCTGTGGGGGCTTTACCCAACTGAGGATCTGGTATGTATAAGGCCCCATAGCTAGTTACCTCCTGTAATAACCTTAGTCCCAGATTTGGACCTTAGCGTCCAAAATATGGGGGTTAGCATGAAAACCTCCAAGCTTAGTTACCAGCTTGGACCTGGTACCTGCTGCCACCACCCAAAAAATTAGAGTGTTTTGGGGCACTCTGGTCCCTCTGAAAAACCTTCCCTGGGGACCCCAAGACCCAAATCCCTTGAGTCTCACAACAAAGGGAAATAATCCTTTTTCCCTTCCCCCCTCCAGGTGCTCCTGGAGAGATACACAGACACAAGCTCTGTGAATCCAAACAGAGTGACTCCCCCTTTCCGTTCCCGGTCCTGGAACAAAAAGGACTTTCCTATTCCCCCAGAGGGAATGCAAAATCAGGCTAGCCAATTCAACACACACCGATCTCCCCTGATTTCTTCCTCCCACCAATTCCCTGGTGAGTACAGACTCAATTTCCCTGAAGTAAAGAAAAACTCCAACAGGTCTTAAAAGAAAGCTTTATATAAAAAAGAAAGAAAAAATACAAATGGTCTCTCTGTATTAAGATGACACAATACAGGGCAATTTCTTAAAAGAATATTGAATAAACAGCCTTATTCAAAAAGAATACAAATCAAAGCACTCCAGCACTTATATTCATGCAAATACCAAAGAAAAGAAACCATAGAACTTACTATCTGATCTCTTGGTCCTTACACTTAGAAACAGAAGATTAGAAAACAGAACTACTTCTCCAAAGCTCAGAGAAAGCAGCCAGACAACAAAGACCCCAGACACACAATTCCCTCCACCCAAAGTTGAAAAAATCTGGTTTCCTGATTGGTCCTCTGGTCAGGTGTTTTAGGTGAAAGAGACATTAACCCTTAGCTATCTGTTTATGACACGCCCCCCAAATTGCAGACAGTGGGGAAGCTCACTGGCGGCGATTTCCTTCTAGAACTTGAAAATAAACAGATTAATACAACACATGCACCGTTACATATACCCCTAAGTATATAACTAACAGACTTCTACATTTTAAGAACACTTTTTAACTACTGGATTCTGGGAAACTTTCACGGGAGAGTGCATCAGCAACTTTGTTAGAAGCTCCTGTGATGTGTTGAATTTCAAAATCAAAATCTTGGAGAGCTAAACTCCAACGAAGAAGTTTCTTGTTGTTCCCCTTGGCAGTATGAAGCCACTTTAGTGCAGCATGGTCAGTTTGTAGTTGGAACCGCCGTCCCCAAACATATGGGCGTAGCTTTTCCAGGGCGTACACAATGGCATAGCATTCCTTTTCACTGACTGACCAGTGACTTTCCCTCTCAGACAGTTTCTTGCTGAGAAACACGACAGGATGGAAGTTGTGATCTGTTGCTTCCTGCATGAGCACTGCTCCTATACCACGCTCAGATGCATCTGTGGTTACTAGGAATGGCTTGTCAAAATCCGGGGCCCTGAGCACAGGGTCAGACATGAGCGTTGCCTTAAGTTGGGTAAAGGCCTTTTGACACTCATCAGTCCACTTAACTGCATTTGGCTGGGTCTTTTTGGTCAGGTCGGTCAGTGGGGCAGCGATTTGGCTGTAGTGTGGTACAAATCGCCTGTAGTATCCGGCCAAGCCTAAGAAGGATTGGACCTGTTTCTTTGACCTTGGGACAGGCCACTTTTGGATAGCATCCACCTTGGCCTGTAGGGGGTTTATGGTTCCTCGACCCACCTGGTGCCCCAGGTAAGTCACTCTGTTTTGGCCTATTTGACACTTTTTGGCCTTAACAGTTAGTCCTGCCTGCCTGATGCGCTGAAAGACCTTTTCCAGGTGTAGTAGGTGTTCGGGCCAGGAGTCTGAAAAAATGGCCACATCATCGAGGTAGGCAACTGCAAATTCTCCCAGTCCAGCTAGTAGACCATCTACCAGCCTCTGGAAGGTGGCGGGTGCATTTCGAAGGCCGAAAGGAAGGACATTGAATTCATACACCCCCGCATGGGTGACGAATGCTGACCTCTCCTTGGCAGGTTCATCTAGCGGTACTTGCCAGTACCCCTTGGTTAAGTCTATTGTAGAGATGAACTGGGCACGTCCCAACTTCTCCAATAGCTCATCGGTACGTGGCATTGGATAGTTGTCCGGACGAGTTACAGCATTTAGCTTACGGTAGTCCACGCAAAAGCGTATTTCCCCATCTGGTTTGGGTACCAGAACCACTGGAGATGCCCATGCACTGGTAGATGAGCGGATTATACCCATCTGTAGCATGTTCTGGATCTCCCGTTGTATAGCGGCTTGGGCATGAGGAGACACTCGGTAGGGTGGGGTTCTGATTGGGTGAGCATTACCTGTATCAATGGAGTGGTATGCCCGTTCAGTCCGTCCTGGGGTGGCTGAGAACAATGGGGCGAAGCTAGTGCACAGCTCCTTGATTTGTTGCCGCTGCAGACGTTCCAGGGTGGTTGAGAGGTTGACCTCTTCCACGCCACCGTCTTTTTTCCCGTCGTAGTAGACACCGTCAGGCCACTCAGCATCATCTCCCTGGACTGTAAACTGACAAACCTGTAAATCTCTGGAATAGAAAGGCTTGAGAGAATTAACATGGTACACTTTAGGCTTTAGTGAGGAATTGGGAAATGCTATGAGGTAGTTTACAGCTCCCAGGCGCTTTTGGACCGTGAAGGGCCCTTCCCATGATGCTTCCATCTTATGGGCCTGTTGCGCCTTCAAGACCATAACCTGGTCTCCTACCTTGAAGGACCGATCTCTGGCATGTCTGTCATACCAGGCCTTTTGCTCTTCTTGAGCATCCTTTAGGTTCTCTCTAGCAAGGGCTACAGAGTGTCGGAGGGTGCTTTGTAGGTTGCTTACAAAGTCCAGAATGTTTGTTCCTGGAGAAGGCGTAAACCCCTCCCATTGCTGCTTCACCAACTGTAATGGCCCCTTAACCTCGTGACCATACACAAGTTCAAATGGTGAAAACCCTAAACTGGGATGTGGTACAGCCCTGTAGGCAAACAGCAACTGCTGCAACACTAGGTCCCAATTATTGGAGAATTCGTTGATGAATTTACGTATCATGGCCCCCAAAGTTCCATTGAACCTTTCCACCAGGCCATTGGTTTGATGGTGGTACGGGGTGGCAACCAAGTGATTCACCCCATGAGTTTCCCACAGTTTTTCCATGGTCCCTGCCAGGAAATTAGACCCTGAATCTGTAAGGATGTCAGAGGGCCAACCTACCCTGGCAAAGATGTCTGTTAGGGCCAGGCACATAGTGTTAGCCCTGGTGTTGCCTAGAGCGACTGCTTCTGGCCATCGGGTAGCAAAGTCCACTAAAGTCAGTACGTACTGCTTTCCTCTGGGCGTCTTTTTTGGGAAAGGGCCCAGAATATCCACAGCTACTCGCTGAAATGGGACCTCAATTATGGGGAGTGGCTGGAGAGGGGCCTTGACCTGGTCTTGAGGCTTTCCCACTCTTTGGCATACCTCACAAGACCGGACATACTTGGCAACGTCCTTGCCCATCCCCTCCCAGTGGAAGGACTTCCCCAACCGGTCCTTGGTTCTGTTCACCCCAGCATGGCCACTGGGATGATCATGGGCTAAGCTTAAGAGCTTCCCCCGGTACTTAGTTGGAACCACCAACTGTTTGTGCGGCTGCCATTCTTCCCGGTGTCCACCAGAAAGAATTTCCTTGTATAAAAGTCCTTGGTCTATAACAAACCGGGATCGATTAGAAGAGCTGAGAGGCGGTGGGGTGCTCCGTGCCGCCGCCCAAGCTTTCTGAAGGCTGTCATCCGCTTCCTGCTCAGTCTGGAACTGTTCCCTTGAGGCTGGGGTCACCAGTTCTTCCTCAGACTGTGGACTTGGGCTTGGTCCCTCTGGAAGCGATGTAGGTGATGGAGTTGTTTCCGTTGCTGGTGAACCGCTCTCCGCTGGTGCACCTGAGGGTATTTCAGGCTCTGGCTGAGCCTTTTGGGTATGGCTGTCTTTGGCTTCTGCCAGTTCTGGCTCGCTGGCGCCCTCTGGCGTTGAGTTTGAAGATGTGGTTGCACTTGCTGGTGCTGGTTGCTGTTCCAGTTCCGGGCCTGGGACTGGAGATGCTGTGGCTGTTTCAGTGGTTGGCATGGAATCCGGGTCCACTACCTCTGTCTGGGTCTCTGGTAACACAGACGGGGCCTCTGTGGACGGCTCAGGAACAGGAATGGGTCTGGAAGCTTGCCTGGTTTGGCTACGTGTAACCATTCCCACTCTCTTGGCCCGCCTCACCTGGTTGGCCAAGTCTTCCCCCAGTAGCATGGGGATAGGATAATTGTCATAGACTGCAAAAGTCCACATTCCTGACCAGCCTTTGTACTGGACAGGCAGTTGAGCTGTAGGCAAGTCTACAGCTTGTGACATGAAGGGGTAAATTGTAACTTTGGCCTTTGGGTTGATGAATTTGGGGTCAACGAAGGATTGGTGGATAGCTGACACTTGTGCCCCCGTGTCTCTCCACGCAGTAACCTTCTTTCCGCCCACTCTCAAATTTTCCCTTCGCTCCAAGGGTATTTGAGAGGCATCCGGGCCTGGGGATCTTTGGTGTGATGGTGGTGTAATGAATTGCACTCGCATGGTGTTCTTGGGACACTTGGCCTTGATATGTCCCAGTTCATTACACTTAAAGCATCTTCCATCTGATGGGTCACTGGGCCGAGGTGAGTTACTGGAGACTGGTGAGGTTGAAGGGTAGGGTATCTGTGGCTTTACTTGGGTGGTATGTGGGGTCTTTGGCTGTCCTCGGTTGTAGGGTTTATGGTCTGTGTGCCCCCTGGGGTAATCGTTCCCCTTGACAGTAGCTTTCTTGCTTTCTGCCAGTTCCATCCATTTGGCTCCAATCTCCCCCGCCTCAGCGATATCTTTGGGATTTCCATCTTGTATGTACCGTGTGATGTCTTCAGGAACACCATCCAAGAACTGTTCCATTTGTATGAGGAGGTTTAGTTCTTCCAAGGTTTGAATGTTGTTTCCTGTTAGCCAGGCCTCATAGTTTTTTGCAATGTAGTAGGCGTGTTTGGGAAATGACACCTCTGGTTTCCACTTTTGGGTTCTGAAACGCCGACGGGCATGATCTGGGGTTATCCCCATCCTGTATCTGGCCTTGGTTAGAAAAAGTTTATAGTTATTTATTTGGTGCTTAGGCATTTCAGCTGCCACCTCTGCTAAAGGTCCACTGAGCTGTGACCTCAATTTTACCATGTACTGGTCTTCGGGAATCTTGTACCCAAGACAAGCTCTTTCAAAATTTTCCAAGAAGGCCTCGGTGTCATCACCTGCCTTGTAGGTGGGAAATTTTCTGTGCTGTGGAGCAATAATGGGCGCCGGGTTGTTAGGGTTGGCTGGAGTCTGTTGCTTAGCCTTTTCTAATTCCATGGCCTGTTGGTGGGCTTCCCTTTGGAGTTCTATCTGTCTCCTGTGGGCTGCCTCTTCTTCTGCTTGCTTCCTTCTATGGGCCACCTCTTCTTCTTCTTGCTTCCTTCTGTGGGCCAACTCTTCTTCTGCTTGCTTCCTTCGGTGGGCCACCTCTTCTTGTTCTATTTTTCTTTTGTGTGCTGCCTCTTTGATTTGTTCTTCTCTTTCTTTTATCTCCATTTGTCGCCTGTGTTCAGCTTCTTTGAATTGCTGTTCGGCCTTAATTTTTGCCTTAGAAGTCATGGTTCCTGTTTTCTTGTGTTGGGGTGCCCTCCGGTGTTTATCTTCTGAACTGCAGGCTCTGTTGCCTCCTGAAGTCTGCCTAGCAACAGTGCTTTTTTCCTTTTTTCTCTCTAGCTAATCTTCAATGTCAACACACAATACAGGGCAATTTCTTAAAAGAATATTGAATAAACAGCCTTATTCAAAAAGAATACAAATCAAAGCACTCCAGCACTTATATTCATGCAAATACCAAAGAAAAGAAACCATAGAACTTACTATCTGATCTCTTGGTCCTTACACTTAGAAACAGAAGATTAGAAAACAGAACTACTTCTCCAAAGCTCAGAGAAAGCAGCCAGACAACAAAGACCCCAGACACACAATTCCCTCCACCCAAAGTTGAAAAAATCTGGTTTCCTGATTGGTCCTCTGGTCAGGTGTTTTAGGTGAAAGAGACATTAACCCTTAGCTATCTGTTTATGACACCTCCAGGGTACAGTATATAGGAATTTTTCTAATAACATTTTGTGAGCAACAGTATCAAATGCCCTGATCCTTCCTTGCCTTGTAGTTTACAGAGTCATTTGCACCAGTGCATAGTGGGTATAAGTTGCACTTGTTATTGTAGGTGAGTGGGAGTCACACTGAGTCACCTTGTAGACACTCATCTTTGCAATTTGCACAGGTGAGTCCACAAGTTGCAAGGCAGCAGAGAATCTGGTCCCAGGGAGAGCAAAACACTCCCCCTGCCTTTCAGTGCCTCTGCACATTTGGTACTCTGGTATTTCCGTGGGTTGTAACTGCCATCAGATACAAACCTCCAAGATTTAGAAACAGCCTTGATAATCCAGAATAAGTTTTTCTCTTTGCAAATTTGGTATGAGATTAATTGTTCCTTTCTGACGGCTATTGTATGACACAGTGTAATGATAAAGCTGTGGTAGTTAGCCCATACTTTTGCCCTGGGCTGGTAGCAGACATGAGGATGGGGATTTAATGACGGGGTAATAAGACCTGTAAGATTCCAGATGTAAGATTCAAGATTCACCTGCCACTCTGGCTGAATTAGTCTTGCATTGCTGCTGACTCTCCTGTGGGGTCTGAGTAAGGAAGCTGGCAAAATATTCTAGCTCTCTGTTACTGTGCAGGCTTTGCAGAGGTCTCAGCTGCATTTTGTGTGCCTGAAAGAACATATGTGTGTAATCGCATCCCAGCAGCTGCATGCTCTGTGCGTGTGACAGAGCCCATGTCTATGTGACTGGCGTGTTCTTGAAATAATTCTAGATTAACTTCTTGAGCAGTTCACTTGTCCTCCGTTTGGATGGTGTCAGATGCCCGGGCTGTTCCTGGAGAACATTCGCCATCACTGGGACAGAGACACTCACGATTGTGCCCCAGGACACCAGGCATTGTTTCAAATGACCATGGCACGTGCTGTTCTGCCTCATTTGGTTCTGACACCTTTCCCAGTGCTTAGCCCTTGTGGGTGATGGCCCTGTCTGGCCCCCCTCCAGACATTCTAGGTTACAGGAGCTGACACAATGAAAATTGCTTTGGATCCAAAAAATCTCCCGTGCCTGAGACAAACTTGCATCTTGCTTTTCTCATTAGCATTGCTGAGGGATAGGAATGTCTGCACAGCAGGGGGCTAGTGTCTTGGGAGTGGAGGAGGCCAGGCAGGGTGGGAAGGGTGAAGGCCAGGAAGGTTGCAAGGGAGTGGTGCAGTGGGGAGGAAGTCGGTTCCCTTGGAGAGCAACTGCGTGTCTAAGCATGTGTTTTAGCAGTTCCTATGTAACTCTTCCTACTGCAGGGCTGACCCTGGCTGCTGCAATGGTCCCGGGGAGCCATGGGCAATAGGGTAAAAACAGAGGGGACTGCAGGCTGCTCTGACTTACCTGGGCACAAGCCAGTGGCTCCAGGGTGCGGGAGTGCAGAGGCTGATTAAAGCCACTTTTACACCCTCCCTTCTGCTCTTGCACCAAGCACAGCTCGGCCAGACTAGAGGAGCTGGCACTAAGCCTGCTGAGACTTGTTAATGGCCAATGAATCATGGCTCTTCTGCTGTCTGACCGCCAGGGAGGAGAGAGCTCTGAGTCTATGGGGGTGACATCACAGAGCACAGCGCCAGGCTGTTTGACGGCTCAGTGTACTCTTGGCTTCCATCAGTGGCTGAAGGCACAGTGCTCCTTCAAGGGGCAGGCAAAACCGATCGATTCTGACATCAAAGGGGTCAGGATGTTTCAGACGAGGCTCTCCCTTCTCTCCTGTAACCCTGAGGCCGCCTCCGAGGGCTGGGCCATTGGCCTGCTGTGGTTTGATAGCTGGAAGCAGAATGCGTTAGCCAAGATTGATCGTTGCCTTTTGCTGTTTCTCTGCCAGCACGGCCATCAGTTCTGGTGTGAAACGGAGGCGTGATCCCAGGCTTGGCCGGCCTCCCAGGCCACTTGCTCAGCCTTCTTGACAGACTCCTCACAAATCATCTGCACCATTGAGGATGGGTAGGAGAGTCCAGGCTCTGGCACTGGACTCTGCCAGCTACTCCGGAGCTCGCCTCATTAACGACCCGGCAAATTATGTGGCCGATCAGAACCCTGGGGCGGCCCTTGTCTGGTGCCAGTGACGCAGGGCGCTGCTCATAGGCACTGGGAGGACTTGTGCTTATGGAGATTCCTAAGAGGCATTGACCAGTGACCCCGCCAGGCCTCGATCTCTGATCCCACTGCACCCTCATTGCCTCCTACCAGGGATTGTGATGCCCCCTGACCAGCTGTCCCTACATCCACTGTCCATTGTGACGTTACTGTGCTGGTTAAAGGTTTGCTTTGTTTTGTTTGCACAATGGGTCCAACACTCACACAAGACTCGCATGCCCCTTTCCTCCGCTGGAGAGCAATTCGTCTCCGTGTGGAGGGCCAGCACCACGCCTGACCGCCACCGACGTCGCACTCAGGCCCTCAAAGCAGGACTGAAGCTGGCGGTGGTCTGGGTCCCTGCCCTTCTGCACAAAAGTGACTTTGACCGTTGTGCCAGCCGGGTTTATCTGCGGCCGCAAACCACAGGTCCGCAGCTGGCGTAACCCAGTGTCGCGTCACTGAAGTGTGGGCGCCTGTGCAAACGTAGGCGCCTCCTTTGCTGATCTGGCCCCGCTAAGCTGAGTTCTGCTTTTGGAGGACTTTCCAGATCAGCTGCACAGGATGTGATTAACCCATCAGATTGTTTTGCTCACACTGAATTTAATGGTCCTGAAAATTAGGGCTAGTTCTGCTGGAATAGGAAGTAGGCTGAATCTCAGCCCGGTCTCTGATCTGAACTGAGCTGAGCAAGATTTGTCTGGGGATTGGTCCTGCTTTGAGCAGGGGGTTGGAACCAGATGACCTCCCGAGGTCCCTTCCAACCCTGATATTCTATGATCTGGGCTGGTTAGCGTAAGTAAAATGCCCCTTGGGAAGCTCCCTGACTGCATATGCTTAACTTTCCTCCACAACTTGATTTCAATGGGGCAACTCATGGTGCCTAACGTTAAGCACATGCATAACCCTTTGCAGGACAAGAGCCTTAGTTTGTATCTCTGAAGGGGCCAGTAGCCTCTTTGTGCAGCCTTAACATGCATAATTAATTAAGATTAGGCTTAACCCAAACCCTAATAGCCCATCTGAGGGTGGAAGCCCCAATGGTTCAGCACAGCACTTTGGAATTCAGAGGCACCAGTGTCCAGAAGAGAGGATACCATCCTTGCTGGGCCCAGCAGTGTTATCTTGGGCAGAGAGACATGTGGGATGGAAAGTCTGGTGAAAGTTGATCAGCCTAAACTGCTTTGGCAACATATCCATTTTACTCCAAGTACTGGGTACTCTTAGGTCTAAAATCAAAGAGGAAGTGAGCCAGCAAGGATGGAAAAGGAGGTGTCAGATCCAGAACTGTGGTTTGTAAAATGTCTGGGAGCATTCCTTTATTGTGTCACTGCACAGGTAGCAAAGAGAGTCACTTTGATGGGAAAAACAACAGACTTGTTTCTAGATTGTCTGTTTGTTCAGACAGGTCGCATCCAGCTGCAAGGGAGTTAACCAGGGATCCTTCTAGAGACTGTTTAATAAACTCACTCTCAGCTGAATCTGCAGAAGAGCTGAGAGTGAAGAAATAACCGATGTGGAACGTTGATTACTCTCAACGATAATACATCCACATGTGGAGTGCGTGCGGTTCATTTTCAAATGTTCCGATGTGCTTTTTCTCAGTGATTTAATGGAGAGATCAATGACAAACTCCTTTGTGCTGCTTTGATGTGCTTTCGGAGTAATTATTTCAGAAAGCTCTTTCGTAAATAAAGCTTAGATCCTAATTTGCAGTCTTGCTCTGGATTAGCACTTTGGTTGATGCTGTTTTTTTTAACTCATTTATTTTATTTTCCTCATTGAACATTGCCTTATAGATTCATAGACTCTAGGACTGGAAGGGACCTCGAGAGGTCATCGAGTCCAGTCCCCTGCTCTCATGGCAGGACCAAATATTGTCTAGACCATCCCTAATAGACATTTATCTAACCTACTATCATAACCTTAGTCCCAGATTTGGACCTTAGCGTCCAAAATATGGGGGTTAGCATGAAAACCTCCAAGCTTAGTTACCAGCTTGGACCTGGTACTTGCTGCCACCACCCAAAAAATTAGAGTGTTTTGGGGCACTCTGGTCCCCCTGAAAAACCTTCCCTGGGGACCCCAAGACCCAAATCCCTTGAGTCTCACAACAAAGGGAAATAATCCTTTTTCCCTTCCCCCCTCCAGGTGCTCCTGGAGAGATACACAGACACAAGCTCTGTGAATCCAAACAGAGTGACTCCCCCTCTCCGTTCCCAGTCCTGGAAACAGAAGCACTTTCCTCTTCACCCAGAGGAAATGCAAAATCAGGCTAGCAAATTCAACACACACAGATCTCCCCCTGATTTCTTCCTCCCACCCATTCCCTGGTGAGTACAGACTCAATTTCCCTGAAATTTCCCAGAAAAGAAAACTCCAACAGGTCTTAAAAGAAAGCTTTATATAAAAAAGAAAGAAAAATACATACAAATGGTCTCTCTGTATTAAGGTGACAAAATACAGGGTCAGTTGCTTAAA
The DNA here is from genome assembly GCF_025201925.1 of Gopherus flavomarginatus. Lineage (NCBI taxonomy): Eukaryota > Metazoa > Chordata > Testudines > Testudinidae > Gopherus > Gopherus flavomarginatus. Next base: position 48,155,308 of record NC_066627.1, on the reverse strand, counting down.
AGAATATTGAATAAACAGCCTTATTCAAAAAGAATACAAATCAAAGCACTCCAGCACTTATATTCATGCAAATACCAAAGAAAAGAAACCATATAACTTACTATCTGATCTCTTTGTCCTTACACTTAGAAACAGAAGACTAGAAAGCAGAAACTACTTCTCCAAAGCTCAGAGAAAACAGGCAGACAGAAAACAAAGACCTTAGACACAAAATTCCCTCCACCCAAAGTTGAAAAAATCCGGTTTCCTGATTGGTCCTCTGGTCAGGTGCTTCAGGTGAAAGAGACATTAACCCTTAGCTATCTGTTTATGACACCTACTCTTAAATATCTCCAGAGATGGAGATTCCACAACTTCCCTAGGCAATCTATTCCAGTGTTTAACTACCCTGACAGTTAGGAACTTTTTCCTAATGTCCAACCTAAATCTCCCTTGCTGCAGTTTAAGCCCATTGCTTCTTGTTCTATCATTGGAGGCTAAGGTGAACAAGTTTTCTCCCTCCTCCTGATGACACCCTTTTAGATACCTGAAAACTGCTATCATGTCCCCTCTCAGTCTTCTCTTTTCCAAACTAAACAAACCTAATTCCTTCAGCCTTCCTTCATAGGTCATGTTCTCAAGACCTTTAATCATTCTTGTTGCTCTTCTCTGGACCCTCTCCAATTTCTCCACATCTTTCTTGAAATGCGGTGCCCAGAACTGGACACAATACTCCAGCTGAGGCCTGACCAGCGCAGAGTAAAGCAGAAGAATGACTTCTCGTGTCTTGTTTACAACACACCTGTTAATGCATCCCAGAATCACGTTTGCTTTTTTTGCAACAGTATCACACGGTTGACTCATATTAAGCTTGTGGTCTACTATGACCCCTAGATCTCTTTCTGCAATACTCCTTCCTAGACAGTCTCTTCCCATTCTGTTTGTGTGAAACTGATTGTTCCTTCCTAAGTGGAGCACTTTGCATTTATCTTTATTGAACTTCATCCTGTTTACCTCAGACCATTTCTCCAATTTGTCCGGATCATTTTGAATTTTGACCCTGTCCTCCAAAGCAGTTGCAATCCCTCCCAGTTTGGTATCGTCCGCAAACTTAATAAGCGTACTTTCTATGCCAACATCTAAATCGTTGATGAAGATATTGAACAGAACCGGTCCCAAAACAGACCCCTGCGGAACCCCACTTGTTATACCTTTCCAGCAGGGTTGGGAGCCATTAACAACTACTCTGAGTACGGTTATCCAGCCAGTTATGCACCCACCTTATAGTAGCCCCATCTAAATTGTACTTTCCTAGTTTATCTATAAGAATATCATGCGAGACTGTATCAAATGCCTTACTAAAGTCTAGGTATATCACATCCACTGCTTCTCCCTTATCCACAAGGCTCGTTATCCTATCAAAGAACGCTATCAGATTAGTTTGACACGATTTGTTCTTTACAAATCCATGCTGGCTATTCCCTATCACCTTACCACCTTCCAAGTGTTTGCAGATGATTTCTTTAATTACCTGCTCCATTATCTTCCCTGGCACAGAAGTTAAACTAACTGGTCTGTAGTTTCCTGGGTTGTTTTTATTTCCCTTTTTATAGATGGGCACTATATTTGCCCCCTTCCAGTCTTCTGGAATATCCCCCGTCTCCCATGATTTCCCAAAGATAATAGCTAGAGGCTCAGATACCTCTTCTATTAACTCCTTGAGTATTCTAGGATGCATTTCATCAGGCCCTGGTGACTTGCAGGCATCTAACTTTTCTAAGTGATTTTTTACTTGCTCTTTTTTTATTTTATCTTCTAAACCTACCCTCGTCCCATAAGCATTCACTATATTAGACATTCCTTCAGACTTCTCAGTGAAGACTGAAACAAAGAAGTCATTAAGCCTCTCTGCCATTTCCAAGTCTCCCATTACTGTTTCCCCCTCCTCACTGAGCAGTGGGCCTACCCTGTCCTTGGTCTTCCTCTTGCTTCTAATGTATTGATAAAAAGTCTTCTTGTTTCCCTTTATTCCCATAGCTAGTTTGAGTTCATTTTGTGCCTTTGCCTTTCTAATCTTGCCTCTGCATTCCTGTGTTATTTGCCTATATTCATCCTTTGTAATCTGACCTAGTTTCCATTTTTTATATGATGCCTTTTTATTTTGTAGGTCACGCAAGATCTCGTGGTTAAGCCAAGGTGGTATTTTGCCACATTTTCTATCTTTCCTAACCATCAGAATAGCTTGCTTTTGGGCCCTTAATAGTGTCCCTTTGAAAAACTGCCAACTCTCCTCAGTTGTTTTTCCCCTCAGTCTTGATTCCCATGGGACCTTACCTATCAGCTCTCTGAGCTTACCAAAATCTGCCTTCCTGAAATCCATTGTCTCTATTCTGCTGTACTCCCTTCTACCCTTCCTTAGAATTGCAAACTCTATGATTTCATGATCACTTTCACCCAAGCTTCCTTCTACTTTCAAATTCTCAACAAGTTTCTCCCTATTTGTTAAAATCAAGTCTAGAACAGCTTCCCCCCTAGTAGCTTTTTCAACTTTCTGAAATAAAAAGTTGTCCGCAATGCAGTCCAGGAACTTATTGGAGAGTCTGTGCCCCGCAGTGTTATTTTCCCAACATATATCTGGATAGTTGAAGTCCCCCATCACCACCAAATCTTGGGCTTTGGATGATTTTGTTAGTTGTTTGAAAAAAGCCTCATCCACCTCTTCCACCTGATTAGGTGGCCTGTAGTAGACTCCCAGCACGACATCACCCATGTTTTTTACCCCTTTTAGCCTAACCCAGAGACTCTCAACACTTCCGTCTCCTATGTCCATCTCCACCTGAGTCCAAGTGTGTACATTTTTAATATATAAGGCAACACCTCCTCCCTTTTTCCCCGTCTATCCTTCCTGAGCAAACTATACCCATCCACACCAACATTCCAGTCATGTGTATTATCCCACCAAGTTTCAGTAATGCCAACAATGTCATAGTTGTATTTATTTATTAGCACTTCCAGTTCTTCCTGCTTATTACCCATACTTCTTGCATTTGTATATAGGCATCTAAGATACTGGTTTGATCTTGCCTCCCGGGTTTGCCCTGACCCTCCTTCCTCACTGCCATTATAGCCCGTGCTCCCTCCTCTTTCCAACCCATCTCCCAGGTCTTGTTCCCCACTTACTGTGGGGTTTGCTCACCTGTCCCCGTCGAACCTAGTTTAAAGCCCTCCTTACTAGGTTAGCCAGTCTGTGCGCAAATAAGGCCTTTCCCCTCTTCGAAAGGTGAACGCCATCTGTGCCTAGCAGTCCTTCCTCGAATAGCATCCCGTGGTCAAGGAAGCCAAAGCCCTCCTGGTGACACCATCTTCGCAGCCAGGCATTCACCTCCACAATGCATCTGTCTCTGCCCGGGCCCCTACCTTCAACAGGAAGAATCGAAGAGAATACCACCTGCACTCCAAACTCCTTAACCCGTACTCCCAGAGCCCTGTAGTCACTCTTGATCTGCTCAGTGTCACACCTCGCAGTATCATTTGTGCCCACATGGATGAGTAGCATGGGGTAGTAGTCAGAAGGCCGGATAATCCTCGACAATGCCTCTGTAACATCTCAGATATGGGCCCCTGGCAGGTAGCATACCTCCCGGGATGAACGGTCAGGGCGACAGATGGGTGTCTCTGTCCCCCTCAGCAGAGAGTCTCCAACCACCACTACCCTACGTTTCTTATCAGTGGTGGCAGCAGACCTCCCAGCCTTAGGGGTATGAGGCTTCCCCTCCTTAACTGTTGGGGGTGATTCCTTCTCTCCTGTATCAAGAAGAGCATAACAGTTATCTTTTACCACAGCAGGAGGGTTTTCAGCAGGGGTGGAGCACTGCCCGCTGCTAGAAGTAACCAGCTGGCTGTGTCCACCCTGAGCCTCCTCCTCCACTGGTGTGTCAGATACACCCTGAGGCATCTCCTCCTCCACTGGTGTGTCAGTAGTCCTGTCAACTGGGACAGCTACGTCAGCTGTCTCCATATGGATGCTGTCCAAGAATTGCTCATGGATATGGATGTTCCTCAGCCTAGCCACCTCCTCCTGTAGCTCTCCCACCTGCTGCCTGAGAGATTCCACCAGTAGGCACCTTTCACATTGGATGCCACCCCCAGCCTGGATATCAGGAAGTGGAAATTGCAAATTACAGTCTTTGCAAGCCCACACCAGAATCTGGGTAAAAGCATCCATGCTTTGGTGCTCTGTCTGGCTACAGGCGCAGGTGGAGGAGACAGAAGCAGTGCTGGCACAGGTGTTGCGGGTCCTCCTCACCATTGTAAGCCTGTCAAACTCTCTCAAATTCCCGTCTGCAGCTCCCTGTCCGCTCTGCTGGAAACAGAAAGGTTTTGGATGTGGCTCAGTTTCTAGGTTCAGGGGACCAATGGGTCACAGATGAGACCGACAAGGGACCCCCACTCCCTTCTTACTCCCCTTCCAAACTCCCTTGCAAAACTCCCTGTTAGCAGCTCCTGTTCGCCTTCTGGCAAAATGCTTGAAGATAGGAACTTTGACATAGCAAAGGTTTCCCAGGGCCCTGCCAATGTGCCTCTTTTTATATCAAATGGCATCTTGAAAACCAGTGTTGACGTTTTGTAAATTGCCTGTGCAGCTGTGGCCATTTCCAAGTGCAGTGATCTTTTTGCACATGCATTCATAGATAGGTGATTGCACACATGCGTTAGTGCGAACCGTTGTAGCCTGCCGTTTAAAAGCATTTTGCTCAGGACTTAGGAGTTGAAAGTTATTGGCTTGAGGAAAGATGAAATTCTATGATCTGTATTATCCAAATGGTCCCATCTGGCCTTGGAAACTATGAAGCCACTTTTTTAAAAAAGGGAAGCATAGGTCATTGTAACGAGGTGAGACTCACCACCTGGCGCCTCCTGCTGGTGACTCCGGGAATTAGCTCTGTCCAGTGAGTACGCCCTCCTGGTGGTGTCCCGTCCATCGTTTTGCCCTCAGTTGCTGTCTCTGGACCCGTGTTGCTCCCTGCTTGGCGGTGTCCTCTTCAAGGCCACTGCCCTCCGACAGTGCCCCTTAGTCCATACGCACCCCCTTCCAGGGGTCGGTGATCAGCAGTCGTACACCCCAGCCACTATGTCCAACCACACCCTTTGAGTCCAATCCCTCTTGTCAGGGATCTGGCGTAGTATAATGGTCCCTCCCTACGGCCAATGGCTGGGTGTACTGCAAAGGGGTGAAGGGGGGGACCCAGGCCCACCCTCTACTCTGGGTCCCGGCCCAGGGACCCTCTGGCATCAGCCTCGCCGTCCTCCTTCTCTCCCCTCCTCTGTCTGTTTCCCTGGGCCGCTTCCCCTACGGCCCTTTGCACCCGCTAGGCCCTTCACTTCAGGGCCTGCAGCCTAGCAGGCTATGGGCTAGCGCTCCCTAGCCTGGCCAGCACTGCACTGTCCGCGGTGCTAGACTCCACCCTTGGAGACTGACCTGCCCCTCTCGAAGGCCTGAGACAGACTGACTGTTCCTGCTCTGAGCAGCCTTCTTATAGGGCTGAGCCTGGCCCTGATTGGCTGTCCCCAAACTGGGCCCTGATTGGCTCCCAATAAGCCCCTCTTTAATTGGCTCCCTGTCTGTGCAAGCACCGTGGCCTGTAGCAGCCTACACTCTCAGGGACTACAGTCATAATCCCAGTGCCATAGTCAATGGTTCCTCTGGAAAGATCAGGTTCTTAGGTTAAACTTGAACTTATATTGAGTGCATAGTGCCTACACAAGGTATGGACTCACTACAATGCTAGTATTTAACTCATTGCTTTATAAAGAGCTTTGAAATACCTTTCTCCAGCTAATTCTGCCCTCCAGTATGGATGTGCAATTTGACTTCACATCACTGGAAGCATCATATGCATATCAGAGCATAGAAATGGTGTTTGCATTATGGCATATGCCCAGCTTTGTCTATGCCAGGCTAGATTGATATACCATACTGATAACCCATAGCAGAAAGATGAGCTCATTGCTGTATACCCGGCCCGGATAGTCCTCCTGTCTCCTCTTCAAAGATGGCTTGCTGTGGCTATGCTGGATGAAGGGATTCGGAAGTCAAATAGGAGCAGATCTGCCTGTCAGCGTTCCCCAGAGAGTGCACCTGGGTCACATCACTCATTGCCAACAGCAGCTCCAGCATCAGGGAACCCAACTGACAGATTTAAACCTGCCTCCCTAGTCACTTACCTCCATTTATTTCTCTGCCCCATTATGCCAGGTGAAGCCAAACTGCTATGATGTTGGAGAATCAGGCCCATGAAATTTTCTTCGCTTTGCTTTGCAAGTCAAAGTTCACTTTCTTCACCTTTAGCTTCCTTTTTGGGGTAGGGGGGAGGGGAGGAAGGTGGGGCTCTGATTTTTCATGCCTGTAGAGGAATGGAGAAGCAATGGAATCCAGCTATATCCATCCTCATTAAAACCCTTCATTATTTCCCCGTGTGAAGAAACCCTGCTGAAATATGAACAGAAATGCAATAAATCGAGTACCCCACAGTCATAAATCAAATAGCAGTCTGCAGCAGGGAGCTTTCTTTTTCAATTTAAGTTACTCGGACAAAGCAATCCATTTGGTTTTTGGTAAGCTATGGCCCCCATCTATCATTGGCTGTCACTGCATACAATACTACACTTTATCCTCAGAAATCAATACAGTATAATGTGTAAATATCAGGTCTGGAAGTTCAGCTGTACTGTGAAGCAGAGCTGTCCGATAAGCTGCAATTGGTTCATTTACTGACTTTATTTTGGTGTCATTTCCCTAACATCATCCATCTATCTGCCATTTGATACACGTAATTAAACCTGCAGCAAGTGTTGATTAAAGAAGCTGATGTCCCAGGTGTTCATTATATAACATTTCTGGGAAAAATATTCTTGAACCACCTCTCAGGTGTGGTTTGGTTTTTTTTTTAATTTCTCAGATCTTCCATCCTTTTTTTGATACGTCCATGTCAATGAAATAACTCTCTGAATCTTTAGCAGCTCTTTCTCTACTTCTGCATTCCTATATCCTTGGCATCCCAGGAGCTGGAGCAGATGAAAAGTGCTGCTGAATGTCTTGGAGTGCAATGCTTTTACTTATACATGTGTTGAGTTTTGCTGACCCAGCTTCTTGGGATGGCAACTGAGCCCCAATATGTGCTGGTAAGGGCATCTCCATAACCCAAGAGCTACATAAAGGAAGTGGGAAAGTGGCCTCTAGCAATGCTATGAGGAACACCCAGCCCTGGGAAGGATGGTCAGGCTGGGGTAGCTTCTTGGCTTAGCGAAGCTGTTTGGTGTGTTTGACATTATTAATAAAGCCAAATCCCTGGAAGCGGGTGAAATTTGGAATGCTTTGGAGCAGGATGGGAATGCCCCATCTCACCCTAAGCAAGCTCAGTCTATAGTTGTTTTTTAATTGCTGTTCAGGATGGATATAGCATTTTTCATTGCTTTCCCCCAGTTCATTATTAACTCCACAAGTCAAGGAGACTAAGTTGTTCCTTAGTTCAAAGGCTCTTTAAGGAGGCTGCCTCCTTGGAAAGTTATAATATGGAATATTAATGATCGAGGCCCAAATCTTGTCCTCAGCATGTGGCGTGGCTAATAGGGCAATGTGCTGGGGAGGTCCACAGGGGCCAGGGAAGAGAAAGAATCGGCTTCTCTGGCTGCACAGCCTCCTTGGAGCTGGCACCCCTGCCAAGGGGAATAGCAGACCTGTTAGCCTGCTCTGCACGGGGCTCAGTGAGCTTGCATGGGGGTGAACTTGTTAGCATGCACTGGGTCTGTGTGCCTGGCATGTGCTCTGACAGTCTTCTCCCCTGGGATGTATAACTGGTTCTGCTGCGCCCACTGGGCTAGGCTCCTGACATGAAATTCTGCAGGAATGTGGAATATAATGAAAGTTTCACTGCCTTTAGCCTTAGCAAAAGAATTGGTAATGGGTGAATTTCTGCTCCAAGCATTTTCCTCTCCCAAGGGACTGAACTGGAAACAGGACCAAATCATTTTATCGGGGAGGAATTACCCAGATCCACAGCCCTGCCATAATGTCAATTAGGCCTTGATTCAGCAAGACACTTATGCATGCACCACACTTTAAATCCTTGACAATTTCCACTGAAGTTAAATGCTGAAGCCAGGGCTTTACTCTGTGACAGCACATATGGCACCTGTCTGTTCCTGTAGCATAATGGGAGGGATGTATTAACCTGGGACCCATGCCTGGGATGTCCATTTAAGAAGAGAAAGGCCTATGTTAAAAACGACTTTTGAATCCCCAGGTGTGTGAGTTTAGCCACTTAGTTCAAAAGTGTCGCACCTAAAACAAAACCTGTGAAAGAGCAACTAGAGAAGCCGTGCAATCTGGTGCCAGGGCACTGGGCTGAGAGTCAGGATCTGCAATCTAGTTTCAATTCCGTCGCTCACCTGCTGGGTGCCCTTGGGCACAAAGTCACATCTCCTCTCTGAGCCTGTTTCCTAATCTGTCCAATGGTGTTTAGGCATTTACCCTGCTTTGTAAAGCACTTGGAGTTCTTCTCATGCAAAGTGCTGCAGACCAGATAAATGTATTATTATTAGTCTTGCAAGGGAAATAATAGATTTCAATCCTAGCTCTGAGTAACTCCCATTCCTTCATTGCAGTTTTGATATTTAGAAGTAATTTGCAGAGTTATTGAAAATGGAAGCATGGAAGTAAATTTCTGCAATAAAACTCTGTGTGGGGTGACTCTTATTCCTAATGTTATTTCCCACGTGTGTCGTTGAAACATGCAATTTGTTTTTAAAAGAAAAAAAATCACTATCATTAGTATTAATAAAAATTAAATGGTCTGGAAAATTAGCTCAGGTTTTACATGAGATCAGTTCCTTTAGGATTACAAAGATATCTCTAAGAGCTGTGTGTTTTACAAGTCAACAGATAGATAAAAACTAATTCTTTTTCTTTCTTTCTTTCTTATAAACGTAAAAGAAGAAAGGAAGTGGGCTGCCCTGTAGTGTCTGTAATGATTGGTTCTTGCTATCCATTTCTTTACGTGTAATTGATCGGTTCATTTAGTACTTCCGCTCAGGTAATTGCTTACGCTCATGAGCTGCTCAGATAAACAGCGATTCTGGTATATTATCAGGATGTTTCTCTCATTTCAGCCGGGACAGGTGTTTTCCATTCTCCTGGACTGCCTATTGTCTGAAGCTATGCTGAGATGGAAACTTTTGTTAGCATATTTTTTCACTTGCTCCTCATTCATTTGCTTTGTGTTTCTATAAATCTTTTCATTTCCTTTCAGTTCTTCTAGAACAAGCGGTGAATAATATACTGGTGGCTTGTTTCAGAGAGGCTATAATGTGAGCGGCACCAAACTGAGAATGATTGCTCTACTCCCTGCAAAGAAAACACTATATTAATATCAGTGCATCATTTCCCCCCACCCCGCCAGTTCCTGTGTGAGTCATGGCTTCTGTAGGGTGCATTCAGCCAGTGGTGTTCCATGACATTTTTAGTCAGGCGTGTAATTGTAAACTTGCATGCAAAATGGTTTCCCCTATTCAGCATGACCTCACATGTATGGTGAGCATGAGATCATGCTGTGTGGAGGTGCCATTTTGTTCTGGGATCTTGAGGGCACAGGTCTTTGGGCCAGCAATGCATGTCTTATGTACACTGTCAGCATGCCACTGCATTCAGCTACTGTATATGCAGGTGACTGGTCTATTTTCCATGAGCCGGATTTTTATCTGTGTTACACCCATGCAAATATGGGATTCACTAACTTTACTCCAGTTTTACACTTAGCTAACAGAGATCAGAATAAAGCAACAGTGTCCTGTGGCACCTTATAGACTAACAGATGTATTGGAGCATGAGCTTTCAGACTGGAGCTCAGCTCACGTCTTGACACAGTATGGGAGCTAGCCTCTATTAACAGGTGATTTCAGATCTTAATTCATGAGTGGGGCCAGCATGAGGGGCAGTGGGTGGAAGGGTGTGTGACAGGTTAGATCACAAAACTCCCTTCGGGAGATGCCACCCAATGTGCCAAGACTACTTCTACCTCTGCCTTCCCTGCCAGCTCAGGACTCCAGCACCCTGTTGTGCTGAGCCAGACACTCCCGTCTGCTCCAACACAGACCTAGGGCCTGAATTACTTGCCCCAAAGCTGCAGGTTTACCTGAAAGCAGCTAACAGAAGTGTTCCTGTGTTTAATACTCAGATGCCCAACTCCCAATGGGGTTTAAACCCAAATAAATCCATTTTACCCTGTATAAAGCATATGCAGGGTAAACTCATAAATTGTTTGCCCTCTATAACACTGATAGAGAGATATGCACGGCTGTTTGCTTCCCCAGGTATTAATACATGCTCTGAGTTAAAAGGTAAAAAGTGATTTTTATTAAATACAGAAAGTAGGATTTAAGTGGTTTCAAGTAGTAACAGACGGAAGAAAGTAAGTCATCAAGCAAAATAAAACAAAACACGCAAATCTATGTCTAATCAAACTGAATACAGATAATCTCACCCTCAGAGATGCTTCAGTAAGTTTTTTCTCAGACTGGACACCTTCCAGGCCTGGGCACAATTCTTTCCCCTGGTACAGCTCTTGTTCTAGCTCAGGTGGTAGCTAGGGGATTCTTCATGATGGCTCCTCCTGCTTTGTTCTGTTCCACCCATTTATATAATCTTTTGCATAAGGTGGGAATCCTTTGTCCCTCTCTGGGTTCCCACCCGCCTTCTCAATGGAAAGACACCAGGTTAAAGATGGATTCCAGTTCAGGTAACATGATCACATGTCACTGCAAGACTTCACTGTGCACTTGCCAGCACACATGTCTACAGGAAGACTTACAGGTAAAACAGAGCCATCTGCAGTCAATTGTCCTGGTTAATAGGAGTCATCATGATTCCAAACCACCATTAATGACCCACACTTTGCGTAATTACAATAGGCCCTCAGAGTTATATTTCATATTTCTAGTTTCAGAGACAAGAGTGGTACGTTTATACAAATAGGATGATCACGCTCAGTAGATTATAAGCTTTGTTATGATACCTTACAAGAGACCTTTTGCATGAAGCATATTCCAGTTACATTATATTCACTCATTAGCATAGTTTTATAAAATCATGTAGACTGCAACGTCACAGGGTGGTGGTCGAAAAACCAGGTGGGCTGGCAGTAGAGGTGGGTTGGTTCCTGGAAAGGTAGACAGGGTGGCTAGTAAACTCTGTTGCACAAACTTTGCATGATTGAGGGCCACACATAGGTTGCCAGGATCCCAAAGGCAACACTTAATTTGTTTAATGAATAGACCAAATTGCAACCAGCTTTATTTTTTATCCCCTGAAGAGGTTCTGGGGCTGATTCACCTCTACTGATAGGGCACATCAGGAGTTGCTCTGCTCAAATCAATGGAGTTCCATCGGCATGAGTGAGAGGAAGATCTGGCCACCTACGTCCAGTGCCCCTCTCTTGATCTGAGTACTCGGAGCACGCTGAGATCTGCATGCCACGCCTCTTTGTGAAAAATGAGGATGCTGCAGACTGCATTGCTGAACTCCAAGATCTACCTTTGGCAATTGGTCTGTGCTCTGGCCAGCCCTAGATATTAACCAAATCATCTCCATGTTGAGGAAAAGAAGGATACATAGACAAGATCCCAGCCCCAGAAGAGTTGCCAGTTTTCCCCAAACATGACCGAGTGTGATTTCCCAGAACTATGCTGAGTAAATAGTAAGAGGGAACTCTGGTCTGTTTATGGTGGGGCATAGTTCAAGGAAATGGCTGCTGGCATCCTACTGGAGCAGAGTTAAAGTCGGCGTGTGTTGCATGGTGGTTGCTCTGGTGGTGAGTTGTGTATCTCTGGGAGGAGGAATAGAAGGTAGGTGCCATTAAATACCATAGCTGTTCATTTCCTTGGTTTTGTGGTAAGAATAGTATGTGAAGAGCAACCTTAACTCACATGGGATGTCGTGTTTTTGTGTATTAACACAGAAGGCCTTGCACGAGACCCCTGAGATTATATGGTTAGATCATCAGCTTTGTAATAGCTGCTTCTAGTGAAGGTCTAGCTCATTATAACCTGGTGAAACTCAGCGGGGAAGGTCAAGGGACACAAAGGAAAAAAGAATCCGATTGTTTAGTCCAGAAAGGGCAATGTTTGTTCACCTGCCAACGTCTCCACATGCGAGTCCAGCAATCTGGATACAGGCAGGGTGGCAAGACAGATGCACACACATCAACACATCTCCTACTTGTAAAGTAGAACTGAGAGCTCACTAGAATTCTGTCTGAATTCATGTGGTAAACTCAAGGATTAAGACAGCTGTCCCGATGCTGAAGGAAAGAGAGAAATATGGGTGTGAAAGGGACCAGCGACTTTTCTGGTCGTCCATTCTGCACCGCTGTTGTATTGTGGTCAGCAATGCTGCTGTCACCTTCTTTCTTCCAGTCATTAAAGATGGGTCTAAGCAGCCAAACTCACGTCTAAGTCCAGATTTTGAATCACCTTTAGGGTTGGCTGTGTTCTGCTCAATACAGAGTCAGCTATGTCATTCAGATTTGGATCCAGGTTGAAACTGCAAAATCTCCACCTCCAACTCCACCCTCAAATTCAGAGAGATTTTGGATCGGAGGTTTCCACTTGCTCTGAAATAAGGGACAAGGTGGAGATGATCAGATGGTAGGGGAAGAAGACTCCTTAGGGGTGGGTAGGCTATATAGCTGGAGGCAGGAAGGGCCAAGAGCTCTTCTATCTGATTTCCCAGTGCTAAACAGCCGATGAATCCACTGTAGTTTCTCTAAAAGGTAAAGGTGACCCGGCTAGCCTGCTAATCCTGGAACACCTTTGCTGAGAGTCCTGCTTCACAAGCACAGGAATCCTGGCAGTGGTATCACAGATTCACAGGCTAATGGGTTTTAACGCCTATAGGGACTACTGTGATCTTCTGGTCTGATCTTCTATATAACACAGACCAGAGAATTTCACCCAGTAACACTTGTGGTGGAGGAACTTTACAGCTGTGTCCATTCTGCTAAGAATGATTAGAGGCTAGGACAAGTCCTGGCCCACATGTGAGCTTCTGAACACCCAAGAGTGCTAAGAAACCTGAATATGAACTCTCCCTACCTCCCTCCTTCTCTTCATCTCATTTTCAAAGCCCCTCTCCCATGTCTACGATTCTGCATTTGGCCTTAAATTCTGATCATGTGTTGCAAGGGCCCAAATCCAAGGTTTCCTTCTTTTTATTACCACCTCCAGCCTCCTGTACGACTGAGCTGCCAACACTGACCTCAAGACTCAGGATTCAGAGTGATTAAAAAGGTTCTTCCAACAAGTTCCATATTCAGCCATCTGGGCTAATTAGCGGCTGCCCTCTGGAACCCAGTGAGACCCAAGCCAGGGCCGGCTCCAGGCACCAGCTTAGCAAGTAGGTGTTTGAGGCGGCCACTGCGAAGAGGGGTGGCACATCCAGGTATTCGACAGCAATTCGGTGGAGGGTCCCTCGTTCCCATTTGGAGTGAAGGACCTCCCGCTGAATTGCCGCAGATCGCGATTGCAGCTTTTTTTTTTTTTTTTTTTTTTGGCTGCTTGGGGCAGCAAAACTGCTGGAGCCGGCCCTGACCCAAGCGATTTGTGTTCTTTTCTGCCAGAAAAGCTTTTACATTAGTTTGGCTGTTTACACTCCTCTAGTGAAATATTCTGGTCTCAGCTACTTTTTATGGCACTCCAGTGAAAGCATTCAGACCCCAGGCTAACTCATCCTGGAGGCTATAATTTCCAAGATGGGCTCTTGAATTGCACCATCAAATTGTCACTTGCACCCAGTGTAGCTTCAGCTCTCACGTTTCTGGACACAAATAAATGTTCCTGCTGCAGATCAGCTCATTCTGCATGCTGATAGCTGCTCACGTGCACAGTTACTTCATTTATTTTAGGAATTGAGCCCGAAATTATTTGGTCCAGTGACATTTGGTGGATGCCGCTTAGGTGCCTCCATTTGAAAACGAACTCACCTGATGCCAGCATCTTGCCAGCTAACAGTGGGCTGTTCGTTAGCATTTGGAAATGAAAGCGTAATTGACAGAAAAGCAGCACAAATCTTACCTCTATTAGATGTCCATGACTGCAATAAAAGCACATAAAATCCTTTGACATAGCACTGGGAGACCATTGAAGAGGATTCAGAGGTAACAGATCAGGTCAGAAATCACTTAATATTTGCTATCCACTGTGCTGCTGCTAGGAACACAGCCAAACCCTTATCCCTGATCAGATGTGACAGGAAGCTACACAACGTCCCCCTAACAGTTAAGCATTGCACATCACCATAAGCACAGTGCAAGATGAGATGAAGCGGCAGCTGATTGTGTGAGGACTCAGAAGGAAAGCAACATACTGTCTTTCTGCACTGGCCTTTCCTTTGCAGGTCACTAGAGAAATCAGTTGTTATGGGTGATGATTAACCTTGAAGCTTCCTCATCGATCCTCCCTCCCCAAATTGAGGGCTAACTTTTGATCCATTTTCTGCCTTCATAGCATTGCTGACGGACAGAAAACAAGCTGCACTTCATAGCTGCATTGTGGGCTGATCTGGGGAAATTCATCCACACAAATATGTCAGCGATTATATGCTGCCTTCCCCAGTCCTTTCAGCTGGCCGACTTGGTCACCCAGCTGTGCACATCAGCCCCTCTTCATGGCAAACAATTCCATGCCCCTTGTGGCTCCCCCAGTTTTGCTGAAAATGGGACTCACTTGTTTTGCTGCCTCTCTGAGAGGCCAGTACTAGGGGGCAGGTTATGTGCAGGAGAGACTCACCATTTGACCCTGGGAGTGTAGTGATCATACTTTGCACTACTGAAGAATCTTTCCTCTGAGGACCCGAGATGCCTGATGTATTGTCTCTTTGTATGCAACTCACACACCTGTACTACGCAGGAGGCAGAGAAGATTTTTGGCAATAGCGTTAGATTTAGACTGCCAGGTTCCTAAATCTGCACCTGATTTGAATAATGCTTCAGTTCTTACTGACTTGAAATGGAGGTTGAGATTGAGAAGACCCACCCTCCACAGCTTGTGCTCCTCTCCTGCCTTGGAAATGGCAGTGAGAGAGAGAAAATGCCATCTTGAAAGGTCAGATTTAATGAGCTGAGTGTCCATAAGCTTTTTCAGAGACATATTAATATAATTTCCCGCTCTCTCCATGACTCACTGCAATTTCAAACGGTGCCTAAGTGAATTCTGCAAAGCACTGATGGAGAAGGCCAAGCATAGCCTCCTGGTTTTTGGAGAAATTTAACATAGAGAGGGAATGAAAGACAGAAAGGTTATTTTCAAAATGTACCAGGAAAAACCAAAAGGTGTTTTGTGTCTCGTTTTTCTCTCCCGTTGAAAGCACTTTGGGTTTGTGTTTGATTTGCAGCCAGCAGCCTAGTGCATCACTGAGCTTGTCTCTTTTTATTCTGTGGTGCTGTTATCCAAGAAGTCGATGGCCTGACATACTTTCCTCAGCTAGAAAATACACTTTTGTCAGCGTGGGTGTGAGAGCTGAGAACTTGCCAAACCCTAAGGAGGGCTAATGGAAGGCTCAGGCACTGACTGTTCTGGCACCCAAGAGTGACACAGGACGAAGTTTGCTGTATTTCTTGCATCTTCGTGCTGTGCCAGGGGTGAGGCACAAGATGCCAATTCTCTGTGTGGATAAAGAAAAGTGCAATTTTGCCTAGTAAAAGCTTCCCTTAGGAATCTGTTCTCTGGTTAAAAACCTCCCTCCTTGTTCCAGGTCACGACTGTATATATATATTTGCAACCCATGCACAATTTCCCAACCTGCTTTGTATCCGGTGTGAGCATTTTAAAACCACCAGAATAGTCCTGCTCCATCACCCATGTGCTGCATCAGTTTTCATGCTAGACTGCAAAAGTTTGGTAGAATCACAGCCTGCTAGGCTATCCTTTACAGGAAGATGTTCTACCTGGCTTCCATTTGGGGATTCACTGAAATTCAGTTGAGCTGTGCGCCTAATTCCCTAGACTCCTTTAGACAATCTGAGCCATGCGAAGTAAATCTAAAGGTCAATGTCACCCTGGATTCCATAGCAAGATCCCCGAGCTGGGCTACATTGGTTAGCAATTGGAGAACAGCCACTTAACACCCCCCACCCCCAACACACACACACACACACACATAACCTAGCAGAAAAGGCAAAGCTTGACTCCAAGTTAGCCTTTTCCCTGTTGCATTCTGATAGGCTGGAGTGAGTTCCAGGAATGTGCAGATGGGAGCTTTGAAAGAAATAATCACTGCTTCCCCAAGGCTGCCTGTGAGCTCATTGTGCTGGGACGTTAAACAGAAAACACAGATCAATGTTCTGGAGCATTGCACCATGGTGGAAATCTGCTAGCAGCTTCAGTGATACTTAGGGTGACCAGATAGCAAGTGTGAAAAATCTGGATGGGGGTGGGGGGTAATAGGTCTCTATATAAGAAAAAACCCTGAATATTGGGACTGTCTCTATAAAATTGGGACATTTGGTCACCCTAGTGATACTCCAGAGTCAACCCTGGAGAGAGGACATTCCACAGCAAGGTATGAAGGGGGCTGGGTAAAAGTCTGAGCCAACACTCATTGAAGGCAGTGGCAGGCTTTCCATTGCTTCACTTGTTATTGGATTGGGTCCTCATCCCGCACATAGTCTACAGGAGGTTTTCCACCGATGAGAGTAGGTGCAAGGTCGAACCCAAGTCGCAGAGGGCCCTGGATTGGGAACCACTGCCTTCTAAAATGGCCAGGTGTGCTGGGAAAACTGTAATGTATGTGAGGTTTCTAGTCCTTTGGGATCCTTGTAGATGTGAGACGTATGGAGAATCTTTCCAACTGCATCCAGGGTGAATATTTGGAACCCCCACCATAGTCTACGAACAATGGAGGTTGTCCTATGATCCTCCAGGTGAGTCTTCCATCTGGATACACTTTAGTGGGCATTTCTGGGGTCTGGATACTTTGGAAATGGACCTTGTGTCCACCTGTCCATCTGTTAAAAGATAGGAAACAAAGGGTAGGAATAAATGATCAGTTTTCAGAATGGAGAGAGGTAAATAGTGGTGTCCACAGGAGTCTGTACTGAGCTCAGTCCTATTCAACATATTGATAAATGATCTGGAAAAAGAGGTAAACAGTGAGGTGGCAAAATTTGCAGAGCTCCTTAAGATAGTTAAGTCCCAGGCAGACTGCGAAGAGCTACAAAAGGATCTCTCAAAACCGGGTGAATGAGCAACAAAATGGCAGATGAAATTCAATGTTGATAAATGCACAGTAATGCACATTGGAAAACAGAATCTTAACTATACATATAAAATGATGGGCTCTGTATTAGCTGTTACCACTCAAAAAAGAGATCTTGGAGTCATTGTGGATAGTTCTCTGAAAACATCCATTCAATGTACAGCAGCAGTCAAAAAAGTGAATCATTTTGAATAATTGGGAATCATTAAGAAAGGGATAGATAATAAGACAGAAAATATTATATTGCCTCCATATAAATCCATGGTACGCCCACATCTTGAATACTGCATGCAGATATGGTTGCCCCATCTCAAAAAATATATGTTGGAATTGGAAAAGGTTCAGAAAAGGGCAACAAAAATGATTAGGGGTAAGGAACAGCTGCCATATGAGGAGAGATTAATAAGACTGGGACTTTTCAGCTTGGAAAAGAGACGACTAAGGGGGGATATGATTGAGGTCTATAAAATCATGACTGGTGTGGAGAACGTAAATAAGGAAGTGTTATATACTCCTTCTTATAACATAAGAACTAAAGGGTCAGCAAATGAAACGAATAGGGCAGTTTTAAAACAAACAAAAGGAAATATTTCTTCACACAATGCATAGTCAATCTGCGGAACTCCTTGCCAGAGGATGTTGTGAAGGCTAAGACTATAACAGGGTTCTAAAAAGAACTAGATACATTCCTGGAAGAGAGGTCCATCAATGGCTATTAGCTAGAATGGACAGGGATGGTGTCCGTAGCCTCTGTTTGCCAGAAGCTGGGAATGAGCGACAAGGGATGGATCACTTGATGATTCCCTGTTCTGTTCATTCCCTCTGGGGCACCTGGTATTGGCCACTCTTGGAAGACAGGATACTTGGCTAGATGGACCTTTGGTTTGACCCAGTATGGCTGCGCTTATGTTCTTATGTTAATTCCACATCGATCAGCTGTATGTGAATGTCTCAGGAGACGTTAGGGCTCTCAGTCAGTGTTCTACTGAATTCCAGTTTCCTCATCGACCCATTTTTCTCTTACTGATAAAATCCCCAAATATTGTCTAGTCTAGTCTGTTTTTAGGTTTTCATTCAATGCCTGATTCTGCCAGTCAGTCCTTCTGTATTGGAACATTTGAGAATCTGCTTGAAGAGATTATTCATGCAGATTCAGAGGGAGGAAGCATTTGGGGATATGATCCAAATTCTTCAACGCGTGGGCAGGAGTCAGTTGTGATTGGAGTCGGTTTGAATTCGCCCATCTTTATGTTGTAGGGAAGAGAAAGAATTAATGAGCCCCATGATTTGGTGACACACACCAGATGCTCTCGCCCACTGAAAGTAACAGGACCTACTGTACATTGTGGTCTCTGTCAAACTGCGTTCCAGATGTCCCAGTTAATGGTGCATGCTGTGTTTACTAATCAGCCCCTTTCTGCTCTGTGTTTTGCTTCGTTACAAATACTCCCTCGGCCAGATTCTCAAGTCCATCCAAGCTACTTTTGGTGGCGGATGCAAGGGGGTGAGGGCAAAGTTTGCAATACGTCGCTGATGCACTCCATCACGGAGGCAGCCCAGGCGCTAGTTTGGTTTCTGGTGTAAGTTGCAGCATGCTCAGGGCTGCTCTAAATTACGCCAGTTGCAGCTGTCCTTGAGGGTCCATTCTAGAATCAGCGGAGTGTTAGATACTCTGGTCATGCGCCCTCTTGTGCTTGGCATGCCTCCTATGCTAGGGATGGAGAGGGGCAGGAGTGGGTGGCTTAGATGGAGACTCTCAGTATGTTTATGCTGGTTGTTTAAATCACTTCCTTAATTCCCTTTACCTGCACAGTTCAACAGCTAACCTCTATTTTGATAAGACAGTCACGGATGTTCGGTGTAGGATAATGAAGCCCATTACAATATGGCAGCAGCAAGGCCAGAATTTCCTTCTGCCTCTTCTAACAAGGTCCATGTGATAGAGGAGAACAGTAGGTTAATCAGACCTTTAAGAACAGGACAAGCTTTATAAGGGAGAGGAAAGCTCACTGGTGCAATCTGAAGGGGATTCACTGGATATTTTAATTGTTTGACCCTCTTGGAAGCAATCTGAGTGCTTTAGTCTCCTTTCCCTGCACTCCTACCCCATGGCCCAGCATGGAAAGATAAATGTCTTTGGACTTCAGATTCATGTATCAGTTTACTCTGCCACCGGGCCCACTTTGGCCCTAAATCTATGTCACTGAAAGTCAATGCATCCCGCAACCAGGATTAGAATCAGCATTGTTCTGGAGAAGGCTAATTAAATCAGAAGACAGCAGATTTGCAGACACGGTGGTGAAACCTCATGGACAAGTCAGTTTCACCATATTCCTGTTCATTTTCCCATGCGTGTGCGAAGAGCTGATTCCTGCCCCTTTGGATCGCTATTACTTATGCAAATATTTGTGTTCACCACAAAGAAGGGAACTGTGCTGGAACCTAACAATCCCTGCAGGGAGAATTCTATTGAATAACACTGAATTCCTGGGAAAATAGACACTTCTTCCTGGGCTGGTGGGATTTTTATGAGCCAGGGCTATATTTGTGCCTGAACAACTGTCTCCATTATTTGAAGTTCATTATTTGTCTTTTGTTATTCTTTTTCATAAAGAGTTTCAGCTGTCCAATAGGAGAACAGAAACAATATCATGTGACTTAGTTGACATAACATATAACCATTGTGCTTAGTTCACAGAGGATCTGTTGGCCGGTGTGTCATTTGTAAAGGTTTGATGTGCAATTGTGAATAATAAGCTAATTTGGCAAAATTTTGATTGGTTCCTGGGGAAGCAAAAGGCCTCAGACTCAGCTCACCCAGCTTTGGTTCTGACTTTTTATATCTAGGAGGATTAATTTCCCTTTTTCATTTCTCTGTGATAAAATGGAAACAGACTTGGTTTATAGTGATGTCTCTTGAATCCGTTAGTCACTTGGAACAGAGATGCTCTTATTGCTTTATCTTTCAGACTTCATGCCGTACCTCTGCAAGGAGTTGTCTTTATGACTCAGAGACTGAATTCCACATGGCTTTTTCTTCGAGCCCTACACATGCGACCAGGGTAATTCCTTTATTTCTATAAATGTAACAATGGAAAGGAAAAAACACTGACTGTGCCAGATCCTCAGCTTGTCTTAGGGTGACCAGATGTCCTGATTTGATAGGGACAGTCCCGATATTTGGGGCTTTGTCTTATATAGGTGCCTATTACGCCCTCACTTGCCCCATCCCAATTTTTCACACTTGCTATCTGGTCACTCTTGCTGATATAAATCAGAGTGCGTCCATGGAAGCCAATGGCACTATGCCTATTTACACTAACTGGGGACTTCAGTATGGTCAGCAAAGTGTTGATGGCTGTTGGCCATCTCAGAATCCTTAGATCTTCATTGGTCCAGGTTTGAACTTCAGCATTCTGGGTGCTGTTCACCCTACTCCCCTGTGTTCAGCCTGGGAGTTTGAGAGGCAAAGTTGCATGCTCAAGGAGATTATTTGGATTCCAACATGCAGTGCATTATTTAGCCGTTCCTTAGGTGCTGGTACTATTGAACTTTCCTCAGTTCGACTTTCCACATGAATTCAGAAGTAAGACTTAAAAATATTTCCTCATTTGTTAGACGCAGGGGCCTCAACCCACCGTCTGAAGCTGGACTTGACATTTTTTTCCCACCCAGTTTTGCATCTACAAAATATTTGTGCCATCACCTTGGATTTGCATGTGCAAGTGGCACTTGTGTCTTTACAAAGTGGATGGATAGTGTGCACTCATATCAGGTGGCTGCTGCTTGTGCAAAGATCTCAAACCATCACATTTGCAAACACAACTGCAACACAGTACATGTGTGCAAAACCTGAGTTTCTGAATGTGCAGGAATTTGGGCATAAAAAGTGTTGTCTGTGAGGTGCAAAACATTTTCTGCACAGTATTTTGGAAGCAGCTTTTGAAACCGTGACCAGAGATGTTTGGTGAAGGGGACTTCAAATGGTTTCAGTGGAAATTTTTGTGTTTTGCCTGTTGTTTTTGTGGCAGGAGAGTAACTTGTGCTTGCAGCACACAGAGCACACATCACGAACGAGTCTGCAGCCTCTGCTGTTGAGCCTCCAATTAATCAGGAATCTAGCAGCAACCTCTGGTGGATTTATTCCCAGCAAAGAGCTGGAGTGAGTCATCCTTGACAGCTAATGAATCTACTTGATAAGTGGTGTAATTGTTTTCAGCACCCAGCAAAGGTCTAAATGGAGGTGCAGGGAAAGGGAAGTGCAAAGTGAGTTTGTCATTTCTGCAAAAGGTCCCATTAGTTCCCTGCTCATGATGGACGCCAGCAGCCCATTAGAGGTGTTGCATGGGCAAGTGGATGCTAATGCCGGGCACTTATGGGTCAAATCCAGGGAGATGTTTTGAGCACTGCCACCAACACTGAATTTAATGGGAGCTGAAGAGGCTCTGTTCCTATCAGGCCTTTCCACCAGGTGTTTACATTAATCACAAGCTATGCAATGATTTTGCCTTTGGTCCATTCTATTCAGATGGCCACTGTGTGATTACAGAGGTGAAAGCAGATGTCTCCTCTCCAGATTCATGCCAACATGATTAAGGAATAATGGGCAACACAAAGAAAGATGTTTAAAAAACAATTCTCCCCTCTCCCAGCCTGCAAAAAGCACAATTACAATATGAATAATTAGGTGGAAAGCTTACGAAAAAGCATTGCCGTTCATAAACCAGTTGCAACCACCAACCAACCTGCTAAGCCCTTTGGGGGCACAGACCATCTTTTTGTTCAGTGCCTTGCACAATAAGATCTTGGTCCATGGGCTCTATCCATCTATCTATCCCCATGCACACCACTGTCTCTCTCGTCTCTCCGAATACACACAGCATCACTCCATCCATGTATCCATATATCCCCATGTACACACTTTCTCTTTCTCTTGCCCCATACATACACCATCATCTAGCCTAGCTAACTATTGCTGGGGAAAGGGGAGTGGCTAGGATGGCTCTGCTCAAATCAGATTCAAACTGGGGAGACGCTAGGGCAGGAGTTACCAGAACTTGTGCATTTAATAAGACTGGGACTGGGACTTTTCAGCTAAGGGGGTTATGATAGAGGTCTATAAAATCAGGACTGATGTGGAGAAAGTAAAAAAGAAAGTGTTATTTACTCCTTCTTGTAACGTGAGAACTAGGGGTCATGAAATGAAATTAACAGGCAGCAGGTTTAAAACCAACAAAAGGAAGTATTTTTTCACACAACGCACAGTCAACCTGTGGAACTCTTTGCCAGAGGGTGTTGTGAAGGCCAAGACTAGAACAGGGTTCAAAAAAGAGCTAGATAAGTTCATGGAGGGAAGGTCCAGCAATGGCTATTAGCCAGGCTGGGCAGGGATGGTGTCCCTAGCCTCTGTTTGCCAGAATCTGGGAATGGGGGACAGGGGATGGATCACTTGATGATTCCCTGTTCCGTTCATTCCCTCTAGGACACCTGGCATTGGCCACTGTTGGAAGAAAAGATACTTGGCTAGATGGACCTTTGGTCTGACCCAATATAGCCACTTTTATGTTCTTAACCAATTTCAACTTTCTGGAAGTTCCCAGTTCAGTGCAGTCCGTGGCTTGGGCCATGTCAGGACCAATTGGTTGTTTCATAACCAAAAATTACGAACCTAAACCTCACTAGTTGACAGACACAGGGGAATGCAGGGCAGCTCCACAGGAAGCGACTGAGTCTGGTTTGGCATCTCATTATGCAGATTTGCGCCTCACTCTTCTTATTTAAGGGGGAAAAACCCCAAACCATCCTAATGATAAAAACCAAGCGACTAGATGGAGACTCGATTTAAATGGATGGTGTAACTACTTCAGTCAGCTCTGAGTGGTCATCCCAAGGGACGTAGGTGGGGTTGAATGGGGCTGCCCAAGAGTGAAATCCGGCCCACGGTCACTCCCAAAGAGGAAGCTGACTGAAACCAATGGTGTTGCCGAGTCACTTTGAAACAGTCTCCATCGAGTTGCTTGTTGTTTCTCTTATACATGGTCTCTCTCATTTCCTCTGCCCTCTTAACCTTTCCCCTGCCTCTGTGCCTTTTGGATTCTGGGTTTCTCATTCTCTTTCCCTTTGTCCATATCAGACTCTTCCCTTTGTGCCAGTTGGTGCACAATCAAAATCTTGATATGCCAACCATGTGGGGAGGAGCATGCTGTGGGGTGGATGGAAGTGGTGGGATGCTGACAAGCCTCAGGAGTGTTTGGCAGTGAAGCCAAGAGGGGGCGGTAAAGTTTGTAATGGTTAAGCCCATCAAAGCCAAGAAATTCACACTTCAGAACTGACCATTCTACTTCCCGGACACAAGGACATGGCAGGGGAGCCCTGGGCACCAACTTCCAGGGGGCACCGAACAGCTGTGCTGCTCAGCTTGTTTTCCCCCATTCCACTCTTGGTTGGCCAGATTTTTTTTTTGTTCAAGCACTCAGGATAGGGGTAGGGGACGCCGAAAATGCTTTCCACCCTGGCCAGCAAAATGACTTGGGCTGGTCCTGCACAAGGCAATGCCAGCTTGCGTGACACTTTGCTACTTAGTGGCTGGGCAGTGGAGGTGTCTTCTTCCTCTGTGAATGTCTGTGCATGTGTGATGCTTTGTTATGATTATATTTCATAGCAAATTGGACTAATTACACCCAGACAGAGAATGAGTTTAATATAATCTATGATACTGGAAATTCAATGGCTCAACTCTTGCAACTTTGATCTTCACTTGTTCTTGGGGTCATTAGTCTGCCTTATGGACTAAGCAGCTGAAAACATTTGGAGCAAAAGAAAGAAAAGACCTGATCCTCAGCTGGTGTAAATCAGTGTTGTGCTTTTGGTGTCAGTGTCAATTTATGGCTGCTGAAGAGCTTGGCCAGAAAATGTTGAGTTCTCAAAACAAACTTCATTCAGGAAATTAAATAGGTGTCTGCTCCTTTACCATCTTATAATTCAAACACGAAGGAACAGATTGGTGTGACACACTGCATTTTTACAGAGGAGTCCTGAATTCATGAAAAGAGGGGTTGATACCAGAAGGGCTGACAGACCCTTAATTTTCACAACTGGTGCAATAGACAGCAGGGTGGCAAATGGGGGATCTGAAGATAAAGCACAGTGAAAACAAAACCCACCATTACTCAATAATATTTAAAAAAAAACACACTCCTGTATCATCTTAGCAGAGAAGAACAATTGACTGTCTGTGAAATCTTAGGCTGCATACAGGGTTTGTACAGCATTTTGGAACACAGCGAACATGTAAATCAGAATTCAAAGGGTTGGAAAAAAGAAAGGAGAAAAATTTCAGAACTTAGTCACGCAAACTCAGATCTATCCATTGTCAGGTACGTATGTGTGAGAGAGATTTATCGATGTAGGCTGAGACTTTCAAAGGCCCCAAAGGTTTTAGACACTCCATTTTTCTGTCAAATTAAGCATCCAAATCTCCACATCAGCTTTGAAAATTTAACTTTAGTTTCTCAGTTTCGCAGCTGCACTCATCAAAGAGTCTGTGAAGGCACTTACCAAACTTAAAACAGCACAGAGAATTCGTTCACAGATCAGCTAAACAATTCCTATTCCCAGGCCAGAATTTCAGTAGTGAACCCAGTGAGTCTCCTCTGTCAAAAAGGTACCGTTAATAGGCCTGTAGCCATGTCCTCATGCCCAAAGATTGGGCTCGGTCTTGGAGCACTTGGAGGGCACTCTACCAACTATGACCTGTCAGCAGCACCCAGCCCTTGACCTGTAAGGACTGATAATCAAGGAATCCAATCCCAGCTCACTTCATCTCTTGTGACAACAGACAGGGAGGGGATCTCTGAGGCAGTCAAGGATGCCAACCAAATCAAAGCCACCCCCTTGAATTGCATTGGTGAGTGCGTAGGCAAACAGATGTATTTTTAGAATTGGCTCCCGATTTGGGCTGACATTTATTATGATTGTTTTAGCCCCTCCTGCCGCAAAAAGCCGAATAGTTGCTGGTGTATTTTATAGCACTTAGGCATCCAGCTCTGTAATTGCACCTGCCAGATCCCCATTCTGAGTGCAGAGTCCAGGGGTACAATGAGTCTCTTCTGAAAACCAGAGCCGAAAGGTCCCACGTCACTTTGTGTAAGTGCAGAGCTTTCCCTCCGTAAGCTTCGCTGAATGTCCCCCCTGCCTCTATGGCTGTGCAGTGTGCTGGGAGCTGATTGTGGGCATGTTGCTCTCTGCCCCAGAGGAGGCTGCACTTTGTAAGTGCCAGATGTATAGAGAGGAGTTTTTGAAGTGCTTTGAAAGTGTCTGAAAGATGAAAAAAGTTATTTTGCCTGTTGTTATCCTCCCCTGCTTTTAATAGTCTATCCACAGTTTTCTTTTTGCTCTTCCCAGCACAAGTCCTTCCTCTCCTCCCTGCAACTAGAGGAGGGGAATACAATTAAATCATTGCGCATTTTAAAAAAAGGATGAAAAAATTGCTGTCTTGGAAGCATCTGTGGCAGGGATGTGAGAGATTCAGCGATTCTGGCTCATTCCAACATGTTCTTCTCAATACCATCCACCCCATTATCCACTGCATGGGCCTCGGCCCCAAACTGATCAACCTCCAATTACCATCAAACAGCAGCATGTGCTTCTGAGTGAAATAACCCTGATGAACTGCAGCTTGCCTCAGATTGTGTGGGAGTAGCGAATTATTTCAGCGATGGCAAAATGCACCACATTTTTCTCCAGCATGGGGATCATAGAATCATAGGAGATTAGCATTGGAAGAGACCTCAGGAGGTCACCTAGTCCAACCCCCTGCTCAGAACAGGACCAACACCAGCTAAATCATCCCAGCCAGGGCTTTGTCAAACCAACCCTTAGAAACCTCTAAGGAAGGAGATTCCACCACCTCCTCAGATAACCCATCCCAGTGCTTCACCACCCTCCTAGTGAACAAGTTTTTCCTAATATCCAACCTAGACCTTCCCCACTGCAACTTGAGACCATTGCTCCTTGTTCTGTCGTCTGCCACCACTGAAAATAGTCGAGCTCCATCCTCGTTGGACCCCCCCTTCAGGTAGTTGAAGGCTGCTATCAAATCCCCCCTCACTCTTCTCTTTTGTAGACTAAATAAGCCCAGTTCCATCAGTCTCTCCTAAGTCATGTGCCCCAGCCCCCTGATCATTTCCATTGCTCTCCACTGGACTTTCTCCAATTTGTCCACATCCTTTCTGTAATGGAGGGCCCAAAACTGGGTGCAATACTCAAGATGTGGCCTCACCAGTGCCGAATAGAGGGAAATAATCACTTTCCTCGATCCGCTGGCAATGCTCCTATTAATGCAGCCCAATATGCTGTTGGCCTTCTTGACAACGAGGGCACACTGCTGACTCATATCCAGTTTCTCGTCCACTGTAACCCCCAGGTCCTTTTCTGCAGAACTGCTGCTTAGTCAGTCGGTCCCCAGCCGGGAGCAGTGGATGGGATTCTTCCTTCCTAAGTGCAGGACTCTGCACTTGTCCTTGTTGAACCTCATCAGATTTCTTTTAGCTCAATCTTCCAATTTGTCTAGGTCACTCTGGACCCTATCTCTACCCTCCAGTGTATCTACCTCTCCCCAAGCGTAGTGTCATCTATGAACTTGCTGAGGGTGTATCCATCCCATCATCCAGATCATTAATGAAGATGTTGAACAAAACCGGCCCCAGGACCAACCCCTGGGGCCTTCCGCTTGATACTGGCTGCCAACTAGACATCGAGCCATTGATCACTACCAGTTGAGCCCGATGATCTAGCCAGCTTTCTATCCACTTTATAGTCCATTCATCCAATCCATACTTCTTTAACTTGCTGGCAAGAATACTGTGGGAGACCATATCAAAAGCTTTACTAAAGTCAAGGTATATCATGTCCACCACTTTCCCCATATCCACAGAGCCAGTTATCTCATCATAGAAGGCAATCAGGATAGTCAGGCATGACTTGCCCTTGATGAGTCCATGTTGACTTTTCCTGATCACCTTCCTCTCCTCCAAGTGCTTCAAAATGGATTCCTTGAAGATCTGCCTCATGATTTTTCCAGGGATTGAGGTGAGGCCGACTGGTCTGTAGTTCCCCAGATGATTCTCCTTCTTTCCTTTTTAAAAGATGACCACTATATTTGCCTTTTTCCAATCATCAGGAACCTCCCCTGATTGCCACGAGTTTTCAAAGATAGTGGCTAATGTCTCTGCAATCACATCAGCCAACTCCCTCAGCACCCTTGGATGCATTAGGTCTGGCCCCATGGACTTGTGCATGTCCAGCTTTTCAGAATAGTCCTTAACCTGTTCTTCCATCACTGAGGGCTGCTCACCTCTTTCCCACACAGTGCTGCCCAGTGCAACAGTCTGGGAGCTGACCTTGTTTGTGAAAACCGAGGCAAAAAAGCATTGAGTACTTCAGCTTTTTCCACATCATCTGCCACTAGGTTGCCTCCCCCATTCAGTAAGGGTCCCACACTTTCCCTGACCTTCTTATTGTTGCTAACATACCTGTAGAAACCCCTCTTGTTACCCTTCACATTGAATTGTGCTTTGGCCTTCCTGGTTACACCCCTGCATGCTCGAGCAATATTTTTATACTCTTCCCTAATCATCTGTACAAGTTTCCACTTCTTGTAAGCTTCCTTTTTGTGTTTAAGCTCACCGAAGATTTCTCTGTTAAGCCAAGCTGGTCACCTGCCATATTTGCTATTCTTTCTGCACGTCGGGATGATTTGTTCCTGCGCCCTCAATAAGGCTTCTTTAAAATACAGCCAGCTTTCCTGGACTCCTTTCCCTCCCAGGGGATCCTGTCCATCAGTTCCCTGAGGGAGTCAACGTCTGCTTTTCTGAAGTCTAAGGTTTGTATTCCGCTGCTCTCCTTTCTTCCTTTTGTCAAGATGCTGAACTCGACCATATCATGGTCACTGTTGCCCAGGCTGCCACCCACTTCTACTTCCCCTGCCAATTCTTCCCTGTTTGTGAGCAGCAGGTCAAGAGGAACACGACCACTGGTTGGTTCCTCCAGCACTTGCACCCGGAAGTTGTCCTCAACACTCTCTAAAAACTCCTGGATTGTCTGTGCACTGCTATATTGCTGTCCCAGCAGATGTCAGAGTGATTGAAGTCCCCCATGGAAACCAGGGCCTGTGATCTGGAAACTTCTGTTAGTTGTCCGAAGATGATGATGATCTTTTTTTTTTATGACAATGAGTGGATACCAAGTTTGACTTATTGTGGGACCAATCGATAGAGAGAGACGAAGAGGTAGTGGAGAGGGAAAGAGACAGGAAAACAGAAGAGACAGAAAGTCAGAGAAACGGATGATAGATAAACAGAGGAGCGACTGCAGGTACATTTACTTCAGCAAAGCTGAAAGCCTGCTGGGAAATTCCACAACCCCTGGGACTTGTTTTGGACACAGTGGGCCAGGTTAATCTGTATGGTAACTCCACTGGAGGTACAACTGGGACAGATTGGCCAAGTGTTGCCAGGAAGCAGAGCATTTCTAAGATAAACACTCATAATTTTCCTTTTCAGTTTGGCGGGTGGAAATATTCATGCAGCCAAATTACAAGCGCTGTAATGCACCTCACTAATTTCATCTGAACCCATTTCATTATCTGTGCCTTTTTAGTCCCAATGCAATGAATACATATCTATGTGTGCAGCATTCAGGGTTGCAGGAGCTGTAATCAATGGGGCCACTGGAAACCCAAACAGGTAATGCCTATGCTTCCTTAGGCTGGTGTTACAGAAACTGCTGGTTGCAACCACTATAGATAATTATTTTGAAATAGCTCCTAAGAGCCCTCATCATGGACCAGACCCCCATTGTGCTGTACAAACACAAAGCAAAAAACGGCCTCTCCCCCAAGAGTTTACAGTCTCAGGGTTTGTTAACATGGGAGTGTGCAGGAAAAGGAATTTGAATTAACTAAAGGTGTGAATTAAAAGTGGACTAGTGAACTGCATTAAACCCCTGCATGGACGAACTCATTCAGAGTGAAAGTGGCCTTATTTTGGTTTAGATTAATTCACTCTGGAAGTGCATTAAGCTAAACCAAATACAGGCCACTTTCATTCTGAATAAGGGTGTTCACACAGGAGTTTCATGCAGTTGAACGAATCCGCTTCAAATTCACATTTAATTTGCATTATCTTTCCGAATGTCCCCATGCATACAGTTGCTAAGCACCCCTGTTCCACTTGCTCAGGTCATTGCAAAGCTTTTGATCCTTTGAGGGCTAAAATTTCCTCTTTCAAAGGTAAACTTTTTGGAGAAATGCGAGATAACGCTAATTTAGAGGCAGTTAAACCCCAGCCCATCCTTTTCACCACCACTATGCCCTAGACTTGAGGCCTGTCATTGAAAAAACAGCTCAGAATCTGGTGTTCATGATTCAGCGGGTGACACTCTTCCCTCCAAGTTAGTGCTGGAATGATTTCCCAGCGTGGCGTGCAGGAGAAAGCCGTGCTGCAGGAGATGCCATTTTTCAGATTAGATGTAAAATGCAGACAACAGGAGCTCCTTACAAATCTCATAGTCATTATTTTTTCTTTGAAGGGGGGGAGGAGTTAACTAGATGGAGGCTGATGCTCTAATCCTGCTGTTGCAATGTGTGAGCAGATTGCCAAGCCCACATGGAGCCTTGTTGGGCAAAATGGAGTTACTCCACCTGAAATCCCACTGATAATTTCTATCAAATTCTATGTTCTTCTTCACTTCCTGGGGCACCTTGCTGTCAAGCATCGTTGGGTGCTGCTAAGTGGTTTCCCATGTACTGAAGCAGAGCCATTTCTGCGACTGAATGTTCGCCTCCAGCTACGTCTTCACTGCACACTGCCAGCAGCATGGAGTGGGCCTCTTGCTATTTGCTGCAGGGAAAAGCCGGGGCTGGCCCCAGGCCTCCGCGGGTGGTGGCTGTGTGGGGCCACGCCCCAGGCCTCTGTGGGGGACGGGAGGCTGGCCACTTCCTGAGGGAAGTGGAGTGACCCAGCCCCAGCCCTCTCTGCTCCCCTGGCTCCCAGGCTTGAGGGATAGGGGGGATCTGCCCCCCAGCACTCACCGGTGGTGTGGCTGGGAGCCAGGGGAGTGGAGCAGGCTCGGGCGAGGTCGCTTTACTTACCAGTGAGTGCAGGGAGCCCGACCACTTCTGGAGTCCTGAGGGGTTTGGGGGTGAGGCAGGGAAGGGGCAGGGGTGGAGGCCCTGGGGAAGAGCTGGAGCAGGGGCTGAAGCAGCACGCAGCTACGCAGGGCACCAGGAAATTTGGTGCCCCAAATTTCCTGGTGCCCTACGCAGCTGCATACTTTGCATATGGGTAAGGACAGCCCTGGATGGGGAAGCACAGATTGGGTGAGTAGAGAGCCGTGAAGGGTAAATACTCACTTATATATGCACAGCCTTCAAGTGTGCCTTTACTATACTTGCCTAAGCCATGGCACATGGTCTACACTGCTCTTCATACCCATGCTAGGGGGGTTACAGGGATACGTACACTACGTGTCGGAGAAAGACGCACGCCCTCAGAGATGGCTGCACTTCACGGGTGGAGTTGTTTTCTTTTTTACGATTAGCTAGCAAAGCACTTTGGAGTCCATTTGGATGCAAGGGGTTGGCTAAAAGTGAGTGGATGATGAAGATTGTTCTGGGCCTCTCTAAAAGACCATCTTGCTTTACCAGGCCTGTAAAGGCTTATTTTTGAGCATGAGATTGCTATTTACCACTGCGGTGTACCAAATGCATTCACTGACTGGGGTTTGAAAAGGCTTTTGTTCTTGTCTTTCTAAGGGCAGAGAATACAAAAAGGCACTCCAGAGGCACAAATAGTCATGCCATTGACTCACTTTTCACTACCTCTGCACTTACATTGGAGACCTCTCCTTGTTCTTTGCACTGCTTACTTCCTAAATCAATAATAGTTCTCTGCTCACTTTGCCTTAGGATATTGTGGCTGTTTTTTTACTAGACAATTGAAATCTGCGACTTAGCTGTCCATGCTTGGGAGAGGTTCAGGGCTTGGAATAGAGAGAATATTACCAAGCAGCATGGGAAGCTGTGGGGTCCTGAATTATCAGACCGGCTGTAGATCAGGATGGCGGTGCACTGGAAGAGCAGTAAGATATCAGAAGTGCTGCAGGTTTGTACTGTCCTGCATTGATGGAGCTGGGGGAATAGAAGTGACGAATTATGCGAATTATAAATCTGCCCTGTGGTGCCAGGGCAGAGCTTGGGGAAGGGAGGACATGCAGAACTGAAGTACCAGGAGGGGTTCAGTTTGGATCATGGTGCGGTGGCAAAACCGCATGGAGAAAACTTCTACAGTAAGTGATCAATGCAATCACAATTTGGACTCAACTGTTTTAAAGCAGTCACTGCTCCAGCTCCAGTCCTTGTTGGATGATGGTGAATAACACTGATCCAGGCCGAGAAAAGGCCAAATGTGAGATTTCACCAGAGGCTCCTGGGTGTCTGTCTGTCTCTTAAAAGATCAAGCCCAAATCTAAGTCCTTCGGCAAGGCTGAATACCCAGGTGTCAGCTTTGGTGCCTTTCAGCTGTGAATGAGCTGAGCCGTTGAAATGTTCCATTAGGAAACCCCACAGGACAGTGCAAATAGAGAATTAAAAAGAGTATTGGTCTCACAGCTGCCAGACAAGGAGGTAATGTTGAAGAACAGTTAACAGCAAAGGCATAGCAGAGCTTCATTTCTGTTCAGCGCCTTGATTCAATATGGCCTCAAGGCCTCTGTCTCATGGCCCAGTGGATTGGCTGGTAGGAAGTGCTCTGGGTGGCAATGTGGAGGTTACTGAGGTCCCAGCTTCCTGAATGGGCATTTGCCTATCGGTTGCAACTAGGCATATTGCAGAGGGAGAGAAGGTGCATCAGGGGCCTGTGAAAAGGTGGGGCTAGACAAGTCCATGCCTGGTTTGTGTTATGGTGCCACCAGCTGAAATCAGCACTGTGCTAGGGGCTCTGCATACAAAGAGTACGAGACAGCCCCTGCCCCAAAGAGCTTGCAGTCTAACAAGGAAAGAAGAAGAAACAAAGGGGGGAGAGAGGAACTATTGTGGCCCTGACCATTTTGCAGAAGGGAACCTGAGGCACAAAGAGAGTTTGCAGCAAAGCCAAGAATTGAATCTAGACCTCCTGAGTCCCAGCCCCAGCCCCTCCCCTGTTGGAGAATTCTGCTGTGTATCACTGGCCAAGTAGACCGTCGGGTTATGGAGCCAATGGCCAAATGCAATGCAGTTCCACCTATTCACACTTGTCAGGAATTTGGCCCCATCTACTTATAATAATGGCTGGGAAGATACAAACATTCTTTAGGAGGCCCCAGCCATATAATGGGGAGTGTGCGCACAGGGAAGCACAGAGAGGGACGCTTCCCAACTGATAACCATTGTAACCTGCTGATGGCCATAGAAAGCCGACAGCAAGAAGGTGAGGATCTAGCTACGCTTTATTTCTTCATTAAACACATGAGTGTTCATTTGTACTGAAAAGTGAAGAAGATGGCCTGAATGGCAGGGGCCGTGCCTGAGTGTGGTATTTTCAGTACACAAAGAGCATCTTCAGCCCCCACGCCCTAAACAAACATTGGCCGTAGGCTCAGTCAAACCTTTTATCTTTGCTCCATCATGCTCTCATTTCAGCAGGACATTTTCTCCTCTTGGGATCTGCTCCACCTAAGTGCTGAGCACCTGTCAAAAACTGGTGGGTGACTGAACATGGCTGGGTGATGCCGATTGACTTCAGTGGGAATTCCAGCTCCATGGCACTTTGCAGAACTGTCCTCATTTAAAATGGAAACACCTTGCTGCAGCAGAACTCCCCAACCTAATCAATGAGCAGTGCCGACTCGGACACAGTGGGCTGGTCCAGCTTCCTTAGGCTCAGAGACAGAGAGTCTGCAACGGAGAGGGCTTTGGGAAGGAGGAAAATTAAATATTTAGGAATATTCTGAGAGGATCTGGGAGTTCAGTATAAACAATGTATTATTCAGTATAGAAACTGTGGGGCCAAATTCTCTGCTGCTGTAAATTGTCAGGGCTCCACTGACATCCACAGAGCTCCTCCAGTTGCTAAGAGCAGGGAGCTTGGCTCTGCAAGTGTGATGTAGCTAGGAGGAGGAAAGTTGAATGAGTCACTGTCTGAAGAGTGGTTCAGATTTTCATAGCCAGCTGGGACCCTGGGCTGAACTTAAGAAGTGAACAAGCATCTCAGCTGGCTTTCGCTCAGCTACCTGTGCTGGGAACGGTGGCGAGCCACGGGGCTGGGTGGGAAAGGACCCAGCGGAATTAGGGAGCTAACCGAGCACCAGAGCTATGGTCTGGCTGGCACGTCCTGCAGCTGTCCTGCATCTCCTGAACACAGCAGGCCAGCTGCAGCAAATGTGATCAAGCCTTGCTGGGTGCTTATAACAGGTATGAATGGCATAAACGTTCCTACCAACATGGCTGATTCTTGGCTTTTAGAGTCAGAGCAAATCCTTGGTCCAGCCAGCTCTGCAATTCAGTTTTCTGGCTTGTTCCAAGTGTAGCTGGATTTACTAAAGTAATCTGTTAGGGAGACAGCTACAACAGCATCCCCCCTACCCCCCAATATCACTTCTTGGGACTCTGCACAGGGACAGGGGTTGGACAGGCCTGGAGATACTCTAAGTAAACTGTGTCTGCAATCAATGCTCCCAAATGAAATAATAATGTTACATTGTGCGTGCCAGTTAGACAGCACAGCCTGCGGGATGTCTGCTCTCTTCTATATACAAAAGAAACACCAAATAACCTATATCCCAAATCAAAGCCTATTTAAAAATTAAAGGAGCACTGATAACAAACCATCAGGGATGTGCCCTTGGAGAGAGCTGCTTATGGTGCACCCAATATTATCACAGCAGAGCTCTCTACCAGATAACTCAGGGAGGGATTAGAAGGCACAGTGAGAGCTTTATTCCATAATGAGAGCCCTTCAAGGAGAAGGATGAGTAACATTGCGCTGAGGGGCAGGGGATTTTCCAGCTGGAGCATTAAACTGCAAGGCTGGGTCAAATTAACTCTGCCTAGAGCCCGCGGGACCCTTTGAGAGGTGGGAGACATCCACCTTTATATTCCCCAAGCCAGCCACGCTTGACTCTGGTGGCGAATACGTTTGTATTTTTAATACATTCATTGGGAATACCGTCAGCACACAACCGCTGCTACGGCTCTGCGTCATCTTGGTAACATTCCCTCTTTGCAGGGATCAGGATTCTTTTCTTACCCCAGCTCAGCCACAGGATGAGATGTAAAACTGAGGTTCAAACCATCTGCAATCAAAGATCCCAGGTAAGATTGTTAATTTCAATGTCCTGGCCAACTTCCAATTTAGTGAACCTGCCCTGGAGTTTCAATTGGATACAGTGTGACTGTGAACTAGAGTAGCATAGGGCTAGGAGTTAATGGACCTGGGATCTCTCTATCTATCTGGGCTGCCCAGAGGAAATACATTCCATTTCACTATGGATTCTGAGATTTCAACACGTGTTTTCATTTTGATTTGGAACAAAATCTGAAAATGTTGGTAATCTCCAAGAAAGAAAATTAAGGAAACAAATAGATTTGAGTCAACAGAAACATTTCCTTTCATGATTGGCTTTTAAAAAAATGTATATGTATACAAAATAACTAACCCTTTGAAATATAAAGTTATTTCAAAATGAAAAACGGAACTCTTTTGTTCTGAAAATGTTGAGACAACCTGTTTCAACACTGCTGAAATTTTTTTCCCATTTTTTTCCTCTGAAACAAAATTTCAGCAAAATCAACATGATTTCACCAATCATTTTGCTTTTGGCAAAACCACCTTTTTCTGACATAAAATGGTACTATCTACCTGTCCTGTTTTCATAAGATCACCTCTCTCTGTGGTATCTGAGTATATGCCACTGACTTACTGAGTCAACTTAGACAAATAACTTAGGTCACATTTGCAAAAGTGGCTTCTATTTTTGGATGCCTATGTTTTTGGGGGACCAGTTTTACAGAAGTGGGACAGGAATTTCCAAGGCATTGAGCAGCAGCCCAACTCCAGTTAAAGTCATTCAGAGCTAAGGGTGCTCGAAATCGGGTCCTCTGTTAGGTGCAAAAAGTTTGGCACCCAAAGCTGGAGATGGACATCCACCCAGAACTAGAAGCAACTTTAGAAAATTTGGGCCTCAACTTGTGTTGGCCTTAGTTCTCCCATGTAAAAGGTGGGGATAATAGGAACAGCTTGCTTTGTAATGGGCATTGGGATCTATGGAGGAAAAGTTGCT
Organism: Gopherus flavomarginatus; assembly: GCF_025201925.1. Classification (NCBI taxonomy): domain Eukaryota; kingdom Metazoa; phylum Chordata; order Testudines; family Testudinidae; genus Gopherus; species Gopherus flavomarginatus. The sequence continues at coordinate 48,119,709 of NC_066627.1, read as the reverse complement.
CACATGATTTGGAGCTGGATGGTAGGCTCCATGGCAGGCTTGCAACAGGCCCTCTGTCCTCCCGGGTTCCTCTTGGCTTTTTGTGCACATGCTGAAAACTGATGATTAGCCAGTCCTGATGGAGGTGTGAGATTTTTCACTTGGTATTCTTGCAAACTGTTGGGATTGAGCAGGTCTCTGAAGGAGGCAGAGCTCAGCCCAGAGCACATTCCAGTAATTACTAGGGAGCAGAGGCTTCAAACATTAAGAACAATTGCGGTGAGCGTAGGTTGAATGGTGTTGGCCTAACACTGTACTTTTCCACCCTGGTAATTGACTAGAAATGAGCCTTTTTCCATGAAAGCTCTTAACCTTTCAGTACAAAAAAGACCAAATTTTTTCCATTGTCAAGGCAGGAAAATGTTCCTTAAAGGCTATTTTAAAAAAAATTCTAAATGGCTGCATTCTGGAAGATTGTTTTATCTTAATAAAATGGAGGTTTGATTTCAAAAGCAGCAAAACCAAACCCTCAGGGGGGACATGAGTGGTTGCAAGAACACAGACACCTTCTAGAGGATGGGCCTTCCTAGCTGGGGGAAGATGCTGCATGCTTGGCTCTCCAATGACAGGTGAAATGATTTGGGAGCCAAACCTTTCCTAGCTGACCTAGTTCTAATAGATTTCTTAATTCGCTAAGCAGTTTAGCTGATACTAAACTTGGCGATTGTCTGTCTTTTAAACTAGCTCTATAAAAGAGAAGCAGTTTTACGAGAGGATCACTGGACTTCGCAAATTGGGTGGTGGACAAGAAGTAAAAAGCGGTGAACTCGGAAGAAAATGCTATTTTTACTTATTGCTTCTCAGAGGTGCCAGGAAGAGGCAGTAAAGAGTTTTGTTGTCACAATCTGTTTGTTGCATTTAGCTCTTTGGACAGAGTTTTTCCAATACACCAAAGGGATTTGAATGCCCAGTTCTCATTAATTTGTATGGGAACTGGGTGTCTAAATTTGCTACATAGCTTTGAATGTCTCTACCTTTGTCCACAGTGGCAGCAAATGTGCATGACGTGTCAGAGATCGGGATGTGGGTGGTTGTGGCTAGTGGCCTACTGGTTGGAGCAGGAGCTGGTAGCCAGGAACAGGCACTCAGGGTCAGGGCCCAGGTGAGAGGTCAGCAATTGGAGCTGAGAGTCTGTGCTGGGTTACTCAGAGTGAGGGAAGGTGGGGCTGGAACGAGGCAGGTGTAGGAGCTATTGCAGGCAGGACACTTTGAGCAGCCACTGAACTGCTGCTGCTGCTGGGCTTCCTGCCAATCATGTCAGCTGGGCTCGTTAGAGGTTGCCTCTGCTACAGGGCCTGATTCCTGGCATGATGACAGAGTCTTCACAAGGTGGAGCAGGCCCAAATGGGCATCAGAAAACATGCTTGCCAGCTCAGGGGAGTGTCAGAAATCTTTGTAGTTGTGGCTAAGTCTCTGGAGTGACCCAGGTGCATTTCCTGACTTTGCAACCTGAGCTTTCCTCTAATTTATTGTAATTTAACATTTACATAGCAGTAGCATGCAGTGCTCAGCTAGCTTTGGAGAGGGAAGTTGCTCAGAGAATGGAGCAGGGTGTCCTTAAGAGGTGGCCCCTCAAGGCTTGATCCAAAACCACTGAAATCAGTCAATGGGAGATTTCCTGTTGATTTCAATGGTCTCTGGGGCAGGCCCTCAGTTAGGGTTTTTCCCACGGGCTGAGCAGAACCTGCACGACTCCTCTTGTATGTCTCAGAAGAGAGGAACATTAAATGAGTAAGATCAAGAGAAAAGTAGAATTTTCTTTCTAGCCCTCTTTGAATTAGGGCTGATACTATACTGATAGATCAGTTTTCGGCCTTTCTACTGCAAATAATTGTTCTTCCAGATGTGTGATTCTTTTCATTGTACAAAATCATTCCTGGAGTCCTCTGTTTCAATCAGAAGCTCACTGCTGGCTAGAAGAGCTAATGCAAAGTGATCAGTTAGAAAAGTACAAAGTCACGTCATTGGAGAAACCATGGAGCGAGACTATCAGACTGTTTAATCAGATTCTGCATTAGCACCACCAGGCTGCAAGAGATGCAGGAGGGAATAATGATGAGCAGGCTCTTCCAGGAACTCACCTCACTTGTTGTCTGTCCTGACATACCCTGTATACTAGGCTTTATATCTGAGGAGGAAGAAGAAGAATATTCCCAAAGCAGAGGGTTTGTGTAGACTGAAGAGAAACTTGCTCCCAGTGTTTGAGGCCATCTGAAGTGTGTGGTGTTATTTTTATTATTAGTATTTGTATTATCATAGCACTTAGGAGCCCCAGTCAGACACCAGGACCCCCATGTGCTAGGTGCTGTACAACCACAGAACCAAAAATGGTCCCTGCCCCAAGCAGTTTACAATCTACAAGAGACAAAACTGGTAGATGCAGACAGATGGTGGAGCACAAGGCAACAAAGAGACAAAGGACCTGCAAAGGCAAATGAAATCATTTCACTGGAACCTGAAGTTTCATTTTTCTTCATTTTTCTAAGTCTTTTCCCTGGAAAGAATTGGATCCAAAGACCCTGACAGAAGGCACCTGAAGTACGTGTTACCTTATATCCTTCACCTCATTACTGGTCAATTAGTCCAGCAATGTATATTCCATTGAACTCAACGGCTTTGCACAGGATAATTTGATCCCAAGAGTTTGCGTGTGGGGGGGATATTCAGATACTTGAAGGACTCTGAATCATGGGGCTCACCATCATAACTTCATTGGTTGGGATTCATTAGCCACTTTATACTCCAGGACTATTTTAAATAGAGGCCTGGTCAAAGAGGAATCCTTGTGCTTTTTAGATACACCTGCACTTATCTGGAAAAACTATCGGAAACTGACAGCAGCAGTTTCCTTACCCCGCAGGGATTCCTCAGCTCTTGCCCCACTGTAGACTTTGCAAGCAGATGAGCATCATCTGACATCTCTGTAATGCTCAGAGGAGTGAAGGGATGCAATGGTAGCTTTGTGAATTCTGTTGCCTCTGAAGGCATAGTTCAGACCCTTGGGGTGGCTGAATGCCTTTTCAAAGATTCCTTTCCTTGCCTTGGTTCGCACTAGTGCGGGAGGATGGACCATGGCTCCTGAAGCTAATTTAAAACAAGCACGGTCACCAACTGCCCAGCATCAAATATATTCTGCAACTGTTGCTCTACTGAGAAAAATGAAAGACATGTGCCTGCAGCCAGTGCACTGGGCAGAAATCTCCTTCCTTCTGTTTTTGTCTTTAATTTTCTCTTCAGTGCACTAGTGAGGGGTCCTGTAAATTCACAGGATGGATCCGTTTGTGTTCCACTTTCCATGCCCTCCTACGCAATTAACATCCTCTGATCCCATTTGGGGGCCAGAGCTTGAGCTGGAATCAATTGGTATAGCTCCCTTGAGGTTGATTTACACCTCAAGGTTTACACCAGCCGAGGATCTGGCCCTCAGAATTGTATTTTGATGTTGTAATATATAACAATGATCCAGATGCCTTTCATAAGCAGAAAAAAAACAGTTTGGTGAATGCCATTGCCGGATAGAATCATGGTGTTTACACAGTCCCACCTCCCGAAATAAAGCCCTCCAGAATAAATCTCACTCATTCATCACCCCCCAACTCACACGGTTCTGCACAGTTTGATAGGTGAAGATGGAAATTGGCAGGCAGGTTGCAATCTACAACACGCATAGTACTCCAGCTGCTTGTCAATTGCTGTCTGCTCTGAGCGCTCCTAGCTGGAATGTTAAACTGCACTCAGGTGCTGTCCCCGGTTTCCTTCAGTGGGCTGTAGCCCTTCTCAAACTCCTGGATCCTGCGTTCAGTATGGATTCCAACTGATTCGTGAGCAGTCTTGATGCTCCTCTGGAGCTTGATTACTCCATCAATACCCAAGTCGATTAGGGTACTTTATTCCCTGAGTGGTCCAGCTGATGAATGTGGATTAAAGTACTGCTGAGTGTGTATAAAAGTGATTCAATACAGCTATTGATTAATTAAGCCATATCTTTAAAGCATCGTTATAGTGCCCCAGATTCTGCTTCTCCATGGGAATGTCATAAAGCCACCTTTAGGGCAGCCTACATTGTTGGATTCTTTAGAAATGATTAAAAACCCTGAGACATGCAGATACAGCATATAAAGGACAGATCACCTTGAATCGTTGTCAGTTCCACACTGTTGCCAATGAGGAAACTGAAGGCTCATCAGCCCCGCTGTTGCCTGGACTGGTGAGAACTCAAGAGATTCAAGGACATTGCTTGCTACGGGCCAGATCCAGCCTCGAGCATGGGGTGGTGCATAGCTGTGTCCTCCAGAAAATCACAGTTCTTCCTCTGTGTGCCTCCTTGTTCATTCCGCCCCTTCCTTATCTCCTCTTGTGGCCCAGTCCGCTGGTTAGGCTGTCAGATAAGGGAGTGGAGTCAGGGGATTTCACCCATAATAATAACTGTGAGAACCTGATGCTGTGTGAGGCAGATGTGGATTCTGGGTGGACTGTGCTGGATTAACCATAAAAAGGAGGTGAAAAATCCCCCCAGTCCTGGCTAGGATGGCCTGAAAACCCAACATGGTCAGTGAATTTTCCCCTTCCTCTGACATGCATGCAGATCAAAGGCTTGGGTAAGGCACGTTCTGGATTGTTTTGTGCAGAAATATACACAAGACAAATAAGATCATCGCATCGCTTTTATAGAAGGGGCTGTTGGGTAGAGAATCTGAACTGCTGCTAACAACTCCCTGACTCTGAACTGCGGCAAACAGGGCTGTATAAAACTCCTTTGATGAGTCACAATCCTGTCACCCTCAAAAGCATTTCCTTTTCACACAAAGACGTGATTATCACTATTAAACAGATGGATCCAAAAACAAACCAGCCAACCCCCCTTCCCCACCACTGAGCTGCTAATAAAAATAATAATTGTTATGAATCAGTGCTGCCCCCTTGCTGCCATTTCGCAATGAGCAAAACAGTTTCTGCTATTCATAATACTTTGCAATGCTATAAAGCCCTGCATCCAAGAACTTCCAAGCATTTTTTAAACATTATTATCTTGCAGCAGGCGTGTTACCAATGGGGTCTGGTTGGGACTGGCTCTTGGCCCTACACTATTTAACATTTTAATCAATGATCTGGAAGAAGGGGAACATGGTTTTTACTTTATTGTGCTAATAAGATGTTAACATCCAGAGAAGGAAGGGAGGGAGGGAGAAGCAGCTGATGGCAGTATCTTGAGTCACTAATTCACCAAACATTATTCCACCGACTAACCATAATCCCATTGGTTCTGGGACCTACGGGGTCTGTTCTCAGCATTGAGGCCCGTGGACAGGGGACTTTGCCACTCGCTTACAGATTCCCAGTCACTCTTCTGGATTTTCCACACCGGCAGAGCATGTCTAAGGGCTCGTGTACATGAGCAGATCTGGTGGAATAAGCCATGCACAAAACACAGAGGAAATTTAAGATTTGGTGATAATTTAACCATACAGAGAGGCTGGGACTTTACAACCTGCCCCAAGTAAGGGGGAGCTCATTGTTCTACTGCCCCAGGAGCATAACTGGGAAGGTTCGTGAATTTCAGAGTCATGGTTCCTTCTCTAGTTCTATTCTTGCTTCCAAGGTCAAGTAACCTGTTACTGGTCTATTGCTCTATAGCCATAGTGAGGGAGAACTCTGCTTTGGGAAGCATAAATTATGCTAGAGTAAAGTGATTTTTATTCTGGAAAAGCTACCGTGGAATCACCTATCTCACAACAGCTGTTCCAGTCAGTGTCCCTCTGTAGACAGGTCCTGAGTGTTTTCTTAAGGAACAGCATTTTGTGGGGAAAAGCTTACACTTGTCTAATTACCAGACCCTCATGATCTAGAAGGGAATGGCCATCAGCAAAGATTTCTGGATCTAATGAGTACTAATTAGTATTTTTCAATCAGTCTATTTTTCTTACAGTTCTGTAGAACTGCAGCTTGGGCTTCCAGTTGAGGTACCGGGCTTGGACTCAGGAAATCTGGGGTCAGATTTCTGGTATGAATCTTGGCCACTCACTTAGTCTTTCTGTGCCTCAGTTTCCTATCTGTGGAATGAGGAGGATGATGATACTTTGTTTTCCCCATCTTGCGTCTGTGCTGTCTGTTTAGCCTGGAAGCTCTTCCGGGCTGTGCTTGTCTCTCACGACGCGTTCCTACAGCACTGCCACTATGGGGCCCTGATCTTGTCACACGTCTTTATGTGGTACCATAATACAAACAGCTTCACTTGGTAGTGAATGGTAAAATCCAGTTAAAGGGGAGACAGAAAAGAACTTAAGCAGAACCTGTATTTTCACACCATCCTTCTTAACCCATTTAACTGTCACAGTAAATATGATTGAGCCGGTTGTGGTGAATTAAGTCTTTTGGAGGAAACGACTGCCTTGGTACGCGTGATGGCAAAGGCATCTCTCTTCACTGCTTTGGGGCTATCAGCTCATGGGCTTAATACTGTAGAGAATATATTAGTCTAATTTCCTGTCATTTCTCTAAATCGAGAACTCCTCTCCAGTCACAGTACTAGGGTTGCCGAGCAGTGAAAACTGCGTAACGGCTCCCCGATGGTTTTAATTGGGAAAGATGACTGGAAATGCTGAAAACATACAGGGAAATGAAGAACTTGGTGATAATTTAACCCCACAGATATAGGCTGTAACTTTGCAAACTGCCCCGTGTGGTTTATGGGTGTGCTGCATAACAAGTTTTATGGTTGGTGTTACGCAGGAGATCTGACTAGACAATCGCACTGGCCATAAGAGGGAGGACTGTGATTGTCAGGCATCGTCCCTCTCCTGGTTCTGCTCTTGCTCCACAGGGGGAAGTAACCTGGTATTGGTCTCTGTCATCAAACCCGCTTGATGACTTGCACATTTGGGACATAGGTTTGAGGTAGGCACCCATGGGACCCAAGGTGTTTCCATGACAAACGTTTCCTTCCAAACACCGACTCATGGACCTGAGAGAGGGAACATGTATCTGTGAATCGCTTTTTCTGGGAATGAGAGAGTGAGTGAAAATGGACAAAAGAGAGAAAAAAAGAGAATACCTGGCACTGCAGTGGTGCTGCAGGTCTGATTTCCCTCCTGAGTGTCCCTTTCCCCCTATTTGAGGATATACAGTAAATCCTCAGTTAGTGTTGTTATGTTCCTGAAAAATGCGACTTTAAGCAAAACGATGTTAAGCAAATCCAATTTCCCCATAAGAATTAATGTAAATGGGGGGTGGGTTAGGTTCTAGGGCAGCTTCCTCTACTCTGCAAGCACCAGGGGTGGGGGGCTCAACCCTCAACCCACCCACTCTACCCCTTCCCCCAAGCTCCCATCCTTGACCCACCTCTTCTCCCCGTTTCCTCCTCCTTTACTTTGCACACTGCGTCCTGGCTTCTCCCACCTTCCTCCCCTCCCTTTGTGCAAGCCAGTTGACTGCTGCGTTCAGGAGGCAGGGGAGGGAGTGGGGAGGCATGCTGAGTCCTCGCTCCTCCCTCCTGCCCAGGGCAATCAGCTGGCTTGCAGCGTTTGGGAAGCAGGGAAAGGAGGGGGAGCCTGCGCGCTGAGTCCTTGCTCCTCCCCGCTCCCTCCTGCCTCCAAAACACCTCAAGCCAGCTGATTGCTGCGGGCAGGAGGCGGGGAAGGGAGGGAAGGCGCTGATTCACAAGGTCTGCTGCAGGGTGAGAGGTGCTGGGGTGAGGGTGTAGGGAGGCTGCCAGCTGTGGAGAAAGCAGGCAGCCAAACAACATAAGAGTGGAGCAATGCACAACTTTAAATGAGTATGTTCCCTAATTGATCAGCAAAGTAACAACGAAACAATGTTAAGCGGGACAACTATAAGTGAGGAGTTACTGTAATTCATAGCTAGATCCCCTGTCCCCTCACTCTGATGCTGAGGAGAGTGCTGTCCAGCATTCCAGGTCTACAAATAACAGTACAGTCAGGTTCTGAATTTTTAACTCTGCCCTGGATCTGAAAGGTGCAGAATCAAAGAAGGTAGTGAAATGGGAATGCTGGGGAGTGAGAAGCCAATGAATTATTGAATTTCCTACTGCATGTCTGGGTGTAGCCACTAGTGGTTTTAAGTATAGGAGCTGGTGTTCTGACAGTGAAAACACTTGCATCTCCTCATTATAGGCTTCTGGATTGATGCTTATTTAATGATTTTCACTCCGGGTGATTTTTTGCATTGCAAGAAGCTAAGTCCCACATTTCATTTCTTCCACAATTGAGAAGATTTGATGCCACTTGCTAAGTTTTCCAACTGCCAGTAAATAAAATACCCAGCAACACTGGTGAAACGTTGTGCTTCAGCCCCTGGGCTCTGCTCTTCTGAGATAAGTATAGTAAAGGTCAGTACTAAGCAACCACTAGCTAGTGTATGAGTCTACACACAAAGTTGCACTAGTTTGATTAAAGGTGTGCTTTAAATTGATTTTTTTTTTTTAGCAAATATCTGTGTGGATACTCTTAATTTGATGGTTAAACTGATTTATATTGATTTAGTTTAACTCCATTGCTAGCTGACTTAAGTTAAAATGATGTAAACCCGAGTGTTATAAACATATGGCTAAGGGTAGCACAAAATTCCTCCTTACCTGTAAAGGGTTAAGAAGCTCAGATAACCTGGTTGGCACCTGACCAAAAGGACCAATAAGGGGAAAAGATACTTTTAAATCTGTGGGGAATGTTTTTGTTTTCCTGTTCCTTTGTTCTCTCCGGGTCAGCAAGGAGCCAGAGCAGGGAAAATACATCTCCCTAAGACATATCTGAACTAAGCATCTAATATTACAGAAATAGTAAGTAATAGCAAGGAAATATGTTAGATTATCTTTTGTTTTAGCTTGTGAATTTTCCCTATGCTAAGAGGAAGGTTTATCTCTGTTTTTGTAACTTTAAAGTTTTACCTAGAAGGGAAATTCTCTTGGTTTGGAATCTTCTTGTACTTCTTTTAAAAACCTAATTGTTTTTCAGTGTCCTAAAGACCCAGGGGGTTTGATCTGTGCTTACTTTGTAACCAATTGGTTAGGATATTATTCTCAAGCCTCCCTAGAAAAGAGGGTGAAGGGGCTTGGGGGGAAATTTTGGGGGAGGTAGGGCTCCAAGTGGCCCTCCCTGAATGTTTGTTTAAATCACTTGGTGGTGGCAATGATACGAATGGCAAGGAAGGAATTTGTGCCTTGGGGAAGTTTTTAATCTAAGCTCATAAAAATAAGCATAGGGGGTCTTTCATGTGGGTTCCCATATCTGTACCCTAGAGTTTAGAGTGGGGAGGGAACCCTGACACAGGGTTAGATTGTTTTCATAGATTTTAAGGCCAGAATGGACCCCTTGTGATCATCTAGTTCATGGGTGGGCAAACTATGGCCTGCGGGCCATGGCCAATGGGAGCTTCAGAGGAGGTACCCACAGGCAAGGGCAGTGCACAGAGTCCTCTGCCCCCATCCCCCTAGGAGCCGCAGGGGCATGGTGCAGGCCACTTCCGGGAGTGGCACGGGGCCAGGGTAGGCAAGGAGCCTGCCCTGGCCCCAGAGTACACTGCTGCCACCTGGAGCCACTCCAGGTAAGTGGCACTGGGCTGAAGCCCGCACCCTGAACCCCAAACCCTGAACTCCTCCTGCACCCCACACCCCAACCCCTGCCCTGAGCCCCCTGCCACACCCTGCCTGCACCCCAACCCCGTGCTTCACCCTGCATCTGTCCTGCACCCAACTCCCTTCCTTGAGCCCCCCACACTCCTCCCTGCACCCCTCCCCTGAACCCCCTGCGGCACCCTGCTTGCACCCCCTCCTGCAGCCCAACCCCCTTCCTTGAGCCCCCTCATAAAGCCCGCACCTCTCCTCTGCCCCAACTCATTGCCCTGAGCCCCTTCCCTCACGCTGTACCCCTTCCCACACCTCACATTCCCTCCTGCACCCCCAACCCCCTGCCCCGGCCCTATATTCATGGCCCTGCATGCAATTTCCCCACCCAGATGTGGCCCTTGGACCAAAAAGTTTGCCCACTCTGACCTAGTTTGACCTCCTGTATAGCACAGGCCAAGAGTAATTCCTGCATCAGGCACAGAACTTCTGTCTGAGCTATAGCAGATCTTTCAGAAAAAACATCCAATCTTGATTTAAAGACTTCATGTGATGGAGAATCCACCATGTCCCTGGGTAAGTTGTTCCAGTAGCTAAAGTGCACATTTGTAACAGTGAGTTGTAGACCAGGCCTAAGTATTAGTGTAATGGGGTACCTGCCCCACACTGGGCTCTAAGGGTTTAATAGAGCCCTACGGAGGCTGTTCAGGAGGCAGCCAGTCAGAAAAGGGCTGAAGGAAGCAGCCAATCAAGGCCAAGTAGGCCCATATAAAAAGAGACCTGCAGGGCAGAGGAGGGCAGTTCACTGCTGGGAGCCCAGGGAGGAAGGGCTGTGTCTCTGGAGGACTGAGAGAACTACTAGCACCCTAGATAGAGCAGTTCTCCTTGCAGGGACCAAGGGAGTGAGAGGTAGCACCTGGCTGGCTGCTGGGGTTTGCAGGTTGAGGCAAGGGCAAGGAGGATGCTGGGGCCACAAGGAAGTGGCTGAACAGCAGACCGCAGGTCTCCCAGAGGTGGGGAGCACAGTGTGTGGCAGGGCTGGAAGGCTGTGTCACTGAAAAGGATGTGGGTCCTAGAGCAAGAGTGATGGCGGTGAGGCACCACCCAAAGAGGGTGCACTACTGTGAAAAGCTAATTCCCAAGACAACCAGCAGGAGGCATCAGAGTAGTGAGTGAACCTTGTTACAATTAGGGAACCTTGTTACAATTAGAGACCTGCCTGCTACTGTAGGGTCCTTGCATCTTCCTCTGAGGCATCAGGCACTGGCCAGCATTACAGAGGGGATATCGGATCAGGTGGGCCTTGGCTCTGATCCCATGTGGCAATTCCTATGTTCCTATGGAACAGAAAACAGTCAGAGAAGCAGAAGAGGGAAGAAAGTGGGCAGCTGCTGAGCCTGCTTTCTAATTCTGACTCTTGTAATCCTAGCGTTGGCAGCATTTAGCAGGTAATATCTCATACAACGTAACCGCTTAGCATCAGCTGTGAGTAAGAAACCAAGGGGTCAATTTGACAGCCATAGGTCAAGGAGCCAAGTGATTAGAAATAATTATGTTCCCTCCTCCCTTGCCGCTGCAGCAGCAGCAGGGAATTCTGATGGGGATACATTAGTTTATTGGCTGCTGATTTGGAAACGCATGCCTCTTGTTTCACTGAGACTTTTGAAATCACTAATGGGTCTGTCTCTCTCTCTCTCTTTCTCACACACACACACACGGTTATTAACTTACCTGGTGGAGAAATGATCAGGATTGTCTAGCTGGATAATAAATGGCATCTATCCCTCTGTGATGGGGAGGAGCCAACTTGTCTGGCCTAGTTATAAACAGGTTTAAAGGCTGCGGGTTGGGAAATTTGCGCTTATGCCTGATTGTTATTGGGTTTGCTCCTGGCATGGGGGAGGCTGGAAAGAAAGCAATGAAGAAGGAGAGAGAAAATATTATTTAAAAATAGCCCGTGAACGAAAGCAGACCGAGAAAAGCAAATCCAGAGAGACTGGAAAGAAAAGAGTGGAGAAGAGGAAAGACAATTTTATAGAACGATATATTTGAAATCTATAAGTCAGTGGCTTGCCCCAGCTTAGCTGTGCATAGGATGAGTGAGTTCTTCTCACCCTACTACGTAGCACAGCCTTTAACAAAGAAAAAATGTATCGTCACTCTAAAAGAAAAGGAAATGTGGGTCCAAATGACAGGAAGCCGTGGTTTGTGAGTTTGAACTGTGATGCAAACCCCAAAAGCCAGTGTGAGAGGTTTGCAAACAGACGCCATGAGGATCACCCTTAAGAACATAGGGTGCTGGGGGCCTGTGTTTGCAAGCTTCCTTGGGTGACAATGCAAACTGATTTCAAAGCTCACTAACCTGTACACTGAAGCCAAGTCTCCTTTTGTCATTGGTTATCCCTGGCCCTGGCCCTCAACTGTTGTTCTGGCATCCAGGACGTGTGTATGTAAGGGTTCTGGAGAACAACGATATGAGTGCCTCCCCCACTGCTCTGTGCAGGGCTGGCTAGGATTAGCAGGATCCCAAAGCTGCCAGACAGGGAGATCAGATGGTGAGGATTAACCATGTCTGTGCGCGCCTCCTAAGAACCCAAGCAATCCCTTAAATGCTTAAGGATGCCCTGCTTGTCACTCTGTTATTTGTCCGCCTTGCTGAAGGGCAGTGGTGTTTCCTTGGCTGGATAACTAATGTCTTGTTTTTCCTCTCGGCTTTGGGGATCAATAGGACAGATCATGTAGCTACACGGCTCTGAGGCAATTAATAATAATGGCCTGGTGAGAGCAAACTGTCATTTGACAGGGGCCATTTGTTACTACCCCATCTGGTCTGCCCAGGCCCTGTTACGGGCTATAGATTTCCAGGCATCCACAACTGGTTTCTTTTAGAATGAGTTACAGTGAGGTGAGAGGTTTTACTTAAGTTCTCCAGTGGACGTTAGTTGCAATAATCCTGCTGTAACCAACAGTCTAGTGTTCTCCTCCCTAAGAAGACTCTCTGCACATTAAAGCATGGAGGGCTTAAAATGTCCTGCAATGGGAAAAATCCCACCAACCCGGCCTGAAAGTGCACTATTATTATTTGTATTACTATAGCACCGAGGTGCCCCCTGTCATGGCCATGCACCCCATTACGCTAGGCACTGTACAAACACAGAACAAAAACAACTAGGGTTTTTTCCCACCTTCCTCTGCAGTATCAAGTGCTGGTGGCCTCCCCCACTTTTAGAGAATTTCCACCGCTACCGCTTCAGGGCAGAGTCTATCTCTTGTTATGTCTATGTACAGTACCTAGCACAATCACGGATGGGGCCACCAGATGCCTGTATAATAAAAATAATAGTTTTTCCCCTCTCCCTGCTTAGGCAAACTCCTGAAGTTGTCATGGTATAACCCCCCACTCTGAACATTAGTGTCCAAAAGATGGGGTGCCAGCATGAATCTCCCTAAGCTTAATTACCAGCTTAGATCTTGTAGTGCTGCCACCAACCAGGACTTGCAGTGCCTGGTACACTCTGGTCCCCCCAAAACCTTCCCAGAGGACCCCAAGACCCAGACCCCCTGGATCTTACACAAGGAAAGTAAACCCTTTCCCCCACCGTTGCCTCTCCCAGGCTTTCCCTCCCTGGGTTACCCTGGAAGATCACTGTGATTCAAACTCCTTGAATCTTAAAACAGAGAGGAATGCACCTTCCCCCCTCCTCTTTTCCCCTCCCCAAGAGGTAATACAGATTCAAGCTCCGTGAATCTAAAACAGAGGAATTCCACCTTCCCTGCTCCCTTCTCTCTCGCTTTCTCCCACCAATTCCCTGGTGAGTACAGACTCAATTCCCTTGAGCCTCAACAAGGGGAAAAAATCAATCAGGTCTTAAAAAAGAAAAGCTTTTAATAAAAGAAAGGAAAAAGGAAAAGTTGTCTCTGTAATCAAGATGGTAAATGTTACAGGGTCTTTCAGCTTATAGACACTAGAAAGAAGCCTTCCCCCCAGCACAAATACAAATTAAAATCCTTCCAGCAAAATACACATTTGCAAATAAAGAAAATAATCAAAAAGACTAAACCGCCTTTCTACTTGTACTTACTACTTGAACAGAAAATTAGAGAGCCTGTAGGTACATCTGGTCACTCTCAGAACCCAGAGAGAACAATAGACAAACAAACAACACAAAACAAAGACTTCCCTCCACCGAGATTTGAAAGTATCTTGTCTTTTGATTGGTCCTCTGGTCAGGTGGTCCAGGTTCATTGCTTGTAACCCTTTACAGGTAAAAGAGACATTAACCCTTAACTATCTGTTTATGACAGAAGTCAATGAAAGTTTGGGCTGAGTAAGGAGAATATAAAAATGAAGGAGCTCAGGGTTTGGTCTATAGAGCGGTTGGCATGTTCCAAATGGAATCAACCATCTCTTTATGGATCCTGAACCCTTCACCCAGCCCTGCCCCTACTCCCCTCTCCATTGTGAGTTGCTGTGTCATCAGCTTCCTAAATCTGATTAACAGGACCGGATCTTTCTCTCCTCTCTGATCTGCTGGGTTCAGAATGGACACCCACTAATTACATGCCATGAAATTAAACTGGGTTATTTTCTCCCTAACTTAATGGTAACTCTTATTGTGCTTAAAAATGGTGAGATAATAGGAAAAGTCAAGAAAATCGCTGTATTAAGTCCATTGAATTTGCTTGCTAACAGCAGGCAAAAGGAGAAACCAGAGGGAGCTTAACACACTCATGTGCAATACAGAAAATTAACCCTTATCTGTAAGACAGCCGTCACTCCTGGTGAGCAGTACCTGGGGTTCAGGTGTAGACACTACTGAAGCTGAAGTGTTTATGTAACCTGGGGTGGAGGTTTGGGATTGGAGCCAAGAGTACTAGGCTAGGAAGAGTAATCTAGTGGCTAAGGCCCTGCACTGGGATTCAAGGTTCAATTCTGGGTTCAGTCACATCTTTGTGTGACTTTGGGCAACTTGTTTAATCTTCCTTGTGCCTCAGTTTCCCATTTATAAAACAGGGATAATAATAACTCCATTGTTGGGAGGATAAATCCACAAATGACTGTAAGGTACTTAAATACAACTGTGGTGAGGGCCATATGTAGAGATAGATTTAACGGGATGTCATGGATATTATTTTTTTGCGGAATAGGAGTTCCTCGTATCCTGTCTGGGTCATTGCTCCTTCTCTCTTCCACCCCCCAGCTGTGGCTCTTACATCCCTCCTCCTGTGCATTTTCTATACCCTAACTAGCCTGGTTATTTTCAGACATTTCGTCTCTTTGGATAGATTTCATAATGTGTCTTTTCACGGTCATTTACACCTGTGCAAAGTGAGCGTGAAACATAATCACAGGTATGACTGAGTGGAGGAATCTGACATGGTAGCTTGTTACACCTTCTTTGCATGCTGTTTGCACAGGCATAAATGGGGACACAACGTGTAAGGCAGGGGGAGAATTGGGATCTATGGGTGTCAGTTGTTGCTGCACAGTGCAAAGCAGAAGAGAATTCAGGCCCATTTTGAAATAAGGCACAAGCAAAGTCAGGCCTGGCCTTCAGTTAAAATTTAGATTGACATCACCAGCTCTCAGGTTCATGTTCATCATACATTGTCATGCAAGGCTCTCCTTACGTGGAGTTTGCCTCTCTCTCTCTCTCTCTCTCTCTCTCGTTTATTTTGTGCATCAATACTCAAGCCATTTCCTGATCATGGAATCCATCTAGGGTGACCAGATATCCCGATTTTATAGGGACAGTCCCTATTTTGGGGTCTTTTTCTTATATAGGCTCCTATTACCCCCCCACTCCCTGTCCCGATTTTTCACACTTGCTGTCTGGTCACCCTAAATCCATCAAAGGGTTAACATTCCTTGCCAAAACATCCTCAAACAATAGCTGAGGAAAGTGAGTGTGCACATAAATGTGACCAAATCACACCCTATGCACCATTGTAACAGTGGTGCTGGAACAGTTTTTATAATGGGGGTGCCGAAAGCCATTCAACAAAACTGTAAAAGCTATAAATGATGGAGACCACTTCAAGCCAGGACTTAGGAGACCCTATTCCTGGCTCTGCCAATAACCTGCCTGGGCCTCTGTTTCCTTCCTCACCCTATTGAGATTATAAGCGCTGTGCAACAGCGATCATCTCTTGGTGTATCTGTGTATGGTTCCGGTCCCCATCTTGGTGGGGTATCATAAACCTAGTCCCAGATTTGGACCTTAGCGTCCAAAATATCGGGGTTAGCATGAAAACCTCCAAGCTTAGTTACCAGCTTGGACCTGGTAAAGCTGCCACCACCCAAAAAATTAGAGTGTTTTGGGGCATTCTGGTCCCCCCAAACCTTCCCTGGGGACCCCAAGACCCAAATCTCTTGAGTCTCACAACAAAGGGAAATAAACCTTTTCCCTTCCCCCCTCCAGGTGTTCCTGGAGAGACACACAGAAGCAAGCTCCGTGAATCTAAACAGAGGGATTTTACCCTCCTCGTTTCCAGCCTTGGAAAACAGAAGTACTAATCTCTCTTTCCCTCTCACCCAGGGGGAATGCAAAGTCAGGCTAGTAAATTTAACACACACAGATTTCCCCCTGACTTCTTCCTCCCACCAATTCCCTGGTGAGCACAGACTCAATTTCCTGGAGTTCTCCACTAAAGAAAAACTCCAACAGGTCTTAAAAAGAAAGAAAAATACATAAAAATGGTCTTTATGTATCAAGCTGACAAATACAGGGTCATTTGCTTAAAAGAAATATGAATAAACAGCCTTATTCAAAAAGAATACAATTCAAAGCACTCCAGCAACTATAGACATGTAAATACAAAAAAAACATATAAATCACTATCTGATCTTTGGTACTTACAACTGGGAAACAGAAGATTAGAAAGCAGGAAACAGAAATCACTTCTCATAGCCGAGAGAGTACAGGCAGAAGATCCAAGAACAAAAGACTCACACACAAACTTCCCTCCACTCAGATTTGAAAAAGTCTGGTTTTCTGATTGGTCCTCTGGTCAGGTGTTTCAGATTACTTCTTTCCAGGTGAAAGAGACATTAACCCTTAGCTATCTGTTTATGACATGGGGTCCCAGGGACTAAGGTAGTAATAAAGGTAAAGTGGTGCATGCGGGTTCTGCAGAAACCCACCTAAAGATAAAAATATCAATATTTGGGTTAAACCAAAGCCAAATATTTGTGTTACATTCCCCCCTTGCCGGGAGATAGGCTGGACTCTTCAGAACTGCCACATGTCCATGTGTCTGCAGAAGGTATTGACAGTAAAATCTGGGCATTCTGGAAGAGATATCTCTACAGCTGGTTGAAATTTTTTAGGCAGAAGAGTTTTCCCATTGGAAAATGCTTCTTTGATGGAATCAAAACATTCTGCAGGAATGTGTTGATTCTAGGGTGACCAGATGTCCCGATTTTATAGGAACAGTCCTGATTTTTGGGTCTTTTTCTTCTATAGGCTCCTATTATCCCCCACCCACTGTCCCGATTTTTCCCACTTGCTGTCTGGTCACCTTAGTTGATTCTATTGAAACGTTGGTAGAAACCAGGTTTCCTGCCAGCCTGTCCAGCTTCTCATATTCCCAGTCTATCCAGGCGGATGTCACTCATTGAGTGATCCTCTCGAGGAGTACCCTGGCTTACAGCATCTCTGGAGAGACACAAAATATTCAAACCAGCCAACCTTCCCATGAGCCTCCCAAACAATATGTGCCATTCCCTGTTACTCACATTTGCTCTTGCATCCCTTTCTAGTGATTACTTTTGTGACTCATTGTACCTATTCAGAGAGTTGCTTAAGCCGTAGTTTCATGGCTCTTGTTTTTTAGTTTAGCTGTTTTTTGTTTATCAGCGTGTTGCTGTTTCCCTAAGAGATTTTATGGTGTTGTCATGATCTCTTCATTCCATAGAACTGAAACAGCCCATTATGGCTAAGTGTAGTACTTTTTATATAATGAAGGCAGGTCAATGTGAAGTGACACCACCTAAAATAAAAGCTGCAAAAGTGGAATGGCTTAAAGAAATAAGAGCAAGAGTGTCTTCCATTGTGAATTAAGCATTCTTTTGATGGGCCATTCCACTTGAATAGTTCCTTCACAATGTGCTGGCTAAACACCTCGTTGCTGTTTCCACGGGAGCAAACATTTGAAATACAGGTACAGAGGCAATACTCATAACTTCAAATACAAAAATGATATAGGCATACAAATAGCATAATCATGTCCAGCAAATCATACCCTTTCCATAGACACCTTACCTGACATACTTTGTTCAAGATTTGTTGCAATTATATAACAGTGGTGGCAACAATAATCTACATGGTCATATTTTAATCAGATAACGTCACAATGAGTTATAATTTCTTTGGCTTGTTTTGCCTTTTACTTATGATAACATAACAAAACAACAAACTCTGGAGCTGCAGGAGACGTCTATTCCCCATATACTACTACTACGTAACATTCCATCATAACTGAAACAATGATTCATCATAATAAAATAAAAAGCAGACTTGTAGCTCACAGAGTGGGAACCAGAAAACAGTGTGGATCAGAAACAAACCCCGTGGGTTGGAAACAAATTGTCTCTTCTTGGTGCCAGTTTAGGGTCTCCAGTACATTAGTTTTCCTAGTTTGATCTGTAAAGGAGATGACAAAAATGACATTAAAGGTGAAAAATAGTTTAATTTTCTTTCCTGCTACACGAATTGAATGAACTACTGCCCACGCTGTGGTGGTGTGTCAGTGAAGCTTTTGGCTCACTCTATATACTTGGCCAGTGTTTCTCAATGGCTTGTCCATGGACCGGCACCAGACTCTCAGATCTCCCTGACACAGTTTAGGAAGGCAGCAAGCTGGTCTGGTATCAGAAAGGTTCAGAAACACTGTACTAGACCAAAGCATCCCGCTTAATGCTGATCTGTAAAGCAGGTTGGCATTACCTAAATGAATCTTAACCTCATCTGTTTCCAGGTCACTATCTCTAACATGTACGCTATGGTTTGGAAGGAGATGCATGTAGACTGTATGTGGTTTTCTCCAGGGCTGTGGGCAGCCATCCTATGTCACATGAAGTTCCTATTTGAGAAGCTGAGAGGATCTGCTGCAGTTTAACAATCCAGCCACCTTGTGCCAGCCCCAGGCGAGGCCTGATGAGGCGAGTCAGATCAAGCCTGGTAAAATCTCTGAGGAATGCGGGGAAGGCTTTTCAGAGCAGCTCTAATGAGAAGTGATTTTCCTGCCTGCGTCAGTTCAAAGAGGCCTGTTACATTTGCTAATGGTGAGAGAAGGCAGGTAATTCACGTGCAAGTTCCATTTGATTTTTTGGGGGCTTAGTGTTCCAATTTTGCACTGGCAGCAAATAGGAAAAAAGAAAATGTCTAGGCTTCTCCACAGTGTATAGCAGGGGCTTAGGTAGTGTGCACTCTGGAGAAGTGTCACGCAGGGGGTGATTGTAGAGCTTAAATCAACGTGCCAAATGAATGGGTGAGCCAGTGGGTTATGACAACATCTTAGGGTATGTCTACGCTACCCCCCTGGATCAGCGGGTAGCGATCGAGCTATCAAGAATCGATTTATTGTATCTAGTGTAGACGCCATAAATCGATCCCCAATTGCTCTGCCGTCGACTCCTGTACTCCACCGCGGCGAGAAGTGGAAGCGGAGTTGACGAGGGAGCAGCAGCAGCTGACCCCACACCGTGAGGATGCGAGGTAAGTTGACCTAAGATACGTCGACTTCAGCTATGCGATTCTCATAGCTGAAGTTGTGTATCTTAGATCAATCCCCCCGCTCCAGTGCAGACCAGGCCTTATTGATTGATCCAAATCGAAGCCACAATCCTCCCTTTTTGGCAACATTTCCTCAGCGACCTGTAGCAATGCTGCAAACAAGATTATCTATCTATGGTACTTATCAGGCCCCCCCATCACCACAGTATCTGAGAGAGCCTCACAATCTTTTCATGTGTTTATCTTCACAGCATGCTGGTGAGGTAGGGAAGTATTAGCATTTCGCAGATGGGAATTGAGGCATGAAGAAACTAAGTGACTTGCCCATGGTCACACTGGAAGCTCGTAGCAGAGCAGGGATTTAAACATCCGTCTCTTGAGTTCCAGGCTAGCACCTTAACCACTGGACCATCCATCCTCTCTATAGGTTCAAGTGAACCCTTGTACCTACATCTTCGGCAGGGCCGGCTCCAGGCACCAGTGGGGCGGCATATGCTAAGGGGCGGCACAGTCCAGGTGGCGTTTTTTTTTTTTTTTTTTGCTTGGGGTGGCAAAAATGGTAGAGCTGGTCCTGATCTTCAGCTGGCCTCCATTCGGGTGTGTACAAAATTTTTGCGTGGACAAAGCTAGAGCGGAGTGGAGACTTACCAAAGAAAAATAAAATCTGCTTGAATGAAAACCAGAATGTGCTTAGCCCATGCCCATGCCCCCGTGCCTTCCCATGTTTGCTTTCTGCAGATAGTTGAGAAAATGAATTTGCTGGCAGGGCTGCAAAGAAGGCAAAGTAGAGGTGTCTATTTGCTTCTTCTTTTGGGAATGGAACAAAGGAATCCTCGATGAAATAAAGAGGCCACAAGGCTTTAAAATGACAAAACCAAGGGTTAAGATTTTAAAGTAGCAATGGAAGCTGATGAGGAACCAGTCCAGAAACTGGGGCAAAGGCCTGATATCCTCACAGCAGCTTAAAGCACAGAGAAGGTAGGCAGCTGCATTCCGTGCCAACTGGAGCCTTTTTTGAGCCGAGGCGAATCCAGGGCCCAGCATCCTGGCAGGTTGCAAGCACAAGAGTTTGCACTCAGGGTTCAATTGCAGGTGAAAATCTGAGCACTTGCCACCCTAGCTACTCTCTTTGTGCCTGCAGCTCAACTGCCAGTGCCAAAATGCGGGTGGAGATTGTGTGCGCAAAAGGAAGTCTGTCCTGGAAAGTCTTCCTGCCAATATACGCAGTGATAAATAATGTGAGAAGACAGGTAAAGGACACACGCAGGCTATAGAAACAGTGTTTCTTTTAAAGGGACCGATTTCCAGTTTTTTCATCAGGCATCAACAGCTCTTTAATTTGAGGTTTTACTGATTAACAGTGATGTCCCATGATTAAAATCCTAGTGCGCCAATTATCCACAATTGTTCGTAAATGTCCTCTTTTCTTCAGAGCTTTAATGACTGTTGATTGGAATATTTATTGAATGCCACTTCTGCTGTGACAAGGCTAGCTTCATTTTCCTCTTAAGACATCTGCTAAACCAGTGCTTAGAGTGATTCCAACCCAGCCAGCTTGTTTATTCGTTGTTCAGAGCTTGATCGGCCTTCTTGTCCATTTCCTCGATTAATATTAAATATTTAAAGTAATTGAGTTTTCCCTGTTCTCTGGCCCTCCCTTTTTGTTTAAACACACAGTTTAAGCACACTACAGATCCTGTAACAATGAAGCATTAGCTCAGAGAATTGAAAGCGGTGAGATATCAAGGTGCATTTGTCTGGACAATCACTGGGGTTTCAACAGGCAGATTGCTCCCGTAATGGGCGTATTCAAAGCCCTTTATTTCAAGTTACTCCGGCATGACAACAAGCACACATCTCCAAAGCTCCACATCTCCAGTGCGGAATCTGACATCCCAACACATCAGGTAAATGTGGAAGTTGCAGCCAAAGTAAGCCTGTGGATTCTGCCCTCAGTTGAACTGATGAAAATCAGGAGAGACCCAATTGCAGTCAATGGCCTTACCCAGTGTGAAACAGGTATTGGTGGGGCAGGCCCAAGGTACTATGGGAGAGACCCATCAGCATGTCAGACACATGGGTGCACAGCAGTTTGACCAACCCATGAGTAGGAAGGAGGCTGCAAGCCGCAAAGGGATGTTTCTGGAAATCGTCAACTGCTGCCTTGGTTACCGCTGGGTAAAGCCATTGCTGGTGATGCTGGGGGTGGTTGACTAAACCAGTCATGCAGCTGATCACAAGAGTTCTGTATTCTCTTCAAAGGAAACAACACTAATCCCCGCAATCTATTGCCAGTGACACATGGAATCCTGGTGCTCTCTTCTCGCTCCAGATTGTTCCCCTTGCTGGATGTAACTCTGCTTGATCTCCTTCCTGGATTGGGTTGATTATTAGATGACTGGTTTAGTTCATTGGTGGATGGCTTAGAGTGGGATGAATGCTGGAAAAATAAACCTGCAAACATTCACTCTCATTTATCTTGAAATTCTGCAGCCACAATCCCCTCCCTCTCATGTTTGCTTGCTACAGTTTGCTAAAGCAATGGGGATATAGTCACTGCAAAGCCAAAGTCAAACTTGCGTTGCTCACACTCTAACTTACTCACTGTCAATGATTCCCTCTGCACCAGTTATTACTAACTGGGGTGTGGGGGATAAACTCGTATTGCCTACTGTTGAAAACCCCTCCTCCCCAAACCTGTCCTTTCCAAAACATGGGACAAGCTCAACTGTTAGTGGGGTTGTGTTCTGCTTCGGGGAGAGCATAAAGGGAGGAGAAGGCGGGGAGTGGAAGAGAACAGACCTGGGTACAGAAATGCCAGATACTGTGAGCAAAGCCCCATGAGACAGCCCCTAAACATGCAGAAGAGGGGGGAGAAGGGGACACTGCCTCCTGCCCCCTACAAATGTGTGAGGGGAAGCAGGCCTGTGAGGGCCTCTTTAGACTGAACTAATGGCTGAGTGACACCCCACACCCTCTCTGCAAGCCAACCCCCAAAGACACTGGAGGGACAAGTGTTTTTCCAGGCTGCCTTAAGGACCAGAGTGGGGAGCTGCTGCGTTGGCAGAGTACGATGATGTACCATAATCTGTGGTCACAGCAGTGTTTGTCATGAGTTGGGAGGCTGTTCTCCTCCCTCCATCGTTACCAGGAATGGCTAGTAGGCAAATGCCAGCAGAGCAAAGGCAAGATTCCACCCCAGCCACTTAACCAGGCCACTAATGAGCAGCCCTTTAATCTTCACCTTGCCAGGACCACTGACCTGCCATCACAACCTGACTGGAGACTTCCTCATGGACGTTTGGTAAATGGCCCAGCACCTCTGCTCCTGCTTTTCCTGCCAGCTGAGGATTCCATCACCCTGTCTTGCTGAGCCAAACACACCCGTCTGCTCCAACACAGATCCACGGTCTGAATTACTTGCCCCAAAGCTGCAGGCTTCACTAAAAGCAGCTCACAGAAGTGTTCTTATCTTTAACACTCAGATGCCCAGCTCCCAGTGGGGTCTAAACCCAAATAAATCCATTTTACTCTGTATAAAGCTTATACAGTGTAAACTCATAAATTTTTCACCCTCTATAACACTGATAGAGAGATATGCACAGGTGCCCCCCCCCCAGGTATTAATACACACTCCGGATTAAGTAATAAGTAATTAGTGATTTTATTAAATACAGAAAGTGGGATTTAAGTGGTTTCAAGTAGTAACAGACAGAACAAAGTGAATTACCAAGTGAAATAAAATAAATCATGAAAATTTAAGTCTAATATAGTAATACAATTGAGTACAGATAAAATCTCACCCTGAAAGATGTTTCAATAAGTCTCTTTCACAGACTGGACCTCTTCCTAGTCTGGGCACAATCCTTTCCCCTGGTACAGCCCTTGTTCCAGTTTAGGTGGTAGCTAGGGGATTCCTCATGATGGCTGCCTCACTTTGTTTTCTTCCACCCATTTATATAATCTTTTGCATCAGGCGGGAATCCTTTGTCCCTCTCTGGGTTCCCACCCCCTCCTTCTCAATGGAAAGACACCAGGTTAAAGACGGATTCCAGTTCAGGTGACATGATCACATGTCACTGCAAGACTTCATTGCCAACTTGCCAGCACACATGTATACAGGAAGACTTATAGGTAAAACAGAGCCATCTGCAGACAATTCAATTGTCCTAGTTAATGGGAGTCATCAAGATTCCAAACCCCCATTAATGGCCCACACTTTGCATAATTACAATAGGCCTTCAGGGTTATATTTCATATTTCTAGTTTCAGACACAAGAGTGGTACATTTCTACAAATAGGATAATCACACTCAGTAGATTATAAGCTTTGTTATGATACCTTACAAGAGACCTTTTGCATGAAGCATATTCCAGTTACATTAGCATATTTTTATAAAATCATATCGACTGCAACGTCACAGTACTGTGCACCAAGGCATCAGTTCCCCAGTCCTGGCTGGATTTGCAGCTGCTGGCTGAATTCATGCATTTCTAATAATCAACAAACTTTGTCCCAATGGGGAATAATGATGAGCTGGAAAACTTCCAAACCTTCAAATTGGGAGTATTCACTGTAGGGATTTTAAGGCCAGAGGGACCACTAGGATCATCTCGTCTGAGCTTGTGCATTACCCGGGCCTTAGAATTTTGCTGTTTACCCACACCAGAGGGGATTACTCTCCAGGACTATATAAATACATTCAAGAAACTCCCTGCTGGGAAATCAAAGCCCTGTCTCCCATAGCAGAGGCAGGGATAGTACCTATTTGAACTGACGAGGAGAACTGAAAAATGACAGTTTGATTTAACTCTCCCAGGATTTGAACCTGGGTTTCTAGGGAGTTTCAGCATTTCTAGCCATCACCTCATATCAGGTTTAGTTGAACCTGCTGGAGAAAGAGCAGGTCTGATTTGGACAAGAAGGTTCTTAGAGGGCTGCAGTGGAAGAGGGTGATTGGTCTTTAGAGTGGGCCCCAAGCATGTGTAGAATGAGCTGGAGAGAGGGAAGAAGTGGTAAGAGAGTGTTAGCCTTAGAGGGACACTCCTCTCCCTCCAGCTGTCAGTCACTCCCTGATCTCTGTATCTGTCCATCCACCCATCTCCATCCCTACACATCTCTCTCCTCCTTTGAATACCAAGCCCATAACTATGATATCTGAAAATTCTCTAGGATCCCTCTCACTCTGCTAAATATCAGCTGACCTTGCTCTCATCCCAGTGGCCCAGATCTTCTAGTATTCTCCGTGTCAGGTATCCCAAACTCAACCCACTGCCAAATCCTCCTTTCATCTCCCCAGAAGTCTGCCTGGGAAGCTGCATGTCTGATATTGCAAAGGACTCATCACCCCAAACCTTTGTTGCTACCATATTCTCTGCTGCTGTTCTATTTAGGTTTGTATATCCTGCCCACCACCATGGTATCTGAGCACCATTATTTTTAAAAATCCTAACTGGGAGAGCCGTGGTACATACGCGAGGGTGCAGAACCCCTCACACTGGAGGAAGGGGTTAATAAGTTTGTCCTGGAGACAGGGATTTAAATTGGCTCAGCCCCATGCCAAGCCTGAAGGCTCTGCAGCTGTGGTTCTAATCAGGATGCAGGATATAAAGGATTAGGAGTGAACAGCCCTGGCAGATCTGTGTGCGGAAGCACTTGCACAAAGAGTCCTTGTATTATGCATGCCGGCGACACGGTTTTACTTCTGAAGTCAGCTTAGAAAACAAAAATGGGAACAGACGGTGTCACTCTCCTGGTGATTATCCTTGGTGCCAAAATCAGAATCAGGACAAGGCATGAATTTAAGTGGCACTAAAATATTCACTGCTCAGTACAGGGCAAAAAGGAACTATTCTCTCTAAACAGGAGCGACTGCAATAAAGATGGAATTTGTAAGTCTACATAACTCTGGGAATGACACCGCCTGAAACATCCGCATGACAAATCTGTCAGCTTTGAGGCAGAAATGTAAATATTTAGAATAAACTGTTGTACAGTAATCTCATCCTCAGAGCGTTACATTGGTTATTCTAGGCTGCCTGTTTTGGATCTATATTGTCTAAGCCAGCTTGTAACACTAGTGAGCTGCCTTGATTTGGCAGAAAAAAGTTTGCCCTCCCCCGATTTGCAAACATTTATTCAAAGGAAAAACCCCGACTCATTTGATGATCCCTTTAATTTGCGGCTGTCAACATTCCGACAATCCCAGTTTTGTTTGCCACAGTGCTCAGGGAGGGTGAAATTGAGGGGCTGGCACAACCCAAAGTAGTATTTCAGTCCTGCTTATGCCCTCAAAATAAGACTCAAGTGGTGCCCAGGCTGTGTGCTGTCCCTCTGTGCTAGGGTGAGAGAGTGTCCCAAATTCACATGTGGATATCTAGCCGAGGTAATAGAGCATCCATGTTTTCATGCGGCCATCTGGAAAGCTCTGTGTGAGAGACTTGAGAGACAGCCAGTCAGGGAGCTGAACAAATACCTTGCGATGTAGATGACAATCACACAGCCTCAGACCTAAATTACACATGGCAAACACCATAAGCAACAATGGTGGGAAGTAAATACTGAGAAATATACAGGCTGAAATGAATTTGCATTAGCCTCAGGAAGGTCAGTGTGAATTCCTAGGTTCATAAATACTAAGGCCAGTAGGGTCTGTTGTGAACATCTAGTGTGACCTCCTGTAACATACAGGCCAGAGGACTGCCCCCAAACAATTCCTGGAGCAGAGCTTTTAGAAACCCAGCCAATCTTGATTAAACAGTTGCCAGTGACGGAGAATCCACCATGACCCTTGGTAAATTGTTCTAGTAGTTAATTACCCTCATCATTAAAAATGTGTGCCCTATTTCCTTCAAGTTCCAGCTATTGGACTGTGTTAGACCTTTCCCTGCTAGTTTGAAGAGCCCATTATTAAATATTTGTTCCCCTTGTAGATACTGATAGGCTGTGATGAAGTCACCCCTGAACCTTCTCTTTGTTAGGTTCAAGAAGCTCAGTCTATAACTTATCACCATAAGCCATGTTTTCTAGTCCTTCAGTCATTCTTATGTCTCCTCTCTGAATCCTTTCCAATTTATTAACATCCTTCTTGAATTGTGGGCATGAGACCTGGCCACAGGATTCCAGCAGTGGTCACACCAGTGCCACAATACAGAGGTAAAATAACCTCTCTACTCCTACTCAAGATTCCCTTGTTTGTGCATCCCAGGATCACAGTAGCTCTTTTGGTTACAGCATCACACTGGGAGCTCATATTCAGCTGATCATCCACCACCATCTGCAAACCTTTTTCAGAGTCCGTGCTTCCCAGGGTAGAGTCCCCCATCCTGTAAGTATGGCCTGTATTCTTTGTTGCTAGATGTATACATTTATATTTAGCCACATGAAAACACATATTGTTTGCTTGCACCCAGTTTACCAAAAAATCCAGATTGCTCTGTATCAGTGACCTGTCCCCTTCATTATTTACCACTCCTACAAATATTGTATCATCCACATACTTATTCAATGATGATTTGGTGTTTTCTTCAAGGTCATTGATAAAAATGTTAAATAGGGGAGGGCCAAGAATGTCCCTTGTGGGACCCCACTAGAAACATACCTGCTGCATGTTGCTTTCCCATTTACAGTTACATTTTGAGAACTATCAGTTAGCCAGTTTTGAATCCATGTAAAATGTGTCATGTTAAGTTCCAGGTCAGGCTTGGTTCACATGACGCCGCTGTGCTGCTTGGGTGAGTTAAAATGGTATAACATTCTGTCACAGGAGTGAGCAAATCAGGTGTGCAAAGGGACTCTCAGTTTTGCCTTGCAAGTATGAAAATCTGTGCATGGTTCTGATCCAAAGCCCAGTGGAAGTCTTTGCATTGGTAAGAGACTGAGTGCTGAATTAGGCTGAGCAAGGATTCATACTTGGGTTCTGTTCATATCCCAACCAAGTACCCTAACCACTGGACTAGATCTTACTGTATCTAGTTCTGATTTTGACCAGAAATTTGATCATGGACCTGAGAAAATATTTTCCAATGGAAAAACATGTCATTGAAAAAATCCTGCGCAGCTCTACTGTTGAGTCCTTTATTGATGGCGATATATATTTTGCTAAATACTCACTGGGGCAGAGAATTTCAAAGAAAAAAAACACTTCAAAATAATTCAAACAAATATTCAAATACAATGCAAATGAGTCTTTCGTTTGGCTCAACCCACTTTTAACTGGATTCTTATGCACTAGGAACTCCCCTATGAGAAACAGCAGTAGACTCCTGTTTTCTTTCACTAGCCAGTGCCACAGCTGAATGCTAAGGGCAATACATGGGAGACCAGCATCCATTCTGGCACTGGAGGATAGGGAGAGGGAAAAGACAGAGGGAAGGCAGGAAGGGAGAGTGAGGTGAAAGTCAGTCAGTGCTGGGAGATTGAAATGGTGAAGAATTTGTGTGGACTGCAATCATTGGTTGCTATTCATAGTGAATGGATGCTGTTTTGAGGATTGGTAACTGACTGTGATATCTGCAGTCTGCTCCACTGCCTTGGGTACTGAGGGTAATTTCCAGCTCCATTTCTCCTTAGTTTGCCATGCCACAGGGCGGTGATGAGGAAAATGACTCATGTACCTTTCGCTGATTGTAACATGGATCATTTTGGTGCTGCTGAATGAGAGGCCTCCCTGTAGGACAGAGAAGTGGGCAGCGGGACAGTACAGAGGGAGGCAGCAGCTTGGTGGTTTCCTTTTTGTACATTTGTGAGAAAAATCCATTGAGGAGAAGGGGTTGTGCTTTGGCTTATAAATAAAAATAAATATATACCTATCTCATAGAACTGGAAGGGACCTTGAAAGGTCATTGACTCTAGTCCCCTACCTTTACTAGCAGGACCAAGTACTGCCCCTGACAGGTCCCCCAGTGATCTCTAAATGGCCCCCTCAAGGATTGAGCTTACAACCCTGGGTTTAGCAGGCCAATGCTCAAAGCATTGAGCTATCCCTCCCCCTTTGGCTTTATGGCACCTGGGAAGTAACTGGTGCAGGGGTGCTCCCACCATATCACCAAGGGCCTGGCAAATGGGAGTTGACTGCAGGTTGCTTTTGTATCTCTGCCACATTTGAACCTGGGCATTTTAATTCAATTAAGACATCTCTGGAGACGGAGTGCCTGGGATTTTCCATTTGGCCTCACAGCTTGGGTTTGGTTCCGGCTGTCTGAACCCTGGGTTTTGTGCATGCTGGGTTGAAGGGGCCACGTGCTATTCAGACATGTGGAGGGTCAGTGGAGATTCTTTTATTTTTCATCTGGGTGTTCCTGGCCTGTCAAAATACACCCTTGTTGCTAGTGAGCACGTGCAAATGTCTCGGCACATGATTGGTGAGCGTGTGCAAGGTCAGTGCTTATAGGCACTGGGGGCATGTTATTCACAGCCCCCATGCCCTTTGCCCTCAGGCCCAATGACTAGTTCTTTTCCCCAAATACACTGAATAAGGCCCATTTTAATGAGTATGGGCTGCTCATTAAAAGGTCCCCATCTCCCCCTCAGCTTTCACCCTTGGCGAGGAGCAAGCACATTTTGAAGGGCATTCAATATCTGTCCAAATATGCAGCCACCCATTGCATTGCCAGATATCACGGGCTGGACAGGCATGTTTGGATGCAGGGCACATTGGGATGTGACAATGTGTGGAGGCCCCACCTGAGTTTGGGGCCCCGGTATGCTCAGCTCCTTACAAAGACAGGGTAAGTGTCAGATGAGCTTACAGTAAAATAGAGAAGGCAGCCAATGGAGGGAGACAGGAAGCAGTGCAACCTCCACCCTTTTTTACAAATGGGGAACTGTGCACAGAGAAGTTAAGTGACATGCCCAGGGTCACACAGGAAGTCACAGCGAGAACCTGAAATACAAGCCGGATCTCCTGAGTTCCAATCCAGTGCCTCATCCAACTGTCACTGTGCTCAGAGGAGGCTGACGCAGCGTATTCTGGCTCAGGTACATTTCTCAGCCCCTTTCTCTCTTTCACCCCCTTGATTTTATAGAAAGCAGAACCGTGTCTTTTCCGGGTGGCTTACGCTGTTGCTGTTTGATCCTGTGCTGTATTTATGTGGCTGTTACAGCACATGTAATTGTATACAGTGAAACAGCTGCTCACTGGATCAGTTCACACCGCCCCATTTGGAACTAGTTTTCCTGGATGATTTTTGCTGTCAGCCCCCTTCTGTTCTTCACAACTGCAGCAATAATGAAAGTAGATCAGTGTGTTTACTGAACAGCTAATGATGCCCAGATACTGGGACCGTGCTGCCATCTGGTCTATATGGAATGATGAATAGACTCAGAAAAGCCAGCTTCCTCCTGTGAGGTGGGATATGGTGGTTTGCCTGGGTTCTTGCTGGCTGCTGATTGCTTTTGCTTCATCAGGACTGTTATAGAGGTGACCAGCTCTTGCTTTCTCTCCACTGATCGTACCTCCCATGCCTGACTTCTTGAGAAACTTCTTTTCTCTGGGGAAAGGGGGAAAAGACTGGAACATGTTTTATGGAATACGATCAAATGATTAACACAACCTTGGGGCAGAAGTATGCAGGGCTGGGACTATGGTGGAATTTGAGTGCTAATTGAGCCATAATCTCAACATTAGTCATGAATATAGTCAGCCTTTCTTAAACCATCAAGTTACTACATGAGTGTCACTGACAGAGGAACAGCATGCCTGAGGCAGGTACGCTTAATATGGAGCGCCAGGACTCATGATTCTCCAGAGCCGGTCATTTTCAGAGAATGTGCAAGAATTACTAGAGACACCATTACCTTTCCCCACTGGGATATTCCTCGGCTACCATTCAGGATGCTCGAGAACAGATTTTGAATGGCAAAAGGGGACCCACGCTGGAAAATGGAAGTCTTGGTCTCTGTCAGAGCTGCTAAAGTCTTTGGAGGCAGAGCATATAACAAATTAAAATGCTGAGCTGTCCAGAGCAGGGAACAGTTTGCAGAGAGTTTATTCTCTCTCTATTCTGTGTGTCAGATTTCCTGGAATTTTGTTTCTTAGTTGCATGTGTGCATGTGACAGATACACCCAGAGAGGGGTATTTAAAAATATAATTTCAGGTCCTGATTCTCAGTTATGCTAAGGCTGTTCTGCCTTTTCTTCTTCATTCACTGCAGGGTGGCTGACTTCAGAGGCAGCGGCTTATATTCTGCAATGAAGGAATAGAGTCCCGACCCCTTGGAGCTTCAGGAACAACTATTCCTCCCTACCCGGTGTGTCAGTTTTTCTAGCCACATGTCATTCATCCTGAATGGCAGCAGAGTAGATAATTAGTTCCCGAGCTTGCAGAGCTGAGGAAGTGGGATCACAGTCTCTGGCTCCCTGCTTCTGCATCGACACCGTTTCCTGTCTCTATTCGCTTTAATGACAGGTGATTGAGACTGGAGGTAGGAAACAGGAGCAATTTCCTGGGTGGGGCTGAGAATAGGAACATACAGGGCATCATGATGTAATCAATGCTTATGCACAACTCCTGTTGAGGTCCATGGGATTTGGTCACGTGCAGCTGCGGTTCATCCAGCCCCCTGGATTCTATCCTCAGCTTTGCACTTTAACTATGGGTCAAATTTTCAAAAGCTCCAAAAGTCACTGAGGAAACTAAGTCCCCTTTCCAAAAGTGATGCTAGAGCCTACGCCTCACTGAAAGTCAAAGGGATTTATTCTCCTTAGTCAATTAGGTGCTTCTGAAAATTTTACTCTGTGGCACTTATGATCACTTTTCTAAGTGTCCACAAATTTGGCCTTAATTTTGGGGTTCTCAACTTGAGACCTATCGGGGCCTGATTTTCATGAATACAAAGAACTTACATCTCCCAGTGGGCTCAAGTGGGGCCCTAAAATTAAAGAACCTTTTTGAAAATCAAGGCCCTTAATTTTTCTCTGTCTCTGTTTTTTCCATCTGTAAAATGAGGCTGATCCCCAGATGAGACTTTTAATATACTAGCTGGGTTTTAAACTTGTAATCTTTTTTAATGACAGCTCTTGTCTGGAGGCTACGGGAAATAACAATAACCAAGAACCTCTTGCATTTCTATGGCACTTTACAAACATTGCATATGCAATACTGGAATCACTTTATCTATGAGTGAAATGTGACATCTCCAGGGTAGAATTTAGCAGCTGTCTCACAGTGCACAACAACATTACAGAAAAGCTTGGGGGAAAAACAGCAGCAAAATACCTTATCCAAAACTGATTGTATATTACCGCCACTCAGATTTTCAAAAGTGGCTTTTGATTAGATTGCTACATCTGAAATCTCTTAAGTAAGAAGGCCACTGACAGGGATATCTAGAATTCAATGTGAGAAGTAATCAGCGGACATATTCCATTCTGAGGCCTCGTCTCAGTCATGTCTAAGGGCTGGTCTACACTACGGGGGAAAATCAATCTCAGATATGCAACTTCAGCTATGTGAATAATGTAGCTGAAGTCGAAGTATCTAAGATCGAATTACTCACCGTCCTCATGGCGCAGGATCGAGGTCCGCTGCTCGCCATGTCGACTCAGCAACTCCGTTGGGGTTGGTGGAGTTCCAGAATCGATATAAGTGCATTCGGAGATCGATATATCACATCTAGATGAGACGCGATATATCGATCCCCGAGCAATCGATTGCTACCCGCCGATACGGCGGGTAGTGAAGACGTAGCCTTAGAAGTGATTCTCTGCTGAGCAGAAACAGCTGGTTTTCTAACAACAGCCACTGAAGGGGCCCTGTATCATCAGACTGCTGCTAGAAATGGTAGACATTTGCTTATTGATGTATTTGAATGAGTTTTCTTATGTTCTGCCATAGTTATTTCTGTGCCATTACTGGAATTCAGTAGGAGTTCTTGGACTCTGGCTTTATAGCTTGGACAAAACATGATTGAGGGAGGTAAATATAAATATAATATAGACATATTCCCATTCACTCTCACACAGATGCAATTATCAGCAAAGATACAGTATGTAAAAGAAATTAGGTAGATCCAAGCAGTGTCAGAGAAATGCAGATCAGCTGTGTCCCGAGCTATTATCCTTGCTTCAAAACCTGTTCACCTAATCACCAGTAATAAAGACATTGCCCCTTGTGTTTGTCAGAGGACTTGTTTGTTTCTGCAACATGTCCGTAAAATATATCCTGGGCATGATTTTCAGAAGAGTTCACCATTGGCCTCAATCTGCTCCCACTGTGATCAATGGTACCGGTAATATATAACCCAATATGTTGTCAACTTCCTGCCCTTAACAACAGAAAAACTACCACTGTGAGTTACCATAGCATGCAGGAATACAGCCAGACCATCACACAAAACCAGGTTTTGCCTCTAGCAGTTAAGCTGTGGAAGAATGATAGTCACAGAGGCATGGATGGATGCTCCAGCCAGTCTGCAGTACACGAAACTTTTAAACATAAATCTTTAGGAAGAAACTCTGAGCCACCCTCCACTTTGAATGGCTGCATCCTCAGAAGATGAAATGCAGCCATTTTCTTTGCACACACAGTTTGCATGGGCAAGTTGGGCAAATGGCTGCACAGTTAGCTGGCTTGGTGGGAAAATGTGGGTTTTACTGAGCAAAGAGGGTTGCTGAGAATATGATTGAGGAGTTCACTTTGCATATGAAGGTTTATTTTGAGCATGTGTAGCTGGTGGGCAAGATCAGCTCTATGGCAGGATATCTAGAATGGTAAAAAGGCAGCTAAGGACCCTCCATCAGTGTGCAGTCAACATTCAAAGCTGTGCACCTCTGGCTCCCTACCCTTTATATAGGGGGTGCCCTGGGGCTATGGCTGAAATGCAGTGAAGGAGGGGTACCACACATGTTATGTCCCTGCATAAGTTCTATCCTGCTGTGCTTATTGTGCAGCTTTGCTCAGAGAAGGCAGTGCTGAGTCTCAGGGAATGTATGGCACAATTACTGCCCAATCCATCTGGTCCCCCCCCTCAGAAAGAGGCTGCTCCTGTCTGGCTTGTGAAGCTCTGTCTGTAGCATACATACAGTATGTCCCTGAAGATTCCATGCCCCTCACCTCCTTTGCTGCTAGCTAGCAGGCTGCAGAACTTCCGCAAGGATCTCAGCGAGCCATTACAACAGACTTGCTCGGCTGATTATCAATGCAGGTTGCTACAATCGTTTTTTTTAATCAATGGTCCTTGGTTGTGCCCAGGGTGGAGCTCAACAAGAACGTTGTTGTACGGCACTGGCAACTTGTACCACTGGAAACATTTTTCAGCCATTGCGTCAGGCGAAGATGTTAGGGTTGTATCCGTTCCAAACATCAGCTTGTCCTTCATTGTACAAGAAAAATGATCTTTCCTCTCGGATGCAAGGTTCAGCCCAGTATTATTTATTTATTTTCACAGCCTGGTTCTTGGCTGGCAAGGCAAAGCTGTTTGGAAAAAAAATGCTTTCAAGGCATTGACAGAAGCGCCAGCGTCAGTTGCACTGATCATCTGCGGATTGCCCATAAACTACGCATCACATTTTTTTGGTGATTTTTTTCAAGGAACCTCTCTCTACCTACTCTCTCTAGTAACCACAAACTCAAAGACCCACCCGCTCCCTAATACATTGCATAATTGATGGCCAGTCCCTTGCTCCTGGTGATTACCAGGACGGATGTGATGTGGAGCTGGTCTGTTTCAGAGGCAGGCGAGCAGGGCAGTTGCCCTGGGCTCCAACTTCAACTTCCAGGGGCACTGTACTGTTGTGTCACACATTACTCCGTTTTTTTTTTTGGCTTTGCTCTCCGATTGGTTGACTGGTTTTGCTCCGTTGATGATTGGTTGGCCTTTTTTTCTTTTTGGCTCAGCAACTGGTGAGTGGAGGGATCAAAAAATGTTTTCTGCCCTGGCTGGCAAATGTGGAGCAATGGTCCCTTTCATTGCTTAGTCAAAAAGACTTGCTGGAAAAGCTCAGTACTGCATTGATTTCCAAAGCCAATGTGTTTTATTTAACAGCTGCTGTCTAGGTGGTGCGTAGAAATGTTAGACTCCTTTCCAGGGTGGAGAGGTGGCTTCAAATTTGGCTTAGTTCACAAGGGTTTGGCGGTCTCTCAATTCAGTCCTCAGAGTCATTTTTACAACTCATAAATCTCCCAGAGTCTGACCTGAGGTGACTGAAGAGTTCAGAACTAGCCTGAGGAATGTTGCAGGTAACTAAGGATTGAGGTTCATTGGCAGAACTGTGCATGGAAATTGAACTCAGGGTCTTCTATTCCCAGGGTCACAGAATTGAGCCCAGATAATTCTCCTGGATACTCTTTATTCTAATTGATTTAACCAAAAGAGGGACTCCTTTACGTGCCTGAAACTAGCAAAGACTCCATTCAGCTTTCTGGAGCCTTAGGGTGTATCTTCACTGCAGAGTTAACCTGGGTGATCCACCTCAAGGTCCGAGCAGCCCAGTTAGCCTAGCCTGGGTGTGAGATCAAGGGAAGTTAAGCTCATAAATATCTTTGAGGATCTGGGCCCAGTTGCCTGCATGTTCTTCTGATGGCATGTCAGTTCTGGGGTGGTGGATATAATGTGAGTAGGGAGAAGTTAAAAAATACAAATGCAAACAGCATGTTATTGGGCCAGTTCCTTGAATGGCACGAGTAATTGCGTCTGACTATACTGTGGTGCTGTATTCCACTTCTCCTTTTCCTATTGCCTAGCTGTCTTTATTCTTTCTGAAACCACTGGCCAGCTTCTCTTCCTCCCAGGCTGCCATTCAATCTTTCCAGTCTTCTTGCAGCTCCATTGCTTCTTTCACCAAGATGCATGTTTTCACAGCTGAAACAACACAGGGCTATTGTGAAAGTGCAAAGTGCTAATTCAATGAGGCTTTTCATTCTGGAAACAGCAGAAGGCACTATAAGTAATAGTGATGTCTCACAGAGTTGGAGTGACTGACAATTGCATCTCCCTGTGGGAGATACGTGTAGGGCGCTGCAGACAACGGGAGGCTTTCCCATCCCTTCAGAAGCCGCTACCTGTGTTTTGCATGTTAAATTTTATGTTGCTGTGATTGAAAATGACATAGATATATGTTCTTATTTAGTGACACACTGATTTAAATTACACACTTGATACAATCCAGCTGACTGACGCCTTGAACACAGCATTTCATGTTTGAAATGTCACATTTAGAACAATTACTCACATATTAGAAATTAGTGTTTAGGGATGGCAAAAGAGCTGCATGGCAACAGCTTGATAATTTGCAGCTCCCTTATAAATAAGTGCTTTGTATAAAAGAGTTAGGGAGAGAAGATTGAGACACATTGAAAATGTATCACCTTTTGCAACATTTGTAGGGCGTAAACACCCAGGACCAGATTCAGCTCTCAGTTGCATAGGTGTAAGTTTGGGGTAACTCCACTTAAAACAATAAATGATATTACTCCAGATTTACACCAATATAATCTGATCCTAAGGAGGAAGAAGAAGTATTTAGGCTGGTTCAATGGGGCATTATTTGGAACAAACTGGATAAGCCCAAGCAAAGAAAGAGCCTGAATCACAGAAAACAGTTCCTAATTAACTACAATCCTTTTTCCTCAGTAGAGCTCAAAACACTTTACAAAGAAGGTCAGACTAATTATCCCCATTTTACATATGAGGAAACTGAGGCACAAAAGGTGAAGTGACTTGCTGAAGGTCACCCAGCAGGCCAGTGGCAGAGCTGGGACTAGAATCTAGGCCTCCTGGGCCCCAGCCTTGTGCTTTATGTACTAGTGCGACCGCCACCTTTCTAAATAGCAATCGTGATTTATTAATATTATTCTGCGTTCATTTATAAAGGCTCATGAGGTTCATATTTTCAAAGTGGCAGCTACATACTTTCGTGTAGAAATTTCTGGATGTGAACCTCTATTGCAGGGCTGCATCTTGAGAAGCTTTGATCTTTGCCTTGGAAACTTCAGTCCTAAATAGAGATATTTGATGTTTAACACACAAATGAAACACAGAGTCTGTGCCCACAAGCTAAGGGCCTGGTGTGGGCCTCACTTAAACCTATGCAAGACAGGAATAAGTCCCTTGAAGACAATTGAGTTGCATCAGTAGAAAAAGTGGTGTAGGTAAGAGATGAGTCTGTCACTCTGTATCAAGGCACGTCTCTTCTAAAGAGAAGGAAAGACATTATTATGAAGTTCTAGACCGTGACATTCATTTCAAATGGGAGTAGGTGTAACATTAGAGAATACCAGGGAATTACTTTGCATTGGCAGAGGGATGGACTAGATCAGTGGTTCTCAAAACTGGTCCACCGCTTATTCAGGGAAAGCCTCTGGCGGGCCGGGCCGGTTTGTTTACCTGCTGTGTCTGCAGGTTCGGCCGACTGCAGCTCCCACTGGCTGCGGTTCACCGTTCCAGGCCAATGGGGGCTGCGGGAAGGGCGGCCAGCACATCCCTCGGCTAGCGTCACTTCCCGCAGCCCCCATTGGCCTGAATCTTTTTATAGAGTTATGCCATTTAAAAATAGCCCTGGAAACAGAAGAAAAGTAAAAGGCAGGCCGAGTCCACCCTAGAAACAAGTCAACCTTAATTTTTTCACAGAAGAATTACCCATAATCACATTCACCACTCTCCTGTGCTTAAGATTTACCACTCCAATTGCTGCTTCTTTCTTCTAACACTTTCTCTACCAGGTGCGATCCTTCCGGCTTCTTTCTTCCATTGCCTTTTTTTCCTTCCATTCTGCATGTCCATCGCTGAGTTTATAGACTTCGATTTCTACTGTGCATGGATCCTTCTTCTGGCATAAATTGGCATTATAGAGAGCACTCTGAAGCTATAATGGTTTACACCGGCTGAGGATCTGGTTCCAAGAGTTCATATATATTCTTTTTATCCTCACCCACATTTGTATTCCTTTATTTGTCATGTTCTTCTGCATAACTTGCACCTCTCAGTTGTTCCATATCCATCAGTCCAAGAAGCGTGCTGCCATCTCATTACAAGGAGCAATGTGCACCATTGCCTGTGCACTGAGATGTGAATACGCTGTGACAAGCAGTAATACATTGTTCTTGCTTGACAGTCTTTTACATGGCACTATGTAATAACTCATATGACAAGGTGAGCAGCAATCATGTCAAGACACAGTAAATACTATGGCCTAAATTGTCCCTGGAGACCTGCTTCAGTGTTTGTGTTTCAAATACTGCAGAGGAATATTTAAATGCAAGCAAGAAAAAAGAAGTCTTAATTGAAATTTCAAATATATAAATGAAGGAAACATCTTGTTTGTATTCGTATAACATAGACTTTTGTATTTTCTCCCTTTTCATGTATTTTTAATGTAGAACTTAATGAAAGATATAGAACATTCTGTGGTCCCACCAGAGGATTTGCCATACAAACATAGCTTTGAATGAGAGCATGCAAAGCATATCTTCCAAATCTATCTATCCTGCTGCCAATCACCACCATAACTGGGTGCCTTCCGCATAAAATCAATAGCAGTAGTGAAGTCTATAGTGGATTTCATGGTGTCTCTGGTATCGCTCTCTTTTCTGAGTGGAAACCCTGCTTGGGGTAGGGTTTGTATTTTTGATTTTTTGTTCTTGTTTAGGTTTTAGTAATTTCCACTTTTTCCCCTGGTCGGTAGGTTTTTG
This sequence comes from Gopherus flavomarginatus, assembly GCF_025201925.1. Taxonomy (NCBI): domain Eukaryota; kingdom Metazoa; phylum Chordata; order Testudines; family Testudinidae; genus Gopherus; species Gopherus flavomarginatus. Next base: position 48,081,730 of record NC_066627.1, on the reverse strand, counting down.
AGTTATAAGGGGAAGAAAGGGGTTCGTGGACTATGATTCATGGACTATGCTTGTGTGCCTGAGCCAGTTTTAGCATTTAAACTTGTATATAAAAAAGAGAAAATGTCTGTAACTTACAAACTACTGCAATTACAGCAGTTGCAACTAACCAAATAAATAAAAATCCCACACAAGTAATTTGGTAAATGGAATAATAGAATCATGGAAGTACAGGAGTAGAAAGGACCTCAAGAGGTCATCTAGTCCCATCCCCTGCACTCATGGCAGGGCTACATAATAACTGGACCATTCCTGACAGGTTTTTGTCTAACCAGTTCTTAAAAACTCTTGTTTTAGAAACTCACTATATATAAAGAGCACTTAATTGAAAAAACTCAGCAGTGATCAAGTCCTCAACTTGGGTTGCCCTTGACCAAGTGATTTAGATCCAAGTTAATTATTTCCACAACCCTCTCATGAAATTTGGGTCTATACTATTTTCTTGAAAATACACCTTTAAAAAGTTCGAATAAAACACATCAGAAGAGACAAACAGACTCCCGCTGAACAGCTAAACACAAACCAATTAATGCTGGTTGACTCATGTCTAATGATTCTGCCTACCATGTCCCATAATCGTCCCAAAATGCCTCTGTGTGTGGGATCATTTCCTTTAAATACATTATTATAGAAAATGACATCCAAAGCTGTAGGGGTATACTGAAAACTCTACAGCAGCAGACAGATTGCAGGGAATAGTGGAAGCTACTATGGAAGGAAAAGAAAGAAACCAGTTTGTTTAAGGAACAAAAGCAATGTAAGCCGTAAACTGAGCCAAGCACAGCCTGATGCTTGGCAGAAATGGATATCATAAAAGCACCCAGGCCAGCTTCCATTGTGTCCATGGTAAAATTCCCCCGTTGTCTTCACTAGAAGCCGGATCAGAACCTAAAAGGGATACTGAAAACCTCTCATTGAAATTGTTGGGACTGTTCACACGTGTAAAGATAAACACATGTGTAAGCTGTATTGCTAAACCCACACACTCAAAACTCTGGGCCCCAAAATCAAGAGATTGGCTTAGCAGTGTGAGATTTTTTAAAAATAATAAATTTTCGGTTCATATCTTTGCCTTCTGTTTCCTGATCCTTTTGGTTCATTCACTTCACATTTTCAAGCTTTCCTCTGCAGCCACGAGGACTAGAAACCTGCAGAAATGAAAGCTGAGATTCTCATGCAATCTCCCAATTGCAGCAGCTGAGGCTTTAAAAAAACAAGTCTCATCTGAAGAGTTAGCAACATCGCGTAGTGATTGCTGGGCTGGGGGCTTGGCTAACTAGTCACTTAACATAGGGTTAAAATACAATGTAGACATGCAAGCCCAGGGTTCCCCAACACGGGTCAGCTAACTTGAGTCTCACTAACCCCAGGCTTACGTTGCAGTGTAGACATAATGTTACATATGCCCTTCAGGGTCTGACCCTCTTTGTAAAGGGTCTGTCTTTCAGTAAAAAAACTCTGACTAACATGCCAAATGGAGTTTGGGCCCCGACTGAGTGCTTTTGAGAATCCCTTCTTACAATCACTGGTGCTTTCTATATAGGACTGGATGTGAGGGGGATCTAGGATTTGGCCTTGAGTTTACCAAACAGTGGAGATCCAACTTGATGATGCAGGAGGTCTCTTCTACTCCTATGTTCTTATGACATAAAACAATGTACAAAATCATTTTAATAGTTTGTATGGAGAAATGTTTAGCTAAAACATAGCCATTTTCCTCTTTCTGCTTTGCTTTTCTACACAGAGATGAACTCCAGGCAATGAAATGTGTTTGAACTTGACAGCTCTTCTATCCAGTACAGGGCTGTTTTTATCACACGTGCTTGGTATTGCATATTTCTACTGCATTCCTGGAAAAATACGGATGACCTTTGATGCCCAAGTGAAGAGCCTCAAATTCCCAAGGACGTTATGCAAACACTGCGTGCTCTGGTGCATGGAAGGTGTGTCTGCTTTGTATTTCAAAGGTAGCACATTCAAACCCCATTGGAATTGAATTTGTATTGAAAATTCTTCATATCAGAGAGCCGTTAGCCAAAAGGCTAAGCTGTCTTCACTTCAATATATCTAATTGCTCTAATTTGCATGTTCATCAGATCAAATGCATGAGAGCCTCACAACGCTCTTTGAAATTGAAAATGCAGTTTTTGGAGAGGATCTCTTGAAAAAGGTGCCCTGGATGAACTCTAAAAGGCACTCACTAAAATTTACCGCCCCTGCAAAATGCTGGGCACCCTCTGCAAGGTGCCTAGCACCATCCAGGCTTGGTACCTTAAAAGATCAGGCCCTAAAAGTTATCAATGTTCAAGGGAAAGGTTATAGAGAGAGGAGGTCTTGAAGCAGGACTGGCATTTCTGCATATGGAAATTGACACAGAAATGTTCAGTTCTGCAGTCTCAGGGAAACCCAGGTGCAGATGTTCTACAGGGTCTGCTCAGTGCAGTTTTAAACAACCCAATCTATCCTTTATTGCTAGAGATGTGATAATGGCAAGAATACATTCATGCAGGCCTGGCTTTCATGCCCTGTAATAGAAAATGTCTAGTCCTCAGTGGCTGTTTATATTCAGTTATGGATGAAACTGTTACAAGGACTCCTGGTAGGTTTCTGCTACGTGACCAAGTAATTCATATTCTGAATAGTCAGGTGAACTGATTAACCCCATTCAGAAGGCAGCGAGACAGGTGGTTACCACATGCTGGGGAAGAAATAGGGGATCAGCTCTTCAAAAGGTGTTTAGGGGCTTGACTTCTATTGATGTCAACAGGAGTTAGGTGCCTAAATACCACTGAGGATTTGGGCCAGTGTTCTTCTAGCCCAGGCATGGTTTTGGGAATTGGGGAGGTCAGACTGATGTCCAGAACCAAACTGATCACATATATCACAGTGAGTGAGACACAGTCTGTTTCTTTGTTTTTCTTATTTTAAGGAAGCCGTAAAAAGCACTGGTGAGAAAACAGCCAACGTCTCCTGTCAAAAAATGTCATCAATGTTTTGAACATTTGAAAAATTTTGACCCACTCGAACTAAAAATGCAGTTATCCTTTGGTTGTGTTTGATTGTACAGAACAGCTGATGTCTGAAAAGTGGTGTAAAGTCGTGGAGATCTATTGACTTTACTGGAACTGTGTTAATTCATACCAGCCAAAAGCTGGGCCCCTGGTGTTCGCCAGAGATGGCTGTGATGCTGGCAGACCTGGAGCCACTCCAGACAGGAGGATTTTCAATAATAGGGAAACATAAAAAATTCTCTATATATTTCTTGTCTCAGCAGCAAATGGATCAAGCAGCTTGGACCCAAATATCGCTGGGTCACAGTAGTTTTGATCCCTGAAGTGTCGAGGTGCTAGTGCAGTGTCTTCTGGATCTGGCATCTTCCCTACACTGTAGTGTCACAGCATGACGATGACATGAATGACCTTTTACTGGTTCTATTCAAAATGTGGGTGTATGTGGGGGGGAAAGTAGTTTGAAGTTGCATTATCTAGATGTTGCTATCATGTGTTTGCCTTGCTGTGACACTTGCATATGGTGTGCTTGTGTGGAATCGAACCTGGGATCTAGGGATCTAAATGCATGAGCCAAAAGCCAGATGGCTCTTAGCTAAGGCTGTAGCAGACACATTAATCTCTAAGTGGTCTCGGTGCCATTAGAGGGGACAGACACCACACCCAGGAGGTGTGTGGGTTACACTTGCAGGGCTATATACTTGCTTCTAGATCTTGCAGTAATTTTTCTGTTTGTGCTAAAATACGTATCCAAGGCTTTGACACCGTAAAACAATTGTTCTTTACTCTAAATCTGTGAGCAATCCTGGTGACTTCAGTCTGGCTGCTCATGTACTGATTGTGAAGCATATGCATAGGTGTGCTGAATGCAGGATCAAATCCTAATTTTCCAAATTGAACCTTTCTTTGATTATGTTCCAATCAGGGCAGGTGATTACACAGACCCTGCGTGCTATTTGGGAGCCTATTTGCACCCTCAGGCTTTTTCTAGGCTGGGGAGAAAGCTAGAGCATTAATTTGCAGAGGTCCAGGCGATTTGAGTTTTTAGGCACTGAGCATTGACTACTTCAGTCAGACTCAATGGGAGCCAAGGGTGCAAATCAGGCTAGTTATTCCTGTCTGTTCTTTGTGGTTTGTTTTCATAATAACGATACATGCACCCAAGGCACTGGATGGCTGCATTATTTTTGTAAATAACAATTAACCCCCCCCCCCCCCCCGCGGTGTCTATCAAGGATGGGGTTAATAAAACTCCCTTCCCCAGCTGGCCAAAAGTCCTTGCACTCTGTGAAGGAGGATGATTGGCTAAGCAGATGCTTCTTGGAGGGGTGTTAATGAGCTGCTTTGGCAGAAGAGGCTGGATTCTATGAAGGGTGGGAGCAGGGGAGGGCTATAATACACCAGAGGTGGCAGGGGGTGGGGGCTCTTTAGGCTTCTGCAATGGTTGAAGTAAGCTCTGATTGCTTTGGGATGACATGGAGAATTCTGTGGCCTCTATATTTGGGCCTTATACAGGCAGGAAGTAGCATGATGGGTTAGGGGCGTGAGCTTCTTTAGTCTATCACTGGCCTGGCACATAGGAATGCTCGTGTCTGCTCAGCCTTGGGTGCATTTGAGCTTTACAATCCCTCCTGGCTTTATACAAAGGGACGTTTCCAGGGTTAAAATTACTTCATGTTTGTCAGAGCTCAAGCTGTTCCTTGGACCTGACTGCGGCTCTAAGATGCATCCAGCTTGAACTGAATTGTATTGATTTGAACTTGGCTGTGGTTAGAAAGCTGAGCTCATCTTCAGTAATTAAAAACCAGAAAGTGAATATGAAATGTGCTAGAGTTATGAGCGATCTGCTCAGTGCATGTGAGAGATGCTTCTCGCTGCTGCAGGTATCTCGAGGTGCTCCAAGCCAGTGCTGGGGGAGAGTTAGTTCATATTAATCTTTACTGCTAAAACTAGGGCCACTTTGTAAGAGAAGAGCAGTTTTTCAGCAGCCACAGATGGTACACTGAGCTGAACTAAAACGCTGTTTTCCTATGTGGGTTTTTTTTACCCCTCTGACTTTTATAAGCCTGTTGAGAATCCATTAGACACAGACATAAGAAGATAAAAACAGCAAAGTATGTGAAATCTTTCTTCACTGCTTATAAATGCAGCAAGTAGCACATCTCCGTTCAGCTAACTTCCCTTAAAGCAGAGTTGCCTACTCATGCTTGAGCTAAGTGAAAAGTAAGCACTTTTCGCTGCCCCCTTTTATGGCTTCCACGCGTGGTGGTGCTTTGACCTCTTATTCCTTTTGTGCTAATGGAACAAAAGAGACCATGGAAGCAGCTCTGATGTTTTCCTATGTGGATTTGCATCCGGAGGGGTCACCAGCTACAGAAACAGCTAGTAGTCAGCAGAAACAATGAGCAGTCCTTGTGGCACCTTTGAGACTAACACATTGATTTGGGCATAAGCTTTTGTGGGCTAAAACCCACTTCATCAGCTGCAAAGTGAAAAATACAATAGGCAGGTGTGTGTGTGTGTGTGTGTATATATGTGTATGTATATATATATTACAGCACATGAAAAGATGGGAGTTGCCTTACCAAGTGTGTGTGTTTGTGTGGCGGGGGGGTCGTCACTGCTAATGAGGCCAATTCAATCAAGGTGGATGTGGCCTGTTCCCAGCAGTTGACAATAAGGGGTGAATATCAGCAGAGGGAAAATTGCTGGGAATAGGCCACATCCACCTTGATTGAATTGGCCTCGTTAGCACTGACCCTCCCTGCCCCACACTTGATAAGGCAAGTCTCATCTTTTCATGTGCTGTAATATATATACCTGCTACTGTATTTTCTGCTTCATGCATCTGATGAAGTGGGTTATATCGCACAAAAGCTTATGCCCAAATAAATGTGTTAGTCTCTAAGGTGCCACAGGGATGCCTCAGTTTTGCTGATACAGACTAACACGGCTATGCCTTTGAAGCTCGTAGTCAGGCATTTTCAGCCACAAAATATTGCTGACAGGAACTAAAGCAGGTAAAATTTCACCCAACACTGACTGTTTCACACAATATTTTTCTGAATCTGCTAGGGTTTGAGTAACTAACTGTGAGCAGGAAACAAAGCCACTCATCAAAGCACTATAATGGCATTAATACCTAGGATGTGCATAGCTGAAGTTACTATGACAATTTTGCTCCACAAATAAGGCAAAATGAATACTACAATTAAAACAAAAAAAAATGGCCACAAACCTCTCTCCCCTCCCATTTTACCACTATTTTCTTTTGCCCTGAGACAGAAACTAGTGATATAGAAATGCTGAGTTCTGCTTTTAATGAAGTTAGATTGCCATCATATTTCTAAGCAGGCATAGGAGATTCTCCAGAGAACAGCTCTGGCAAGTGAGCCAAAAACTCCAAGCCAGGGCTACTGTAAAGTCAGTGCAATGCCAGTGTCACAGATTAGACTGAAGGAGGAATGGAAAGGATAGAAGTGAAAGAGGGTTGCATTATTATCTGTATTGCATTTGCAGCAGAACCCACCAGTGACTAATCCAGGATCTGGGCCTCATTGCCAGCTGCTGTACACCCACCATGAAAAGCCTGCCTCTGCCCCCAGAAGATTGCAATCTATTATATGATAAGAGGGGAGCAGAGGGTAACAGGGAGACAGTTATGTTCAGTGTAATTAGCAGCACTCTGGGTAGATTGTTTTAGTGGCAGGAGTAGGCTGACCACTGCCATTTTAGACTAAAATAAAAGGAACTGGGAAAGATGGCTAATGTACCTTCCTGTAGGAAAATAGGTGGAATTCAAGGGCTTTAATTCCCCCACTTAGTCCCTCCTTGATGGTTTCATATCTCTGACAACGTAAGAGGCTGCCATGCATCCTTATGGCACTGCTACAGCAAGTGGTGGGGAATGTATCATGCTTTGCTGGTCAAGGAAACATGAACCAATCAAGAGACCATAGCCAGCGACATTAAGCCCTTCTCTCCCGTGATAGTGCTTTCAAGTGCTTAGAATGGAGGAAGGTGAGCCAGAACTTCTGGAGTCTCTTCTTCCAGCCTACATCACGCGCCTTTAGCCTCTTCGCACAGGGTCTGTTCAATAGCCCCCCATGCAGGCGAGCTATGAGGCTAACTTTATTGTTGACTGCAGAAAACTTCAGAGGCAAAGGTACCAGAGAGATGTGAAGTGTGAGGCTGCTGCATGCTGATCTGGATGAGGGGGCAGGCTGTGTGTCCATTAAAGCATGCTCAGTTAGTGGGGGGAGCGGGAAGAGATGTCTTAGCCTCTCAAACACCCTGGCCCGGAAGGTTATCGGGCATAGGTCCATTGACTACAGTGATTCCCAACTGCTGAGAACTGGGCCCCTGCTGTGAAGCAATGATGTGATCAAGGTGGCAGATGGAGTGGCAAAGAATTTTTTTACTGTGAGTGAACTGGGAACATCACCAATCGCTGCCCTCTGCCAGCAGCTGCAGCAGCAGTTTGTAAAGGAGAGCACTTAAAAATGACGGGATTTGTTAAATGCCATTAATATTTTATCGCCTGAGTTATTGCTGCGTATAAACACTTGCCAACGTGGGCAGTGTGTCCTGCCCCAGGACAGGGAGCTCTTTGCTGAGGAAGATGAGGCCAGCTGCTCTTGGAACAACCATTGAACAAGACAACAGGGCCCCTTGTCAGCTTGCCTGGGTATGGAATTATTGCTGATTTCTTTATGAAGCCCCATCCTGAACTTGGGTCCCTGCCTTGCTGATCTGGCTTCTTCTTCCAAGGTGAAATTCATCCCTTTGTGAAGGTCTATGAACCACTTACGTCCCACCGAAGACAGTTGGAAAAAAGCTTAAGCGGGCTTAAACAATGCACAGGTCTTTTGCTGGGCCTGTGCAAAGGGGTCCGTTGCACCCACAAACAACAGAACTTTCTATTTAAGGACCTGATGCTGCAAACATCCAACCTAATATCTATAGCAGAATCGGGTCCTTGTTTTAATGTTAATCTGTGAACAAAACTATGGTGATAGATCTAGAAACCTCCCCCAAAACAACACGTTGCCTTCTCCAATCTGCATGTCTTTGCTCTTTTGAAAACTGTCTCTCAAGTCCTGCCTGGCAGGGATCATCACTGTGTGTGACCTGTAGCTCTTGCTGTCATAAACAGATAGTTAAGGGTTAATGTCTCTTTTACCTGTAAAGGGTTACAAGCAATGAACCTGGACCACCTGACCAGAGGACCAATCAGAAGACAAGATACTTTCAAATCTCGGTGGAGGGAAGTCTTTGTTTTGTGTTGTTTGTTGGTCTGCTGTTCTCTCTGGATTCTGAGAGTGACCAGATGTACCTACAGGCTCTCTAATTTTCTGTTCAAGTAGTAAGTACAAGTAGAAAGGTGGTTTAGTCTTTTTGATTGTTTTCTTTATTTGCAAATGTGTATTTTGCTGGAAGGATTTTAATGTGTATTTGTGCTGGGGGGAAGGCTTCTCTCTAGTGTCTATAAGCTGAAAGACCCTGTAACATTTACCATCTAAATTACAGTGACAACTTTTACTTTTTTTCTTTCTTTTATTAAAAGTTTTTCTTTTTAAGACCTGATTGATTTTTTCCCCTTGTTGAGGCTCAAGGGAATTGAGTCTGTCCTCACCAGGGAATTGGTGGGAGGCAAGGAGGGAGGGAAGGTGGAATCCCTCTGTTTTAGATTCACGGAGCTTGAATCTGTATTACCTCTTGGGGAGGGGAAAAGAGGAGGGGGAAAGGTGCATTCCTCTCTGTTTTAAGAGTCAAGGAGTTTGAATCACAGTGATCTTCCAGGGTAACCCAGGGAGGGAAAGCCTGGGAGAGGCAACGGTGGGGGAAATGGTTTACTTTCCTTGTGTAAGATCCAGGGGGTCTGGATCTTGGGGTCCTCTGGGAAGGTTTTGGGGGGACCAGAGTGTACCAGGCTCTGCAAGTCCTGGTTGGCGGCAGCACTACAAGATCTAAGCTGGTAATTAAGCTTAGGGGGATTCATGCTGGTACCCCGTCTTTTGGACACTAAGGTTCAGAGTGGGGGTTATACCATGACACTTGAGGTTGTTGCTTTGAAAATAGTGTCTCAGCATCTGACAGGGGTGAATGAAACACAGCAGGACTGTGCTTCTGGGCACCTAAAAACTATAAACTATCTCTGATGCATCCCCTGCCAAGATGCATTCTTTCACACCTTTGGGTATCTCTATAAATTGTCCATATGCCCAGAGCCACTACAACAATCTGCTCTGCATTCTAGGGGGATGGAAATTCACAGAATAGATAAAGATAGAAAATCAATATTTTGATTCTGTGTTCTGAATTCCTTCATCCTGTCCATTATTAACAATATACTTTATATGTCAAATTATTATCCCTAAAGTATCTCCCCTTGAGATGCTTGGGTACTGCATACCTATAATACTCTATATGAGCCACCATTTACAGCATAATAAACACACATACATGATATACATAAATAAAAGAGGATGTCATTGTGACTGAACTGGCAGTGGGCATAAGGGATCCATAAGGCTATCAGGTTATAGAAATCCCCCGGGTCTGGAATTTACATTCTAGTTCACCAAAGATAGTCATACAAAGTCTCTAATAAAAGCTTGTGTCACACTGGGCATCAACATCATTGCAAAACACATATACAGATGTTGTGTAAGGAGTTGTGTATATGCACTTAACTATGTTCTTGAGGTTTGTGTATAGGGACTGGTCACCAGCAAAGGTGAAAAACAAGTTTTCATAGGGGGAGGGATAGCTCAGTGGTTTGCGCATTGGCCTGCTAAACTCAGGGTTGTGAGCTCAATCCTTGAGGGGGCCACTTAAGGATCTGGGGCGAAATCAGTACTTGGTCCTGCCTATTGAAAGCAGGGGGCTGGGCACAATGACCTTTGGGGGTCCCTTCCAGCTCTATGAGATAGGTATATGCCTATATATTTCAGGAAAGAAATCCTTAACTATCAGTCTATTTACATGTAAATAAAGTATTGTCTGGTTTACAATGGACCCCACTTGCCAATCTGAAATGCATGCTAATGAAAGATGGTGAAATCTTCAGAGAGAGGAAGATGTAAACACTGGAAGTGGGGAGAGATGGGATGGGGCCTCTATCTTGATGTGCACAGCAAAGGTCTGTGTTGGTATATTTAGGGTTTCAAAGAGACACCCTAACATTCTTCTGCTGGAAAGTAAATGGACAGTGAATTTGCTTCATGAAAAAGGGATCTCAACCAGGCTTGGTTGAAAACACAAGAGAGAACTTTGGGTGGACTACATTTCTCTATGCAGAAGGATAATTTGCTAGATAAGGTTAGTCTCTAGAAAGAGTGGTGTGATTTTGTTTGGTATGTAACCCTTTGTTTCCAGTAGTTTAGCTCTGGAATGTCTGTTCTCTGATAGTAAACTGAATCTGATTTTCACTATAAATATATCTCAGAGCTGTGTTCAGCAAAGCGGAATGCCAAGGTGTACTGATGTGCTGTTCCTTTGGGAACCATAGGCCTGGAGATTTGGTGAGTGTTCAGTGGATAGAGGGCTGGACACTATGGAGATTACTCAGAGGGCTGAGAGCATGGGGTGTGCCCACTGCTAACTTGAAGAGAGAAAGCAAGGCCTGCGGTGGCCTGGAGAGGGGGTGCTTGTATTGCTAGAGGCTTGTAAAGTTGGAGAATTCACACACAGACGAGACTTCCTTGTGCTGAGGGCCGGTGGTAGCCAGGTGCCTCACAACCCTGGGTGTCACCAGGAAGCATCATAGTCGTAAAATACTTAATGGAAAAACTAAGATAAAAAGAGGGGTTGGGAGAGGGGCTTCAGGCACAGGGGTCTGGCAGCATTTAGAACGGGAAACACCTTGGGAGAAGAAACCCACTTAACTCTTTTGTTTAAGGATTGAAGCAGATGTCCAAGGGGAAGTGAGTTTCAACCCCTCCTAGTCCCTCCAGGAAAAGCATAATACCCTAGCAGCTAAGACACCAAGGTGGGACTCCAAGCAAGGATTTTAAACCAGGGCATGAGACCTGTTAAGATTGCAATGTTGCATTTGGTACTGAGTCAGCACAAGCTCTAGATGGATCCATGCAGAAGTCCTGAAGATGTTAACCATTGACCACTCCCCACACCTTCTCCTATGAACTAGGTCCTTCCTGGACTGCATTGACCATGTGACCTCCTTATTATACCCATCTCTGGCTGGGAGAGAGAGCTGGATTTGCCTGGACCAGACCTTATCATTCTCATGGGGGTGTTAGGTTTGGACTTCCTTGCTCTTGATCCTCTTCTTCGGGCTTGGCTCAGTGTTCAGTAAAGCTCCTGCTTTTATGACGGGCAAACATGCAGATGATGGAAAATATTGGGCTGGATCCTGAACTGATGTAAATCACTATAGCGCCCTAGATTTAATTGGCCAAGTGTCCCAACATAATTAAGGCTTTCACTTAAAAAAAGGAAAACTAAGCTGGGCTTTCAAGGGGAAACACTGAAGCAGAGACTATATATGTTCTTTGTTTCATTCTTTGTCATGTAGCTGGAGTCTTAACAGTTAAGTGGAAAACTCATTCACTCGTGCTTTCTGTGAGCCATGGGATTCTTCCTGGAATAGTTCTGCAGCTGTTAAACACCCATTTCTACATTCTGGTGTGTGTGTGAATCTGTGCGTGTGTGTGGGCAGTACCAGGGCAAAACAGTTTAGGACAGGAAGAGAAGTAGTCAATCATATCCAATTGAAACCAGTAGGGATTTTAATAATTATTGAGGTCAGAACCCCTTCTTTGGCAAAAAATGAAGCAGGAGCTTATACGGGTGATCAGGAGTTTGGTTTTATATCTCATCTGAAACAATGGCATTTGCAACTATGCTGAACTCTTTCCCTCCATACTAGGTGACTCAGAGGGAATAGATATAAATACCACTTCCTGCAGCACTTAGAAGCCCCATGGTTGTCTCCTGCCCATGTACTGAATTAAATAAATCCCCATGAAAGGATGAAGCCTATAATGTTTATTTAATAGCTATTTATTCCCCACTGCTTGGTTCCACAGCCCTGGGAACAACAAATCCAGCAAATATTGAGTCACCCAAAAGCAGTGAGTAGGTAAAATCACATCCCTCCCATGTCTTGCTAGGATGTGTTGAATTAACAAGATTAACTAATCAGCTGTGCTCTCCACTGTATCCTGAAGATCACCGAGTGCAGGCACTGGACAATGGGAAAAGTCTACAGAGAACATTCTGCCGCTTGTCTTGAAGGTCAATGCAGCAATAATCAAACCAAACCCATGGCAGTGAGCATCAGAGCCTGTCGACTGACTCAGGTTCATGGGGCTCATGCTACAGGGCTCAAAACAGTTGTGTATCTATTCTGGCTTAGGCTGGAGCCCAAGCTCTGAGACCCACCCCACTCGCTGGTTTCAGAGCCTATATTCCAACCTAAGCTGAAATATCTACACGGCTATTTTTGGCCTTGTAATGTAAGTCCTGCGAGCTCAAGTCAGTTGGGCCAGGCTTGGACACTCACTGCCTCAGTGTGTGTCTGTGGTGTGTAGACACAAGCAAAGAGTTCTGGGAGTGATAACGTGTTCACAGAGGTTAACTGCAGGGATGGGGCATGAAGAGCTCTAATTTTCCAAAAGGCAGGTGTGCATGGAAAAGCAGACGGGCAGTTGTGCACACTCATTTGTGTGTGTAGTTACTGTAGCTACGTACACATACCAGAGGTTTGTAAGTACTCACGGCCAATTTGTTGTAGTGTACAGACCAGCTGCAAACACCAGAGTAATTATAAAACCGAATATCATTTATATATATGCTCTAGGCAGACTGTAAGTTATTGAGCTTAATGCAAGAATTTCTGAAATTCTTTGGCCTGTGTTAATGCAGCCGTACAGACTAGATGGTTGTGATAGATGCTTCTGGCCTTTACAATCTATGATACTTGGGCTCCTCAGCCCCAAAGTGTATCTTTTCCATGCAGGAAAAGGGAATGGGATTTAGTGCTCAGACAAAGGGACTGGTAGATATGTGATGGGTTCTGTTCTTGGCTCATTCACTCTGTGACCTTGGCTCAGTCATTTTAGCCTCTTGCTTCTTCAGTTCCTCACCTTTACAAAGACAGATAATGCCTACCTCACAGAGCATGGCTGGGCTGAATGAGTGTTTGTAAAGTGCTTGGAGATCCCTGGGGAAAGGCCCTGAGAGAAGTGCAAGAGATGGTTGCTGTTGCACTGCTTGTATGAGCCAAATCTTGTACAAAAATACAATAAAGACTTCTGCGATGGAGACTCAAATAACAGGGCCCATTTCTCACTACACTTCACCTCCAGCATGTTAAAAGCTAAAAGCAATTGGAAATTGCCTTCTTAAATTCATATTAGCCTAAGCAGGAGCCAAATGCCACCGAAACTAAGCTCTGTCAAAAACAGACAAACAAACAAACAACACCCTGGGGCAATTTGGCAGAAATACATTTTAGGGCAATTATCTTTTTAGCAGGCAGCTTCTATTGTTGCACAGTCTGCCAGGATCCATTTGCAAAGGGAAGGGGGCTGGGCTGAGTAGAATACATACCCATTAGGGAGGGGACAGGGATTTCCTTCATGGGAGCTGCTTTTTTAAAACTACCTGCCGGATTTGGTGCAGCCTGGTTCATTCCAAAGTATCCTCCTCCTGTCCCATCAATGCTTTCCCCAAGTGTGAACTGAGGATGGGGGTTGGGCTAGTGGCAGGGAAATCCCCAGAACAGCCACCCCCTTTGCCTCCAACACTTCATTCTGAGTGCTGGGGATTTTTCAGTTATGATGGAAAACATGACACATGGAGTAAACTTGCTTCTGTCTCAGGGCATGAGCCAATTTCTACCTACTGAGACATAGGAGGAAACTTCCCCTGGGAGAAAGTTATCACATCCCTGCCCATTGGAAGGTGTCTTTCAGCATCCTCTGAAGCAACTGGTATCAGCCCCTGACAGAGACAGGACTCCGCACTAGCTTGGCTTGTGGTCTGGTCAAGTCTAGCATTTTCTGCGTTCTAAGAATAGTGCCCGAGACCTGCATGGTTCTCTGTCTCCCCTCATCGACCGTTCGGGATTCCATCTACTGCTTTTGGCACCGCCCTAGACTAGGGCTCTTTGAAGTCAATGGCCAAACTTCCTCTGAGTTCACTGGAGCAAGACCACGTTCTTAGCTTGTAATGAGAGATGGGCTTGACCCAGCCCCCTCGCCCTTCTGTCTGAACATTAGTGAGCTTCAACTCTGGATCTGATCTTTTGCAGTATAGGCCCATCTGTAATGCCACTGAGGCATTTTGGGAGAAGGCGCATGGCTAATAGTGAGACAGGCCTCATGCCAAATGGATTGATGACTGTACAGGTGGGAGTGGAGGCTGTGGCTATAGCAAGAGACACTTAGAACAGTCCCTGCTGATGGGCTCATTTCCCATAAGCTAAGCTGCGGATGAGGCTGGCTTGAAGTAAGTTTTGTGTCTTGATGTTGTTGTAACAATTTGCTCTCCACCCTGCCACATGCTGCTGGCTGCTGCCAGGATGTCATTTACTCTGGCACAGTTCTGTCTCAGCAGCTCCTAGTGGGTGCAGGGTCTCCAGGGCTGTGTATAAGCCAATTAGGAGTCCTTTATAGAAAGTAGTTCCCCTGTCAAGCTCTTTGGGGAATCATTTCACCAAGTCGGCATTTCTGTGAAGGGCTGGAATGAGGCTATTCTTGAAATGCTGCAAGGCATTTCTGCGGGAGTTGTACATTTGAGCCCACTGGATGATGGAACAACCCTGAAGCCTGGACAGGCTCAGTGTGGGTACAGGTGTAACCTGCAGCCTGTGTCACAGCTGAGACCAGACCCTGGACATGTATGATGTACAAGTGGGGCCTCTGGCGGGCAGGTGAGTGACTAAAACTTCTGGCCATGCCCGAAAAAGTGATGAAAGGTTTAGAAGTCACTTTTGGATCCCAGATGTCTCTTCCATATTGGGTTTTTCAGTATGAAGGCAGAAGATCTGCTCAGTGTAGACCCCTTGGGCTTGATCCAAAGCCTAACTAAGTCAAAGGGATTCTTCCCATGGACTCCAATGGACCCTGGATCAGGAACTATGTCAATACAGTAACTATTATTATTTTTTATTGGTTGAGATCAGGCACTAGGCTTAATATTGTATGAGACACAGGAGATGGCCTTGTCTCTGCACCAAGGAGCTGACAATATGGGTGGAGGAAATCAGGGAAGATCCAGAAAAATGGATAATGTTTGTCTTAATTTGTAGATTGCAATGGGGGCTGAGGTGGGGCACTCATATGGCCAGGACTAATGCAGCCAGCAAATGATCTAGTGAACTGCGGGTGAGATGGGGGAAGGGAAGACATTTGAAATGGGTGTCAGATACAGCTTGTGCAAAGAAGCCCAGCTGGCAGGAAGACAATGCCATCTCTAGAGCCAATGTCTGTCCTCATATCGGGACATGCAATTTCCCTAGAAACTAAGACTTGTGTGTATGTAGTGCAGGATGTGTCCAAGCAGGGTTAGAATAATTGCTGGAGCTGAGTTGAATTTCAGATGACAAATTCAGACTTGGGTGGAATTTGGCAAGGATGGATCTGAATGATGAGCACTCATGAATACAAAAGAAAAAATTCTAACCCATTCTTATTTTCATTTCATTTCCATTGCATTTCCCTTGAAAGCCACCTATTTTTATAGCACTCAGAACACAGTTACATAGATGGTGCGTTGGTCATGCCTAGGGTGATGAGATAGCAACTGTGAAAACACGTGATGGGGGTGGGGGGTAACAGGCGCCTATATAAGAAAAAGTCCCAAAAAATGGGACTGTCCCTATAAAAATGGAACATCTGGTCACCCTAGGCATGCCTCATCTCCAGTTCATGTATGTATCATTGTTTGCTGAGAGACTGGTATGAAAGTGAAAGTAGGAATATTTTTTTATAAACAGTTTTGGTTTTAGTTGAGGAAAAGACTTGTAGCTGAATGGCATATGTGCCAATAAAATACCCTGAGATGGACATTGTAACATGATTTATCTTGGGCTCATGGAATCTTTCTTCAGACTCTCCCCAGCAGGGGAAAGTTAATTGGGTTTAAAACACTGTCACTGAGAAACATTCTACATTTGCAGAGTATCTGTACAAGTCACCTTCTCTTCAGCTGGGAAACTGCCCTATGGAGAAGGAAAAATGTGCTACTAATTCACTTTCAAAGCCTGAAGAGCCATCTACTGTATTGGGTGGCTAAGATTTCCAGAACATGGTTAAAAACAATGAGAAGCCGATATAGATATATAATGAAAAAGGTCTGTAAATGAGGTTTAGGAAGCCAATTTATTTTTACAAGAGAATCTTCCTTTGGAATATACTATATTCAATACAGACAAAGGTTCCACAGGATGTGTCTTTTGCATTTCTATCTCTAGTTGCATTTGTGCCGAGCAGTTAATGGCCATAAGCTTGAAAACTTCCCTTTCAGAGTGTAATATATACCGAGCAAGCACAGGGATAAAAAGTCACAGATGGTGTTAGAGCAGCAGCAGTGGCAGCAATCTTGTCTGTCCAGTAAAAGATACAGGCCTCTTCAAATCTTAGGTATTTGTTCTTCCTCCTGATCACATATTCCTTCTTATGTATTTCCATATACAGAAAGCAAAAGTTTCAGTTTAAAATGACTTTTTATTTCAGATTGAAGAATTAAAAAAACACTAAGAAAGAACAGAAGACTGGTCTCCAGGCGAGAGCACAGTGTGTGCATCTCCGTTTTTATAAGCTTTCGTTCTCCTCTTAGAACAAAATAGTAGCTCAGTTCTGTGTTCAGGTAGGGCACAGAGAAAACATAAGGGGCCATGTTTCTAGCTACACAGTCCTCTTTCACAGGCATTTTCTCAATGTCATTTTAGCCACATTGGCTTTGCATCCAATCAGAGACTCTCCTACCCTATCTCTATTGGTGGCCTGTCCTGAACTGCAGAATGTATATGTCTTGATAGTCTCAGAAATTTCTCTTGGTTTAAGGTTTTGTGATCAACTGATATGGTTGTTTTTTTGTGTGTGCTTAAATTGTTACTGCTTTTTTTTTTATAAAAAAAGAGGAACAATGAAAAGTACAAAAAAAGCAAATGACTTACAGCATGTATGTGTTTCTGAATACTGCACACTTCGTGGGATCGCCAATAGAATTATGCAGGTATGCAATTTTACAACTCATCAAAACGCAACCACACAATCCAGTAGACAATACTACATAGACATATGATTTTAGGGTGGGGATTACAGTAATAAAATAGGAATAGATTACATAAATGGGAGAAGAAGGGGAGGAAGGGGCCAGGAAAGGGAGGAAAAAGGAGATGGAATTATGTGGAATGGAGCCTAGCATTCTTTAAGCCATCTTGAAGATTTTTATCCAGCGCCACCTAGAAACAGGCCATATTTCTCTGGGTGCGTATAATTGTTCGGTTGCTAACTCAGACAAGTCTGAATACCATTGCTCTGCTCTGGGCATGAGCCTCCCCTTCCATTGTATTGTATAGTGTAATTCCTACCTGTGTCTTCTTGAATAGAGTCACAATAGCATGTTCTCAGACAGGGTGCCAGAACCTATTGGAAGGGGACATTGTCTGTACACTTTGTTTGCACAGCAAAGCTCTGTTCCAAAGCCCAGTAGAGTCAATGGAAAGATTGCCATTGACCTCAGTGGGATTTGGATCAGGATCTCAAATGTCTTCCATCTTCCAGCGGGTGTCTCAGTCCAGCCTTATTTCTTCCCTGCAGTTGCACTGCACTGAGCCATGGGTGCTGTCCAAGGTACTGAGTGTGTGTGAAAGGCTGGGAGGCAGGCTGGGGCCTCCTCACTTCCCTTGTTATTATTTAAGTATAGTACCTGAAATGTAATTATCATGATGTGAATAGATGTTTTATTGTAAAAAATTGACTAAAACAAATGAAACAAACAAAAAAACACACTGAGGCTTATTCTCCATTGACGTCAGCAGAATTTCACTGGTTTACAGCAGAGGAGAATAGTGCTTATTATAGGAAACCTCCTTTAGCTCTTGGGCACATAGATACAGAGAACCTGCTACTACATCTGCTTGGCTCTTCCACTCAGCCAAATAGCTTCACTGGCTGGTGTCCTGGGGTTGGGCGGAGCCACGAGTCTGACATCACTTCCTGTCTACTCCTGGGGAATAGGGTCAAGCATACCCTATACAATGACTGCTTTTATTCTTATATTTGCTGCAAAGAGCTGGCCTAGGATGGTGAATCAAAATCAGGCCCCACCATTACAGTGAATCAATGAGTCAACCAGTTCTTCTGGCCTACTAGTGTGTTATGTCTCTTTTTTCATGAGATCCATTAATAGAGATGTAACCAATAGGGTTATTGAGACATGATTCTAAAACCATTAAATTTTGGTAGAGAACGTGATCTTTTCTGTAACTTCTGTTTGAACCCTGCCAGGTGTATCATTCTCTGTTACATTCTGTAGGGTGGCTTAAGAATCCTACAGATCATTTTTTATTCATTTCTATAAGACTTTCCCATAAAGTATGAAGAGATCCTTTTAGCTGTACCACTGGGATTCCTCAACTGAGGCTACATTATTTCCCAGGAAAGAGGTTAATTGCCCTTAAAGTCAAATGATATAATAGTGGAATTTGTCAATCTGCTCCTCCTCTTCCTGCTCCAAAGGGCTGTATTAGAGAACTGTTTATTTCCTTCTTGTTCCTTGCAGCATTAAAGTCTCCCATAAAATATCTGTGATTGTGTTCTACCATGTGTCAGTGGTCTGTCCAGAATTTATTTCCTTATTTAGAAATCTAGTTGCCATGGCTCATAAATCTGAGTGATCCTAAATGGAGGGAAGAGAAGATACATTCTAGAAGAGTAGCTGTTTTATTGTGGTGCATTTGGGGGAGGGGTCACCCCAACTGCCCGGGGCTGCTGGGGAAATGAGGCATTAATAATTTTCTAGGGCCATACCAGTGAGTATCCTACCCAAATGAGCTGAAAATTTAGATGTTGCTTTAAAGTCCTGGGGGAAACAATAATCATGGTATTAGATGAGAGAAGCCATCCATTGGCATGCAACTGCTTCTAATTCATGTAATTACTTCTGCTGTTTTATTCTTGACGATGAAGATGAGGGAAGGAAATATCATTTGATCACCTTACCACCTGATAGAAAGAGTAGCTGTAAATGCTGAGCCTAGAGATATTTTCCTGTAAGGTCCCATCTTTACAAAGCAAATTCAGCTCCATGAAAATTTTATGAGCACTGCCTTCCAAGGGTGACATGCAACCTTTCACTACTCCAAGAAACACAGATATATTGATTGTTTGTGCAATCATCCACAGACTTCTATTCCTGTCCTCTCTTAGGATATTAACTGTCCTGGTTTCTTCTCCCCCTTATCAGCAAAGGAAAAACAACAACAAAAAATTAAGTTGGTAAAACTCCAGTGGAATGAGATTTTCCTCATTAACAACAGGTAGGGAATGAATTCTCCTTGCTTACTGTTCTGCCCACACATCACAATACAAAAGAGACAGGCGAGCAGGAGTCAGAGGTTTGAATATATGCATATATTCTCCACACTGGGTCATCTGCATCGATTAAAATGGGCATTAGCCTCTAAGCAGATGACCATCTAAGTCATATACATCTGATTGGAAGCTAGAACAGGGGCAAGAGCTTGCCCAGATAGAGACAACTCTGGGATATAAGATTTTCTCTGATATTGTAGGAACTGGTCCAAACGGATGTGTGTTTAGGGGGGACCCCATAGAAATCCTCCATTGGCCTCTTCGAGCCTGATCTGGGATATCATCGGGATATGCCAGGGGATTTGACAGAGGAGAAAAAACAATATTAATACAGATAAGTTAAAATGTATTCCACCTACAACATGGGATGTGTTATTCATAATGCATATTTCTGGGCTTTAACTCCATTTTTTCAGCTGAACTTTACCATACCAAACAAACTGAGGCATCCAGGGGCAGTGTCTAAATACTGAATGAATTTTAATGAAATTATGAAAGCCTTTAGCCATATTAAGAAGTAATTGTATTGGCTTTGAATGCACTGAGGTTAAATTTTGAGTAGCAACTGTGTTTTCATTTTCCTAAAAGGGTTACATAACACAATGCTTTGGTTGCTCAATGCAGTCTGCTCTAACTAAATGACATATAATGCACAGCTAAGGAAATTTAAAAGGACATTTTTCAGTAGAGTGACTTTTTTTCTTCATTATCCCTCATATTCCTGTCTCTGACTGCAGGCAAGTCATTTGTCAGCTGGAAATTCTGGAATATTTAATGCTGCCACAAGAGGTCCCAAGATATGAGTTGATGAGAAGGGCATACGTTTCTTGAGTTCTCGCTGTCATGAAAGGTGAACATTGTAAACTCCACTTTGTAAATAGCTGTGGAGTCCTCACATGGAACTATGCTATGGATTGGAGGATCTGGGGAAATCTCAATGCTTTTATTCCCTAACACATTTAAAATATAATTGAGATGTTTTGGCCTAATTATTCCACAAAATGCATGAACAATTGTTCATGCACTTTCAACAATTGCAAGCAAAAATGAACAGCACAGTGGAAGTGATTCTTAGCAGCCATTTACACACCCATTCTGTATTAATATTATTATAATCTGTATTATGATAGTGCTATTATGCTAGCCATTGTACAGGAACATAGAGACCGTCCCTGCTCTAAAGAGGTTATAGGCTTGGGCTCTCAAAATATCTGGGCTTTTGTGAACATATCCCCCTAAACAACACTAGTGTTTTCGTTTTCTTCCCCACCTCCAAATGGAGAAAAGATGAGAAAGTAAACACAGTATCCAAAGAACAGGCTCAACACGGACGGGGCTTTCTGGGTGTAATTCTATGGCCTGTGTTGTGTAGCAGGTCAGATTAGATGATCACAATGGTTCCTTCTAGCATTAATATCTACTGGGGGCTGGAACAATTTTTATAGTGAGGGTGCTGAGAGCTATTGAACTAAACTGTAAACCCTGTATATGATGCAAACCACTTCAACCCATGGGGTGTGTGGCAGCACCCCTAGTCCCAGCACTTATGAACATCCATAAATCTATAAATACTTTGATGAACAGAGAGGTAAGTGAAGGTGAATACTCACCATTGCTCCAAAGAGTGATGCTTCTCTGCCATAAGGGGACAGATGCTGAGAGGAGATGCACGCCAGAGAGGGACAAAACAAGGAAAAGGAAGAAGCAGACAAATTATGTGATCTCCTATAAGGCCACCACCATAGGATACTTCCGGCGCTTCTGATTTACATGAGAGGGGTGAAATCCTGGCTCCATGGAAGTCTGTGAGAGTTTTGCCATTAACTTCAATGGGGTCAAGATTTCACCCCACATCTCTGTTCTATTCTTCCCCTGATCTGGATGTATAGTGCCTCCTGTTGGTCAACAGGAGTTCCACCTGCAAAATATGGAGTGGATATAAGATCAGAGCAATGCAAAGATGCAAGAGGAAGACTTTGTCCATAGCTCAGATATCTCCTAGGAGAATTTAGAAGATAATGAAATTATTGTTAAATGGTTCTAAGGCTTGAATTTCAGCAGGATTTGGGTATTAAAGCCCACCCTGAGCCTCTGCAGAGAGAGGTTTCCTGTGAGCCAACAAACAAACTAAATTGCTTTAATACTTGGTTCAATTCTTTGTAAACATTCAACTCAATAGCTTTTCATGCCTGACAGGGAAAGAGTAAGATGAAGTTGTCACAATGGCACCTGGAAACCCAAGTGTATTCACATTAATACGATAGCGTAAATCTACATCTCTCCTTGGCAGGTCTGTACCGCTTCTGTCAAGGGCTTGAAAAATAATTTAGCTTCCAAGCTGGCTTAGTCCTGGCCTGGATTCTCCTGAGGCAGAGCTAGGACGGAAAGGAAGCTGAAGTAGGTCTGCGGAGAATAGAGGGAAAAAACTGCATTCAAATTGTCATAAAGTGTGGAAAGGGAAGGCTTGGAGGGTATTTTATGCCTTGTATCCCACAAAGACACCTTATTATCATAATCCTCCTTCATGCTGCCAGGCAAGGCTTTCTCAGATCTCACCTCCCAGGTTGAATTTGGAAATGATTAAGTTGAAAGCAAAGTAAGGTTGATTAGGAAGAAAATTGAGCATTATCAAGAATTTGTAACTAAATTAACTCAGAGTCTTCTATTTTTTTCTTGCCCAAGAACTTTTCCTTTCTCTCTGCAGCATGTGCTAGCTTCTTCAGTTCTCTTTCGTTCCCCAGAAATAGGAATTTGTTCTTTTTCAATGTGATTTTCCTTGCTTTTGATATGTTTATTCATAGTGATCCTAGCTGTTTCAAAACAAAGATGGTCAGAGCTGGGAAGGAAATGATTTTCTTGTTCTGTAAAATTTTTGAGATTTCAGAAATTTTCCTCATCCAAATTGGGCCAGAGTCAACATTTCAAATATTTTCATGGAAAAAAAAATCAGTTCAGGTCAATTGAAATGTTTCATTTCAATCATCTTGAAACATTTTCATTTTGATTTTGACCATTTAAAAGAAAGTGCAATGATTAGTTTTTTTCTAAGTGAAAAGTCATTTTGAACCTGAAAACCAACATTTTTCATTTAGAAAATGGTGAAACTGGATGTTTTGAAACTTTTTTCCAAATATATTTTGAGTATAGAAATTTGTCAAAACCGACCCTTTCCCACAAAAAGTTTAGGTTTTGACAAATCAGCATTTTTCAATTTAAAAAATATTTCATCAATAAACTCCTGACCAGTTCTACTGGATGAGACTGGGTATGATTTTGGATTTGGAAGATACAGGACACTAGGAATAATTTCCAACTTTGGAGTATCCTCAACTACCCTCAAGCCGGCCTCCAACTTTGTACCCTTTGCAACTGAATGCATCTAAACAAGCACGCAAGCACCCTTTTGAGTGAGAAAAACACACCTTTGACCTTGCCCATTAGTTTCTGGTTTGATCATTCCTAACCGTGGCCTCATCAGCATGCTGCTATGTGTCTTCTTGATTAGTCGATGTCGATCTATCTAATCTGATACTTGGCATGCCATACTATGCTCTTGATGGCTCATATCCACTTTGTTTTGGTTTAATTAAAATATGAGAACAATGAAATGGAATTTTCAGGGTGATGCATTTTTTAAACCTTGGGCTGGAGCCTAGCCTTCAATGCAACCACTTTGTATCAATCCAATTGAGCGAAAAGTCCAGGAAGCTACTGTAAAGAGGCAGAAGAGGATTCCTCCAGCATGGGAATTGGACCCACATAAACCAAGGCCAGTTTGAGGTTCTCTTAAAAATCAAGATCATTTGGTACAAAACTGAATGCACTCACATATTGCAGTGACAGTGGTGGGCAGCAAACTTTGCTTACGTCTGAAATGCCTGCAAAATTGCTCCTCCTTTCCCCATGATATGGCAACATTGTACAGAAGATTTAGGTCATCATAGGACTGGACCTGAAGGAATTGCAGCTTAGCCCCAAAAACCTTTTAGGGTGAGAATCAGACCTTGTGGGGTGGTCACTCCCCCTTTCCCACTACCCATGCCTACCCCGTAACTCCTGTATGGTTGATTGTCTTGTAATCTATATCCCTTTATTTCTCCATCCACTCTCATAGTGTCTCTGTTTTAAATGCACATCACATAAGGCTCTGACGTGCTGTCTCAAAAAAAAAGAAAAGCTAATTTTGTTGGCTGCATGGAAGCATAACGGGTGACTAAGGAGGGAGGGCAGGAAGGCTTCTGATGCTGTTGACCTTCTTCTTGCTGACTTTCCAGTTAAAATACAAATATATTCTCCAAATTCTTAAAGGAGGGTCAGACCAGCAGATACAAGTATTAAAGGAACTCATGCTCATGAAATGAAATTCAAGAGGGTCACAGACAGGCACAAACAAAACCCACAGGCCTGCACACATGCATTATGAAAACACTCATATAGTCTTCCTCTGTTCGTTTGATTCCTTTTCATTTCTGGCCTGAGACGGGCAATTGAAAGGACTAGATGCTTGATTTCTCTGAGTTTATGGCTGAGCTGCTGCAGCAATCAGACATCAATGTGCAAGTGTGGGCCGACAGATTGTGAAATCCTTGGATATTTTCATAAATCAATTTCTTTTTGCAAATCTCTTCCAAAATAATCTTTGCTGTGCTGATTGTTGGTGAACAGTATTCTGCAAATATTAGTAATCCATGCTGCGTTGGTTAGTTGCATAAGTCACATGCTGCTGTTTCAGATTCCTGCTGACAGTATGGGTTGTAAATGTTACCATCACTCAGACAATTCAAACTTTGCTCTGGCAAAGAGACAAACATTCGAGCTGAATATTTGCTGTCTGTGAGCATTCCCAGTATTAAAACTTGGGCACTTGAAAGATAATGGAAAGTCAGCCCCTCAAATTGTTGCAAAAGTGACCCAATCAGAATGTACTTTAGAATTTTAACAAATATTTCCAAATAATCTCTCCTTACTGTGTTCACAGCCATGCCCACTACTATCTACTCTACAAAGCGATTTGCAAAAATCAAAATCCTTACCCTACACGTGCAGGTGTTTATATCACAGTAGCACCGAGTAGCCCCAAATGAGGCCAAGGCTCCCTTGTGCTAAGGGCTGTCCATACACACAAGGGATATCTACACATTGAGGTGGGGGCGTAATTCCAAGCTCATGCTAAACATAGCTGCAGCAGCACAAGATGCTAGGTGTGTTCACAGGGAAGCTAACCCTTCCTGCCATCTATTTTAAGCATGCTAGGTCCGAGCTAGCGTGGGTACATCGCCTTGAGCTGGGTATCTCACCCCGAGCTCAAAATGCAGACATATCCTACATGAGAGACGGCCCTTGCCTCGATAAGCTTACCCTATAAATAGACTACAGAGACAAAGAGCAGGTGGGGAAACAGAAGGGTAGAGGGGATGTGAATTGTCCAAATGCATACAGAGCTGGGATTAGAATGCAGGTCTTTATCCTCAGCTAGTGCCCTATCCCTGGCCCATGCTGCCTAGCCAAAGCTCATTGAAGGCAAAACTGGTGACCTGTCAGTGCAGCAAATGAGTCTCATCTAGTCGGTGAACTAGAAAATATTTATTGATAAGAGCTGCTCAGGGAAGGCTGGAGAGGGGAAGTTTGTTTTGGAATTCACGTCATCTTCTCGCCCAAGCAATCGAAAAAGAATAGTGCAGCTTCCCACCTAGCTACAGAAATCACTGGTGCCTTCTCGGAATCACAGGTCTCTTTCCACAAGCACTGAATGCATTGCCACAGGCACACAGTAAAAAGCAGTAAATAGCTCCTCTGCTTCATGCTGCTGCATTGAGGGAAGTAGGTATGTCTCTGTTCTCAAACCCTCGGGATGAAATTGTACAGTTCTTTGTGCTGTGTTCTTCCTGTGGGATTTTACATCCAGGAGCTTGGCTGAGTTAGAATCAGGCCAATTACTGAGAGCGGAATGAAGAACAGAGGAAAAACTCAGCTCTTACTCAGTGCCTTGGCCATGACGGGTGCAGGTTTTGGTGTATGGTGCGTGTTTATTTGGAGTATTCACATGTGCAACACTTACAATGATGGGCAGCTGGAAAAGATGCAGTCATTGCTTCGGACTGTAATGTTTCCCTTTGTTTCTACATGGCAGCAGAGGTGAGCACACACACTGTTCTCAGAGCATTGTGTGGGTAAATGTGATCATTCCCTCACAGATGAAGCTGTCACAACATGTATGCCCAGTTGGGGGAGAGAGACTGTGAGCTTCATTTGCTGCTCCTGCATTGGAGAATCGAGACAGAAGGACATTAATGTGATACATGGATGCAGATTTCTTTATTAGTGGAAACCTTTAGGTGTTAATATTGTCTGTGAAAAGAAACCTTGTAGTATCGGCTGTGGCATAGCCACTTAAAATATACTCCAAAAAGCAGTGCACACTTTACAAGAGTTTCCACTGAACCAGCACCCAAGTGAATCTGGAAACACAGAATGCCTTTGGTGATTTCCTGACAAAACGAGTTTCTAATGAGCAACAGAGTAACAAATAACTAAGTTGTGAGGCCTCTTCAATGGATCCTATGTACACACCCCGAATATATCTCCCATAAGAGCTAAGATCCTCCCTACAAATTCTTCCATAAGAATGAAACCTGAAAAATGATACTTGCGTTAAGATCTCAAGTCACTAGCACTATATAAGGTGAATTCATCCTCCTCAAACAATAACCCATGATGAGGCTTGTCGGCAGCCAAGTTAGCATTTGTCCCATCCGCTTCTCTTAGTTAGGAGAAGGGCAGCTCTCATTGGCCACTGGTTTCTATGCTGCTTCCTGGGAACATGCCCTGCCCTGAAATTTGGGCTGGCTGTGAGGTGCCACATCCTTCCTTGATATAAAGAGTGACAATCTTGTGAACCACTGGCTCTTTGCCACTGCAGTGTCAGAAGATTCTGCTAGATGTCACAAAATTCCTTAATGGTACAGAGACATTCACAGTACTGACCTGGCTGGATTGGATTGAACTGAGAGGAAGGTGATGCCAAACTGTCTGAGAAATCACCAGAGAATTCCTTCTAGTGCACACCCCATGTCTTGAGGATGGGACAGATAGGCAGAAATCCACCTGAGCACCATTGATTTAGAAACTGAAGTAGATGGGAAATAGATTTCCCCCCCTCACAAAAACTTTTGAGACATCAAAGAAATGTTCCTGTCCTGAACTGGGATGAAAAGTCAAAATCTCAAACATTTTCATCAATCAAAAGAAAAGTTGGTTGGGGTCAATCAAAAAGTTTTGTTTCAATTTTGGCCATTTTGTATCTTTTTCTTTTTTACTATAATTAGTTTACATTACTAAACAGAAAGACATTTAAAATCCAAAACCAGAAATTTTTTATTTTTAAAATATGTTTTGACAACTTTGAAACTTTTTCCCCAAAAACATTTTTGAGTTGATACATTGCTTGACCCTCAACCCTTTCTTACATTTTGTGTCCAACAAATTGGCATTTTCCTATGAAAAAAAGTTTTGTTGAAAAATTCCCAGCCGTATGAGCTCCAGGAGAGGAAGTTGCTTTCATGAGAGATGAATCCCTCGCCACAGGTGCTAAGAATGTATCTTTCCTCCTGCTTGTTTGTCACTGATTTCAGAGCTTGCCATCTGGCTGGACCCATCTTGCTAGCAATAAACAAGCTATAATGTCTGTGCATTCCCTAGGTTGTTGCGCTCTCTGCCTTGGTTCTGTCAGGAAATGTCATCTTCATCTCAGCAAAGGAGATTAAACACTGTCCACCTCCTGTTGTGTCTTCAGCCTGTTAAATTCCTAACATTCCTCTGCCTAGAAAGCTGCACTCAACTTACAACAGGTCACAGCATCTCATAGACTCTAGGACTGGAAGGGACCTCGAGAGGTCATTGAGTCCAGTCCCCTGCCCTCATGGCAGGACCAAATACTGTCTAGACCATCCCTAATAGACATTTATCTAACCTACTCTTTAAATATCTCCAGAGATGGAGATTCCACAACTTCCCTAGGCAATCTATTCCAGTGTTTAACTACCCTGACAGTTAGGAACTTTTTCCTAATGTCCAACCTAAATCTCCCTTGCTGCAGTTTAAGCCCATTGCTTCTTGTTCTATCATTGGAGGCTAAGGTGAACAAGTTTTCTCCCTCCTCCTGATGACACCCTTTCAGATACCTGAAAACTGCTATCATGTCCCCTCTGTCTTCTCTTTTCCAAACTAAACAAACTCAATTCCTTCAGCCTTCCTTCATAGGTCATGTTCTCAAGACCTTTAATCATTCTTGTTGCTCTTCTCTGGACCCTCTCCAATTTCTCCACATCTTTCTTGAAATGCGGTGCCCAGAACTGGACACAATACTCCAGTTGAGGCCTAACCAGAGCAGAGTAAAGTGGAAGAATGACTTCTCGTGTCTTGTTTACAACACACCTGTTAATGCATCCCAGAATCACGTTTGCTTTTTTTGCAACAGTATCACACTGTTGACTCATATTAAGCTTGTGGTCTACTATGACCCCTAGATCTCTTTCTGCCATACTCCTTCCTAGACAGTCTCTTCCCATTCTGTATGTGTGAAACTGATTGTTCCTTCCTAAGTGGAGCACTTTGCATTTATCTTTATTGAACTTCATCCTGTTTTCCTCAGACCATTTCTCCAATTTGTCCAGATCATTTTGAATTTTGACCCTGCCCTCCAAAGCAGTTGCAATCCCTCCCAGTTTGGTATCGTCCGCAAACTTAATAAGCGTACTTTCTATGCCAACATCTAAATCGTTGATGAAGATATTGAACAGAGCCGGTCCCAAAACAGACCCCTGCGGAACCTCAGAGCACTGTGAAGTCACTGCTCTTTCCTCCTTTGTATGATGGCTCTGTGAGCTCACGGAACAGAAGGGAAAGGGCCATATTGTACTAATGCAGCCCAAGGAGAACTTTCACATAATTCTCAGGAGAAAGAGGGAGGAGGTGCAAGAAGAAAAATTTGTGATAGATCCAAATGGATGCAAGTGGAGGCGGGATGGGCTACAGGAAGGTCTTGTCGCTAAGGCAAGGGGGTTGGATGGGGACGTCAGATTTCAGTCCCCATCTCCGCCATGCACTTCCTGTGTGATCTTGAGTGAATAGCATTAACCTTTGGTGTGACTAACATTGTACTTTCTCTGCCTCATGGGGGGCGGGCGTGAGAACAAATTCATTAGTGTTTTTGAGGGGCTCAGATGTGAGACTGGGTGGAATGTCTACAGTCAGTTAACATAAAATGAGGTGATGATATGGAGACAAGTGCCAGATATATACCTAGACAAATAGAATTCAGACTAGGGTGTTTTCAGTGTGCTGAGTTTGCCAGAGAGCACCATTAATCACTGAACATTCCTGTGGCCATGGACTTACTATGAGCAACATCTCTGTGGCAAACTGTTTCTTCGTCCATCAGCAACATGAAATTGATGTTAGCATAGCACTGGTAGATTATGGCTAATGATATCCGACTCGAGCTGTTTTTGAATTAAACATCACTCCTCCTGGCAGTTGTGAGAGAAATGGCACATTTGGGAAGACAGCCCTTATATAAACATTAAATGTTTATGGGCTTCATCTTGATGAGTGTAAAGTAACTTTTCACTATCAAGATGAAGAGGTCAGAAGATAAGTTCTTTGACCTAAAGCCCAGTTCCAGAAAGATGCTTAGATTAGCAGAGAAGAAACTGGGCATGATGGATGGTCTCATGTTTGAATTTATTTTTGGTTTTGTTGATGGATGACCTTTGGGTGTCTTAAAAAAGAGCCCTTGCAGTGAGATAGTTCTATAGGATTCTTGTGCTGAACTTTCCATGAACTAGTGACACACTGCCCTCTCAAGACCTTTTCATTCAGAGACCTTTTCATCCTTTTCATGCTGCATTCCTCAAAAGCAGTCTCACGTGGAAGCTTCATTTACATCAAAAATCAGGAGAGGGATGGGAAGTCCACAGGAAGGGAAGAACGGTAGGAGGTTTCTTGAAACAAGTTCATTGAACTTTGGAAGATATAAACAAGGACAGAAGCCATCTTTGGCATCCAGCACTGGGTGACACAAGGGACCAGAACTTTTGAAAGCTGAGAAAAATGGGTTTTTCAACCAAGGGGGCTGAAGTCTCTGGGAATGGGAGACTGGTAAGGAAACTATCCTGAACAAAGACTATAGCTTGTTAACTTAGGTCTTGCTTGTAATCCTTTCAAACTTTATTCCTTCTACTTGGTATCACTTTAACGATGTCTTTTTGTTAATAAACTTGCTTTTTTTAATAATAAACCAGCTGAGTGCTGTGCTTGAAGGGAAGGGTGTATTTACCCCAGTTAAGTTAATAAGGTGTGATGTGCTTTTGCCTCTTTAAAGGAGCAAATAAACCTTATTATTTCCCTGAGTGTTCCAGGAGAGGGCTGGACACTTGTTTTTGGAAAAATTTAGGACTGGGCTTGTGCTGAGGTCCTCTTGTCAGGTGTAGGCAGAGTGTGCTGGGGGGAGGGAGGGAAATAAGCAGGCTGCTGCAACCAGAGCTGCTTAACCCACACTCAGTGCAAGCCTATATGCTGGCTGGGAGCATCAAGACAAGAGAAATACAACAGCAGAGCCTTTTGAAGCCCTTAGAGTTACAGGGCATGCAGTGACACAACCCCTTATTGGTCTGGATTGCACCCCATTACGTGACACAGATATACCTGGATAATCCTGGCAAGTTACCTGCATCCACGTGCTGCAGAGGAAGGCAAAGTCACCGCCAATTTGGTCTGGGGAAAAAATCCTTCCCAATCCCACATACGGCAACCAGTTAAGCCCTGAGAGCGTGAGCAAGAACCAAGCACCTGCGAGAAAGAGAGAGTGCTTGGTGCCACCTTAGAGCCCTGGCCTGCCCCATCCAACATTCCATCTCCAGCGGCTCACGATGGATTATTCTTTGCATTGACCTTTTAGCAGAAGGGATAGAAAAGCCAAATGAAAAGTGCATCATGGGAGTTATTAGCCCTTTTGTGCTCCGTCTAATTGTTGCTCCCGAATTACTGGAATCTGTGTACATATATAAAACTAAGGATAGCTAATGTAATGTCAGTTTTTCAAAAGGGCCCCAGAGGAGCGCCCTGTAGTTACAGGCCAGTAAGCCTGACTTCAGTACTGGGCAGACTGGTTGAAACTACAGGAAAGAACAAAGTTGTCAGACACATAGATGAACATAATTTATTGGAGAAAAGTCAACATGGTTTTTGTAAAGGGAAATCATGCCTCACCAATCTATTGGAAGTCTTTGAGAGGGTCAACAAGCACGTGGACAAGGGGGATTCAGTGGATATAGTGTACTTAGATTTTCAAAAAGCCTTTGACAATGTCCCTCACCAAAGGCTCTTAAGCAAAGTAAGCAGTCATGAGATAAGAGGGAAGGTTCCCTCATGGATTGCTAACTGGTAAAAAAAGATAAGAAACAAAGAGTAGGTATAAATGGTCAGTTTTCAGAATGGAGAGAGGTAAATAATGGTGTCCCCCAGGGGTCTGTACTGGGACCAGTTCTATTCAACATATTGATAAATGATCTGGAAAAAGGGGTAAACAGTGAGGTGGCAAAATTTGTAGATGATATAAAAATACTCAAAATGGTTAAGTCCCAGGCAGACTGTGACAATCTACAAAAGGATCTCTCAAAACGGTGGGACTAGGCAACAAAATGGCAGATGAAATTCAATGCTGATAAATGCAAAATAATGCACATTGGAAAATATAATCCCAACTATGTATATTAATTGATGGGGTCTAAATTAGCTGTTACCACTCAAAAAAGATATCTTGAAGTCATTGTGGATAGTTCTCTGAAAACATCGACCCGATGTGCAGCAGCAGTCAAAAAAGCGAATAGAATGTTGGGAGTCATTAAGAAAGGGACAAATAACAAGACAGAAAATATCATATTGCCTCGATATAAATTCATGGTACGCCCACATCTTGAATACTGCATGAAGATGTGGTCGCCTCATTTCAAAAAAGATATACTGGCATTGGAAAAGATTCAGAAAAGGGCAACAAAAATGATTAGGAGTAGGGAACAGCTGCCTTATGAGGAGAGATTAATAAATTTGGGACTTTTCAGCTTGGAAAAGAGATGACTAAGGGGGGATATGATTGACATCTATAAAATCATGACCGGTGTGGAGAACGTAAATAAGGAAGTGTTATTTACTTCTTCTCAGAACACAGGAACTAGGGGTCAGCAAATAAAATTGATAGGCAGCAGGTTTAAAACAAACAAAAGGAAGTATTTTTTTCACACAAGCTGTGGATTTCCCTGCCAGAGGATGTTGTGAAGGCCAAGACTATAACAAGGTTCAAAAAAGATAAATTCATTGAGGATAGGTCCATCAATGGCTATTAGCCAGGATGGGCAGGGATGGTGTCCCTAGCCTCTGTTCGCCAGAAGCAAGGAATGAGTGACAGGCGATGGATCACTTGATGATTCCCTGTTCTGTTCATTCCCTCTGGGGCACCAGGCATTGGCCACTGTCAGAAGACCAGATACTGGGCTAGATGGATCTTTGGTCTGACCCAGTCTGGCTGTTCTTATGTTCTTAAAATAAATAAAAGTAACCAAAGGAAAAAGCCATTAGGGCTGTTTATAGGTGGCTGCCAGAAATGCCCTCATTTTTCTGATATATTAAAAAGGTAGAACTTTACTGGTGGTGCTTTATCACACTCCTTCCCTGTAGTGTCTTTCCCTCTCTGGAATTATTAAGCAATGTAAAAGGCCAGTACATGGGGCATTTGCTTTGCTTTTTTCCATGCCTTTTTTTTTTTAAATCATGATTTCTTGGGAACAAAGCACTGAAAATGCTATTGAAAGTCACTGATTGCAGAGGCTGGGCAAACTCTCTGATAAGAGAGCCACTGCTGATTGCTCAGCGAAAGGAGTTATAAGCACCAGGCCAGGATTATTTACATATAGTGAGAACCACCAAAGTTGTAGAGTAAGATCTTAAAGGGACCAAAACAAGCCAGGCAGCACGCACACCTTTGTTCTGAACATGATTGTTCCAGGGGACAGAATTCTGAGAAGGTGAACTGGAGCTTCAGGACACCCAAACCAACTGCCCTGATTTGCACCAGCTGAAGATCTGGGGCACAAAGCGTCTCCTCTATTGCTTGGATTCTTGACATTCAATGGGAAAATCTTCGGGAGTCTTTCCCCCCAAAACACAGCACTAGTGATTTGTTCTGTGTTTACTAGTAAAGATACCAAACTCAGGTGTGAGGTGAGACTGCATAACCAGCATCCACAGCTAGTTGGCCAATTGTGGCTTTGGGATCATGCCTGGCAAGTGCATGCCACTCGTGGCGATATGATACAGCTGAATCACACCATGCCAGTCTCATGGCTTACCTGCAGGTTGGTTACAGACCAGATTTTATGTCTCCGCCCACCCACAATGGGAACTTATGAGTATTTTCCTTTGTGCGCAGCCTTGCAACCCCTCTTTGCAGGATACACCATTGCACCTTATGCCTTTGCTTAGCATTCTGTCCCTACTGAAGGGGAAAACATCATGGTCCATGAGCATCACAAAGGCACCAGTTATACATTGAAAAGAAATGGACTTTTGACAGTGCGCAAAAAGGCGGAGGCCATCCCTGGAGCCATGTGTCCCTGACCTGTGAGCCATACTTCTGCATCCTACCCTGCGATCTAGAGCAGTTATACTGTCTGTAGCATTGTCCTACAGACTTCTGAAGCCATATAAACACAGCCTTACTACGTGTCACAGCACTACAGTGTGTTGTTACCAGTGACCACATGTTTTGTAATAATACTCAAAGGCTTTGTTGGCTGCTGGCAGATCTCTTTGTTTGTATATCAAAAAACTGCTGTTTAGTTTATGGACATTATTGTTCACACACTTGACTAGAACGATGCATCTGACTAGAGCTCATATATTATACATGCCTGTAACTGACTCTCTTCAATTTCATAGAACAAAAATCAGAAGGGATAATATCATGTGTAAGACTCCTGCTAAGATACGCTGGTAATAAGCTCAATAGAAATGTCCGCATAAAATAATTAATTACCACTCTATTTTAAAACTGATTTCTAAAGTGGGCTTTACGAAATGAAGAATCTGACTGGCTGATCAAATTTCTGACTCTGTAGTTGTATCCTATCCCATGTGACCACATGGGTCGAGATTCATTAGCAAATCAGTATAAAAGTGCAAACAGTATATTGCAAAAAGCAATCTAGAAATCCAGATAGACTCAATTTGGTGAAGCCTCATGTTGTTTCCTTTCTCCTGTAAATTGTTCTGAGGGGCAGCGTAGGAGAGGCACTGTATCAAACTAAATTGAAGCAAATAGATAACGGCTCTTCTTGGGGTAATTGAAATTACTTGACATTTGACTTTATGACTCTCAACACCCCTGAGGCATGTTTAGCATTCACTAGACCCACTAAAAGTGCTACGCTTTGCAGATTACTGAATACTAAACAGTGTTCAGATTATTAATAGATATTGGAATTTAAATTTCTTCAGTTTCTGCCTACATATTTTATGGTGCTATGAAACTTCATAGATATAGTATGTTTCATATGTAGGGTTTCGTGCACCTTCCTTTTAATCAGCTGGTACTAGTTTCAGAAATAGAATACTAGACTAGATAGATTATGGTTCTAATCCAGGCTGGCAGTTCCAATATGCAATACATCTGGGTAGATGATGCATGTATGTATAGATATCTATGCAATTTGGCGTGGATAATATGTAGACCTGGCAGAATCTGAATTTTTTGGGGGGAGGGGTATAATTTTGACAGATAATATTGATGTTAATTTTTAAGCCTATTTTCTAATTTTTATCAATTTAAATTTTCACTGTTGCACAAAATTAAGAGATTTAAACTTTCTGTTCTGTTTTTATTGATTTACATTTTCACAGTTGAAGGAAATTAAAGAGTGGACAGATAATGAGGGGGGGTGTCAGACACAGTAATTATTTAATGAATGTAAACATTGAGATTCAAAACATTAAAGCTTTATCACTATTAAAATGCAAATGGTCAGTGTCACATGTCAAGATATTCAAAGTAAATATACTTAAATCAAACTCGAACAAGTTCTCAACTAGCATTTTTCTCATATTGCCTCTCTGTACATTTTTATTACATTGATGGGAAAAATCTTTGCATCGGTTTGTGTGTGTATGGTGAAATTGATGTTTACCAACATTTACTGATAAAACTCTAAGCCTCTGAAGCCTAATGATATAAAATAACCCTGTATATGAAGATTCTTGGAATTCCAGGGTGATTTAAGACTCGACTCTGAATTTCTTGGTTCCTTAGTGCCATTTGAAGTTATACTTTTATCTTAGAACAGAACATTTAGTATTCTAACATCTTTAATTTCTACCCTGATATCTATTCTGCATATATGAAGCTGTGCATTATTTAAAGATAAAGGGAAAATTTTAAGATATTAGAATTATATCACATAAATTTTGTACATTAGTGATAAGAATTATTACCAGCTGAGAAACTTAGTGCTGAATAAAAGCTACAAACTAATTAAGCCATGATTAATATTCAAGTGTTTCAGTAATTACAGCACCAGCTCTTGTGATATAGATTTGGTTTAGGAAAATTGAATAAACAAAATGAATCTGGTCTGGACAAAGAAGTTTAAAAACCACTGATATGTGCAAACACTAAAGGATGGAGCTAAATGCTGAGAATTCTTGGTTTATGGACCTTACTACATAGAAATCAACTGCAGGGGGGCATTGTTTAGTAATTAACATAAAGCCAGGAATGATTCAAGAGCTGGGCTTAAATTGTCACAGAGAATTTCCTGGAGCCCCATCTCCTGCAATATGCTATAAAAATCCAATGGGGTCTGAAAATATTTACCTAAGCTGTCCCGAGTGGAGCTACGGCTGAATTTAACAGACCTGGATTCTATTCCATCTCTATCAGTTGACCTGCTGTGTAACCTTGGGCATGTCACTTTGTAAAATCTGTAAAATGGGGTTAATGACAGTGATCTACCTCTGGTCTTGTGAAGCCTAAATAACTAATGTTTAAACAGCAGTTTGAAGCCTTTGGATGAAAGATTCTGTTGTCGTGCCAAGGATTATTAATTTAAATGAAAACCAAGGCTTTACAAATAGAGCTTGTTAGAATCACTGGTGCATTTCACCCTACTTCTAACTAGGCCTTTCATAAAATTGAATCTAGCCCTAATGCCTCTTAAACATGATCAGGTTGTTCTGCATAATAGGGCTGTTATGCTTTGCCTGGAATAACCTCCCCATTCAATAAATGGGCACACAATGCAGCTTTATTTTCTGTAGCATCATGCACACAAAGGGGTCCCAAAACACTTTTCAGCATCAAATGACATAGCTAGAGAATTAAACTATAGCAGCAGGAGGGATAGATATAGATCAGAGATGTTTTCAGAGGAGATTTGAATAGAGCTGAAGAAGTGATGAGGCAAATGGCTGTTTGGGCCGAATGCTGCCTTGGGGCTCAATCCTGCAAGGTGCTGAGTGCCTAGAGCCCCCATTGAAATCAACGGAAGCTGAGAGTGTTCAGACATTCACAGGATCAAGCCGAGAGTGAGGTTGTAAATATCAATGATGCAGATCTGCAGCATCTCTGTTTAACTGGCCGATCTATAAAGGTCCATTAAACCTATGGAAAAGCGGGCTAGGTTTAAATGAGAACAATGTCATGACATTGTAGTCCCATAGATAATGCCACCTTCCTGCTGGGTATTACTAGGCATTTTTCTTTCATAAAATAATAAACCACCTCCACCAAAGTGAATTTTGTGCAGGCAAAGTGGTAGTCCCATTTGAAGCTGGGATAAGTAGCACAGTGGAAAGGAGAGATCTCAGCAGGGTAGGGGTGGATTTTGAGACAGTTTTGTCTCTGGCTTTGAAGGCAACACACAGTCAATGTCATGTCACTCGGAATCTTGTCTACACTCTCTGAAGGTCCATGGCAGGTTATTTTTAACTACGCAGGAAAGCAGCAGTGATTTGTTATTCCCAAGAGATAGTACATAGATTCCCGAGGGAATTAATTAACTGAAATGTCCTTTGTTACTGGTGGAGCCCTTTTTGGGAGCGCTGCTTCTGGCTCCAGGTCGAGGACACATGGCTTTAGCTGAGTGAAAGGGGCTGGAACGGAAGCGATCTGGAAGCAGTTTGCTACCAAATGAAATGTGACTCCCTTTGTCACTTCTCTTTAGTTCACTTGCCAGAGGGCGAATGATTAGGGCTGTCATGGGGTCTTTTCTGCTGATTCCTAGGGTATGGACGGGTCTTGCTGAAAGAGGCCTTTCCTGTCTGAAGCTCGGACATGCAGTTTTGTGGAGGCTGTCGGTCCATCCTTTTCTGCTTTTTTTAACCCTGGTTTCTCATTGTCTCTTTTTTCCCTCTGCTCATTTGTTTCCCCGTTTCCTTCATTTGTCTATCCTCCCTCATGTCTTTCCAACCTTCCCTCATTGTCTCTTCCTCACCCTGATGTCTCTCTCCTCTTTTATCGCAATCTTCCTCCTGCTTACAGTTTCCTTCTGGCATCTGCTTCCACCCTACTGTGTCATGCTGGAGCAGCTTGCCTGGATGCAGGAACTCTGGAAACGGGGAAGTCTGGCTCAGCATATGGCTTCTCATTGATTTCACAAAAAGCATTGAATGCCAGCACATGGGAGGCCAAGAAAGCAGCCAAGTGATCTTTGGATGCAGGACAGTGCCTCACCAGGGGAACTGGGTGACCTCATGTCTTCATTTGGATGCACTAATAACCACTGCACAGGTGCACCTGCCACAGTGGAGAATCATTTTGAAATGTTGGCTAAGGACAGATCCAAGCTAGAGGTCAAAACAAACCCAAAATAACAAATCTACAGAAAGAAGCAAATCCTTACCAAAAGCATCATTTACTACTGCAGGATACTCTTCTGCTGAGCCTTGTTGAGTGGAAAAGATGGACTTTCCCTAGCTGGGGATTTTTCCTGTATATGAAATATTCAGGTCTTCCTGTATATGGAAACCCATAAATCAATCCCTGGGGATGTTACTTTCATGTCATGTTACTCTTCGGAGAGGGGCTTAAGGCAGAGGGCCTGCTTCTCCTCTCCCATGGGTACACATAAAGCAGATCTCCTGGAAATTCCATAGAGATGCACTGATGCAAACGCAGCGTCAGAGGATAAAACGGCTCAGAGTGGCAGTGCTGTGCCCCCAACCCCCACAAGTTTGGATATTAGGAAATTTGTGCATATCGTGGCATTTGATGCTGTGCTTGAAGGCAAGCTTCCTGGGATGTGGCTTTGACTTTTATTCCCACGCAATCTTTGTTGTTACTTGTTTAACAGGAAGTGAAACCAGTGGTTTCTCTATAGCATTCAAAAATACATCCTAGCGCTTCACCCTCTTAACGTGAGGGAAGTGGGCGGGAGAACTTGCCGACTTCTGAGGTTGAACAGTGAGCCGTAACCTGCTCCCAGTTATGCTAAATCCAGAGCAATTTCCTTGATGGCATAGGAGCGAATCCAGATTGACCTTGGTGTAGAAGAGATCAGCAACTAGCCTAACAGCGGCAACTGGCCTTCCAGTTCTTTTATCTACCTGTAAGGCTACTAGTGCCCCAGTGCTTTTGGACATGCGTGCCTACTCCTTCCTCCATTGCCCTCTGGTGGGCAGCTCAGTTCGTCCTCTCTGCTCATCCCTTCTTCTCCCCTTACGGGTTACTGAGTCTCTTGGCTTCACTCCTGCTCAGGCCAGATGGCTATCCTGCCTTTGCCTGGCACGCCAGTGCTCCAGAGCCTGATTTCACCCAACTCACCCTTCACCTTCTCGGTTGTCCTCATCCAGAGGGCAGGGAACCTGATACTTGCTAAGACGGTTCTTGTACTGGGGCTGGACTTCTGAAGCAATAGAATTTCCCTTGCCAGGTTGTTTTGCAACTTTCTTAGATAACTGATTATAATATCTTCCATTTTGGGAGATGAGGGGGAAATATCATCCTTCCCTCCAGCCCACATCCTAAATGGAAGATGTGGGACAGGAAGGGTCCTGCCTCCCCTTCCCCCTGCCCACATATGTTATGCCTTAGAACAGTTTACTTACATTGGGAAGGGACAATCTTTTTGTTCTGTGTTTGTACAGAACCTACCACAATGGAGTCCTGATGCATGCAATATATGATAGTAATGATAACACCCAGCTGAGATCTCTGTTGCTTCCTTTGAAGGGCTACAGCATCCAATGCTTTGGAAATTAAAATGGCTGCATCTTCCAGGATTGGCAGGCTTCTGTTTCTTTGGTTTTCAATGTTAAAAAAGAGAGAGAAATTAGAAAAGAGAATGGGAAAATGCCCCTCTAAGGGCCCTTTGGTCTTCCAAGTGACAGCATTGCTTCCGAGTTGTTTCATATAGGTCTTAAACTGTAAAGTAGGAGCCCTGCCTAACTCTTACACAGACAGAAACAAAACACACGTGCATACACACACAAACATTCTGATTTAGGTTCCTTAAACTGAAAGAGGTGCAAGAGAGCGTGGATTGCTCAGGTTTAATTTGAAATTAGTTTCTGAAGCTCGAGTGCAGAATTTAGCAAAGGAGATTGGACAACAAAGCCAGCGACATGGATTTGTGAAGTAAAATGCTAGTTCCGTGTGCCTGCCCTGGCTTCTCCTTTTGACAGCTTGTAGAGAATCTCCAAAGCCAGTGGTCCCTGCAAAGGGTCATTTCTCTTAGAACCTGGTTCTGTCACTGTGGGCTCAATCTCTTATATGGACAGAGATAGAGGAAGATGCAAAGGAGAGATCTTAAAAGCTTTTGATCATAGTAATTGTGGGCTGTGTGTGTCATAATGTTTTAGACGATGCTAGGAGTAAGGCTGATCACACTGGGAGCCAGCAGACTTCAGTTCTGTTCTTTTCTCCAAAGCTGTGTGTTCATAAGCAAGACCCTGCTATGCTCTGTGCCTCAGTTTCCCCATCTGCAAAATATAGATATATTTCTCTACCTCATAAGGCTGCTGTGAAGCTAAACTCTTTGATGCTTATAAAGTGCCAAGATGCCTTGGTGAGGAGCACCAAACAAGTGCAGATAGATAAATACTCAAATGCCAGCACCCTCCTCTTAGCTACTAGATAACATTTCCCTATTTATTCCTGTAACACTCCCTCACTCACCCTGGAGGAGGGAGGTCACTGAAGGGCTGGCGGTAGCCCGCCTTCAAGCTTGTCTCAGTTTAACTGGGGCCTGGGCTTGCCTGGGCTCATCCAGTCAGTGAACAATAGTCTTAAGGAGCTGGCTATAGCCTGGGCTGGGCTCAGGCAGCCAGCAAACACTACAGTCTCAAAAGTAGGCTGGGGCCTGGGCTTGCAGGGCTCATGCAACCAGCAAACAACAGTTTTAAGGGGCTGGGGCCACTCCTCTTCAGAGCGAGAGCCCCTTGCAGAGGAATGAGGGTCAGCCACCCGGCAGGAGGGGGGGTAGGGGGACACAGGCCCTCCCTACCCAACCGCGTTCCAGCCGAGAGCCCTGGCAGGGGCAGAGTCAGCTGCCATGGGGTTGGCAGGGATCCAGCCGCAACATGCTGATGCTGGGGGTCCGGGCTTTGCAGCCAGCCCTACGGCGGCTGCCTCTGGGCTACTTCCTGCCTTCCCTGGGGTGGGTACCTCTGATGTCCAGTCGTCATCCAGCTCCTCCGGGTAAGCAGTGGTGGGCACTCTGGGCCAGTTGTTATCCGCGTCTGAGGCATAGGCTGAGCCAGGCAGTGAATCTGCTCCATGCTGCTCTGGAACTGGTGGGACATCCTTCCCCTCTGCAGGCTTCCCCCCTGAATGAGCTATGGGTCTGGTCTTTTATACATACCCCTGTCCTCCCGGTGACGGGGTTGGGGTGGCCTAGGCTCCACCCTCCAAGGGGCGTGTAACACTCTATCACTCACCCAGGCGGAGGGAGGCCTGTCCGCCTCACTACAATTCCCCTTCCTGTGCAGATTCTCAGCTCCACACTAATGAGGCTGATATGCATGCACACACACTCACACACAAATATACCTCATGTTCACACTCAGCTGAATGCATTTTGAGCCCAGAGCAATCATCATCCTCACTACCTTGTCCTCTGGTCACAAAGAAAAACATTTCAATGATGGCCCAGGGCGATGCAAAGAATGCAGCCCTCAATTATTTAAAGTTTAATGCAAAGATCATGCAAACTTCATGCTTATTTAAGGGAACTCTTGCATATTCCATTCAGAATCTTTGCATCATACTGCAAGATTCATGCACTTCAAAAAAGATATACTGGCACTAGAAAAGGTTCAGAAAAGGACAACTAAAATGAGTAGGGGTTTGGAGAGGGTCCCATATGAGGAAAGATTAAAGATGCTAGGACTCTTCAGCTTGGAAAAGAGGAAACTAAGGGGGGGATATGATAGAGGTATGTAAAATCATGAGTGATGTTGAGAAAGTGGATAAGGAAAAGTTATTTACTTATTCCCATAATACAAGAACTAGGGGTGACCAAAGAAATTAATAGGCAGCAGGTTTAAAACAAATAAAAGGAAGTTTTCTTCACGCAGCACACAGTCAACTTGTGGAACTTCTTATCTGAGGAGGTTGTGAAGGCTGGGACTATAACAGCATTTAAAAGACAACTGAATAAATTCATGGTGGTTAAGTCCATAAATAGCTATTAGCCAGGATGGGTAAGGAATGGTGTCCCTAGTCTCCATGGTGTCAATGGAGATGGATGGCAGGAGAGAGATCACTTGATCATTGCCTGTTAGGTTCACTCGCTCTGGGGCACCTGGCGTTGGCCACTGTCGGTAGACAGATACTGGGCTAGATGGACCTTTGGTCTGACCCAGTTCAACCGTTCTTATGTTCTTATGTTAACTTTGGCCAGGATGAGTAGCATACACATATAGCATGTTGACAAGTACATTGCAAATCATATCTCAATAAAAAGCCAGTCTTGGTAGCAATTACTATCAGAGCAGGTCAAAATCTGGAGAGTTTTTCATGAAGAAATGTTTTAAACTGATGAACCGAACTTCCTTTTGTTTAAATACTTTCACTTTTTTCGGGGGCTTTTTGAGAAAAAAAATAGAAGCAAAA
The DNA here is from genome assembly GCF_025201925.1 of Gopherus flavomarginatus. Lineage (NCBI taxonomy): Eukaryota > Metazoa > Chordata > Testudines > Testudinidae > Gopherus > Gopherus flavomarginatus. The sequence continues at coordinate 48,039,953 of NC_066627.1, read as the reverse complement.
TTTTTGTTTTGTTTTGCATTTGTTTGTCTCTCTTTTCCTTTATTTTTTACCTTCTCTGCCATTGTTCCACTTGAAAAGGGGCAAAATAAGTTTAAAAAAAGATTAAAAAGTGTGAGAGAGTCCCACTTTTACAGTGTTGAAAAGTGCCAGAAAGTACGGTCCTCCTTCCTACTTTCTTCAACTTTTTAATTTTCTTCCAATTTTTTCCACTGGGGAAAAAAGAAAATAAGTGAGAAAGAGTTGTAGTAGGGAAAAAAGAGAGAAAATATAAAAACCATAGAGAAACTAAGAATTTTCCCACAATTTTGAAATGAAAAACACTGATTTTTTTCAAGAAAATTCATTTCAATTTTTTTTTCAAAAACCAAAAAAAAAAAGTTGCCCAAAAAACGTTTGTGAATGAAAACCTTCATTTTTAGACACAACCAACACAGAAAGTCTTTGCATCCCAAACTAGTCCTACTTGCTATCTCTATTCATGTGAACAAGCTCCTTTGTTGGAGATAAGTCACAAGGATAAGGGAACAGAACCTATGCTTCCCAGGCAGGGGTTTTGTCAATGGATCTCAAGATGTGTGCTAATTTTTGTCTGAAGGGAATCATATGCACCTCTACCCCGATATAATGCTGTCCTCGGGAGCCAAAAAATCTTACCGTGTTATAAGTGAAACCACCTTATATTGAACTTGCTTTGATCCACCGGAGTGTGCAGCCCCACCCCCCCGGAGCTCTGCTTTACCGTGTTCTATGAGAATTCGTGTTATATCGGGGTAGAGGTGTATATATTATATATTAACCCCACAGCAAGTAGCATCCAGAAGTGGTTAGCATTCCCTATCTGAGAAATCACTATTGACTAAGAACCATCACGAAATTGTCAGGTACAGTGAAAAGCAAGGACAAAGCCAAACAAAGGAGCCTAAAATAAAAAGGCAAAATGACAGCAAAATGGTTTCATTCCTCCTGGATACAAGAGTTAACTAGGGAAGAAAATTGAGTAATCAATAATGCTGCTGGAGGTACAGTGATTAAGGACCAACACAGTAACAGTATTTCCATTGTGACAATAAGAGATCTGTAAATTACAAGGTATGAAAAATGCCTCTTATATACACAATAAAGAGATAAGTAGATGAACCTCCCCACCCCAGTCTCTTCCCTTGAAGAATTTCTATTAAAACAAGATAGTGCCACTGCTGAAATTGAAATGGACACTTAAAATATCTCTGTTTGGAAAATAGTATCAGAGGGGTAGCCGTGTTAGTCTGGATCTGTAAAAGCAGCAAAGAATCTTGTGGCACCTTATAGACTAACAGACGTTTTGGAGCATGGGCTTTCGTGGGTGAATACGCACGTCGTCAGATGCATGTCTTATAGACTAACAGACGTTTTGGAGCATGAGCTTTCATGGGTGAATACCCACTTCGTCAGATGCATCTGACGACGTGGGTATTCACTCACGAAAGCTCATGCTCCAAAACGTCTGTTAGTCTATAAGGTGCCACAGGATTCTTTGCTGTTTCGAAAATGTTTATCTACCATTATTGCTTTTAACACCGAACCTCAATATCACTGAGAGAAATTAGAAAGAAAAATATTCTGTTTTTTCCATGTCCTTCACTTTAGTAGCACTTTGTGTGAAGTTAGTTTCATTGTTTCCTGTCCAATCAGTCAGTCAGTTGCAGTTGTTCTACGTGTGGGTCTTTCACACAAAAAAAATGAGAAGAGGCATTTTAAAAACAGGAGGATATGGTAGAAAATCCACGAAAGTTGACAGAGGGACCAAGGAGCAGGCGTTGCACCTGAAATTACTTTGTAGCTATTGTTTTAAATTGACTAGATTTCAAAAAGCTCATTTCAGATTAAAGAAAGTTTTTTTTTATTATCATGAACATAATCATCCTCAGCACCAGTAAAAGTTGCTCTTTGTTAATTCAGAGAACATGTACATTACACTGACAATGCAAATTTCCCTGCACTCCCCAGTGAATATACTTGACCTTGAGAGAGAGGAACATCTTTAAATATGAGAGGCTAACACAGGACGAGATTTTTTGAAGGCTTGAGCCCTCCAATTGCGTGCATACAATTTTTGCAAGCAATTGCAATACATGCATTTGCAACTCCCTACTCCCTTTTGAAAGTCTGGCCTTCAGTCTCCATGCACATTCCATTCCTAACCTCTCTACAGGGTCTAATCTCATGGAAGACAACTGCAGAGGTCACCTGTCCATTAGAAAATGATCTGATTCCGTCAGCTCATGTCATGGGCACTATTGAACCAAGTAACCTAAGAGCTGATCTACACTACGGGGGAAAATCGATCTCAGATACGCAACTTCAGCTACGTGAATAACGTAGCTGAAGTCGAAGTATCTAAGATCGAATTACTCACCGCGAGGGATCGATGTCCACAGCTCCCCATGTCGACTCCACAGCTCCAGTCGGGTTAGTGGAATTCCGGTCTGAATTTATCTAGCTTCAGCTTCCAGACGCTGGATCTTGTCATACTTTTGTCTGCTCGACTGAAGAGCCCATTATCAAATTTTTGTTCCTCGTGTAGGTATTTACATTGTGACCAAGTCGCTTCTTACCCATCTCTGTGTTAAATTAAGTGGGTTGAGCTCCTTGAGTCTATCACCATATAGCATGTTCTTCTGTCCTTCTATTATTCTCATGACTCTCTCCAATTTATCAACATCCCTCTTCAAGTGTGGACATCAGAGCTGGATACAGTATTCCAGTGATGATTGCGCCAGTGTCAAATACAGAGGTAATATAGCCTCCCTACTTGAGATTCCCCCATTTATACATCCAAGGACTGAATTAGTGAAGAGGCATCCTGTCTAGATTATGGATGAGGGTATCAACTGTGCTGTGGGTAACTTGGCTCTCTGCCTGGCCATGTTTCCAGCTACTATCTCTCAGATTAGTATTGGATATCTTCAGGAGCAACTTTTCAGTACTGAAAATCCATGTGTGTGACATCAAAGCACAGTGGTTCAGGAGTCTAATTTTACCCAGCCGATCTTACAGGGGAGAGGAAAGAGGTGTATTTGTGCATGTGAAATGCAGCCAAGACTACCTTCATCTCTATTATTTCTTTCATGGAAATTGACAACCTGCTTGTTCAAATTCACTAAGCCCTAGAGCTATGCTCCAGCTCCTTGCTACTAACTGAATGTCAGAAACGCTCCTGCCAATAAACAAAACCCTGCTCTGCTTGGCATATTAAACGGCGGAGAGCAACACATTTTAAACAGAGAATAAGGGGGTCGCCGGTACTGCAGTGCAGTTTATCATTTGAAATGAGGGACCGGCTAGACGCACCAGCATGATGAAGCACTTTCAGTTGCTTTTATTAAAAGTTTGCCAAGCACTTAGGTGATTGAAGAGTTTAACACAAATATAATCATCCCACAAGAATAATCACTTCTTGGAAGCTTTGACTGGAATTTCGCTGAAGTCAGATTCAGGGGAGACAGGAGCATAAAGATGATGGAAAATCCTTCAGCTTAGTATAAATAACATCCACAAATGAAGATTGTTTAACACTAATATTGGGCTGGCTGAAAGCATCCTGATTTATTCTGAGAGCTTGTGGCCCATGAAGAACCTTTGACAGAGGGACCCAGCCAGAGCCCCCTGATTTGAACAGCCCAATGCTTTAGGGTGTTTGGGTCTGGAACACTGGATCAGGATCCATTTCCCAGGTTTTGGAGTCAGCTGAATCCAAATCACCAGAAAGGGCCAATTCACAGTTCCAAGGTTCAGGACTGTGTCAGGGCTTCTGGGATATGTAGTTCAGGTGGATGGTGCTAGCACCAGCGAGTGGACTTTGTGACACCCCCTTACTTAGTGTGTGTGATTGTGGGGGGTCAGGCCAGCCAGGAACCCTCAGCTGAACTGGAAGGCAGCCAGAGAGGATTAAGGCGGAGATATTATAAGCACCAGTCCCAAAGCCTCAGCTCCAGGAGACATGGGATAACATCAGAATCTCAGCTTTCATCTAAAAAAAAAGAAAAAGAAGAAGTTTCTAGCCTTCATGGCTATGAAGAAAAGCCTGGAAAGGTGACCATGGTATAACCAATTCAGTAGTGTCTGCCTGAGTTAGCAGAGGGCCTGAAACAATAGCTCTGAGAGATATGAACTGCCTTGTGCATCTGAATGAGGAATTAACTTCAAGACCCACTGCTCCTGGCTCTTGCCAACACCTCTCCAGCAGAGGACTTGGTGTGACAGGAGAATAAGGAGGATGCAGAGGGCCTGAATCATCCACCCAAACAGAGACAATCTGGTAGTGGAGTTCTAGTACTGGAGGGCCCCTCTCCTGTTACCCTGGCCTCTTTGAGGAGCAAAAAGAGAAGCACCGCTGCTTCTGAGAGGAAGGAGGCTCCCATGTTGCTGTTTCTGCCTTTCTTGAGTGGGACATGGAGGTGGGGCTGGGCTGGAGTTATGGTGTGCCAAGGGTCCTGGATTGCCGTAACTGGGCATTAAAGGCAGCAGCGTGAGCTGGCAATTCCCCTCTCATATTAGACAGCATAGGTAGGAGAGGGGTCCGCCAATACTGTGTTTGACTCTACTTGGGTGGCTGGGTCAGGCCCACGAATTACTACTGATGCAAAATGAACAGTGTGTGCTCCAGTGCCCTGCCAGTTTGGTTCAGAGACCTGATCTCAATTTGGACTCAGGCTAGTGGCTTCACCCCAGATTTAAACCTGAGGAGGCTGTGGATTTGACATGGCTTGGTCATCCCTTCTCTCTTTGAAACAATATTGCTGTGAGCAGTGAGGAGCGCTCAGCAGTGATGCACGTGAGACATGCAGAGATAGATATTGGGAGACAGTGCACGTGACAGCAGGGTTGTAATAGAGAATACACACACACACACAAGGAATGCAGAATGAGTTTTCTAGAGGAATTTGCACCACAAAGTATGGGACCAGGTGTCTATGTGCATCCTTGCTGTCAGGACGCTTGAGTATTCCTTTCTTAGTTTGCATCAATAATAATGGATTTCACTGCAGTGCATGCAATAAACAGGCCTCTCTGCATCTCCTCAGGTCTGCTGAGCTGCCCAACCACAGAGGAACTTAATGCTAGTCACAGGGGCCCACACAGGCTAGCCACCTCTTTGCACTGGGCAATGCTTTCTAAACCCAAGAACCTAGAACCCTCTTCAGTAAACAAAGCTCCCCCTTTTGGGAACGCACACCCCTTGGCTGCCTAACTTAGCAACCTGGGACCAACATACAGTACTTGATTCTTTTGTTTAGCTTTTGATTCAGTGTTCTTTTTTTATGCTCCATGACCATAACTAAAGGACCCATCTATCACAATAAGTGCTCACAAATGGAATAAATAATAAAAAAATCCCCCTATATTGCCAATCGCTCAATGTCCTGCTTGTAAAATGGAATGGTATGGGAATGAGATCATCCACACGCTATTCAACCTACACATCATGGATACTATTATAAGCAGCCCCTCCCTCCTGTGATTACCCTCCCTATCACCTTCGCATAACTATAACTGAAATGCTGGGGTCCTCGCCAGGGTAACTCACCCTTAAGAAGCAGCGTTGTCTTTCTGAAAGGGATGTGACACACACTTGATTTTCAGAAAAGTGCATGTGCATTGGTGCTCCCACAAATGTACATGCCGGTAGGGCCGTGATTACACACGTGACCTATCTGTGCCTCAGTTTCCCCCTCTGGGAAAAGTAGGTAACATTTCCTTGCCTCCCAAAGGTGTTACAAGGTTTAATTTTAATGATTGTTAAATGTCATGAAAATGTGTAGTGCAATACCTGTCCTAGGGAATAGTAGTAGTTTTACCCCCCAGCAAATCAAAAGATGGAATGTTTTCATTTATCGAAATCTACGTATGTAACTGAGTTCTACCTACATTTACTAGATTCAGAGAGGGTTTTTTTTAAAGTCAGAAGAGGCCATTATGAGAGTCTGATCTCCTGCATAGTGCAGACCTGAGAATTTCACCCAGTAAGTTCCTGCATCGAACCCAGTAACTTTTGGTTGAACTAGAACATATCTTTTAGCAAGACACCCTGTCTTGATTTAACGATTTCAGCTGTTGGAGAATCCACCACCTCCCCTGGTAATTTGTTCTAATGGTAAATTACCCCAACACATCTTATTTCCACTTTGAATTTATCTACCTTCAACATCCAGTCATGGGGTTCTTGATATGCCTTTTTATTATACACAAGATACCTTTTCCTTACCTTCCTTCTTCTGTGTCAGCTGACCTATTTACTACAAAATAGTAACATCTGGAGTATTACAAAATGAGCATGCTTTTTATGTTTACCAGGCCTGTTTCTTTAGACTAATGAAGAGTTTTGGTTTGCACAGCAGAGACAAAACTATCAAGTGCCTGGAAGTTGACCCTAGAAAAATTCAGACCGGAAAGAGGGCGCACATTTTTAACACTGAGGGTAATTAACCATTGGAACAACTTACCATGGGTTGTGGTGGATTCTCCATCACTGACAATTTCTAAATCGAGACTGGCTGTTTTTCAAAAAGCTCTGCTCTAGGAATTGTTTTTGGGGCAGGTCTCTGGCCAGCGCTATGCCGGATGTCAGGCTAGATGATCACAGTAGTTCCTTCTGGCCTTGGAACCTGTGAATCTATTCATATCTCAAGCACCTGTTCCTCTTGCCGTGAAGGCTGGATAATTCTGAGGTTGTCTAACCCTTCATGATACAGCTTTGGTTACTGCAATGAGAAGTATCAGAGGTTTGCTTTTAGAGGTTGCCTTGCAATTAAAAATTGCACACCCTAATTGATTCAATACAAGTCAACAAAGCCTTTACTGGATTCCATTTGCATAATGCAGAGACCTGTCAAGATAGATGAAGACAAAGCTCAGTCATAGTGATTTCACGAGTCATGTTGTTGTTCTGATAATTATGGGCCAGATTCTGATACCCTCCTTTGACAATGACTAGTATCTCACTGCATGAGTGGTGCTTTTAAAATCAATGGAGCTGCTCAAGGACTAAGTACTCTTCAGTCTAAGGGTATATGACTCTGGCCATATGATGGTGTCAGGAATAGACAGCTGGTTGCTCCCTCAAAGGGAATGAGAAATTAAGAAATGGGACACCAGTGGTTTGCCCCACACCAGGAACAAAAATGCTCCCCACACCGCTGCCTTCTCATCTGAAGCAGCATGAGAAGAGAGGAGTTGTTCTTAGAACTCAGGAGTAGAGGTAAAATCCTGACATCGAAGGGGCCAGCAAGATTTCCTCCTAGACATTTAAATGTAATATGACTTGGGGCCATCAGAGATGCCTGCCCGAAACTCAACAGACATGTAATTGACAAGGCTCACTTGGTTCTCAAACATTTCATGATTAATACTCATCTAAACAAGAGGATCAAAAACCTCAGACATTTTGTTAGCATGGACTAGAACTGCCTTTACCTTGTCACTTTGCAGTAGGAAACTGTGCTTGCAAAACACTTGCTCAGAGCGAGATGAAGGTTATTCCATGAATAATGTAATCAGTGAATTTAGTTGTTTGATGAATACAGTATCACTAGCCCCAAGTTTTAAAAATGTATGAATGAGGCCCCCCAAAGTCATGAGACTGGCTTAAAATGATTAGATTTTTTAAGAAAGAACACATTTTTGGTTCTTTTGTTTGCCTTCTGGGTTTTGAACTTCTAGGGGCACTTGGGTAACATTTTCAATTTTTCTCTGCAGCCACCTGGGCTAGAAACTTATTTTTGTTTTTAATGAAAATTGAGATTCTCGTGTAATCACATGACTCCAGCAGCAGGGCTTTAAAAATGCTAAACATGAGACTGCAATGAAATTGGGAGAGCTGGCAACGCTCTGAATAAATTATTCATGAAATAATTCTTTGTATTGTTCAATCAGCTGCTTGAACATTCTGAACAAAGAACTTATTCATCAGAGAATGGCAAAACTTGGCAAATAAGTTACTCATCAAGTACCTTCTTTCATTATGTGATCAGCTCCACAGGTCAGCACTCATGTTCCTGAAGTCATTAGTCTGGTGCGTTCTGGGAGACCTCAGTACAACTGGGAATAGGGGAAGGTAGTAACTTTGGGGACTAGCTGAAAAGAAAAAATAAATAAATGAAGCATACACATTTGCTGAAATTGCCATGTGGCTTCATAAGGAAAGGAAACACATTGTTTAAGCAGGCAAAAGAAATTAAAGTAACTGGCGAAAACGGAATGTAATGAAAAAAAAGAACAAAATAGATTAAATACTAGAAAAATCTTGCAAACGGAGAGATTTTAGACTGTGGAATGATTACCACAGGGAACCTCACCCTCACTTGAGACATTTAAAACTAATTTGAATAAGTGATGTGTAAGTGATTATGCATGCAAATTTCTGTGCACGAATTGAGAGGACTTTAGAATTCAGACTCCTAAAATCAGAGGGGAGCAAAATAAGCTGATAGCATATTTCATCCATTATGCATCACGCTGGTACATAAAACACGTAGGAAGCCTTCCAGTTTCAACAACGTATGTCAGGTGTTTTGTGTAAATGGGGCTGGAACAACTCACATCCTCAGTGGACTGGCACAGCCTGGGACCCGTAACACACAGTCACTAGTGGTTTACATACTTTCTCTGCCCAAAGGAAGCTTGTCCCGAGTATCTGAGATCCTTTGCCTTTCAAATCCCAGATGAATCCCCAATTATGTGACAACCGCTGTCTTGGCTGATGTACCGTGAATGAACCAGGGACATTCAGAGATAAAAAGCTGGAGCGGCTGTGGTATCTGGGACTGTAATAGTTCCTATCTTCTGTGGATCACCAGAGAGAGAGACCTGTAACATATGCTTACTAGTGAGTTGCACTTGCAAAGTCAAGGATGCTTCTCACAAAGGAGCTCTATTTTCCCTAGGTTTGAATTGTATTTTGAAAAGAAGCTTTTGGCTGAAACATGCATCTTTGCGCTGGGCCAAATGAGTGGCCTTGAATGATCGGTTTGCTCTGATAATTGAGAGATTTTTCTTAAAATAATAGTAATCAATAATCTTTTGTAATTTGCGTTTAACACTCAAGCAGTACTTGTCTGGCGCTTGTGTGGCTATGTGCTTTCCCTAAATGCTCTGTTATTAGTATGTGCTTCAGCTACTTCCTGGCATTCGATTCCACTAGGCAAAAGAAAGGCAGGCTTGCCAAAAAGGGATGCAAATACATTTCTGGAATTATTAGACCTCAGAAATGGTCCCACAGTTCCACCTCTCAGAACTCCCTGGGGTCTTTCCCTCTTTGATGTGCCCGCGCAGGCCAGTGCTAGCCGTCCTTGGGAGCATCAAAGGCAAAGGGAACCGAAGCGCCAGCTGTATGCTACCATTGCTCTTCAGGGCCTTAGCCACACTTCGAAGGATTTCCCACAGCTGCTAGCAAGAGCGCGACTGGCGTCAGTGGCTTCGGCAGCCCTAATGTAGACGGTCCCCAGCTATTGCAGACATTTTTAACACCATATCAATTAGAGAAGTTATGCTGGATGGCATGGCTGCCATGGGCAGGGGGGAATCTATTTGTTCATGGTGCAGTAATATGCCGGAGGACCCCAAACAAGGATCAGGGCTTCAGTGTGATAAGTTCCTGTAGAAACATGTAGGAAAAAAGATAGTCCCAGTCCCTTCTCTCAGAGGATTTACAGTCATGCCTATGAGAAGCTGGGAAAGGTGCGTGACAATTGCAAACAGGCTGGGGAGGAAAAGGAGGAGGTGACAGTAAAACAAGCATGTTTTGTATGATAACGGTCGTCTCAGCTCCCTATGTGCCCAGCCATTGCCAGCTGGCTGTGTTGTGTAGGCACCAAGGCTGGTATTTTCACAACTGGAAGTCCCATTCCCATTTACTGGGTATCCAAAGGCCTTAAGTGGTTTTCCAAGCGTCAGTCCAAGGCAGAGGAGAGAATTGGTGAAGGATAAATCATAGAACTGTAGGGCTGGAAGGGACCTCAAGAACTCATCAAGTCCAGCCCCCTTGCACTGAGGCAGGACTAAGTAGGATAAAGTAGCAGTTTAACAGATTTTAGCGGCAAAGGGAGAATTTTTCCCCATGGGTTTGATTACAAGGTCTGGGTTTTAAATCAGAATCCCTTTATATGTAAAATAGATGTACATTGATGTATAAGTACATTGATATGTATTTATCACTCATTATATAATCCAGGTATTGTTATGTACCTTTTATTGGTAACCTGAAAATATCTATCTATCTATCTAAAAATACTTGACTTTTGTTTAAAATCGATTATACAGAATAATCTGCAATAGCTCAGTTTTCAATCAGTTCAAACCTGCCTGCTACTAAATTTATTACCAATACACTTTTTCATCTTACAAGCACAGAATATATATGAAGCCGAAGCTGATGGCTTTATATATTAATATTGCAGAGACTTTAGCAGAGAAAGTCAATGGAGGGGAAATCATCAAACTCCAGAAGGAATTTTAAAATGTAATAAATATGGAAGCAAAAGGAAACAATGTCATTTCTTCTGATTTTTATTTTTATGTGCCACGCAGACAATGTTAAAACTGTAGGGCATGCTAGTGTCATTGTACTCTGCCAATCCTTTTCTCCATAGCAATTTCACTATACATGTGTGAAAGCAGTTCATGGATTTTCCTACTCTAACAGATTAAAGCAACAGTTAGGAGCCTTAGCCCTGACTCTGGTAGAAATGCAATAGCCCCCCCAGGCTACAGTTTCCTCACCAAGTTGAGTGCAGGGAACTGTCTAACTATTCCACTCAGTCCTAATTCTGAACCATTGCTGAAACTCCCGCCCGAAACTAGAATCCCAGACTACGTCTCCTTCTTTAATGGTGGAGATTTTGTCTGCTCATTCTGAGAGTTAAAGGAGTTTTGCTTCATTTTTTCCTCTCCATCTGACACTCCCCTGCTCTTTCTGTATTTTGCCTAGTGCAGCTGTTATTATTCTTTCCTGTGCATTGGCCTAATTGTTTCCAGGACGTGTTCAGTTCTCTGCAAGGGAGCGGAGAAGAAATGACAAAGCAACTGTTGCTATCAAATGACCCAGACCTGAAGCAGCCTTTAATTGATTTACTTTTTTGAACCTAATGAAGTCCCTCTAGGCCTGCATTCAGATTATATGAACTCTTTAGCGATAAAACCAGAAGAATAATGGGTCCAAAGGAGATGGAGCCATTTTGCACTAGCTCACAGAGGCAAACACACAATTTTACCTTGTATCCCTGGAAAGCGAAGAAATAGGGTGCAGCAGCAGCAACAAAAAATATTTTTGCTTTTGACTAAAATGTGGCACAATTACTCATCTGGCTATATCCCTCATTTAGGTATTTCTAAGGCACTTCTCAATGTGGCATCACCTAGCTATGTACGGTGCAGTTTGCCAACTATGCACTAGACCGCAGCCCTACTAAAGCCCCAATTCAGCAGCCCATCCATATGCAGCAGAGTGTGCAAGCACCTGCTTAATTTTAAGCACATGGTTAAATCCCATTCAAGTTCTTTGCTAGGTACGGATGGATTTAAGCATGTGTTTAAACTTTTTGCTGAATCGGGGCCCATGGGCTCAACCCAGCACCCACAGAAATCAATGTTCATATGTCCACTGATTTCTATGATTGCAGCATCAGGATCCACATGCTTTTTAAGCCCCTCTGCATCATTTCATAGAGTTTAAGGTCAGAAGGGATCATGAAGTCTGACCTCCTGCAATCACAAGCTATTACATTTCACCCACATACCCTTACACTGAGCCCAATAACGTGCATTAGACTGAAGAGTTGTGTGCCACAAATAGAGAACAGGAGAGATCAAGATACCACCAAGATGCTCTGATGAGCGATCCCAAGAAAGTGAACACAGCTGGCTGTTCTGCAGAGTTCAGTGATTCCTTTTGTCTGGCAATCCTTAGCATAAAGCATTTTTCCCTGTAATGACTGACTTGGGGGAACGGCTGAAACAGCAAATCCAAAGCTGATCCATATTAGTTTCCATTTGAAACACACTTATTTGGACTTAGTCGGGATTAGTTCCCCAGAACATTTCCTTAGCCTTATTAGTGGTGAAACAAACCACTCTCTGAGCAGCATTATAAAATATATGGGATTGACTGTATCAGGAGCAGGGCCATTTTTGATAAGGAGCTGCAGAAACCTAGTGATAGTAACATGGGAAGGCTCTTGTAAGCCTTTCATCATCCGTTGCAAAGAAAAAGGAACCGGCCTCTCAAAGACTCGAAACCTTCCCTTTGTTTCTCTCTCTCTGTTGCTTGTATTAATTAATTTCACCTTCACTCAACATGCTGAAAGAAAGTGAAATCTCCCCTGTGTTAGGTTAGATAAATATGTGTCTGCCAAAATCAGTGCATTACATTCCTGGGAGTTTTTCCCTTCCAAATGGGCAGCTTTTGTGTATCATCATTCACTCTGCTGTAATAGATGAAAAGCACTCCGAAGTACTGCCTGAGCATTCTCCAGAGCCAGATCCTGTAGTTCTAAACAAAACCAGTGGGAGTATTGATGGAAAAAGGACTTCAGGCACTGGACCCTAACTGGGAAGGCATGACGAGAGCTGCCTCTTCATTCATTAGTGTATAACGAGGCTTTGTTTCGGTAGGCCTGAAAAAAATATTTATGTTGTGTGCTGATCGAAGTTTTCTGAACATACTGAGTTTTCACTGCCAGTGGGTTACTCTTGGGTATAGCTCATACAGGGACCCTAGTGAGATGGCAGATCTATTTACCTTCCATAACAATATGCTGTCCATAAAGTAATATGCTGACAGTGGCTTAGAATTCTGCCTAGTCTTGTTTAGCTACCTATGGTGTCAAAGCATGCAACATTTGTAACTGATTCACATTTTGCATTCCTAGTGCCTGGTATGCATCTCATGTTGCAGTACATTCAGGAGACAGGTCCCTAAAGTGTCCCCTCTTTCATAGACTCATAGACTCATAGGTCAGAAGGGACCAATCTGATCATCTAGTCTGACCTCCTGCACAAGGCAGGCCACAGAACCCCACCCATCCATTTTTATAACAACCCCTATCCCAGGACCGAGTTATTGAAATCCTCAAAAATGGTTTGAAGACCTCAAGCTGCAGAGAAACCACCAGCAAGTGACCCGTGCCCCACGCGGCAGGGGAAGGCGAAAAACCTCCAGGGTGCCTGCCAATCCGCCCTGGAGGAAAATTCCTTCCCGACCCCAAATATGGCGATCAGCTAAACCCTGAGCATGTGGGCAAGAGTCACCAGCTAGCACCCAAGAAGGAATTCTCTGCAGCAACTCAGTACCCATCGCATCCAACATCTCCCCGCAGACCATTGAGCAGACCTGTCTGGTGGTAATTCAAGATCAATTGCCCAAATTAACGATCCTATCATAACATCCCCTCCATATACTTATCAAGCTTTGTCTTAAAGCCAGGAAAGTCTTTTGCCCCTACTGCTTCCCTCGGAAGGCTATTCCAGAACTTCACTCCCCTAATGGTCAGAAACCTTCGTCTAATTTCAAGTCTAAACTTCCTAATATCCAGTTTATACCCATTCGTCCTCGTGCCTACATTAGTACTAAACTTAAATAATTCCTCTCCCTCCCTAACGTTAACCCCCTTGATATATTTATATAGAGCGAGCATATCCCCCCTCAGCCTTCTTTTGGCCAGGCTAAACAAGCCAAGCTCTTTGAGTCTCCTTTCATAAGGCAGTTTTTCCATTCCTCGGATCATCCTTGTAGCCCGTCTCTGAACCTGTTCCAGTTTGAATTCATCCTTCTTGAACATGGGACACCAGAACTGCACACAGTATTCCAGATGGGGTCTCACCAACGCCTTATATAACGGTACTAACACCTCCTTATCCTTGCAGGAAATACCCCGCCTGATGCATCCCAAAATCGCATTTGCTTTTTTAACAGCCGTATCACATTGGCGACTCATAGTCATCCTGCTATCAACCAGTACCCCAAGGTCCTTCTCCTCCTCAGTTGCTTCCAACTGATGCGCCCCCAACGTATATCCAAAATTCTTATTATTAATTCCTAAATGCATGACCTTGCACTTTTCACTGTTGTATTTCATCCTATTTCTATTACTCCAGTTTACAAGGTGGTTCAGATCTTCCTGAATAGTATCCCTGTCCTTCTCCGTGTTAGCAATACCCCCCAGCTTCGTGTCATCCGCAAACTTTATTAGCACATTCCCGCTCTTTGTGCCAAGGTCAGTAATAAAAAGGTTAAATAAGATCGGTCCCAAAACCGATCCTTGAGGGACTCCACTGGTGACCTCCTTCCAGCCCGACAGTTCACCTTTCAATAGGACCCTCTGGAGTCTCCCCTTTAACCAGTTCCTTATCCACCTTACAACTTTCATATTCACTCCCATCTTTTCCAATTTAACTAACAGCTCCCTGTGCGGAACCGTGTCGAACACCTTACTGAAATCTAGGTAAATTATATCTACCGCATTTCCTTTATCTAAGTAATCCGTCACCTTCTCAAAGAAGGAGATCAGATTGGTTTGGCACGATCTACCTTTAGTAAATCCGTGTTGCAATTCGTCACAACTACCATTGACCTCTATGTCCTTAACTACTTTCTCCCTTAAATTTTTTTCCAAGACCTTACATACTACAGACGTCAAGCTAACAGGCCTATAATTACCCGGATCACTCTTATTCCCTTTCTTAAAAATAGAAACTACATTAGCAATCCTCCAGTCATATGGCACAACCCCCGAGTTTATCGATTGCTTAAAAATTCTCGCTAACGGGCTCGCAATTTCACGCGCCAGTTCCTTTAATATGCTCGGATGGAGATTGTCCGGGCCCTCCGACTTCGTCCCATCGAGCTGTTCAAGTACGGCCTCTACCTCAGTTGCGGTAATATCCACTTCCATATCCACATTCCCGTTTATCATCCCTCCATCATCGCAAGGTTCCTCACTAGTCTTATTAAAAACTGAGGCAAAGTACTTGTTTAGATGTTGGGCCATGCCTAGGTTATCCTTAACCTCCATTCCATCCTCAGTGTATAGCGCCCCCACTTCTTCTTTCTTTGTTTTCTTCTTATTTATGTGGCTGTAGAACCTTTTACTATTGGTTTTGATTCCCTTTGCAAGTTCCAGTTCAATGTGGTTTTTAGCCTTCCTCACTTTATCCCTACATGTTCTGACCTCAGCAAGGTAGCTTTCCTTACTGATCCTGCCTTCCTTCCACTCCCTGTAAGCTTTCTGCTTTTGTCTAATCCCCTCTCTGAGTTGCTTGCTCATCCAGTTTGGCCTACAACTCCTGCCCAAGGTTTTTTTCCCCTTTCTCGGGATGCAGGCTTCCGACAGTCTCCGCAGCTGTGACTTAAAGTAATTCCAGGCCTCCTCCACATTTAAATCCACTAATTCCTCCATCCAATCCACTTCCCTAACTAATTTCCTTAACTCTTTAAAATTAGCCCTCGAGAAGTCAAAAACCCTAATCCCAGATCTACATTTGTTTATCCTTCCATCTAGTTTGAACTGAATCAGCTCATGATCACTCGAACCAAGGTTGTCCCCTACCACCATTTCTTCTACGAGGTCCTCACTGCTCACCAACACCAAATCTAAAATGGCATCCCCTCTTGTAGGTGCTTCAACTACTTGATGAAGAAATCCATCCGCTATCACATCCAGAAAAATCTGACCCCTATTATTCTTGCAAGAACTCGTCCTCCAGTCTATATCCGGGAAGTTGAAGTCCCCCATAATCACACATTTCCCCTTTGTGTTTACTTCATTAAAGACATTAAAGAGGTCTCTATCCATATCCCAATCTGATCTTGGCGGTCTGTAGCACACCCCAAGCACTATCTCAGGGGAAGCTCTAGTTGCTTTTTTACCCAGTGTGATTTTTGCCCAGACAGACTCTGTCTTATCTATTCCATCGCTTCTTATTTCGCTACATTTAATTTCATCATTGATGTACAAGGCTACTCCACCACCTTTGCCTTTCTTCCTGTCTTTTCTAAACAGCACATAGCCTTCAATACCCGTGCTCCAGTCATGAGTACTATTCCACCAGGTTTCGGTAATCCCTATAATATCCGGCTTCACTTCCTGCACTAGTAACTCCAGTTCCTCCATCTTGTTACCTAGGCTCCTCGCATTAGTGTACAGACCTTTTAATTTTCGGTGTTTGGCATCAGTGACATTCTTTCCCCCGTCGTGCACAAACTTTCTACCACCAGCATCACCCGTTACTCTGGTTTCTACTCCACTATTCCTCCTTGGATCAAATCTTGGGGTCGCAAGGGTATCCCCGCTCCCTTTGTTTACTTCCCTCTCCAGGTTACATTCTGGCGTGGAGATCTCCCGAACATCTCCCAACCATCTCCCCCAACTTCCTAGTTTAAAGCTCTCTTGATGAGGTCGGCGAGCCTCCATCCTAGAATTCTATTTCCCTCCTTGCTGAGATGAAGTCCATCCTGAGCGAACAGTCGTCTATCCGTAAATGCTTCCCAGTGACTGTACATCCCAAAGCCCTCCTTATAACACCACTCCCTTAGCCATCTGTTGATCGCCATAATCTTGTCACTCCTTCGTCGCCCCGCTCTAGGAACCGGCAGAATCCCACTGAAGATCACCTGAGCCTCGATGTCTTTAAGCCTCTTCCCCAGTCTGGCATAGTCCTCCTTGATACAGTCCAGCGAGTAACTAGCCGTGTCATTCGTTCCCACATGAAGGATAATCAACGGATTCTTTCCCGCTCCCGCTAAGATCGTATTCAGCCTCAAGTCCACATCCTGTATCTTAGCCCCTGGCATACAGCACACTCTTCTGTTCTCCCGATCAGGTCTAGTTACAGGCCTGTCTACTCTTCTCAGTAAAGAGTCTCCAATCACGTAGACTTGCCTTTTCCTGGCGACAGTGCGATTCTCCGGTCTATCCCCCACAGCAGCTGGCCGCGATTCCTCTAGATTTGAATTCGCCCTTACAATCCTCCTAGGGCTCGTACTTGATGTCGCCTCCAGTGACTGCTCCCCTCCTTCTGCAGGACTAGCTGCTTGCCTTTTCTTCCTCGCCCTTTCTCCTTCAGCAGCCTGCTGTGTTCCATCTTCATTTCCCAACTCAGCAAACCTGTTCCTGAGTTCTATTTGTCCATCGCTGGCCCGTCTTTTCCTCTGCCTGGTTCTCCTAGTGACATGCTTCCACCGTCCACTTTCCTCACCCAGCAGTCCCTCCTCAGAGTCCTTAGGTCCTGCTTTTATCTGCTCGTCTGAGCTTGTCCCCTGTGCCTCATCATGTCTGTGTTCCATCATCTGCTCAAATCCCCTTCTAAACTCAGCCAGAGTTTCCACTTGCATCTCCAGTCCCCAGTTTCTAATGAACTTACCATGTGACCCTATTTTTAACATGAAGGAACAATGTGATGGGCTGTCAGTGGTTGGACCCAGACAGCAGGGACATCACTGTTCTAGTTACCACCACTAACTCGGTGCTGTCAGTAAAGCCAAGTGAGTCTGATTAGCTGGGTTGTGAAAGGGTTTGTGTCCTTCTCTAGGGGGAAAGAGGAACTAAGGGGAGAGACAATAGGTCTTGCGGGGGAAACCCTTAGAAATCTCAAGATCTCCTTTACGTTCAATTATTCTTAAATGGAGACTAAGAAAACCCCGGGATGGGATGAGTTTTTGCTCATACCACTAGTGGGGTTGGGACTCTGGCTGTTCATATTTGTACCAGTAGTGGGATCTCCAGATACCCCCTGCCCAAAGAGGGAAAATGGAGGCAATCTGAAAATGGCTGGTGGAATAGCAGCCATGTACTAAAACTGGGCAGTTTTTCAGTTCACCGTCTGGTATGACTATATTATATTTAAGGGCATAGTTCTCTCAGAGTTACACTATGGATCTCACAATGCAGATACTTAAGAAAAAATTCTCCATGATTATTAATCAACAGCCTTGGCCACTACTGTTTGGCTGTCAGTACAGAGTTAGCTTTCAGATTCTTTAAAATCTTTTCTGAGAAGGTTGGGTTGTGTATGTTTTTGAGACCCTCTCTGCTTTTATCTGTTATTTTAAACTATTTTTTCATTTTCCTTTGAGACTTCTCTTTATCTGAGCTGCCTGTAATTATCTGGCCAACAATAACCACAAACAAGCTTGGGAAAATCAGGGCCCAGGTGATAAAACTCCATATATTCATTTGTCTTAAATTAGCAAAACAAGAAAAAAGAAATGTCCGTAGGAAAAAGGATCTTGTTTTCCACTTGGAAGTTTTCTATTCAAACTTAATTTCTAACACACACACAAAATGTGGCTTGAGATTGGCCGGCAGGTTTGGAAGCCCAGGGAGCACCAACTACTATCAGAAATTTTGAGATACATAAATGTAATAGAAAAAAGTAAACCTGGACATTAGAGTAACTTGATGTCCCTTGTCAGAGTTTTGCTGTTTCCTGAAGTGCAGAGCTACATTTTCCATAATTCTTTGAACTTCATTAATTTTGTGCTATTTGAGGTAAGATTTATGACAGATTAGCAGCATGCACCCTCTTTCCGACTGATGATGTGTGTGTAAGTTAAGTACTTTGTGCAGTACATGGATAGAGAGCTAGTTGAAAAATAAGAATAATAAAATCACACACAATTTTGAAATTTCAGTTTGTTTCCATTTCCAGGTTTCCAGGTAGACCCGTTTTTCCTTCATTTAATATTTTTGGTGAATTCTGTTCAAACAAAATTTATATCAAAGCCATTATTGAAATAGTAGTTGCATTTTTTAATTTATAACAGTTATTTTATTTATCTTCAGGAAATGAAATGTTTTTCACTGCTGGCTTTGATATTCATTTTGGATATAAAAATTCCACTGAAAAGTGTTACAAAAATGTTCAGAAATAAAATATTTTGAAAAACTCAACCTTTTCTGTGCAACTTTTCATAAAAAAAAAATTTAAAATGTTGGGTTCTCTTTGTTAGCTAGTGCATTTAGTGTTGGACTTACAGCTCTGGGGACTGAAGTGTTCTGCTTATTCACAACACAAGTACAGCACTGGGCAGTAGCAGTTTAGATTCTTCCATGTCTCTGCCAATAAGCCCCAGTCCTGAACAGGAGAGATCAATCCTTGGGGCCAGTGGGAAATTCCTCCTCTACAACCCAATCCATTTAAACCTTGGGCTCTGCACGGAGATTATCCACAAAGGATTCTGAGCACAGTGAACACACCTGCCCACTAGGAAAGGCACTACAACCGACCATCTCTTTTCCGATAAACAACTCTGCAGCTGTTGGATAATAACTTTTAGTGAAAACTCAACAGGGCTGGAATTAAAGCACCAACCTAGAGGTGAAAATCTCCATATCTCGTTAATAGTTCCCTGAGCTAGCCAGCCTTCCCTGATGTGATTCTTGCATCACTGCTTTTGAGGTGTGGGTAAGGAGACTATTTCCCAGTCTCTTTGGATGACTGAATTTCCTTTGGATTGTTTATTATAGAAATACGTTTTCTCCCTGGAACTGTGATGGGTCAGATTCCTATGAGCTGTGCCTATTAACACCAGCTGAGGATCTGACCTGACTGCTGGGAAGCACCTTTTGCAGAATGGAATTTCGATGGAATGGTGAAAAAATGCAAGTTGGCCCAACTTCAGGAGATAGGCCTGGTATTATCCACATTGCTGTTCTCCACCCAGTGAGCTCTCGCTGCTATTCAGTTAACCTAAATACAAACACGACAGCGCCAGATGTACTGTGCATGGCCACCGTATACGCAAAGGCCAGAGAAGGGCTGGGTTTGGCATTTTCCTTAGCAGGGAGGCAGGATTCTTATCTCCCAGCATTGCTAAAGTGGCTGCCGGTTCCATATTTCAGCAATACTAGCGCTGCCGCCAGGGCTGGCTCTACAGTTTTCGCTGCCCCAAGCAGCCTACCGAATTTCTGCTGCAGGAGGCGGGGGCAGTCCGTGCCATTAGGGCGGCAGGCACGTTTCCGCGGTGGCTGCAATTCGGTGGCAGCTTCTATGTTTAGCTGAAGCTTCAGCAGACAGCTAAACTTAGAAGCTGCTGCCGAATTGCCGCCACCACGGAAACACGTGTGCTGTCCTAATGCACACAGACTGCCCCCGCCGCCCGCGGCAGCAATTCGGCACGCTGCTTGGGGGCAAAACAACAGGGACTGCCGCCCCTTGCAGATTGCTGCCCCAAGCACCAGCTGGGAATGCTGGGGCCTGGAGCGGCCCTGGCTGCCGCCGTAGGACCGACTTCTCAGCAGCAAAGCCCAAGGGGCTTGTGGACAGGACGGTCTGAGCTTCCCAGCTGTCCAAACATAGTGATCCATGGGATGAGTCAAAGCCAGTGAGCAGCAGCTCGCAGGGAGACGTGTTCAGAATGACAAGGTGTTTGGTTTGCTTCTCATCTCATGTAGCCATTTGCTGACAGTGACTTCGAGGACTGCATTTGTGTATTCAAAGAAACACATCATCAGACATGCCTAGGCAATTCCCCCCTACTTGGTCAGCAGTGCCGTGTGGATTGATATGCCACACACGCACCTATTGACCCGAAGGGAACACTGTCAGGTCCCATTTGGGGGCTTATTCCAGATTGCATGTGTTTTGCAAGGGGGTCATTTCCTCCCTTTAATCCTTTTTTTTTTTATGTTTGTGTTTGAGAAAGAAAAACCAAACAAAATACAAAATCTGCTCCAAGGTCCCTTTGATTTTATTTGATAGTGGGGTTTGCAAAAGCAAAACCAGTCTGAGTCCCCGATTAAAGATCTGGCTTAAAAACAGTTCTGCACAGATAGCTCTCATCAAAGGACCATTCCCTAGCTGTGAGCTGCTCAGCTGATAGAGATGAATGTTGACTGAGTCTTTGCATTCCTTGCAGTATCCTCCAGGAGACCAGAGAGCCTCAAACTCTTCAAGGAAAACATATGGGGGTACTGCCATTCACACAAACAGAGGATCTGGCCCATTAACTTTCCCTATGTTTATATTGCTATACTCTTGCTAAAAGGATTTGTAAACATATTTTAAGACTCATTTAAAATAACACGACATCATGCTGCAGGGGACACACAGAAGAGTTATTTTGTAAAGCCAGAGTCTCTCAGGTAGGGTGACCAGATGTCCTGATTTTATAGGGACAGTCCCAATTTTTGGGTCTTTTTCTTATATAGGTTCCTATTACCCTCCACCTCCTGCCCTCATTTTTCACACTTGCTGTCTGGTCACCCTACTTTCAGGAATAGAGCTGAAGGAATAATTTGTTTTCCAGTTTGGGTGACGAACCAAAAAATCCAGGAAAAAAACCAGTTCAGTTTGAACCAAAACTGAATTTTTTCAATTTTTCTTGCCAAAATGAAACCAATGAAAAATGTTTGCTTGGGGTCAAATGACACATTTTATTCCAGTCAAACAATTTTTTTAAATTTTGTTTTAGGTCAGTTCTGGGTGTTTTTCAACCTTTTGTTTGTTTGATTTCAATTCACTACATTTCTAAATGAAATGCTGCTTTAAAATGCAGAGTCCAAAAGTTTCATTTTGAAATGACTGAAATGAACCATTTCAACTTTTTTTTCCAATATTTTCCCCATTTATTTTTTTTTGGCCGAAACTATTCACCAAATTCAACTTCAGTTTGAGAATAGTTTTGGCGCCCTGAAAAATGTTGGTTAATTAACTATTTGCCTAAAGATTTTCACCCAGCTTTACTGAGGAGTTGCTAGTAAGTGTCTCATGCCCTGAAGGTATGATCAACCAATAAGGATTTGTTGTAATGATAAGTAATGTATCTTACATACATTGGATGAGAGTGTTGTCACTTGGCTATCGCTGGCTGAGTCACTCCTTCCACAGCCTGGGTGGGTGGGTGGTCTGCTCCTAGAAGTTCCTGTGACAGAGATAATGAACACAGTCATATCTTTGTGACTATTGTATCAACTTTGTAAATGTTATCTGCATTTTTCTGAGATGGACCTTGCAACCGGAAAACATCGAAGATGATTATATTGAGATGTGCCAGTGGATGTGAGCCCCTAGAACATTCGTAGATCCTTGTATCCTTATGTGTTATATGTATTTTGTGCTCCTGGGTGTTGGGTGAGTTTTCTGTGGTATCTGGAATCACTAAGAAATTATTAATGCAAAGTCCCACTGCTGGTTATGCAGATACCTGGCATTTGACTCAGCCTGGATGACTGGAAGGATCTCATTTTGATCTAACAAATGGACAAGAATCTTTGGCCAACCCTGCTGAAGGGTTTGAAGGACAGGATCCTGCCAGATTCTCCAAAGGAAAGATGAGGTACCTCTGGTAAACTTAAGTGTGCATTTAGATCTTTGATTGTTTTATGATATGTTTTCTCTGTAATGCTTTTGTCCTAAAATAAATTTACTGTGCTCTGTGTAAGGCTGCCTGGTCTCTGGTAAACCACAGTCTTAGTTCCTGTGAGAGAGTGGAACTGCAGGATCTTAGCTAAGGTCAGATCTGCTGGGATAATCACAGTGAATGACAGGGGGCTGCAGCCAAAACCTGTTACGGGGGGAGAGGGACTGCCAAGAAAGTATGATAGGCCTGTGACCTAAGGGGTCATCCTTTGAGCAGACCACAGAGTGGGTCAGAGACTCAGTTACTCCAATACTGTTGGCAGCCTCTTCCTTTCTTGTTGAGCTGATGACATTCTAGTTGAATGTTTGTGCCACATGCAATTCAAAAATTCTTTTCCCCCAGACCCACTGTCAGATCTTGTACTTGACATAGGAGCTCAGAGAATCATAGAGTTTAAGACCAGAAGGGACCACCAAAATATCTAGTTCGGACTCTTGTCCATCACAGGTCACTGACACCACCCAACACCCTATGCTAAACCCAGCAACTGAAATTAGACCAAAATACTACCGCTCACAGTACACTAAACTATTTTGTGCCTGTCATGGTATAATTCCCAAATCTGGACCTTAGCGTCCAAAATATGGGTACTAGCATGAATTCCCCTAAGCTTAATTACCAGCTTAGATCCTGTAATGCTGCCACCAATCAGGACTTAGAGTAGAGCGCCTGATAGACTCTGGTCTCCCTCAAAACCTTCCCTGGGGACCCCAAGACCCAGATTCCTTGAGTCTCACAACAAAGGGGAATAAACCATTTCCCTTCCCCCTCCTTTCTTCCTCCCAGCTCTTTCCTACCCTGGGTACACTAGGAGATCACCGTGATTCAACTCCTTGAATAACCACACAGAGAGGAATGATACCTTCCCCCAGAGGCAATCCAGATTCAAGCTCGGTGAATCTAAAACAAAGGGATTTCCCCTTCTACCCTCCCTCCCTGTTAAGTACAGACTCAATTCCCTTGAGCCTCAACAAGGGGAAAAAATCAGACAGGTCTTAAAAGCAAAACTTTTAATAAAAAGAAAGAAAAAAGTAAAAGGTCTATCTCTGCAGTTTAGAGGGTAAAAAGTTACAGGGTCTGTCAGCTTATAGAAACTAAAAAGAAGCCTCCCCCCAGCAAATACAATTTAAAATACTTCCAGCAAACTACACAATTGCAAATAAAGGAAAAGAAATAAAAAGACTATACCGCCTTTCTACCTTTTCACTCACAAAATGGGAATAGAAGATTAGAGAGCCTGTAGGTACGTGTGGTCAGTCTCAGAGTCCAGAGAGAACAAAGCCAAACCCAAAAACATACACAAAGGCTTCCCTCCCCCAAGATTTGAAAGTATCTTGTCTCCTGATTGGTCCTCTGGTCAGGTGTTGCAGGTCACTGCCTGTTAACCCTTTACAGGTGAAAGAGACATTAACCCTTAGCTATCTGTTTATGACAGTGCCACAGGCAGAGAATAGGAGGAACTAAGGTGCCACACTGCCTGAGGTCCTTGAAATGACAGGGAGTTAATTATGTGAGATATACCAGCTGATCCCAGCAAGTGACCCTCACTCTATGCTACAGAGGAAATTCAATGTTGCAATAACAATAAAAATCCTTTTCTATTATCTAGGACCTTGTACAACTGTCAGTGAAACCTCACAATACACCCGAGGAGCAGGGAAGTATTTGATATCTGGATATTACAGACTGGGAAAGCCAGCTGCAGAGAGGGTAAGTGACCTTCTCCAGGTCACTGATTCAGTGGCAGAGCTGGGCATAGAACACAAGGCATAAACCATCTCTCTGTGTGCAGGTGCACAAGCAGGCAATTTCTGGGGAATTCATTTTAATTAACTTCCCAAGTTAAACAGAATTGCAGTGTAGCTTGACAATAAGACTCTCCATTTATCGTCTCTCAATAGCCACATGCAAGAAATTCAATAAAGAGTTTTTAGCCATGGCCCTGAAACAGTAGCGGGTTGGGGGAGGCTTTTAGGGCTATTCCTCCGTCAGCTTGGAACTTCAGGAGACTTTTAATTGACTGAGAACTACTTTTTAAAGGGACTTTAGGAATAAAAGAAGAGCTTTTATTGGAATAGACTTATTGTCCCGGTGACTTTCTCTGGTCAGCTTGCACAGTAAAAGATCCAACATGGTGCTATAATTTTTATGCAATCCCATCATTTAAGGCATCAGAGGCATTTAGGTGAACAGCAGCAACCAAAATGGCAGAGTGCTCTTCAGCTGCTGGCAGCTGTGCCCGGGAGCTGAGTGCCAGCTGTGTAGTGAATGCCGATGTACGGAAATGGGAGGAAAACATATAATGTGGTGGCAGAAGAAAATATTCCCACCCCCCCACACAGAAAAACATTGTATAGGGGCCAGGGAAACACACAGTTGTGTTCTACGGTACCTGGCTGGAAGCACAATCCATGGGAAACAAAACAAGAGATGTGCCATCAACCGATCCAGATGCTCTTAATGGGGTTGGTGGTGGATCCATTAGTGGTCAGCCAGGAGGTTTTGGGACTGTTAGCTGGACCATTGAAGTGAGTTGCCATAAGATTTTCTTCTCATGATGCCAACAAACACATCAAAAGCAGAACAGCTGACTTGGGCTTTAAGACTTGGAGGGTAGGTCCCTCAATGGCCATTAGCCAAGAGAGTCAGGGATGCAACCCATGTTCTGACTACCCCATAATCTCTGACTGCCAGAAGCTGGCAGTTGTCAGCTTGACAATTGCCCTGTTCTGGTCATTCCCTGTAAGTATCTGGCACTGGCCACTCTCAGAGACAGGATACTGGGCTGGAAGGACCATTGCGCTGATCTGGTTTGGCTGTTCTGATCTTTTGATATGTGTCAAAGCTGCAGGCGGCAGGGGTCTGATCCAGCTTTCATTGCAATCAGTGAAAAGACTCTCATTGACTGTAATGGGAGTTGCATTGCACTGAGCATAAAGAGCTTTGCCATAGTGGCCAAGAGTGGCCTTGTAGGAGGTGAAGCTAACAAAAGCTGGCACATTCCGAAAGGCGAGTGTGGACAGGGCACGCTGCCTTTAACGTGTGCTACACTAAGCGGGAGCCGAGCCTCCTTACAAGGCATTAACTCATGCACAAGCCTTGCACAAACGAAGATGTCTGCATTCCAGTGATGGCATATGGGGACATAGCCAATGTGCCGTGTACTGGAAAGCATAAAAGGAACATGCATCTGGTGTCTGTATGTACAGTCCTTTCATCCTACTGCTGCTTAACCCAAACTCCTTCTTACTCAAATTGGGGGTTCCACTTCCCACAGATTGACTTGTCCTCTTCCCCCAGCCCCCATTGTCCCCAACAAAGATCTTCCCCATTTATCTATGTTAGAAGTTCTTGAAACTTTTCTTGCAAACAGGGTTGAACAGTATCACAAATGCAATATTTATAAGCACGCCTAAAAATATGCATTGTGCATAATGGGTAAGGATTGATTTACTATGTTATCTCAGGAAACGTCTACTGCAGAGAGAGACAAAAAGAACAGGAATGAAAAGTCACACTGCGCTCAGATAAAACGGGTCAGGAGGATCCCAAAGGACTGCCTGGGGAAAACAATCCTCTCCAGAAATTAAAAAGTCTTTCAGCTGAAATATTAGTAGATCTCCCTGAGACAGTGGCATGTTACCTTCAGAGGATGAAATTCACCCAGCACGCTAGGTGAATATTCAGCCCAAAGCCAAATGAACACATGTTTTAATGAGTAACCTTGGGACAGGTGAACTGATCTTGCTAAAGCACAGGACTTTAGAAGAGAGTGCCGAAATATGTAAATTACTACTGCATGAGATTCAGTTACTCATAAAGGAGTCAAATCTGAAGTTAACGAGGGGGAAAAATGTTGAGGTGGCAGATTCTAAACCTGTAACACTCTTGGGGATGCAGGGTGGTTAGCACAATGAGTCAAGGGTCTGGCTTTTTGCTGGCTGAGTCCTAGGTTCAAAGATGACTCGTGGTCACACGTAGAAGTCATCTTGGTCATCTCCATCTCTCTTTGAGTGCATCAAAAGGGCACCGCATAATTCAGGAACTGGTGTTCCCTTCGGTGGAGAGGGCTGGGACTGGGATACAAAATGGTGTCCGGTCAGGGCTGAAGTGCAAAGGCTGAGCTGTTTGCTGAGCTTCAGCACACCTGCTGTGCTATACCTGGGTCTAGGGACGTGCTGTGGAATGGGTCCCTCACTTCCATGGGCACTAAGGCTGCCACAGTTGACATATCAAACTCGTATGCTGTGTAACATGCTTGTACAATGTGTCTTGTCTCTCTCCAGTTACTGATCCAAGGAGGATAATAGCCTACTACTTCTAGCACCGAATGGAGTTACTTTTTTATATTTGGGGATAGAAGTGTTGAAGGTCCTTGTTTCATGCCGAGGCATTGAGAGGCAGCATACTGATGCAGGGGTGTACCAGGATGGTCATCCGCTCCTGCCTAGAGGGGCTTGAAATCAGCCCTGGGAGAGGGCTGAGGCTGTGTGAGTGCTGCTGCTAGGGAGAGCAGCAAGCCTCAGCAGATTGGGGAAACAGCCACAGCTGGGGCCACACCCCAATCAGACCGTCGCTGGCCTTATAAAGGCCAGGGAAGCCAGGCGCTAAGGACACTCTCTTCAGGGAGAAGGGCCTGGCTGCCTAGAAGCTGAGGAAGGTACCTAGAGTGGCTCAGGGCTGGGGAAAGGCTAGAAGAGTTGGGGAGCTCCAGCCTGGAGAACCCCCAGGCTGCAGGCCTTGCTATAGGTCACGACAGTTACTGGGGCTACAGGGGTAGCATGGGGTAGGCAAAGGCAGCAGGTCCAACCCCCCCTTTGCCAGCGATGAATGGTGTGTACACTGCAGTCTGCCCCAGTGAGCGGGGGCTAGATGGTGACTGGCAGTAGCCATATACTGAGGTGAGGTGGGATATGAGGTTGGGGTGGGTCCCTGGGGAGGGGAGACCCAGATCTGGGGGAGTACTGCCAGGGGGCAGCTCCCAATGTAAAGGGGCACCGGGGTCCGGGAGGGACACGAGGCCTGTGGTGAGTGGGACTCTGGCCTGCAAAGGGTGCTCCGAAGGCTGGAAAAGCTAATTCCCAGGACCACAGCAGGAGGCGCCGTGCAGGTGAGTCGCCGCATCACTACAAGAGGTCTGGTTTAAAATGCATTTCTTTGCAAGGCAAGCAGCCAGAACACCAGGGAACTCATTCAGAGTTGGCGGGTGTTCTAGGCCCTGCAGGGACGTGCACAGGCACTTGTAGCACCCCCGAGCAGCCCTTCTAGGCTCTGATGCCCCTGTGGCAGTGGCACAAGTGTAGCTGTGACCTCCCCCAGCCCCAAAGCCCCTCAGCACAGCCCGGATAATTCTATCCACGCAGCAAACACTCTCTGAGCTCGTTTGGCATGTGTGCAGCATGGCTGGTAAAACACTAGCGCATTCAGATACTGAAAGGGCATGTGGTGCATGTCTAATATGTGCCTTTCGTTAATCACCGCGTCTGTAACTTTCCTCAGCCATTCTTGTAATGTCTGCATATTGTTATGGAATAATGGATGACCTTTCAAACATGGCTTTGTAAATACTTTCCCCCAGACCTTTGCAGCAGGTTAAAAGCATCCAGTCAAGAAGCAATGCAAAGGGGCAGAGATCGGATCAGTATTTTACTGCACTCAGTGTAGAATCTAAGCAGTGGGAAATGGGTGCTGTGGACCTGAGGATGTGGGATTTGGCCTAGAGGGAGGGGAGAAATCATGATGCTGACCCCCTCGTCAGAGAGGTGGGAGCCTGCTGGGAGAAAAAACCCCTATCTTGGGTTGCAGGAGGACAAACCCACTGAATTTAGGGAGGGAAGAGGTTGGAAATCACTGCTGTGCATGCTTGTTGCAGTGCTATTAATACTCATTTTATAGCAGAGTGTGTTTTATTGCTGGCTTCTGGAGCAGCAATAAACATTTCCAGCAATACTGAGTTGTACTGCTTGCTCTCAAGAGCTCTCCACTGCACAGCGCAGCCCTGTGTTTCAGTTGGAAAGTGGACAGCTGCTATGCCTGGCTTTTCAGAAACGGAGCAGAAAAGAGCTCCAGCTGTCTCCTCCTGGCTTAGCGGAGTTTGGAGAGTCCTCCAAGCATTTGGTTCCGTTCCACTTCTCCTTGTTAGGTTGGGGCGGCTGCAGAGAGGAGCAGCTTTCCAGCAGGGAAATAACAATCCTCTTGTTGAGATGAAGAAGCTCACTCCTCCCCTCCCACCTAAATGTAAAGTGATTTTTGAGTGCAGATTGTAAACGACCGCCTTCCCGCAGAGACGAACTTCTCTTTTGCTGGCTCCCACCAAGGTGTTTGACTGTTTTCAACCTTGAGATTATGCCATTGTGCTTTCAGTTCCACAGTTTATGCAGCCAGTTTACTTAGCGTAGTGGGACAGCTGTCCGACACTCAGCTCGTCCCTTTGCAATGGCTCAGTTCAACATTAGCTCTGGTTTCTGTCATAGACTTTAAGGTCAGAAGGGACCATTATGATCATCTAGTCTGAGTCTTCATGGACCCTCTTCACAAAATCTCACTGCAAAATTCCATTGAAACTAGTATGTCTACTTAGGAGTAGCAGTAGTTAATACTACTAGTAGTATTTATTTCTATTGTCCTTCTGCCCAGGAGGCCCAGTCCTGGAGCAGGACCCCAGTGTGCTTGGCACTGTGTAAACACAGAACAAAAAGAAAGGCCCAAACCCAAAGAGCATCAGAGCTGTGATTGTAGCTTAGGCAGGCCACCCATATGAGCTTTAATCCAGCTAACACAGCCGTGAAGATGTGGCAGTACATATTTGGGTGGGCTCCAGCCGGGCTTGTACAGCTCATGCCAGCGTCCATGCTACTGCGTCTTCAGTCTCCTTTGCTCATCTCTAGTTGTAGATGGAAAACGTGAAGATCACATGATTTTCATATGCCAAGCAATTATACCTAGACATTGTATGGATGCAGGGTTACCGGTCAATGAACGGAGTCCATCTCTAGTTTTGTGTGATTTCTTTACAAACATTTCACTTTATGCGTTGGTCAGATCCGACCCGGCTATGGTAGGGTTGAGAGGCCTCCGTCATTAAATCTAAGCTCAGCAACACCTCCTGCAGGGAACAGCCGGGAATCCATGAATTTCCACGGCATGTAAGTCAGGGCAAAGTCTGGCTCTTTTCCACTCTCTTCTCCACTGAAGAGCTGATGGGCAGAGTTAGAAATGGAGCACTTTCTCTGTGCTCAAACACTCCCTCCTTTGAAATTCAGTTCTCTCCTTGTAAGGATCTTGCAATGCACTTTCAAAACAGTGTTAAATCTCACCCAGCCCTTGCCTTGTGCAAGTTGCCAGAGCTCTATCTTTCTTCATTACCCTTCTCCCGCCAAGTTCTCAGTGCATCTTTTGTGGTATCCCCACATATCTAAAGTTTCCAGGCTTGAAGGGTGATTTTTTTGTGGGGGGAGAAGGGGGAAAGAAGGACTGGAAAATGGAGTCTCTAATGGAAATCATATGGAATCTAAAAGATGGTGTTTGCTGCCATACATTTAGGCTGAGTCTTAGTTTTGTGGTCACTTCAGTGTATTCCTGTTTTGCAGGGGGTAATTCACTTGAATTCCTGCAGAAAGATGCACCTATGGAGGCCAGTAGCACATTTAGCTGGGCTAACATGCTCCAAGAACTTGCCAAATGACCTGACCTACTCATTTATTTACTCCCATTTTACAGATGGGGCAAGTGAGACACACAATGGGTAAGTGGCTTACCCATGGCTATGCCAGACTTAAGAAGAGAACCCAGGAGTCCTGAATTCCATTCCCCTGCTTTAATTGCTACATAACACTGCCTTGGTGTGAAACTTGAATGAAAGCACATGTAACCATGTGAAATGTCGTGTTTTCCCTCTAATAAATTCTGCCACTGCGGGCTTGTCTTCAGCAAATTTTTTTGCACTGCTATAATTTCATTAAATATCCAGGTAACCTAGCAACTGCAAGTGCAGATGATAACATAGCAATGTGGAATCCAAAAAACATATCCAATGATACAGTGTTTTGGTAATGATCAGCTGGATGGCTTTTGTCTTTCAGCAAAGGTATAGAATGTATTTTGCTACACAAAGAAGGCTTTTCTTACAGTGGATATTTGGATTAATTGGTGCTTAATTGTAGCAAAGCTGACTGAGAAGAATCAGAATCTGATCTCTGAAGATTCAGATATTGGCATATACCCAACTACTCAGTATTTAGTGAGGGCAAGTGATTATCATGATGCCGAAAATGTGACCCTGCTATGTGAAGGTTTCCTTCTCCTTTTAGGGAATTAAGTTGTTTTGGGGAGTTCCTGAGGGCTACAGTTTAAACGTTACCTCTAAAAATGAACTCGCTCCATCACACCTTTAGAACCAGATTCTGCCACCTTTTCACTGAGCGGTTTTAATCTGGGAGTAGTTCCTTTGAAATCAGATTAACACTGAATTCCATGGGACTGCTCAAGTAGTAACACAGTACTCACTGTGAGTAAGAGTGGCTGAATCTGGTCCTTTGGTATTTACCCCTGAATTTTTGTGCTCAGAAGTCATTTAGGGGTGCAAATCTGTGTAAAGATCCTGCCTCTCACTTCCAAATTACAGTAGCACAAAGACAGGGGAGGGATAGTTCAGTGATTTGAGCATTGGCCTCCTAAACCCAGGGTTGAGAGCCCAATCTTTGGGGATTTAGTTGGGAAGGGGTCCTGCTTTGAGCAGGGAGTTGGAGTAGATAACCTCCTGAAGTCCCTTCCAATCCTAATAATTCATGATTCTATGACAGCAATGGGTCTGACTTGGGAATGTTATGTAGTTCACTTCCATGATGCCATTCAGTGTGGACCTTAGCAAAGACAAGACTGAGCTTTACATATAGTGGACATACTCATCTCTCTTCTAAAGATCTGACTGACCTTAGGGGTATCCTCATTTTAGGAATAAGGCATATCATTGGAATAGATAAGAACTCTATAACACAGCTGATCTTTTTAAGGGTGTCTGCTTTAATGGAGGTTCAGATACAGGGGTAGCTTTCTTGAAGCAAACTATGTAACAGAGGACTTTCACTTTTTAAAGAATCAGAATCAATGACCTTGTAATGCATATAGATTAGAATGTCTGAAGGAAAACACAGACAACAGGAGAAAAGAACAGCATTCACATTGGAAATGACAGATGCCCATCATATAATATCAATATCTGAATAGTAGACAAATATCAATGAACAAATTAAGATCTATTCTCTAGACATGTGTATGCCAGGAAAGTGTATACAGTGTTGTTTTCACATGAAAAAGTAGAGAGAAGTAAAGGCTGCATATTTCAGTGTGATTTGAATGGATTAGCTGTGTGCATTGCGGTTGGTTATCTCTCAGAAGTGCAAGGGAGATTTTAGGGCAAAGAGAGGTAGGGTACTGTAGCAAGATGTTTGGCCAGTAAGGTATGTGAGTGAAGATTGGCTTATCTGCTGCTTTCTCTGATGTTAAGTGATGATGTCAGGGAGATTTACACTTGAACAACCTTAATTTTACATAGGATTTTGTTTGAGGAGTAGATTGGCCCGGATTGCATACTTTTGCCCTCCTCTTTTCACCTCGGGGCTGGGATTTAAACCGAAACCCTGGAGATGCAGAAATAACTCTAGCAGCAAAGAAATGTAAAAATGTATTTGCATCCCTGTGATCCTCTTGCATGTCTTGCATTACAGTAGAGAAGACCATCCAAGTAATTTACTGTGCAGTCTCTCAAGAGCAAGCTGACCCCTGTAAATTGCTGAAAGCAGATATCTTTTGAAAGACAGCTCAACTTTCTTTAGATTGAGGCATTTACTTTGTTATCCTACCTCCACCTGCGATTCTGCCAGAAGTTAGTAAGACACTGAACGTTAATCTTCAATATACTCAACACAGCCACTTACTGTGCTGTATATAACAACACCCTCAGCATGTCCACAGGGACATCAGCTGGGAGATGCATCAGCAGAGAATCCAGCACCCCTTTGTGGGTGTCATTAATGGAACAGAGCAATAATGCTGCAAGGGCTAATTTAGAAACACACACAGACACACACACACACAAACTATGTTAAAAGAACATTATTAGGGTTTCAAGGTCAAACACTCAAAAGTTAGGGAATGTCAGAATTAAGGGTTGCTTATGGAAAAAATAGTATACGATCATGGAATTAGAGACCGTATCATAATATATATGCACAAGGGGGTTGAATTAAGGTTGCATAGCCAGGATTGGTTATTGTTGGGTCCTATAGAACCTCTCCATTCATAAATAAAAGATGAGGCTGGTTAAGAAAGAAATGCTGTACAGTCATTGGCCAGTGAGTAGCAATGTGTTTCTCCTCTGTACTTTTAAACCCTAATAAATTCCTTTGAATGCATTCTTTTGGTTCTGTGTGTGTACAGTGCCTAGGACACAACAGAGTCCTTGTCTGTAATGCTACTGCAGAACAAATATATAATAATAATAATAAATAATAATGAATTAATATCCTTTTACACAGTGGCCTAGTGGATAGAGTGCTGCATTGGGATTCTCGAGACCTACTCAACCACTGGCCTACTGGGTGACCCTGGGCAAGTCTCCATGCCTCAGTTTCCCCATATGCAAAGTGGGGATAATGATACTAGCCTCCTCTGTGAAGTGCTTTGTGATCCACTGATGATAAGAGCTAGGTTTTATTATGTAGCAGCCCTGTCAGGGCACAGAGGAAAGCCTCCCTTGAGACACTAGCTACAACAGGCATTCTTTAAAATGACCATTCATTATTTAGGCCTGGCTGAAGCCTAGACTCCATGAGAACTTTCTACTCCACTGCAATAAAGATGCTGAGATTTTGCATGATGGCATCTTCATTTAATTCAATGAGGAAAATAGCAGAGCGTATGGTTGCTTGGATTAAGTATTACAGCCTGTCTCTCCTCATCATTCATGTTGGCGTAAGCATTCATAAACCACTGTTATGTTTTCTCTGTCAAGTATGCATTTATCAGTTTCATCAGTGATATTAACCTATTTAGTCCTAATAAATCATCTGCATCTACCAGAATGTTCCTCCTGTAGACTGGCCACTCATACACAGAGCATGCTTTTCTACTGTGACTTGAGTGACGAAAATATGCACAGGTATATACATCTTTCAAACTCATTCTTCAGCATCCTTTTTTCACACCTTAATTGATAGGAAGAGGCCAGGAGAACACCACTGTCCGACTTTGAAAGCATTGCAGTTAGCTGAGCAAAAGGAACAGCTCCAAAAGCACCAACCATCTGTTGGAGAAATCTTCCTTTTTTCTCACTGTTCCTTGTATTATTCTAGCCTTGCAGAAGGTTCACTGGAGATTAGCTGGGACTGAAGAAATGGCTTGACAGTAAGAACAAAGCCATATGATACTTGTCACCATGTAGGATTTTTTTTTTAAATTAACATTCTGGCATTTTGCGCTCTCTTGTTTGCATGTTTTCTGTGAGAAGGGCCTAAGGGAAAAGGAGATGAACTCCATGTTTTCTGCACCAGCATCACCTGCTGGGCTTAATGGGACTGGCAAACTGGGTAGTGATTTCAGGATGTGTTATGCAGGAGACGGGTAGAAATTATACACAATCCTTGTCTCAGAATGTGGGGTTTTTAAAGGGCTGCCTATATACTATTTGGTAATGGCTCATCTTCCTGTAGGCCTGATTGACATAATTGGAAAAATGAAGGCCAGAGAAGGCAGGCATAATGGCAGGATTTACTTAATCATTTAAAAATAGCAAATGTACTCCAAGCATCGTAATGAAGATGAGATAAAACCTTCCCTAGGCGAATCTTTAAGCCTCATTGTCTGTGTCATGTCTGGTGCAGGCTTTCACACCAGGCAATTCTTGAGTGTAAGGTATGTAGAAGTAACTTCAAGCACTTTGAGAAATCCAATCTACCTATTCCTCACAATCAAAGGCTGAAGATGAATGAAAATTAGTTGAGAGCTCATTCTCCGTGTAATATTACAGAGAAGGAATCTCAGGAAGAGATAAAATGCAGCTTTTGGTGTTCCATTTGTGTAATACAAAATGAGAAGTGGGTTTATACCAGAATCTTAAACACAATGCCCTTTAAAATTTAGGGCAGGGGGAGGTACTGAGTCAAACTTTCAGAACTATGACTGCCCCTAAGGCTTTGGTTCCAAGTTAGGTAACAAAAGGGGCTACCCCCCTCCTCCAGTTCTCATGGAGTCAAATTCTCATGCGAATAGTTGACCCCATGAGATTTTGGCCTGACCTGTCAGAAAACGTACACAGACGGATGATCTGAAGAGATTTCCACAGTTCAGCTAGTTTTTTTATTACATCATCTGCCATAAAATTTTGGCACTGTTGAATCTGAATCTTAGCGCTGATTCAGCAACAAACCAGAACCCTCGCCTACACCTTCCTCCATGGGATTCCAAAAGCCGGACTGGCCACAAAGACAGAACTTCCCCCCGTGAAGAAACTTTGCAAAGACACAGATTGAATTTGTAGTATTACGAACACATGTAATTATTAGCCGCCTCTTCTGAAAACTTCCCAGCTAAGCTCATCTTTCATATGCTGTATTGTCGCTTTCTGCTGGGGCCCAAGTCTCCTGTATGACGTAAATATCTCCCAGTCTCATTTTGTGCTGTGTTTCTAATTCTGCATAGGTAACTCTACAGTGTATTGGAATTTGAATAGGTATCTATCTATCCAGAGACATATGGTCAGGTGTAAATTTTTACCCAAAGGATGAAGGAATAGAATTGATTGGCTAGACTAGATTAGATTGGGGAAGGCAGTGACACCTTCATACTGGGCACCCTTAGAGAAATGCCAAGGATCGGCTGCATGAAGATAGCTCCAGATGGTCCCATAGATTCTGAGACATACACTGGCAGGACAGTCGGAGAAAGTTGAACTGGCTACTTCCTGGTTTGTACCTGGTCTATGGATTAGTAGAAGTATTATTTTGGTAATGGTTGCAGGCTTCAGTCAGGGATCAGGACCCTACTGTGCCTAGGTTCTTTACGCATATAATAAGAAAGAGCTTCCAAAGTAAAGGGCATTTATCTCTTGCAGCATTTAATTTTCTATGGACATATATGAGATAATCTTGTTACTGAGTAATTGGAAGATACATCTTCACTCCAAAAGGTGAAGTGGTTGGGAGAGGCTGTGCAATGGATGGGGAATGAACTAGACTGGCAGAGAGAAGAGAGAATTTTCTCTTGTATTTATAGTACATTCTAAGCTGTGAATTTTCTGGATAATTTTTATATCTCACCCTGGATTTCTTTCTTCTTTGTTTTTCCCCAATTAATTTCTGTTGCTGCCAGCAGGAGATGAACTGAAAAAGGTTTTCTATTCCGCTCGTATAAGAACACTTTTAATCTCCAATGTGGTCTGCAAAATCAGCTTGCGAAGTCACATAACACCATGATTATCCCTGTTTCACTTGTGGAGAAACTGAGGCAGAGAGGTTAATGACCTGTCTAAAGGCACAGGTCAGAGTCCATACTACAATCAGGATTAGAACACCAGAGATCCCGGCTCTCAGGGTAGTGCTCCGTCCACTAGACCATGTACCTTTTGCTCATTGAGTGGCTAAGAAACAATTTTTGAAGTTACCCCCATGCAGTAGAAATCAGCTGAGTTTTCATAGTCAAAGTGGAATCCTTTGTGTAGCCTAAGGAACAATGCACCATATTTAAATAGAAATATTCCTATTGTCTTTTTTTTTTAAGCATCAGATTAATGTTTTGCCATGTACCTGTCATCTTAATTATCTGCTCACATCTCAGCCGTTGTCTTAATGTCTTTCTATGCAGTGCCTGACAGGGATACCAACTTGCTGCTGCTGGAGATGAAGCTGGTGGAGAGAATAACAAGGAGGTGAAGGGAGCATGCATGTCATGCCAACAGCAGAGGAATGGGCCAACTCCCCTACACACCAGCTAGGCAGATTGATGGAGAAGCAGCTAAGAAAATGAATGAAAACTACTATGCTGAGGGGAAAATAAATAATGAGAGTGTTGAGCAACCAATGGTTTTGTCTTTATGTATGTTTGATTCGATTTCCTGCACACACACATTTTAAACCAGTGGACTATGGGAGTGAAAAGGAATTGGCCATTTTCCCCACTTTTAATTCGTGGAACAATATGAAAAGTGTGCAATGACTTTTGAAAGCCAATGAAATGTGCCAGGTTTTCATTTCACAAATGTCTGCCAGTCTCATGAAGTCATGAGTGTTTAGACTGTTCAGCAGCATGGCACCTGGGCATCTTTGTGGTAGCAGAAGGGGAGTTTTGGAAAGGTTGGCTGATGTTCGTGAATCTTCTGAGTGAATGTGGGAGAGTTTCCAGAGGAAATTTTGCCCGCTTTTCATGGACAGAACACACCATCTAAAATTTCTTGTAAGTATTTGGTGCAAAACTAGATGAAATTCAGCCAGTCAGACTGTCTGTGTAGACATACCCGGGTCTCACTTTGAGGGTTTGGAGTCATTCAAACTTCATGGACCAGCTTTTCAGCTGCATCCTGGATGGACTGGGCTCCACTGGAGAGTAGGTGCTCCTCCCAATCCTGGGTCCAATCTATGCTGACCTCGTCCCTGGCATACTTTAGAGCAGCCTCAGGACTGCTTTAACCTACACTAGCTATGGCTCCAAGAGGACCTCTGGACCTCAGCAGTGCTCAGATTATGCGTCCTTTTCCCAAGCCCATGCCCATTATCCTGGTGGTTGGAATGGGGAGCGGCATAGAGATGGGCAAGATGACCACTGATGATCCAAGATGGCGGGGAGGAGGGGAAGCTATAAGAAATGAGTAATCTTGTACCCTCCATGGCCTCCTAACCAGGTGATGGAGGTCGACCTGTCACACCAGCTTGGGACCAGGTTCTGTCACTCTAGATAAAGAGGATCTGGGTACTAAGAAGCTGTCCCCTTCCACCTTCTCATTCTGCTCTCACTTGTGCTGGCTGGACACAAGAGTTACTCTTGATTCACACAGATTGGCTCAGTATCAAGCCCTGGAAGCGAATATGTTTCCCCTCTCACCCAGTGTGCGAAGTTTGCAGGGACTTTTTGGATCTCTGCAGGAAAAGCCTGGTATAAATGTTAGCCCTTATTTTTTTAATTGCTGTAGCCAGCAGCTTGGGCCTTCGTTTCTAGCCTGCGATATCCTCAGAGGGGCTTCAGCTGACACAGACGCAGAGAAGGGGATTGACGACTAAACAGAAGATACTAATAAAAAACGATCTCCATGGGCAATTTGTGTTCCTACAACGCCGGCTCATAAACTGGAGATTAACAGGGGAAGGAGACAGAGCTGCTGCTGCTGCTGGAATGAGACTCATATTGCAGAGAGAGGATTAGGTGCCACCAGTAGCTGTGATGGGAGAGAGAAGGAGATGCATTGCTCACTAGTTGCCATCTCAGCTCCTGTCCTTTGCCTGTCACTCCTGTTGCTCCCACTAGAGCAGGAACCAAGATATTTGCACTTGCTCATTCAGACTGGGGGAGATGATATCAAAACTGGGGGTGTCAGAAGGAAAAGTCCCTGCCAGAAACTCCGTCTCTTTACTAGGCAGGTTGCTCCAGCTCAAGTGACTCTGCTGAACCCCCCTCTGTCAGTGTCCCATGGGAAGAGCGGTGTGGGACAAGGCTGATGCTGTTATAAGAGCAGGATGAGCTTTCGACTCCGCCACCATGGATGCATCTTTGCCCTGCTCCTCTTCCTGTTGCTGTGACTGAAGGATCAACTCTGCCCCTTCTGCTGCTGCAGAGATTGCATCACCTGCTGCCTACACCACTGCAGTTTCTGTCTTTGTTCTTCCCCCTGCTGGTGTTGTGATCTGAGGATCTGACTTTGTCTCTCTGCTACCGTATGATTGCAAGGATCTGTCCCCCACCCCTCCTGCTGCTGCCATGTGATTGCAGCACCCCTGCCTGTCCCTCTGTTAATCTGCCGAGTGACATCTCTGTGCACGTATCTAACAAAAAAGATTCATTCCCTTGCTGCATAGTCTCTCTCAAATAAACCCCCAATGACTCAGAAACTGACTGGGAACCTTTCCAAGCCTCTTCGTTGTTCTGCAGGGCCACCCGTTCACTGCCATTAAGGGCTAACGTGCTAGGAAGCCTGCTTCCTCGCTGCATCTCATCTCATTCTAAATTTCCTTCTTTATCATACCCATTGGGTTACAGCCTCTTCTCACTTGCAGCTGCTGTTTTTGTCTACCCCATCAAGCGCCAGGCCGTATCTCCAGGATTATCTCTGGGCCAGGAACGTGACCAGGGCTAAGAGCCAGATTTTCAAAGGTGTTTGGGGCTAGGTCCGCAAAGGTCTTTAGGCACCTAACTCCCACTTATTGAAAGCCTAAAGACCTTTGTGGATCTGGGCATAAGTGCCTAAAGATGCAGCTGAGCCCTGGTGGAATTTTCAAAAATGCCTAGGTACCTAACTCCCTTTGGTTTCAGTAGGAGAGAGGTGCCTGTCTGCAGCATTAGGTGCCTAAATACCAAAAACAACAACAATAACAAAAGGCTCTAATTGGCTTAAAGTGAAATAATTAGGTTCCATGGTTGAGTGGCTGGAGAAGTGACTTTCAGGCCCTGCTTCATTTTCCTGGGCAGCTGTTTTGACCTGTTGTTTGTTTACAGCTGCTCCCAGCCCTTGGGCCAAATTCCACTCCTCCTGGATAAATAAATCCCATGGAAGTCAGTGGAGTGACAATGGAGTCCCTGAGAGTGGACCTGGCCCCCAGCCCTCTCACTGTCCACTACAGCAAGAGCTGGGCTGCAAAGGATTTTATTTATATATTTATGTATTTATTGCACAAGGTATTTGCAAAGCTCCATCTGTAAGGAATTGGAGGCAGATCCTGACTCAGTGCCAGATGACTTCCTGCCACACCACCTTGAGGATCTGGCCCCAGTTACACACACATTTCAGGACTCAAGCTAGTATTTATGATGGTGAGATGCTGATAACTCTACTTTAAAGCCATGCAGCATGTGTAAGCTTCTCTTGGACAGCTGGGCTGTTGATTGCAATGATTCCCTCTTGTTGGTATTTGAGCCTCTCCCAGGCAGAAACTAATAGCACATAGATTCTTAAATTGAGAGTCACAGGACTGGAAGAGCAGGCTAAATCAAGGCACTCAGCACTAGCAGCAGAGGTGGTGATCTTGATTACTGCTCTGACCCTGAATGCCCTCAACACCTGGGGTATTCATTCAATCACTCTTCTGCACATGGCTGTGGGGTGATGGAACAGAGGGGACATTCTGTGGAAAAGGGTGTCTGTGGCTCCCTGCCTCTGTTCTCTGGTCACATCCTGATTCCCTACCAGATCTCTCTGCTGTGTGGAGCCGGGAATACTCTGTGCAGTCACCCTCAGTGGAAATGCCATGGTTTTTTCAACAGCCTTCTGTGCTGCACTGTGCAGAGGAACATAGGTTCTTATATGGCTGCCCTAAGGGCAGCTATCCAGGCAAGTCTTTCAGCTTTGGTAGGAGACTATATGCCAAAGTACTGTCAGAAGAACTATGTATGCGTGCAGGCATTGTGGGTGGGTACCAGGCTAGGAAAATATGCAGCCCACCCTGGATCTTCACCCATTTTTAGGACCAAACTTAATCAACCCTTCTGCAATGTTCTGAAATGCCCCTGTGAACGTGATGCCTCCTACTCTAGGAAGTGTGTCTTTGTAGTTCTGCACCCAGTTTGAGAAGCATCAATATGTTGGCTGTAGCTGAGACTGGAAGTGGCTGTTTCACAGGAATGCCTGTTCCCGAGAGATTTCTTGCTCAATTTTGCACACACGAGGGGTGTGGCTAATTCATGTAAGCTTCAGAGAACGATCAGACTTCTCTGAATCAGATTGGAACTCTGAAGCCTTTGAAGATCACCCCTCACTGGGCTTCCCCTGAAATAACAACAGGAACCCAAATCATTTTTAAAAAGGCATCGTACTGGGCTCTGTCATAAATGGAGCCAGCCCTTTAAGAGGGTTAGGGCTCAGTCTCACCTGTGCCAGGTGTAGCTTGGCTCCACAGAATGAGTCCAGAGAGTGCTATGAGATCATGTGACTCAGAACCAGGCCTGTTGGAAGTTATAAAAGGCAGGATGAGCTCAGGGTGGGTAACTCTCTGTGGAAGGGGAAGCTTGTGTGGGTGAGCTTATATATATATATATATATATATAGAGAGAGAGAGAGAGAGAGAGAGAGAGAGACTTAGCTTCCAGGTGACAGGCCTGGGAGAATGCAAGCTTGCAGCGACTAGGAGCTAGCTAGGAGGGCTATAAGAACAGGCCCAAACCCTACCCCAAGGGTGTGAGCCATTAGGGAAGCTATATGGGAGTTCTGAACTTTATGTTAATCAGCCACCTTCCTAAAGGAGGAGAAACACCTACAATATGGAACTGTCTTACTAGGGAGAAAGGGGAAACTGAGGCAGCAGCAGAGCCCAAGCTGAGTAAGCTGTGGTCTGGGCTCTGTCACACACCCACACACTTTCTGGGAATCCTGATAAATTCACGCTGTTCCTCCCCACTTGAGGACCTAGCAATATCAGGATTTATATGTTGTTTATTTCAGGAAGACAGTAGGCCATTTAAGGGAATAATAGGATGCAATGACCCAGGGAGAGACATGCTCTGAAAAATATGCGTCTGTTTATACTGCCACTCCTGCAGTGAGAGCTCGTGGTACTTAATTCTCCCTTTTGATTGTTGTTCACTGCATCACCCTAGCACTGCTGCAGTCTGCTCCAATAGACCTTTCCACTGAAGGAGTAAATCTATCCCCTTGTGTTCCTAACTAGCACTGCAGCATTCAAGAAATGCAGCTTTTCTCAAAGGTGGAGTGAGGCAGAGAGCCCCTTCCCTTGCTGGGAACTATCAGTTTTAAGAGAAGAAAAATTGAAAATCCTCTCATTTAAAATTATTCAGCTCTTTGAAGAAATGATTTTGGATTTTGGTGCTTTGTGGCAGACTAGGGAAAGGAACTGAAAAGGAGTGGGACTGGAAAGACAGCCATTTCCCATTTGAGGTTAGGACTGTTAATCTATGTGATGTTGTGAGTAAAGGGCTTGGTGTATTATAGCTAATCTAATTAAAAACATGACCCTGTTTTCAAAGATATGCATAACTCAGGTATAAAACCTGGCGAGGCAGGTTACAAGCAAGTTTGCACATACACTCTTGCTGCCTTTCTGTTTATATACTGTGCTCCATATGTAAATCTATGTATGCACCCCCCCCAATGAATGTGTGCATCTGTACAAACATCAGCATGCATTACATCTAGCTAGATTTGGAAACATTTGGTTGTCTGGTTAAAAAGTGGTAGAGGTGTATTGGAGTTGATTTATGCCAGCAAAGAATCTGATGCTAAATTCCACTTAACAATACAGGGAACTAGATATGTTTATATTTATAAAGAATAGATGACATGTCAACATTTAAAAATAGTGACTGCAGGAATATTAAATGTATTTCACATAATTTTCCCAATGATTTATGTACTTCATAGTGAGCATCTTAACTGTGATTGCAACACAGAAGAAGATAGTTACAGACAGCATATCCATTATATAAATATTCTGTATCCAGTCAGGGTTTCAAAGTTGAATTATATGCAGTTTTCCCTTTCCTAATGATAGATTTCCTAGGGAAACTTGAATTGTTTCAAAGCAGGTGTTCAAATCTCTTGAATAAATAAAAAGCAAATGGATTACATTTTTCCACACATGGCTGCATATTTCCATGATGGAAACAATTCAGATTTTCTTCATAATTTAAAAGTTCGCCCTTCCCCATCCTTTACTTCCATAAACATAAAGAATCAAATCCATGAAAATAGTTGTACGTTAAAAAGTTACATTTAAATTGGTCAAAACTGTGAAACAAACTGACCAAAAGCAGACGGTCAAACCTCTGTAGCTACTGATCCATTTTTCAAAATAACTGAAAAAGATTTGGGGGTCATGGTGGATGATTAGCTGAACATGAACTCCCAGTGCAATATTGTGGCCAAATGCACAAAAGCAATCCCTGGATGCATAAACAGGGGAATATCAAGCAGACGTAGAGAGATTATTTTACCTTTGTATTTGGCAACCACTACTGGAATCCAGTGTGCAGTTCTGGTGTCCACAATTCAGGAAGGATATTAATAGATTAGAGAGGGGTCAGAGAAGGGCCAGGAGAATGATTCTACGATTAGAAAACCTGCCTTACAGTGATAGACTTAAGGAGCTCAATCTATTCAGTTTAACAAAGAGAAAGTTAAGGGGTGACTTAAGTCTGTAAGTATCTATATGGGGGACGAATATTTGATAAAGGGCTCATCAGTCCAGCAGAAAAAGGTAGAACAAGATCCAATGGCTGGAAGCTGAAACTAGACAAATTAAGACTGGAAAGAAGGGTGTAAATTTTTACCAGTGAGGGTAATTAGCCACTGGAATAATTTACCAAGGGTTGCAGTGGATTCTTCATCAGAGGCAATTTTTAAATCAAGACTGTATTGTTTTTAAAGATCTGCTTTATTTCAAACCAGAAGTAATTCAGGGACGTCCTGTGGTCTGTGTCATACAAGAGGTCAGATCAGCTGGTCACAAAGGTCCCTTTTAGCCTTGGAATCTAGGAATCTCTGTTCACAAAACTTTAGCCACCAAATCATACAGCTAGAGAGTTGATGTTTACCCATGATATCCGGAGGAACTGAACCTCGCTAGAGTGAAGAAGAAAATCCTAAATGGTTTTGTTTCATGGTGACGAGCAGTTTTCTGTTATAGCAAACCTCTGCTACTGGCGGAGTTGTTTGCTAAATAAAATGAGGTTACCTTGCAGGGCTGTAATGAAGACAAAATCAATTAATGACTATGAGTTGTTCTATTATGAGGGTGATGGAGTCTGTTAGGTACCTGTGCAGATTGGGATGGAAAAACTCTTGCTTCAGTTCCCTCCTTTGCCACTGACTTCCTGTGGGAACATGGGTAAGTCCCTTAATGACTCTTGGCCTCAATTCCCCATCTACAGAATGGAGCTTGAACTTCTGGTCTTTCACCTTTTGTCTTGTCTGTTTAGACTGCAGGGCGAGGACTGCCTCTTACTAAGTGTTTTATACATTATATACCGCTGATCTTGACTGGGGCTGCTGTACATTACAATAATACAAGTGAAAAATGATGATAAACCTCATGAATACCAGACTGTGCAAAAGATCCGTTCCCAGCATGGTGGAATTATTTAGGGCCCCGTTCTGAACACACAGGGTTATGCTTGTGCTAAACCCCATTGAATATCTGTTCTCTCGTCTGCAGTCGCCCTCTCAAGCCCATGTACTGTAGCAAGAAATGAGATAATGAGAGTTTGCTGATCGCCAGCAACTGATGCTTGTTTCTTTTATTTAAGATCCAAACATAACAAAGAGAAGAGGAATCACCAGACACTAGGGGACAGAAGAAACCAGGAGACATGGTGGATGTGGAAAGAAATCAGCCAGAGACTGAAGTGGGGAAGAGAGGAGGCAAACAAGACAGAAGACAGGGGAGGAGATGACTAAAAAGTGTCAGGAAAAGAAACACAGCAAATAAGGCAGGAGAGAAAAGGGGAAATGATCAAAGGAGAAGGAAGAAATAAAATGGAGACAAAAGAAGAGAGAAGTTGGAAAAAAAGATGTGAACAGGGTGTGTGCTGAGAAAGTGGGGTAAAAAGCATGCGTGGAGGACTGTGGGACATGGGTAAGTGAGGAGGGGATGAGGGTTATTTTATAATGAAGGAAGGTATCAATTGAATGCTGAGGTTTTTATTACACATTGGAAAACAAAATCTGACCTGCGATAAAAGACTGAAACGTGGTAAATGATTAATAGGACTGAAAAATTAAATATCTGCACGTGCTGTTACTCAAGAGTCTATCTGTCACTCTTGTTATCGGTGGAGCTGTAGGACATTAAAAAAGGGTGTTTTGTGTGTGCAGAAATATGACCAACTCTCATTGAGATATTATTAAGCTGAAAGGTAACAATGACTGCCATAAGGAGAGTCTTTGATCCTAGTTAAATGGAAGGACCAATTAAGCCCTATTATGTAAAAGCTACAGAGAATGGAGGTTACTGCCCAAGGCACATCGTAGGTCTGAGCTAAGCCATGTGAGCAGAGGGGTTTCCCAGATTGCAAACACAAGGCAATAGGACATTGGTTTTGCAGCCCATATGTGTTAGAGACCCAAAGCCAGGAAAGAGCTTGGAGAAGCAGTAGTGAGCTTGACCTTGAGAGGAAGTAGAACGACAAGGTTTCCTGGGCACAGAACTCACTGGAGTGGCAGGTTGGGGGTGGTTCTGAGCAAGCAAATTGCCTGCTGTTGTTTGTTTCTGCTGTGTTCAGGGCAACAGGAGCCTGAGCACATTGTTTTTGTAACTAAGATCACACCAAAGAATAAACCTGACTCATATTATTGATTTCAGATCCTATCAGAAACAACCCTG
Source organism: Gopherus flavomarginatus (assembly GCF_025201925.1). Taxonomy (NCBI): domain Eukaryota; kingdom Metazoa; phylum Chordata; order Testudines; family Testudinidae; genus Gopherus; species Gopherus flavomarginatus. The sequence goes on along the minus strand of NC_066627.1, from coordinate 47,995,034 downwards.
CATGGCCCAAGTATTGGCTAACTAGTGGGGCCAAAGGGGCATCCGCGATAAGGGAGGGGTGGAATGAATCCATCTGGGAACATGACTGTCTACACGGCTTTACCAGATTGCATGGCCTCCTTAAACCCTTTAACTGACTCCAGTGTCTCTTGAAAGCGTTGTCATTCGAAGTTCTGGATGCACTCATGTTAGCTCCATGGGAGTGTGGGGAGGGGAGAAGCATCCCATAGGAGCCATTTTTTATAGGTCTCTTCGTGTGCCCCTTCTTGTCCTGCTGTCCTGAGCTTTGTGTGTAATGCTAGCTTCTGAATAGAAAGGAGTTGTGAGCCTTGTGGGAAGCTTATGCAGAGCTATGGGGATGAAACGTTGCTATTGTTTCACCCTCAATTTGTCAAGCATCCCAAGTGTGACCGTATCCTCAGCACTGTCCTCACCATGACTGCAAACCAGTACCCATGAACAAAATACATCTGCGAACTACCTGTCTGCTCTGTATGAGCCTGTGCGCTCCAGAGGCCACACCTCTATGCACCCAGGAGCTCAATTTCCTGGTTCTCCCATCCATGTTCTTATCACGGGGCAACGCTGTCCTTCCGAGGATTCACGTGTGTCCACGTTACCCATCCCTTAACAGAAGAACAAGGAAAGAGTGAAGCTGAAAAGCAGATGGTCATCCAGACATTAGCAATTAGCAGGAGATATGATCCCATGAATAGCAGCAGATAGAATTTGAGCTCTTTATTCACTAATATATGAGTGACAAGGTTTTTTATTATTATTATTTGACCAGCTGAATTTGAAATCCAGCCCTACCTGGGGGCAGTACTTCTATTTATGTGTGTGTGTGGGGGGGAGTCGGTTCACTGTGTAACAACCTTATGCAGTTCCAAGCCCCTCACTGCTTTCCCTTGGGTTGCTTTGGGTAGTGTGTGCCTTCCAGACTCTTGCCTGGCCTCAGCCTCCTTAGTGCCTCGTTTGAAATTGCTCCGGTGGCTCTTGAGGGGGTCTCAGAGCTTGGTTTGTTCCACAAGGTGCTGTACTTTGGTGCCAGACAACCTTGCTCGCACAGCAGATTACCTCGCATTACTTTCTGCCAGGTTGTAGTGTAAGTATTATGCTAAGCTCATTGCAGCTGTAAATTATTCACAAGGAGCCTGGCGGAAACGGATGTCTCTTCAAAACCACGAAAGTTTCTATGACACAAAATTGTCTTTCTTTGGAGAGCTCTGCTTTCTGTGGGGGCTCCACGGGGCTCTCTCCTGGGTCCCTGTGATGAACTGGGAATATGTCTGTACAATTTATGAATTCGGAGTGAGATTCTGGACCATAGGTGTCTGTGTAAGGCTGCAAACCCCATTCTGAATGTGCAGTCTTTTGCCTTTTCTATGTTCACCTCGGTTTGACTGCATTGTGGGTTGGAAATTCCAAAGACTGCTGGCAAAAGAATAACAATAGGGTAGCTGACTGTTAAGTGCCCAGTCTCTGGAAATCCATTCACTCTGGACAAAAGACTGGTCCCTGCCCAGAAGAACTGGTTTACCAGAGGGGGAAATTATCTTGGCAGCAAAGTTGCCTGACCTAGGTCTGTGCTCATGTGGGAAAGCTGGCAAGGGTGTCACTTGCCACAAGGGGCTGAAGGTTTTAAAAGGACAGAGGCTGATCAGCATGGGGGCCATTTTTTCCAGTCATGAGGGAGAGACCACTCATCATGTGACAGTCTGCCTTCCTTCCTTCCTGGACCTGGGTGGTTCCCCAAAGGCTCATGAGGAGCGGGTGAGATAGGAAGAGAAGGATATTTGGGTTTCAGATATTTGTTCTTTGGTATGATCTGTACTTTCCTGTGCTTCACATGATTTAAGATAAAAAAGCATAACGGTGTTTGACTGGGCAAAGTGTGTGCACATTGACTACTTCACAATTGCCCTGTGCCTCTCAGAAGGTTAGATTGTGAACCAGAAACTTCACACCTTTGGGGTGGAGTTCTGGAAGACCAGTGTGTTTAAGTACTGGGGAATCTGAAGGGTCAGCGCTGTGTCCAAAGAGGCTAGACAGCTGGTGAGCAGTCCCCAACACTCAGAGGGGATGCCAGATGGAAGGTCTGGGCCCTGAGAGTGTGCCTAGGGACCCAAAGATTGGGGCCATGTCTGGACTTCATTCAGGCTCCAGAAACGTAACATACCCCAAGGGGTACATAGCACAGAGACTTGGATTTCCCTTGCAGCAGTCCTAGTGGGTGGCCACGCAGAAGCACCCGCTAGGATCTGTGACAGCTCCTTTCTCTTCTCCCACTACACATTCTGTCATCAGCAGACACAATTTCATCTACCATCTCCATGCTTGACAACTCACAGATCTGCCTCTGTATTCCAGATCTGTCCCCTTCTGTCCAAACTAAAATCCAAGCCTGTCCCTCGACGGTTCCTCATGGATATCTAGCCATCAACTGAAGCTCAAACATGGCTGACACAGAGCTCTAAGGATGGAATGGAGAAGGCTTTCCTCAAGCATGGTGGACAACATCACCATCATGTCTGGCACTCAGGCCTGTAACCTGGGCATTATCTTCGACTCTCCCTAGGTTCCCACATCCAGGCTATATCTAAATCTTGCTGACTCTTTCCGTGTAACAACTTTAAGATGCGGCCCTTCTTGTCCACACAGCTAAAACTCTCGTCCGGGCCTTCATCCTATCTTGTCTTGATTACCATATTTCTCCCCGGTCTTGTCAAATGCAATCTTATCCTACTCGTATTCATTCAGAACACTGCTGCAAAGATCATTTTTCTAGTTCACCGCTTTGATTATCTCTTTGCATCTGTCCACTGGTTCCTCCTTCTTTATTGCTTCAGACCACAAACTTCTTTCACTTTGAAGGCCCTTCACAACCTAGCCTTATTCTGCCTATCATCCCTCATTAGCTATTGAGATTTTATTTCCCACCACTGATCAGCACCGTGGTGCCATTCTCCTTCGCCAAATTTTCAAAGAAGCACCTTTGTTCTTCCTCTCGTATCACCCTTCACATTTTGGGAGGTGCTTCCCATAAACATCCACCAAAACTAGTCCATCAGCTTGGAAAAGAGACGACTAAGGGGGAATTAGGATAGCGGTCTGTAAAATCATGACTAGTGTGGAGCAAGTAAATAAGGAAGTGTTATTTACTCCTTCTCAGAACACAAGAACTGGGGGTTGCCAAATGAAATGAACAGGCAGCAGGTTTAAAACAAACAAAAGGAAGTATTTCTGCACACAACGCACAGTCAACCTATGGAACTCTTTGCCAGAGGATGTTGTGAAGACCAAGACTATCACAGGGTTCAAAAAAGAACTAGATAAGTTCCTGGAGGATACATCCATCAATGGCTATTAGCTAGGCTGGGCAGGGATGGTGTCCCTAGCCTCTGTTTGCCAGAAGCTGGGAATGGGCAAAAGGGGATGGATCACTTGATGTTCTGTTCATTCCCTCTGGGACACCTGGCATTGGCCACTGTTGGTAGACAGGATACTGGGCAAGATGGACCTTTGGTCTGACCCAGTATGGCTGCTCTTATGTTCTTATTATCTGCCTTTTAAACTCTCCTTTTCGATCATGATTTCAAAACTTGGCTGCTGGTCATGCTGGCCTATTATTATTTATTATTTGTGTTGCCATATTGTCTCATTATTCCCTTACCTTCCCCATCAGTCTGTTTGTAACCATACGCAGTATCTTGTTTATATTTCCACTGTAAGCTCCTTGGGACTGGCGCTGTCTTTTGTTCTGTGTTTGTACAGCACCTGGCACAATGGGGCCCTGCTGTATAACTAGGCCTCCTAGATGCTCTGGTAATACAAATAATTGATGAGCCATCACAAATAGAGACTATTAGAATTATTGTTTACTATGAACCTAATTTCACTGAACTATAAATGATTTTGGAATGATAATAATATGCAGCAATTTTTTACTTCTGAAATAAGGACCTTAATCTTGTGCTCATTAAAATGAATGGGGCTTTCGGTGTTGATTTCAGTGGAAGCAGGACTTCAACAGTAATTGGGAGCTTCTGTGGAATTTGTGTGTGGGCAGTGGCAATACAAGTGATGTTTTTGTGCGTCTATATTTTTATGAATGTGAACATTTGCCAGTTGCTGGATGCATAATGTGCAATGATTAATGACAAATGATTAAATATCATCCACCCTCAATAGCAGGCAGTGAAAGATGTTGCTAATTTGCAACCTGCACACACACCGCAGGTACCCATCATCCAAGAGAGACAGCTGCATTTTCTGACCTTTCCTTTAAACCGATCAGATGTACTTTGCTTCCCAATAAGCTTTCCTCTCTTGCTAGATTACTCACTTGTATCTCCGTGTGCAAAATGATTTCACACCTTGTAAGATTAATTCTCTGCTCCTGGTTGCCTTGATTAACAGTTCAGCAAACTGTGCAAAATATGGCAAAACAGCACGACACACAGACATCTTCGCCTCTCAAAAGCAAGGTCAAAAAGACAAAGTTACAGGTTGCTGCCATTGTAAATTGCAGGAAGTTGGAGCTGTTTTCTGCAAAAGTAACAAACATCTGCTGTATTTTGGAATACTGTCTATGATTTAAAGATCAACGCTGAATGCCTGACATCAGGCAATGAGCACGGATTTCAGTATTGGGAATCTTGTTCCCCCATTTCAACGCCCAACCAGACCGAAGATGGTGTATATGAAACTGATCAAACTTCCTAATGTGGCAGCAATATGTTGTCCATGTCTCACAACCATGTAGCAGCATTGTAAGCATGTCTGCCAAAAGGTGCTAATGACAGACTTACAAACCTTTTCAAGAATCTCTGTAGAAGAGAACACGTAATCCTACCCTAAATGTGATTATTCTAGCATGCTTTATGATGCAAACATCTGAGACTTTACAAAGCAAGTCAAAACATATCCAGAAAAGTTAGTTCAAGCACATTATTTTTATCAGGGTCCACAATATTTGTTAAAGTAACTACCAGACCCTCAGATAATATGGATTTGGCACTAAAATTATACAACAAACTCTTCTGCATATTATCAGAGTATCTGTGTCATGCCAGGCCTGATCCAATGCTGATGTTGGATCAGATTGAAGTGGGTAGTGGTTGCTTTCCATTAATTTCAATGAGTGTTGCAATGGGCACTCAATACTGTGTTTGTAAGGAATTCTCTACCTGTGCACTGGACTTTAACACAAATATCAGCATTTATTCATGTACAAGTATAACCCATAAAATGATTTCATCTTGCTGAGAACTTGGTTCTGCTGTTTGCTGTTAATTAGGGATAATTATAAATAGTGAGCGTCAAACACTGTAGGTTGACATTGGATATTTCTATAGCTGTCTATTGCCGTTTTAGTTAAAGGAAAGGTAAATATTCTATTATTTTCATGAAACATTGCTCCTGGAATCCTCCCTCTCCCCCCAGAAAAAAATATAGGAGCCATTGATCTAGGTCCCATGCATACAATATATATGCAATATGTGTAGTAACTGACAATCCATGTCCCAAAGAGTTTACAGTGTAAATAGGTAAGGCAGGGAGGGAAATTGAGTCACAGAGACAGTAAGTGACATACCCAAGATCATACAGCAGGTCAGTGGCAGAGGTGGGAACAGAATCGAGTTTTCCTGACGCAGTCCAGTGGCCTATTCACAGGACCTCATCATCTCTCTAATCTATATCCACCGTTAGTGTCTTTCACAGAGGGCAAAGTTTTTTGTTGCCCATTGATGTTTCCTACAGAAATAACATTGATCCCATTGGTGTGTAACTAGAAATGTGCCAAATGTTGGCACTGACCTTCTGGGCTGTTCAAACTGGACCTTTGGTTTGAGGCTTGGTGCGATTGTGAACTTCAACCCCCAGCTCAGTGAATGTAGGCTGAGGATGTTCACACAGCAGGAAAGGTGACAAATACCCGCTGTCTTAGAGCTGCCATCCTTGCTTCCCAGGCTCCCCCGCTAGCCCTAGTGAGAGCTAAAGCCCAGATCCTGTGACCCATTTTGTGTGGCTAGATCTCTGCACTTGTCGGGAGCCCACTGATTTAAATAGGGTTCCATGTTCTATTCACATGGAATAACTTGCAGAATCAGGGCCAAAGGTATAGAAGGAATCATAGAATATCAGGGTTGGAAGGGACCTCAGGAGATAATTTAGTCCAACCCCCTGCTGCTCAAAGCAGGACCAATCCCTAAACAGATTTTGCCCCAGATCCTTAAATGGCCTCCTCAAAGATTGAGCTCACAACCCTGGGTTTAGTAGGTCAATGCTCAAACCACTGAGCTAGCCCTCCCTCCTTAAAAAAAAATGTCCTTTTGGGTTTATTATGGAAGACAGGGTGGGTATGCAGGGTGAAGGGGCTGTGTGTGTGTGTGTGTGTGTGTGTGTGTGTGTGTGTGTGTGTGTGTGTGTGTGTGTGTGTGTGTGTGTGTGTGTGTGTGTGTGTGTGTGTGTGTGTGTGTGTGTGTGTGTGTGTGTGTGTGTGTTCCTTGATAGATTCAAGTTACTTTAACTCAAGCCTTCAAACAAATCTACAAAGAATCATTTGCTCTCAGCTCCAGGCAACCAACTGCAGGGTGGAGATCACACAACCCCCTTTACTCAGCCCCTTGCATAGCCTCCAGTCTTAGTTCAAAAAATTAAAGCAACTGCGACAAAACAACCAGCTTTAACACACTGTATTTGCTGCATAAATTAACATAAAATGAATATCTGCCGACTTGAAAACATTAATCAGATTGGGAGCCAGCAGAAAAGAGCCGGCAGAATTCACCAGTGCTGTTCTCTGAACGTCCTGTCTCCTGTCACTCTTCTTGCTTCTTGCACTGATCTATTGCTGTTCTTCCTGTAGATTTGGAAAATCAATCCATTAACAATTAAAGCAATGGCTAGCCCATTATTTATCTCACGCATTTTTTAATGCACTGACAAAAAAAAATATGCTGAAAACACGCCCAGATGTGTTCCACTCTGGTTTGAGCCACCCCTTTTGATGTCTGCTTTTGAGTCCAGAGACAAGTGAGTCTAGGAGTTGCTATTAAGCCCTAAATCATTTTTATTTATATTCTAATATCCTTTGGGGCCCCAGGAGAGCCCCACAGGGCAGGGACTGCAAATGCATTGTGAGAGACAGCACCTACACCAAACTTCATGCAGAAGACAAACAAAGGAGGGGAGAGGACGGTAACTGACCAAGGTCAGTAGCAGACTCCTGCTCTTCTGTTCCTCATGCTTCCTAGGTGAGGGCCCATACCACCCTGCCCACCCCTAAGATCCCAATCCTGCCCATAGATCTGAGTGGCAAGCCCCTGCAGCTTGCTCAACTCCAGCTGCAGTATCTCCCACTGAAGTCAGGTGGTAAGATGGTGTTCTCAGTTGTTGTGCAGCATCGAAATGCCAAATTTACAAGCATCAGCTGACCTCTTGCGCCTGTGCTTTGGTTGTTTTCAAAAGGACAGTGTCATGCTAGGGCCAGATTTTTTAGAGGGTACTTTTGAGCATTTTGGGGATTGCCTGAGGCAACCCCAGCTGGTCAGTCATGTACAAACAAGTGCTACTGTCAATCTGGTCCCAAATGTCCTGGGCTGTGTTACAAAAACCTGAACCGGAATAAAAATAATAACCACCCCCTTCTCTCCCCGCAAAAAAAAAACCCCAGAAAAAAACCCAGTACACTGTACTTCCCCCTTGTTATGCTGCTTCCGGTTCTTGGGCACGAGCACAGGGCATAATGTTTGAATTACAAGGAAATACTGCAGGGGAATGTTAATTTTTTAAAAAGAAAAAATAACCCAGGTTCCATTTTAATTTAAAAGAAAGAAGTATGGGGACATTTCCATTGGTCTGATATGTTGTATAAGCTTTTCTCTTGGCAAAATCTTCATTTTGGGCCCACTTTGGTCTCCCGCTCTCCCTTGGTGTCTGGCTGTATTTCTTTAAGGTGACTGTCCCCATACGAGTACGTTGTGTGGCTTTGTCTGGCGCTGAGCTCCAGCTCTGGTCTGTGGTTCGCTGGTGGAGAGATGCATTGACACTCTGCAAAGGGAGGGGTAAGGAGGGTGGACTGCAGAGCAGTGGCAGCTTGACTGGCCAACAGGAGACTGCTTCCCTCAAGTTCGCTTTGCTCTGCAACTGGTAGAGAGGTGATGTAAGCAGAGCCTAGCTGGACCCACTAGAAGGCTTTCAGACTGGGGTGGACAGTTATACATGGGAATGAAGCAGGAGGAAAAAAAAACCCTCAGATGTTTTACACATTGGGAGAAATCATAGTCCAACTGAACTAGACTAGAACTGCAAGCCAGTCCCTCTGCACCGGGAAACCTAGAACTGCAGACAGCCCTGGAGCAGCTTTGTCTAGCAGATCCGCTCTGCTCAGCTCACACCTTTCCTTACCTCCCTGAGCTTAGAAACGCGTGCATGGGTGTGAGATGTTCCCCCTGTAGAAATACCTTCCTTCTCTGTGAGCCCCACGTTCAAATGCTTGCTAAAGCAGCAGCAGCATCTCACAGTCAGGGAGACAGAAGGCTGGCAGAGCTCTCCTGCATTTGCTTTGTTTCTCTTTTCTCATCTGGATTTAATTGATGGACCAGAGCATTGCTGAAGCCAAAAGGGGGGGAAGATCTAGTTTCCTAACAGAAGGGAAAGGAAGTGTGTGCATTGAGGTAAGGCGCGAGCATGCTTATTTAACTTTACCTAGTCCAAGATTTCAGCTGAATTATTTCTGTTACGATATGACTGCATGCAAGGGCAGCTTAGGGCTCCCATAGCAATGAACGGAGATGAAAGACAGCAGCTGAAAATAGGCATTGCAAACAACAATGATGTATTTTCTGTATGTCATCTCACCTGCCAGAATACAGAGGTGTTCATCTAATCAGTTCTGCAGCAAAAAACCAGGCAAGGCAATACAGATGCGTGCTGTGTGTGTGTGTGTGTGTGTGTGTGTGTGTGTGTGTGTGTGCATGCAAAGGGACTGATGCTACAGTAGATAAGGACATACAGTACCCCCAAATGAGTGCAATGTGTTTGTGTGTTGTATCTCTATATTTGTGTGTGTGACACAGAAACATGAATAAGATTACTGTGCCTACGTTGCAGAGGTAGGGCTCTGCTTGCTTGACAAAATCTCTTTCCCTAAGGGTTTGCCCCCAGTGTATGATGACTGCTGGTCCAGACAACTATTGGTTGTTATTAATCCCATTTTCATTATTGCTGTTTGGTGCCCCAGGTCTTTGCCACAGGCTGGCTAGGTTCGGGATGGATCCTCTCTTCCCTGCTCATATTTTGGAAGACCCTGATCTGAGGAAACTGCTGAACGACTCCTCAATGCTGAACCTGAGTTTTCCCAGTAACTGGTTTAACAACGGCACAGAGGACAGCTTCTTGCCACTGAGCATCAAGATCACCATTGTGGTCGTCTACTCCATCGTGTGCATAGTGGGGCTGGTGGGCAACTGCTCGGTCATGTATGTTATTGTCAGGTAGGCAATGCACACATCTCACCAACCCCCCTCCCTTCGCTATTCTTCCTGACAGTGGGGAGTGAGCAGAGGGTGAGGGTGTAACCTTAGACTGCAAGTGGAAGTGAACTGATGCCCTGGGTGATAGAGACCATGTCTGAAACTCTTGCACTTCTCCAAGTTATTTCCTTTGCATTTTAGCTAAGGAGTCCCCCCCTCCCATGGTTCCTCAGGGATGATGAAGGTTTTCAGCCACAGTTCATATTAAACAACCCTCTGGTGCCTCCTAAAGGAAGCAGAGTTAACCCAGAGAACAGAACAGAAGGGTAAATATATATTTCAAAAGGTGGACTCTGCAAATTGTGTAAGGTGCTGCACTGGCTGTCAGCAGGAAGAGCAAGGATTTGGAAATAATGAGCTGGCAGTCTGTCAAGGTCTCTGGGGTACTACGGACACCCCCATTTCACCCCGCAGCTCCTGTGCCATGTTAGGGTTTGGATTTATACTGGAGAGGGAGTCTAATCCCTTCCTTTGGTTCTATGCAAAAGGGAAATGAAGTGCTTGGCGGCCTCATATCTCTGCAGGATACAAATCTTAAAAGTTCCGAGCGCCACTATTTTTAAAAACAGCATAAAAATAGAATGCAACACAATGTTCCAGAGAGGAGGGCAGCATCTCTAACTGCAGATGAACGTCCGGCTCTCGATACATTAGATGGATTTTCTATAGCAGAAAGATTTTTGTGCTGGGGGGAGGTAGAGCAATGAGCAGATATTGTCCCCACCGGGGTCCATCTCCTGGGGCTTAGTAACATGTTTCTGGTCTTTAATATTTAATGTATCAATGGTTTTGATGATTCTGTACGTAGAAAAACTCAAAGAAGTAAAAACTCTCATTTTCTTCCATGATTTAAACCACCTCTCCCCATGAATCCAGAGCAAATCATGTCCTGTAAAGTAAAATAAAAATTTGCATCGGGAGGGGACATCACCCTCTGTTGATAGAACCAATGTGTCACTTTTGACTCAGGTCACTGCTTATTTAGGGCTGGATTGTGACCCCCTTTCTACTGGGAATGGAGTCACTCAGGTGAGTAACTGCTCAGTAACGTGACGGAGTTCACAATCTGGCCTTGAATTTGAAGCTCGAAAATGCTGGTTTTATTTTATACTGGTCTGAGCACATGAAGATGGGAGATGTTTATTGAAGTAAAATAAAGGGTTGCAGGATTATATTTTTGTTATTCTGGGCCTGATTCTGCATCTCTCATTCATGCTGAAAAGTCCTTACTCTTGTGAGTAATCCCAGTGGGACTCCTGTGAGTACGTGCTGCTCAGCAGAAGGAAGGGTTGCAGAACCTGGCCCTGAATATCACAGCCATTCAGGTGAGTTTGGATCTTTGAGAAAAAGGCCAAGACTTGCTGTTTTGAGCAGGCAGACTTTCAGCATTCTTACAGCAGAGAAGTTGGTGAATGGAAGGAGGAGACCATGACAAAACCCCCTGGACAGGGAGGGGCTGACCCTGGAGAGTGTGGAGACATGGGGGCCATGCTGCAGCTGCTGTACCGTGTTGCAAGGGGATCAGTGTTCAGCTAATCTTTGCCTTTCTGATCCATTTATGTTGGTTTTAGTATTATTATTCAGGACCATCTGTTTAGCACCAGAGTTGGACATGATGCTTACAGATAGCCAATCAGGCAAGGCCTTCTGCATCCTTCCCCACTCGCCTCGTGCAAGCCCCAGGCTCAAGACATGTCTGCATTTGCAGAGCATAGGGATTGGTCCTGCTGTGCCCTTCCTGGGCCTAATCCACTCCAGAGGACCAGGGAGGAGTTAGGGCTAGAGCTGTGTTTCCTTCCCCCTTCCACCCTGAGCGAGTGCGGAGAGGGGCATAGACCGTAGCATGCCAAGAGCAGTCCCTGTGCTGGGAAGGGCTGTGCCTCCTGGGGCTTCCCCGGGGGTCGTTCGGCTGCATACATCATCCAGTGCAGACTGGGGCCTTCATTGCATGACCTGTCTGCAAACAAAGACCTACATCCACTCACATATTAAACACCGAGGATGACTGAGCAGAGGGTGGCGGGAGAGGAAGTGTTGGGTAACAGAAATGGGAATGGGGACAAGTCTTGGGTGAGCTTCTGAAGTTAGAAGGAAGAGAACGCTGTAACTCCGGGACTGTCATGTCAAATGGGGCACAAGGGTATTCTTCCCCCCTTCCCTACACTCATCTGTTGCCCCTGCAGATTGCCTGCATGTAGTACAGTTGTGGGTTTCAAATGCCCCAAGTGGTTTGGCTCAGAAGAGGAGCATGGAGGTGGGGGAAGCCAGGGCCATTGGATGTGTCCTAATGTGTTCGGGGCTGCAGCCAATATTCCAATATTCTATAAGCAGCGACTGACGGCAGCCTTCAGGTTGCAGGGAGTGGTTTCTGCCCCATGGAGTTCCCCACACAAAGTCAGACTGTTGATGAAATTTGGTCTCAGTAACATTCAGGAGAAGCGCCTACAGAATTGCATGGTGTGCAAGTGGCTACAGTCATTTCACACAACTCCGCACTCTGGGCTAACAGCAGGAACGAATGGAAGTATGCAATCTGATGCTTGTTTACTGCTCTGTGGCTGTGATATTGTACAGCTGGCCACATTTCACCTGCACTGCTGAGTAACAGGCTGGAGAGGGGTCCCACCCAGGTTCTGTGCCATGCCTTGGCTAACTCTACAAGGCACTTACTGCCTCGGCCAAGCTAAGTGCTGGGTTGAAATGGCTGCACAGGCGATTTATTTGAATTTATTTTTTTAGGCCCCTGGAAGATGTATTCCTCCCCTGCTGAAATGGAACCCTTTCCCCCAGCCCTGCCTAAGAACTGCCCAGGAATTTCTAACACTTCTCCCAGTAAAAAATATGTGTAGGAAAGTTTTATGACACCAGGTATTCCTGAACCCCAGCCCTGGATCTGAACAGCCCTGAACTCAAGGGAGCTGGAGAAGGGGTTTCAAAATCCATATCCCCAAAGCCCCGGTTTTGATAAATGGCCAACCCCAAACCCTACATCTTAACACCCCGCAGTTTAAAGGTGCAGAATCCAGATGCAGCGTTTTGGTCCAGCTCTCATGAAATCCTGTGGGGTCCTTCAGGGAAACCTGAGGTCCAATATGGAGTGTGGAGGCTCTGTGTACAGGGGACAGGAGGAGTGAACTGGCTGGCGAAGGGGCACATGTCATGTGCTCCCAAGAAAAAAGTACATGGGAAGCTTTTATACATAGATCCCTCCAGCTTAGGCACCTTTTGTCACTTCTGACAAGAGCTTTCAAATGGAACATATCGTTAACTCCTTAGCACTCGCTCTTTCTAGATACAGCAGCCATGCAAGATTGCTTCATGATCTGCCGACACTTAACTTCCAGCAAGACCAATAACAACTTTGTGCACAAACATTGTCCCTTACTGAGATCTGCAAGGAACATCTCATCCAAAGTTGCAGAGATTTTTCTTATGTTAGGAAAGTGACATTTAAATGTGATCATGATTTGTGGCTATGTAACCTGTCTATTTCACAAGGTCTTAGCCATGAATCATAACAAAGACTCACAGGACACAGAAATGAGCAATACCTAACACATTAATGAGTCCATCTCCCTGCTCGTCCAGGATTGTTCTGTACAATCTAATTTTTTCCTTGGTTTAGTTTTAAATGTTCCAAGAGATGGAGCTTCTAGCTCTTCCCTCATGAGATTTTCCCACAGCATTATGGATATCTCACTTCTCGGAAGTTTTCTGCTGTATCTTTTAAGCAACATTCTTCCCTCTTCCTTTGAAAGTTTCTTCTACCTTCCCACCTAGACAGATGCAAACTTGGCCATACTTTCTTGAGATTTGCCTGTATTATCACCTGGTTTTCCAAGGAATGACCCTGACAAGGTTTCTCAAGTAGTGTGTGTGTTGGGGAAAACCACAAATCAGTCTGCACATTTGCCTGCAGTGCTGCTGTCTCCAATTTATCCTTTTCATTTGACATCTACTCGTATTCCAGCATCCTGTTTTTAAACTAATAATGGTGAATAGTGTCCAGTTGAAGAATGCTTCCTTGTCCAGTGGGTAAATAAAACTGCTTCCATCATGTCTGGTCACGAATCTTATCCTAGTTTCTCAGACCTTCTCATGTCTCTTCAGTTTTTCAACAAGCACCTTCACCAGTTAAACAGAAGGAATGTTTTGCGCAACGTTCGCTTGCTCAGCTGGTCAGACAAAGAAGGCCACCAAAGTCAACACCAGGGATGAACTCTGCTTAGCATTTACAAACTCTGGAAGCTGGCCATTTGTCTATGAAGAGTTATGGTGACAAATTAGCCTACAGCAAAAGGAAGGAAGCCTCTGATTTGGCAGCCCTGGCAAGCAGAGGTTTGGCTCTGTACCATTTCCTAAGATAGCTAATGGCTGTGATGACACAAGAAAAGGATTCACCTTGGGACAGAAGAGAATGTCAATGCTTATTAGCTTCAGGACTCGACTCTCGTCTTTAATAGGTTGAAATTCAGGTGCTTGCTTGTGGACCTGGGATTCAGCTATTGATAAACTTTGCATGAGCCCCCAGTCACAGTCTTTCTGTTTATGGAGAACAGAAAGGCAGATAAGAGCCCAGTCAGTTATAACAATATATTATGCCCGATCACTTTTGCAAAATCATGCTCTTTGTTCCAGTGCTTACGTTCAAGTGGGCACAGCCAAGTTTTATAAGATTATTCTGCTTGCATTTCTCCTTGCAATTTCAGGTGTCTGAGGCTTCTCTGCTCTATCTTGTAACACATACAAGTGTTTCCCGGTATGAATATTGTGGATGACATAAACAGGGAAGGAAAGTTGAGCTGCACGGGGACAGCAGAATCATCCAGCAACGTCTAAACAAGGCCATTGAGAACCAGTGATGGCCTAGTTGGCAAGAACTCATGCATGAAAAGGCATGACCTGACTCTTGGGCTCTGCTTCCTGATATCCCTCACGTAAGGCCATGGGGAAGAGCAGTAAGGCAGATAAGAAGTGAAATGTGTAGCCTAAGTGATGAGAAAACCTGTTTCTACTTGGCCACCCTTTTCTGGTCACAGTCCACCCAATAGCTATCCCTGTGGAGAAACACCCCAGGAAAGTAATAGGAGCAGCCACTCACACTTTCTATACATCTGCTCTTAGTGCTTCTAGGCACCCCTTATCATCCATTGCTCAGTGAGGGGTCTGCCCACAGTGAGCTCTTTTGCCATTGGGGGGCCTGGGTGTTACCTCAAATCTGGTCAATAACACTGATATGCAGATGCTGTCAAACCACTGGCTGCTTGAAATGTGATCACCTTATCTTGAGGTGTGTGGGGATGACGTGGGATAAGAAGCGGGGGGGGGGGGGGGGTTGTACACTCACAATGACCCAGACTGTGTCACACACCAATGTCCATTTTCAGTGCAATGCTTAGCCCTTAATGTAGCACTTTTCACTCCTGTATATGAAAGTGCTTTACAAGAAGAGGAATAAATATTAGTTCCATATAGGGGAAACTGAGGCACTGGCAGGTGAAGTGACTTGCCCAAGATCATACAGGAAGTCTGTGGCAGAGCTGGGAATAGAATCCAGGCATCCTGCCTCTCAGTTTGATAATTGTGCTACTGGATCTAAGGCATAGGTGCCGACTCCGTGGGTGCTCCGGGGGCAGAGGGGGGTCGGGCACCCACCGGTGCCATTAGAAGTTGGCGTGTATGATCCAAGGGGTCATCCTTAAAGATGTACAGTAGATTTTTGTAAATCATGTGGTACCTGAGAAATATTATATACCGGGGGGTTAGCCACAACCCCCCCGCCACTCCACATCGCCCATAAAAGGAACCCAGATCCACTGTACCACAAGCCAGAGAATACTCCTTGCCCAGTTTTCAGTGGAACACAGAGGCTTTAATGCTCACATTTCAGCAATGTTAAGGCTACAGGGAGGTTTGCTGTTTATTGCTTTAGGGGAGGCGAGGATGCATTTCCTGATATACAGAAGGAAGATTCTAAAACTACTTGGTGTTTCCAAAATCACCTGGAGCCATTTAAAAATACACTCAAAGCTTCCTCTAGGCTTTACTATCCGTCATATGACCCAGCCTAGACTGAAAAGTTGAAGTGATTAATTTGTTGGTCCTGTAATCATGTGACTGTCACATTCACTTCTATTGCTGAGCAGTACTAATTGGAGAAGACTGAAAAGGGCTTTCCGTAGGAGTTCTATTTCCTTGACAGCAAAGGGCTATCGGTTTAAGTTGGCTGCCTCTTGCTGCTTCATATTACTGACCATTGTTTGAGTTTCCTGCAAATTCAGATAATTGTTCCCCCTCCAACCTCTCCATCCACTTGGTACCTTTAAGGTGTTACTTATGCATGTGTTTCCCCTACAGTTTTCAATGAGTTTGAAGCAGTGGTTGGGCAGCAGCAGAGGGAAAGGGTTATTTGAGAAGGGAAAAGCTGGCACATTAAATGCTCCTGAATTCTTCTGTTTCCCAGTAGTTTGATTAAAGGGAAAAAATACTAAACCCTGTTCCCAATGATGCCTCCAAAGCAAGAAGATTCAGAAACAACATCCAGCCTCTGCGATCGCCTGTTACTCCCAGACACCCAGTTGTGTGTGCAACCCACTGGTGAGTGCATGTTATGAATCCCGCTCTGTGCTGGGCCAGAGGCTATGAGTTGTAACTGTTTTAGCTCTGAAGGTCCCCAGGTCAGGCCCCCATGTTTTGGCCAAGAGGGTGACCATCACTTGTGCATATTTAGCCATGGGGCTTTAGGCACAAGTACCTGTGCCATTTTTTACTCCCACAACTCCAGCAATATTCAGATGGGTTAGGACATTGATCTCCTTCCAGGGCTCTTTTCTTTCCATGCAGCTCCTGTTTCGTACACACCCTACGAGTTAAGACATTGGACTGAACTCCTTGAATTCTTCCACCAGTTTGCTCATACTTGTTCTTCCCCAGCCGACAAGTCTGCTAACTGGTCTCTAGTGCACTGTTTTCTATGGTGAATTGGACTCCTTTGCAGCCAGTCAACTCAATAGCGGGTTCATGGTCTTTCAATTCTACTTATTAATGTTGCCTCAAGGGCAGATTTTTAAAAGTATTTAGGCTTCTAAAAATACATGTAGGCATTGACTTTTATGTACAGCTTCAGATATCTAAACACCTTTAAAAATCTGGCCCTCAGTCCTTAGGGCATGGGTCAGGATCAGAGGCCCATTGTGAGAATTGATAACATTTCAATTACATGACGTCTTACGGGAAGGCTCCTTAATGGGAATGGTTTAACAAGCTGTACTTCTTAGTGATGAAACAGAGCTGGAGTATAAAATAACACAAATCCAGTGGACATAAATGAACCCTTTGAGACCTTGTGTCTCTCTGTGTCCTTTGCTTTTCTTTTCTCTTTGCAAGAGGCAATTGGTGCAGATTGGATAGAAATGAAATTAATATTGAGTGGTCTGTACTGCTTGGAGTAATCAAAAGTTATTATACCATAAAGAGTGCAGAAGAGCAAGAAATACAGGCGGATGGAAAAGGAAGTCTTTTGGTTATTACTGTGGTACAATGGCAAAGGAAACTTGATTTTTCCACGATCAAGGCTGAAATATGCATGCTTGCAACTCACAGCTTGCATGTGCACATACCTATATGACTAACATTCCCCTCTAATGGCTGGCCCATGGAGAGTATAATAACCCACCACTGCTACCAGCTGATGGATTTACTTCTTTAGCTCAAGTGGTAGAGGCCTGTGCTTTTGGAGATGAAGGGTTATGAGGTATCGCATATTTGGTGGGTTGTCACACATGCAAATCCTGACCATACACTGGCTTTGGGATGTGCATGAGCACAAGCCAGTTGCACACAAGTGCATGCGCTCTGTTAAAAATCTGTGCCTAATGCACTCCAGCAGCTGCTTTCAATGTCAATAATACTACAGGTTGAGTAGGAGTCTGAAAAGCACTGAAGGACTAGCAATCTCACATCAAAACCCAAATACGGTTAAAAATCCAGACTAAAAGCACTGAAATGACAAACTTTGATGAGGTTTTTAAGTCCTGTTTAACTGGGACTAAGTCCACAGCACTTTTCAGGTCAAGTGGCAAGAAGTTCCAGAGGCAGAGGAGTCAAGTTCAAGATGGAAGTGGAATTCTGACAAGTTTATCAGGAGGAGAATAGACTGCTATAGAATATTTTCAAACATCCATACTCCTTAAACCAAAGCAGCATCGCTCATAATCTGCCACATGGCTTGTTATGAATCTGTCTATGCTTCTGAAAGTGCCTGATTGCCAGGCCTGTAGATTAAAGTGCTGTGCTCATCCACAGAACAGGCATGGCATAGGTCAGAGCAATGAAATTTTCCTGTGCACTGGCCTATTAACGTATTTCTATCCTGTCCCCAAGAGATGGAGAGAGGGAAGAGTCAACTGCCAGGTCTTCACGGCACATTCAGTCCTTTACCTCTCTTCCGAAGCTAATAGTAAAGAAGACACTTGTGCAGGAGTGGTGCTTGTTTGCATTCTTCTGTGGAGAGTCTGCTGGCTCATTAACCCTCATTAGCAGATTGCAAGCAGCTGGGTAATTAATTGGGCTTTTTTTGACTATAAAGTTGGCAGTTTCTGTTGGGACATCTGTCTGCTTAGTCCAGGATGGTTAATGCCCTGTGTGGGATCCATATACCCATTGGGAACAGAATGCTGTTGAACTGCCATGCAGGCCTGAATAGGGTGGAAATCTAGGGGACAGGATAGTCATGCAATAATAGTAGCCAGGATAAGACAAAGGATACTGGCGTGATTGTAATACCTACAGAGGAACCTCTCTCCTTACTGTTGCTGGCCAGGTATTTGCATGAGTTATTCCCCAAAGAGTGCAATTTCTTGCTGAACATGTATATCCAGAGAGTCAGTGTTGGTAAATCAACTATTCCCATGCTCTTCACACTAAGACAACTGCAAGAAAAGTGTCAAGAACAAGGAAAATCTCTCTACATGGCTTTCATGGATCTTAGTACAGCTTTTGAGCTGTTCAGCAGAAAGAACCTTTTCCAATTGTTAGAATTGGTCGCCATCCAATCACCCTCAGTCTGATTTAATTCTTCCATGGTGGCATGAAGGCTATAGTCTGGTATGATGGTGACAGCTTAAAAATCCACAGTGGTGTCAAACAGGGAGGTGTTTTGGTACCTTCTTCTCTCTGCTGCTCCATCATGCTTTTTCATTTTGCACTGAGGTTGTACATCTCCAGACTAGAGCAGATGGAAAACTCTTTAACACTGCATATCTCCAAGCCCAAAGCAAAGTCAAATACCTGCTGCTAAGATAACTTCTTTTCGTTGCTGGCGCAGTGCTCATGACATACAGTGAAGAGGGCCGCCAGCAACTTTGCAATTGCTCCGCGCTAGCTTGTGATGAATTTGGACCAACCAACACTTTAAAGAAGACAATGGTGATGGCACAAGGTGTGTTGATGGTGCTAGAAATTGTGCAAAAGTAATGCTATGTGGGATCAATTGTATTGGATGATTTATCTCTAGATGATAAACTTAATTCTTGCATCAGAAAGGCAGCCACCACATTCGGTCAACTGACCAAACACATGGGAGAGAACAGGAAACTAACATTGAACATGAAGATACTGGTCTACCATATGTGTGTTCTGAGTGTGCCGCGGTATAGTGGTGAAGCCTGGACTGCCCATGGCAGGTACAAAGGAAGGCTGAACAACTTCCACACCCACTGTCTTTGCTATATTCTAAATATCAAGTAAGAAACCAAAGTTCCTGACACCGAAATACTTGAGAAAGAAAAATTGCCATGTCTGATCACTGTTCTCAAAGACATCTCCATTGGCTTGACCATTTGCAATGGATACATGATGGGTACATTCTAAAGGATCCCCTGTATTGTGGATGCTCTAAGGCCACTGGGGCAGCCTAGGCTCAAGTTCAAGGACATTTGCGAGAAGGACTTGTTGAAAATTTTCAACACTGACATGCCAAGCTGGACAGATGTAGCTAGCAACAGGCTACGCTGGAGGGCTGCGCTGCACCAAAGTGGTTGAGAGAGAGGGAAGCAAAGTGAGTGAAGAGGAAAGAGCAGTAGGCTTCAAGCACTATTAGTGCACTGGCTTCATCCACTAGCCCTGTGCCTTGTGCCTACATTATCTGTTGCTCAGGAATTGAACGTTTTACCCATGTATGTTTTACTGCAGCATGACATTTAGTACCTGAACGGCTTTGGCATTTAAACCATTGTCTTCTGAGACAGGCAGCTTCCATATAGTAACAGCAGGGGTGAAACCAGTGTTAGTGACCTGGGACAATGATAATGCTGATGGCATCTGATAGGGTTTCCAAGAGTGTCATTGGAGCTAGAGGTCTAGTGGGGGAAGGAATGCGTCCAAGCTGCATGCAGAGGGATGGCACCGGCTGTGTCTCAGTTAGATGGGATTATGAATAACCTAATCAAGAGAATCAGGATCCAGAGCCAAATGGTAAAGCTAATGGCTTCCCAGGGTGAGAGGTTTCAGTCTGTCCCTTCCCCCTCTCTTCTCACCCCAGACATTTGTGTTCAGTTTGTGACTGTGATGTCAGTGAACAATCTGTTCAGGAGTCTCATTTTTGCAGCCTGGCTGTTAGTTCAGTGACAGGGCTTTATGGATCTGATTGCTAAGCCCACAGGCCCCGAGTCTGGTAATTATGGGGAAATGTAGCTATGCCGTCAGATTGGAAGCTTTGCAACATGCTGTGGGGATGGGCTAAAAAGCACCATAGGAAACATTATGCCTCTCTGAGAAAGATGGTAAGACTCAAAGTACAGGTGCAGGAAGAGACATTTCCATCTTTTCTCACTGCCTGCCGGTTTGCGAGCTGCACGTTCCTGGCTCTATCCAGTGGCCATGCTTCGATCTAACATTGTTCAGGGCTTGCTTGGTGGAGGGGGGTTGAAGCAGAGTTGTTGAAGCAGAGCTGTCTCACCTGGGTTTTACTTCGGAGAGCTTAGATTTCAATAGCGGCAAGAACAATACAGGAGCCTGATCTTAATTTCCTCCCCAGTGGGAAATGAAAGCTTAGGGCTGAGTGTTGGGTGAACAGTACAAAAGGGGAAAAAATAAAGGCAAAAATAGGCTGAAAAGGGACAGGGAATGTGGCAAAAAATAACGAGAAAGAGAGCAAGCAAGGAGCCGAGACAAGAAAAAATTGAAGGGCGAAAGGGAGAGTTGATGCACTGCATCCTGGGCTGCCCTCAAATCAGGTTGAGCTCATGAGGGCTCTTACTTAGAGCACAGCTTTCCTCTCATTAGTAATTGAATGACCTTGCCAAAAAGAAAATTGCAGGAAGACAAGGTTGGCAAACTCAGATCCAGTTCCTGATTGAATCTTCTTTTGGGTCCTTATCCCAACCTCCTCATGTAGCACCGTAGCACCTTCCAGCAGTGCATTAACTGACGCATCCAGCATCTGCCAGGCATGATTCTTTCTTTATCCCTCTCTCTCTCTCTAGGGATAAATTGCAGTGTTGTGTAGCAGATGCATGCGGTGCTGTGTGTTGTTGAAGAAAAGGTTGAAGTGCGCTTGGAAAAAAGGGTGGTGGGTGTTGTATTGGATAATAGCCTCAGAAGACTTCATAGTTGTGAAACTAGACTGGCTCTTTATTAAGAGAATGATTTACTGAGCTGCTGCAACAGCAGCTAGCATTCCAGCCATGAACACTCAGACCGACTTCCTAGTGCCTGTTCCAAACCCTTCCTTCCTGCAACCTGAGTTCCTCCATCCAGGTCCCATGCAGGTTGCCATAGTGGGGTTTGTGGTGGTTCTTCAAGCCTGGAGACAACAAAGTCTGGCTTAGGAGGGGTGTGGTTTTGAGCTAACTTTGTACTCCACCAATCTGAGAGCCAATGGGGCAAAGTTGGTACCTCTGTACCTCTTAGGGAATTGAGCCAAGGGGCCATTCTAATTTCAGAAGCTGGAGATTGCAAGACTGTAAGGATACCCTGGCCATGCCCTCTATGCAGGCAACTAGGAGAGTGGTGTTGGAGTTGCTATGGTAGCTATATACTACCAGAGAATGCCCTTGCATAAGAAGAATTCTCAAGTGGCTGAATATGCTTGGTTTAATTAACATTTCCCTTGCCCCACCCCACTCCAAATCCAAAGCACCCCAAAACACCTCACAGCAATTTGTGGACTTTGAGAGCTTGTAGACTAGGAAGTTCAACCATCCCCTGATTATCACATCCATTTTAAAGATGAGGTCCAGGGAGGGGTAAATGACTGGCTCAGAACAACCCTGCAAATCAGTAGCAGAGCTGGGAATTTCCAGTATCTCTCTCTGACCAATGGATACACTGCTTCCTACAATACATTTCCTGTTCAATCTCATGCAAAAGCAGCAGCTCTGGCTGATTGCTCATTCCCTTGCTGTGTTCATATGCTTATTTGCATAGGGACTGTGGTAATGAGGGAAACTGTCTCCATCTCTTAAATCTTACATTTAATTTCTGCCTTTGTTGGGACTGATTTAAGGATCTGTTGGTCTGAGTTCCTGGCAAAAAATAATCCACAAAAGATTAATTGATTTTGTTTGTGCTGAATATTCTGAAAGTGTTTGTGAACATTGGTCGGCTGGGGTGATGTTTGCTTCCTTGGATGCTGTCAGGAAGCAGAGAGAGTGAGCTAGGGTTACAACTAAGTGGGGATTAATTCATTCTATTTTTTGATCACCTTGTAAGAGCACAGCCAATGCAATCTTCTCTTTCAGAAACCACTTGGCTTCCCCAACTCATCTTTAAGTGCTGGGCCAGATGATCATTCATTCTCCTCATCCCATCTCCTCTGTGCATTGTTACAGAGGGGTGAAAGTATGGGAAACCTGTTAAAGGGACCCCAACTTTCGATTGGTGGCAGAGAACCCACATGGTATCATCCCCTTCTGACTGCACCTCCGTGTGTGTGGGTCTGTGCAGGATTACTGAGACATGGCTGGGCAGGACAAGGGCACACTGGGGAAAAGCCGTTCTCCACAGACTCCCCTTTGGAAAATGCCCATAGGAATGAACGCTGATTGTTCCCCTCTCTGATCTGTGCTGGCACAATCCCTAAGAAGAACTGGGGCAAGAGCCAGTGGCAGATGGAACAGCTTTGGCAACACAAGTGCAGAAGGAAACATTCTGGGCAAGGTGGAAAGGGAACCAGAGAGTAGAAAGGAGGGGTTGTCTGTCTGTATAGAAGCACCAGTCCTCCAGGGATACTTTGATACTCACAGGATTTCTCAGTGGGTCTTAGGACAGGGGTGGAGTTGGGGGGCTATGTTCTTTGCTCAGTCCATGGGGACACAAACCCCACCTCTGCTAGATTTTTGACCTAGTCTAGCTAGTAGTATGAGGAGGTGCATTATTGTTCTGTGCACTCAGAAAAACAATGGCTTCCCCCCACACCCGCCCATCAGTGATGTAGTGGTTTTTCTTTGTTGTAACATACAAGTGTTATGAATGTGAACAATATTCCTTCAAGTGGTAA
Source organism: Gopherus flavomarginatus (assembly GCF_025201925.1). Classification (NCBI taxonomy): domain Eukaryota; kingdom Metazoa; phylum Chordata; order Testudines; family Testudinidae; genus Gopherus; species Gopherus flavomarginatus. Next base: position 47,971,997 of record NC_066627.1, on the reverse strand, counting down.
CATTTGCAAAATAGGTCAAGGATTTGGGGGAGTGAGGGGTTAAGCTATTGACAAATTGCCTCAAATACAAACTCCCCTGAAAAGATCACATGGATGAGCTTTCATGGTTTATCACTCAGCAAGACTATTTCCTAGTACATCCTCCAGATGTCAAAACTGCTGAGCCGAACACAAGAGCTTTCCTCACCCTGAGAATGCTTATGGTGTCTAGGGATAGTGAATCATGGTCTGTCCATGTAAGAAATCTACGTCAGCCTTTTCCAGGCCTTGGGTCAGCCAATGGATGGGTGACCAAGGCCTGGTCTACACTGGGCGGGGGGGAGGTCGATGTAAGATACGCAACTTCAGCTACGGGAATAGCGTAGCTGAAGTCGACGTATCTTATTTTGACTTCCCTCCCGTTTTCACAGTGCGGGATCGATTGGCTGCGGCTCCCCCCGTCGCCCTGGTGGAGTTCCGGAGTTGACGGGAGTGCGTTTGGGGATCGATATATCATGTCTAGAGGAGGCGCGATATATCGATCCCTGAAAAATCGATCACTACCCGACGATCCGGCTGGTAGTCTGGATGTACCCTAAGGGGCATTGTTATAGTCTAGTGGAACAGACAGAAGATCTACTGTAGGACAGTGACTCTGCTCTATGGTGTGGTACAGGGATGATTAAAATCATGGCCAAATTGTACAAGAGAACATGGATTTTTTGCAAAGTGCTTTGTGATGCACAACAAATCTGTCAAGCGATTTCAAAGTAGAAATTAGAGACTTTTGACTGTTAAATACCAAGGTTAAGGTTAATCTTAAGCTAAGTATTTGTTTGCCACATCAATTTCTGGAAGCTTTGTCTAACAGGTCAGCTGGAGTGCCATTTTTGGGGGCATCAAGAGTTTGATGGGTGCTTAAATTTTTTTTCTTTGAGTAGAGAGGGGCCTGAACTAAACCTCTGGATCTGAACAAGGTTGACCTTTGGATCTACCCGTCTGAAAGTTATTGGACTTTCCAGGGCCGGATAAAAAAAATCCAGGCAGCTAGACTCACCGTTTTTGCTGGGACTGCCATCAAGAATTGAAATAAATTCCTGTATCCCAGGTTGAGATTGCTAATTTACTTCATGTGGAGAACATAGCTGCTCAACGGCTGATAGTCATTTTCTGTTAATGCTGAACTAGGCCTGCTCTGAACCATTGATCTTTATAGCCATTTTCCAATTTAACCCGGTTCCCAAATGTGATTAGTTTCAAAATTCACGTCAACTTAAAAAAAATATTACACCTACACATAGATCTGATTGTCCCCATATTGGATGCCATTCTTAGATTCTTCTTTAAATAGACTTGCACTGAAACCGATCAAGCTCCAAATTGCACAGGGTCATCCAGCCTCCTAGGTATGTTGGGGTAACAGCTTTATTTGTTTCCCTGTCAAGATAGAAAAGAAACCAATCTCTTTCCCCAAGAGATTTGAGTAATACTGATCTATCTGAAGTGAGCTGGAGTCTTGAGAATCCACCTTCTCACTTAGTGTTTCTGTTTCTGGACCAAGGGGGGTTTGTGATTACTAAACATGGTCCAGTGCCTCTTCTCCCTGGCAGATTCCTTTGATAATCACAGTCAAGCATTAAAGCTGATAGCTTTTTGCTTTTTAAAGCCAAAGATATTTTTTCCATATTCAATTACATTTATGTTGGGGGAACAGTCACATAAACGTAATTTTCAAGCATCTGCTGTCTCTGAAGCTCTGACATCTAATACGTACTCAGCTAAGGACCCTCTCAAAAAAAATAGACTTGATTTTTTGGAGTGTGCAAACATTGGCTGACTGCATTGTTGAGACCAATGTAATACAGCCACATTCCGTAAGGATCAGAGGGGTAGCCATGTTAGTCTGGATCTGTAAAAAGCGACAAAAAGTCCTGTGGCACCTTATAGACTAACAGAAGTATTGGAGCATGAGCTTTTGTGGGTGAATACCCACTTCGTCAGGCACAAGTGGGTATTCACCCATGAAGGCTTATGCTCCAATATTTCTGTTAGTCTATAAGGTGCTACAGGACTCTTTGTCACATTCCTTAAGGAGGCAGTCCCTGCAGTCATACAGCCTTGGAGGCTCACTGAATTTCTGTAGAGCACCCCCTGCTGGCTACATGTGGCACTGCAGGCGCTATCTGCCTCAGTTTCCTCCTCCTCAAGGTTTTCTTTCTCTCCCGGGGTTCATGTAGTTGATGCCTCAGCTGGATTCCCCTTTTGGGGCACTCAGAGTCCCCAAATAAACACTACATTCAACAAGAGTCTCAAATTCACATGAACAAAAGTTCTTTTCCCCTTCTGGGCTCAGCTCACAGTTCTTCTCACTCTCATCAGAGTGCTGACTCCCAGGGCTTTCCCCCACGGGGTGTCCAAGTACAACCAAAACCACCACAGTCTTCCACTCCTGCAGGGCTTCTCCTCAGGTCCCTGTCCCTCTTGAAGAACACCAGCCACAGGACTGCCACCCTGGAGCCTGGATCCTGGAGATAGCTCCACTCCAGTGGCTTGGTTGTTTTCTGCAGTAGCCTCAAACTGCTGGGCTTCTCCCTTTTTAGAGTCCTGGACCCAGAACAGGTGTGGCAGGGCTGGACGAATTAACCAGGATTGGCCAGCCCCAGGCTTCTTGGCCTTTAAATGGGCATACCACTCTGTTACACCCTCTGTTCCCCCACCCCAGCAAACACACACACAGTCCCTTTTAAAAGTATCATTAAACAAAGTCTGTATATATCTTCCCAAATGGGACTCAGGACTGACGGGATTACTCTTCGGAGTCAGGGCTCCAAATGCAATTGATGCTGAGATAGCTGGAAGCTTTTCCCTTCTGTAGGATATTGAGCAGGTGAAAAGCTTTCCAGTTCGTCAAAGAGCTTCCAAACAGCCACTTAGCAGAGTGCACTCTATGTATCAAACTCATGTGTAACGAAGAGCTTTCTTCCTTTGTGCAAACATGAGGAGGCAAGCTATGCGTTTGTAACTGAAAACAAGACTAGAGAGCCTGTTGGAAATCCAGATTCACATTGGTCCGGTTGTAGCAAAAGAGACAAGTGTAAATCACTTTAGATTTTTCTGATTACTTGAAGCCTCTTGAGCTCAAGGGAACACAGATTCACTCTCATCTCTGGCACCCTTCTCGTGATATTATTACTTTGTCATCGGACATTCCTTTCCTGTATGAAGCTAGAGATTGGTCTGAGGTGCTAATCAGTATCAACAAAATGGGAAAAGGAGCATGCGCTGGTTAATAACCCACATTGTTCCGTCTGTTACCAACAGGCAATAATGCAGCAAACACCCATTAGTGTGGCAGATGGCCGGACAGGATAGGACTCTTTTTAGATTGGTAGGATTAAAAAAAAAAAAAAAACCTTTACATTAGGATTGTCATTGTGCAAAGGAGAAATTTGGGGGTTTGGAGAGAGTCCCATATGAGGAAAGATTAAAGAGGCTAGGACTCTTCAGCTTGGAAAAGAGGAAACTAAGGGGGGATATGATAGAGGTATATGAAATCATGAGTGATGTTGAGAAAGTGGATAAGGAAAAGTTATTTACTTATTCCCATAATACAAGAACTACTGGTCACCAAATCAAATTAATGGGCAGCAGGTTTAAAACAAATAAAAGGAAGTTCTTCTTCACGCAGAGCACAGTCAACTTGTGGAACTCCTTGCCTGAGGAGGTTGTGAAGGCTAGGACTATCAGAGCGTTTAAAAGAGAACTGGATAAATTCATGGTGGTGAAGTCCATAAATGGCCATTAGCCAGAATGGGTAAAGAATGGTGTCCCTAGCCTCTGTTCGTCAGAGGATGGAGATGGATGGCAGGAGAGAGATCACTTGATCATTGTCTGTTAGATTCACTCCCTCTGGGGCACCTGGCATTGGCCACTGTCGGTAGACAGATACTGGGCTAGATGGACCTTTGGTCTGACCTGGTACGGCCGTTCTTATGTTCTAAGTTGGTTTTGTGGTCAGGGTGCTGCACTCAGGAGATGTTTGTTCCATGGCATGATACTGGCCTCTCTTCCTTTTAAAGTAAAGCAGTTTATGAACCTTTAACATGTAAATATAACCTTAGCTGAGAATTGGTAAGGGGGGGCAGGCAGTATATGCATATAGATCCAACTTGCAATCTTTAGTTTAGAATCAGTTACTCCAATATTTGAGGTTTTGTTCATCCCAAAATTTGAATTTAACACCTGTAATCTTTAGATCAACTAAATTCTTGTGTTAATCATTTCACTATTGACCAAGGGCCTGATCCGAAGGCTATTGAGATCAATGGGAAGATTGTCACTGAATTTTACATGCTTTGAATCAAGCCCCTAATATACAAGAATCCCTGCAGAAGTTATCTAGAACAATGCCTATTGAAATGAGTGGAACCAAAGGAAGACATATTTCAAACCACTCGCCACCCCTATTTCAAGTGTCACTCCTCATGCGCAGGAGACAGGATTGACCATTCAGCCTTGCTGAATGTTGTCAGATCATTCTTGGAAACGCAACCTAGGGACAGCACTACTGAGAATGCCATTCAACCGAATCTAAGTCTGCAGAAAGGATGGCTGCAGGGGAGTGCTGCCCTGCCTTTGTGATAAATGATTAGAGCCTGCCTTTTATTTACCAGTGAGCTAACGAAGTTGCGCTAGAAATAATAATAGGCTTTGTTTAGCTATTTCAACTCAGCTAGTGGCCAAGCTGCCGACTTCTGAGCCATTTGCTGCCTTGCAGATAGCTTATCAGGGAAAATTCAGAGCAGTGTCAGCCTACCTGGGTGATATGTGATAAACTCCTGGCTTAAGCCTTACTGAGGCTATGTCTACACCTGCAGAGTTTTTGCATTGTCAGTTTCAACCATGATAGTGAACCAGTCAAAGAAAAGCACTGGTTTGTGTTCTTGCTTACTTCACAGGTGTCAGAGGGTATTCACATTTGCAGCACTTCCATTACTGTAGGAAGGGGAGGGAGGTGATGGCAGGGCATCCTGGGTCCCTGCACAGCCTCCTCTCCCCAAACACTGATAATAGAATATCCAGCTTGGAAGGGACCTCAGCAGGTCATCTAGTCCAATACCCTGACAGATTTTTGTCCCAGGTCCCTAAATGACCCCCTCACGGATGGAACTCACAGCCCTGGGTTTAACAAGCCAATGCTCAAACCACTGAGCTATCCCTCCCCCATCAACTTCTGTAGCTCAGCATTGCTCCAAGCAGAGGATCTTTTGCTTCATGGAGCAGGCATTGTCACCTGGCCAGACGATAAGTGAGCACTTGCCAAGAAAACAGGAAGGAAAGTTTCAAAGTTCCCGGGGCTTTACAGAGGGAGGGGTGAGTGTCTGTTTACCTGGCTTCAGAGCAGCAGAGCTGCCGGCCAGAGTGATCACCCAGGCACGGTGGGATATCCTGCGGAGGTTAAGAACTGTGTAAACAGGAAGAATGAGTCTTCACTTGCACATCACCGCAAAAGCATCAACAGTAAGAGCCGTTGGCCTCTCGTGGAGGTGGTTTTCTTTCTGTGGAAGTTTCACCGCAAAAAGTCACTGGCAAGTGTAGACGCTCCCATGGTTTTTGCACCAAAAAAGGGCTTTTTCCGCTTTAAATGGCAAGTGTAGAGATGTCCTTAGTCATTTTTCAAAAGAAGTCATCTGAGTCTTCTCAACTGGTAATAACCCAGTTTACCATTGGCTGGGACGTGCTTGCTGAATCAGTATATTGTGGCATGCTGGCAGTGAATACATTTGGTAGGACTGAGGGAGACTTAGGGCAGGCTCATGTTTGTGTGTGTGTTGTTTGTGGAGTGCATCTCACAGTACGTAACTGGCTCATGTATTAGGGAGAACAAGTCTGTCTCCAAAGCTGCTTCACCCTTCCGTCCTACTTATTAGAAAGTTGGGGGGTAAAGTCAGATAGTTGTCACCCTTACACCATAACAATGCATACATTATCCATTGGGATATCGGGGATACCCACCATAAATATATGAGCATGATGATCGGGGTCCTAGTTTTCCATGATAACCTCCCCAAAAAACTCTCCAATAAAAAAACATAAAAATCCAGGTTTTTCCACAATTAAAATGAAATCTGACATCTGGAGCCCCACCACCCGGGGCCAGCAGCTGGAGGGGCCCCACTGCCCCAGGCCCCAGAGACATCAGCCCAAGACCTACCGACTGGGTCAATTTCCCATATTCCTGTGTGTGCGCCAGTGGCAGGGGGTTCCACTGTATATATTTTTATTTTTTCACAAAATATAAAAACTAAAGATTCTCTGTAAAAATGCAAATCCCAGGGGCAAATTTCAGAGGGGTAGCCATGTTAGTCTGGATCTGTAAAAGCAGCAAAGAATCCTGTGGCACCTTATAGACTAACAGACATTTTGAATGCTCCAAAACGTCTGTTAGTCTATAAGGTGCCACAGGATTCTTTGCTGCTTTTACAGGGGCAAATTGTTTTCTGGGATTCCTGATGATGAACCCCAAAGCAAAAGAATGCCTGCGGCAGCTGTGAGATATATGGCACCCCATGAGATGGCTCTCTCAATATTTCCAGCCCATTTCTGCAAACTCAGGAGGTTTTGGATAGTTCAGATGAGATCTGAATAAGGGATTCTTACCCAAATCAAACCCCACAAATGATCTGAAATTCCCCTGTGACTGAATCTTACCATCAACCCCTTCCTAACACTGAGAGAGATTAATTCCACCTGTCTGTTAGAGGAAGAATGACTTATTTAGTTGATGGTATTAGTGTGGGTTTCCCTCTCTGTCACTGGTTGGCATAAGCTAGAAAAGCTGATGAGGTTCCATCTAAAACTGCTTCTATTATGGGAGAATGTTAATTCCAGGCTCATCTCACTGGAGTTAAAAAAACGATTTAATATTTTGTCTTAATTATTATTGTTGCTTTTAGAATATTCAGTCAAAAATGAAAACTCAGAGCCTTTGGGGGCGTTTCAATTTTTCTTAGCTGTCAAACAGTAAAATTAGTCCCACAGGAATGAGCTGAAAGAATTTTGAAGCAGAAATAAATACCAAAACTCTGTTGCTGTTTTGCTTTTTCTGATGCTTGAGAATCTATAAACAACATTCCTCTCCATGGAAATCTGTTTGTTACTATAAATTACTGGAACATGTTCCCACCTTTAAAACACTTTAGTTATCTCATTGCACCCCACAATTGCATTTTTTTTTAAATAAAAAGAATTCATATAACCTCTTTGCAGTGTTCTGGAACCACTTTAATAATTAAGATGCATACACAGGTTCTTATTAAATAAACCACTAAATAATTGGGGGTTGATCAGGGAGCAGTTGAGCTTGAAGAGAAAATGAAGTCATATCTGAGGTTGGTAATGGGCTGTACCTCCCCCAGTATTTTCCAGTTAATTTTTACAACCAAAAAGAAAAGTCACACAAATTATTTCTTCATGTCCCTTGTTATTGTTTAAAACATTTAATTCTGTCTATAGTGGTCTGCAACAACGGTGAGAGACATACAGTTGTGGCTTTTTTATGTAACCTTCAGTGGGGTGGATGTTACGTGTCCATGAATTTGCTGATCTCATTATCATCCACAGAAGAACTCAAAATTCTACTTTTTAATGCAAAATCAGTCAGACCAAGAAGCTTGTTGGCTCCTGATTGTGCAGTAAGATGCACCTCCAAATTAAATATCCCGTGAAGAAATCCATCAGTGAGAAATCGTAAGACAGTCTGAGGGAGGCATGGTCATGCGCTAACTGCATGCATGAAGATATAGACAGGAGATTTATATAAAATAGGACATTTAGCTGTGTAGGCAAAGGCCGTCAATATTCAGAGTCTTCAAGGCTATGATCAATTAGAGAGCTTGAAATACAGACCTCAGGGGTCTGCAGATCCAGCCAAACCCCTTATTGTCCAATGTTTTCTGTATTTTCTGAGCCTTCAGGATGATGAAGGTTGTGCAGTATTGTACATATACTTTACATACATTGAAGTATGCTGGGGGATGAATGGCTGAATACAATGAAGAATGAATGAAAATACCAGGCAAAGTATTTGGCTTCTAGCTTCAAATTCTGTTCTACATGCATTCTTTTAGCACCCTCATTAACACAGCGTCTGATAGCTTTCTAGTAGTGCATAAGTGACATGACTAACATCTGTCATGCATGGTTCATTTTCTCTCCAGGGAGAGAATCATGAGAGTAGCGTAGTGTTATAGTGGGCTATTTGGTTTTTTCTTCATACGTCCATGCTGTGCCATGTCTGCATGAGAGAAGGCCGGTCACAGAAGTATGTCTTGCCTTGTGAGTGGCATTGTGAGGTTTGTGATGGTCCTTGGTTCCTATTGGAGTTTGTTCCATAGTCTCAGACAAGCCTCCAAGAAAGCTCTGTTTCCTGCACAGATGAGCTTCATCTTTGTGGAAGAAAGTCCCATTGTGCTCTAGAACTCAAGGTGTCAACCACCATCCTCATCTTGGAGCTTTAGGCCCAAATCAGCCCAGGTCAATAGTAACTAAAAATGGTTACCACCTGACCGAACACTGATTGCCTTTCTAAAATGGATGCGTGGTCTCCAAGCTGCAGCCAGCACTTCGCATTGTAGGTGACATTAATTCATACCTCTCTGGGCAGTCAAGGCTTTAATGGCTGTCTTCCCAGCCCTGCAGCTGACATTCTACAGGAAAATGCTTTCACTGCCACCGTAGCTCATTATGGAGGCACCAGTTGCAGCCCCATAGTTAAGATTAAGTTTTTTGCTATGCAACGGGAGTCTACCTGTAGTTATATGTGAAAAACACAGCTTATCCTCCCCCAAAATTACAGCACTTACTCTTTAATAGATCTCCATACATACAGCTGATATTCCAGCACCTATCACCAGCACTAAACATGAATAGAGCTGGGGGCAATGTTTCACTTTTCAAAACCACTTCAAGACATTTTTATGGTTTTTTTTCAATCAGCTTTAGAAAACAATGATTAAAAGTGCTATCTACACTTACCTTTCAAGGGAGCAAAATGAGACAGCTAACTAGCCGGTGTTGGTTCGTGGTTCCCAAGCCCTTTCATATTTCTGAATCACATATAGATGATTTCCAGGCTTAAGGAAACATTACTGATCCAATAGGAACTTGTAGTTCACAAGTGAGCCGATTAGATCTTGGTTCACTCACTGGCTACTGCTGCTTGCGCTTGCAATAAGTGAAAAGTCTAAACGCTCTTGAGCCTTACCACTGTTACCACTAGTTACTTTCAGCTGCTTTGCACTGCCTCTAGTTTGAAGAACTGCTAAACTTTTCATACACACAATCGGTGTGAGAGTCAGATCTGAACATGCTCCAAAACAAAAAGAACAAATCAATTTCTATTAGGGCTGCTACCTGTTCCAGTTTTCCCAGGATTGTCTCCTTTTTTAGGTAGCTGTACTGGGAAATCCTGTAAGTCTTTCTGGAACTTTAAAAGCACAAGCACCAGAACTGGAAAAGCCAGGGGGGCAATCCCCCCACTTTTTAACAAAACGAACATAAGCGCAGAATTCATGTCCCCCGCAGATTAACAAATTCTGCTGTGGAGGTGCTGCAATTACACCTTTTGCCCACCAGGGGCTACCATGGCACCAGAAAAGAGGGCAGCTGGCTCACTACCAGAGCAGCCAATTGAGGAGAGAGAGGGGTCACTTTGGCCTTGCCCTTTCCCCCCAATTCTAGAAAGACTCTGGTGCCCTTGCTTTAAAGTCCTGGCTTTTGTCAGTTAAGAGACCTCTGGCTCCCCTAGTTCCTAGTGGTTAGAGCAGATAGTCAGCTGTAGGCTTGGTGATTTCTGATTTCCACGACATTTGTAAAAAAAAAAAAAATGCAGTAAATACTGAGCACAAAAAAAAATGCTCAGAAGAATTAGCAGCGCTGATTTCCAAAATTCTGCACATATTCATATTCTTCCTTTTCTAGAAGAGGTTGCCAAGATTTTTATTTTATTTTTAATCTCTCTGTCAAGATTTAAATGCCAACAGATGAAAGAGATTTATTTCCAGAATGTCATCTGCTTTTAAAAATCCTCTATAATCATAAATATGATTAGATGCTGATTAGTAGAAAATGCAAACATAAAGCCAACATCTGACAATTTGACGTTTGTGTTTGGTAACAAACTGTCCACAGACCACACTTAGGCCAAGTTGGGTATTTGTAGGTTATTAGTCCACAAGTAAGCAGTATTTTGAGCTATTACCATTCATATTTGTTTTGCATTGAATGGAGTGTTGGAGATCTCTAATGAAACCTGCAATGAGCCTAAAACTGCTAAAAAAATTAAAATCCCCTGTACAGAAGATGCCACTTAATGGGCAATGTTCTGTCTTAAGAGATTGCCCTCAAAGTATCCACAAACATGTTAAGCACAATTTACTGCAGCTTCATTAAAAAGCCTTCTCTGTTAAACAACTAATTTTTCCAAGTCCTTAACTACTTTGTGATTCACTATTATTTCAGTCCTGAGTGCATTTTTACAGAGAAATTATACATTTGGGGATTTGGGCATTGCCTTCAATGGAACAGGATCATTCCCCCTGAAAGCACATTTCTCTTCACTCCTTTTAATACTACTACTACTAATAATAATAAAAAAAATGGATTTTAAAAAATATTATTTGCTTTTGACTGTTTATGCCATTTACATTTTGCACTACAATTAGCCTGGGGAGACAATGTTGCACTAGAACATTAACATCTGTGGCTTGCAAATATGGTAGGGGCTTAAGTCCTCTTCTTCAGATCTGGTGTTGCATTGGAATTTAAAAATCTAGAAGTGTGTTAATCAACACAGTGCTTGGGAGAAGCCAGTGGACCTTTGGGAGGAAGAGAGGAGTCTCCTGCTGGGTTATTTGGGCTGGGCATTTGGAAGGAGATTTTAGATATAAGTCTTGATCCTGGAATGGATCTGGGTGAGCAGTCCCATTGACGCCAGCGGGAATCCACACAGGCACAGGGCTCTGCCTGTGTGGATTTGATTGCAGGATCTGGGTCACGATTTGTAAATGGTCTTGTGTTCCTCTGGAAGAAAGGTGCCACATAAGTGTAACTCATTGCCGATGCTAGTCCTATCACAAGCCGCGGGGCTGGAAATCAAGTGGAAATTTGTATATCAATCTCTCCTTTGTTTTAGATTCACCAAAATGAAGACGGCCACCAACATTTACATCTTCAATCTCGCCCTGGCTGATACCCTGTGTCTGATAACCTTACCCTTCCAGGGTACAGACACGTTCCTCGGGTTCTGGCCCTTTGGAAACATCCTCTGCAAGATCGCCATCTCCATTGACTACTACAACATGTTCACCAGCACTTTCACCCTGACTATGATGAGCGTGGATCGTTACATCGCCATCTGTCACCCAATCAAGGCACTGGATATCCGTACCCCCCACAAGGCCAAAGTGGTCAACATCTGCATCTGGGCCCTGGCTTCAGTCTTCGGTATCCCAGCTATGGTGATGGGGTCAGCAGAGAATGAAAATAATGGTCAGTAAAAATGAACTAATGGGATATTCTCCAAACTAGACTCTGCATCCATGTGAGAGGTTCACAGGGTTCCAATATCACTAGCTCACTAAGTCTACTACTGTAACACCCCTTCCCTCATGGGTTATAAGCATGTTTTAAACCACAATCTTCATCTCCACAATATAAAATGTTACTTGAGATAAAGTAATAGTTCCATTAGCTGGTAGTTGTAGTAAGCTTTTATCCTGTGGTGACAAGAACAATGTTGCACGTGGTTTGGGAAAATAATCCTTTCCTACCCCAGTGGCACTCAGTTTGCAATCTGAAGCATGAGACTTGATTTCCCTAATGTCTGTTAATCAGTTCATATGCATCTGTTATCTATCGTCCTGCATGCAAGAGTCTCTCTTACAATCTTACAGTGAGTCCTTTAAAAAAGAGTGTTAATTGTGATCCTATAGTGTGTACAGATACACCACGGTGGAATTAATTCTCTGGCAGCTCAGCTGTTGGATTCTGACCAATCAAAAAATGTAATGACAATCTCAAAGCAATTGCTGCTGGATGCGCGTCAGAAATGTAGTGCCTTTATCTCTATCTTCCTAGCCCATTTCCTTAGAATCTTTCCTTTTTTGGAAATTCTGGAAATCCTCTTGGTTTCCCCCATCTTAACCCCTCTTTCCCTGCAAGGCTTTCGATCACGACCACAACTTTTCTAGTTGAAGGGGGCCATCAACATTGATAGTCAGTATTCACAGCTATTGTAATACTGACAGACCCTGGTCATCAGTGGGCAGGATCGAACATGGGACCTCTGGAGCTTAGTGCATGAGCCTCCACAGTACGAGCTAAAAGCCAAGTTGTTGTTAGCTAAGGGCTTGTCTACATCAGAAAGTTGCAGCGCTGGTGAGGGAGTTACAGCGCTGCAACTTAGGAGGTGTACACATCTGCAGGGCACCACCAGCGCTGCAACTCCCTGTTTGCAGCGCTGGCCGTACTCCCGTTTTGTCTCGGGTGTAGAGGATCCAGCGCTGGTGATCCAGCGCTGGTAATCAAGTATAGACACTTACCAGCGCTTTTCTTGACCTCCGTGGAATAAGCAGGTATCCCAGCATACCTGAGGAAGCCTCTGGTAATCAAGCTGGTCTCCTTCCCCGGCTTGCTCTCGCGTTCCCCGAACCCCGAGCAAGCAGGTCTCCTTCCCTGAGGTTTGCTGGGTGGTTCCGGGAACGCGAGAGCAAACCGCCGCGAAGCTGGTCTCCTTCCCCGGTTTGCTCTCGCGTTCCCCGAACAAGCAGGTCTCCTTCCCTGCGGTTTGCACGGTGGTTCGCGGAACGCGAGAGCAAACCGCGGCGAAGCTGGTCTCCTTTCCCGGTTTGCTCTCGCGTTCCCCGAAACCCCTTGAAGCCGCCCAACAGCGCTGCAGTGTGGCCACATCTAACACCACTTGCAGCGCTGGTTGCTGTAAGTGTGGCCACTCTGCAGCGCTGGCCCTATACAGCTGTACTAATACAGCTGTAACAACCAGCGCTGCAAAATTTTAGATGTAGACATGGCCTAAGTCTGTAGAGCAGACTCATTTTATCTCTCTCTCTAAGTGGTCTCAGAGCACCACATCCAGAAGGTGTGTGAGTAACACTATAACTCTTTAAAATCTCTGCAGCCAGCAGTTGCCATGTCCACACTGTTGAAGCCATAACAATTACCAAGCCAGGGAAGTTAATACTTATCTTGGCACCCAGAGTATTTTTTCTAAACAAAGAAATAATTAAATAAAAAAATAAAATAAAAGCATTGGTCCAGCCCTTACCGATTCTCATTTCACGTGGCTGAGAATGATGAAAGGACCATGATCTTCCGCCTGTGCTCTCCACTTGCCCACAAGCGACCAATGAGCTTTCCTGACTGCTTACCCAGCTTGAAATGAGATGGGGTAATCTTGGGCTTCCAGGGTTTTAACTTTCACTTTAATGCCATCCTTAGCCTGCAACTCAAATGATCAGCACAATTTTTGGAATTAAGAAGAAGGAAGAGACTACATCTGTGGAGCCATAAAGCACTGTGGATCATAGTTCATGACCTTCTGGTGGATTAAGCCTGACACATTTCATGACCTTGAATGGTCCCTTTAGAATATGTGTTCATTACTTATGCTATACTATTGGTTCAATCTTTTATTTAGCTGTGACACTCTCACTACCTTTCCCAGATCTGAAGAAGAGCTCTGTGTAGCTCCAAAGCTTGTCCCTCGCACCAGCCCACATTGGGCCAATAAAACATATTACCTCCCCCCAAGTTGTCTCTCTACATTTCATCAACAGACTTTCTAAAATTCTTCCTAAGCACTTGTCCTAATTTGTGGCTACATGGGAAGCTGAACACTAAGGCAAGATACCTAGAGCTGTTAGCTGTCCTTATGCTTTCAGAAATTTAGTGGAAGGGTCCTTAACATGACATCTCTCTTTTTTTTAAAGCTCCTGGGGGACAGGAGCAGTTGCATCACCTGCGTGTGCATTTATGCTCAGTGTTACGTGGAAAGTTTTAGCCCTAAGGGTGTCATCCTTTAGACATGGCTTTGTTAATGAATTCCACTCTGTGTGCCTTTACATTCTCTTGGAATAAGGATATTTCCTGTGTAAGGATACTTGCCAGGAGAGAGAAGGAATTAAAACTTGCTCTTTGACCTTGGGCAAGTTGCTTATCAATCTCTCTAGTCACCCGGGAAAGTACCGGGCTTTAATGGGTAGGTCACTCAGCAGGGATTCCAGAGACCTGGCTTTTATTCCAGCTCTGAAACTGATCTGCTGTGTCTCCTTGGGCAAAGGAGTGCCTCTGTTTTCCCTCCCACCTTTTGTCTGCTTAAATTGAAAACTCAGGGGCAGGGCTGATTTCTGCTCTGTATTTGTACAGAGCCTAGCGCAACGAGGCCCTGAGATCTGCTGAGCATTAATAAAATAAATGAAATTAGCAACAAAAGTGACTGCCAGAGAATTACTGGATTTACAGATGTTACCAATGTTGTTCTCAATACAAGTTGTTGTCTTTTTCTTTTCTTTGCAGAGATTGATTGTCTAATTAAGCTCCCTAAACCTGTGGATTACTGGGATCCAGTATTTGGGATTTGTGTCTTTCTCTTCTCCTTCATGATCCCTGTATTGATCATCACCATTTGCTACAGCCTTATGATCCGGCGTCTTAAGAATGTCCGTGTCCTCTCAGGCTCCAAGGAGAAGGATCGGAATCTGCGGCGCATCACTCGAATGGTCCTGGTGGTGGTTGCTGTCTTCATTATTTGTTGGACCCCTATTCAGATTTTCGTGCTGGTCCAGTGCCTGGGTGCAAAGGCTGAAAGCGAGCTCGAGTTAGCCATCTCATGCTTCTGTACTGCACTCGGATATGCCAACAGCAGCTTAAACCCTGTCCTCTATGCCTTCTTGGATGAGAACTTCAAGACATGCTTCAGAAAGTTCTGCTTCCCCACCGCCTTCAGAACAGAGCTCCAGATGTCCAACAGGATGTGCAGCATCGCAAAAGATGTGGTTTATGCCTGCAAGAACTCAGAGGGGACTAACAATCCAGCATGACTAGGCATGGAAATTCCCATGGTGGCTGTCAGCCAGCAGAGCCCAACGACCCCCACTTCAGAGCTAACTCAGATAACAGCTCTTTAACAGAAGCTTTCTAACCCAGAAAGGGAAACTGGAAACCTAGGCAGCAACCTGGGGGCAGGGCAAATAAAAGAACTGCAAGAGTGTGCAGAAAAGTGAGCCATTTTAACACCTTTCTTATTACACTGCTCTCCCCATTAAGCACTAGATTTTAACTCAGTCACCATTAAGTCCTATGAGCCACTAAGGTCATGCACTTTGCATACGGTTGTAAAGAATTCAGGAATTGAAGAGTCAAACTCAGACTTTGCTCCTGAGGTTTATTTTGCCATTGCTGCTGGAAAGCAGACAAAATGCTAATAACTTTTCTTGCCTGAGTTATTTCAGTGGCTCATCAAATAATATGGATTGCTGTGTGCTTGTGTGGGAATTTTAGGCCAGCCGCGGCTCTCTGAAATGCGGCTTCATTGACTCCAAAGCATGGAACAGCAGTGAAACAAAACAAAGATCATTTCCAGAATTTCTTATGACTGGGGAGTGTGTGTGCGCGTGCGTGTGCGTGCGTGCGTGTGTGTGTGTTTGGGGGGATTCAGACACTCCAGCCAGGAAAGAAAGAAGACTAGACAGTGTCACTGCATGGCTGGATATCTCAGCTCAAAGCCACTTAAAGAGAAGTAGACAACTTCCAGTGAAGGAACATACTAAAATCAAACCATGTGCGGCAGAGGTGGGGGCAGGGCGGGAAAGGTGTGAAGGGATTGTAAAAAATGACAAACAGCTGCTTGGAAGGGGTAGAAGGCAAGACAAATGAAACAAATGTCAATTCAGAGGAAAGAGCTGGAATTGCTTTTTCTATATTTTCATTATAACAATGGATTGTACTTTGCGTGTGTGTGTGTTGTGTGTGTTTGTGTATGTATATATACACACACGTCTGTATAGATATATAATTAATATTTCAACTTGCCAGACATTTCTCGGAGGCATTTCCCAATGGAGTCAAGATGACAGGTTAAATCAATGGAGTGGCTTAATCTGGAAAGACAGTTCAAGTTAGTTATGATGTCCTGAAGAAAGTACTGATATTTGACAGCAAGGCATCCGAAAGCACTCCAAGTTCCTCTGCTATCCTGCCTTCTGCTCCCTGTAAGATGGACAAACAGATCGACGGAGTGGTGCTGCAGACAGAATGCTGGAAGAGGGAGCCTTTCCCCCCCTAAAGTGCTTTGGGCATACTGCTCCAATCAGCTAGTGGGCACCCCCACTCAGTTGTGCATCGCTTTTATGACGCAGCAGACTTGTCACCTCAAGTGAAATCATCTACCCTGTTGTGTCATTAAAAAATGAAAGTGTTTATTAAGAATAAACCACTCAACCCTCCCTCCACAGGCTGCCTCTGAAAATGGAACCTTTTCTTTCTGTAGCACAAGAGACCAGGAGACTATTGTGGGTGGCAGAGAGTGGAAAAAAAATGTTTCCTGACTGGTTGAAAGCAACAGGACTTTTTAAAACAGTTTGAGCTGGGGGTGGTAGGCTCCAGAATGAAGGAAGAGCAACTCTTGCACTTCATACCAATTGTACAGATTTTCTTGTGCTCTGTTCTGCGAAACGATGTATTTTTAATGTGTTGATATGCTGACATTTTAATGCTGCACTGTTCTTTATATATATATATATATGCTGGATGAGAACACAGTGTTATATTTCTATGTAAAGTTTTTTCTCATTTGGAAAGGCTTAGAGAACAATTAAAATTCCTAAGTCACACACTGAGGAACTGGACTACTTGTAAACTATGCTAAATTGTACATGCTCTGGGAACCAGAAGGAGTCTCAAGCATTTGTCATGGAATTTAAATGGATTCTTCAGTAGAAAACTTTGTAATTAATATTTTCTATTAAGAATTGAGGTGTGGGGGAGAAAGGCTCAGTAAGTACTTTGCAATGGATAGTTACCCCCAAACAATTGCACCAGCAATGAGGACTGACATGATTACAGATAATAAAATATCAAGCATGCAGAGAGGTAACACCTGAAAACAACATATCTTAAAGCCATTGCTGGCAATTGCATCCATATCCTCGAAAGATAAAAATAAGTTTTCTTTTATTTTTTTTTTTTTTTTCATTTTTAATGCTTGTAATGACAACACTACTATTCAATGAAGAATGTTGATTTTTCTTAACCATTAGCCATCACCTCTTTTGATAGGGTCGTTTACATGTTGTACACAAACTGTGAAGAAGTTGAAAAAGATGCACAATCACTTTCTGAAATGCTGTCAGGGGACTGACGCAAATGAGGTTTTTGACAGGAGAGGTTCAGTTAATGACTGATCAAAGAACCTCAGTGAGACCCTTTTTAGTTCTTGGTTGGATTGTTAAATACTTTTATGCCCTAAGAAAAGCTCTGGGGTTTCTTTGATCATTTAAGATGACACACGCACACACATATATATATTAAAGTTGGGTGACATTTTTTAAACAGAGATGATTTTCTTATCTTAACCCATGCTCAACAATCCTACAGAAACAATGTACTCAGTAAGTGTCTGCCTACTCAGCTTCTGGATAATTCGTGGCCTTTGCTGTGAGTGTGTTTATACATTCTGATTTATGCTCAATGGAATTTGTTATAAGAAGAGCAACTACAACAACAATAGAAGCTTTATTGTACTGTGGCTCTGGAAGTAAAGAATCATGGCTGGCTGAAATGCAAGCCCTTTAATTATCTTCTGAAATTGTGGTGGTGGTATGATTGAGCTTATGACTATTGCAGTGTAAATGGCAATTTCCTACCTGGTTACTTGTGCTTTAATAAAGGAAAATAAACTCCTGCACTTTGAATGATGTGGAATGTGATGGCTTAATTCTATGAACTGCCTGGTTGTTGCCACAGTGGATCTACTGGAATATTTGCTCGTTAATATATAGGCTGATTTATAGGGGAGTAGCCATTTATGGGTCAGTCCCAATCAATAAGATTGGTGGGGTTGATCCCAACACCGACTGAAGTCAATGGGAGTTTTTTGATGTTGACTTCTCTTGAAGCAAGGCAACCTAGAAACAGCTAAAATAGAAATGATAGAAAATAGGCAGCTAGATGCTAACAGCCCAAGTTTAACTGTCTCTGTTCATTAAATTAATCAGTACGGGACTGATCCAAAACCTGTTGAAGCCAATGGAAAGAATCTCGTGGACTGGGATCTGGCCCATAGAGTACAATTGGGGAAAGAGTCGACAACTGCTGATTGTCCGTTAGAGACAAAACCAGATGGCCATTCCACAAGCAAGATAATCCCAGCTACTAAAATTTAGTTATACTCAACCACTTCTGGCTCTTGTGCCATTAAAATTAGCCATTTATAATAGGTTTAGCTGTAGGAAAGAATGTTAATACTTTGGAACTGGGAAAGATGGATCATTTGGTAAGACACGCAATAAAGAAAAGTGTCTGCTATCATCACTCTGTTCAATGTTCTTCTCAAGCCAAGGAAATGTCAGGATTGGTTTTCTTCCTAAAAGAAGAATGAAAGCCAGTGTGTAAAAAAATAAAAAAAATAAGTTTGTATTTCTCTCTATAATGTGTTTAATTTTAAGCACCCAGGTATCTGATCTCCTGGCTTTTCCATAAAAGACAACTGCCTTATTTGGTACTATGGATTCTAAGAGTTCTTCCTGCCAGAGATGGCACAAATTAGACCACTTACTAGCAATCCGAGTGGGAAGGACAAGGAATAATTAGGCTTATACTGAACTTTCATTCCTCATGGCTCTCCCATTAGGTCAGGGTCAAGGCATGGTTAGATGATATGCTGGTGGGGAGCTTCCACTTCTTAGGGGGTCTCTGCTCTGTGGATAATGGAATATTTTTCCCCACAAAGTTGTCAGTCTGTCACCTCTCACTAGCATTAGACTCACAATTTAAAAACTAGAAATACGGTGGAAATTTTTAACAGTGAGGGTAATTAATCACTGGAACAACTTGCCTGGGGAAGTTGATAGGTTCTCCATTACTTGAAGTCTTTAAAGCAGGACGGGTTATCTTTTTAAAAGATATGCTCTAAATCCACCAGAAATGTTTGGGCTTGAAGAAATTCCTGGGTAAGCTTCTCTGGCCTGTATTATTCAGGAGGTCAAACTAGATAGTCCCAATAGGTCCTTCTGGTCTTAAAAATCTATAAATCTATGAAAAAGGTAACAATCACCTCTCCCCCATACTGAATTCTCAGTATTCTAGTGAACCAAAATCCCAAGGTAAAGACACAGGAATAGTACCTTGAAGAAAACCTGATTGTGAAAACCTACAGCTGCAGCTTATCTTTGGAAGAATGCTTATTATTTATATTTCTACCCAAGATGTGCCCTTAGTAAAAACATCCTCTTACGCAGACAAAGCACAAAGTCTATTAAGATCTTCATGTTAATGCAGAAATACTCATTAATGTCTCAGATTTCCTGGTGAAGATTTGTTAAATCCCCAAAGAACTGCACCTCCGCCTCTGCATTCCAGTCTCTGATACATTATTGCTAGACATGATAATATGTGCATAGAGACTCTGTGATTCTTCTCACCGACTGCTGCTTTATAGCTGCACATTTAAAGTGAATGCTGTTGATCACTACTGTTTGTATATTTTAATGAAACAGACTTCTCCAGAAGATGATTAGGGCTACAATCCCTTTTATTTCACATTAAACAGAAAGGGATTTTTTTTAAAGGAACAAAAGAGAGCTCAGCTATCACAAAAGCCATTAACTTTCCCACTAATTTTCTGTATTTCCCTATAGATTTCTGAAGAACTTTCTCACATTTATGCGTCTCTATTCTATGCAGAGCATAGGACCTTCCCTCTTTGCTGCAATCTTAGCTATCTACCCATATTTTTTGATAGCTTTCAGTTCTGTTTCTGTTCTGCATTTCCATGTTATCCTTGGTCTTCCATGTCACCTTTTGCCTGAGGAGTTTCAGTCCAACATCTGTCTTGTTATGTTAATCAAATCTTTCTTCCATGTATGCCCTAACCCATCTCAATTTTTGTTCTGCAATCTCCTGTCCTATCAGTTTCTGTTTTGCCCTCCTCCAGAGTTCTTTGTGATTTTTTTCCTGGCCATCTGATATTGAGGATTTGTTTATGAAAATTTGGAGTTTAGATAGTAAGATCTTAATAAGTCTCCAAGTTTCAGCATTATATATTAAAACTGACTTTACAATGGTGTTAAATATTTAAAAGTTTAGTTTGGAGGACAAGATTTCTGTTTCTCCATGTCAGCTTTAGAATTACATCGACATGTCTGGCCGTCACTATTCTGGCTTTAATGTCTTTAATTTGTTTTGAGTGTTGTGCTTAAAATGCTGCCAAGATATGTGAAATATCAGACTTCTTCTATGTCAGTTCCAAAAAGGCATTACAGACACTTCTTGTTGTGTGTTGATTCTCAAGTTGCTGGGACTAGATGACAGGAGATCGATCACTTGGTGATGCCCTGTTCCATTCATTCCTTTTGAAGCATCTGGCACTGGCCACTGTCAGAAGACAGGACACTAGGCTAGATGGTCCATTGGTCTGGCCCAGTATGACCATTCTTCGGTTCTTATTTGCTTATTTACTCCTCCTGTGTTGTCATCTGTTTTGGCTTCGTGGTATTATATTGTGGCCATTTCTGTTGTTCACATCTGTTCTTTGTTCTTTTTTTTATTCCCAATTGAGCTACCACTAGTGTGCATGGTCTGTTCCCACATCTGCCCTGTTCCTGCTGTATACATCTTCTAAATTTACACCTTCTTATACTTCTGAAGATATTTGTTTAAAAAAGATCCTTGTTCTTCAAAAAGAAGCTTTCACTTTTGCTACATCTTGAATTGAAACTCAAACTGTGTATTCCCGACTTCATGCGGTGTTACTATGCATGTGCTGATGACTGCATAGATTCATCATTATGACTTTGCAGGATTCAGCACAACTTTCACATTCTGCACGTTGCATTAATTTCTCATTCCTTATGTGCAATTTAAGATTATAGTCCTCATTCTCAAAACCCTGTCTGGAGGCTACATGAAACACTACCCCTATTTATGTTCCACTCCATGAATACTGTGCTCAGCAAGGACAATGTAGCTGTCTGTAGCATTGAAAAGATAGGAAATGGAGGTTTGTTCCAGATGGTGAAAGCAGCAGAGGGGAAAGTTCTTACACCAACAGCTGGAAGAATGTTTGAGAGGGAAACGAAAGTTCAGCTGTTAGGGCATTAACCTAGCAGATAGGAGACCTGCATTTATTTCCTTGCCCTGCCACACACTTCTTGTGAGCCCTTGTGCAAGTCACTTAGCTTCTCTATTCCTCTGTGACCTATCTCTAAAATGAGGACAATAGCACTTTCCTACCTCACAGGGCTGTTGTGAGGATAAATACATTGAAGATTTGGAAATGCCTTGAAGCCTACTGTTGAAAAGTGCTATGTAAGAGCTGGGTATTATTATAAATGCTAGAAAAGGAGAAAAGGGGGTGACAGGTGGAGGTCCATGAGATAGGCAGAAGTGAAACTCTGGAGAGTTTCAAGAAAGCAAGCTCCTGAAATGACTGAGAAGCCAGTGGTGTGGTGTGGAAACTGGAATGATCCGATCCTGCTTCTGTGCACATGAGAACTGGGGCAGTGGCAATCTGCTCACAGTGAAGTCTGGAAGCTGGGGTAACCTTGGAGAAGGGAGCTAGAATGCGCAAAGTGACAGGAGATAAAGTCATGGATGTGGACTTCAGTGGGAGATTGGAGGACTTGTTCTAATCAGTCAATAATAGGAGGATACACAGGTATGGGAGGCTAGTCAGTGTAATGATAAGGGGAGGTGGTGAACTGTTAGAGAGGAAACTCTTATCCCAAACCACGTATTTATGAGAACCAGCAAAACAAAGAAAGAAATTCCTATAAACGTGCACCATAGATGTACTCTATTAAAATGTATTCTAAGGGTCCCCTTCATGTAAAGGTCGCTATTCACACTGACGTTTGAAGGGCCAGGCAGTCAGACTTGCATGTGCATACTTGTATATATAACAATGTGTGCACATTTGTGCCCCTAACTGGCACTCAACATTCCTGTGATGGCATGAGAGATGGTGGGCAGGGGGCAGGCAAATGAGCAGTTAGATGTCTAGTTAGGTCCTTGTACACACAAGGGTAGTAATTGCAAATACAAATGGGATGTGCCAAAAAGCTTTCAGTGGTGTGCACAATTCTGAGGCTAAAGAAATCAATGATGGCTAATATTGGGTATACAGTTGCCATGTCATTTTTTGTAATATCCTGATTCCTGGGTAGGTTGCATAATATACCTGAAATAGTTAATACAGAAATAGCATCAAGAAGTGTTACAAATCTTGGCAACAACATTAATTAATTAATTGTATAAATCCACTGTGACACATCTTTAACCTAAAAAATAGTAGCTCCTGGATACGGGCGTGTTAAAACCTGGCAGTGAGTCTCTACCTGCAGGGGAATGCAAATGGCCTTTTCACAGGCTCTTCTGCAGAGCAATTATTCTCCCTCTAATGGCAAAACATTGAGCTTCCTGCTTCAGCACCATGGAAATTCTAAACACACCCTGGAGTAGCAAGCACACCATAATATCAGAAACAAACCGAGATCGTATTCACCTCGCTCATATTCTGCTTCTTGCTTATTGGTTCTTCATATTCACAGTGTCAGGAGAGTTACCTTGCTGTAGCTCTTGCAGGCCTCTGCATCAGACACCCGCCCACGCGTTCCAGCAGACTTCATTACTCTCTGGGCTGGCTCGCAATTCCACTCTGACCACAATTTGCTAGGCTTGAGTAACAGACCTGCTGGGAATTGCTCCCTGATGCAGATAGCTTTCTGTAGATGTTACAATCACAACTTCAGGATGGAAGGGATTGTTTTTCCCCTGACAGAAACAATACACCTTGGTGTAACGACTGCCCCACAGCCCTGCTGGGTAAGTGGGCTGCTGAAGTCTGCTTGCTTTTTAATGCAACAACATGGAACGGGGGGGTGGAAGGGTGATATCTTTTAACGGATCAACTTCAGCTGGTGAGAGAGACAAGCTGAAGAAGGTGTCTGAAGAACTCTGTGGTGCTTGAAAGATATTACCTCCCGTGCCTTGTGTCTCTAATATCCCGGGACCAACATGGCTACATGCTTTTTAATGTGTCCTGGGGAAAGGAGCTATCACTCTGCAAGCCACAGTCAGAGAACCCTCTCTTGCATATAGGGGGAAATCCTGTCCTTTGTGACAAGCAAGAACACAAGGACTTGGTGTGGGAATCAGCAGGGGCCTTCCCAGGCCTTAGAGAAGGAGAGGAGATACCCACAGCCATGACTGCCACAGGACTGCGGGGGCCTCTGCTCCATTTGCACAGTGAGGGGGGCCAACAGCTGCATCTCTGAGTAGCCAATGATCTCCCCGGTCCTGCCCTCTCCCTTGCCTCACCTCTCAAGTCCCCTCCTAGAGCTAGATTCCACAAAGTACTTGAGCTATTCACACAGCCACAGCAGGGCCTTCCCTGAGAGTGGAGGAAGCAGCAGTATGTGCCTTATAAAGAATATAGCTAAAGACAGTTAGAGACAGGAGGAAGATTGTTTACACCCACTGGGAGCCTGCCGATAAGCAATAAGCCCTTCCTGTCAGTACTGGACAATGCTCCAGCCCTTGCTGGGGGAAGGATGGTCCAGTGATTAGGATTCTGGCTGAGGAGCTGGGTCCAATTCCCTGCTCCACATGGGCTTCCTGTGTGACTTTTGGCAAGTCTTAGCCTCCCTGTGCCTTCGTTCCCCCTCTGTGCAATGGGGATAAGAGCACACAGTCCGAAAGCTCAGCAGGGAGCTTACAAGTCAGCAGCCTGGAGAACCTTCGCTGCAAGGCCCACCTGCAGATGAGAGCTGGAACCCATTGCTGTTTTTTTTCATTCCTGGAAAAAATTGTAGCAAACTGAAAAAGTTTTTGTTTCATTACAATTGTTCTTTTAAATGTTCTGTGTTTTCATTAAAAAAAAATAAATGGAATCCTCCCAAACTTCCAGCTGAAAGCATATCGGTTCTGCAAGCCAGGTGGCCAGACAAGCCACAAGCTGGTGAGTGTGGCCGCAGGGCATCCCAACAATCCATAAGCCAGGAAGCCTGGGATGGGATGGAATTGACCTGTGCTCATGGAATGTTGTGAATCTATCAAAACAGCATTTTTCCACCAAAAAACTGTTCTGTCAAAAAAATTTGCCCCGCTCTCCCCAGGTTATAATGCCATGCTTTTGACCATTTTCCTTTCCATGGGCTCTATTTTCCATCCTCTGCAAAGAGTTTTGTGGAGAGACTGCACCAAACTGCACCAGATGCATTGATTGGCTCAACTCTGCAGAACAATGCTGTCAATATGTAATCATGCTTAGTGGCTTTTCGGCTTATTTTCGTCCCTGTGAAAACTCAGTCCTGGGTGGTGACTTGGCTGGCAGATTTTGCTGTTGAATGTTTGTTTTACATGAAGCATTAAAAATGCCCCGCTGCATTTTAATTTCATGCCTTTGTATGATATTTTGGATTTGTTCTAATCTTGCTGTTTCAATGTATTGGCTTTGTTTCACCACTGAGAGGATTCTGAGAGATAATCACCCTCCTCTAAGGAATGAGCATAAGAAAGCAGAAAATGAGCCTGACCCAGAGAGAGATTGTTTTTGTGCCCCATTTCTTCCTGGAGAAGATGGAAAGCTGGGAATGGAAATTGTAACGATGAGATACCCTCCATATTTTGCATCAGCTGCCAGAGTATGGCTTAGCTTGAATGTGTTTTGCTGCAAAACCACCACTAGATTTTCATTAGAATGTATCAGGGAAATAACTGAGACCTTTTGGCTTGTAGTGGTTGGCAAGGTTGGTTTGTGGTGATTGTAGTATCATTATTCGGATCAGAATCAAACCCTTCATTCCCTACGATCATTGCAATCTAACCAGGGCCACCTCACACCCTCCTCATAGCACCACATTAAGGACACGGAGGCTGAATCGATGTAAATGCCACCTATGCTTTACCTCAGTTCAAAGGGTTGCATGCAAATAAGAAAGCTGGCATGCACTAGTGGGGTGGGGCTGGCTCTCAATTGATACTTCAGGCTCACAGGAGTGAATGAAATGGATGCACTACAAAGCCCTGTACAAGGATTCTAAGGCCTTGTCTTGATGAGGAAAAAAGGCGTGTTCTTAACTCGTGTTAGCTAACATGAGGTAAACTCCTTCAGAAGACAAGGCTGGTTCTAGTTTTCACATCATTTAGCTGGTCAAGGCAAACCCTAGGTTCTCCCATCATTTTAAACTTGACCTGCTAATATGTGTAAAAACTACAAACTGCCTCATCTCGACCAGGGATGACCAGAGGATTCAAGGGGCCTAGGGCAAAGTAGGGGAGCTGTAGCACTTGTACTCACCTGGCGGCGATCTGGGTTTTCAGCAGCATTTCGATGGCTGGGGGCCCTTTAGTCGCTCTGTGTCTTCGGCAGCACTGAAGGGCCCCTTGCCGCTGAAATGCCGCCGAAGACCCAGAGCGACTGAAGGCCCCCCCCCCCCCCCGCCGAAATGCTGCCGAAGACCCGGACCGCTGCAGGGCCAGGGCTCGTGGGGCATTTCGGTGGCAGGGGGCCCTTCAGTCACTCTGCGTCTTTGGCAGCACTGAAGGGCCCCCCACTGTCGCTGGGCCAGGGCTCTCAGGGCCCCTGCGGGGCCTGGGTCCTGGGTCAAATTGCCCCACTTGCCCCCTCCCTGGGCAGCCCTGAACTCGACTGGATTTTACCTCAGGTTAGTTACCTCATGTGAGCAACACAAGTTAAGAACACATCTTTTTTTCCAAGAAAAGATGCCCCCTTATGGATGGTGCATGCCAGTGATGGCCAGTGATTTCTACTGGCGACAGGCTTGCTTTCATCTGCAGCACAACTCCATTGATTTGACTCTGAGATTGACAGTCAGAGTCTGGTGGGATGCAGAGTCATGATACACCCTGATGAAATGGCTGCTTAATTTGTAAGCTCCCGTAACAGGGACTGTCGTCTTGTTCTGTGTTTATCCAGTGCCTAGTTCAATGTGGTCCTGATCTGGGTCTGGGCTTCTAGGGGCTATGTGTTAATACAAAGAATAAATAATAGTAAGACCTTCTGCTGTTTGGTGCACAAGAGCGACACGGAGCCAGGTTTCCCTAGAGGGACTGTAGTCACCCCACAGTGCACAGAAGTCTCTGAGAGAAGTCAAAAAAATTATATGAAATCAGTCGGAACTGAGGGCTATCCACACTTCCGAGTCCACAGGAGTATATGAGATAATTAGAGATGCAGGGCGAACACATATGCTGCCGTCAGTAGCAAACATTGGCTGGCAGGGGGTGGATGATGAACATGTGACTCCAGCTCAGATAAGCAGCAAAGTGCATTTGTTTTACAGCAAGTTGCCCCATCCCACCTCAGGATTCCTGCTATGTGCTGGCTGGTAGTGTCTCTGCTACCTTTTGCTTCTGTGGGCGGTGGGGGACCCAGTCCTGTCTGTTCTGTGCTTTGGGATGATGCCAGTGATAAAAATGATATTTGTTCCATGCTCCGGATGCTTATTCTGGCAAATCTTGAGCGGGATCCAATCAGGAACCTTTGGTGTCCAAAATGTCTTTGCTTTCATCTTTGTTTGATTTTTGTAAGTATTATTTTGCCTCTTGGAGTCATTCATGAGGACAAAATAATATGAAACATGGTATACAAACAATGAACTTAGATAAAACCGTAAATACTCTTCCTGGAAGGTTGCAAAGTAACATGACTTTATTTCTTAGAATCCATAATGATGACACACCAAAACCCCCAAACAGAGAGAAACAAAGCAGGCTGCTTCCTAAAAACTGAGAGGCACAACTCACCCCACATTACTCAAGGCTGGCTGGCTGCTGACTGACGGCTGGTAGGCCCAGATCTCAGGCTTCTCAACGGAGCCTTCTACCCTGCAAGTTGGACTAGAAAAAACACAGAAATTTAAAGTAATAGCATATAATTTTAACAGTTTTCAATACACCACAACCTCCTCCCAGAATTTTTTACTTACCATGAGATCAAAGCTCACATCATTTCAGCCCCACAAATCTCTCTCTCTAGGTCTGACCCATTGTACCATCTGGCCACACCTGTTTTGTATTAATTTCTTTTCACAATTCTAGTTCAGATTGAATGGAATCAGATGGGAGAACAATCTGCAGCTCAGTCAGAGAGAAGCCAGAAGGAGAGTATTGTCTGAATTACACTGATAAGAAGTGAAATATAATTAATTTCCCAAATCATTTACATAAATACAAAGCAGCAGAGGGCTGAGTTTTGGAGACCATTTTCATTACACTGAAATCTGACTTTATTAATGATCAATCTCTGATCTCTTCAGAGGTAATTACACAAAAAAAATATATAAAAAGAAGTGCCCTACAGTTGAATCCCCATTTCTGTGTTTTAGTTATTAGATTTGCTCAATGCATTCCTTGGAGAGTTTTGTTTACAAACCCTTTGGGAAATGCAGACTGTCATCTTAGGTCACTGGTACCTCCTTACAATAGCACTGAGAGTTGATGCATAGCTATGAGTGAGACTGATCGTATCTGCACTGCCTGAGTATTCAGACAACATTGATTAACTTCCAGAATCCTGTCCCAAAGTGTCTCTGGCCCATTGTCAAATGTGGGCTGAATCTGCTGTAGGTGATGTCTTTGTTGATTGGTTCAAAGTCCCTGTCAGGAACCCAGGGGGACATCAGATGTTATGGACATTTTTGGAGCTTCTGTAAAAAGTTACTTATTAGTAATCATTTGTAGTATTTGTATGTTACAGTGATGGCTAAAATCCCCAGTCAGGTTCTGAGCCTCACTGAGTTCACACACATATTGGGAGACAATCCTTGCCCTGAAGAACTTACATTTTAAATAAATGAGACAGAGAAACAGTGGGAAGGGACACAGAGGCATAGGGAGGGGAAGTTGCCCAACCATGTATGCATAGGAGGTAAGTGGCAGAGTTAGGAAGTGCACCAATGTTTTCTCAGAGCCCAATCAACTGGGCCATGCTGTCTTCTCTAGTAGGAGCCCTGGTTCAAACCTCATAGACTATCAGGGTTGGAAGGGACCTCAGGAGGTCATCTAGTCTAACCCCCTGCTCAAAGCAGGACCAATCCCCAACTAAATCATCCAGTCAGGGCTTTGTCAAGCCTGACCTTAAAAACCTCTAAGGAAGGAGATTCCACCACCTCCCTAGGTAACACATTCCAGTGCTACATCACCCTCCTAGTGAAAAAGTTTTTCCTAATTCCAGCCGAAACCTCCCCCGCTGCAACTTGAGACCTTTACTCCTTGTTCTGTCATCTGCTACCACTGAGAACAGCCTTGATCCATCCTCTTCAGAACCCCTTTTCAGGTAGTTGAAAGCAGCTATCAAGTGCCCCCTCATTCCTCTCTTCTGCAGACTAACCAATCCCAGTTCCCTCAGCCTTTCCTCATAAGTCATGTGTTCCAGCCCCCTAATCATTTTTATTGCCCTCTACTGGACTATTTCCAATTTTTCCACATCCTTCTTGTAGTATGGGGCCAAAACTGGACACAGTACTCCAGATGAGGCCTCACCAATGTTGAATAGAAGGGAATGATCTTGTCCCTCGATCTGCTGGCAATGCCCCTACTTATACAGCCCAAAATGCCATTAGCCTTTTAGGCAACAAGGGCACACCGTTGACTCATATCCAGCTTCTCGTCCACTGTAACCCCTAGGTTCTTTTCTGTGGAACTGCTGCCTAGCCATTCAGTGCCTTGTCTGTAGCAGTGCATGAGCTTCTTCTGTCCTAAGTTCAGGACTTTGCACTTGTCCTTGTTGAAACTCATCAGGTTTCTTTTGGCCCAATCCTCTAATTTGTCTAGGTCCTTCTGTATCCATCCTTACCCTCCAGCATATCTACCACTTCTCCCAGTTAGTGTAATCTGCAAACTTGCTGAGAGTGCAGTCCGCACCATCCTCCAGATCATTAATCAAGATATTGAACAAAACCGGCCCCAGGACTGACCCTTGGGGCACTCCACTTGATACCAGCTACCAACTAGACATGGAGCCATTGATCACTACCCGTTGAGCCCGACGATCTAGCCAGCTTTCTATCCACCTTATAGTCCATTCATCCAGCCCCTACTTCTTTAACTTGCTGGCAGGTTAAAGTTAGCTTGCTCCTGACTCTATGCACACAGTGGCTGCTTTTGCACCACCTAAGTTTGTGCACGTGTTAATAAATTAGTGAAAGGCAAATGATATTTTCTGCTGAAATACATAGTCAGCTTCCTTGGACTGGAACTGCATTCTGTTGTGTTGGTTTTATACCAATATAAAGCCATCGCCTTCTGTGTTAACCAAGTGTTAATCAATGTTAAAGCAGATAATAAGGTTTTGCCTCTGCATGAAAAGATAGTTTGGTTCAAGGATTAAGGCTTTTTAATTGCGGCACTGTTATGTTTCTGGCATTGCATTTATTTAAATTTTCACTCTCTCACTCTTTTTAAAAATAAAACGAAGGCCATGCTCAAATAAGTAGAATAACTGACAGTAACAAAACACAAGTGTATATTAGATATAAATGCTTTGACTGGTTTTGCAAGCTTAAAATGTATATAACAAAAGAAAAATGAATGAAAACTTTTCCTGAATAGAGAAAAAAAATCTTCTCGAGCTTCACTGGTTTCAGAGACCTAAATTTGTAGACTGTAAATGCTAATGACTATTGAATTGCTAACAGACTGTGATTCTGACTCTGGTATAGATGCGAGTAAAGTGTTGTAGACTATCATGCATGCCAAGTCTTGTGAATGTCATAGTTACCAGGGGAACTGCATCTCTGACTCTTCCTGCTCTCCTTGAGTGCACCTCCTCTCAGGTCTTGGGCTGTCACCTTTCCTGGCATGGAATCACATGATACTCTCAGCCTGGGCCTTGGGCTGTAGTCCCTATGTACCAACTGCGATTACCTCAGGCCATCCGATTTAGATGCAAGGTCATTTCCCTCTAGGAGCAGTGACCAGAGGTATCCAGAGCCCACACAGCCTTCTAGAGGGAAGTAGTATTGATCTAGAATTGTTTCAGAGAAAAAGCTCTTAAAACAATAAACAGCCCGTTCACATATCTGTCTTTCCTTAAGGCTTTCCATTCTCCAGAAGTTGGGAAAGGCCCTAGCTCCTTCAGACAGTCCCATCTTACCTGTTCATTCTCACAAAGAATAGCTCCTTGACAATTCCCACCTCCCTCTCTCTAGAGAGGCTCTGGAACCATTTAGTCCTTTTAATCTCTACTTTGCTAGCCTTGGCAAAACAACTATGGAAGTTGCCTCTTCCTGACTTATAGCTCAGCTATTGTCTCATACTTTCCCCCAAATGTTTTTTCAGAGGTTGCTTCTGTAGAGTCACTGTGTTGCCTTCCTGATTGTTTTTCCAATAGCCTCCCTATTAAGTAGATCAATAGATTCATAGCTCAGCAACCCAATATAACTATACAATGATTATCTCACTATGCATCCTGGTCATTGAGTCCCAGGTCACACAAAATACTCAGGAAATGATTGCAGATCGGTATTACTAGGGCCCCAATCTGCCAATCTCACAACCATGAAAAATGTGTCACAGACTGTGAAATAAGCTCTTCCCCGTGAAATCTGATCTCCTCCTTGCTGCTGGGAGAACTCCAGCATGGGGATCCTAGTCCCAGCTGGCCTGGAGAGGGAGAGGACTTGTCCTTCCCCTGCAGGGCCCCTCTCGCTCTCAGGGGATATCAGACTCACCTTGGAGTGTCTTCCCCTGCTGCAGGGAGCTCCAGCCCTGGAGGTTTCTGCAGCTGGAAGAGACTTGTGAAGGTGGGTCCGATATCCCCCTGCTCCTGGAAGTGTGTTCCTGGAAATGCCCCTAGCTGTGAGTCCCTGCTGGGCTTCGGAGAGACAGGACTTATCCTTCTCATGCATGGCAGCTCTGAGGCAAGGGGCAGGGAGGGAGATCAGACACACTTTTGGGTACCTTTTGGGTTGGGACACAGGTAATTTCAGAGATAAACAACTGAAATCATGAACTGACCAATTTTAAAACCCTCTTGAATTTGGTAGGGCCCAAAGTATTACATGGCAGCCCCTAGGAGCTCCTGCAGTCATGTGATTATTTGAGACGCTCAGCATTCATATGAATCAAAAGTAAGTATCAAGCCTTAACAGTTGTGGAGAAAAGCTTGGAAACACGAAACCTTAAAGCAGTGGTTCTCAACCAAGGTACATGTGCCTTTGGGGGTACACAGAGGTCTCTCCGGGGGTACACCAACTCATCTAGACATTTGCCTAGTTTTACAACAGACTACATAAAAAGAACTAGTGAAGTCAGTACCAACTAAAATTTCATACAGACTATAGACTATACACTGAAATGTAAGTGCAATATTTTTAGTCTAGTTGATTTATTTTATAATTATATGGTAAAAATGAGAAAGTAGGCAATTGTGGAGTACTAGTATGTTGTGACTTGTATTTTTATGTCTGTTTTTGGAAGCAAGTAGTTTTGAAGTGAGGTGAAACTTAGGGGTACATAAGACAAATCAGACTCCTGACATGGGTACAGGAGTCTGGAAAAGTTGAGAGCCACTGCCTTAAGGGCTCAAAAAAAAAAAAGGAGTGTGCCCCTTAGTGGAATGAAAAGTGAAATGCAGGAAATTTCTACATGCCTTAGCTCAAGCAGAAGTTGCAGGCAGGATGCAGGAATCACTGGGTGAAATTTTCTGGCTTCTGTCACGCAGGAAGTCAGATGATATGATCATAAAGATCCCTTCTGACCTTAAGATATATGAATCTATGAACATAGTGATACCCAGAGAATAAACAAACTAACTAACTGACAACAAAGTCTGTTTTTGCATTTTTTCTGATATTTAGAAAAAAGTACAATAGTGATCATTACCTCACAAATTCAGAATTTTAATGAGCACATTGTTGTCAATTCTGTTAA
This sequence comes from Gopherus flavomarginatus, assembly GCF_025201925.1. Lineage (NCBI taxonomy): Eukaryota > Metazoa > Chordata > Testudines > Testudinidae > Gopherus > Gopherus flavomarginatus. Next base: position 47,939,831 of record NC_066627.1, on the reverse strand, counting down.
GTCTTGCAAAATTTATAGTTTTTCTTAAGACAGTAGCTCCTTAAATTAAGAATTTCAGCTTCCATTTTTTAAAAAATGTCAGATTCCAGGCCTCGTGGCTGCAGAGAAACACATGGAAATGTGAATCAGGTGTATTCTAAAGGTGCGGAAACAATGAAATCAAATAAAAAGAACCCCAAAGTTGTTACTCTTTTAAAGATGTCATGATTTTTAAAGCAATCTGCTGATTTTAGGGGTCCTGACTTGTAATTTTTGAACATGGGGCTGGCGATGCTGTGACCATGTTATTCAGATTAGAAGATCATTTGAATATATATATCATTAACTGCTTGTTTTCAGAGATATGCGCTGGCATTCTTGATATCATTTTTCAGCAATTAATTTTAAAGCAGTAGTAGGTCCAGGTTTTGCTTAATCAATGGCATTTCATGCTTAGTTCAGAGTCATTCCTTTAGATTATTATATTCTGTGTCTGTGTTGACCACTGCACAGTGGTAAGGACAACGGGATAGCAAAGAGCCATTTAATTTGAAATGGGAATCTCAGTCTGTGACAATGTTCTGTTATGATGGTTTCCAAAAGACTGATTTAGAGTGGAGTATGTTTACTGGGCCACATGCGACTTGCTGCATTATGATAGGTTTAGGGGAAAAAAAGATGTAGGGAGAGGTTTTCAAAAAAGGAGTCACACACGTGCTCACACTAGAATTCTGTGCAAAAAGCATGTGCAAGCAAATCATGTAATTGCTTTGTAATTAAATTTGTGCGCACAGCTGATCAGTTTGCATGTGCACTCACCGTAACTGTATGCTGTTTAAGCCTGCAGTTGTGACACAACAACTATGTTAGTCTGCCAAGGTGGACCTCCCAGGTTTAAAAAGAATAAAGATGGAGGCAAGATGTTTTCAGAGAAGGGACCTTGACAGAAGTGGAGCTGCAGTGAGCCAATGGATAGAAAAAGTGTTTGTAACATCCAGCTCATGATATATAATATTCATGAGTGGATGAAGACATTGATGAAAGATTCTGGATGCTAATCTGTGCAAAGGTTTTTAAAGCAGTAGCATAAGTCAAACTAGGTTAAATCAGTAAAGATGTGCAAAGGCATCAATCTTGTGCAACAAACTAGCGTGGTAGCAAAATGATCAGATGTGAAATCAGTGACAAAAAGGAGTATTCTGCATCCTTGTATCGCCCATGACACTTGACAGGGATAGAATATGCCACCAAGGGCCTCACATGCTCAGAGAGAGCTTCATTGTCTGGAACCCAAAAGCAGAAACTGAGTATGAGGCTTTCAGAATCCCTGACTAATAGTGACACACTCTGGAATTCCAGAGAGTCAGTGCAATAGCAGAAGTAAACCTGAGTTTTATGTAAGAGCTGAAAGTAAAGGTGCTTATTCTATTTCTGTGCTGATTAAAGTGGGAAATAGATTGCCTTTATTCATTCTACTTATATATATTGTGGGCCCAATTGTCCATGAAGTTTCTCCGTTTTTATGCCATTCTGACTGGAGAAATCAGCCCTGGCATAAAACTAGAATAGATCAGTGCTGGAGCAGGCTCTTTCTAGTTATGTTTAAAGGACAATGGAATTAAGGAGAATCCTGATATGTCAAGAAAGCCCAGGATGGGATTTAGCCGTGACTACCCCAGGTGAAGTACTGTTGCTAATGAATGGCTCTAAGGGGATGAAAAGCATGTAGGAGACCTTTCTGCATCTGACATGAAGTCAGGTATCCCAAGCAAACATCTTCTAGCTGTGTCAGGCCCAAGAATCCCAGATTGGAGCTTCTTGCTTAGTCTAAATGGTTTCTGATCACTCTCCTCTTAAATGGACATTGTTATGCTGAGAGAGCTCCCAGCTGCAATATTTTTTCTCTATCTCTTTGAAAAGTCATTGTAAATGGTGTGTCACACACACATTGAAAACACTTGCCGATATTTTTTTTTCAACAATAATAGCTAAAACCCAGTAGGTTACCAAATGTGTAAAGCTAACTCTTTGGGCTAGGCCCGCTGATTGTAATTGACTTTGGCTCCTACTTCTTGAAGGCTGATGTCCTTCTAGGACCAGTAATACCGTAGTGCTTGTACATTTGGCTAACGCAGGTGAAAGGCCAACATCCCATGTGAACAGCTTTTGAAGGATGGCAGCTTCATGTGAAGCTAAATTTTGTTTAGGTTTATTTTCCTTACTGAAGATCCTTTTTCATGTGGGAACATACAGAATATATTTATATAGTTCCCACCAGAGGGCATACTTGCAAAAGAATAGGAAACCCTCCAAAATGCCATCTCCTTTCAACTGAGACATTTAGATCTGGGCCTAAATGATCATAGTCACCCATGGGCCTGCACTTTCCTTGCACAAGGCTCCTGCATCTTCCTCAAACAGCTGCTAATACTCTTAGCTCCCATGTCTGCCGCCTTGGAAGATTAACCTTGGGTGGTCAACAGACCCCCAAACTTCCAGTGACAAACTCCCTTTCCAGCCTCTAAAGTAAGCAGTGTTATCATAGAATCATAGAAGATTAGGGTTGGAAGAGACCTCAGGGGGTCATCTAGTCCAACTCCCTGCTGAAAGCAGGACCAACTCCAACTAAATCATCCCAGCCAGGGTTTTGTCAAGCTGGTCCTTAAAAACCTCTAAAGAAGGAGATTCCACCACCTCCCTAGGTAACCCATTCCAGTGCTTCACCACTCTCCTAGTGAAATAGTGTTTCCTAATATCCAACCTAGACTTCCCTCTCTGCAACTTGAGACCAATGCTCCTTGTTCTGTCATCTGCCACCACTGAGAACAGCCCAGCTCCATCCTCTTTGGAACCTCCCTTCAGAATAGTTGAAGGCTGCTATCAAATCCCCCTCACTCTTCTCTTCTGCAGACTAAATAACCCTAGTTCCCTCAGCCTCTCCTCACTTTCCTAGCAAATGTTCATCTAATCTAATCTATCTATCTATCTATCTATCTAATTATCTAATTCTTTGTTCCTAGCACAACACTTCTGGCATTCACTTCCTGAAAAGCAACTCTTAGTCTCTCATCTACCAAATCTTCCCCCACTCCTGCAGGTGCTTTGAGGGTCACCTGAGTTAATGTGGGATGCCTATATAAATTACCTAACTCAAGACCTCAGCAAACTCTGCTTTGACAGATTCCTTCGATTTCTAATAAAGAGCATTCTGTCCAAATGGAACACAAGACAGCTCCTTGTCCAGTCACACATCACAGCTAACTAGGAATAGAACCAAGCCATGAAAATTGGGTCTGGAGTTTACACACTGAAATTCAGGGAGTTAATCATCTGGGATTAAGGTTCAGGCCTGTTTCCACAATTAGCTCTGCATGAGGATTCAGCACTTTTTTTGTGAAGGTTAATAATTAGAGCTGGTGAAAATTTTCCCACTGGAAAAGTGTTGAAATTTTCATTTGGCCCTGGAAAATGTTGGTTTTGACACTGTTTTTCAGTTTCCTGGCTGGGAGAACTGAAATGACAATTGTCATTGTGACACATCAAATCATTTTGTTTTGACTGGAAATCTCTGCATTTTCTGTTTCAGTATCTCTGATTTAAAACTTTTTAGAATTTTGCAGTGTGAAAAAAAAAAGCATTAAAGCATTTCGACTTTTCATTCTCATTCAAAATGGGATGTAATTTTGGAATGTGGAAATTTCCCACAAAAGAAAAATTCCATTTTTGACCACCTCTGTTGATGACAGAGCCGGGGCAGAGTGTGATAGTAAGCCACGCTGTGCACTTCAGCATTTCCATGCACCAAACAGTAACCACGGCTACTCTGCACTGAAATAGTGCCTTCTCTCCATGGGAGGTATGATACAGATGTATAATGAAAGGTACAGAAAACGAGCAGGTATCCCGATTGAGCCAAGGAAAACTCTCTGAAACTGAATGGCAACAGATTTTTCTCATTAGGCTTTCTTAAGCTATATTTATGCTTACACTGTAGCGAGGATAGGCTCTGGGAAGGGAGAGGCAGTGGGAAAAGACTCCGGCAGCAGGACACCACTGCTAAAAATTGCAGTGTAGCTATGGCAGGTTTCAGAGTAGCAGCCATGTTAGTCTGTATCTGCAAAAAGAACAGGAGTACTTGTGGCACCTTAGAGACTAACAAATTTATTTGAGCATAAGCTTTCATGGGCTACAGCCCACTTCCTTGGATGCATGGAGTGAAAAATACAGTAGGAAGATATATATATTCACAGAGAACATGAAACAATGGGTGTTACCATACACACTCTAATGAGAGTGATCAGTTAAGGTGAGCTATTACCACCAGGAGAGAAAAAAACTTTGTAGTGGTAATCAAAATGGTCCATTTGCAGCAGTTGACAAGAAGTTGTGAGGAAACGGGGCGGAGGGGAGGGAGGGAAATAAACATGGGGAAATAGTTTTACTTTGTGTAATGACCCATCCACTCCCAGTCTTTACTCCAGACTATTTTAATGGTGTCCACTTTGCCAATTAATTCCAATTCAGCAGTCTCTCGTTGGAGTCTGTTTTATGGGAGGCACTGCTTGGACGTGTGTAGGGCATATACACCAGGGTCAGGCATGTTGGGCACTCTACTCTGCTTGTCTAAGCAATGCCTCGCTGTCTACACTGCTGCTTATACCCGCCTTAGCTGGTCATGCAGTGTGTGCACTCTACATGCCAATGTACGTATAGGCCTAGTGTGGCAGGGCACTGCTGGGGAAGCCTCAGTCAGCTCCTGGCAATCCAGTGCCAATCAGGGGGAATGGATTGGGGCTGGGTAAATAGCCTAGGTTTGCCTAATCACTGGCTGCACCTGCCAGCCTCATTAAGGAGGAGCTATAAGGCTGGAAGGGAGGGAGGAAGTGAGAGAGGGGGTGGAGACCAGGAGGGAAGGGAGGCTCAGGGAGAGGTAGGAGCCTGTTATTCTGTTGCTAACCAGGCCTGTGCTAGGCCAAGCCACTGTAAATAGGAGGAAACAAGTGGTGGGAAAGGGACACAAATAAAGAGCATGAGTGTTGGACCAGCTGGGAGTGTCCTTGAGGCTGTGAGGAGCAGGGCCAAGGGGCTGAGCACTTGGGGGTGCACCGTGCACCTCATCACACCTACCTTGAATCCTGGCATCTGAGTTGCTTTTTAGACTGTGAGGCTGTCAAATGGAATTTGGTTGCCACATTGATTGTGTCCATGCACTTAAGGGGGAGGACAACGTCAAGGTTGCCATCTTTCTCCCCTGCGCTAATAATAACAATATTTTATCCCTAGCGCTCAGAGCACTTTACGCAGGCAGTTTAAGTGTCATCATCCTGATTGTAGAGCTGGGGAAACTGGTAGCTCTTTTATTACTGGAAGTCTATTTTCCCCTGTCTATGGGATAGTTAAGACACAGAGCCTGTCACAGCAGAGGTAACTGCTACAATAGTTTAAATAATAACAATAGTTAAAGTTCCTTTAATAGAAAGGATTTAAAAAAATATCTGGAGACTCAAGGCTACACAAATGTTTTGTTAACCTTCAGAACTTCCTGCTGCAGGGTATTGTAGCAGGAAATATATTGGTGAGATACAAAAGAAGAATCCACCCATATATTTGGCTCTTTGTTGCTAGTGTCGTGGCTCTCTGGGGGACTGCCTCACTCCTTATGTACTACCAGAGCAGCTGCAGTCATCTGAGACATTTAGCACCTGATACACAATCCATTTAAGCAGCGGGAACCTTTCCATTGACTGTAATAGGCTTCGGATCAGACTGAAATGTCTGGGTGTTCTCAAAGTAATGCCACCGACTCTGGAATGTGCCTTCCTTGGAGTGATAGAATGAGTCTGTTGAAGTTTAGGGCACAGTCAAGGCCCATCTCTTTTCTCAAGACTTTGTCCAAGGGCTTGACTACACTTGCAGATGTAGAGCTCTTTGGGTTAAACCAGCCTTCGTAGAGCACAGCAGGGAAAGCGCTGCAATCTGTCCACACTGACAGCTGCAAGCCCACTGATGTGGCCACATTAACAGCTCTTGCAATGGCCACAGAGAGCAGGGCATTGTGGTAGCTATCCTAGAATGCAAGTAACTGCAATGTGCTTTTCAAATGGGGTGGGTGGGGTGGAGTGTGACAGGGAGAGTGTTGTGTGTATGTGGGGGTGAAGAGAGTGAGTTCTGGGGGGGCTGAGAGCATGTCAGCATGCTGTCTTGTAAGTTCAGACCTCCGTCCCCCCACACCTCTCTCACACACAGCATTCCGCAGTAATGATTGCTTTGTCTTGGAGCAGATAAGCAACCAGCTGTCAGAAATGGAGCTTTCAAAGGGCATATCCGCATTCCTGCAGCGATTACAAAACAATGACAAGAGTGGCCACTTGACTTAAGGGAATTATGGGACATTTCCAGAGGCTGATCAGAGCGCAGTAATGCAACAGCTCGTTCACACTAACGCTTGGGCGTTTCAGCCAACGTGCACCAAGTGTTAATCCTCTCGCCAAGGTGGAGTGCCAGGAGCGCTGTAACCACAGAGTCGGAGCGCTCTACATGCCTTGCCAGTGTGGATGGGTAGTGTGCTAGGGTGCCCAGGGCTGTTTTAATGCTCTCTAACTCACAAGTGTAGCCAAGCCTCAAGGAGCAGGGAAGCGCTTGAGGGAATTTTTGAGCATGAGACTTTTGACTTTGACTTTGCTGACAGTTATAGCTTTGCTGAGAATAACACAGTTGCCCAAAGGCATTGCATTGGGTGCATTTCAGGAATCTAACGCTAAATACAGTGAGAACAGTGGGCCAGATTCTGCCCTGACTTACACCCTCTGCAAATCCCTTGAACATCTGCTGTTGCACTACTTGTGGAATACAGTTAACAGGCTCTCAGTCCTTTTGTTTAAGGGCAGCACCAGTCAAGGTCTGGATGGATTTCCTCCCATCTGCACCATTGCACAATATGCTAAGCATATGTTAGGGACTCCCCCATTCCCCCCCCAACCCTCTTCTGAAGCAGCAGGTGCTGAGAACTGTTGAATATGGGCTGCCAGGATTAAGGGACAATTAGTTTATTGCATTAGAGAAAGTCCTAAGTTCCCGTGTATCTAACCTATCTGAACCCTGGGCTTATGGCCCTTTGCACTTGAGATACAATTTTGTTTTACTTGGATTTGGATCGTGTTTTTCTGCCAGGCACTTTCCTTTGGATTGTGGCTATTTATGATCCCAGGCTGGGGCTTCAGCCTCTCAGGAAATGCAGTTCCTGGCACAAGAATGTGTAAGTGATGAGTTTCAGCAAATAGCTTGTTAGACAGGATGAAGGAAAGAAAGGAGACCAAGGGGAAGGAGAGAAAGCGATGAAGAGAGGAAAAGTGAAGACAGGAACTATTATTCATCACCAGTTGGGAGAGGGGTGAGTAACCCTGGGGTTCTTTGTGTACAAGACTGCAGCTCTCAGACTGTATAATGTCGAGCACTCTTGTGCAAACGTTCCCTCTGCCTGTGCAGCTTGATCCTGTCCTGCAACGCCTGCCCCACAGCTCGTTGAGTCCTTGGTGTGTCTTGAGCAAAGTGTAGAGAGACCAGCAGGGGAGGCTCTAGGGATTTTGCTGCCCCAAGCACGGCAGGCAGGCTGCCTCTGGCGGTTTGCCTGCAGAGGGTCTGCTGGTCCCACGGCTTCGGCAGACTTGCCGCCCTTGCGGCACTGGCAGAGCACCCCCGCGGCTTGCCGCCCCTTGGCATGCTGGGGCCTGGAGCCGCCCCTGGTGACCAGATGTCCCGATTTTATAGGGACAGTCCTGATATTTGGCGCTTTTTCTTACATAGACACCTATTACACCCCCCACCCCGTCCCGATTTTTCACACTTGCGATCTGGTCATTCTAGCAAAGTTTGACAATTATGGTTCAGTGATGTGGTCTGGGGACACAAAGTGATAAGAAATAATGAACTCGGTTTCCTGCATGCAGCTCATGGCTGCCACAAGCCAAAGTCAGCAGATCTGCTCAGGGGGGGATTCCCCCTCTCTGAGTTTCATGTCCATGCAAACCTGGGCACTGCAACCAATCCTCAAAGTAGATGCAATGATGCCATAGTAACCTTATCTCCACCTGGTGCTGCCACTTAGAATTAGGTCAGGGCCTCATTTGGGCGTCGGTCAGTGGCTGATAAGAAGCAGTGTTTTCTAGTGTAGAATGCACTGGACTGGGATTCTAGAGATCAGGGTCTATTCCTAACTCTGACACAGGCCTGCTGGGTCATGTTGGTCAAGTCACTTTCATTTCTCTCTGCCTCAGTTTCCTCATCTCTAAAATTAGAGATCATGATACTGACCTCCTTTTGTAAAGTGCCATGAGATCTACCAATGAAAAGTCCTAGGTAGGAGCTAGGAATTACTATTATTAATTTGCCCATATAGTCACCATGAACTTTTGCACAAATATGGGAACTGGGTATGAAAATGGATCTGATTACCTGTTTTTGTGCAAATGTACCTGATTTGCATGTGCTATATTGGTACTTGGGTGGACAAATCAGTCACACACGCAATTGCTTAGGTGCACTGAACTGGTATAAAAATACTCACTGGTTAGAGGAAAGAGAATTGTCCAGCAACTTATCTGAAGCCCAAGAAAGACCCTTTAACAGTGGAGTTATCATTCACTTTCTCTCTGAGTTGTAAATCTTCTTTGGAACTTTGCATTAAGGCTGGAATGATGGGGAGCAATAACGTTATCTGATCCAGGTGAGATTTTTCCACAGCCATGAAAGTCAATGGGACTTGTGCTCCTTATTCCCACCTGTCAGAAAAAGGGAGAGGACAGAGAGAAGAGGAGTCCTTGTTACCACCAAGAGTTGTCCCCTGGGCACAGCCCAAAGCAACTGAAATTCAGAAAAGCACGCGAACTCTTTAATATTGCCCCTAACTTGACCTCTGAATCTTTTGAGTTTCTCCAGAGCTAACAATAAAGCATTCGCTGCTGAATGTTTCAGAGGGGTAGCCATGTTAGTCTGTATCAGCAAAAACAATGAGGAGTCCTTGTGGCACCTTAGAGACTAACAAATTTATTTTGGCATAAGCTTTTGTGGGCTAAAACCCACGTCATCAGATGCATGAAGTGAAAAATACAGGAGTAGTTATAAATACATGAAAGGATGGGGGTTGCTTTACCAAGTGTGAGGTCAATTTAATGAGATAAATCAATTAACAGCAGGATACCAAGGGAGGGAAAATAACTTTTGAGGTGGTAAGGGAGTGGCCCATTGCAGACAGTTGACAAGAAGGTGTGAGTAATAGGGCTGTGTTGGTCTCAGGACAGCTTGTCAGCACAATTACCCATAGTTACTGTAGTTCTTCAACACAGCATGAGATTCCAGATCTTTTGTATCTCTCTTTCTGGTCCTGCTTCAGGAAAACACACAGGACATGTCTGCACTGCACTTAAACACTTGCGACTGGCCTGTGTTGGCCGACTCGAGCTGCAGGGCTATAAAATAGCAGTACAGATGTTTGGACTCAGGCTGGAGCCTGAGCTCTGGGACCCTCACCAGGTCCCATAGACACTGTAGTTTTATAGCCCCACAGCCCGAGCTCTGCAAGCCCAATCAGCTTACATGGGCCAGCTTAGGCATGTACTTCACGTGACCATCACCCATTAATAGGACTACTCACCAGTTTCAAGTTAAGCATTTGCTGGGCTGAATGAAGGTCTCTATGTGCCACCTTTTCTAGGACTTTTCTTGTGGTTGGCAGCACATCTTTGCTATATTATAAGCAATGATTCAGAGTTATAGATCAGGTGACATGAAATTTACAGGGCAGTGATATTGGGATGAGTAGGATAGCACAGAGTTTCTTATAAAATTTGCTTTTGGTAGAAAAGCCAGACACTTTTCAATGTGATTTATTTCATCAAACACTTTAAAGTCTATGTCTTTTTAAACGTTAGAAAATGAAAAAAAAAGTCTTGGCATTAATAATACACAAATTACTTTTTCTACAGTCATCACAATATTTGTATATTGTCTTGTTTGGATATGGGGGAAAACAGACTCCCCTCAGAAATCAAACTATATCCAAGACACATATGCACACAGACTGGGATGCAATTTTTTTTCTCAAATGCAACTTTTTATCTCATTACTAAAATCCATTTTTATAATGCACAGCTGAATCTGGTAGCTCAACCTGCTCCATTATAACAATTCTGCACACAACATATAGATTAATAACTTAAAGTTACATCCATCTTTAAAAGGCTGGTCTTTTCCAGTAGCATTATAGCTTCAACCCTTTAAGAGACCCAGTTCTGTAATTGTACAGCAGGTGGCAATGCAAGACCATGAGATGACAAGAATACACTTTATAAAAAGGTTGTCATTCTTTAATGTTTCAGGATTTTCCCCCTAAGTAAGACACAATCAAGCAAAAACAACAAACCAACCCCGGAACTTTAAGTGATTGTGAGATTCATACAAGAAAAATGAAAGATTTGTGATTAGAATTGTGAAAAATGCAAAAGAAACAAACACATACATACATACATACATACATACATATAATTAACTAAACAAAAAGCCTAGTTAAATAGAAAGCATAAACTCATCTGTTCCTCAGTCATACACTGAAGAGTTTGTAAGGTTGTCCCTGCAAAGCCATGAGAGGGAAGGGAACAGAGAGGCATGGTCCATCTTTTAAGCAGCTCTGCATTCCAACATCTTTCTGAAACTTTTCCGAAAACTGTCATCCAAGAAAGCATACAAAAAAGGATTCAGGCATGAATTGGCATAGCTCAAACTGGTGATGAAGTAGGAGATACCTATGACCAAGGAGGTCTGCGCTAAGTCAGTGGTCAAAGCCACGATGGTGGCCAGGTGGAAGGGGGTCCAGCAGAAGAGGCACACAGTCAGAACGATGAAGACCATAATGGTGACCTTCTTCTTGGCTTTGTCCAGGGCTTTAGCATTTGAATTCAAGTGCATGTTCCTCAATTTATACAGCATCATGGTGTAGAGAATGCAGATGGTGGATACAGGAATGGCAAAGCCAAGGATTAGGGTATAGATCCTGCTGGCCTTGAACCAAAACCTCTCAGGTTTGGGGAAATTTAGACCACAGCTTTTGATCTCCAGGCCATCTACATAGACGTTGGCAAAGATGGTGAAAGGGAGAACTATGATGGTGACCAGGGCCCAGATGCATAGACTGACAATTCTGGCTGCTCGGTAGGTACGATGGGGCATCCTTTTGGACCGGACAGTGGCCAGGACAACCAGGTACCTGTCTATGCTCATCACCGTGAGGAAATAGATGCTAGAGAAGATGTTGTAGTGGTCTATAGATAGGATGATCTTGCAGAGGATTGCTCCAAAGGGCCAATAGTGCAAGAGATGCTCAGCAATGTTAATGGGCAGAACCAAAGTGAACAAGTCATCAGCTATAGCTAGGTTCAGGATGAACATGTTGGTCACTGTCTTCATCTTAGGAGCCTTGAGGATCACGTAGATGACAGCGGTATTGCCTGTAAGCCCCACTGCACAGATCACAGAGTAAATCACTGGGAGGACCACGTAGAAGTCAGGAGACTGTTCATGGAAGGTGAGGTTGGACCTTGTGCCATTGTCCAAGTACCTGCCATCGCTTGTATCATTGCAGGTGGTATTCAGATTGCTTACCCTGAAACTATTTTCCATGCCTGCTTTCAGGGATAACGAACTGTATTCAGATTTCATTGCAGATCTTCACAGCTTTACAAGGAGAGCACCACATCGATGGTGAAAAGAGGCTCACATTTCAGCTGGACACTGTTTATTTTCCGAAGCGAGGTGCGAACTGTGGCAGGAATTGGATGTCTAGTTCCCTTGTAAAAGTTGAAATTTTTAACTCAGCAGTGGAAAAAAAAATGCCATTAAACCACCCCGCTGCTGGTGAAACCTGGGGTTCCTCAAACCAAACGAGAGAGGGAAATAAAACACACAAGAGCTCTTCAATCTTATGCACATCAGTCTGAGTAGGAGCTGTGCGGTGCTAGAAAAGTCAGGCAGCTCCAGATGGATTGGCTGAAGCAAAGATCCCTCTTAGGTTAGATGGAAGCAAAACACTGCAGATGGGGCAAGCTTTGTGCCGAGCAAACTATTTACAACAGGCTGAGGATTCATGGGAAGTTCTGCTGTCTTTACTTACACAGGCAGCCGCTTACTTTTCCACACCAGAGAGCGGGGGCATTTTAGTTTTTAGTTAATATGTTCTTTCAGGTCAGGGGGCTTCCAGAATCTTTTCACCTCCAGCAAATTCACTGATAATGAGTCTGCTTTCTAGCCCAGTCCAGCTGCAGTCTGGCCATCGCATGCATCCCCGTCACTTCCTAAAGCCCCTGCAAAAAGGAAAAAAACAAACAATGTGATTGAATGGGCATTTCTGAAAAGGAAAAGAACTCAAGTGCAGCTAATTTTAGCCCCATAGTCATTTAGGATCTTATTCAATAGCAAGAACATCCCTATGAAAAATAGCAGGATTACAATATGTGAGACTCAGCACACACAGAGCTGCATGAAACTTCTGATCCCAAAAGTTCAATATTTATACAGAAAAAAGAAAAAGAAGCACCTGCAACAAATGAACAGTTTATAGTCATAGCAGGAACAGTCCCTTCTATTTACATCTTTCTATCTGGTGCTTTCTCCGTTGCTAGGATTTGTCCTAGGCACTTTCAAAAATTCCTCTTCTGAGAAACAAATCCACTAAGAGCAAAGGTTCACCAACTAGTCTGTAGGCTTTGCACACAAAAAAAGTGTCAGACACCAGCTGTATTTTGCCAGTTCAAAAACATAATAAAAGGCATGCCCAAGCTAGAATCTTTAACGTACAAAGCTAAAGCTGAATGTTCCTCTTACCTGCATAAGACATGGGATTTTGCCGTTTTCTCCAGCACTTGCTGCCTTCCACTGTTGAGTCTCTTCTCTCTTTAATCTGAGTTGGAGGAGGGTCTCTAAGCTATGCTGACGTTACCAGTCCTTGCAATCAGATCTATTTGGCGGTGGTGTTTGATCAATAAAATTTATCACATTGGGAAAAAATGGTTATATCCACACTGGGCTATTTAAATGACAAGCAACCTTGATGCTGCAAACAAACAAACAAACAAACAAGAAAGCCCCAACAGATGATACAACAGGGCACTTCTTTTTAGGAATGAAGGGGATGTTGAAATGCACAAGCTGCACCAGAACTGTCGGCTGCGACTATTAGAATGTGGGAGATTTTAACTGTCTCACTCAGAAGCAATCACTTGGTGGTTCTCACTGGTATAAGGGGTCCAGATGTGAGGGCAATAGACACATTACAGATCTTTCAGTGAGATGCTCTGCCCGATGTTCAGCTGCTATAAATTGACTTCAGTGGATCTCAGCTGATTTGCACCACCTAGAGATCTGGCCCTGGCATGGAAACACAGCAAAAGCCTTCGTCAGAGAGAGATGCAAGCAAATGCAAAAGGAAGAAGGATCCCTTCTGGGGTGTAGAATGCATCATAACTGCCCCTTAATGTAAAAATATTCGTTCCCTTTACTTGCACATGTCTGTGTAAAAGCAATAACTCATTCTCCTTCAATTGATTTTATTCTGGTGTAACACCATTGATGTGCATGGCATTGCCTCTGATTTACACCATTGTGAGGGAAAAAGGTCTCTAGTCTACTAAAAATGGACCAGCCAGACCCAAATTGCTTGCTTTTTTCTCTGATGCCGTAAAAAAAGTATTTTAACCACCCATCAAAATATCATTTGATTCTCTAGGGCAAGGTGTCTGCTAACACCTGCGGGCAGTGGGATGATGCCACCACTTCTTGCAGACTTGGGCTCAGACCAATGTCTTGCATGTTTACATGAGCCAGGAATTGCCCCCGCATATCAGAGAGCAGGTTTAACCCCAGTAGGGCAGCTGTTTTTGTGCATGTTTCTTATATTTGTACTTTCCTGATGTGACAAAGTTCAAGTTCATTCCAGTAACTGAGCACGAATGGAGTCACGAATGTGCATTGCAATGTTTGTTATATTGTAGACACGAAGGTAATGCCTTAAGGCCGTCTGGAGTAATTGTCTTTGTGTCTGATACTGAAGTTCCATGCACCATGTAGAAATGCTGAAGGTAACTTTTTCTTTCTCTGCTGAACACAGAAGATCAAGGTCATGAAGAAACAAATAAAGAGTATACGGGGGGGGAAAAGAAGATTCATTCCTGGCAGCAATCTAGGCAGCCATTGAGACGGAACTAAATTGAACTTAAATTGGAGAGGGTTCAGAGAAGAGTCGCAAGAATGATTAACAGACTGGAAAACAGGCCTGCAAGGAAAAGACTCAAGGAAGTCAATCTATTTAGCTTGTCGAAGAGAAGGCTAAGGGATGCGTGGATCACAGTCTACAAGAGCCTATGTGGGGAACAGAAATTTGATAACAGAGAGCTCTTCAGTCTAGGAAACAAAAGTATAAAAAGATCCAGTGGCTGGAAGTTGAAGCTAGATAACTTTAGACTAGAAAAAAAAAGCACAAATTTTTAATAGTGAGTGTAATTAACCATTGGAACAATTCATCAAGAGCTGTAATAGATTCTCCGTTACTCACAATTTTTGAATGTCAGTTGAGTTTTTTTTCCCTAAAAAATTTGCTCTGGTTCAACAGGAATTAATTTGGGGAAGGCTTTTGGCCTTAGTTATGCAGGAACTCAGACTAGAGGCTCACAACACTTGCTTCTGGCTTTATGAACCACATCATCTATGAAAACTAAAACTAACAAGGGCTTTGCCTAGGTTAAAAATACACTCTGGTGTAACTATTGCTTGCTGTTCTTACACCTCTCCATCCCCCTAATATAGATGCTCTAGCCTGATACAAAGATTTACAATGTTACTTTAATTTGGAAATTTGGGGCTTATGCCAATGAGGCTAAACTGATTTATCTACAGTGGTGCAAAAGTGCATCGCATAGACAAGCATGGAGGTGCCACAGAAAATGTTTACAAGCAAATGAGTGCCCTGTATAAGTCACAAGGTTGAGTATTCAGTGGGCAGTTAAACTTCCTAGAAAATAATTTCCTGGCGTTAGGAGGATCATCAGAATTCCCTGGAAAAACTTCATAATAAGAAATTGACCATCCCAGCCCTGAGGAAGAGGAGAAGAGCTGAGAAGTGGGCAAGAAGAAGATGATTATTTATTTTTTATGATAGCACGTCCAGGACCCCATTGTGCTAGGCATGGTACAAACATAGACTACAATATTGATCCTTGCCCCAAGGAACCAGTGTTGCCAATTTTGGTTGGCTGTATTGCTGAAGATTTCATGACATGACATAATCTTTAATTAAAGATTAATCTTTAATTCCTGGAGACTCCAGGCCTATCCTGGAGGGCTGACAATCCTACAAGGAACTGAACCTTCTTGGGGTTTTCAAGTGGTAGAAAAAGGAAGAGAAAGGGAGCCTTGAGGCCTGATTCTCCTTTCAGGGCTTGTCTACACAGGGATATCCAGGAAAGATAATATGAATTAACCAAAGGTGTGTATTTGAAGTGTATTAGTTAGATCACATTAAATCCCTCTGTGGACCTTGTTAATCAGAAATAAAGTTGCCTTAATTAGGTTTAGCTTAATTCACTTTGGAAGTGAAGCGAATTAATGTCACTTTAATTCTGAATGAGAGTGTTCACTCACGGATTTAATGCAGTTTTACTGATCCACTTCAAATTCCCACTTTTGGTTCATTCCAGTTAACTTTCCTGGATGTTCCTGTGTAGACAAGACCTTACTCACACCCTTTTCACACTGGTGTGATTCCATTCACCTCATCAGTGTTCCTCTTCTTCTGTCTTCTCTTCTTCCATTTATATCATGTCCCTGTACTTGCCCCCTCCCCCAGTTAAAGTACAGACAAAAATGTATAACAGTTACTTGCTAAACAATTATAATAATTTCTATTAGCTATAGCATTCACTACCTGCAATAGTCTTCATTTTAGGCAACAGAGCTTGCACCTAAGATCCAGTTGGAGGCGGGGGCCTGGATTCAAGCAATGTATTATGTGATTTACACTGCTTCATGAAAATGCAGTGTTTGGAAACTACTTTCTAGATCTGATGCAAAGAAACAGATGTGGAGTATAAGGCACATTTCAGAGATACATACCAGTGAATTTACTGTTCAAAGGATCAATCTCATATGGAAAACATATCTAAGGAGTGACGAAATGTGACTGACCAAGATAAACCTCCAAATCCCAATTTTGCACATGCAAAGGGACAACTGTTAATGCAAATGGACAACAGTAATGCATACCAGTACTTGTGCATGCAGCTTCCTGATTGTAGGTGCAACAGATTTGCACACAGACTTGTCAGCAGCAATTTAGACTTACACACTTAGAAAATTAATCCATTTGACTATATTTATCCTTCATCAGCAGGAATGGAAATACACCAAGGATGAATTTGCATCCATGTTCATAGAAATTACATAACTCTCTATCTCATCATAAGTTTACTTCACGCCCTTGCAATTAGTCCTCTGACCTGGTTCGTACAAAGGGGATATTTTATTTTCTGTGTGCTATGCACAAAATGAAAGTCTGAAAATAATTCAAGCGTCTCCAGCCTGGCTTTTGCTCACATCACTGTCTGCTCTCCAAGCACATTTGCCCTGTCAGTGAAGACAGAAGAGATCCCAATTAGCTGTTTCTGAAAGTTAGAGGAGAGTTTGGAGGCTGACAGGTAGCCAGTTCACTGGGTCCTGGCAATGTGTACGTGTGAGCTGTCCATGGCCATTTTGAATTGGTGTCCTGTGGTGTTGGTGTGTTCATCCTAGAGGAAAAGAGCCTGCCTAAGAGGTACCTGAAATGTAGTAAGCCCTGCTGTTTTATCAAATAAGGACTGTCTTAATCTTCCTGTGTGAGCTGGTTACTTGTTCTTTCTCATTGCATTTCTGTAAAGACAGGCAGGCAGTGTGGAGAAGAACTTTAGAAGCAAATGCTTTTACTGTTTACCTTCCGCATTTCTCCCCCCCCATCACTGAAGACTTCTGCATTAAAACAAGATCTCTCTTTCCTAACGAGTCATTTGCTGTATAGTGACATGGAGAGGTATAGGGACAATACATGTTGTTCATTGCCCCTGAAGTTCTGAGACAGCATTGTCAAGAGTGGCACTTCTCTAGAGGCAAAATGGTCTCTACAGGTGTGCAAACCCTCCAGCCTATCCTGTATGCATGGCCAAGCTGATAACAGGTATATAAACTAAATGCACCCATTTTCCATTGCCCTCTATCTACCCTTCTGCTGAGACTGACATACAGACAGATTGGATGTTGCTGAAATTGAATGTCTAAATCTAGACTAAATCCTGTGCAACTTTAATTTGGCCCGCTTGTGTGTATGCATTATGACAATGATTACATGACTATAGATTATTTTTTCCCACAGAGCACAGACCTCATTCAGTGTAGAGGGTGGACCTGCTCCGGGAATGAATCAGGGGGGTCTTGTGAAGGAGACTTTGTCTGTAAGACCCTGGCCTCGTTTGCAGAAGCTGGAAGGTGTGTAGTGAGTGAGGGAAGAGAGTGAAGGAGGAGAAAGGATGCAGGTGCAACAAAACATACAGGCTGTTTTTGATTTTAAGCTATTTAAAACTGTTCTGACCCATTCTTTTGAATACCCCATGTTATTATTGTGATACAAGTTAAAATAAAAGGTTTGAAACACGTTTTATCCATGGAAAATCCTTTTTGTCAGAGCAGGTTTTACTTCCTGCAACCCACACTAGTACAGCTTGGCTTTATCCAGGTTAAGAAAGAAAATGCTTTTGTTTAAGGAAGGGGAAAGCTGTTGTGATGCCAAAATCAATTGTATTTTATCATCTCCATAAGCCTGGCATCTGCTATCAACTCCCATCTAGCACCGTGGTCCAGACAGACAGACACAAAATGTTCCGCTTGCAGTGCTGGCTGGCTGGGAAACAGTCTGAATCCGAGACAGATGGCCAGATTCGAGTTCCATGGCAGTAACACAGACATCGTTAGAGCAGAGACAAGGGTTAAGATGGTGGTGACAGCAGCTGCCTTGGGACAGCTTAGATTTGGAGAGCATTGTGAAATGTGCCCAGGGAGGGTTAGGGTTTCATTACAAATGTAAACCATAGCGCAGCATCATTGAAAGCTCAGCTGAGGTTTGCAAACATTCCCAGGGGACTTCGGCCCAGCTTTGAGGGAACCGATTAACTGATTTCTCCTTCCCACGAAAGGGGTGAAAAATGAATTAGTTCTGATGGTGGTGTGCTGTAAATTTCAGATTCTTTCAAAGCCAAAACTCAATGCCAAACTTAGGAGGTACAAATCCCACACAGGTCAAAAACAAGGAAAACGTTTGCAAGCCCCCCTGTGAACTGAAACCACAAGTGTCTGCACAGCTTCCCCTCTAGCCCTTCAGCCAACAGCTCATGAAAGAATGGAGTTTTCAAGGGCTACAATTTCCAAAGACTCCTGCTGGGAACAATCTGCAAAATGACGAAGGGTTTTATTCTAGCAAAATTGATTGTGAACAAAAATAACTGTCCGACTTGTGCTTGCAGTTAAGTCGGCAGAGGCATCATTCATGTGATTGGTGCCTGCATTTAAGCTCTGTGTGAAAATTGCATTCAAAACAGGCAGAATGTGCCAGTAGAAAATTGCAACTCAATTCACTTCTCCTTTTTTATCCTCCTTTTACTCTCTCTCCTGCTCTCTATTTTCCTTTCCTTTTGATCTTTGTTTTTTTCTCTCTCTTTCTTTCAATGAATGGGTTGTCTGTCAACGGAGCATGCAGGTGCATAAAATGGGTGCACACAACTGTGCATGCAAAAGTGAAGTTCAGTTTCTGAAAATTAGGCTGCCAAATGGAAGGCGGAAAGTGCTACTTCTGCTCAGCCCCCTGTGACTGTGTATAACCACATATCGGGTAAACGGTGTGGTCTCAGCCATGTTCTGAGAGCCTTGCAATACCTTGACACAATGGAGGGTTTGCCTATTCAGAGAGAGAAGGAGGGAAACTAGCATTTTGTTGCATTTAGTTAAACATTCAAAGCCAAATTTTCAAAGAAAGACACAACACGACAGGCAGCTTTAAATTCCAACACTGGCTTCGCGTCTTTAGTGGGCCTATGACATTGGAGGAAGGGTGTAGCTGAGCAGACCCTAAGGGCTTGTCTACATCACAAAGTTGCAGCGCTGGTGAGGGGGTTCCAGCGCTGCAACTTAGGAGGTGTACACATCTGCAGGGCATCACCAGCGCTGCAACTCCCTGTTTGCAGCGCTGGCCGTACTCCCGTTTTGTCTCGGGTGTAGAGGATCCAGCGCTGGTGATCCAGCGCTGGTAATCAAGTGTAGACACTTACCAGCGCTTTTCTTGACCTCCATGGAATAAGCAGGTATCCCAGCATACCTGAGGAAGCCTCTGGTAATCAAGCAGGTCTCCTTCCCCGGTTTGCTCTCGCGTTCCCCGAACCCCGAGCAAGCAGGTCTCCTTCCCTGCGGTTTGCTGGGTGGTTCCGGGAACGCGAGAGCAAACCGCCGCGAAGCTGGTCTCCTTCCCCGGTTTGCTCTCGCGTTCCCCGAACCCCCGTGCAAGCAGGTCTCCTTCCCCGGTTTGCTCTCGCGTTCCCCGAACCCCCCTTGAAGCCGCCCAACAGCGCTGCAGTGTGGCCACATCTAACACCACTTGCAGTGCTGGTTGCTGTAAGTGTGGCCACTCTGCAGCGCTGGCCCTATACAGCTGTACTAATACAGCTGTAACAACCAGCGCTGCAAAATTGTAGATGTAGACATACCCTCAGTGTGCCAGCTCCTCACTCTCTGTCTGCCCTGGCACTCGGCCTGCATGCTAAGAGAGCACACAAACAGCACATCTACACCAGTACGTTCTCTTGGGCCAGTGATGGTGTCCCGTTTCGTCACCCTTTTTGCATCTTGTGACTGGTGAAAAGAGAATCTGGACCATAAAGTGCCATTGTGTTAGCTGAGGGGCTGTCTCTTGAAGGAACTTTCAATCATCTTAATGAGATTTTGAAAGAATCATTGTGTTACGCGTCCAGATTACCCAATTTATTCCAACCCTCTTGGAAGTTCACTGGAGGCAGAAGTAAGCAGACTCATGGATCCTATTCATTTCTGTAGCTTCACTGCTGGTGAGCCAGAGAAAAACCAACATCTGTTTCAGAAATTTGACCTTTGGGCCACAGGGTCATCTTGCAATCTGCTTCCTCAACTGATAGCTCATTAAATCACCCATTGAACTCTGTTTTCATGCCTTTTTCATTCCTGGTTTTCTCTCTTCATCTCCACCATCTTCAATCTAAGAAACTGTTTTTTCCCTTTCATATCTATTTTCACTCCCTTTTCTCTCTCAAGTTGTGAAGGGGGAGGTAATGCACTGAGTGGTGTCAAAGACTTTAAGATAGCTTGAGTGAAGTTCCAGGTGTGTGGCTTTTTTAAGTCTGTGAGATGACTGGCCTCATTCCATGAAACTATCTTCTGTGATGAGACATCAATTGTTCAGTTGTTAGCAAAGGAACCAAAGTCTTCCCTGATAGACATACACTTGGATGACAGCTCACAGAACCATCATGCTAACTGGCACTAATCTGCACCCTTATTGGAAGGCTCAGAAGAGAGGCCAAGAATTGAATGGGACATGGAGACCAAACTGTAGCGGGTCTGCCAAATCAAGGGTCTAGGGACCATTGACCAGGTGGGTTGGGGAAGCTTGCACGAGTGCTGCTGATTGCTCTGTACCTGTCCTGTGATTGGCAAGAAGTATCAGTTTCACACTGTTCACCAGGACATGAAGGCAAACAAGCCTACATCCGTGGCAATGCCTGGTGTGATTTTGGGGTTGGCATGATGTGAATGATGTATCCCAGGGCTTACCATCTACTGCCATTACTTGTCACTTTCCCCTGGAGAGGCCATGCACAGTGATGCAGGATAGTAAATTGGTGCTGTCATCATTACCTGGCATGAGGTGCGTGGCACCTTTCTCTAATGCAGAGTATCTATAGACAATAGAATGGCTCACAGCACGTAGATCCTGCCCCACTGCACATTACCAGGTGTTCCCATAGGCGCCGACTTCTAATGGCCTCCGGTGGGTGCTTGACTCCCTCTGCCCCTGGCCCCAACCTGATTCCACCCCTGCCCTGCCCCCTCCGGCCCCCATTCCAACCCTTTCCTCAAAGTCCCCACCCCAACTCCACTCCCTCCCTGCCCCTTTTTGACTCCTTCCCCAAATCCCTGCCACAGCCCTGCCCCTTCCTCGCCTCCTCCCCTGAGTGCACCATGTTCCCGCTCCTTCCCTCTCCCTCCTGGATCTTGCTATCGCTGTTTGGAGATGGCAAGCACTGG
The DNA here is from genome assembly GCF_025201925.1 of Gopherus flavomarginatus. Taxonomy (NCBI): domain Eukaryota; kingdom Metazoa; phylum Chordata; order Testudines; family Testudinidae; genus Gopherus; species Gopherus flavomarginatus. The sequence continues at coordinate 47,918,462 of NC_066627.1, read as the reverse complement.
GAGGGGGGGAAGGGGGAGGAGCAGGGACATGGTGCACTCAGGGAAGGGGGTGGAGGAGGAGGTGAGCTGAGGTGGGGTGGGACGGGGACCTTGGCTGCCTGTAGGTGCAGAGTCGGTGCCTATGGGTGTCCCCTCATTTTATCACAAGGGGGGGGCACTTTACTTTGACGAAGCAGCTAGTAAGCAAAAGCCACCAGAGGCTGAGAGAAGTTCACCAATTACAATCAATCAGATTGTTAAAGGAAAATAGAAAAATAAGTGAATAAGTAATAACGTAGCTCCACTCTACTTGGCAATGTACAAAAGCAGTGCCAGCACTGAGCTCCAGGGGGCGAGTGGGGAATTTATGGCTCCCCCCATAATCTCCCTTTCAAGTAGTAACAAGCTGTCCTCTGGTTTCCCGAGTGGCTCATCATCACAGAGCTCATCACAATTTTCTATATCAATGAAATAATTTAGCATTTGAAGGACATTCTCTGACAGGGAAAGGAATGACATGCAGGTCAGACAGTGCAGCCAGACTCTGCTCGTCAGGGAGTTTTCTCCCCATTTGAAAGCGTCTGTCTTTTTGCCTTCCTCCGGGGACTAATGAGATACCAAGAAGAGCATCAAATAAAGCAAAATGGATGTTGTTCCCTCTCTGTTTAAGGGGTCGGTGCCAGACAGCCTGTCTCACTTTGGTTCTGGCTATGGAGAGATGAGCAGACTGACTTTCAGCCAAAGGATTCATCAATCATAATTTGTCTCTCCCCCACACATCCCCTGCACTTTTCCACATTGGGTTTTGCTCCTTGGTGCAGGTGTGTTAGGACTGCTCAACCCTTCATCAGAGCAGTGCTTCTGATTTATGAGAAGATCTGCAAAAAAACAACCTAGTGGGAGGGCCAGCTTGACAGGAAAGCAGCCACTAATCAGGTATGCATGACAGTAAGGCATGGCCTGTGGTACGGTCCTGTGCAACCGCACACACTCCATACATCAGAGACCTCCCTATGCCCTTCATTCTACAACTGTTTCCTGCTTTCCTGGGTTATTCTCAGAGACTCTCTCCTTGTCCATCTGATTCATTATGGGATTTTTCCCCCTGCTGCTGGTCCCCACTGCTTCGTTTCCCCAGTCTTGGAGGAAGGTATATGCAACTTCCCTAGACAAGGGAGTCAACATCACTCTATCAGCCCATCTAAGCAGCACCAGCCCAGAATAAGTCTATGTCACTGATGCAATCCACGATTTGGAAGTCCAAGTGATAGTCAGAAAGGGAGATTTGCAACTGGCTGCTCTTTGATGAGTGCTACGTAAACACAAACATCCTGTAGGTAATGAACTAGATGGGAGAATCCTAGTTTATTTGGCTGTTATTGATGTCAAAGAGCCAAGCTCATTTCAAGACATGCAATCAATACACTCTTCTCACTGAACATAATGTACCCCGAGGGCTACTTTGCAATTACAAACAATCAGGGTAATTTATTTCTAGGAGATGTCCAGGCGTGTCAATAGCCATCTTTACACGCAGTGCTTAGTATCCTGAGCCGATCTTGCAAACTGATTGAAAATGTTACATCCTGAAAAACAGAATAAAAAGACCCAGTGTGGCTGGTCAAGCCATTAGAAATGTAGCCCCTGCCTTAGTGAAGGGTTTATTCCTACACCAGCACTGATTCCTGCCAGTGTATTTATAAGCATTTGCCAAATGTTTCACCCAAACATTTTCAACCTGTTGGTTTGTTTTGTAATTGGAATATTTGGTAGTCAGTGTCACGGAGTATGGGGGAGTCCAGCCCTGCACCCCCTTCCGGGGACCCACAGTGACTCTCGGCCAGCCAATAAAACAGAAGGTTTATTGGACAACAGGAACACAGGTTACAGCAGAGCTTGCAGGCACAGTCAGGACCCCTCCATTGAGTCCTTCTGGGCTTTCAGGGTGCTTGGATCCTAGCTAGGATACCCTGAATTCCGCCCACACAGCCCCAAGCCCAAACTCAAACTGCTTCCCTCCTGCCACTCCCTTCCTTTGTCCCCTTCCCGGGTAAAGGTGTTTGACCTTTCCCCTCCCTTACCTAGCTCAGGTTACAGGCCCTGGCATCGTCCATCCCCTAAAGTCCTCCCCTGCTCTCCCACTCCCCACACAGACAGTCCCTACTGCATCACAGTCAGACTTTAGGTTCTGCAGTGAGTCACCTGGGCAGGTCAAGCTGGGATTCGGTGCCCACAATTCATGAGGGTCTGAGAGAACTCTGCCTTACCTGCAGTGCTGGATGCAGATGACAAAGATGATCCAGTGGGATTTGGGATGGTGGGGCTTCCCTGCTCTGGCAAAGCCTTCTTGTGAGAACTTACACAAGTTACTTAGTCTTGCTGGGCCCCAATTCCTCATCTGTATAATGAGGATAATAGCACTTCCTTGCCTCTAGCAGGATAAATCCATTAAAAGTTTTGAGAGATGCTCAGATACTATAGTCACGGGGCCCATATAAATACTGAAGGATATGTGTACACTGCAAACTAAGCCCGGGCTCTGATTCCGGTTTGATCCCAATCCCCCTTCTGTCCACACACATAGCAATCTGACTTGGGTCAGCAAGCACTCAGGACCTGGTGCTAGGACCCTGTCAAGGGATGAATCAGGCCCGAGTCCCACTGTCCAAGCAGTGTGGACACCGCTCCACATTCTGCAGTGTGGACACCCGCAAGCTGCAGACTTGAGTCAACATGTTGGAGCAGTGAACTTGTAGACATGTTAGAAGAACTGTGAGACCTGGGTCCAGCAACTGTAAGGTCAGGTTTACAATGCAATGTGGACGTTCTGGCACGGACTTGGAAACATCCAACTCTGCAAACCTGGGTCTCACAGAACAGTGTAGACATATCCGAAAATGCATAGGGATTAGCTGTTCAGATTTAGCCCCAGATCTGCCCTCTAGAATTAACGCCCAGTGAGGTGAATAGAGATGAGATGGAGGGCAAGAGGGGGCTTGTCATACATGGGTTTGATGGAAACAGGTTTTATACCACCCTCTGCAGACCCTCACCTTCTTTGGGCCTAATTTTGTTCCCTAGGTGGGCCCGTATTCTCCCTGTTTTTCTCCCATGCAGGGGAGTGCACAAGGGGGAGCAAGCAGGGCCATCTCCCCCCAAGCAGTGGGGCCAGGAACTCCTCTGGGTCTGGGGTGGGAGAGTGAGCTCCACTAGCCCCGGGCCGCGGTGGGAAGAGCCCACTCCTCTGGCCATTGGAGGGGGTTGGGGTAGGGGACAGCCAGCTCCTTCAGCCAGGGGGACACAGAAAATTCCCAAAACAGCCAAATTTTTATTCCTGTGCATACCCCTGTCCCCACGCATTGCCTGGTCACACATTGCACTGCTTGTGGTTTGAGAGTCAATGCCCAGCTCCATGCTGCTGCTGTTACCCAAAGGAGGTGGGGCCATGAACCCATCCATCGTTACCGACCAGAGAAGATGGCTGGGTGCAACGGGAGGTGTGCTGCTCCTCATTAAGGCTGTTGTTTTTCCTAGCGGCTCTTGGAAGTCATAGGTTTTCCTGAGGCATGGTGCCTCCCAGAGCTTCCCGTGGGGCTGTTTGTTTCCACACCACCCTAACAGGGTGATGGCTATAAAATACCATACTGCAGCTCATTGGGAATGAAGCACAAGGAAGGACGAAACTCCATTAGATCACACATTGCTTCAATAGAGGATTTTGGCTTCAGGTTTAATCCAGAAATTAATGAACAATCCCCTGTGGGTAAAATAATGCTTCCAGGTATTTTGTAATAGACCCAGCAGCCTGGAGCACAATCAATCATCCTATGTTGAAATCACCAGCTGAAGTGGACAAGGCCTGGTTTGAAGGCACTTTAAAGAAAAGCAGAGTCATGAAGCATACCCATTTGTTCATGGCTACAGCTGGGGGAAAGTTTTCAGACAACACTTCTTTTTTTGCCCCAAAAATGCAGATTCGGGTAGACTGAAACATTTCATGGGTTCGTGTCAAATTCACAGAATTGTTTTGGTTAAAAATAAAAACAGAAAAAGTGGAAAGTTTTCATTTTCGAAACAAAATGATTTGACTTTTCAATTTAAAATAACTTTTCATTTTTAACTTTGTTTTGGTTGCATTTAATACGATTTAAAAGGTAAAAAGACCGCAAAAATTAAATGAAACCTGTCGTTTTGGGTCAAACAAAATATTTTGTTTGCCCCAAAACTATTGTTTTAAACTTGTTTGGTTTGCCAAAATATTTAAAACTATTTTCTTTCAGGCTGACTCAAGGGGGTTTAACTAGGTGACCTCCTGAGGGCCCTTCCAACCCTGATATTCTATGATTTGATCTTACACTTCAGGCACTGAATCAAAAAACCTGTTAGTCACACAGCTCGATTCATGGCCTTGCATGTGTCAGGCAATGGATTCTGCCAGAGCTGACCCCATCTTTCCTGCTGCAAACAATTAAAAGGCTGAGGGAACTGGAATTATTTAGTCTGCAGAAGAGAAGAATGAGTGGGAATTTGATAGCTGCGTTCAACTAACTGAAAGAGGAATCCACAGAGGATGGATCTAGACTGTTCTCAGTGGTACCAGATGATAGTACAAGGATTAATGGTCTCAAGTTGCTGTGGGGAAGGTTTAGGTTGGATATTAGGAAAAACTTTTTCGCTAGGAGGGTGGTGAAGCACTGGAATGGGTTACCTACGGAGGTGGTGGAATCTCCTTCCTTAGAGGTTTTTAAGTTCAGGCTTGACAAAGCCCTGGCTGGGATAATTTAGTTGGGGCTTGGTCCTGCTTTGAGCAGGGGGTTGGACTAGATGACCTCCTGGGGTCCCTTCCATCCCTGATAGTCTATGAGTCTATGAAAATAAATTCTGTATTTCTTCCTGGTCTGTATTTCAGACCAGCAGTGCTTGAAAATAAATGATATATACAAGTATAGATAGGTGGCTGGCTAGCTTTGTTTATTCTTTTTATACAAACAAGGTATGAGAATGTCTGCATCCAATATTATGACCTGTGTGAGCCTGAACAGACTCCTATCCATTTCCAGTCTACAGAGCAGTATCCTCCATGTAACTCTTGTGAGAAGGCTAAGTGTTTATTAATATCATCAGAAAGTGATTCTTTTACTCATTCTGTTTCGCTTAGCTTATCAATCCAAGACCTGCAATGGGCTTCTAACAACATGTGCAGTGAAGAGACGGGCCTTCATAAATAGAAATGGACCAGGAAGGAGGCAGTGTAGTCTAATAGATAAAGCACTGGGCTTGGCATCTGGAGATCTGGTTTCTGTTCCTGGCACCGACCTGGTGTTTGACCTTTAGCAAGTCACTTCACAATCCTGTGCCTCTGTTTCCCTTCTCACCTTAGTCTGTGAGGGCTGTTTAGATCGCAGGGACTGTCTCTCACTGTTAGTTCAGCATGTAGCACAATGGGGGCCTAATCAATGAGGCTTGATCTAGGTGATACAACGAAGCCATTCTCAAATTGTGTTTCTAGCACTTACGGTTTTGAAATGAATCGTCCACATGATCGTGCCCCTTGTGACAGACAAGAGGCAGGACTCAGGCACAGTGAACCCAATTGGGGTATTTTACTTAGCATGCTGGGCACACATACACACACACCAACCCCTCAGCTACCCAGGGTCTGTAGCTCCCAGATGGTGGAAAGTAGTGTGTGCTGCAGTCTGGCCACACAGGGTCTGCTTAAGTCTTGGCCTGGATTACTCACCTGTGGAATGGGTTGATGTCCCCACAACATGAATGTGACATGAATAACCATATTACCAGTCCCAAGCATTCAAAAATCATGTGTCAGGCTCCCAAATATCCCGAGACTGGCTTCAAAATCTTGAGATTTTTATCAATGAATGTCTTTGTGATTCTTTGAATTTGGCTTCTGGTTTTTGAATTTTTATGGTTCACATTTTCAAGCCTTTTCCTGAAACCACAAGGGCTAGAAGGGCAACTTTAAAGAATGAAAGTTGAGATTCTCATATAATCACGTGAATCCAGGAGCTAGGACTATAAGAAAAGCCCCAGATATTGTGAGACTTGTGATAAAATCACACAAATTGGCAATCCTGGACATTCTTCGCTGGATGACCTACTGCTTGAGGTTATAATCAGCTTCAAGCAACAGCTCGGTGGCCTGTTAACTCTGAAACCTAATGATAATTCAACTACCAACTGGTTCACTGCCTTTTCACTGTGGTTGGATGAAGTGACAGATGAAACAGAGGAAAGAGGCAGAAGGGACACATCCAACAGAAGAAAGTGAAGTGGAGTAGGGGAGCAAAAGGAATTCAATAGTCACTAGGAAGGGACATCAGACGGAGTACAGTGAAATGGGATGAGTTGTAATGGGAGGGGTAGAGGGTTGAACAATGGAACACAAGTAGGATTCCTCTCTATTCTGCCTTTCCCATCCATCACCCACTCACACACCAACTTCTTATTGAATTGTTTCTTATAACCCCCAGGATGCGCACACATTACCTATTATTAAAGGGTTGTCCATGGCAGGTGGCTATACTGTTGTTTCCAATGAGTACTGGGTTTCTCATGCTGGTTATGTACAATAGAATTTTTTTCATGAGGAATCTTTTTTATAGCATTGACTGGTTTTTAAAAAAAAATATAGAGACTTTGCAAGCAACTACATTGGAATACACTAAATAGGCCCTCTGATAAACAGCACACACACTTCCTGGGACTGCCAGGGAACAGATTCAATGCAATATATTTTAATGTCTCTAAGCAACAGATAAATGGATCACCTACCCTTTTTAAGTGGCACAACCGGGATGGTATATAAGACTAATAAACATGGTAGGATAAAGTAAGTGTGTATTGCTTAATGAATTTGCCATTTTGATACACTTTGTTCACTCCAGAGTCTTCCCGGCTCCGTTATGACAGCCAGATGACTCACATTTGCCTTAATACCATGTTTTAGAAAACATTTCAATACTTAGAATCATAGAAATGTAGGGTAAGAGGGGACCCCGAGCAGTCACCAAGTGTAGCCCCCTGTGCCAGGGCAGGGCCAAGGAAATCCAGACCAGCCCTGACAGATATTTGTCCAACCACTTTCTTAAAAACCTCCAATGATGGGGATTTGAACCCAAATCTCCCTTGCTGACAAGTAAGCCTAGGACTTCTTGTCCTACTTTCAGTGGATATGGAGAACAGGCCTTAACATATTTGAAGACTGTTATCAGGTCCCTCCTCAGCCTTCTTTTCTTGAGATTTAGTGTGCCCAGTTTTTTTAACCTTTCGTGACAGGTCAGGTTTTTCTAAACCTGACTTACCATTTTTGTTGCTCTCCTCTGAACTCTCCTCAATTTGTACACATCTTTCATAAAGTGCAGTGCCCAGAACTGGACACAGGATGCCAGCTGAGGCCTTATCAGTGCTGAATAGAGAGGGACAATTACCACCTGTGTCTGACATATGATTCTCCTGTTAATATGCCCCAGATTGATACTAGCCTTTTCTGCAACCATATTATATACCTTTACAATGTTCACTGTTAAAGAAACTCACAAAATGAGTCTCCTGCCACAATGTGTTCCAGGACCAGTAAGCGGGATCATCAACTTCTTGGCATGGTCTTCACACTGCTCATTAAGACAATTGTACTGTACAGAAGAAAGGAAATGGAATAGGTCAAATATTGGATTAAACAAGCTTGAATGTGTAGCTTTCCAACAGAATAATTTATTACAGCAACCCATGCCTGCCAAAGCTATTTTACATTGCTCTCTATTTCACCTGGCCAAAGCACTTCTGTTAAGTGAATCCTCATAGAGCCATATAATCCCTGTTGAAATTCTCTATATAGAGCGATGGGGCAAACCAATACATGGCAAAGGAAGTAAATGTAAATATTAAATACAATGCAATGTGAAAAAAACGGTCATTATTGCACATTAGCTGCTTACTCTGAGTCATCTGATCTCTCTTTATACAGCAATGGGCAAAGCTGGAATACTCAGCTCTGGGCATATATAAAATGCAAGGAATTCAACGTGAGCAATGAAAATGATTGAGGGATAGGAGAACTTGACTTATTAGGAAAGGCTACAGGTCTGATTCTGTTTCCGCTGAAGTCAGTAGCAAAACTCCCATTCAGAGGAGCACAGTCAAATCCTAGAAGAACTGAACGGATGGGAAACTAAGTAACAGAGCTGGGGTCACTGGCTGCTGTTTTCAACAGGGAGTCATCTGAGTTGGGTCCCTGACTACCATAAACTTGGTTGGAAATCCCAGCCACTGCATATAAATATCTGAAGGCTGTAAACAATCAGGATGGAGAGAAGGTCTACAAGAGCAGAAATAGAAATAATGGGCTAGAACTGAGGAAAAGAAAATGTAGGCTGCGTATCAGGAATGATTTCCCAAGCTTGAGACTAATCCCCTGTGCAAGGGCCTCCGATCAGATGCCTAATTTATAACAGGAACAGACAAAGCAGGAGAAAATGTAGTGCATGGAGAAAGCCTGCACTTCTCCCTAAGGTTCAGATTATGATCAAATATTCCTTTCCATCTCCACTGTGAGGGATTCTAAGTAATATAATGGAATGCCATTTTATCAGTGGGAAACACACTTGGAGTCTCTGAGAAGGTTACATTTCCACGTGCTTAATTTCAGCTGAAGGGGGTTGAGAATAATTTTCTGGTAAATGGTCTGTTTGTACAGAGCTCTGCAAAGTCTGCTGGCGGCTCCTTGCCGAGACGTTGATTTTTATAATAGGAATGATTTCTTTCTCCTTGTAAGTGCTAAGCAACAGGTTTCTTTTCCTTGGATGCCACATGTTACAGGAGCATAAATGGCACAGAAACACGCTCTACCTGTGTTGATAACCCTTTAGTTTTTCTCTGTAAATTACCAAGTAAATGCAATGTAGTTACACGTCCCTGCAAGTTACTTGGCAATTAATTACACATAGATCCACAAATAATCACAGTGTAATTTAAAGGATAGAGGTAATCATCTACTTACCCTGAAGTCAGGCATTACTGGTACTCACCCTGTGAATCCTCTGTCACTGTTTAGTGTGAACCAAATTATTAAATATTGACAGTCAAAACACATGCAAGCTGTAGGAATGAGCTTGCACAGTGCTAGCAGAAACACAAGGTACTTGATGCTGTATTTCAGAGCTCGAATGTCACCGACGTTGGGACAAAACACAAGATGAGATGAGATTTTCTGATGTGTGCTAACTAGCACATATCTCCCTGGCTCACCTATCATCAACTCTACCAAGAGTCAAGGCCATAGTGTATGGATTCAGGGTGGAGAGCCCCTCCCACTGTTTGCTCTGCAGCAGCTATACTGCATTTTTAGGGCAGTAGCTTGCTCAGAGCTAGTGAAGGTATGTCTCCTCAGGCTTCAATCTCCACATGCAGCTTGACGTGTAGACATACCCCACCGGTATATCTCCATTGTAGAGTTAGCCCAAGCTCTTACTTGGGGGTGCCCTAATCCCTGCTCCCATCCACACACAAACCCCTCTCCCCGGAGTTAAGTGGTGCTTTTAGCCTAAGCTAGCTGGCATGGCTGGGAGTGTGGGTGGGTGAGAGCTCGGGTTCCACTTTCACTTGGGCTGGTTACCCCGCCCCACACACACACTTTGCAGTCAGGCTGACCACAGGATGACAATTCCCTTTTGCGATAACTTTGGAAGGTTCAAAATCTTTCAGTCTTCACTGGAACAAGACCAGAGCCTGTCACCAAAACAAAATTGTGTTGCAATGTCCATTTTCATTTCAGGAAGAGGTGTCAAAATGTCAGCAAAAGAGAGTGAGACAGAGACTTGCATAGTGGTGATCAGGCCGTGGGCCTGCAGTATGGGAAACCAGGGTCAAGTCCCAGTTCACTCCGAGTCAGGCAGAGCAGAGAATTGAACCTGGGACTCCCACATCTCTCTTTCCCCGTAGCCCCGAAAACCATTCTGAATTTCATTGAAAGTATTCCAGCCAGCTCTCTCTCACAGTGAGGCTTCAGGCCAAATGTCTCAAGTGCTGGTAGTTCTCCGGTATCTTCCTGCAATTCTTACTTCAGGACAGACAAACTCAGTCATAGAACAGCCCATCTTACTGCAGGACTAAGAACCAGAGGGTGTGCCTCCAGAAGACCTAGTGACACACACAGGGGAGTGAAGCACCAGTGGGGACACAATTACTTAAGTAATGTTTCCACGTTCTCTTGGGCGCTTTATGGAAAGAAGGATTTTCGAGTCCAAGCAATTGACCTGCTTCAAGCAAGAATAACACAGACACAATAGAGACAGATTATTAGCAGGCCCACCTAGCCGGTAACTCATCTAGCTAGAGGAACATGGCATGGACATAATGCGGTGAGTAAGAGAATGGATGAAAAGCTGAGCATTTTCATTTTTATGGATGCCACAATAACTTGGGAGGATTGGCTGAACTAACCCACACTATGCACAGAAAGAAAATAATACTTCAGAAAGCTCCTCAAAATGTATCCTATTGCTTTTCCCTTTGCCTCCCTCTGCAAACAGTTTTCTAGCTTTGTGAATCTTTCAAGCTGCACAGCACCCTTCAGGCAACACAGTATCAACCCAGTGGGGGAAGAAAGTGAGAAAAGCAACATGCACTTTGTCATAAACAGATAGTTAAGGGTTAATGTCTCTTTTACCTGTAAAGGGTTACAAACAGTGAACCTGGACCACCTGACCAGAGGACCAATCAGAAGACAAGATACTTTCAAATCACGGTGGAGGGAAGTCTTTATTTGTGTGTTTTCTTTGTCTGTTGTTCTCTCTGGGTTCTGAGAGTGACCAGACGTACCTACAGGCTCTCTAATTTTCTGTTCAAATAGTGAGTACAAGTAGAAAGGCGGTTTAGTCTTTTTGATTGTTTTCTTTATTTGCAAATGTGTATTTTGCTGGAAGGATTTTAATTTGTATTTGTGCTGGGGGGAAGGCTTCTCTTTAGTGTCTATAAGCTAAAAAACCCTGTAACATTTACCATCTAAATTACAGAGACAATTTTTACTTTTTTCTTTCTTTTATTAAAAGATTTTTTCTTTTTTAAGACCTGATTGATTTTTCCCCCTTGTTGAGGCTCAAGGGAATTGAGTCTGTACTCACCAGGGAATTGGTGGGAGACAGGGAGAGAAAAGAGGAGGAGGGAAGGTGCATTTCCCTTTGTTTTTAGATTCAAGGAGTTTGAATCACAGTGATCTTCCAGGGTAACCCAGGGAGGGAAAGCCTGGGAGAGGCAACGGTGGGGGAAAGGGTTTACTTTCCTTGTGTAAGATCCAGGGGGTCTGGGTCTTAGGGTCCCCAGGGAAGGTTTTGGGGGGACCAGAGTGTACCAGGCACTGCAAGTCCTGGTTGGTGGCAGCACTACAGGATCTAAGCTGGTAATTAAGCTTAGAGGAATTCATGCTGGTACCCCATCTTTTGGACTCTAAGGTTCAGAGTGGGGGTTATACCATGACACACTTGCTAGCTGATTTCAGGTGATACTAATGCACGCACTGCTGCAGGCAAAGGTTCAGGTGGCAGTCAAGAGAGTGGCATTTTCTCAATGATTATCCTCCATTTTTCATATTGAGAGGCCATAAAGAAGAAAAATCATTGTTTTCTGTCTTAATGTCAGAATTCATAAGCAGAGGCTGGTGTGGATCTCTGTGCTCTCAGTTTTAATCTGCATGGCAGATCTGGGGACATTTGGAGGTTGAGAAGATAGTAGTTCCACTTCCTCCCCGGGGGCAGCTTCACCCGATTTGCCGACTGGAGGTTCATCCACCAGGCCCAGCTCAACTGCATCCCCCTGAATGGAGCCATCTACCATTGGAATCGGGACAAGCAATGCAGGAAGTGTGGCTATGCCCACAAGACACTACCTCATGTCCTGTGTGGCTGCAAGCCCCATTCGAGAGCTTGGCAGCTGCGACACAACTCCATCCACGATCGCCTGGTCAGAGCCACCCCATCACCCATAGGGAAGGTCGCTGTAAGCTCCACCATCCCCAGAACCGACAGAAAACTGCAACTGGACGTCGTCATCACCAATGAGGACTGGAAGAAGATCATCATGGTGGACTCCACAGTGCCCTTTGAAAACAGGACCCTGGCTTTCCATGATGCCCAATCTCGAAAGCTGGAGAAATGCATCTTATGGCTGACACTCTGTGAACTAGGGGTTATGGGTCCAAATCCACAAACTGATCATTGGAGTCCCTAGACTCATGGGACTCCGGTAACGAGCAAATGCTGAGAGAATGTGGAGTCAGTCAATGCTACGCTCAGCTGATGCAGCAACTCATGGTATCAGACACCATCAGGTGGTTGAGGGACAACTACATAGAACACATCACGGGACTTCAGCAACACCAGGAGGGATGAGCTGGAGTGCCGATGAGAAGTGCAGTCGGGAAAGTAACAAATACTGTTTTTTCTAAATGGACAACCTATCCTAAATTCTCAATTACTGGTAGACAATCTTCACACATTGATATATTTTGCTTTCCTCCACCAACTCTCTGTATAACATTTTTTATGAGTAATGTACTTGAATACTTGAATGCTAAATATCTAAACTGTATTCTTAAATTCATTCACCTAAATTTGGGTTATTGCTCATTATGCACTATATATATCCTATGACTTTAAAAACAAACCTTGTATTTGTGGATAGTCGCAGCACTATGCCCAGATGTACAAACACTCTTTTCTCAGCCTGTATATTATATAATTTTAACATTAGCTTTAATAAAATTTGGTTTTGTACAGGAATCGATAGGAGTTGCACAGGTAATTATAAGGGTAGAAACAAGAGCAGAGTTTGACCCAATAATTATAAATAAGCAGAGGATTGAAAGAGAGCAGGAGATGGGAGATGAGCAGACCTTCTGTTTGATTGCCACACTGCTACTGAAAACAAAAATATATTTGGAGTAGACCCGGAATAGGGACAATGTACAAAATCAAGTATGAACCAGCCAGATCCTCAGCTCGTGTAAACAGGCCTAGCTGTAGTGGAGCCATGGCAACATATACCAGCTGGCATCTGACCCATTGTACCTGACTTTTCCTTTTTGTAAATTGGTTCTGTTACAGCTGATTGGGATTATGAGGATGTTATTTATGTTTCAATTTCACAGCCAATTCTTAGGAGACTGGCTGGTCTTTTGAAGGCTGTTGCTCATTCCGTTTCATCGCGTGAGTCAGGCAGATGTTGCAATGATCGATATGTGTGTTGCATTGTCTTGGCTGTCGCTGCTTTGCATAAGACCCATCGTTGCTGGGTCTTCGTTTACACTTGTATTGTTACTCACCTCCTGTCGGTCGGCAATGGAACTGTTTGCTGTCGGCACTGCCGCCCCTTTGGGCACACTAAGGGTACGTCTACACTGCGATGAAAACTCATGGCACAAAGCCTCACAGCCTGAGTCAGCTGCCTTTGGCTGCAGAGCTAAAAATAGCAGTGTAGCCGTTCCCACTTGGGCTCTGAGACCCACCCCCCTTGCCAGGTTTTAGAGCCAACGTCCATTAAGAACAGAAATGCCCACACTGCTGTTGGTAGCCCTGTAGCATGAGCCCAAGTCAGCTGACCCAGGCTCTGAGATTCGGTGCCCAGGTTTTTTATTTCAGTGTAGACGTACCCTGATTCTGAGGCAGGTCAGTGAGTCCAGTAATAGAATAGACCCAGTGGCTAGCGACATGGACTGGGCCTTGGGAGAACGGGCTTCTATTTCTAGCTCTCCTTCACCAGAATGGGACTGATCTAAAGCCCAGTGTAAACAATAGAAAAGCTGTGAATGACTCAAACTGGATTTGGATCAGCCCCTATGCGGTTACCCTATTTATATGCACCAGCTGCCTTTCACATGTGCCAATAGGCAGGCAAATGGGCAGTTAGCCAAAATACGTTCCACAAAAGGCCATCTGGTAACGGAGAATTTTAAATCCAGACTATGCTACTTAGAAAGAATTCAGAGGAAAATGTCCAGCTGCTCTCCCTTTCTCTCCACAAATCAGGGCATTTTCCTATTCTATTTCAAGGTAGCCATGGAGGACTGTGCTTTATGAAATTTACGCCGGGGTGGGGAGAGAGGCAGATTGGGGAACTGTAAATGATAGCTCAGCGCTCCTTATCTCAGCTGCTTTAATTGTTTGTAATGACTTAATAGGCAGCAGTAAACAGGGAACTTGATTATTCCCTTCACTGCACACAGGTAGAGCAGCATTTTATTAGATATTATAAAGCCCAAGTTTGGAACTTCTTCAGTTTCTGTTTCCTTCTTTATGGACTTGTTCCAAAGCTCACCAAAGTCAGCAGAAAAACTCCCACTGACTTCCATGGGCTTTGGCTCAGGCCCTACTCTAATGAGCCGGAAACAAAATACTAAGTGGAATTACCCAGTTTGCGGCAGACAAATATCACGCCAACTTCCAAAGGCAGCTTGGGCAATACAGCTCTCTCCCGAGCTGGGGCACTCCCTTATATAGATCCGCCAATGCACCTCAGTGCTAGACTTGTAGCAGCATTTGTTACGCTGGTATTGTGGCTTTCCCGGGTGGCGAAGCGATTATATTTACTGAGCTTAGGGAAATGCCTTGACTATCCAAACTAATTACAGCATTGGGTTAATTGTTATTCCAGCTTTACTTAGAGCTTAATAATGAGGCTGGGTTAGCAGATGTAAAGACTGATGTCTTCCCTTTACCCATCAGGCTGCATGGCCTCTGTACCAGGATTAGATGAACCCCACCAGGCCACCCACACACTCCCCTATCCAACTATAAGCTGCCATATAAGCTGGTATATGTTACCATGGCTCCACTACAGCTAGACCTGTTTACACAAGCTGAGGATCTGGCTGGTTCATACTTGATTTTGTACATTGTCCCTATTCCAGGTCTACTCCAAATGTATTTTTGTTTTCAGTAGCAGTGTGGCAATCAAACAGAAGGTCTGTTCATCTCCCATCTCCTGCTCTCTTTCAATCCTCTATGTGTACTGTACATAAAGCAGATACATATTCTTTTTTCACAGATTCACAGATTTTAAGGCCAGCAGGGACCATTATGATCATCTAGTCTGACCTCCTGCAAAATACAGACCAGAGAAGTTCACCCAGCGTTGTCCACGTCAGACCCATAAATACGAATATCTCAAATGTAACAATGAAAATACATGTACAGTAAAGGCACCAAACTAACATAAAATGATATAATGACTTGTTCAGAGGTGGATTCTAATTTGCTTCTGGGAGAAAGGGTTGATTTTGAGGAATTTCTTGATTCTAAAAAGAAAATTGGAAAAACAAAAGTTTTGAAATGGTCAAGATTACCTGTTTTGACATTTATTAACAAAAGTTTTCATTTTCTGGTTCAAAATGACAACTTCTTTTGAAATTTTAGCTAATTCGTACCAAAAAAAGGTTTTAAAAGGATCTAAATTGAAATCAAACATTTTGCCACAATCAAAATGAAACATTTTTGATTGACCCAATATGTTTTTTTTGGGGGGGGAGGGGGCTTGGTGTTGGATTTTCAGTTTATGAAGATTTTTGAAATTTTGACTTTTCATTTTGATTCAGGATGGGAACATTTTTCAAAACCACAAATCTCAGCCATTTCCTGCCCCTTTCTACCAGGGGCATCTCTAGCTTTTTTGCGACCCCAAGCACTGCAGTCATGCTGCCTTTGGCGGCGTGCCTGCGGGAGGTCCCGGGTCCCGAGGCTTCAGCAACATGCCTGCGGGAGGTCCCTGGTCCTGAGGATTTGGTGACATGTCTGCAGGAGGTCCGCTGGTCCTGCAGCTTCAGCGTATCCACCGCTGAATTGCCGCTGAATCCCGGGACTGGCAGACTTCCTGCAGGCAAGCTGTCGAAGGCTGCCTGACTGTCGCACTCGCCCCCACAGTTTGCAGCCCCAGGCACGTGTTTGGTGCGCTGGTGCCTGGAGCCGCCGCTGCTTTCTACCCATAACTTCTTGCATAACTCTCATTAGGCTGCTTCTCTCCTGCCTCTGCTCTTTTACTCGTAGCTGAAATTTCATTTTCACTGTGCCATCCAAATGGTTTGGATGGAAAGTGATTGGTAAAAAAAATATTTTTGTCTCAAGTTTTCCCTGGGGTGTGTATGTGAGTGAGTGGGAAAGAGTCGGTGGAATCATTTCCTAACCAGCTCTAGAAATGAATCCAAGACAGTTTGCCTGGCCTTGTTCTTAGTCATTATAGCATAACTACCAATTGGATGATTTAGTTGGGGGTTGGTCCTGCTTTGAGCAGGGGGTTGGACTAGATACCTCCTGAGTAGCACTTGTCTTGTCTTGCTAATATCCTGGGACTGACCTGGCTACAACTACCCTGATCTTCATTCCACCACTTTTCTTTTCTTTACTTCCCAAGACTCCTAGTGCATGGTTACTAAAGCATAGCAAATCAGGAGGGAGCCAAAGCCATCTACGAAATAGTCCAGATCTTGTCGTTCTCCTGTAAAACATGGCTATCCTTTAAACTACAAGAATGGAGAACAAGGAGTTCCTAGCTGCTGTGCTTTTATAAGATGCCCAGTTGAAATTTCCATATTTAAAGGCATCTTCTTCCGTTTTTTCACAATAAGGAATTTTGCTCCAGTCCTTTGGAGGAAAAAAAAAAGAAATTCTCATTCTCCAAAACAAGTTTTGCCAAACATTTCAAAATGTTAAGGAGAAATCAGGAAAATAATGGCAATAATAATATTAATAAAAACAGAGATAAGGTTAAAATTACTGATTCTCTTTGTAACTGATTACAGCTGGGGACAGGGATAAATTAATTCCTCATCCCCACCCAAAGCAATAATTTATAGCTTCCCAATGCTCTTCTTGGTGCATACCTTGTTACTGATCTGAATCTAGCAGGGAATCCAAAGGGTCTAGGCTCTTCTCATCACCTTGTTTCGTCCATGCTTATTTATTGGTAGCTGGGATTGGAGTACTTGGGGTTTTGGGAGATCTCTATGTTTTAAGTTCTGTGAATTTTGGTTTTTGTTTTAGGCTCTGCCAAACATATTTATCCCTTGATTTAAACCAGGGCTTGGCAACTTTTGGCCCGCAGCCTGTCAGGGAAATCCGCTGGTGGGCCGGGAGAGTTTGTTTACCTGCTCGGCCTGTGCCACTTCCCACAGCCCCCATTGGCCTGGAAGAGCGAACCATGGCCAGTGGGAGCTGCGATCGCCCGAACCTGCAGACGCTGCAAGTAAACAAACCGTCCCGGCCCACCAGCGGATTTCCCTGATGGGCCGAGTGCCAAAGGTTGTCGATCCCTGATTTAAATCATAATTTTTGAGGGCAAGTTGACCTACAAACAGGGCCGGAGCTTCCATTTAGGTGACCTAGGTGGTCGCCCAGGGTGCCGGGATTTGGGGGGCGGCATTTTGCCGCTCTCGGCGGCAATTTGGCGGCGGGGGGTCCTTCCGTGCTCCGGGTCTTTGGCGGCAATTCTGCGGCCGGTCCTTCACTCGCTTCGGGACCCACCGCTGAAGTTTCCCGAAGACCGGAAGCGTGGAAAGACCCCCGCCTAGGGCACCAAAAACCCTGGTGCCGCTCCTGCCTACAAACATATTTTTCCTACTATATAAAAAACCATGTTGGGCAAAGAATAAAGAGCCTAGTTGGAAGAAAGTTCTTGACCTGCTGCTAAGATAATTGAGAACTAAAATGAAATACCATGCAGTGGCCCAGGGCTTGAGATTTGTGAACCTTAAACAGCACTTGAACCTCAAATATTTTGACTCGAGTTCTAAATCTTAAGAGCGTCTGGTTGTTGAGTGGGTTCTCAATTTGGCAATTATTCCATCCCTACTTTTGGGGTGTGCTGCCACTGACTGGGAAAGTTTTTCTTCAGTTGCTTGGAGCTTATCGTATGCCATGTAGACCCAGATCTGCAAAAGTATTTAGACGTCTAGCTCCCTTTGGAATGAAAGGGAGTTAGATGCCTAAATAGCTTTGAGGATATGGGTTCTAGTGACTCAGGGACAGATCCCTCTCCCCTTCATCATAACTGTACACATCTTCTGCAGTGCAAAGTCTGAGCCATGCCAGCTGTACCTTCTCCATCAATAATGTGTTTCAAATACACAGAGGGAGGGAGCTAAATAAGAAAGCTTTCAGTGAATAGTTATATGAATATACATATGCTACCCTGATGGAGAGATTAATTTAGATGTTCTTGAGAGAAAGAAAATAAATGCTGATTCACACCTAATGGGTTGGAGAGAGCTGCCTTCCAAACACATTTACTATCAACAGCCTTCCAAAATAGAGAATGAACAAATCCTGCCTTTGTTCCAGGCCGTGCACAGAAGAAGGTAGAAGTGGGTTTTCAATAAGGGAAAAGGGAGAGTGGGGGCAGTATAGCTAAATACAGCATGGGATTAGCAGGCATGGAAGTGCTCTGTCAGTATATTTTAAGACTACAGGACAGGATCCACAGTGCTTTGGAGATTCTAACCCGTGACCCTTTCGTTTGTTTATGGTCACAGATCTTGGAAAGCTGGTCAAGAAATGGACACGCTGTCCCATGCTGGGAGACCTTTGTCACTTACATGCTACACTGTAGTGACAGTAATGAACATAAGTACGATGTCAGGACGTTATTGATTATTTTTATAACAGCCCGGCCTAGAGGTCCCGTTGTGCTAGGAGCTGTGCATACACACAGTGAGACAGCCCCAGCCCCAAAGAGCTAGCAGTCCAATCAACAAGATAGAAACATCTGAGGGATGGGAGGGATATAGACATATTAGAAAAGTTTGTCCAGGAGAGAATATAGGAGCTTGCACAGGGGGACAAACATATGAAGGGGTGTTTCGTGAAAGGGTGTTTGTCATTTAGGTTTGCTATTGATGGGACAGCGTGCTTGAGTAGATGGAGTGATACGTAAATGGCATTTCAATCCCCTTGGGGTGTATGTATAGCCTGTCTGCTGCTACAGAGAGAGAACCGAAAGAATCAACAGACATTAGCATGTTGCTAGGTGGACGAGTTAACTCCTGCAGGTAAGACAACAATGAATGTATGCAAATATAAACAACCTGTTTCTGTGTATGGAAGTTGGTAATAGAAGAAATAACTTGGTAGTGCTGAGGGAAAAAGAGCTAAAAATACTGGGCTAAATCACCGGCTACACTAAACTGACGCTGCTTCGTTGACATCAATGGAGCGCTGCAAATGCATGCCAGCTGAGAAGCCGGCCTGTTATTTCTCGTGGGATTCTAGACCATTAACAGGAAATTCTTTACATAGCGGCCCAGCTCATCTAATTTCCTTCCTTTGCTCCAAAGCACGGGGATGATTTTCCAATGTTAATACCCAAGTCTCACTGCTCATAGGAATACTTGTTTGGCATCCATGGCCTAGCTCCATGCAATGCACTAGATGCTAGTCAGCTCAGCTGTGCTTGCGTCTTTTTTGAACTCTCCATCAGTTTGCCAAGATGCCCTGCAGCCAGGTTTAACACTTGCTGATTTTCCAAGCAGTTTACTGCAATTAATAAACCAAGCACCCTGATCATGCTTGCTAGGCTCCTGCTGTGTCTTCCCCATCTGATCTGCTTTAAATAGAACTGTGACAGGAATCATTGTAAATAAACACAGTTGGCTCATCTATACACTGGCTTCATTCTGAGAAGATTTATGAGTCAGTCACTTTCTAGCTGTTCTTCTTCATGCTCTGAAACAAGGCAGAATGTGAAAATAAATGGGTGATTCAACTTGCCTGTTTCTGTAGGGTAGGAAAATGGGCTTTTTATAGTTCCAAAAATATTTACCATGAAAGCTTGGGGAAAAGCAATGTGGTGGTCAACCTTGTTCCTCAGTAAAAGCAATGATTGAAACGTAAAGTCCAGGGAGCATCCGTTGGACAACTCTCAAGAGGTGGAAATAGATTGGTTGTGATAGTTCCTTCCAGAGGTGAAATTAAGCTGGTCCGGCATACCTGCAAGAGCCAGTACACCGTGCCGGACTGCACCGGCTTCTGCGGCAGGGATTTAAATGGCTCTAGGCTCCCTGCCACAGCGGGCAGCCCAGAGCCCTTTGAATCCTGCCCATGGCTCGGGCGGCCAGGCTGGGGCCGTGATTTAAAGGGCTCAAAGCTCCTGCCGCAGCGGGCAGCCCAGAGCCCTTTAAACCCCCCCTCTCCGCGGCTCCAGTGGCTGGGCTGGGGCCAGATTTAAAGGGCGCAGAGCTCCTGCGGCTGCGGGGAGCCCCGAGCCCTTTGAATCCCGCCCATGGCTCCGGCAGCCAGAGCTGCAGTGGGGATTTAAAGGGCCTGGAGCTCCACGGCGGCCAGAGCCCTGGGCCCTTTAATTTGCCTCTGAGCCCCACGGGCTCCCAGCCACCTCTTCATCTGGGAGCCCTGAGCTGATTTAAAGGCCCTGGGGCTCCCAGCTACAGCCGTGCCCCAGGGCCCTTAAATCTTGAGAGGCCCCACCTCTTCCGGATGAGGCCACGCCTCACTCAGGACTCCGGCAGTACTGGTAAGTCCTGTAAGTTACTTTCACCCCTAGTTCCTTCTATACGCACTTGTAAAATAGCTTTTGCATGTGCAAATCAGGTAGCAGTGTGGCTAACTCTCTGTCTGCACATTCATTTACCTGATTTGCACACACTGTTGAAGGTTTTTGCAGGCACAGAGGGTGTATGCACCCATTGTACCCACATTGGACATCTAGTCCTTCCTTGGTGGTCTTTCTGATTACTGCAAACTGTCCTAAGTGACATGCAATGCTTAGAATTGGCACATGTAATCATGCATGTAATTTTGAGCATGCCTAGACAGTATGGACATTTTTGCATGTGTAATTTGGGGCACACTGCACATCTTTCTAAACATCCATCCTTTGCTTTTAAAAAGGCTGATTTTCAAACTTGAGCCATTCCTCCTGTGCATACAGCTTTACAAATGCACCAACTTGTGTGTGCTTTTTCATGCACTATCACTCGTTCATGCAAGTGATAGATTGTTTATGTGCACCAATACATCTGAATAAATTGATTTTGTGCATGAAAATTCTGCCACTTGCACAAACAAGTGCTAGAAATTTTCAGCTGTGAGCAGTGCTAGTGCACGTGCAGCGTATTAACAATGGGAGACTGGGCTGAGGCCCCACACTGGCCTCTGTCTGTGGTGCTGAAAGTGCAAGTGGAATCTGTGGCCTGATTCTGATATCCAGTAGACTGGTTTCACAGTGGTGTAACTCCACTGATCTCAGTAGATTACTCCTGGCTTAAACTGCTGAAAGGTCAGAACTAGGCCCTGTGTGAGAGATGTGCACTGGTGAAGTGAACAGCGCTAGCATCAAAGATGTGTGAGGATGAATTTGAAGTCAAGACATCATCTTGTTACAGACTGGTAGAGCCTTGCACGGGTACAAAATTTGTATCTGCATCCGATCTACGACCTGCAAACATGGTCTGCAGATATCTGTGGCTATAAAGTGGATATCTGCAGATTTGCAGGGCTCTAGACACAAAATGTGGATCTGCATTCATCCACGATCTGCAGACATGGTCCACGGACAACCACATCTGTGTCTTGCCTATCTAGCCTCAGATTTGCAGGGCTCTACAGATTGGAACAAAAGCGTGCATTAAAAAACGTATGGCCTAACTTCCATGAGACTGATTTGACAAAATTATTTTCTCTATTAAGTCAAAGTGTGGGGTAAAGTTTTAAACTTACAGAAATGCATCTGCAAGAGACACAACCAAGGATCAGGGAAATAAACATTAAGTCCCTGTTAAATCCATACTGTGATTCTTTTTAGTGCAGGCAATTGTATCATGATTAATTGACAGCAATTGTGACTTACACATTACTTGGGTAGACTTTAGAACAACTCTCATCCTTTGTATTAATCAATACTCCCTAACAAGATCATTTGGAGATCTGAGGTTAAGAGTCAAAGGTCATTTATTCTGTTTCTTGGGGCCTGTCTCTAAGTCATTCTTTTTAAACTGACTGACTATCTAGCTCAGTAGCTATTGCTCTTTTTATCTTGTTAACATATCTATTTCCATGGGGATGTGTGACAATCTGCAAGAAGTGTTGAATTCCGATAACTCTAGCTCTTCTATGACATACTTCCAGGATCATCACTGACTGCCTCTCCTAAAGGTTGTCAAGTATCAGAGGGGTAGCCGTGTTAGTCTGTAGCCACAAAAACAACCAGGAGTCTGGTGGCACCTTAAAGACTAACAGATTTATTTGAGCATATGCTTTTGTGGGTAAAAACCCACTTCAGATGCATGGGGTGAAAATTACAGATGCAGGCGTTACCTAAAGGTTATTTGACAATATTAGTAACATGGTTCTGGTCTGCAAAATAACTGTATGGAGAAAGCCGTCTGTCATGCTGATGAGACAACTGGTAGCTCCTAGAAATGAGACCATATATGGGAGATGAAAGTGTTCAAAAATCTCTATTATTCTTTGTATTTGTTATTTGAATTACAAAGGCACCTAGGAGCCCTAATGATGGACCAGGACCACACTTCGTTATATACTAGCTATGTTTGCAAAACCGCTCAATGCGGACAGCTTCCACTGAGAGCAATGGAGAATCCTCGCCTCGAGAACACTGGGTGCTGACCAGTATTGAAAATCTGGCTGCCAAATATTGAATATACTTGGCCAGATTCTGACCTAAGTGTGGTATCTCATGCGGACTGGATAAAGCACACGACCAATATGGTTGCAAGCTGAATCAAATCTGTTTATTCACGGCCTTACTATATAGCCATCTCTTGCATTACATAACACTTAACACGCAGCACCAAACCATGTTATTGTATTTCCTTATTGGACAGCGGGCAAATATCACGCACTCTGCATGCATCTAATCATTACTGATTGGTTAATTGCAACGACGTAACCCCTGATTATATAAAGAGTGATTTATAGCCTTGTTTACTTCTTTTCTATAGTCGGGCTTCAGATCTGCCGGCGCCTTTCCGAAATAGCCCCATGCCAATCCTTTCTGAGTGTTCGGACACGATCGTGGTCTAGCGCTGTATTTTTCCACTCAGATCAGTATAGGGATGATAAATCCCTACACCTCCCCCTTTCTTTTCAAACAAGGCTGTGGCAAAACGCATAAGGCTTTGTCATAATATATAAACAAAACAAGGAGCAAAAATAAGAAAAAGCAATATAATTATTAATACATACAATCCAGTGTGTAACAGTGAAGTAAGCCAAGTTGGCCAACCAAAACTATTAAGCCAATCCCAGAGAGGATTATATCCCCGGGTAAGTTTATGCACATTATCCTGCAATTGCTGCAACAACGCATGTACAGAATGTGAGTGATCCTATGAGTTTATACAACACATACCTTCAAAATCCTCACAGCCATGTCCTTGTGCCAGCAGCAAAAAATCAATAGCTACTCGATTCTGCAAAACTGCATGACGTATACTATCTACATCTTACAACTTAATTAATGATTACAAGTTTCTAATTAAAGTCAGGAAAGAGGAAACGTAGATCCGGGATTGTATCGTCGTTTGCCGCTTCTATATCGGGGTCGTGTGGTTGCTCAGCACGTCGTTGGGTGAGCCACGTTCGAACCCACTTCGCGGGGATCCATCTGGGACAATCTTAAGAGGAGTAATGGGCCACTTAACAAAGGCACGAATAATAGCCTGGAATTCCAACACCTGGAGAGACCCCTCAGCCACGACCAGCTCATGATGCCAGGCACCGGCTGTGTGCCACAGAAGGCCGGCGCGGGCCATTTTGCCGCTGGCATCAGTAAACACAGTAAGCCCCTGAACAGGGGAAAATTGTCGCATGACCACCTTTTCTAAGGGAATTGTCACTGACAAGAGGCAGTGAGAGGGATAGTGATTAGTAAGACGGCCAGTATAACATAACAAAGCAACAGCAAAAGAGACATCATTAGCAAAAATGTGGGAGAGTAAAGGAGCATTAAAAGGTACATAAATAACATCAGGATCAGCGCCCGTAATTGCAACTGTACGGGCGCGGGCTGTCACAATAAGTGATGCAATGGCTTCCAATCGAGTGATAACTGTTTTGGAAAATTGAGAGGATGGGAAAATCCATTCGAGTCCGACGAGAGGGTCAGGTAGATCCGGAAGCCATTGAAAGAGTAGTGCTTCCAGGGAGGTATCTCTGGAGAGAATCGCCAGGGACACAGGTGAACCCGGGAGAATGCGGCCGGAATACCGAAGCGTAATCTTATTGGCAATAGTGCGGAGGGCAACTTCATGTTGTGGTTGCAAGGAGCGAGGTTCAGCTGGATCACGGCCTCCTTTTAGAAGTTGAAGAAGGGGAGCAAGATCCTCATTAGAGATGCCACAAAGCCCACGGACCCACTGTAAGTCTCCGACCAGGCGTTGGACGTCATGCAGGTTGTGAATAGTGAGATTAATAGTCAGTTTTTGTGGTCGTACGATAGAGTTAGTAATGTGCATGCCTAGATAATAATAAGGCGCTTGTCGTTGAATTTTGTCCGGGGCTATGGTGAGGCCGGCGGATTGCAACACGGAGGTAATTTCCAAGATTGCTGTGTCAGCATTAAGGGTTGCCCCTGCAAAGAGGATGTCATCCATATAATGATAAATAAGCCATTCGGGGTGTGTGCGACGGAGTGGCTTTAATGCCCAGGCCACATAAAGCTGACAAATAGTGGGTGAGTTTTTCATGCCCTGCGGAAGCACTGTCCACTGATATCGTTGAGCAGGTTCGGCTTTGTTTATAGAGGGAACCAAGAAAGCAAACTTGTCATTGTCGTTAGGATGAAGTGGAATTGTGAAAAAGCAGTCCTTTAAATCGATTACAAGTAGAGGCCAATTACGAGGGAGCATCGTAGGGGTAGGTAAGCCTGGTTGAAGGGCCTCCATGTCTTTTATGACCGCATTTATCGCTCCTAGATCATGTAAGAGGCACCACTTTCCTGATTTTTTGGGAATGGTAAAAATTGGGGTATTCCAGGGACTCAAGGAAGGTTTGAGGTGGCCCTTTCCAAGCTGTTCTTGAACCAGTTCTTGCACACGGGCGAGCTTGTGAGCTGCTGGCGGCCATTGAGCGACCCACACCGGAGTAGAGGTTAACCATTCCAATTGCAGGATCGGCCGCCCCTCAATGGCCGCTAAACAAAAGGGGAGTTATGTAAAATAATTCCCCACTGACTTAAACAGTCACGACCTAACAGCCAGACGGGAGCAGAGAGAACGTAAGGACGTACCTTCGCTGTTGTAGCAGGGTCCTCGTCATCACAGATTGTAATATAGTAGGTACTGATGGGAGTGGGTTGGGTCCCACCAATACCCCTGACCGAGGTCGTAGCATCTTGCAAGGGCCAGGAATCAGGCCTAAATTGGATTGGGACGATAGTCACATCGGCTCCAGTATCCAAGAGGGCTTCATGTCGTATTTGGCGGCCATCTGGGCCCTGTAGGCACACCGCCCGCAAGGGTTTGCGTTGAGTTAATGTCATAGCAAGAGCTATCTGTGGGGGATCAGTAGATCCAAAGCCATGAGGCCCACGTTCCGTTGTTTTAGTTTTAGGTACAGAACTTTGAAATGGAATCAATTGAGCAATACGAGTACCAGCCGCAATATTAACCGGAGGGAAGAGGGCACGGACCATTATTCCGATATTTCCGGTGTAATCCGCATCAATAAGGCCAGGCAGTACGAAGAGTCCTTGTTTAGACATAGAGGAGTGGCCAATTAGGAGAGCACTAAGTCCGTATCCTAGAGGGCCATTTACTACGGAAGGAACGATTTGTACCTTATCGTTTTCCAATGTTATATCTGCTGCTGTGGCCAAGTCCACTCCGGCACTTCCTCGGGTGGCTCCTGTAAGGTATTCCAAACAACCAGTTTGGGGTTGGGGAACTCTTGTGTCTTCGCGCCCCCCCGGCGGGCGCTCCGTATCCCGTTTCCCTGCAGCGGTGTGCCATCCTTTTTGAAACGAGATCGGCATTCGGATGCACGGTGCCCAAACTTGTCACAACGGTTACAAGTGCCCGCAAAAGCCTTTGTCGCCTTATCGGTTTCCATTCATGTATTTTTATTTGGGCAGTCCTTTTTCATATGTCCCGGCTTTCTGCACGCAAAACAGACTCCTGACAGACGAGTAGGTTTATTAGTGTTCTGATTTAGTTTTACTAAAGGCCGAAGGGCGACCGCTAGTGCAGATGCATGGGCCTTTGCATGTATTTCTGCTTTATCAGTTTCTTCGTAGATAGAGGCTCTATTGCAAGCCTCTACCATTTCGGTGAGGGAAGCAGTTTTCGGTAGGGTAGCCAAAATACGACGACAAACGGCATTGGCATTTTGCGTAGCGAGATCAAGCCCAACAGCCGCCTTTGCTTCTGCTGTCAAGTTAGGAGAACGGTCTATCGCCTCTCTTAGTCTATCAAGAAATGTGGAATAAGGTTCTGAAGGAGCCTGGACGATTTTTGCATACGGCGGAACTGGCTTACCCATTTGGGGTACTTCTTTAAAGGCGGCCAAAGCCAATCCCTGCGACTGCTGTAGAATCCGCAGATCGAGACGGGCTTGACGCTGAGGATCTGTGTAAATCCCGGTTCCCATAAGCATGTCCTGGGTGGCATAACACAACGGATTATCCTCTGATAAGTCGATATTATGTACAAGAGCCATCTCCGCACGTTTTGACCAGTTGTCTTTCCACAATAACCTTTGAGTTGGCGTTAAGAGCATGTCAGCAAACTTTGAAGAATCATAAGGGCACATAGCTTGCCCAACGAATATTTGCTCTATTAGAGACTGTACATATGGGTTATTCATGCCATAGGACATTATTGATTTTTGTGCTTCATGAACTAGTTTCCAATCCAATGGTGCCCATTGTCGTCGGGCCGGGTTATTTGGGTCCGGTGTTATGACTGGAAAGGCCTCAGGTAAAAATTCCCCCTCTATATGGGCCTCTTTTATAAGTCCGTGCCATCGCCGCACCGGATCTGGGAACCCAGACCCGGCAGTGTCAGATGAATATGCTGGTGGTTTGCTGATAAAGGGGTTGCCATGTTCCGGCGACTTACTCATGAAAGGGTTATCTTGCTCGGTACAACCCACATTGCACCCCCATAACCCGCAACGGGGACAGGGGGTAGCGACATCACCTGTGCGTGGGGTTTTATTGGGCGGTTTAGTCTTATAATTTCTCATAAAGTTGGACTCAAAGGCGGACGAACCTGGTGCAGGTGCGTCACGCAACATACCATAATCGTGAAGGGTTTTTAATGTATGAGATTGTGGAGGATGGTCCTCCCCGGCCAGCTGGGACAATTTATTTAACATCTCTTGCAATTGATAACCCTGCCTTTTCATTTCTTCCTGAAATTCAATCGTCCCCGCATTGGTAACCTCCATCTTTTCCAAGGGTTCATTTGAGTCTTGAGGGAGTGGGACGGTGCTGGGATCAATCTCGGGCGCACTGGAGGCTAGCGTAATCACAGTTTCTTCTCCCCCAAAGAATTCATGGGCTCCCACCGGCAATACACAAGGCGGCTCTTCCTTTGATTTAAAAATATTACTAACCGCCGCCTGTACTTCTGCCTCCGCTGCAAATGTTTCTACGACTTTCTTCGTTTTGCACCATATTTGGCTCAGGGATACAGCCTCTTTATTGCCATGCGAGACAGATTCCCACAGATCAGATCCCACACGCTCCCAAACGGCTTTATCAAAAACAGTATTTGGAGTAATAAAAAACCCGCGCCTTTGTCCCCACTTCAACAACTGGGACAGCGCGTTGGAGGGAATCTTTTCTCCCTACTTCTCAGCGATGCATAACAAAAAATCATGCACCGTTTTTTCCTCCGCTGACAAAGCAGAACCCATGCTATTTTCTGCAGCCGCTCACTTGTGAGCTCACGAACATCTCTCTCGGACGACCAGGAGCCGATATCCCCTCGGTACCTCCTGCCGCGGCCGCTACCTACGCCTTTTCCTTTCGAATGCACTGACCAGGTCCTGCCGGATCGGATCACGTCGGGGTCACCAATTGTGGCATCTCATGCGGACTGGATAAAGCACAGGACCAATATGGTTGCAAGCTGAATCAAATCTGTTTATTCACAGCCTTACTATATAGCCATCTCTTGCATTACATAACACTTAACACGCAGCACCAAACCATGTTATTGTATTTCCTTATTGGACAGCGGGTAAATATCACGCACTCTGCATGCATCTAATCATTACTGATTGGTTAATTGCAACGACGTAACCCCTGATTATATAAAGAGTGATTTATAGCCTTGTTTACTTCTTTTCTATAGTCGGGCTTCAGATCTGTCGGCGCCTTTCCGAAATAGCCCCATGCCAATCCTTTCTGAGTGTTCAGACACGATCGTGGTCTAGCACTGTATTTTTCCACTCAGATCAGTATAGGGATGATAAATCCCTACACCTAAGTTGCACTCATATAATCACATTGACTTCAGTAGGTGGGATGGATCTAAATGAGATTGCAGCTCAGTTTACTGGAGTTGCAGGAGTGTGACTGTGGGCCTATATTTACCCACTCTGGGGTATTTGCTGATACTGAGTCACCAGCAGAAATGACCCAGCTGAGAAGAAGATTTACCAAGCTGTTGTGATGATCCTGTTACAATATTCTTCTTCATCGCTCATTTCCCTCAAGGCGTCCTCCCACAACACCACTGTGTAATATTTTGTACCTCAGGGTCTGGATGGCAAAATGCTACATTCCCATCGCATGCAAGCTAAGGTAAGGGCAGGCCATGTCCATCATGCAGGGAATCAGCTGACAAAGGTAGGGCTCAAATAGGATGGTTTCTTGTAGAGCATTGCACAATTGGCCATATGCACTATAGGGTTTTTCACCTCTCTGTCTGAAGCTTGCATGTTTTGCCAATACAGGTTGAATACTGGACTTGATAGACCAACAGTCTGCTCCCACATACCAAGTACTGTGTTCCTGTACTATGGGGAGGTTTGAGAAATCCTGGTTTAGGATAATCAAAAGCTAACAATCACAGCAATGCCTGTCATCTGCAAGTCACTCCTTCTGAGATCACATGATCACCTATGAGTCAACAGCTGTGAGACTGCATGGGAAGACAGCATGGTTGAGTGGCCATTGTGTGACCTTGGTAAATCATTTCACCTCTCTGTGCCTCGGTTCCCCTTTCTACTTTTTTTCTCCTTTGTCTATTCAGATTTTAAGGTTTTTTGAACAGGGATTGTCTCTACATTTGTACAGTGCCTAGTGCAATGAGACCTTGATCTTAACTGGGTCCTTTAGGTGATTCTGTAATATAAATATGAATAAATAACATTTTGCAGTGTATTTCTAGGCAGAGAAGTTGACTGAACACACTTTTTCTCATCCGTTGTCTTGATGAAGGGCTGACCAGTCCTAACTAAGATTTATTGGTGTAATTCCACACCCATCACCAGTGGCCATGTAATACCTCAACCTTTGGAAATGAGCTCTAATGAGGTACAATCCACTTCTGATGAATTCAGGATCTAATGAAGTCTGCTGGGATTGTGGCAACAGGTTTTCACTGTTTTTTTTTTTTTTTTTTTTTTTTGAAAACAAGTAGACATTTAAGTAGCTAAAAAACATATGTCAGGAAAATACTGCAGACTAAATCCAGTGCTGTGTGACTCCAGGGGAGCGCTTTTCACACAGTTCAGCTGAAAAAGCTTCACTTCTCTGGGGGCTGGAGTATAACATTCCATCATTTATATCATTGCACCGTTGCCTGCACAGCGGAAGAAGCAACTTTTCATGCTCCCTTGGAAGCAGCTGTCTAGACCCATCTCTTGAATTCTTTTCATGCAGAGATGTTATTAAAAGGGTTTTGAGGAATCTCTTGTACTATGAATATCTTTCATGAAGCCCATCTCAGCAGTTGGGTTCATAGTATGCTGAGTGTGGTTGAAAAACATTTACTATTAAAAAACAACTTCAGTAAAGAAGAGAAATGTGGAATCTTTTCAGGAGGAATTCCTCATCTTACACACCCTTTTTCTATCCCTCTCTCTTAGGTACTTTTATGGGCCCCATTACTGTAGTGTCTAAGGTCCAGATCCTCAAAGGTATGTAGACACTTAACTCCCATTGATTTTTCAGGGCCTATTGATTTCAAAGGGAGGTAAGTGCCTAAATACCTTTGAGGATCTGGACCTCAGCGCCTCACAATCTTTATGGTATTTATCCTCAGAATACTCCTGTGAGGTAGGCCAGTGCTATGATCTCTATTTTATGGACAGAGAATTGAGGGCCAGAGAGACTAAGTGACTCGCCCAAGGCCTCTTGGGAAGTCTTCAGTGGAGCAGGCACTTGAATGCACATCCCCTGAGTGGTGCTGGGTGGGAAATGTCTTTCCTGTCCTGGGAAAATGGTTGAGCTTTCAATAGTTTTTTCCCATTCCACACTGGGAAGAAACCTCTCAAAAGTTTTCAAGAAATACAAGAAAGAGAGACCTACCCCTGTCATAAACAAATATTTAAGGGTTAATGTCTCTTTTACCTGTAAAGGGTTAACAAACAGGGAACCAAACACCTGACCAGAGGACCAATCAGGAAACAAGATACTTTCAAGTCTCGGTGGAGGGAAGCCTTTGTTTGTGTTTTTTGGGTTTGGCTTTGTTCTCTCTGGGTCCTGGAAAACACTAGACATGCAACCAGGTTTCTTGCCAATCTCCCTGCTACAGTCTCTTATATATTCAGAATAGTGAGTATTTAGTAAGAAAGGTGGTTGTAGTCTTTTGATTGTTTTCTGTATTTGCAAATGTGTATTTGGCTGAAAGTATTTTAAATTGTATTTCTGCTGGAGGAGGCTTTTTCTCCAGTTTCTATAAGCTGACAGACCCTGTAACTTTTACCATCTAAATTGCAGAGATAACTTTTATTTTTTTCTTTCTTTTTATTAAAAGTTTTGCTTTTAAGACCTGTCTGATTTTTCCCCTTGTTGAGGCTCAAGGGAATTGAGTCTCTACTTAACAGGGAAGGGGACGGGAGGGGAGAAGGGTGGAATCCCTTTGTTTTAGATTCACGGAGCTTGAATCTGTTTATCTCTCTAGGAGCCTAGGAAGGGAACACCTGGAGGGGAGGAGAAGGTGGGGGAACAAACCTAATTTCTCTGTGTTGTGATTCAAGGAGTTTGAATCACAGTGATCTTCCAGGGTAACCCAGGGAGGGAAATTCTAGGAGAGGAAAATGGTGAGGAAAGGGGTTTACTTTCCTTGTATTAAGATCCAGGGGGTCTGGGTCTTGGGGGTCCCCAGGGAAGGCTTTAGGGGGACCAGAGTGTATCAGGCACTGGAATTCCTGATTGGTGGCAGCTTATCAGATCTAAGCAGGTAATTAAGCTTAGAGGAATTCATGCTGGTACCCCAACTTTTGGACTCTAAGGTTCAGATTGGGGAAAGATACTATGACAACCCTCAAACAGTCACTAGACCAATGGTTAGCGCACTCACATGAGAAGTGGGAGACCCAGGTTCAAGGACTCCTGTGTCCCCAGTGAGTGCCTTAATGAGGCTATAGAAACATTCCTCTCTCTCATTGGCCCAACACATACTTGATTATTGATACAAAGTGGAACACCTCCAACAGGAGAGATTGAGAGACACCTGCCTAGGATATCCAATAAGCCACTAGTCAGAGCACTCACCTGGCATGGAGGAAACTCAGCTTAACGTCTCTGTTCTGAAAACTTGCCTCATTCACAGCAGGGACTTGAAGGTGACTTCTAAAGCTTTGTCTAAACTGATACGTTCCCGCAAAAAATTTCTGTTTTGACATATTTGGGGCCAGATCTTCAGCTACTGTAAATCTGCATAGCTCCACTCGGTAGCCCCAGGTCAGCCTGGCAGTGACCTGGAGGGGTTTTTTTTGCCTTCTTCTGCAGTTGGGGGCATGAGCTGCTTGCCTGGATCAGCTGGATATATCTCACTTAATCAGTTCCTTGGACTTGCAGCAGCCTGGGGCAGTGGTGCACCCTGGTCCCTCCTGTTCTCTGCCTGTGGAACATATCTAGTCTCCTGTGGTCGTTGGGGTTAGCGTGCAGGTGCTGATGGATGCTGGTGGCCTGTGATAAACAGGAGGTTAGGCTAGATGAGTGGGCCATCCCTTCTGGCCTTAAACTAAGTCTGGGCCTTTTTCTCTTTCCTTCCCTGGATTCTTTCTCTCAGTGTCTCCAGGAAAAAAAGAAAGGAGGGTTAATTCCTTCCATTGTCTTCTTTGTGTAGTGCTTCCTCCACTGGGCTCACCTCCGTGCTATTATAACTGTTTGGTTGCTCTGAATACCTTTCCCAGACCCGAACAAGAGCTCTGTCTGTGTAGGTAGGACGCTCGGTCTCCTTCCCCAGCAGAAGTTGGTCCAATACAAGATTTCATTTCATCTCACCCACTCTGTCTCATTAAAAATGTTTTGCATTTTACATTCAGGCCTGAGTGCAGGAAATAACTCTCCAAGTGCCAATTACCAAAAGGTCAACAGAGCTGAGTCCAGCTAGTCACATCACTTGGGAGAGCAAAGAAAAGCCTAATCCATGCAGCTGATGCTCAGCAAATGCAAACCATACAAAGGATGAGCCTTATTAATGTATCTCATCTCGTACATGAGTGGGTTGTTAACCTTAATAACACCGAGTACACGTTCTGCATCCACTGTACATTAGTCAAGGAAACCGAGGTCCCAGAATATGGCTACGAGGGTACCGCAGGGGAATGAAAGCAATAGTAGCTTAAATAAATGGGCCCCCAGTAAACTGAACTGCCCATTTGCTGTGAGGCAAGGACAGGACACCGGAAAGAAAAATAAATAACATAGGAACACAAATGAGCATCCGTAAATTGACGTCCCCTCTGCTCCTTACACTGGTGGCGTTTTTTCACCTGTCACACTTCTGTTCCCTCTTGAAATCACATACTACTTCAGACATGAGTAAAACTAGGAGCACTCTGAAGAAGATCCAAGCAGAAATCTTGGGGGTGGGGGGGAATAGATAGTTCTATCATTATTAATTATGTGTGTTACAGCAGTGCCTAGAAGCTCCAGCTGCTAACAGGGCCTCCCTCTGCTAGGTGCTGTGTAAGAGGTGATCTCTGCCTCAAACAGCTGCCAATCTGAACAGATCAGACAGACAAAGGGTGGGAGAAAGGAAAGGTGACATATTGGGAAACTGAGGCACAGCATACAGAAGTGGGTGGGCGAGGCTCGGTGGTCTAGAATGTGTGGGAGGTCAGACTAGGTGAGCGCTACTTTCCCCTGCACTACAGGGACTCTATGGCCTCTAGTCAATGAGATTGGGGTATGTAGAAGAGAAAGAATGGTAGTGGGGCTAAAGCACTTGTTTTGCTTGTGCCACCAACTTCCTATTCAGCCACTGGGCCACTCACTTAATTTTTCTGTATCTCTGTATCCTCATCACCAGATGAGGTTGGTAATACTTTTGACCTCGGAGGGGCATTGTGGACACACATCCATTCACTGCAGGGATGGTTTATAAAGGAAGAAAAAAATAAATCCTTATTCGCAGCGTGTTTGGATTGTGCATAGTACAATGAGTCAGAGGGTCAGATGGCGAGTGATGAAGGTGCAAAAAAACATGGAACAGCTGACCTGTCCGCTAAGCTCCATTCAGCCAGTAGGTGAGGCAGGGTTCTGTGGGAAAACCGTATGTGATCATGTAACCAGAGCATTGTTATGCACACAGAGTTATGGTTCCACAGGCAGCCTTAACTGAGTCACTGCCTAACTTCTCAGTGCTTCACTGTCACACCTTTGCAGGGAACACACATGTATGTGATGCAAAGGGGAGAGGAAGAATGGCTTAATGGTTAAAGCACAGCCTGGGAAGCAATAGCAGCTAGTTCTGATTCACTGGATACTTCCTATATGACCTTGAGCAAGTCACTGACTGCTCTGTGCCTCAGTTTCTCCAGTTATAAAAGGGGATAATGGATACATCTGAGGGAGATTGTAAGGTTTGATTCATTGATGTGATTTGAAGGGAGATGCTAAAGGAGATACAAATATGATTATTCTTCTAAAAATACAGGCCCTTTATTCCCTCCTACAAATCAGTGGTGGAAGGCATCTGTGAAGCCAGTTTAGCCAACTACTGGGGGATTTCTCTTGCATAAGGAGACTCTTTGGGTAGTGCAGAGTTGAGGTAGCACTAAGCCACCCCTCTCCTGGATCCTGATGTAAACAGCTGTCCTGGAGAAAGGGTAAGCTACAGCTAACTGAGATCACCAGCACACTCATTTGGGGTCATTAGCCAATAGGGATGATGTACATGTTAGCAGGGGAATGGTCCTGCTATTGTGGGGAACTTTCCTGGCTTCTGCACTACCCCGGTGAAGTGGGCTAGCGAAAGGATCTGAGTCCTCGCTCCCACTTCCTTTACCCAGAGGCCTCCCTGCCCTTGAGGACTCCCCTTCCACCCTCCTGTCTGGCAGAGTCCTCGTAACCCCAACAAGGCTGGGTCCAGGATTCCTGGGGGGGCTCAACCCCCAACCCTGCTGTGGTCACCCAGGACAGGGGCTAGAGTGTCCCCACTCTGGGGTACTCTCTTTGCACTGCCCACCTGCCTGACCCACTGATCACATCATACAATTTAAAGCAAATACAAGTTATTTAATTAACAAATTAATAAGGAAAATTGGGAAAGGTTAAAGGAAAACACATCACCCCGCTCTGTGGCAGGGACAATCACAAACAGTCTCTCTGGAATGTCAGGACAGTTCACAGTCTGTTCCTTGTAGGTCCCAGGCCTCCTTCTCAGGTGCTGGCTGTGCTGCAGGGACGCTGCGGGTTGGACACTTGCTCTGGCGGTGGCCACACACTCTCAGGCTCTGGGTGGCAGGACCCTTCTCCCTAGTGTCACCTCTGCTCTGTCAGGGTTATGATCCCCCCCCCCCCCCCCGAGTCTGGCCTGCAGGGCCTCTTGGCTGAGGCATCTCCCTCTGCTGGGCCCACTGCCCAGGGTCCCCCTCGCTCTCCCCACACCCAGCTCCGGACTGCTCCAGCCCCAGCTCCACACTGCCTCAGCACGGCTGCTGCTGCTGCTCTGCCTTCAGCTCCCTGGGCTGCTTCTCTAGCTCCAGTTGCTGCAGCTCCCCTCCCAGGGCAGGTCTCTCTCCCTGGGCTGTGTTCTGGCTTTTTGGGCTGCAGCTCTGCTCCTGGCAGCTTAGCTTGGGCCCCTGCTCTCTCCTTCACTCGGCCCCACTCCGTCTGACCAGGCAATTCCAGCTCACACTGAGGAGGGGACCCACCCTGGCCTTCTGTCTCTTTGATTAGCCTGCCCACCATATCAGTCAGGCTGACCTGGAGCATTGGCCTCTAGCCAGTGTTCCTGGGGACTGTCAGTCTCAGGGTCCTGATTTGCCATCGATCCCTCCCCTTTCAGTGCTGGGAGCTAGCAACCCAAACACCCCCACTGAATGTTAGTAAGGGATAACAGTCCCCTTACATACAGAAGTGTGGAGACTGCTGCTCCAAATCACACTGTCCCCAAGATTTGGACACTGCAAATTCGTCATACAGCCACCTTGTCTCCTTTGGCTCTTCTGGTCCTGTGCTGACCGCTGGCCCCAGGGCTCACAAAAGAACCCTGGCCACAGATACTGTAAAGGTTAGTAGATCTAATCACTAGGACTCCAGTGGAAACTGGCAATTAACACAGCTGCACCCGCTTGACTCTCTAATCCTTATATTAGATGAAGCGGCTCAGGGAAGCTGGGCTTTTATATTGCCAAAGCAGCTTTCCACAAGCAAGGTAGTTTTTTAATGTATATTTTATAGCCTATTTATTTTAATCCTTATTGATCCTGTTTTCAGCGAAGCTCTTTTAATTGCTCTTTAGGAGGAAAACACAAATGCAATTGAGAAAGTGACACTGCCCCTCTGGGCCTCACAACCTGCAGCAAGCATGCTAACCTAGAGCTTCTTCAGAGCAGCTGAACTCTGCTTAGTTGCAGGCGCAGAGGGTTCAAAACATTAGCTGAAGTAGAACAGGGCAGTAACAGTAGAAGGGAGAGAATTAGACAGTTCTTGATTCCCGCAAATTCTCTTCATGCTCCTATTTGGAAATCTGCATCAAGTTACCCACTGAGAAACCTGTCAGCTTCAGATCTAAGTTTACCAGCACACCAGTGCAATCTTGCCCTATTATTCCATACACCCTGAGAACTGTAACTCATGTTGATGTTAGTTTTGGGTGTACGCAGAATGCAAAATGAAGCAATCAGCCACATATGCCATAGGGAACAATGATGCACTAGAAAGAAGATACAGGATGAACTAATAGGTCTTTTCTACCTCTAACTGTTCTGGTCTTATGATGATGGCCTGCTATGCAGTGGAATAGCTGAAAAATTAGCTTGTTTTAGCTTGGTGAGACTCTTTTTAGCATCAGATATAGAAAGGTCCAGTGTAAAATTAAATCAGTTCATCCTCATTTTGCAGGGATGTGTTTTGCAACATTTCCCTTTTCTGCTGGTGAATGGAAACAGCAATGATAGGAAACCCTGATGAACTTGCCCCAGCCGGAAATAATTTTGTGAAAATCAGCCCACCAGTCACACCTGGTTGTTTTTGCATCATGGGTCTGATCAGTGCCATTGACTTGAATGGCTTTTAGAGCAGGCTCTAAGTGCAGAATGCTTATTTATATCTTTTGCCTGGGTCTGATAAAGATTTTCTAGTCATTTTGACTTCTAGAGTAGAGAGAAAATATCTCAGATAAGTTATCAGATTTGTGTGGTTTGTATTGGGTAGTGCCTATGCTCCACTGTGTCAGGGGCTGTA
Source organism: Gopherus flavomarginatus (assembly GCF_025201925.1). Classification (NCBI taxonomy): domain Eukaryota; kingdom Metazoa; phylum Chordata; order Testudines; family Testudinidae; genus Gopherus; species Gopherus flavomarginatus. Next base: position 47,881,634 of record NC_066627.1, on the reverse strand, counting down.
TAAATGCAAACCAAAAAGTTAGCCCCATCCCAAAGAGCTTAGAAAACATGCAGTATTTTGCTTTAAGAAGAAAAGTTTTCCAAAGTTTAATCAAGCTTTTAAAATAAAAAAAAAGTAGCAAAATATCCAATTAAGAATGTCTCCTGGGCACTCATTACTAATGGCAAGAAAAGGCAATAATTGCACTGACTATCACAATGACAACAGTCAGAGACAAAGAAACAAAGGATTTCAGTTCCCCAACCCTTTTTGTCATGTCTGTGCCATTTTCAGATCTTTCATATGCTAGATTGAAATGTGTTCTACGTCCTTTTCATAAAACTACATGCCAGGCCAGAAAGTCAGTTTGTTTAGTAGGAGTGAGAGTCATTTGATTCAATGTGCAGTTACTTAGGGGGGAAAGATGAAGAGGCCAAAGCCCCAGAATTATTTAGAAAGAATTGTAATATTATCACATGGATCCCAGTGTCTTAATGACCAGGGCTTGTATTGGTGTTTGGCTACCAAGGATTTGAATATTCAGTTTTTCTTGAATGAAGGGAACATCAGTGTCATTTTATGAATGAAACGTGACGGTTAAAGGATTGGGAAGTAGCATGGCCTGGCAGTTAGGGCACTGGTCTGGGAACCAGGGGCTCTAAACTGTGTTCCTGCCTCTGACACTGAGCTGTCTGGTGACCTTGGTTCAGGTCAACTCTTCAACCAGCTGGCATTTTGCTTTTAATCTTCAGCTCCCCATTGGAGGTTGAATGTATTCCAGAACCAGAGGGAAAAAATTAACACAGGATTTGTAACATGTCATTTTCAAAACACTGTAAACACAGGACTCTTACTGCTCAGCGCAGTGATAATCTGATTCCACACAGCAGAACCCTGGCGGCTTTCCTCCTTGTATCCACACTTCATTACCACCTTTTGTTTCCATTCTTCTTCTCACCTGAAAAGAAGTCAAAATGAAAGCTCAGCCCCAAGCAAAGAGACTTCTGATGGGAGCCATAAGAACTTGGAATAGACCCACGTACTCGCAGTGCTCTCCCCAGGCCACATCTAATCAGTGTGTGAGCCCAGAAAGAGATTAATTAAAGACAACTGAGACTTTAAAAGAGAAAAAATGAAGGCAACAAGGAATAAATGGCTCCAAATATAGACATGGTGTCTTAGGAGCAGTGTTTGTCTTAACATTAAAATCTGGAGGAGTGCAAATCTAGATCCAGTCTTCATGACTCTGCCCAATCTCTTTTAAGAAATAGCTGAAGCATACAGAGGCCAGATAGGAAGGGAAATGCCAAAGGTATAAAGTGCCAGGGGACAATTGTGAGTGGAGCATAAAGATCCATGGTTCCACCTCAAATTGTCTCATAATATGAAAACCCCCTAACAGCTGAATAATGCTGCAGAGAGGTATGCCATGCTGGTGCGCCTTTGAGTTTCTTTGGGTAACCAAGCTGATTGGTTTCAAATGTCAGCTTCTGATACTGGTGGTATTTATACCACTTCCAGAAAGTTGTTATATCATCCAAAATGGACGGTGGGAAATACATCACCATTCTTGTTCTTCCATGAGTGGTGTGATATCATATATCATCTACACCTTTAGCATTCCTCTTCCCCACAAAAGGTCTAACTCATTGAGGGTGCTGCTACTCCAGCCGAGACACCCATCAGTGAAAGAAATAAAAAGCGATTGTCTTTCGATGGGCTTCTTCGTGCTGGACTTTTGGTAGGTTATGATGGTCTCAAAACGAAGGAGGAGCTGCTGAAGGAGCAGGTGCTTTTGAAGATGTCCTCCTTAAACTCGTTTAAGAAATTCCCTGTGGCTTTGGAGAACTGCAGCACCCTCCATAAATAATTCCTGCCTCCCCACAAAATCTGGCAGGCTTGTGCAACATCATTCTTTTAAAGATTTGAAAACCGTGATGGGTAGGCTGTGTCCTCTGCACATGGATGAATTCCACCCCCTGAGGGCCCACAGCGGATCAAGTAGTGGGGGCAAAAGACTTATCTGGCTTTAAGACTAAGCTTGATAAGTATATGGAGGGGATGTTATGATGGGATAGTTTAATTTGGGCAATTGATCTTGGATTATCACCAGATAAATCTGCTCAATGGTCTGCGGGGAGATGTTGGATGGGATGGGAACTGAGTTACTGCAGAGAATTCTTTCTTGGGTGCTGGCTGGTGAGTCTTGCCCACATGCTCAGGGTTTAGCTGATTGCCATATTTGGGGTCGGGAAGGAATTTTCCTCCAGGGCGGATTGGCAGGGGCCCTAGAGGTTTTTCGCCTTCCTCTGCAGCGTGGGGCATGGGTCGCTTGCTGGTGGATTCTCTGCAGCTTGAGGTCTTCAAACCAGTTTTGAGGATTTCAATAACTCAGTCCTGGGTTAGGGGTTGTTATAAAAGTGGATGGGTAGGGTTCTGTGGCCTGCCTTGTGCAGGAGGTCAGACTAGATGATCATATTGGTCCCTTCTGACCTATGAGTCTATGAGTCTAAGTTGGTGTTCGGAAATGCAAAAAGCTCATCCAACCTTGAGACCGGGGTCTATTTTCATTGGTGAAGGAAGACATAGTGTCCGAGGCAGTTGTTTGCATTTGGATTTGGAGGCCTGACTCTTTTGCAGCGCTGGCTGTATACCACATCCATATGGCTTGTTGTTGATACCATTGTGTTCAAGGCAGATGCCTCTCATGGCCAGAAACAGCATGAGCAGTTCCTGCAACTATGGTAGTTGTCTCCATGGCCAAACAAGCCTCAGGATAAAGAGGAAAAATAGCAGTTTCTTTTCCCCAGAGGAAGAAAAGTGGATCTTCCTTTGCACTCAGCTCCATTTCCCTCTGCCACAAAGCAATTGCAGCGCTTGGAACCTCTGTATGTCCCCAGAGTTACACAAGTGCCAGACACTGTGGGTTTGACTCTCCATTTCTCTACAGTCTGGTTCATACCACTGACCCCAGAGTGGTACAGGGCAGCTGTAGGAGGGGAGTGGGGGACATCCTGCTCCAAATTAACCAATTAGAAACCTTAGAAAATCCAGCTACGAATTGGAATTAGCAGGTCATGGCTTGAAATGGGCCTGGCTGCCGAAGCACTTTGAACAATGAAACATTTGAGAAAAATAAAAATGTGAGATTTAAAAGTACACTTGCTTTCGAGACCAGGGCCTGAGATTTATTGTGCCTTTTCCCAAACAATAAGGACAACAGCAAAACAGAAATCGACTGCAAAGATGGAGAATTCTGATCACATATTGGGAGAAATGAAATGGGGTCTGTTCCTTGGGAGCCTGAGATCTCTTTGTTGCCATTCAGAGAGGATCAGAAGTGGATGGAAACAGACATGCTGCCAGCCATTAGCGCTGATGCACACACAACCAACCAAAGTGCTGCTTTTTTCTGAGATCAAGGGAAGGCTCCTTGACAATGCATCTCAGATTCCCACAAAGCAAACAAGCCAGATTTAGGGTATATCTGAATTAAATTACTGGGTCTTTTGGAGCTTTTGAAATAGCATGCGGGTGATGGGTTGTAATTGATTGATACTGCTGCAACTTCCGTTATATTGAGGCATTATCTGTGATATATGTCAAGGGGGCCCCAGCACTGGTGTAGAATCTATTTATAATTTGTATAAATCCTAATAAATGTAGCTGCCGGCAATGTTAAACAACATGCTAATGCATGAATTGTATCCTACATGATACAGTGCATCACATCTAGACTGACACCTTAGACCAGGGGTTCTCAACCTTTTTCTTTCTGAGCCCCCTCCCTCTGCCAACATGCTATAAAAACTCCACGGCCCAGCTGGGTCACAACAACTGTTTTTCTGCATATAAAACCAGGGCCAGTGTTAGGGAGTAGCAAACTGGGCAATTTACCTGTGCAGGGCGGGTGCAAGGATGTTTCGCGCCCTAGGCGAAACTTCCACCTTGCGCCCCTCTTCCCCCCCACCCTAAGCCCTGTGGCAGCCCTCTGCCCTAAGGCGCCCTCCCTGCAGCAGCTCCCCCCCTCCGCCCTGAGGCGCCTCCCCACCGTGGCAGCTCTCCCTCTCCGCCCTGAGGTGCCCCCCCCACAGCAGCTCTCCCCAGCCCTGGGAGCCATGCGGCAGTTCCCCGCCCCAGCTCACCTCTGCTCCGCCTCCTCCCCGAGTGCGCCATCGCCGCTCCACTTCTCCCGCCTCCCAGGCTTGTGGTGCCAATCAGCTGTTTGCCAATGATGCCAATGAGCTGGGGCGAGGAGCGGTTCCCCTGCGTGCCACGCCCCCCCTTACTTGCTGCAGGTGGCCCTCCCTGTGCCCCTTGCTCCAGATCCCTCCACCTAAATGCTGACGACGATGACGACCAGGGCGGCCAAAGATCCTGTTGTTTGAGGGTGCCTAGATCCAGGGCTTCAACTGAGTCCCTGTAAAGATAGTGGTAATTTATAAAATCTGGATTTGGAACCAGATCTGTATTTGATTTGGTTCTGTTTTAGACAGGTTCTAACAGCATGCAGTATCTCAGTGCTTTCCACAGTGCATTAAGAAACATTGACTAATGTCTGTCACATGTTTGTTCTTTCCTCCTCTCTCAAAGAGGGAGCAGTGTGTGATGGGGAATGTTTTGTTTGGGATTTTTAAAATTAATATATGTGTATAAACACACACACACACAGATATACACACATTGCTATACCCTTATGGTAGATGGCAAGTTCAAAGAAATGCACCTTGCACTCAGAGTGGAAGATGGTGAGATCTGTGATAGGCCTTAGTTCTTCTAGGAGTTCATTCCCTAGTCTTAGAGTGACCCCCAAGAAATTTCTGTCTCCTGCATAGACAAGCTTTATCCTTAGAATGGGAAATTTTATTGTGCTAGAGAAGCAAAGTTCTCCACCACTGTCCTCATCCCAGAAGGCCTGAATTTGAGAACCTGCCAAGTTTTGCAGTGGGTATCTGGAAGTTGGGTTAACTAGCTGCCTGAGGATTCCTGCTCAGTTGGGGATGTGTGAGGGGGAAAGTGAGAGTGGCCAGAAGCCAGGGTCAGCGCAACCCATTAGCCGATCTAGGCGGTCACCTAGGGTGCTAACATTTGGGGGGCGGCGACCGCGGCGGACTGATCTTCGGTATTTCGGGGGTGAAACCTTCCGCCGCCTCTGTCGGGGGCGCCATTTCGGTAGTGGGACCTTCCACTGCCTAGGGCGCCAAAAAAGCTGGCAGTGCTCCTGCCAGGAGCTGCTACACCCAGTCAATCCCAGCAGCCGTTGCCAGTTGACCCAAATTATAGTAGCCCTGAGGTTGCTCTTGGTTGTGTCCGAGGACCCAGTTAGTGCCTGCAAGTTGTGGGGGACATGTAGATAGTTTAAAGCCACCTCACAGCCAACCTGTTGCCAGTGAGCACTGGGCACAAAAGGGCCAGTCTGGAGGTGCTCTTGTCCCCATGTGCACCTCTCCCAAAGATACATGACTAGTGCAGTTATTGACAATCCTGTGTTGATAAATAGGAGCTATTTTTGCCTTGCATTGAAGACTCCCTGCTTTTGATGCATGGTTGATTATAGGAGTGGGTGGTACATAGTTAGAAGACTCATTCTGTCCATGAAAGAATGCTTCTGTTTTCCAGTCACTTTCTTATCCAGTAAATACACATGTTTGTGCATTGCCTTTTTCATTGTGGGTGGGTGGGTGGAATAACAGATTCGTGTGAGAAGCACTGTCAGTTACAGCAAATGTTCACAGACGAAAGGATTTCCAGTGCAATGCATGAGAGCATTCCTGAACCACAGAGTCAATGATCCAGGAGGATGTGCCAGACTGGCTCAGTTAATCTCAGACTCTTGCATGCAGAGCATCTCAACTTGCATTACGGTGCAATGTATTGGATACCAGTAGTGCAGTGACCATGTAGAGAAATCTGGCCATTATCTCATGCTCCTTAGCTCCCCTGCATGTTGGGACAATAGGGTCAGCTTTGTTAAAGGTGAAGCAAGAAGTTTCTAGTGAGAGAAGATCCCAGTTCAGGGTTCTGTTTCTTCCACAACAATCCCATCCCTGTCACCGAAAAGAGTAATGTCCTGTGTTTGCTACATAATTTTAGTGCTCATCACTGTGAATGGGGAAGTTAATGCAACTGAAATGAAAACCAGCTTCACTCAGAACGCTGAATAAAATCCACTGAGGATTGCAAATGTTCCAATCACTTTCCCACCCTAATTTTTACTGCTTTGCTTATTTTTTTATGCCTTTGAGCTTCCTGAGTCTGGCTGGGGCTAGCAAAAGGAGTGCTGGAAACCATAGCACAATTTTGTGGGTATTTTCATCTCCTGGAATATGGGACATTTCAAGAAGGGACACTGTCCTTGTGGGAGTTCTGTCCAACAGTTCAGCAGTCCACAAGGCCTAGATCTGCACTCTATTCTCAGCATTAACACAAGCCAAATTCTTGGAGGCAGGAGCGGTACCAACAGACATCTGTTGTGGTGACAGCACCTGATAGAAAACATTTCTGTACGTTATATGGAATACGGTGCACAATTCTGGTCACTCATCTTCAAGAAATGTCAATTCAAATGGGAACAGATGCAGAGAAGAGCAACTAGGATGATCAGGGGAACGGAGAACCTATCTGATGTGAGGAGACTCCAAGAGGTTGGCTTGTTTAGCCTAGCAAAGGGCAGGCTGAGAGGGTATATGATTGACCAGAGGCATAAATACTAGGGAAGGAGAAAAGCAATTTAAGCTAAAGGACAATGTTGGCACAAGAACAAATGGGTATAAACTGGCCATGAATATGTTTAGCCTGGAAATCACAGGAATGAGGTTCTGGAACAGCCTCCCAGTAGAAGTAGGAAGGACAAACAATTTCACACTAGTTTTAAGATGGAGCTTGATGAATTTATTAACAGGATTATATGACAGGGTTGCCTGTGATAGCAGGGCACTGGACTCGGTGACCCAGGATGTCACTTGCAATCCTATGTCCTATGTAATAGGGACTCTAACTGTCAATGGCTCTGTATCCAGCCAGGCTCAGATCTTCATTAGGTTTGAGAGATCCCTAATGATTCATGGCCGCAGCCAATTCATTGACCTTTTCTGTTTGGTTCCTTTGCCTAATAATTGAAAGGGAATTAAACTCTTTGCATGCAAGCTGTTCCAGATATGAATATAATTAACATTCACAGAAGTGAACTGATACATTATTTATTATCATGAAAAGGTTACAATGCATCACAAGGCCTTTTTCCCCCCTTCCTACATTGCCTGACAGAGGTCATTCCACTACACCTTGGAAAGTTCCCTCACGGTAGGCGATCATTTATATCCACTAATGAAGCCATAAGCTGACCTCTAACTAATAAAGGTTGGGAAGAAACTTTCCCTACAGGCAGGTTATTCCATAATTGCCTTCTGCAGGTTTCCTTTGAAGCAGCTGGTGCTGTTGAGACTGGCTATTGGATTAATTTGAGCATGATCTGAGTTGGCATGGCAGTAAATACGTTCTTCCCATTCTCACTCCCAAGCTTCCATAGCCTTGCAGCACGGGAACATTACCTGTGTGATAGTGCTATTATCAACACTAGGACTGAGGTTGACTTCTGGGTCATGGTAACCCTTTCCTCCTCCCCTTTCTGCTAGACCTAGCCACAGTTCTGCTTAACTCTGTGGTGTGTCTCTGCGATGTATATTTCCGTAGAGGTGGCAGAACTGTATTAGCATTCCTCAGGCATTCATTGGAGGCAGGATGCATGGCTTCTCCAGTAGAGCTGGTCAAAAATGTGTCAGTTTTCAATGGATATGTTCACGAGACAAAAATAAAAATCCCAACCAGCTCTAATTTCCAGCCCTTGTTTTTTGAGGATCAGCCCCCAGCAAACACAATTGCTTAAAATCCTGTAGCTTTTTGTCTGTCACAGCAGCATTCTGCCTCTCACTTTTCCTCCTTCTCTGCCTAAAGTTAGAGCATGAAATGGATTAGTGGAACACCGGGCGCTCAATGGTTTGCCACGCCAGTCGGAAGCAAGGGACAGGAAATGAATTCACAGAACAAAGAGTGATGCCTTTTACCAATCTCAGTCTTCCTCCTAAATGAACGGCAAAAAAGAGCCATCAATCCAAGCAGCCAGCCTGAGCCAGAGCAGACAAATCAGACTGATTACTGACTAGGTGAGCATTCAGTATCTGTCATGTCATAGCACCTGGATGAAACATAGTGAGGAGCGGGAATGGTGATTTGGACAGCAATGAAGACTGGATTAGGAATTGGAATACCCAGTATTTTAATTCTTGGTTTCTGGTCAAATCCATCCCAGATGAATTATTATTTTATTTTGATTTGGAATCAATAAAAGGTTTCATTCACAGGCTCTGAGCACCCGACCAATTTTTTAAAATTTCAAAACCCAAATGAAACACAATCAGCTCACGCCTTTGCCAAACAGGCTGTTCAGAGGCTGGACATGTGCACTGAAGCAGCTGGGAGTGGATCAGGCAGTTTGTTTTAAATGCAAAGCAGTGGAAAAATGGAGGAAGTTCTTTGCATTGTCTGGCGAGAGACCTTCTTTTACCAAGAAATGACGTTTTTCAAAGAACTACCGGGGGGAATCTTTAGAACCCCAAAACAGCTTCTAGAATAACTTGCAGATGTCAAGCAATCCCCTAATGACAGAAGGGCAGCTGATAATAATTGCTCATGGTATTAAGAAGTTTGGATGAGAAATATATTATTAGTCTGTAAGCTTAAACAGATGGAAGGGGAGAAAACCTCTTTATTCTGTGTTTTTTGAACATCTAAGTGATGGGCCCAATTCCTGGGTCTGTTCCAGCTGCTTTAGACTGCTCCTGTAGCGCAAAGCAACTGGAAATCCATCTTCAACAGCTCCTCAAGGAGTCTTGGTGTGTCAAGGGGCTAGAGCCAGCACAGTGGTACTATATTATCCACCCTTCTTACTTTCATTGTAAGACGTGTGGCAAGGTATCCCTGCAGCTAGGTGCCCTCCAACTGCTAGAATGGCCCGAGGTGGTTGCGGGGTACGGGGTGGGGAATTTAGGGCAGCCCCAATGAGATTTTAATTACTCTGTGGGCCAGATCAACTTCCGGACAGCCCCAGACTTGAGGGAACACAAAAGTTATCTTAGCCCTTTATCTTTTCATTGGTACGTGGATTCCCAAACAGCATTTTCCGCCACAGCTGGGCGTGAAATTGATGGATGATAACATGGTAGAGGTCATGCAGACTAATACAACTTAATACCTCCAGTTATCATTGTATTCATTCAACAAATGGGCTTCTCAAGGTAGGCATCCATTGGAGAAAACACTTAACCTTGGCAGCTCTAGATGCCTTACCGGTGTGGAATGATTCCCAAATTGAAGTTGGGAAATAATTATACCCTGTGGCACATGGGCTGGGACCATGAAGAGTTTTATTCATAAGTTCATCAATTTTAAGGCCAGAAGGGACCATTATGATCATCTAGACCGACCTCCTGCATAAACAGGCCAGAGAACCCCATTCAATAATTTCTGCATCAAGCCCAGTAACTTCTATCCTGAGTGCTGCATGCTGCTTCAGCCCCTGCCCTGCCTCTTCCCCATGGCCACCGCCCCTGCTCTGCCCCAGCCATGCTCCCACCTTACCCCTTCCCCAAAGCCCCCATCCCTGCTCCGCCCCAGCCCTGCCCCTACTCCCCTGAGGACTGCAGCAGGGCTGGGCCTGCACTCACCGGCGGTGGGAAGTGCAGCAATGCTGCCCTAGCCGCTCCACAAGTGAGTGTGTGGGGGGGAGGGGAGTTCCCCCCTGTCTCCGAAGCCAGACCCCCCACCCCAGTGAAGGCCTATCCCTCTCCTTGGGGGGAGGGGTGCTGTGTAGGGTCCCAGAATAGCTAGGGACGAACCTGGTGGACCTTCTCCTTGCAAAATGAAAGTGTCCTATTTCGATTTAGTTTCAGTTGGTTTAAAGTGTTTTACACCAAGTTAGTTATTTTGGTACACGTTTGTGAGTAGAACATCCCTAAGCCAATTGGCTTAGTACCTCAGGAAGTGTATTCCACATGTTAACAATATATATATTGTTAACATGTGGAATACATACATACATACATATATATATTCCATCCTCAATACATTGCCTTTTCATTTTTTTCTGAGCCTTCTGACTCTTGTCTTTTGGGAAAGGGTCAAGCAAGACTGTCCTGGATCTAATCTAACTCATTCATACTTTTCAGAGAACATTCACTTTTTTTTATAGTCTTTTCACCATTTTAACTCAACAGGGATTGTCATTTCTGCCAATGCAAATTTGTCACTTTCCCCCAGAATGCCCTGGTTCCACCCGATCATCCTTTGCAGCAGAGTTCCAAGAGGAGAAGGCCCAGTAGACTGTGAAGTTTATTGCAGTGGTTGAATGAAGGCGATTTAATATTCCCAGATAAACTCTTAAACTCCTTTAAAACCCACAATTTTGCAATCAGCTCTTTGCTTTCCCATTATCAAAAGAAATATCACTTGACCCTGATTTGCCATTTCACAGAATTACCTGTGCTCTTTGGGATAATACACTCCATAGTTCTCCTAATTGTATACCATTATAACCCCCTTTCACTCGCTGCTGTTCAAAGCCACTAGCTTCAGCTGGAAGTTAGCATGATAAGGGCCAGCTCTGATGGATGCACCTGGTCTTCGAGAGTCTCTATAGCACTGTGCTATGTCAGCTCAGGAGGAATCTAATTTGACATTATTTCCGGTGGCAACATTTCGGATCCAGAGAGCTTCACATCCAAAAAGAGACTGATCTTGTACTTGGAGAGAAAACCACACTCAAGCTTGCAGACATTTGGCTGTGGTTTTAAGGGATCTCTTAAAAATTGTGGGCATGTTTGGGGCTCGTGTGAATGACAGTCTGGCAGCTACAGCTGGACAAGCAAAAAATATTATTACATATTTAGTCCCATTTATCAGCTCACAGCTCACTCATAAAGAGACTAGTTTCTTTTAGTCTAATCACCAGTGAGTTATTCAATGAATGAACATAGCGTCTGCAAACAGGTTTCATCCTATGAGCTGCTCATGAGCAGCTCACTGGGACCCTGGAGGGAGAAAAAGGGTTGCGGCCAACTCAGAAGAACTGAATTCCAAGTGGAAACTAAAGTCAAACTCAGAACTCATTTCCTAATTTAAGCTTTAGCATCACTGAGACACAGCAAAGCTCTGGTAGACATGCCCCCTGATCATCAGCTTCTAGTCCAGCACTAATGCAAATCCTAGTTGGGCTGCTAAGTCCAGCTGCACAAGGAGAGAGGTTTTCTAATTCTTTTGTGCATCAATGGGTTCAGTTATTAGCATCTCGACAGAATATCGTGAGCAAAGACAAGGACTGTCATCCTAAAGCTTTAAGTGTCACTCAGGTGCAGCCTGCTATTCAGCCCTGAAGTTTCATCCACGCTACCCCCTCTTCTCGGGAGTGATAGGTGTGTCTAGTAGAGGCTGATAATTGAAATTGATTTGGTTGATTTCCTGAGTGACACAAACTATTTCTTCTGTCAGGTTGCGGAGGGGGAGAAATGGTTAGAAAATCAGATGAACTGGCACACAGCAATTTAAAAAAATCTATACATATTTTAGGCCACCTGTTATTTATTTATTTTCATGTTTTTAAAAATGTCTGAATTATCATTATGGAATCATGGTCATCAGTGGGTCACAGCTGAGAATACCAGATTCAGGACAAACTGCTGGGAAATAGGGCAGACTCACCCTAAAATGGTGGTTATTCTACCATTAGATATACCAAGCCAGTAACAAAAGTAAACTGCTGCCTCACCACACTGGTTAAGAAGAAGCAAAGAATGCTTCTCCTTAGGCATTCCAGCACTAGACTATGATGAGCGGTTATTGAAAAATATTTAATCAAACAAAGAGTTCTTCTGATCTCAAGAGATCGGCCACATAGCCAGGTCAATATATAACTCAGATCTTACCCAATAATCATGCTGTTGCCAATCCTTTGATAGCTACAATCTAAAGGTTTATTTGTAAGAGAAAAGAATTAGAGAATTAAAATGATTAAGCACTCATACACATACTAACATTGCAAAGTTCTTGTATTAGGTTTGAAGCAGTGATGGAATAAACTGCTAATCTGCATAAAGCCCCTCTGGAAATTACCCAAACAGTGTGGGAGTCATTCATTAGTCCTTGTTTATAGCTTCCTTGTTAGAAATCCAGTCCAGAGACATGAAGCAGATAATGAAGACATAATGGAGAGGTTTCTAGCAAGGTATTTTATACCCTCTTCCATGTGGATGGAATTTTACTGTCCCAAACAAAAGCCCCAGTACAATTTGTGGAAAAGTACAAGCAGAAGATGGAGTCCAGGGTCACATGAGCCAGTCACATGCCCTTACATGGCTTGCTGACTCACAGGCCACTTGGATGTTAAGACATCTGCAGGAAGAGCCATCTGGGTGGAATGAGTTTCTTCTGTGTCCCGTTGTGCGCGTTAATTCCCTTTGATGGGCCATCGACACAAAGCTGTCCGGCTTCAATAGATTTTACCTGGTGGATCTTACCCAGGAATACAGCACATATAGAGGACGCTAGTACATAATCAATATTTCAGATACAAAAATGATACATGCATATAAACAGGATAATCATACTCAGCCAACCGTAACTTTTCCATTGACACCTTACCCAACATACTTTGTACAAGATTTGTTGCAATTGTCTAACAGTGGCAACATCAATGACATACACGATCGTATTTCAATCACACAGCATCACAATGGCACATAGTTTTTCTTCATTTATTCATTTCTGACCAAAATGCAAACCCACTCTCTAAAATAGCTTTAGTAACATGGAATCATAGAAATGTTGGACTAGAAGGGACTAGCATTCCCCTGTGCTGAGGCAGGATAATGTGTACCTAGACCATCCCTGACAGGTGGTTGTCTCACCTGTTCTTAAAAACTTCCAGTGACAGAGACTCCACAGTCTCTCCAGATGATCCATTCCAGAGCTTAACTTAGAAAGTTTTTCCTAATATCTAATCTAAATCTCCTTTGTTGAAAACTAAATGGATTTCTTCTTCTTCTGGCCTTGGAGGGCAATTGATCACCATCCTCTTTATAACAACCTCTTTGTTAACATGGTTATTTGTGTGCATCCACCCACAGTGTTCAACTTGCTATTTTATCCTCTAACCCAGCAGAGAATACCATTCTTCTGGATTTAATGGCACACCAGGTGCTACTGTAGAAGTCATTAGACAAAACAGAGAGTTTAGATTGTGCTCAAGTGAGAATATTTTTTCCAGTCCAAGATGATACTTTTGACAACCAGTTATGGCATGAACTTCAGTGCCAAGGAAGAGGAGACGTTCTAATACTGTTAGTGTCTTGTTTGTCATGAAGCACCCACACATGGCTCTAATCTAAAGACTGAGCAGGAGGGGGGTAAAAGAAGGCAATGCACAAATACAATGCACCCCTATCTACGATCAAAGCTTCACAAATGGTCTTATGGATCACTCAGAGGAGCTATTCAAAAGTGGAGGCTGTAAAGAACACAATAGAACCTGCTGGATCCTGCTAAGAGCGGCAATGTTACGATATTATTTCCGTAACAGCTACATCATATAGGTCTACCTAACCCCTGCAACAGAGATCCTTCCACTCCTCTGCCCTCTCTACCTCCACCCCAACTACTTGCTTGGGAAGGGGAAGTATGGGGGGAGTAGCTGCTGCTGTGCCTCTCATGGTCGCATTCCCAATCTGAGGAGGCTAATCCGAGTTCCATGTATTGTGCACCTGGGAATAACATGAAAGGGCTCCATGCTTGTAAAACTAAACTGGCTTTTTATTAAGAGGCCTATGCAGAGCTCCTGCCAATGGGACTAGTATTCTAGCCATGTGCTCACAGGCTGAGTCCCCTCCTACAGTCTGTGCTCCTCCCTCCATGTTCCATACAGGTTGCTACAGGACGATCAAAGGGGGCTCTACTTCCCCTTATGCCCCTGCATGACTGAGCAAAGGCTATGACAAGCTAATCCCTTAGGTTAGTTCATTTTCCTTTCTTTTCCCTTTGTGGTAGAGATGGGCTACAACCAGCTGTTTAGCTGTTCAGCCCTACAGACAGATCCAGCCTTCCCCAAATGTTGTGTCCCCTTTGTGTCCGTCTCCACTTCCCAGCACGTTGGGTAACCGAGTCAGCACGACACAACGAGGCAGCACCGCTCAAGAGGAACAAAGGTGAATTCATCAGTAGGAGTGAAAATTGGATTTCGGGAAGCCAAATCTGATCTGTGCTGTGCTCTTGCAAGCAGTACGGCAAGAAAGCAAATTCCACTGTATTTATCCCCCCATTCGCTAATTCCTAGTAATCTACACACCTCATTAACAGGAAAGAGATTTGGAACAAAGAAGAGAGATTTAACCGCCCTCTCCCCCCCAACACTTTGTTGCATAGTCCATCAGTCAATTTCATCTTACTTTAGCCTGCAGGCATTTGCCAGGGGTGTATCTTGCTCTTGGCCCCCATTCTAATCACCCCCAAACCTTTGGGACGGGATGAAGAGCTCAAGCTTTTCCTTTGATTTATTTCTCCTAAGTCCTTTTGCAGACAGCACTGAGAGAGCACGCTTCACACAGGCGTCACCTCTTCTGCATTATCCTTCCAGTTTACAGAGTGGGAGCACTCAGCCATTAAGCCTGCCACTTTCTTTGTAACCAGACTGCTGTTTCCCAGAAACCATAGAACTAAACAGAAGAAACCCATCTGCAACAAGTCGGTATATACTGGCACCAGCCCTAATTGAAGAAAAAATGGCAGATGCCATCTTTGCTTAACAGTGCCTCTAGAGGTCAACTGGAGTTAGGTGTCCTTGCTGATACCTGACAGGGAATTGAAGACACAAAGCTGGGCAAATTCCTTTCCCCATAGCAAAATAAGAAAACCAGATTATGTAAAATCCCCAAAGTGATTTCCTTACTCTGTTTGTGTCTCACCTGAACATAAGGTCAGAGTCTCAGCTGGTGTAATGACTTCAATGGAGCTTTGAAGATTTATGACTGCAGAGAATATGGCCCAGGAAATCCAGCTTGTACATTAAAAATTCCTCCCCAGTTTCTGGCAGCTCCACAGACTGACTTGTTATTTCTCTTACTTGGGCCTATAGGTCTATTCAGAGTCACCCTACATCATGTACCATGGACAGTCACTTGTGGTTTAATCTCTTGGGTCATTAATTAAAGTTCTCATTCATGCCTTTATTTGGCTTTAGAGAAAGGGAGACAGCTGGTAAATGTTACCCCATTTAAGTAGCGTTCTTTGGTGCAGAAGTAGTGGCCCTGGGGCTCAGCTAGTGTCACTCTCACCTTGGCGAATAGAAATATTGGGTTCACATATTTCAGGAGTTAGGCCCACAGCCTTTGTGGCACCATGAGAGCGGCCATCCTGTGGGATGATATGTGACACCACTAACATCTCGCTGTTTCTCTCAGGGGGGTTAGATGGCTGTTAAAGACCCCCGGGATCTTTTTGTACAACTGCCCAGGACCTTGGAGCCTGGCACACCACCATCCTTCATAAAAACAGCATTGTCGTGTGAGGTTTTGCTGGGCATTATAGCTACTCCCTTTGTCTGTAGAGTCACTGTACTACTCGTATATACTTCGTGACTTAACTATGAAAAGGGGGTCTACACTATACAATTCTGCTAGAACAGTGGTTCTCAAAAAAAAAAAATTTTCACAGACCACTTGAAAATTGCTGAGGGTCTCAGTGGACCACTTAATGATCTTTCCAAATGTTGTTTGTACCATTAGCTAACTATTGTAAAGCACTTTGGATAAAAGCACTATAAAAAAACTTAATAATAATGAATGTTTTTTGTTCTACAAATAAAAGCACACTGCTCATATTTTAATATCAGTAGTCTTACCTTGCTAATGCAATGAATGTACCCTCTCTTCCACACAGCAGCAACCCCTGAGCTGGGGCTGGGAAGGAGGAGGGTCTCTCCCTCTCTCCCCCACGGCAGCAGCCCCTGAGCTGGGACTGGGGAGGAGGACCATCCCTCCCCGGCAGCCGCAGCCCTGAAATTACGGAAAGTTGCTTCTTTCTCTGGCTGCTGCTGGCCTGCATATCCCAAATTCCCCCCATACTCTCTTCTCACCCCACTGCCGCCTCCCACCTACCCCCTATTCCTAGGGTGACCAGACAGCAAGTGTGAAAAATCGGGACTAGGGTGGGGGGTAATAGGAGCCTATATAAGAAAAAAAACCCAAAATCGAGACTATTCCTATAAAATCAGGACATCTGGTCATCGTACCTATTCCGCTCAAGGCCACCACCTAACCTTACATCTGTGTCTTCTCCAAGGTCCAGACATTAATTAGTGGAGCCTTCATTCTCTCCTGTGCAGTTGCCCAGGCGCACACCTTAGAGGGCACTATCTGCAGACCACCTGAAAGGAGCTCGTGGACCACTGGTAGTCCATGGACACAAGTTTGAGAACCTCTGAGCTAGGAAGCTGTTTATCAGCTGCATCATTGTGAACCCTTAGCATAGCAGAGAACAGCGTCCCCTTGTGTCAAAAGAGAGTTTTATTCTGCATGTTGAATTTCTGTGTGTTGTGAGTTGTTATAATTCCTTGTGCTTTTTGTGGCTGTGACCCCTTCAGCTGGCCTTGTTGCCACCAGGTTTCCAATGTACTATGCCAGGTGTGTCCTATGACAAAAGCATGTGGATTGGCTGAAGAATCCCTTGTCTATAAAAATAATTATTCCAGGCGCTTAGAATACCCACATACCATTGCTGAGTCATTTGATGCGTCAGTACAGCTTCACATGCCTAATTTATATGCACAAACAAGTTTTAGAGTACGAGGAAGTGAGGCTTGGCAGGGAAGGAACACAGCGTCCCTGCCTCTGCTAAAAAGCAGTGAGTGCTTTTGCTTCTCTGCCTTGATGTGGGTAAGTTGGACCCCCTCACTTTTCCTCTCCTCCTTGGCTGGTGCCAGGGGAGCTCCCCTGCTGTTTCAACCTCCTTGAACCCCTGTGCATAAAGACCCAGTGTGCTCGTGCAGACCAGGTATCTCTTTATTATACATGGAGACAGGTACAGCATGATCTTGGTTGGCTACGGATAGGGGTCAGATCCTCAGCTAATTGAAATTAGCCCAGCTGCATTGACTTCACTTGGGTTATGCTGATCTATGCTAGCTGAGGGTCTTAC
This sequence comes from Gopherus flavomarginatus, assembly GCF_025201925.1. Taxonomy (NCBI): domain Eukaryota; kingdom Metazoa; phylum Chordata; order Testudines; family Testudinidae; genus Gopherus; species Gopherus flavomarginatus. The sequence continues at coordinate 47,864,420 of NC_066627.1, read as the reverse complement.
TTTATGTGCGTATGTCATAAACAGATAGCTAAGGGTTAATGTCTCTTTCACCTGAAGCACCTGACCAGAGGACCAATCAGGAAACCGGATTTTTTCAACTTTGGGTGGAGGGAATTGAGTGTCTAAGGTCTTTGTTTTCTGGCTGCCTGCTTCTCTGAGCTTTGGAGAAGTAGTTCTATTTTCTAGTCTTCTGTTTCCAAGTGTAAGGACAAAGAGATCAGATAGTAAGTTATATGGTTTCTTTTCTTTGGTATTTGCATGAATATAAGTGCTGGAGTGCTTTGATTTGTATTCTTTTGGAATAAGGCTGTTTATTCAATATTCTTTTAAGCAATTGACCCTGTGTTGTATCATCTTAATACAGAGAGAACATTTGTACTTATTTTTCTTTCTTTTTATATAAAGCTTTCTTTTAAGACCTGTTGGAGTTTTTCTTTACTTCAGGGAAATTGAGTCTGTACTCACCAGGGAATTGGTGGGAGGAAGAAATCAAGGGGAGATTTGTGTGTTGGATCGCTAGCCTGATTTTTGCATTCCCTCTGGGGGGAATAGGAAAGTACTTTTGTTTCCAGGATTGGGAACAGAGAGGGAGATTCACTCTGTTTGGATTCACAGAGCTTGTGTCTGTGTATCTCTCCAGGAGCACCTGGAGGGGGGAAGGGAAAAAGGATTATTTCCCTTGGTTGTGAGACTCAAGGGATTTGGGTCTTGGGGTCCCCAGGGAAGGTTTTTCAGAGGGACCAGAGTGCCCCAAAACACTCTAATTTTTTGGGTGGTGGCAGCAAGTACCAGGTCCAAGCTGGTAACTAAGCTTGGAGGTTTTCATGCTAACCCCCATATCTTGGACGCTAAGGTCCAAATCTGGGACTAAGGTTATTACATGGTGGCAGCGGTGGGATGATATAGACAGAATCCAGAAGCCAGTGGAAATATTTTATTTTTCTCTTCTCTGCTAAGGGCTTTTTAGCAGAGAGAAACAGTTGGTTTTAAAAGGGAACCAGAGAGAATTTTTTTTTTCTGCTCTCTCTGGCAGTTTGTGGCTTGCATGTTAAGGGTCTTTTGTCATGCAATAGCCCTCCCATTAGGAGGCAAGTACCGGCACTTATAGACATGCAAATAAAGTGGTTTTTCTGGTTTCCTTTCATTGAACATTAGCTAGAGAGAGAAAAGGAAAAAAGCACTGTTGCTAGGCAGACTTCAGGAGGCAACAGAGAACCTGCAGTTCAGAAGATAAACACCGGAGGGCACCCCAACACAAGAAAACAGGAACCATGACTTCTAAGGCAAAAAGTGACGCCGAAGAACAAATCAAAGAAGCTGAACACAGGCGACAACTGGAAATAAAACAAAAAGAGATGGAGATGAAAGAAAGAGAAGAACAGATCAAAGAGGCAGCCTACCAAAGAGAACAGGCAGCCTACCAAAGAGAACAGGCAGCCAAAGAGGCAGCCAAGGAGGCAGAACACAAAAGAAAACTAGAAGAAGAAGAGGTGGCCTACCGAAGGAAACAAGCAGAAGAAGAGTTGGCCACAGAAGGAAGCAAGAAGAAGAAGAGGTGGCCTACCGAAGGAAACAAGCAGAAGAAGAGTCGGCTCACCACCGAGAAATGGAAAAACAACAAAAAGAGAATGAAGAGAAGGAAAAACAGAGAAAACATGAACTGGAGTTGGCAAAAGCTGGGCTGCCTGTGCCAGCCAACCCTAACAACCCGGCGCCAATTATTGCTCCACAGCACAGGAAATTTCCCACCTACAAGGCAGGTGATGACACCGAGGCCTTCTTGGAAAATTTTGAAAGAGCCTGTCTTGGGTACAGCATTCCCGAAGACCAGTACATGGTAGAATTGAGGTCACAGCTCAGTGGACCTTTAGCAGAGGTGGCAGCTGAAATGCCTAAGCACCAAATGAATGACTATAAACTTTTTCTAACCAAGGCCAGATACAGGATGGGGATAACCCCAGATCATGCCCGTCGGCGCTTCAGAACCCAAAAGTGGAAACCAGAGGTGTCATTTCCCAAACACGCCTACTACATTGCAAAAAACTATGAGGCCTGGCTAACAGGAAACAACATTCAAACCTTGGAAGAACTGAACCTCCTCATACAAATGGAGCAGTTCTTGGATGGTGTTCCTGAAGACATCACGCGGTACATACAAGATGGAAACCCCAAGAATATCGCTGAGGCGGGGGAGATTGGAGCCAAATGGATGGAACTGGCAGAAAGCAAGAAAGCTACTGTCAAGGGGAACGATTACCCCAGGGGGCACACAGACCATAAACCCTACAACCAAGGACAGCCAAAGACCCCACATACCACCCAAGTAAAGCCACAGATACCCTACCCTTCAACCTCACCAGTCTCCAGTAACTCACCTCGGCCCAGTGACCCATCAGATGGAAGATGCTTTAAGTGTCATGAACTGGGACATATCAAGGCCAACTGTCCCAAGAACACCATGCGAGTGCAATTCATTACACCACCATCACACCAAAGATCCCCAGGCCCGGATGCCTCTCAAATACCCTTGGAGCGAAGGGAAAATTTGAGAGTGGGCGGAAAGAAGGTTACTGCGTGGAGAGACACGGGGGCACAAGTGTCAGCTATCCACCAATCCTTCGTTGACCCCAAATTCATCAACCCAAAGGCCAAAGTTACAATTTACCCCTTCATGTCACAAGCTGTAGACTTGCCTACAGCTCAACTGCCTGTCCAGTACAAAGGCTGGTCAGGAATGTGGACTTTTGCAGTCTATGACAATTATCCTATCCCCATGCTACTGGGGGAAGACTTGGCCAACCAGGTGAGGCGGGCCAAGAGAGTGGGAATGGTTACACGTAGCCAAACCAGGCAAGCTTCCAGACCCATTCCTGTTCCTGAACCGTCCACAGAGGCCCCGTCTGTGTTACCGGAGACCCAGACAGAGGCAGTGGACCCGGATTCCATGCCTACCACTGAAACAGCCACAGCATCTCCAGTCCCAGGCCCGGAACTGGAACAGCAACCAGCACCAGCAAGTGCAACCACATCTTCAAACTCAACGCCAGTGGGCGCCAGCGAGCCTCAACTGGCAGAAGCAACAGACAGCCATACCCAAAAGGCTCAGCCAGAGCCTGAAATACCCTCAGGTGCACCAGCAGAGAGCGGTTCACCAGCAATGGAAACAACCCCATCACCTACATCGCTTCCAGAGGGACCAAGCCCAAGTCCACAGTCTGAGGAAGAACTGGTGACCCCAGCCTCAAGGGAACAGTTCCAGACTGAGCAGGAAGCAGATGACAGCCTTCAGAAAGCTTGGGAGGCGGCACGGAGCACCCCACCGCCTCTCAGCTCTTCTAATCGATCCCGGTTTGTTATAGACCAAGGACTTTTATACAAGGAAATTCTTTCTGGTGGACACCGGGAAGAATGGCAGCCGCAAAAACAGTTGGTGGTTCCAACTAAGTACCGGGGGAAGCTCTTAAGCTTAGCCCATGATCATTCCAGTGGCCATGCTGGGGTGAACAGAACCAAGGACCGGTTGGGGAAGTCCTTCCACTGGGAGGGGATGGGCAAGGATGTTGCCAAGTATGTCCGGTCTTGTGAGGTATGCCAAAGAGTGGGAAAGCCTCAAGACCAGGTCAAGGCCCCTCTCCAGCCACTCCCCATAATTGAGGTCCCATTTCAGCGAGTAGCTGTGGATATTCTGGGCCCTTTCCCAAAAAAGACGCCCAGAGGAAAGCAGTACGTACTGACTTTAGTGGACTTTGCTACCCGATGGCCAGAAGCAGTAGCTCTAGGCAACACCAGGGCTAACACTGTGTGCCTGGCCCTAACAGACATCTTTGCCAGGGTAGGTTGGCCCTCCGACATCCTTACAGATTCAGGGTCTAATTTCCTGGCAGGGACCATGGAAAAACTGTGGGAAACTCATGGGGTGAATCACTTGGTTGCCACCCCATACCACCATCAAACCAATGGCCTGGTGGAAAGGTTCAATGGAACTTTGGGGGCCATGATACGAAAATTCATCAACGAATTCTCCAATAATTGGGACCTAGTGTTGCAGCAGTTGCTGTTTGCCTACAGGGCTGTACCACATCCCAGTTTAGGGTTTTCACCATTTGAACTTGTGTATGGTCACGAGGTTAAGGGGCCATTACAGTTGGTGAAGCAGCAATGGGAGGGGTTTACGCCTTCTCCAGGAACTAACATTCTGGACTTTGTAAGCAACCTACAAAGCACCCTCCGACACTCTTTAGCCCTTGCTAGAGAGAACCTAAAGGATGCTCAAGAAGAGCAAAAGGCCTGGTATGACAGACATGCCAGAGAACGTTCCTTCAAGGTAGGAGACCAGGTTATGGTCTTGAAGGCGCAACAGGCCCATAAGATGGAAGCATCATGGGAAGGGCCATTCACGGTCCAAGAGCGCCTGGGAGCTGTAAACTACCTCATAGCATTTCCCAATTCCTCACTAAAGCCTAAAGTGTACCATGTTAATTCTCTCAAGCCTTTCTATTCCAGAGACTTACAGGTTTGTCAGTTTACAGTCCAGGGAGATGATGCTGAGTGGCCTGACGGTGTCTACTACGACGGGAAAAAAGACGGTGGCGTGGAAGAGGTGAACCTCTCAACCACCCTGGAACGTCTGCAGCGGCAACAAATCAAGGAGCTGTGCACTAGCTTCGCCCCATTGTTCTCAGCCACCCCAGGACGGACTGAACGGGCATACCACTCCATTGATACAGGTAATGCTCACCCAATCAGAACCCCACCCTACCGGGTGTCTCCTCATGCCCAAGCTGCTATAGAACGGGAGATCCAGAACATGCTACAGATGGGTATAATCCGCCCATCTACCAGTGCATGGGCATCTCCAGTGGTTCTGGTACCCAAACCAGATGGGGAAATACGCTTTTGCGTGGACTACCGTAAGCTAAATGCTGTAACTCGTCCGGACAACTATCCAATGCCACGTACCGATGAGCTATTGGAAAAGTTGGGACGTGCCCAGTTCATCTCTACAATAGACTTAACCAAGGGGTACTGGCAAGTACCGCTAGATGAACCTGCCAAGGAGAGGTCAGCATTCGTCACCCATGCGGGGGTGTATGAATTCAATGTCCTTCCTTTCGGCCTTCGAAATGCACCCGCCACCTTCCAGAGGCTGGTAGATGGTCTACTAGCTGGACTGGGAGAATTTGCAGTTGCCTACCTCGATGATGTGGCCATTTTTTCAGACTCCTGGCCCGAACACCTACTACACCTGGAAAAGGTCTTTGAGCGCATCAGGCAGGCAGGACTAACTGTTAAGGCCAAAAAGTGTCAAATAGGCCAAAACAGAGTAACTTACCTGGGGCACCAGGTGGGTCGAGGAACCATAAACCCCCTACAGGCCAAGGTGGATGCTATCCAAAAGTGGCCTGTCCCAAAGTCAAAGAAGCAGGTCCAATCCTTCTTAGGCTTGGCCGGATACTACAGGCGATTTGTACCCCACTACAGCCAAATCGCTGCCCCACTGACCGACCTGACCAAAAAGACCCAGCCAAATGCAGTTAAGTGGACTGATGAGTGTCAAAAGGCCTTTACCCAACTTAAGGCAACGCTCATGTCTGACCCTGTGCTCAGGGCCCCGGATTTTGACAAGCCATTCCTAGTAACCACAGATGCATCTGAGCGTGGTATAGGAGCAGTGCTCATGCAGGAAGCAACAGATCACAACTTCCATCCTGTCGTGTTTCTCAGCAAGAAACTGTCTGAGAGGGAAAGTCACTGGTCAGTCAGTGAAAAGGAATGCTATGCCATTGTGTACGCCCTGGAAAAGCTACGCCCATATGTTTGGGGACGGCGGTTCCAACTACAAACTGACCATGCTGCACTAAAGTGGCTTCATACTGCCAAGGGGAACAACAAGAAACTTCTTCGTTGGAGTTTAGCTCTCCAAGATTTTGATTTTGAAATTCAACACATCACAGGAGCTTCTAACAAAGTAGCTGATGCACTCTCCCGTGAAAGTTTCCCAGAATTCAGTAGTTAAAAAGTGTTCTTAAAATGTAGAAGTCTGTTAGTTATATACTTAGGAGTATATGTAAAGGTGTATGTGTTGTATTAATCTGTTTATTTTCAAGTTCTAGAAGGAAATCGCCGCCAGTGAGCTTCCCCACTGTCTGCAATTTGGGGGGCGTGTCATAAACAGATAGCTAAGGGTTAATGTCTCTTTCACCTGAAGCACCTGACCAGAGGACCAATCAGGAAACCGGATTTTTTCAACTTTGGGTGGAGGGAATTGAGTGTCTAAGGTCTTTGTTTTCTGGCTGCCTGCTTCTCTGAGCTTTGGAGAAGTAGTTCTATTTTCTAGTCTTCTGTTTCCAAGTGTAAGGACAAAGAGATCAGATAGTAAGTTATATGGTTTCTTTTCTTTGGTATTTGCATGAATATAAGTGCTGGAGTGCTTTGATTTGTATTCTTTTGGAATAAGGCTGTTTATTCAATATTCTTTTAAGCAATTGACCCTGTGTTGTATCATCTTAATACAGAGAGAACATTTGTACTTATTTTTCTTTCTTTTCATATAAAGCTTTCTTTTAAGACCTGTTGGAGTTTTTCTTTACTTCAGGGAAATTGAGTCTGTACTCACCAGGGAATTGGTGGGAGGAAGAAATCAAGGGGAGATTTGTGTGTTGGATCGCTAGCCTGATTTTTGCATTCCCTCTGGGGGGAATAGGAAAGTACTTTTGTTTCCAGGATTGGGAACAGAGAGGGAGATTCACTCTGTTTGGATTCACAGAGCTTGTGTCTGTGTATCTCTCCAGGAGCACCTGGAGGGGGGAAGGGAAAAAGGATTATTTCCCTTGGTTGTGAGACTCAAGGGATTTGGGTCTTGGGGTCCCCAGGGAAGGTTTTTCAGAGGGACCAGAGTGCCCCAAAACACTCTAATTTTTTGGGTGGTGGCAGCAAGTACCAGGTCCAAGCTGGTAACTAAGCTTGGAGGTTTTCATGCTAACCCCCATATCTTGGACGCTAAGGTCCAAATCTGGGACTAAGGTTATTACAGCGTAAATACTTGATTTTTGCACGTGCAGTGGATATTTGCTCATGTGAGTTCAACACCTACCCAGCCTTGCAAATCTTGCTCTCTGTCTCTAAACTTTATACAGGAGCAGTCTACTTTAAAACAGGATTTTCTTCTTAAGCAGACAACTCACGATTCTGATGATAGATAAAGTCTGCACAGAGGCAAATCATCCTGAACTGGTTCAGTCTCCCATCATGGAAATTTCACTGTGCTGGGTACCTGTTGCTCACTAACTGTGGACTGCAGTCTGGAAGATGACTGTTATCAGGCACTCTCATGACCCTCGCTGGGCCTTAACTCCTCTTTAAGACCATGCACCTGAGTTCAGATCTGTGGCTGCATGCCCAGGCTAGCTCTCTTGCTTCATCTTCTCTTCTGTCTTGCAAATGCTGGTTGTTTAGGTAACACGCTCTCTCCTTCTGTGATACCGGGGATGAATCCCACTCCAGATGGTTGTAAAGGTCAACAGGAACTTAGGCAGAGCTGTACATTGGGCAAATTGTCTCCCAGTCGGCATTCACTAAAATACCTGCCTATACAGCATAGCATTCCAATACAGCTGGCCATTGCTGGCAGCTGCAGAATGTGTGTTGGACACAACACGGTTATCTCTCCTCTAGCATCATTCTCCCATGTGGTCAGGTAATTATGTATTGTACATCTATAGATTGCAAGCAGAATTGGTTAAGTTTCCTCCATAAACATCTGCTGTCATGAAGTCTGCTAATAGCACATGAGCAATTGACTTTTTGCCTAATTAGAACAAATTTGATTCTTTTCCTGCTTATAAAGCCACTCAGGTCAGGGGGAGTTTTGCTGTAGACTTCAATGCGATCAAAATTGGGCTCTTCAAGAATCTCTCTAATTGCATTGGCAAATCTAATGCTGTCTCATTATCTAATTATTTTTCCCCTATTACACACATTAAAAATGAAAGCAAACAAGAACAGGAATTAAAGAACTATCCTCCAGTCTCGAATGATTTCTTGTTGTATGCCCACTTTGTATCTGGCTGCCAGTTAAAGTCTTTCATTAAAAATATAAATACAGACTGTGTAGCGCCAAAATAAACAAGAAATGGTAGGATTGTTTTCTCAGTAATCAGAACAGCCTGGGATGAAAGACAGAGGAGAGAATTAGGAACCCCTATGAGCAAATGGACCCAGTATGAAGAATCGAATGGCAATTATTTCAATGGACTTGCTGAAGTATGATTTTCAACTGACAACTTTTTGGATTGAAATTCATCCTTTTAGAACAGTAAGAAAAATGTAAACTAAACCAACCCCCTTCCTGCCCCTCCCCCCGCCCCCATTCTGCATTTCATGAGAGGGAAGGGAATGCAGCTTCTGTTGTTGATTATTGATGAACCAATGGTGAGAAACAAATGTGGCTAACTTTACCCATGTGAGTAGCCCCATTTAAGTTGATGGAACCACTCAAGCGAGTAAAGTTATGCATGTGTGCATTTGTAGGCATGCGGCTTACATCTGGGATAACCTGATATGTAGAAAAGCTATTTTGTAATAAATATTGGAATTTTCCTTCTTTTTTCTCCTTCCAGTTGTTGAACAGATAAACCAGAGCTATGAAACTACATTCGTTCTATTCCATCCTAGACCGCTGTAATTCTGAATGTCTGATATCTTCAGAATTGTCAGAGTTTAGGAATATCTACCACATCTCATTAGAGGATGGGAACTCCAGGCCTTTAATGACAGAAACACTTGGATCTGTCCCTGCAAGCATAGATTTTAAAATTCTCGCCACCCTAATATATATAGCCAAGCAATTTTAAATGGCCTCAGTAAGATCTAGAATTAAACTGGCAAAGATAATAAAACCAAAAAGTAAATAATCCACCACAAGGGGCTAAATAAGAAAACTGGATGGCAACCCTTTCTAAAAAGCATGTGAAATTTTTGATTCAGTGGATATCAACAAAAGGCTTCTTCCTTGAAAAATGTAGATACATCTATAAACACATTATAGGCCTGCTGCTGATTTGATATGATATGATTTTAGCACTACTGAAAATGAGAAAAAGAGATTGTTTTATCCCCACATGTATACCTCCTCAAGGCAGAGTTCTTAACTATAGATGCAATTTTGCTGTTAGATACAGACATAAAGAGAATCCTTTCCAGCCTGAGACATTAGATGAATTGGATTAGCTGTACATTATAGGATATTCAGATGAACCAAGGAAAGCACCATGTGTCCTTTTATTTGTTAAGAAGATGCTAAATGTCTCCGTCCACCTCTCTGTCTATGGGTTTGATTCAGCGGGACTTTTTCTGTACGTTCTCTGGTCCACTGGAAAGCTCTTGGGCTTCATCATTGTGAAAACTAATTAGGATAGTCAATGATAAATGAAACCTATTCCTCTTCTTTGGCACCTGGGCAATGCACATGATAATATACAGGAAGAGGCTGCAAAATAAAGACTAGCCTTTTAAAATGTGGCCTGGAGTAACACCTGGTTTCCCATGCCTCAGCCTGGAGCCCCTTCCCACACTCTGAACTCCTCATTTCTGCCCCAAAGCCTGCACTCCAGCTGGAGCCCTTACCCACTCCTGCTCCCCAGTCCCCTGAGCTGGCCTAGTGAAAATGAGCAAGTGAGGGAGGGTGGGGAGAGTGAGTGATAGAGGGAGAGGGGATGGAGCGAGTGGGGGTGGAGCCTCAAATAAGGGGCAGGGCACGGGTGGGGCCTCTGAGGAGGGGCAGGGCAGCGAGTGGGGCAAGGGTGTTTGGTTTTGTGCAAGTAGAAAGTTGCCTACCATATAAGGCTGGCCCTGTCTCAGAGCTCTGATTGGCTAGGGGATTTCACCCGAACCCTATTTGACTACAGGGCTAGCAGGAAATCCCACTTCTACTTCCCATGCCAGCTCTCATCTGACTGGAGGATGGGACTGCCATTTGAGAAGGGACTGGATGGGGCACGCAGCGCTGCTGTTGCCCCCACTGCGGGCACACAGCAGGGGAAGTTGAGGGTCTGTGCACAGGGTGGGGCACAGGCCCAGGGATCAGCCCGTTTCTGTGGCTACTGTGTATTTTCAGCCCACGCGAGAGGGAGGAGGTGCCCTGGTTGGGGGACTGATGTTAAGGCTAATGGTACCGCAGAGCACTCTTCAAATGTGTAACAGTGTCTTTGGAGGAAATTTCACTTCCTTCTTGGTTGTGCTGTAATCTATTTGTGTGCCTAGCGGTTACGCTCCACTCCAGAGGTGGCTGCATGTTAACAGTTGACTGAGTCATTAATATATTTTGTAAAATATTTAGGATGCATCAGAATGAAAGGGGGAACATTAATATTGGACAATACTGTTAGTACAATATCACACATTTGAAGAATATGTCTTTTTAGCCACTGTGTTTGTACTAAACTGCAATGAATCACCTAGGTAAAATCTCTTAAGTCAGTGTTTCCTAAACTTGGGATGCCGCTTGTTTAGGGGAAGCCCCTGGGGGGCTGGGCTGGTTTGTTTACCTGCTGCGTCCACAGGTCCAGCCGATCGCAGCTCCCACTGGCCACAGTTTGCTGCTCCGGGACAATGGGAGCTGCTGGAAGTGGTGCGGGCCAAGGAACATACTGGCCACCACTTCCCGCAGCCCCCATTGGCCTGGAGCAGCGAACCGCGGCCACTGGGAGCCGCGATCGGCCGGACCTGTGGAAGTGGCAGGTAAACAAACCGACCCGGCCTGCCAGGGGCTTTCCCTACACAAGTGACCCCAGTTTGGGAAACGCTGCTCTAAGTTATAATATAGGAAACTGCAAGTTACAAAAACCATAAAGAGCAAACACAGGCGTTCTGGTTCAGGTACTTCAAAGAAAGAGAGATTCCTGTCAATACCCCATCCATACGCCAGGAGATATCAAAAATCATCCCAAGTATCAATGTCTCTTCTATAATGGAAGGGTGGACTTGTCAGTAACCCACTTTGTTTCTATTTAGCATGAGTTGTCTTCTATTTGACGCACTGTATGGAGCTCATGCTTTCTGATGCCTTCCTTGTGAAAGGCTTGTCTCTGCATTGATTGCCACACTCTCTATTGGCTAGTTTTGTCATGATCTGAATTGTTTCTCTTGGTTTTTTTATCTGCATTCTTTCCAGCCATTTGGAACAATAAACCTTAATGCACACTCTTTCTTTTCTCCCTTAATTCTCCAAGGCAATTTTCTATTTGTTCTCTGACTGTCACTTCTTAGATATATTCATACTAACTCCCTCACTGCTGCTGGCCCATGTATATAGGTCTCAGCAGTTGTTCTGAATGAAGCTTCAGAATGGATTAAGTCCATCTAACCCCTAACTTCAGAAGCCCATTCCCTGAACATGTCTGCTTCCTTGCATAGCTCTCCAGGGATGAAGTTTTGGTGTTGAGGACATGGTCATGAAATGAGGGCTTTTCTTAGAGAAGTAACACTTCTGTCATTGTCTAGTCAACTCTTTAAAGTTACATCAGCCACTTCATTTCAGGGAGGTTGAATTGAGGGAATGTACTGTAAGGACCCTATCTGTCATTCCACTGCCAACACAGGTATCTCCAGTCCTTTACTGGCAACTATTTCAAGTAGGGTGAAATGTGTCCTGTGAACAAGGCGTGCACGTTGTCTAAGATTCTCTCAATAAAATGCAAAGACCTTGTGTGTGATCTCTGCCATTGAGAGCCAGTGACCAGAGCCTTTGAAGATAACAATAGCTATAGTCTAAGCCAGTAGAAAAAGGCTATTTTGTGATAACCTCAAGCAGAAAAATGGTAACAAATAAAAGAAGATCCTAGGATTCAGCTGTGCCATTTTCTACTCTTATTACCATTACTGTCCTAGGGACAGTGCAGTTGACATTGAATGATTGATACCAACAGCAAGTGACCTTTTTGGTGCTGTGAATGTTGGCTGTTCGTCGATTCCCCCTCTTTCTTCCATGGTGCTTATGATGCGGAGAGAACAACGTCTTGCAGGACACACCAAAAGTCATCAAATTCAGGCTGTTTCAGACCAAGGGGGAAGAGCAAATTTCATGTTCCAGGGCTCCTCACAGAGTATTCCCTTCCCTCTCTCTCCCTCGCTTTTATATGGAAGAGGATCCAGCTCATGCACCTCTGCTGACTGCTAGTGCGGCAGTACATTGTGGGGACAGAGGAGATCCCCCAGGCATAAAACTATAAGGTGAATCCTAGGAAATCCATGAAGATGTGGCTAGCAAAGAGGTCCAAGAAAAGTAGAAAGTCTACACAACTTGAAAAACCAAGCCTTGAATAAAAAAAACAAAAACATTTTCAATGTCGCTTGTTTGAATTTGTGTCAAATACCACCCTCATTTTCACCACCTACAAAACATTCCCTGTTCAGAAGAAAGCTGGAAAACCAGACTCAATGCCCCAGCAAAAAAACAAAACAAAAACCCATCTCTTTCTGACAGGCTGACGTACCATTTTCATTATGGCAGATGCTGGGGCAACAGACAAAGAGGAGAGGCCATTGTGACCCAACTGTGATATTTGCACCTTTGTCTTAATGACAGTAATGATGACATTGCAAAGCCAGTTTGGAGAAGAGTCATCACCTTGTCCTTTCATTATCTCTGCAACAGTGCTGATAATTTAACAAGGTAGGCACAGCAAAGATTTTCCTCCCTCCCACCTTTCTAATATACAGCTAATTGTCTTTTTGTGCATTTGTTTCTGTCATGGTATAAACCCCCACTCTGAACCTTAGCGTCCAAAAGATGGGATACCAGCATGAATTCCTCTAAGCTCAATTACCAGCTTAGTACTTGTAGCACTGCCACCAACCAGGAATTCCAGTGCCTGGTACACTCTGGTCCCCCCAAAACTTTGCCCAGGGACCCCCAAGACCCAGTCCTTCTGGATCTTAACACAAGGAAAGTAAACACTTTCCCTCACCATTGCCTCTCCCAGGCTTCCCCTCCCTGAGTTACCCTGGAAGATCACTGTGATTCAAACTCCTTGAACCTTGAATCAGAGAGGAAAATTCACCTTTCCCCCTCCTTCCCTCTCCCCCTCCCAGACTCTCCCTGAGAGAGAAAGTAATCCTAACACAGAGAGAAAATAACCTTTCTCTCCCCCTTCCCTCCTTTCTCCCCACCAGTTCCCTGGTGGCTCCAGACCCAGTCCCCTGGGGTCTCACCAGAATAAAAAAAAAACAATCAGGTTCTTAAACAAGAAGAGCTTTTAATTAATGAAAGAAAAAACAGTAAAAATTATCTTTGTAAATTTAAGATGGGATATGTTACAGGGTTTTTTAGCTATAGACACTGGGAATACCCTCCCAGCCTAAGTATACAAGTACAAATTAAAATCCTTTCAGCAAAATACAAATTTGAACTCCTTCCAGCCAAATACACATTTGCAAATAAAGAAAACAAACATAACCTAACTTGCCTTATTTACCTAGTACTCACTATTCTGGACCTATAAGAGCCTGTATCAGAGAGATTGGAGAGAAACCCGGTTGCACGTCTGGTCACTCTCAGAACCCAGAGAGAACAACCACCAAACACTAATGGCACACACAAAAACTTCCCTCCCTCAAGATTTGAAAGTATCCTGTCCCCTGATTGGTCCTCTGGTCAGGTAACAGCCAGGCTCACTGATCTTGTTAACCCTTTACAGGCAAAAGAAATATGAAGTACTTCTGTTCTATTAACTGTTACTTATCTGTTTATGACAGTTTCAAATAGCTTGTTTGCATCTGGCTGACCTTGACTCAGCTCCAAACAACTGCAGATGAAGACAAGGGAGAGCAAGGGTCACATTCTAGTTTTCATGAATGATTCAGAAAAGCAGAGAAAGTAGAATGTAGAAGGCATGGGACAGGGATGGGGAAACTCTCACCATATGCGCCACTGGAAACGGACATAAAAGGCCTGATAGGTTGAGTTTAATTGTTCTAGTGCTTGTTATTAGGAAAAGGAAATAGAATGTCTCTTCAAAATGAGTTACAGTGAAGGTTATGACTATCTTTAGCTAATGTAGTGCCATGTAGTTTAGAAAGAAATTTTGAATGTGTTGAACATGAAATAATCATAGAAATGGAGGGTTGGAAGGGACCTTATGAGGTCATCTATTCTATCCCCCTGCACTGATGCAGGACTAAGGCCTTGGCTACACTACAGAGTTGCAGCACTGGTGAGGGGGTTACAGCGCTGCAACTTAGGATGTGTACACACTTGCACAGCACGGCCAGCGCTGCAACTCCCTGGTTGCAGCGCTGGCTGTACACCCGGTCGAGCCTCGGGTGTAGAAGATCCAGCACTGGTGATCCAGCGCTGGTCAACAAGTGTAGACACCCACCAGCGTTTTTATTGACCTCCGTGACATAAGCAGGTATCCCAGCATACCTTAGCACCCTGTCTGGTAATCATGCAAACTCCACTGCCCTCGGCTCACCTGACCCCTACTTTAAATGCCCCGGGAATTTTAAAAATCCCCTTCCTGTTTGCTCAGCCAGGTGTGGAGTGCAATTAATCAATCAATCAATCAGCTACCAAACGAGCCCCAGCATGGACCAATGCAGAGCTGCAGGACCTCATAAGTGTTTGGGGAGAGGAGGCTGTGCAAGCACAGCTGCGCTCCAGAAGGAGAAATTATGATACCTATGGGCAGATATCGCAGTCCTTGCTGAGAAGGGGCCATGAACGGGACGTGTTGCAGTGCAGGGTCAAAATAAAAGAGCTGAGGAGTGCTTACTGCAAAGCCCGTGAGGGAAATGGCCGCTCAGGAGCTGCCCCCACAACCTGCCGTTTTTACCAGGAGCTGGATGCCATACTTGGGTGTGACCCCACTGCCAATCCTAGGAGCACGATGGAGAGTTCAGAGCAGGGAGAAGTGGGGGAGGTTGTAGAGGACGGCGACAGTGAGGCTACTGGCGTGGAGGGAGACACCCCGGAGTCCCAGTACACATGCAGCCAGGAGCTCTTCTCAAGCCAGGAGGAAGCTAGCCAGTCGCAGCAGCAGGAAGTTGATGGTGAGGAAGAAACTGAGGATCGTGCTCAGGGTAAGTAGATTTTTATGTTTTGGGAGAGGAGGGTTTTGGTTATGGCTGCCTGCATGAATGCCTAAACGTGGAATAGCCCATTGATTTGCTCTATCACGTCTCTGTAATCTGCCTCGGTAATCTCTTGAAAAGTTGCAGCAAGAGTGTTTGCAATTTGCTTTCTCAAGTTGATCGGGAGAGCCACCGTGGTCCTTGTCCCGGTCACGCTAACTCGTCCGATCCACTGTGCAGCGAGGGGTGGGGGGACCATGGCTGCACACAGGCAAGCTGCATAGGGGCCAGGGCGGTATCCACATTGCTGTAGAAGACCCTCCCTCTCTTCCCAGGTAACACGCAGCAGTGATATGTCTGGCAGTAGGAAACCCTGTTGAGAATTTAGGGATACTTGAGTGCAGGGCGCCAGGTTCGCGTTTCCCCAGCCCATTGCGCTCTGTTGTTAACCCCCCCCCATCACGTAGCCAGCCACGCGGTGTGCTCCGGTGTTATGCACCCCCCTCCAAGCAGGCATCCAGCACCACGGTGCGCTCCGGTGTTCCCCACCCCACCTCCCAGCACGTATCCAGCCACGCGGTGTGCTCCGGTGTTATGCACCCCCCTCCAAGCAGGCATCCAGCACCACGGTGCGCTCCGGTGTTCCCCACCCCCCCTCCCAGCACGTATCCAGCCACGCGGTGTGCTCCGGTGTTATGCACCCCCCTCCAAGCAGGCATCCAGCACCGCGGTGCGCTCTGGTGCTATGCACCCCCCTCCAAGCAGGCATCCAGCACCGCGGTGCGCTCCGGTGTTCCCCACCCCCCTTCCAAGCAGGCATCCAGCACCGAGGTGCGCTTTGGTGTTCCCCACGCCCCCTCCAAGCAGGCATCCAGCACCGAGGTGCGCTCCGGTGTTCCTCACCCCCCCTCCAAGCAGGCATCCAGCACCGAGGTGCGCTCTGGTGTTCTCCAACCCCCCTCCCAGCACGTAGCCAGCCACGTGGTGTGCTCTGGTGTTATGCACCCCCCTCCAAGCAGGCATCCAGCACCGCGGTGCTTCCTCCCCCCACCAGCAGGACGGCGTGAACGTGGACCAAAGCCCAACACCCCCCCCCCCACAAGCAGCTCATCACCTTCCTGTTCACTACTGTCCCCTGTTCAGGACACCAGCTACCTCCTGTACCCATTGCAGATAAACCCCAGTGACCCATTGGTCAATTCCCACTCCCAAGGGGAAATCGAGGGAAAACCACTCACCCCATTGCTCGCCATGACTTAGCTTCCCTGCCCTCTCTGTGTTATGTGAGGTATGTGAGAAGGATGCTACCAAAAGTCTAAAAAGTCCTTCACTGTGTGATAATAAACAATGTAGCCTCCGTGTATTACATGGTTCTATCTCTCTTTTTTCTAGTGACCTTGACTAATGCAGGCAGATCACCGGCCTCACGTAGATTGCAGAACTTGAGACGAAATCCCAGAAAATCAAAAGAGGAATTGATCAAATCAGTTATGAGTCACTACAACAGAGAAAGTAGGAAGACACAGGAATGGAGAGAGAAAATGTATGAATGGAGACAGAGTGTACATGAATGGAGGCAAACAGAAAGCAGGAGAAAGGAACTGTCTGCCAAAAAAGCCACAAAGCAGATGATAAGCCTCCTGGCTCGCCAAACTGAGTCTTTCGAGTCTCTCGTAGCCATGCAGACAAATATGTACCGTTGTAACCCACAGCCCTCCCAAAGCCCTCTTCCTTGTTCCCCAGTATTTCCACAAAACAACTTTCTCCAGCAGCCAGTTTCTTATTACCCCCAGCTGCCCCCAACACCTGTATGATCACCTACCAGCCCTGATAACTACAATTATTACCCTGTGCACTCCACCCCCATTACCCTGCAGCATAGTAATCCTGAAGTGCAGCAGACATTGAATAGTGATCAAAGTAGGACATATTCAAACCTGTGAATGTACAGTCCACCACCCCAGCCCCCTTGCCTTTTATGTACTGTATGTTGAATAAAGGATTTTTTTTCTTTTTCACTACGTTATATTATTGCTGAAAGTGGTAAATATTGTACACAAAGGTACAGCAAAGCACATCAAATGCATCAAACATTACTGTTCGCTCTCAGCCTCAAATTGCTCCCTTAAAGCATCCCTAATCCTTGAAGCCCTTTCCTGGGCCTCCCTATTAGCCCTGCTCTCTGGCTGAGCAAACTCATCCTCTAGGCGTCGAACCTCGGAGGTCCATTCCTCACTGAATCTTTCACCCTTCCCTTCACAAATATTATGGAGGGTACAGCATGCGGATATAACAGCGGAGATGCTGCTTTTCCCCAAATCTAGCTTCCCATAAAGACAGCGCCAGCGGGCTTTCAAACGGCCAAAAGCACACTCCACAGTCATTCTGCACCGGCTCAGCCTGTAGTTGAACCGGTCCTTGCTCCTGTCAAGCTTCCCTGTATACGGTTTCATGAGCCATGGCATTAAGGGGTAAGCGGGGTCTCCAAGGATCACAGTGGGCATTTCGACGTCCCCTACTGTGATCTTGCGGTCTGGGAAAAAAGTCCCGGCCCTCAGCCTCCTGAACAGGGAACTGTTCCTAAAGATGCGTGCATCGTGCACCTTTCCAGGCCATCCTGAGTAAATGTCAGTGAAACGCCCATGGTGATTCACAAGCGCTTGCAGAACCACGGAGAAATACCCCTTGCGATTAACGTACTCTGATGCCAGGTGGGGTGGTGACAGAATAGGAATATGCGTCCCATCTATTGCCCCTCCACAGTTAGGGAAACCCATTTCTGCAAAGCCATCCACAATGTCCTGCACGTTCCCAAGAGTCACGGTTCTTCTTAGCAGGGTGCAATTAATGGCTGTGCAAACTTGCATCAGCACCATTCCAACGGTAGACTTTCCCAGTCCAAACTGGTTCGCCACCGATCTGAAGCAGTCTGGAGTTGCCAGCTTCCAGATTGCAATAGCCACCCGCTTCTCCACTGGCAGGGCAGCTCTCAATCTCGTGTCCCTGCGCTGCAGGGTAGGGGCGAGCTCAGCACACAGTGCCATGAAAGTGGCTTTTCTCATCCGAAAGTTCTGCAGCCACTGCTCGTCATCCCAGGCTTGCAGGACGATGTGATCCCACCACTGAGTGCTGGTTTCCCGAGCCCAAAGGCGCCGTTCCACGGTGCTGAGCACGTCTGTTACTGCCACAAGCAATTGAATGTCTTGAGCGTCAGGCGTTTCAATATCATCGTCTGACTCCTCACTGTCACTTTGCAGCTGAAGGAATAGCTCCACTGCCATGCGTGATGTGCTGGCAACATTCATCAGCAAGGTCCTCAGCAGCTCAGGCTCCATTTATAACAAAAATCGCAGAAATAGCACTGTAGAATCATAATGCCGCCAAACTGCTCGGAATGTGTAGCAAAGCACCACGGGGCATTGGAACAGGAAGCGGAAAGACCCGCACACTTCCTTCCCCTTCCCACAAGCCACAGCGCCAAAATGGGACGAGGTGCTCTGTGGGATAGCTGCCCACAATGCACCACTCCCAACAGCGCTGCAAGTGCTGTAAATGTGGCCACACTGCAGCGCTGGTTGCTGTAAGTGTGGCCACTCTGCAGCGCTGGCCCTACATAGCTGTACTAACACAGCTGTAACTACCAGCGCTGCAAAACTGTAAGTGTAGCCATACCCTAAGTAAACCTAGAGCAGCATTAATTCTACTAAGAATATGTGAATGTGCAATCTCTCTCTGTCAGTAAATGAAATGTGAGGAAAAAATTGTAAATTAAAAAATAAAAATCACAGAGACCTTTCATGGCCCCATAAACCCTAGTGCAGGTCCAAATTTTGCACACAAAAGAGAAGTCCTAGTCAAAACTCTTTTAATAATTTATCCCCTCATGTACACCAGAATTTACACAGCTCTCCTCTTCATTACTGAGCTGGGACCGTTAGTGAATGGACAGGTGAAATGGGCCAATACGGATTTCTGGTCATTTTTATTCTGATGAAATGAGATCGTATTTTGAAACAATAGTCGGGTGACTTGATTGGAGCATCTTTTCCAATAATTCCAGCACGTTAGATAGTGCTCCCCAACTCATGTGACCCTTAATACAGTGCTCGATGAAGGGCTTGTCTACACTGCCCCACAGTTCACACCATGGGGGTGTGAATAGCCGTGTGCACCAAAGTGCTGCAGTGTAACTCCCCCATGTGGATGCTGTGAGCACCTACTAAAAGGTTCCTAGTTCGCATTAATGTAGTCCTCTTCAAACAGGTACCAAATGAATAGGTGCTTTATAGAGCTGAGTTCCAACCAGAATGTTCCATTTGAAAGGCTGTGAGGTTTGTGTGGGCTGGATCAGAGCTTTGTGGCCATGCATCCATCTCTACCCCCTTTCTACAGTCTCCTTTAAAATATACTAGTGACCTGTAAATCCCATAGTTTCCAGATATTCTCTTCTCTGTAAATGAGGTAATAGACTGTGCCGATGAAGTCACTTACCCCCTTGACTTGCGGACAGACTCCATTACCTTCGGGGACTTTCTACACACTCCATTGGCTCCTGAGTAGGGAAGATAAACAAGCTGGCATATTTCCACCTTCTTTGCATTTCATGGATGAGATGCAAAATGGAGTTTTGGGAGGAATTCACAAGTCTGACAAGAGGGGGAGTTCTCTCAGGAAGGCGTGGGAATCAGTTAAGTTTGTAAGTGACTGTAGAATTTTTGAGTGTGAGGCAGGCAGGGAACAAGATGATAAGTGACAAGTCTATTATACACCATTATCCAACACAGCGAGTAGAAAAATGTATTCGCCTTAATGGAAGATTTTTCTCTCTTTCTCACGGACAAGATAAACACAAAAAGGGAAGAGTAATAATTAAGAAAATTGTCTTGTAAGTGCACAGCCAAGCACGAGCTGAGATCCTTGCTATGATCAATGTACAAGCAATCATGTTCTGTTGGATTATGCAGTGAATTCCAAACAACTGCTCTGAAAGTCTGCAGGGAACCAGCTGTGTGAGTTTATGGCAAGGCTGGAACGTAGTAGCATGTCAAAGAATGGACTGCACGAAGAACATGCTTCTCACCCTTTTCCTCCTGGGCAGATTTGACACTCAACTCACTGGCTAATATTGAAAGAAGTGGAGAAGCAGGTAGGACTTAGGCAAAGTCTTTTACTGAGAGCACAGTCTAAATACCAATGTAAAATAATAAAATCATATTTAACACATTGATCAATGTCAATTAAAAAGCTTGTTGATTTAAACAGAACTCTACCAGCCTCTCTTGCCAGTGCGAAAAGCCCCAGTAAATAAGAGCCACCAGTCTTAAGATCCATTGGTGCAAGATGGTACAATTTGCAGATTGTATCCTTCCGCACTAGGAAATACTGCTAGCCCCAGGAAGGATTCACTGCAGCTGCTTTCTGCCGATGATAACCTCACCCATGACTAGGGCTGTGTGAAATTATTTTTAGCCCAAAATGCAGATTTGTGTTGAGCTAACCGTTTTGTCCCTGTTTAACTTGCCTAATTGTTTTTGTTGAAAAACAAAACAAAACAAAAAAATCCCTAAGATTCTAAATGTGTTGATTTTTCAGTTCAAAACTTATTTTTTCAAGTTATTTTAACACATTTTATTTAAAAAAAATGTGTCAATTTCAAACTGAAAACAAAGCATTTCATTTTGGGTTCTGAGTTTCTGGTTCAGGGGAAAATTTGAATTTTTTGGTGTTGATCCAAAACAATCTTTTTTTTTTTCAGAATGGCCAGCAAACTGAAAAATCATCCACACTGCTCTCCCTATGACACAACTTCCACTACTGAGTCTGTTTTCCTGGCTGAATTTGCATTGGTGGAAGCCAGCACAGACCCGGTAATAAATAGGGCACTACAAATTTTGTGAAATGCTCTGGCATTCTTCAGATGAAAGGTATTCATCACTACCCCCTCAAAACAATTCCTTACTGAGATATAATTCCCATTAAATGGTACTGGAGTGAGACCCTCCCGCATCAGCTGTCGTCATTGTTTGAACTGTAAACCTTCACTACCAAAGCACAGGCCTCTATCACTTGAGCTAAAGAAGAAGCTCCACACAGTAGCAGCAGTAACAGGCAGGTATCCTGCAGTGGACCAGCTGCAACCTGCACTCTGGTGTGGTTTCCAAGAGTGTTATCTCAGTGAGGACTAAAGTCTGCAACAGATTTTGAGACCCAGAAATCCAGGGTAGATTTTGGGCCACATATTATATCACTTCCTATGGAGGCATTCCTTTTGGATATCAGTGTCTCAACGTTATCCAGGCATTCTTTCTTCTAGAGCAGAAATATACTTTACAAGTTGTATTGAAGACATTTTAGTGTTAGACTGCACAGCTGGAAGAACATTAATAAGCTGAAATGGTTATTGAATGTGCAGTGTCAATGAAGCAATTATATTTTGTCCACACTCAGTTTTAAGAAGCTGGTAATTAATGACCTAATGCGGAGAATTCAAAACAGCCCATTGCTCTACTGAGACCTCATTTTTCTGTCACTCTGTACATTGCATTATTAATTTATTTTGCAGAGCTGGAGGAGTTTGATAATTGGTTATGCACGTGCACACACACACACATCCTCCATCTTGAATAGCGTGGGCACACAGAGAGAGAGATTGCCGTGTGCGTGCACACAAGGAGCATCTTGTTAAGAGCGTGTTTGTGCAGACAGAGTTTTGTTTAATGCAGGCACGCACATAGATTGCAGTGATTAGTGTGCATGTGAACAAAAAACAAACACGGACATGCTGCCTGGCTGTCTAGGACATTTTAGAAAAGCTTAGCTCCCCTACTAACGTCTCTTGGGCCTCCATCTCTTGATGTCCTGTGATCAAGGTTTTCATTGGAACTCCACTTCCACAGAAGGTGAGCTGAAAACCTGCTGGCTTTAGCAAGGGAAGTTCTTCCATTCTGGAGAGTATGTTCTGCAAAACTAAAGATATCAGTAATTATAAATCCTACCTATCCATAACCTTTTCTCATCAATGCATTATCACAGTCTGCATTATGGACAGTCCATTGGAAAGGTGGTGTATCCATGACACCACATGACAATACAAGTGAAAGGCCTTTGTGTGACCTACGGTGAATTATATTGAAAGAAACAGGAAGAAGTTGCAAGTTTCACTTCTCAAACCAATAATCTTAGATGGGGGGGAATTGTTTTTTCTGTTGATTTTTGATGAAAACCCCAAATGTAAACGTCATTTGCTATCTGGCTGAAGTGAGAATGCCCTTCCACCATCTCCACAGGCACTTCTCGATCCAGCAGCCAGAGGATCTCAGTTGCTGTGATGGGGAATGAGAGGAAGCTTCCTACATCACTAGCTGTGTTTTGAGCATGCAAATTCTTCAAGTGTTATATAGTCCAAGAGGTTGCTAATGGCAATGGGGCTTTTGTGCTTTTTGGATGGAAGGTATGCGAGGTGGATGAAATAAGAAGAGGCTTATATGAGGTGAAAAACAGAGACAGGCACAACCCCAGACAAGCCTTGAGAATCCTCATTCCCTGCTTCTTGCAGGCTATCTCTGTCAACTGCATGCAGCCTTCTGCATCCATGGTAACCGGAGTCTTGCATCCAGCTTGAGGCCTGGCGAGTTGAGGCCTGGTCATTAAGGTAATTTGTTACAGCTGGGTAGAGTGAGCAGGGCTATTTAATGGACACTAACATGAGGGAAGGGGAGGTTTTGCGAGTGAAAAGAGGCTGAGGCTATGTCTATATTGCAACTTATGTTGGCAGAAGTTATATCCTTAAGGGTTGTGAATAAACCACCCCCCAGAGCGACATATGTTATACTAAGATGAGCTCCGGTGTGGACAGTGTTATGTTGGCAGGAGAGCTTCTCCCGCCTGTCGCAGAGGTGGTTTTGTTATGCTGATGGGAGAACTCTCTCGTTGGCATATGGGGTCTTCACCAGATGCACTGCAGCGACACAGCTGCAGTGTCGTATGTGTAGACAAGCCCTGAGAGACGGACAGCAGCCCCTTTGACTAGTAACAGGCCTTGGCTGTTCTGCCATTGGGTGACCAGCGCACTGACTCCTCATAGAAGAATAAGGAAAGGGAGATTCCCTTGCCATGTACCAGGCCACAGCTATTAACCAGGGTCTCAGGGAGGGGGGCAGCTGGCTGAATGGTGCACTCATAAGCATTCCAGCAGGCTGCACCAAACCGCAGGTGCTGCAGGGCTTGACTGGTTTTGCAGCTATTTGAGCTGTTTACATTTTTTAGCCAAGAGATCATCAACCTTCTTCCCCAAACCACAAAGAAATCTCTCACTGGGAGCAGCTGCTGCGCCTGGGGCAACAATGGATATGTTCAGAGGAGACTGAACATTTTAATGAGCAAAGCAACAGGAAACCTGTGCAGAGCCCAGATGCCAGCTGTGTGTGCCAGCAGCAAAGGTCCCCTATGCAGGGGCATTCCCCAGGGGTCATCATCACCAGTGAGCCACCCTTTTACTCTGCTGGAGTCATCAGCGCCTTACTTCTTTTAAAAGCAAGAGCCCAAAGGGTGGTTGTGTTAACAGAGGCCCCTGTGATGCCTCGTCAGTGAGAGAAGGACAAAGTATTAGCCATCTGTGCTGAAGTAATTAACAAACTCCCTGTGGCCTCTGGCCATTGAGGACCCGGCCTCTGATTGAAACCATCTGGTGAAATGATTGTGTGGCTAAAGCAGTTGTGGAGCTTGATGACTGTAGCACTCTCCTTGGACTGGAGACCCTGAGGCTGATTCTGTCCTGTACCTAGGCTCCGCTCAGCACAGGAAATGGGGTGATGGTGCTGTTGGGGAGCTCACGGTGCTGGTTCCATCTCCTTGATTCTTGGGACTAGCCCCACCCCCACTGATGCCACTTAGAGTGACTTCCAGGGGGCTATAAGCTCCACCTCTGATTTGGAGTCCTTAATGGACTCTCTGGAGCAGAAGATAGATGCAGAGAAGAGCTCTATACCCCCTCCCTGGTCCTCTACCCCCAACATGCCCCCTAGGTCAGGGGCATCAGACACCAAGCCTGGAGCTGACACTTATGCCAGCAGGGAACGCACCTAAACAAGGAAAGTCTGCTGGCAATTTGCAGCCAGTTTACAGTCTCTTTGCACACCCTAAATGGCAGATAAGGGATAGGTCTCAATAGCGAATCCAGCCCATTATATATATTTCCAACCTGCCTCACTATATCAACATTGGGAACATATATATCAACCCACCATGGTCCTAATGCAGGGTGCAAATGTGTGACCAAGCTCCAAAACCAGAGACACAAAAAATGTACACTATAGGAAAGGTACAATGCAGCTAGATTCCTTCCATTCGTGTAAACAGCTTTTTCTACAGTCCTGGTTTCATGATTCTGTATGACTGATTTTTGACAATGGAAGAACTGGGGCTCCAGATTTGGGAGGAATGTAGGTAACCTAGGACCGAAACAAGTGACATTTTCTGCAGTGACAGAAGAATGGCTGTGAGCTGTGGCCAGCTTTCCCCACAGTCAGAAATCGTCACCAGGATGTAAGGCAGAGTTCAGGTGCCCAAAGTGAAGAGCACATTGTGGCTTACGGAGCTTTTATTAACCGAAGACTGGTATTTGATGCTATCTTTACCTAGGCTCTTCTGCCTTTCACTAAAACCAAGTCTGGTTTCAATCACAACACATGATTCACATGAGTTCAGTCCAACTTTAACTTGTTAAGCCAATTTCTGCTGATTAGTGAATGCCCTTTGCCTTCTGTAACAATGAATGGCAGTCTGCAACCAAATATCCGTCTCCTTTACATTGACCAATAACTACCTGAAGGCCTTTATCTCACCTTAACTGTAGATTTTTAACCTTGTATCAGTTTCTCCCAGAATAACATTAGCAAATGTTCTCTTGTAGGCCTCTTCCGAAAATAACACGGTAACACCTTTATCAGTTTTCAGTCTCATATTTTGCATTTATTATATGGACTGTAGCTCAATTCGGAGCATTCGATTCCATTTTATTCTGCACTATAAACAGCTCTGAGTCAATAACAAGCCCTGCAGACAGGCCCAGATTGTGTTACACTTTTCAACTCGTCAGTGTGTGGTTGGCTTCTGCCCCAAACTATGAAGATTTATATCCTTTTGTGTCTCTTCGGAGGTAACTGTTGAAGTTCCCATTACCCTTAGAAATGTCTAATCCTGCTTCTGAGTATTGCTAAGCGTTTGGGTCCAAGGTGCCCTGGGGCAATGAGTTCAAGAGGTTAATTATGGGTTGTTTTAAATAGTATTTCCTTTCTGTTTCATTGGGTACATCTACCCGACTACAAAAAAACAAAACACAAAACCTCAGCACTGGGGAGTCTCAGCTCCTGGGGCAACTGACATGGGCTCACTAGGGTTGCGCTACCAGTGCAGACATTCCCGAGGAGACCTACCGCCCTTGCCAGGTTTCAGAGCCCAGGCTCCAGCCTGAGTGGAAATGTCTGAAGTGCTATTTTTATCCCTAGAGTGTGAGGCCCACAAGCCCGAGTCAGTTGATCCAGGCTCTGACCCTTGATGCTGCAGGATGTGTCACCCCCCCCCCTCCACAGTGTAGGTGTACTGGCTGTCTGTTGTTCTCCTGTTGTGATAAAAGCTGACCAGCAGCATCTGTTTTATCTTTATTCCATTTAGTATTTGACATGCCTCTGTCCCAGTGGTTCTCAAACTTTTGTACTGGTGACCCCTTTCACATAGCAAGCCTCTTGAGTGTGACCCCACCCAATAAATTAAAAACACTTTTAAATATATTTTACACCATTATAAATGCTGGAGGCAAAGCAGGGTTTAGGGAGGAGGCTGACAGCTCACGATCCCCCATGTAGTAACCTCGCGACACTCTGAGGGGTCCCGGCCCCCAGTTTGAGAACCCCTGATCTATCCTATTATGCCTCATCCTTTTTTTCCTCTAATTTAAATGATCCCGATCTCTTCCAACTCTCTTTCCAAGCCTCTATTCATTTTTGTTGCCATTCACTGACTCCCTGCTATTTCTGCTATCTAGAGATGGGCTGATCAGAACTGAATGCAGCATTCCTGCTAGGAGGATACGAGGGTTTATCATCAATGTGCAGAAAGCATTTTGAATATGCTCCATATTCTTTTCTATCCCTGTGTATGTACATCCTAGCATTTTGTTTGCTCTTTTGACTGCTTCTGCAGATTGAGCTGATATTTTCTCTGAGCTGTCTGCAGTGACCAATGGTCTTTCTTCTGCATGACGCCAGTTAATTTAGAACCGAACTATCTCTATCTCTCAGCTAGAAAGTTAGTTTGGGGGTACAAACATCAATCAAATCCTCATAGTTCATATCCTTCTGTTCTTCAGTGAATTGTAAGTCATTCAGGACAGCAAATACCTCCATTACAACCAGAGCTGGCAGTCGCACCTCTTCTTGTCGGTGCTCTTGTGGCCCTTGTCCACAGACTTTGAAATTCTCTCTTTTTAAAGTGGAAGCCATTTGTTTTACCCTTCATTGCCATTTTTGTAACTTTTCTTTATACTTTGAACCAGAGATCTGCTGCTCCTGTGATTCCTCCACTGTTTTCCAAGTATTCTATCGAAGGTATCCATTTGAGACGTTTCCACCCTCACCAGTAGTGATAGTTTTGTTATGGCTCCCAAATTAGAGTTGATCAAAATATTTTTGATGAAACTTTTTTTCTGTTTTAAAATGCTGTGTCATCAAAATGGAAACGTACTCCAGAAAGATATCGGTTTTAATGAAACTTTCTTCAGGAATGTTTCTCAGTGGTTCGGGAAGCCCGGGGTCAAGGCTCTTCTCTGAATCCAGTTATCGGCTATGCTGGGGTCTCTCTCGTGTTTTCCTGCAAATAAAAAGGTTTTGGTTGCCTTCCCACGTGGACTGAAAACAAATAATGAATCTCAAAAGTTCTCACAAATGGGAATTGTTGTTTTCTGCCCAGCCCTCCCCCATACCCAATCAGCCAGCTGTGCCTTTTTAAATAAATGCGGGTAACTTTCAGAGGAGAGGCAAAACAACAAGAAAAATCAAATGACAACAAAAATGAATCAAGTTAGCCCTGTATGTGGATCCTTGTTTTAATTTGCAACCAATCTATTCCATTCCAGACTTAGGTTCAGTCTCCAGCCAGCCCCATCTACAATTTACAGCCAACTGGCAAGTCTTCTGAACTCTGATACACAGCAGGTTCAGAATGCGATAAAAGCACACACTGTCCTTATGAGTCTTAAATGTTCATATGCATAAAACTCACTGCAAGGACCAAATGACAGACATATTTTCCCCTGTAGTGTATGTAATTATGTCTCTGTTTTTAGCATGCTGCACCTTTACATGTACAAAGTCATCTTACATGTCTGTGGGCCTCAGAGCTTTGAGGCAATAAAAGATCTCATCAAGTGAGATACACTCTGTTGTCTCCCCATGACAATTTTTTTATTCTTCATTTTTTATTTTCCTTCACCTGAAATAAAAGTCATCTGGGCTGAAAATGCGCAGTTTCGCTCTTTGGGGATGGAGACCATAAAAGAGAAAGCTGGTAACAAAGATGAGATAGATGTTATAAAAAACAAAGAGGGAAGTGCCCTTCCAGATTAGAGCCCTTTGATGTGACAGACAACAACTGATTTTTCGATGGCTAATTGGTCTCTAATACGCGGTGCTAAAAGAGGATCTTAAACACTGTCTGGCACCTGGACTGGATCCAGTGTCAGCCTGGATAGCACTCGGAAACATTGAAATTACAGGCCATATTTTTAAACAAGTGAGGGGGGATATTCCATGCTTAAATTTTGCACATAAGTACAGTGCCTGTGCAAACTACCTGGACAACTGCATACACAAATAGGCTGTGGTAGTCATTTGTGTGTCCAGTTGCCTGATTTGCTTGAACACTCCCAGGAGTTGTATGCACAAATTAGGCATGCACTGTGGTTAATTTGTTTAATAAATTTGTCCTACATCTGTCTGTGGAATCCCTAATTATATCAGTTGAGTGGGGCGTGTGGAATCAAGTTATCCAGGAATTTGATCAGATCAGCTGCTTCTTCTCCCTCCAGCGGGCCTGCACCCTAACGTTCTGGTGCAGATCTGGTTCCACAAAGCCTTAAAATCACTGTCCTTATCATATTCAGCATACTTCTGAAAGCTTACAAAAGATATTTTCTCTGCTGTAATTGGACCCCCAATCTTATGTGAAAGGCACAGCACAGTTCTTCCAGGATTTATATTCTAATAACAGCCCATTTGCATTTCCAATACTATGATGTCATTCTCCGGGCCAGATCGGAAGCAGAATTCTTTGAATAAGGCATCAAAAATTGGTCACCCCTATTACAGCATGGAAGGGGCTCTGGCAGCAAAAAAACCTCACCTCCAAATAGACCACATACAAATCCTCAGCTTCAAATAACTCTATCTGCAAAGCAGGTACTAAGTTCTTTACATGGATTCTATCATCTCTAGCTCAGCTTTCATTTTCATTTACCGTTTATTGAGCATTAAATTATCAGCAAACTATGGGAGTCTGAAAAGATCAATCAAAATTTGAAGAGCAGAATAAAAGGAGAGACTTTAAAACAACAGGATGCCAAAATAATTGAAAGAACAGTAAATAAGGACATCTCGACCTTAGGTAAAAATTACTCCTTCCAGCTGCTTCACATCATTCTAAATCCTTAGGAAACAAACCACTTCCTGCTTTCTTTTACTGCTTTGATCAATCTAAAGATAAAATTTTGCTTTCTGAATGATCAGCTAAGAAAGTGGATTGACAGAAGCAGCTTTAGTGATAGGTTTTGTGAAAGCTGTTCTCAGGGTGTTTGATTATTTAACATGCAAATGATTGGACAGAATGGGTCCATTCCCCACCCATGCAAAATGCTGTAAATCATTTTTACTTCCATTGACGTTAGTGGAGCTTTGCTTGTTAGCAGCAGCTGAGAAGCTGCCCCAGAATCGGGGGAAACAAAATCAGTCAAAAATAATAATGCAATTTCAGCTATTTCGGCAGAAGGGGTGATTTTTCTTTGCCATACTTTACAATAAACAGCAAATTGTTATGTCCTTTTGGTCTCCATCATGACAACTGGAATCATTAGTCATTTGTGTGTGCACAGTGCAGCGTCATGGATTGGCAAGCAGGGGACTCAGAATTACTTGGGGAATTGAAGGTCAGGACCAAAGTGTGCGGGACAGAGAAGTGGGGCACAAGGGCAGGAGAACTGTTGCAGCAGCTGGTTTTGCAGATCACACTGCTCTACAGCCAAAATGCTTCTGAAACAAATGTGGTCCAACTTTACTAATTCTGGGTCACTGAGAACGAAAATGATGCTTAAAATTGTTGATTGGCTCTAGTTTTCAAGATATGCTATTGGGTCAGTATATACGACCCTTAACTTGGGAATGGCGGAGGATAAGTGAGTTATAAAGGGAAGGGATCTCAATTTAAACCAGAAATGACTAAAATACATCTTTGACTGGATCTATGAATAAATCTATGACTGGGTTTGGACAGTACTTGCTTTTTAGGCAAAACAATGAATGATGCAATCTGAAGCTGGTATTGCATCATACATGATATGAATTGCATCGTGTTATTCCTAGAAGTCATGGATGATGCAATCATAACGAAGCTTACATCACTCTGCTGAACAAATTGCCCTATATCAGCTCTAGAAATCATACAGTGTCGTGCTCTCTTATTTGTCAGTGTTTGATTTTGCAAAGGGACAAATTTCTGTTTAGCCAAAGTGAGCAGAGATGCCTCGTACTTGTGTGAACAGTGCAGATAACTTCTGCTGTGTTTGTGGTGAAGTGACTTTTGCATCACAAAAGCGCAGTATAACCACTATGGTTAAGAAAGCCTATCACCTTTATTTTGGTTGCAAAATTGGAGATCAGGGCGAGAGGTGGGCCCCACACATATGCTGCAACACTTGTGCAACAAATCTTCGCCTGTGGTTGAACAGGAAAAGGAAATCTATGCCTTTTGCAGTGCCAATGATTTGGAGAGAGCCAACAGATCATACCAGCAATTGTTACTTCTGCATGGTGCCTCCAGTTGGGAAAGGTGTGTCAAAGAAGAAAAAGTGGACTGTGCATTATCCAAACATTCCATCAGCTATACGCCCAGTACCCCACGGAGAAGGACTGCCGGTT
This sequence comes from Gopherus flavomarginatus, assembly GCF_025201925.1. NCBI lineage: Eukaryota > Metazoa > Chordata > Testudines > Testudinidae > Gopherus > Gopherus flavomarginatus. Next base: position 47,834,169 of record NC_066627.1, on the reverse strand, counting down.
CCTGATGCACCAGAATCATTCTCACTTGAGTCAGACAAGGAAGAGGAAGAGGATGAAACTTCTGGTCCTGAATCATCAATGTCACAGGACCCACATTTTCTCCCATCCTCCTCCTCTGAACCACACCTCATAACACAAGGTGAACTGAATGACCTTGTCAGGAATTTGGAACTACCCAAGAGTAAGGCAGAGCTGTTGGGCTCCAGACTACAGCAGTTGAATCTCCTGGCAGGCTATCAGGGCAAATGGAGCCCATCAGTGCTTGCAAACTATTGCTGGACAGTGACAAGAGAAAGCAGCAAAGAATCCTGTGGCACCTTATAGACTAACAGACGTTTTGGAGCATGAGCTTTCGTGGGTGAATACCCACTTCCTCAGATGCATGTAATGGAAATATCCAGGGGCAGGTATATATATGTGTGCTAGCAAGCAAGCTAGAGATAACGAGGTCAGTTCAATCAGGGAGGATGAGGCCCTGTTCTAGCAGTTGAGGTGTGAAAACCAAGAGAGGAGAAACTGGTTCTGTAATTGGCAAGCCATTCACAGTCTTTGTTCAATCCTGAGCTGATGGTGTCAAATTTGCAGATGAACTGAAGCTCAGCAGTTTCTCTTTGAAGTCTGGTCCTGAAGTTTTTTTGCTGCAGGATGGCCACCTTAAGGTCTGCTATATTTTGTGGCCAGGGAGGTTGAAGTGCTCTCCTACAGGTTTTTGTATATTGCCATTCCTAATGTCTGATTTGTGTCCATTTATCCTTTTCCGTAGAGACTGTCCAGTTTGGCCGATGTACATAGCAGAGGGGCATTGCTGGCATATGATGGCGTATATTACATTGGTGGATGTGCAGGTGAATGAACCAGTGATGGTGTGGCTGATCTGGTTAGGTCCTGTGATGGTGTCGCTGGTGTAGATATGTGGGCAGAGTTGGCATCGAGGTTTGTTGCATGGATTGGTTCCTGAGCTAGAGTTATTATGGTGTGGTGTGCAGTTACTGGTGAGAATATGTTTCAGGTTGGCAGGTTGTCTGTGGGCAAGGATTGGCCTGCCACCCAAGGCCTGTGAAAGTGTGGGATCATTATCCAGGATGGGTTGTAGATCCTTGATGATGCGTTGGAGGGGTTTTAGCTGGGGGCTGTATGTGATGGCCAGTGGAGTCCTGTTGGTTTCTCTCTTGGGTTTGTCTTGCAGTAGGAGGCTTCTGGGTACACGTCTGGCTCTGTTGATCTGTTTCCTTATTTCCTCGTGCGGGTATTGTAGTTTTGAGAATGCTTGGTGGAGATCTTGTAGGTGTTGGTCTCTGTCTGAGGGGTTAGAGCAGATGCGGTTGTACCTCAGTGCTTGGCTGTAGACAATGGATCGTGTGATGTGCCCGGGATGGAAGCTGGAGGCATGAAGGTAGGCATAGCGGTCGGTGGGTTTTCGATATAGGGTGGTGTTAATGTGACCATCACTTATTTGCACCGTGGTGTCAAGAAAGTGGACCTCCCGTGTAGATTGGTCCAGGCTGAGGTTGATGGTGGGGTGGAAGCTGTTGAAATCATGGTGGAATTTTTCCAGAGTCTCCTTCCCATGGGTCCAGATGATGAAGATGTCATCAATGTAGCGTAGATAGAGAAGGGGTGTGAGTGGACGAGAGCTGAGGAAGCGTTGTTCCAGGTCGGCCATGAAGATATTGGCATATTGTGGGGCCATGCGGGTGCCCATAGCAGTGCCACTGATCTGGAGATATATATTGTCATCAAATTTGAAATAGTTGTGTGTAAGTATAAAGGCACAGAGCTCAGCAGCCAGTTGTGCTGTGGCATCATCAGGGATAGTGTTCCTGACAGCTTGTATTCCATCTGTGTGTGGGATGTTTGTGTAGAGAGCCTCTACATCCATGGTGGCTAGGATGGTGTTTTCTGGGAGGTCACCAATGCATTGTAGTTTCCTCAGGAAATCAGTGGTGTCACGGAGATAGCTGGGAGTGCTGGTGGCATAGGGTCTGAGTAGAGAGTCCATATATCCAGATAGTCCTTCAGTGAGAGTGCCAATGCCCGAGATGATGGGGCGTCCAGGATTTCCGGGTTTGTGGATCTTGGGCAGTAGATAGAATAACCCTGGTCGGGGCTCTAAGGGTATGTTGATTTCTTCTGGTGTTAGTGTAGGGAGTGTCCTGAGTAGATGCTGTAGTTTCTTAGTGTATTCCTCAGTGGGATCTGAGGGAAGTGGCCTGTAGAATTTGGTATTGGAGAGTTGTCTGGCTGCCTCCTTTTGATAGTCAGACCTGTTCATGATGACAACGGCACCTCCTTTATCAGCCTCTTTGATGATAATGTCAGGGTGGTTTCTGAGGCTGTGGATGGCCTCAGAAACCACCCTGAAGGACTATCTGGATATATGGACTCTCTACTCAGACCCTATGCCACCAGCACTCCCAGCTATCTCCGTGACACCACTGATTTCCTGAGGAAACTACAATGCATTGGTGACCTCCCAGAAAACACCATCCTAGCCACCATGGATGTAGAGGCTCTCTACACAAACATCCCACACACAGATGGAATACAAGCTGTCAGGAACACTATCCCTGATGATGCCACAGCACAACTGGCTGCTGAGCTCTGTGCCTTTATACTTACACACAACTATTTCAAATTTGATGACAATATATATCTCCAGATCAGTGGCACTGCTATGGGCACCCGCATGGCCCCACAATATGCCAATATCTTCATGGCCGACCTGGAACAACGCTTCCTCAGCTCTCGTCCACTCACACCCCTTCTCTATCTACGCTACATTGATGACATCTTCATCATCTGGACCCATGGGAAGGAGACTCTGGAAAAATTCCACCATGATTTCAACAGCTTCCACCCCACCATCAACCTCAGCCTGGACCAATCTACACGGGAGGTCCACTTTCTTGACACCACGGTGCAAATAAGTGATGGTCACATTAACACCACCCTATATCGAAAACCCACCGACCGCTATGCCTACCTTCATGCCTCCAGCTTCCATCCCGGGCACATCACACGATCCATTGTCTACAGCCAAGCACTGAGGTACAACCGCATCTGCTCTAACCCCTCAGACAGAGACCAACACCTACAAGATCTCCACCAAGCATTCTCAAAACTACAATACCCGCACGAGGAAATAAGGAAACAGATCAACAGAGCCAGACGTGTACCCAGAAGCCTCCTACTGCAAGACAAACCCAAGAGAGAAACCAACAGGACTCCACTGGCCATCACATACAGCCCCCAGCTAAAACCCCTCCAACGCATCATCAAGGATCTACAACCCATCCTGGATAATGATCCCACACTTTCACAGGCCTTGGGTGGCAGGCCAATCCTTGCCCACAGACAACCTGCCAACCTGAAACATATTCTCACCAGTAACTGCACACCACACCATAATAACTCTAGCTCAGGAACCAATCCATGCAACAAACCTCGATGCCAACTCTGCCCACATATCTACACCAGCGACACCATCACAGGACCTAACCAGATCAGCCACACCATCACTGGTTCATTCACCTGCACATCCACCAATGTAATATACGCCATCATATGCCAGCAATGCCCCTCTGCTATGTACATCGGCCAAACTGGACAGTCTCTACGGAAAAGGATAAATGGACACAAATCAGACATTAGGAATGGCAATATACAAAAACCTGTAGGAGAGCACTTCAACCTCCCTGGCCACAAAATATAGCAGACCTTAAGGTGGCCATCCTGCAGCAAAAAAACTTCAGGACCAGACTTCAAAGAGAAACTGCTGAGCTTCAGTTCATCTGCAAATTTGACACCATCAGCTCAGGATTGAACAAAGACTGTGAATGGCTTGCCAATTACAGAACCAGTTTCTCCTCTCTTGGTTTTCACACCTCAACTGCTAGAACAGGGCCTCATCCTCCCTGATTGAACTGACCTCGTTATCTCTAGCTTGCTTGCTAGCACACATATATATACCTGCCCCTGGATATTTCCATTACATGCATCTGAGGAAGTGGGTATTCACCCACGAAAGCTCATGCTCCAAAACGTCTGTTAGTCTATAAGGTGCCACAGGATTCTTTGCTGCTTTTACAGATCCAGACTAACACGGCTACCCTCTGATAAGTGACAAGAGATGCTCCATTTAATGAATACAAGAGACAAGCCAAGAAGCACCGAGTAGACACTGAATAGGATTAAACTATGTACATAATAGTTTTTTGCCTTTTGTTTCATAATAAATTTTATTTATATAACCCTTTTGCTGATTTTTAAAGTGTTCCATAAACAGGACAGGTGAAATATTATCATGTAAAGCAACCATAAACACATGAAAAGACCTAGGTTTTCAATTTATGATTAAAACTCTACACAATATACATAGACATAAAATATAAAAACTTAAATATCTTAGAAACAGTAGCCAATCAGTTGTGTTAATTGTCATATTTGAATTCAGCACATCAAAATACATAATAAATATCACATTTTATCTCTGAAGCAGACGACTTCTCAAAAATTGTAGACCAGTGTCATTAATGAGTTGCAGTGACAGAGCTGTGTGGAGGCAAATAGTACAGAACTTGCCCACCCTCGGAGATACCACTTAGTCCTTCATTTCTGTGGTCACTAAATCCATTCTGAAAACAGACAGGTTCCAGGAATGTTGTTTGTTTGCAACTAATGAAGGGTTGTTTTTTTCTCTCCCCATCGTATTATTAGTCACTTCTCTGGAACAGATGAATATGATATCAAGCCTGAACGTGAGTCAGACACAATGGCTAGAATGCTCGAAAAAGATGGGTAACTTTGTGACGAATCGCAGCAGTTGGAGAGACTCAGAGCTCATGCTGCAGGGAATAAAGTAAAGGTAAAGGGTTGGAACACATGCTGGATAGCAATAGACTCAAAGAGAGATCATTCTATTTAGCGTAACAATATTTAAGTTTTTACATTTTATGTCTATGTATATTGTGTAGATAGTAGAGTTTTAATCATAAATTGTAAACCTAGGTCTTTTCATGTGTTTATGGTTGCTTTACATGATAATATTTCACCTGTCCTGTTTATGTAACACTTTAAAAATCAGCAAAAGGGTTATATATATAAAATTTATTATGAAACAAAAGGCAAAAAACTATTATGTACATAGTTTAGTCCTATTCAGTGTCTACTCGGCGCTTCTTGGCTTGTCTCTTGTATTCATTAAATGGAGCATCTCTTGTCACTGTCCAGCAATAGTCTGCAAGCACTGATGGGCTCCATTTGCCCTGATAGCCTGCCAGGAGATTCCACTGCTGTAGTCTGGAGCCCAACAGCTCTGCCTTACTCTTGGGTAGTTCCAAATCCCTGACATGGTCATTCAGTTCACCTTGTGTTATGAGGTGTGGTTCAGAGGAGGAGGATGGGAGAAAATGTGGGTCTGTGACATTGATGGTTCAGGACCAGAAGTTTCATCCTCTTCCTCTTCCTCGTCTGACTCAAGTGAGAATGATTCTGGTGCATCAGGAACCGGCAGTCCTTCTCCGTGGGGTACTGGGCGTATAGCTGATGGAATGTTTGGATAATGCACAGTCCACTTTTTCTTCTTTGACACACCTTTCCCAACTGGAGGCACCATGCAGAAGTAACAATTGCTGGTATGATCTGTTGGCTCTCTCCAAATCATTGGCACTGCAAAAGGCATAGATTTCCTTTTCCTGTTCAACCACAGGCGAAGATTTGTTGCACAAGTGTTGTAGCATATGTGTGGGGCCCACCTCTCGCCCTGATCTCCAATTTTGCAACCAAAATAAAGGTGATAGGCTTTCTTAACCATAGTGGTTATACTGCGCTTTTGTGATGCAAAAGTCACTTCACCACAAACACAGCAGAAGTTATCTGCACTGTTCACACAAGTACGAGGCATCTCTGCTCACTTTGGCTAAACAGAAATGTGTCCCTTTGCAAAATCAAACATTGACAAATAAGAGAGCACGACACTGTATGATTTCTAGAGCTGATACAGGGCAATTTGTTCAGCAGAGTGATGTAAGCTTCGTTATGATTGCATCATCCATGACTTCTAGGAATAACATGATGCAATTCATATCATGTATGACGCAACACCAGCTTCAGATTGCATCATTCGTTGTTTTGCCTAAAAAGCAAGTACTGTCCAAACCCAGTCATAGATTTATTCATAGATCCAGTCAAAGATGTATTTTAGTCATTTCTGGTTTAAATTGAGATCCCTTCCCTTTATAACTCACTTATCCTCCGCCATTCCCAAGTCAAGGGTCGTATATACTGACCCAATAGCATATCTTGAAAACTAGAGCCAATCAACAATTTTAAGCATCATTTTCGTTCTCAGTGACCCAGAATTAGTAAAGTTGGACTACATTTATTTCAGAAGCATTTTGGCTGTAAAGCAATGTAATCAGCCTACAGACTCATTGCCATAAGAGCTTATAGAGATAACACTGTGGCTAGATGTTGGAAAAGAATGAGGCAATGAACATCGGTAGCCATGCACATCCAGAACCACATTTCCCCCAAAGTTTAGGGATGTTTGGATCCATTTTCTCTCTCTCTGTCCCTTTCTGGGGCGTCGTGAAGTAGTGAGAGGGTATCTGTGAAGTATGCCTGCAGATCTTGTCCAGAACTGTCCCAAATCTGAGTATGGCCTTTGGATGGGAGGCATTGGACATACCATTGTGGTATTGGGGTGGGGGCTGCACTTTTAAGGGCCGAGCATCCCAGACAGAGAGTCCGGGCAGGGAGCTGTGGAGCTCTTGTGTTTAGATACAACCAGTTGCAACTGGCCACAGAATAAAGCAGAGATTTTGTGAGCTCCTTTAGCACAGAGTGATCCCTGAACACCACATCTCCAGCTTGCAGGGCCTCCACCTATTTTCCTTTGCCCCAAAACTCCAATGTGTCTAGGAATTAGGTAATACCCCTTTCAATATTTTGGAAGCCTTACTCGCCAGCCTCCTTGTCTTCTGTTACAGAAGCCACCAGAACCTACCAGAGCAGCAGTGTACGTATGTAGCCAGGTCTTGTATGTTTATGAGTAGTTAGTAAATACAGTTATTTGGAACCCAACTGTGTCTGTGTGTTTCCTCGTATTCTTAATGCTGAGTAAAGAACCAAGACCGGGGGGCTGGAACAATGTGTATCGTGGGGGTGCTGAAAGCCATTGAACCAAACTGTAAACCGTGGATATGATGGAAACCACTTCAAGCCAGGGGGTGCTGCAGCGCCCCCAGCCCCCTTAGTTCCAGCACTTACGAACAAAGACCCAGCATAATGAAATAAAAGAGGCAAAAGAGGCAAGTGTCAAGGGCTGCAAAATCGCAAGGGGTGCTTTAGCACAGGAGTGACATGAAGGGCGGGATGAGGACTGATATTTTCCAATTTGCTTAAGGTTGCAAATTAGCCCGCACAATTCTCAGAAAACTGACAGATCCACAGATAGACTCATAATACACCAGTTTGCTCAAAATACCCTTTTCTTCATTTCCTTTCTCTTCCCTCCCCAGGCAGTGGTAATTTCTTCCTAATTACATCTAACCATGACAGGCTGTGATTTGCGTTTGCTGTTCGCAGGGAAATCCTGGCACTCGAGAAGCAGATTTTTGTTACAGTTGATGAAAGAAAATGCTTCAATGAATGTAAAATAGTTCTGTTCTTTACAGTCCTCTACCGCCCTTACCAGAACAAGAAGGAATCAGGGAAACATAACCAAACATAATTATAGGTGAGCTCACTCTCTTTAATGGAGTCATTATAATGGGGTTCTTGCAAGTTGAAGCCAGGACTCTTGAGTTCTGTTCCTGGCTCAGGCAGTCACTGTGTGACACCACGCAAGTGACTGGTGTGTACTTTCTGTTTATACATCATTAATTAGCAGTGACAACAGAGTCTGGAATTAGAATTCTGCTGGTGGCCTGTGGGACAGGATATAAAACAACTTGTACTTTTGCTATTTTTTCTCTGTGGTGCTTCTAACAATTCCAGCAACTAGATTTGTCAGGTACGAGGGAGATATGACCTGCAAGACACCCAGGGACTGTTTAATAACAAATGCCATTTTTACAGACTCTGAGCATAATTGAAATTGATGCTCCCAGCACCTGGATTTCACTGAATCTTGAATGCCCCACGTGACATCCTCTTCAGAGCTCCATACATTAGTGATATGTTGCAGTAGGTGTATCACGTTGGTGGTACCATTATCAGCTGACAATGAAACATTAGTGCATAGCATTACTTATGTGAAACAAACAAACATAGCATTAATGAAGGGACTTTCCTGTTAGCCTTTGTATCCTTTAGTGGCACAATATTTCTTAGACTGTGAGATATTGCAGCTGGATATTTTTTGTTTCTGTTCTATCCATTGCATTCTGGAAATACGTCATTTGTGCTGGTGTAAATCAGGAATGGCTCCATTGGCTTCAGTAACATGTAAAGCTGATGTGAGAGGAGAATTGGCCCCTGGAGCTGTATCACATGCTTAATGCGGAGTTTTTGAGAGCAAGAACAACGTGGATCAGTCCTGAGATGCAAGGCTTCTAGTGGTGCTGGTGTTTCACTAGTTGGCCTTCTTCCCACTGAATCTGAAGTAACCACTGCACCATAGAGACATAGTGGGATGCTGTGCTACTGGAGTTGTTGAATTTTACGTGTGAATATGAACCTGCCCACTTGTGACAATTAAAGAAGATGAGTGAAAATTCCCAGTGAGCATTCTGACAAATGGAACCTATTTTTCTGCTTCTTGGAGCCAGGATTTTATGACATTCCCATCATGTTCTATACAGCACCAAACACACTGTCCTTACTCATTGATAGTAATAATTTTATATTATATGAGGGTTTTCCACAAACTATGTCCACTCCTATCCAATTCCATATGAAGTCAATGAAAAGACTCCCTGAGGGGTTAGTCCTGCTAATCCTAAAATGCAACTATCCCATTGAACACAAAACTTGTATTGGAATCTTAACTTGGCCTTGTTCTTGAATCTCCTGGATGTGATCACTCATTCAAAAGGTGGTAGAGTGGCTCTGTGGAGTGGGCAGTGGTTTCAGACTCAGAAGAGCTGGATTTTGTTTCTTTATCTATTTAGATTGAGAGCTCTTTGGGGGCAGAGACTGTTTCCTGTTAGGTGTTTGTTGGTTGGTGCTTTTAGGTACTACAATAATGCAAATAAAAATCAATAATCAATGTATATAACTGGGGTTGATTGGAACTCAGCAAATGCTAGTTGGAGATCGTATGAAAAGAGAGATTTGACTAGGGCACATTTTAAGGATTGATGCATGTTTATGGGCACTGGAAGAGGAAGCTGATGGCAGAAGAACATGAGAGAAGAAAAGAAGCTCTTGGATGGACAATGTGCTGTCATGGGTGGGTCTAACGGTCTATTCATCCACAAAGAGCTTAGCAGAGGATCATACAGAATGGGCTACCATGGTTGCAAGCCTCCAGTAACGGAGACACCTCATAAGAAGAAGAATTGGGTTTCTTAAGTGTCTAATATTAAAGCTACCCCAAGATGTTTTGTGGTTGCTGATTATATCAATTCCAGCAATAATTAAAGAATCACATAAAAATCACCAGCTGCCATGATGTGTAATTGTGCATTAAAATACTAGCAGGGAAACATTCTTCCTTTGGAATCACCTTCCCCATGAGGAAATGGGGTGGTGAACGAACAGGACAGACGGGTGCAGCTTTAGGAATTAGAGGCTTACAAGTTAGTCCAACACTGTCAGTAGCTGGAAGGTGACAGAAGGAATTAATACAGATAAGTGAACAGAGAATTCTTTCCTGGATGTCTGGCTGGTGAGTCTTGCCCACATGCTAAGGGTTTAGCTGATCACCATATTTGGGGTAGGGAAGGAATTTTCCTCCGGGGCAGACTTGCAGAGGCCCTGGGGGTTTTTCACCTTCCTCTGCAGCATGGGGCATGGGTCACTTGCTGAAGCATTCTCTGCACCTTGAAGACTTTAAACCACAAGTTGAGGACATCAGTAGCTCAGATATAGGTCAGGGGGTTGTTACAGAAGTGGCTGGGCGAGATTCTGTGGCCTGCATTGTGCAGGAGGTCAGACTAGAAGATCATAATGGTCCCTTCTGACCTTAAAGTCTATGAGTCTAAGTGTTGGGTTGGCATGAGGCTAGTGTGCAGCCTGAGGAAATGCTAGAATAAACAATACAGTGGGTGCAAGCTATGCTAGTAAGAAAGAATTTTAATAACATGACACCTTAATGTCTGCAGAGCACCTAGCACAACCAGGCCCGGATTTCAGCTGGGGCCTCTAGATACTACCAGAACACAAATAATCAATAGTAGTAAGTGAGGCTCCGATTCAACAAAGCATTTAAACAGATGCTTACATCCATCTCTATTCAGCAAAGCACTTAAACACACCGACGCCCGTGGGTTAAGCATATGTGCAAACTGGTTACAGGGTGAGACTCCATTTTGTCCCTCTGAGTGCCCCCCTGTGCAGTGATAGGCCTTGCCTCCATCACCTCTCTCAAGGGTGGAACCCCGCAGGTCAGCCATTCTGGGACTGGGCAGCCCTCTGTTTTCCAGCTGTGTTAATGTGACAGGCCCAACTGGCTTTGGCATCTGTCTGCCCCTTTACTCTGTGACCAGCTAATTAAAGTGACTCAGAAACAGCTCCTGGCTGTAGCGGGGCGATGACTCTCCGGCTCGATGCCTCCTCCCAATTGCTCAGGGAATTTGCTCTTTTCCAGCTCCGGAGCGCCCTCTGCCAGCTAATGTCTCACCTGCCCCTGGCCCCTGTGTCCCTCCCGGACCCTGGTGCCCTTTGCCAAGGGGCACTGCAGTACCCCCTTACTCTGGGTCTCCCCTCCCAGGGGAACCCTCAACCCCCTATCCCCATCTTGCCTCAGTGGCTACTGCCAGTCACCATCTAGCCCCCGCTCCCTGGAGTGGGCTGCAGTCTGTAAACCACTCATCATCAGCAAGGGGGGTTGGACCAGCTGCCTCTGTCTATTCCAAGGCTGCCCCTTCGCAGCCCTAGCACCCTTGTGGGCCCTTAACTCAGCCTGCAGCCTGGGGCTTTGCTAGGCTGGAGCTCCCCAGCTTCCTCTGCCATTGCCCAGCACTGCTCCAGACTAGCTCTCAGCTCCCAGGCAGCCAGGTCCTTCTCTCTCAAGAGGCTACAGAGAGTGTGTTTTTTAGCCTCTGGCTCTCAGACCTCTTATAGGGCCAGCTGGGCCCTGATTGCACTGGTTGCAGCTATGGCTGCTTTCCCAACCAGCCCAGCTTTTCCTCTGCCACTGCCCTTTCCCAGGCCTGTTTTAACCCCTTCAGGGCAGAAGCGGGATAACCACGCCACTACACTGGCTCTCACCTATGCTTTGTTCTTTCCCTGCCAGTGTTGGTAAGTTTCACTAGCCTAGACTAGCCTGTTCCTGGGCTGGGGATGACAGATGGCCCCTGGAAACATCTTCTGTGTCTCTTGGCCAGAGATTCCTCTCCAGTCACTGCTGGCCACACAACACCATCCTCTTGTTAGGAAGATTCCCAAACCTGAGCTGTGAAGTAGTGGAACTATTTACTATGGTTTGTAAATCGGCTTCTGTACCCAATGACTGGAAGATAGCTAATGTAATGCCAATATTTAAAAAGGGCTCTAGAGGTGATCTCAGCAATTACAGACCGGTAAGTCTAACGTCGGTACCGGGCAAATTAGTTGAAACAATAGTAAAGAATAAAATTGTCAGACACATAGAAGAACCTAAATTGTTGGGCAAAAGTTAACATGGTTCTGTAAAGGGAAATCGTGTCTTACTAATCTATTAGAGTTCTTTGAAGGTGTCAACAAACATGTGGACAAGGGGGATCCAGTGGACATAGTGTACTTAGATTTCCAGACAGCCTTTGACAAGGTCCCTCACCAAAGGCTCTTACATAGTTTAAGTTGTCATGGGAAAAAAGGGAAGGTCCTTTCATGGATTGAGAACTGGTTAAAAGACAGGGAACAAAGAGTAGGAATAAATGGTAAATTTTCAGAATGGAGAGGAGTAACTAGTGATGTTTCCCAAGGGTCAGTCCTAGGACCAATCCTATTCAACTTATTCATAAATGATCTGGAGAAAGGGGTAAAAAGTGAAGTGGCAAAGTTTTCAGATGATACTAATAGTTAAGATCAAAGCAGATTGTTAAGAACTTCAAAAAGATCTCACAAAACTAAGTGATTGGGCAACAAAATGGCAAATGAAATTTAATGTAGATAAATGTAAAGTAATGCACATTGGAAAAAATAACCCCAACTATACATACAATATGATGGGGGCTAATTAACTACAATGAATCAGGAAAAAGATCTTGGAGTCATCATGGATAGTTCTCTGAAGACGTCCACACAGTGTGCAGAAGTGGTCAAAAAATCAAACAGGATGTTAGGGATCATTAAAAAAGGGATAGAGAATAAGATGGAGAATATATTATTGCCCTTATGGTACGCCCACATCTCAAATACTGTGTACAGATGTGTTCTCCTCATCTCAAAAAAGATATACTGGCATTAGGAAAAGTTCAGAGAAGGGCAACTAAAATGATTAGAGGTTTGGAACAGGTGCCATATGCGGAGAGATTAAAGAGGCTAGGACTTTTCAACTTGGAAAAGAGGAGCTAAGGGGGGATACGATAGAGGCATATAAAATCATGAGTGATGTGGAGAAAGTAGATAAGGAAAAGTTATTTACTTATTCCCATAATACAAGAACTAAGGGCCACCAAATGAAATTAATGGGCAGCAGGTTTTAAATAAATAAAAGGAAGTTCTTCTTCACACAGTGCACAGTCAACTTGTGGAACTCCTTACCAGAGGAGGTTGTGAGGGCTAGGACTATAACAGCGTTTAAAAGACAAATTCATGGAGGTTAAGTCCATTAATGGCTGTTAGCCCGGATGGGTAAGGAATGGTGTCCCTAGCTTCTGTTTGTCAGAGGATGGAGATGGATGGCAGGAGAGAGATCACTTGATCATTACCTGTTAGGTTCACTCCCTCTGGGACACTTGGCATTGGCCACTATCGGTAGACAGGATATTGGGCTAGATGGACCTTTGGTCTGACCCAGTAAGGCCATTCTTATGTTATGTTTATGTGCTGGCAGTCGAGGAGGTGGAAATGGATTTAGTTTCTCTGAAACAGAATCCTGTATATTTATGAAGGTAAGCATAGAATTTGCAGAACTTTGAAGAATGCAACAGAAATTGTGGTGATATGCTATAGTTGATACTGATAATACTCCAGTCCTGCTGTGAGTGCAGGGGACTGGACTAGCTGACCTCTCAAGGTCCCTTCCAGTCCTGTGATTCTATATGTTTTATGAGATCCTCAGGTTTTTCATACCTTATGCGTTGGATCAGATGAGAGCAGCCATGGAGAATATGCATTCTGACGTCCCAAAGGGGGAAGACTTAATGAGAGTCCGCTTCAAAAAACAGTCAGATTATGACAGTGCTACTCTTGTTGCCTAAGTAGGACCTTACTCTTCACAGGGCTCCTTGGATTTCAGTGGGCCTATGTATGAAGTAAAATATTGTTCCATGTGAGGAAGGTTAATAGAATTGGACCTGAAGACTGATGCAAAGCAAGCAAAGCATGACCAGGAATCTAGTGCCTTTGTTTGCTACAGCTGGCCAACATAGCAGGTAGATGTGTAGGAAAGAAAATAGGCTGGGGGAAGGTGATCACTTTAAAACATCAAATATGGAACCCCCAGAAGCACAGAGCATAGTCAGTTCCTTCTCAGATCCTCTTTCCGTGGAATATGGTGAGCAGATGTCTCCTTAAGTGTACCAGCCACTCTGAATGCTTCCTGAAAAAGATTTCCCAGGATTCATATAAGATTTCTTCCTTTCCCTAGGAATGAAAACTATGTCCTGCCCACAATTCTCTGTAGGATGGCTTGAGCACCACGGGTAGCAAATCTCTTCTCTGTTGTGCTGAACTTTTTCACAGAAATTGAGGCAACGTTAACTTCATAGGAGATGTGAGACTGTTTTTGCAAGCTATACACATATGCAGAGATGCCTTTCTCTTTTATTCTCATGCTGCAGGATCTTTAATATTTAAAGACAATAAAAACCGACACATCCCAGCTTAGCTGCCGTCAGCATGCCTGGCAAATAAACCAAACCCCAGCCCACAAAGAAGGCTTAAAAGAAAAAAAAAAGCCATATGGCAACCCTTATTCAATGCTTTATCTGTTTGCACCAAAATCTGATTAAACAAATTGCCTATATGGAGCAGCAGGGAAACCAAACAAACACAGCAGTTGAGCAGCATCTGTTGTAATGGATTTGTGAGCTGCATAAATATAGGCCCCGAGCTCGACAGAACAAATGCCACTGGGGCGCAGGAGCGATGGGTCTTTGGAACATAACACAGACCCATGACAGCTAATAGTGAATGTCCATCCACTAGCCGTCATTTTGAGGGCTCACCCAGCATGCAGATTCTTTTAGAAAATCTTGCACCTTTTCTGGGAGCTGAACTCTTTCCTGGTCTTAATTATTTACAGGCATTTTTATGGGCACTCATCAACATTCCGCCTGCGTGTTGCTTTGATCGCCAGCTGATTTTATTTCCATCACAACCTCGCCAGTGTATTGCACTGCTCAACTCCCCAGACTTCCAGCTGACCCTTTTCTTCATTCATCAGCAGTGGGTTGAATTTTCCAAAGAGCTGCTTCCTCTTTGTGGCTGCAAGGGGTGAGTGTAGAATTTGCCCCGTCATTGGAGCAGTGGGCACAAATCTACATACAGACTCTTCTACTGCTTGGTTGAGGGCACAAGTCAGGTGGGCAGATGAGAGGGGCAAATACTTGCACAAACAACCACAGTTCATTTTGAGGACACAGAATGATGGATGCCAATTTTACCGGTATAAAGTGAGCTGATGATAAGGTTGGTCAGATCCTAATGAATCTGATCATTTCAGTTGAACATTGCCGCTGATTGGCGCAATGTTTTCATCTGATCTCTACCACTTGTTCACTAGGTTCTCAGGTATTCCAGCAGTTCTGGATTTCATTTCAATGAACAAGCAATCCAGACAACTGTTTGCTATCGAGGTGCTTTAATCAGCTTTTCTATCTACCCCTACTTCTCTGCGTGGTGCAGTCATCCATGGCACCACTTCTTGTCTCTTGTCTTTCACCCTTTCATTGTTTTTCTTTTTCTGTCCTTTTCTATTTTTCTAACCTTACCTACCAGTTCTCTGAACTTGTTCAGGTTGGCTTTTTTGAAGTCCATTGTCCTCATACTGCTGCTCTCACTCCTTCCTTTCCTTTAGAATCATGGAATCGCTCATTTCACGATCATTGTCACCAACTTGCCTTCAGCCTTCAGATTCGCAACCACTTCCTCCCTATTAGCCAGAATGAAGTAAAAAATGTCTGGTTACTTCCTCCACCTACTGAAGCAAAAGCTGTCCCCAGTACATTACAAGAACTTACTGGACATTTTGTGTTTTGCCATATTACTTTTCCAACAGATGTGTGGATAGTCAAAGTGCACCAGTATTACCAGGGTTTGTGGTCTGGGTACTTCTGTTATTTGTTCTAGCAATGCCTCATCCACCTCCTCATGGTGAACAAGGATTCGTGGGACTGAACCGTTCTACAGCTTTGATCTTTGGCAGAACGGTAACACAGTTCAGCACATTATCTGGTCCTGTCTACTTGATGATGAACTGCACCAGGAGGCTATCATGTTGTAACCAGGTCACTCAGCACAATAGGAATTACAGGGTAAATGGGATGTAAGTTTTCATAATGAACGGGGGCATTTTAAAGCAACTGCACCACGACTGTATGCTCTCTCATCATTACTTACCTGCTGGAGTTAGAACAAACTTGTGCTAGCCCCTGAATGGGTACAAAGCAGAGAAAGAGGGCAAGGATCCTTGCTCCTCGCTTCCCACCAGCTGTAGTTCTTGTATATTGCTTCTACCTTGGATAGCACCATGGTGTCGGGGTGGGATCCCACATGGCACCCTTTACAATGGCGGGGCAGCAGCTATAGACTCTGGGGTCCATGAAGACACCATAAGTGCCTGGCCTGGGAGGAATCTATGCTGTGCCACTTTGGAGCATGTTTCCTCTACTCACAGTCATTTTGTCTGCCTGGGCCAGGAAGCTGTGGGGAACTCCCTCTGGGGTGATGTCTCCGTGCTGCCCCCTACTGTTAGAATGTGTCTACCTGACACAGCGTAGCCCTAACTTAACTCCTGCTGCTGCAGTGAGTTCAGATTGTTATATCAGGATATTTATCTGGCGGGAAATACAGATGCCGAGACAGAACTATATGTTGGACTCCGTTCCACCCCATATCTCATGTCATTGCAGTGGGGAGTGAGACGCAAATGGAAAAGCAAAACAGAGTTAGCTGTGGAAGCTTGTGTGCTGCCCAGCTAGTTAATGAGTGTGTACTATTTTTAATGAGCATAAAAGGAATTGAGTAAACTGCACTGATGCACACCACATTACTGCAGACACTTCTAGGCCATTCAGAATAGCAGCATCTGCATTCCAGGACGGTATGGGTAAGAAAGGTCTTTCCCCCTGTCTAAAGTAAGCCACCCCCAAAGAATGATAAGCCAAGCGTAACAAGGAGCACAGATCGATGACTGTGCTAGCCGTTTTTTCCAGTTAATACCTATATGCAGTCACAGTTTCATAGCTCTCAGCTTTGTGTCGTCAGATCACTTTAAACACTGACAGCTGTACTACCAGAAGGCCAAATTCAGAGGTGAAACAAATGAATTGTGAGCAAAATGAAATAAGTCTAGAAACTAAATTGGGGTCACTTTTTGATGAAAGAGCTAGAGCTGAATTTTGACTTTGCAGCAAGTCCCCAATCTGGGGAGTTTCACATGACTCTAGTTTTTGTGAAGTTTCATTAAAGCGAGTGAATAAATCATTTAAAAATCCCCAACTCTGTCACCCAGAAATAAAAGAGCAAGGTAGCCAGCAAGCCAATATGTGCTGGAGGACTTAAAAGGGGTGCACTTCTGCCCCCTCTACTAGCTTGACTAGAAGAGTTCACTTCGAAAGCTTATATTCAGAATCATACTGCCATCAGCCGTGATGATAGTGCAAAAGCACTATGCTCATTGTCAAAACAAAGGGAAGACATCAGTTCAGTAACTTTAACTTTAATGAAAAGGATGGGGGAAGTCTGCCAGATGGAAAAAGAAGGAAATTTTCAGCACACAACTGATTCTCTACTCAAATAGGGTATGGGTGGGACTTAAGTGAGATATAGAACTTGTGCTGGCCTCTTGACATCTGTTACTATTTTATTGTGGGTCTGGAAATATTTTTCTCCAGCTCCTGGAGTCCTGTGATTTCATGAGAATTTCAGCTTTTGTTTAAATACATTTCCTAGCCCTTGTGGCTGCACAGAAAAGCTTGGAAATGTGACTCAGCCACCAGTAGGCAAATAAATAGTGCCCCAAATGTATTATTTTTCCAATCTTGGGGCCTGAGTCATGATTTTTGAATGCTTGGGGTACACAATCTGAAACAGGCAGGTTCAGGTAGAATTTGCTGATTTGTTTTGGTTGTGAAAAAAAAAAGCAGAAAAAACAACCCTCCCACGAAGCGCTATGTCTAATGTCGACATTTTTCAAAATGAAACATTTTTTAAAATTTGAAATGCCGTTTTATTTTGAACTTTACTGCAACTTTATTTATTTATTTTTTAAAAAGCCCAAACCAAAACATTCTGTGCTGGGTTGACCTGAAATAAACTTAAAAAAAAAAAAGTGACATTTTTTCTTTGTCTACCAACCCGATAAGTAATATATTTGTGCACACAACACACAGCTTTCTGTTCTTGTTGCTGAAGTGTTTCATGGAGGACTAGAAATATAAACTATTGTTCTTGGTGTGTAAGTAAAGAACAGGAACACAGCCCATAGCTCTGGCCAAACTCTTCCGCTCCTTTTCAGCCCCCGGGTTGGGCAGCAATGCAGACTGCACAGGAAGTGTATTGCTCTTAGTGCTGGTTTAAAATAACAGGGGCAGATCCCCACTGGTATAAGAATGCACGGCTCTACTGAAGTGCAAAGAGCCACTTTACGCCAATCACGGGTTTTCTCCATGATGCCACCTTTTGAGAGGCTAAAGTTCTCTCTCCCCCTCGATATTTCAATTGCTGGACAGTGTCCGGGAAGAATTTACTACTGACTGGTCACCTGTGTTATGCCCTGGCAAACTGCAGTGCTAAGGCTACCTGACATTCAGTGGAGGCTGTGAAATATTAGGGTCCAGAGAAACCTGAGGCAAATGGCTATCCTGCTTTCCCAACTCCAGGCACCAGATTATTTGATAGACTTTGTGCCCCTCTGGACAGACAGTTCTTTGGTGTCAAGCTGCATGGACAGAGTACTTTTCCAGCCACGTTTCTATGTGTGGGTGTCGTGAAGCGGCAGCACTGGGGAAGGTGGCTGGCTGATGCTTTGATGTCTTTGCGTCAAGATGCAGCTTTTATGGAAGTCTTGGAGCAGGCTTTGAGCACAAGCCCAGACTGCAAGGACCTATCTTGGGATGCGTAATGCACGAGCTATTCCTTTTCCTTGGTTTGTATATTTTGGCAGGGGGATAACCGCCGTGGCTTAAGCTAATGATCATTTGTACAGCCCTGCTAAACACCAACCCACAGTACCCTTCCTGTTCTAATCCAGAGCCAAAACTGCCCCCTGTGCCAAGTTTTTGATGCAGATAAATGGCCATTTTGGATTAAGAACAATATTTATCTTTACATGTGACATGATCAGACAGGATTTGAACTCAAGTCTGTAGACAGCAAAGCTCAGGGTAATAACTCTCTGTGCTACCTAGATTTAGAACAAATTATTTCTAGAATTCTGCTACCCTCCCCCCTGAGCTACTCGACACAATGTCTCTCTTAGGCAACTTGCAACGGTTTAGTTAAAATTCCTCTTTGTTGAGCAACATTGACTCTCTGTTCAGCAATGGACCCAAAAGCAACTGGCCCACAGCAGATGCAAACCCACCTAACCTCAACCTTTTCAGAGCCAGCTATCCACTCCTGTTAGTTACTGCTACTAGGGGTGGTATCTCGTTATGGGGGTGCTGACATGCCCAAATCCTCAGTAAGGGTCAAGGCCCATTCACATAATGACAACGAGGAGTCCAGTGGCACCTTGAAGACTAACAGATTTATTTGGGCATAAGCTTTCATGGGTTTTTACCCAAGAAAGCTTATGCCCAAATAAATCTTAGTCTTCAAGGTGCCACCAGACTCCTCGTTGTTTTTGTGGATATAGCCTAACATGGATACTCCCTGATACTTTGCATTCACATAATGGTGGCTCACTGCTTCCCATTGGCCCTTCATTAACCAGATGGCATTGTTTCCATAGGACAGTGATGGTACAGTGGACCCTGTAGCATTAACTATCTGACCCAGCCAGTGTTTCTCCATGATGGCCAACACTCATCTGTTCTTATGTCCCCCTTCCTTCCTGAATATAGACATAAGGACAGCTCAGCTTGTCCTGTCACTCGGACATCATGCGAAGAATCTGTGCCTGACTCTGCATGCGTGAATGACCCAGGAATTGCAATGAATTATTCATAACCAAGTCCCAGGCTGACAGAGAACCATGGATTATTCATTCACAGGCAGTGCCATGAGTACACACGCTTGGCCTCTGACTGTTGGCGGGCAGGGAGGCTTTGAGCATGAAAAAGAAGCAGACCTTTATACCGGGAGGTAGCTGTTACCCCAAAACAGGAAAGCCCGCCTCTTCAAGCAATACAGACAGCTGAGGCTAGCTTGTGCAATCACACGGCACCACTGCTAGCAGGCAGGCAGAATGAATTCTCAACCCTGGGTAACGATGTGTCTATCTCTTGAATTAGCTGTCCCCCTGGGGTTGGCATGTACAAGGCTTGTTTCATCCTGTTGCTGTAAATTCAAGGGAAGATGCCTCTGTGATATTTCACCCCCAGAAATGCAGGACTCAGTGACCCTGGAGTAAGGTAACCAGGCAACCCAGTATTAGGGGCTTTGTCTTATAGACACAACTATCCCCCCTCCCCCACCTGAAAAAAAGTGTCCTGATTTTTCATACTTGCTATCTGGTCACCCTACACTGTGGGGGAGGGAGGGCCTAGTGGCTAGAGGTCCTAATCCCAGTTCTATTCCAGAGTTCTGTCACCTCAAACATCCAAGCTGAACAAAGAACGAAGTATAGATTTCTATTCTGCATGTCCCCACTGACCAGTCTGTGTGTGCGCTGGTGAGGGACATTGAGCATATACGTAAGTTTCAACCTCCCTGCCTTTAAAAGTGTCTGTAGAATCCTTATCTGCTGACTTCTGGCATTTTTTCGGCTGACCCCCCCCAGTTGCCTCATTCTGAGCTATTGCTGATGCCAGAAGCTGCCACCGATATCAGAAATGAGCTCAGCTCCCTGCCAGAACCCGCCAGAGATCTTTGCATCACTCACTGTTGACCCAGATAATCTTGACAGGGGTTCCCTGCTATGCTACTTGCCCATCCCTCGAGTAGAAATCTCACAAGCTGTTCTCCTGAACTCAGTCTGAAATGGAGGAAATTCTGGGAGGCCAGCCAATCCCACGGGATGTCGGCCATCTTGAACAGTGCCAGCAAGAATGTGAAATCAGCTCTTCCTATAAGTTTTTGGACATATTTGGCAGCACCTGAACCGATTCCTCTTCCTAAGCCAGCCCAGACACAAAACCCTGGAGGGGAGAATTCCAGATCTGGGTTTTTGAAGACAATCCCCAAATCCAGAGCCAGCTGGATGTCTCATTATTACACCCATTTCACAGATATAAACAGGGTTAGGACCAGACTGTAGTATGTTTATTCATGCTTCCAATGGGTCTACTTGAGGAGTAAAGTGCTTCTCAGGGTGAGTAAGATACTGCATTGTGGCCCTTTGTAACTTACCCAAGAGGGCCACTGACAGAACTGAGAATGGAGTCCTGATTCTGTTGTCTGATCTAACCACTAGACCACATGCTCGCTGTCTGACTATGGACAATAGGTCATTCCCACCAGCTGTAAGCTTGACAGCACGGAGGGGATGTATGCCACTTCCTGTGTTATTAAAGCAACTGCGTATCAACAGTTCTGTGTAAATGAAGCCAGTGTATTGTAATGGTAGACTACCAGCAGAGCTGCAAGGTGCCATCTAGATGTGTCCAATGGGTTGATGTGTAAGTCAGGGTGAGACCCATTGTTTGCTGAGACTGAGAATAACACAATTACTCAGACAAGTCAAGTACTGGAGCCGGAGCTTTGAAGGACTGTGAAAATAAATCAATTTGCTTTGCAAGTTTGCAAGGGCATTGATTCCTCAAGCATAGGCCTGTAGGTGTTGTTTTCCTTACATGGCAGGTTACTATGTAACCCAGTCAGATGACTGCGAAGAGTCTCAGCGAGGGAAGGATTCGGCAGCAGGAATAGAAGGAAATGAATAATCAGACTTGTGTGGTGTTTTTGAAAGACAGTTACTAGCTGCCAAGCGCTTTTCTTTTGTGTGCAAGTTCCTTTTATTCCCAACAGCCTGAAGGCTGCAGGCATATCAAGGCTCTCTCTCCACTTCTCGTTTGCAAAGGGCCTGGAGAATGTTTTCTTACAATGTGCAGAAACGGGCAGTGTACCATGCAGGTTT
This sequence comes from Gopherus flavomarginatus, assembly GCF_025201925.1. Classification (NCBI taxonomy): domain Eukaryota; kingdom Metazoa; phylum Chordata; order Testudines; family Testudinidae; genus Gopherus; species Gopherus flavomarginatus. The sequence continues at coordinate 47,812,454 of NC_066627.1, read as the reverse complement.
GCAAGCTCTTCTTCCTCCCTCTCGGGGAGAAAAGAATCCACCCAGCCCCAGAGCCTGACTCCCTTATTCACTGTGCAAGCATGAATTAACCAGGAATGTTCGAGAATTAGGCCTGAATAATTCATGAACCTGAATTAATCATGCATTTTCATGAATTATTCATGAATAACTCATGGAAATGCAAGGTTTATTCATGCTCCAAAAAACCCAAGGCTTGTTCCTCTCCTTTTCTGCTCACTCTTCCTGTAAGAAACAGACTGACAGAGGCTAAAGAAAGAAAGGGGAGGTTGTTTTACAGTGGGGGGCTCCTTATCCAGACAACAGAAACCTGGCAAGGAATTGTGGTGAGGGGACACACACACAAGGCAAAAGAAGTGTCCGATCACCTTCTCTTCTGAAGCAGGCAGCTGAGAGCTGGATAGACAGGAGACATTTTGCAAGACTCTGCAACTGAAGCAGTGCAAACCAGGCAAGGACTGAGATCTATTGATATCAGAATTTGATCTCTGTGTGTGTGTGTGTGTGTGTGTGTGTGTGTGTATCTCTCTCTCGCTCGCTTTGTCTATGTGGATTGTTCGTTAAGTTGCATTATTTTAAAATGAAATAAAAATTAGGAGAGCAAATGGGCTGGAGGGGACAAGAGCCACTTCTGAAGATTAGTGAAAAAGAAAACATCTTTAAAAAGTTCCTTTTCAGGCTGGAGTTGTTAGCTGCTTGGATCATTAGCTGCTGGAAAACTGATCTGGAAACCTGTTTGTTCCTTTAAGGGAGGGTGAAATCACAGCTGTGCATCTATCCCACCCAGTAGCTTAGTCTCTTTGTAACCTTTTGTGGTCTGAAGAGCAGGGTTATCTGCAGCCTAGTGCTGTACAGGATAGCAGACTGGGGCTTGGAGACAAGCCAATTAACACAAGATAAAATATTGTACCATATTAAAAACTCATTGACATGTCCTAGCCGAGGGAGAGGAATTGGAAGGAATCAGGGGATAGTATTTGCTAGAAGGGGAGGTATTCTACATAGGACTCGGAAGGTTTGTGGAAAGTTAGTTGCTTTTGCAAGCAAACTCCTTTTGAGAATTGGTGGGAGATGAAACAATTCTCCAAGAGTGATTCAGAGCCCAGAGTGAATGGAATCGATGTGGATGGTGCGGAAAACACCAAGTCTTTAATCTGGGGGGGTCATGAAACCAGAGGAAACCAGTTTGGATTGGGTGAGGTCTGACTTACACATTTTGTTTGCTTTCTTCTCCCTCTTGGTCTGTGCTGTAACATGTCTTTGCTTCTGTGTGCAAATGCTCTGGGTTATCCTTTGTCTCCAGTAAACCTGCCTGGTGTCTGGCATAGATTCTTAGCACCAGATGCAGACAGTGAGGCTTAACCCTCCTCCCCAAATGCTCCTACTCAAACGAATGGGTGTGTTTCCGTAGGACAGCGCTGCTGAGTGTCACTGAGGCTGTCAGAATCTTTGTGAGCTCCTCAAAGGTTTCCTGTAGCCACGGACCATGCAATGCAATGATGCTTGGAACAAAACCACCCCAGCTTTCCATTTCAGAGTGTAACCCAGACTGCCCTCCCGTTCCATTTTGCTGTGTGACCAGAGTCACTAGCAGGGCCTTGGGCTCCCCTTGTGTTTGCCATATTTTTCTGGGCTTACTATCAGTGCGCAGTACAGCTGCTTCAGCTCTGTACATGCCCCATCACCTCCTCCCCTTTGGCGGATACTCCTGCCGCACCTGCTGTGTTGCGGCAATCCAAGCCAGCGTACCCGACACCACGGTGGTTGGCCTGAGAGAAATGCTATTAATAATTCTAATACTGGAGAGGGAGGATGACCTTGAGGTTAAGGAGCTGAACTGGCACTCAGGAAATCTGACTTGAAATCCCAGTTCCGCCATACACTTCCTGTGTGATCTTAAGTGAGTCACTTAATCTCTCTTTGGTTCAAATTCTCATCTGCAAAATGATATAATCATAGAAGTGTAGGACTAGACAGGACCTCAGTAGTTCATCTAGTGCAGCCCCCTGCACTCAAGGCAGATCTACACAACAACTAGACCATTCCTAACAGGTGTTTGTCTAACCGGTGCTTGAAAACCTCCGACGGAGATTCCACAACCTCACTGGACAATTTGTTCAAGTTGTCCAACCTAAACCTCCCTTGCTGCAATGTAAGCCCATTGCTTCTTGTCCTATCCCCAGAACTTAACAACAATTTTCACCCTCCTCTTTGTAACCTTTTATGTACTGGCAAACTGTTATCTTGTCTCCCCTCAGTCTTCTTTTCTCCAGACTAAACAAGCCCATTTTTTTCAATCTTTCCTCATAAGTCATGATTTCTGGACCTTTAATCATTTTTGCTGGTCTCCTCTGGACTTACTCCAATTTGTCCACATCTTTCCTGAAATGTGACACCAAGAACTGGACACAATACTCCAGTTGAGGCTTAATCAGCCTGGAGTAGAGCAGAAGAATTACTTCTCATGTCTTGCTTTCAACACCCCTACTAATACGTCCCAGAATGATGTTCCCTTTTTTAAGCAACAGCATTATGCTGTTGACTCATATTTAGCTTGTGATCCACTGTGACCCCCCAGATCCCTTTCCGCAGTGCTCCTTCCTAGGCAGTCATTGCCCATTTTTATGTGTGCAACTGCTTGGTCCTTCCTAAGTGGAGTAGTTTGCAGATTGTCCTCTTTGTCTGTTCCGTCAGTTTTATTTGTAAGCTCTTCAGAGCAGGACTGACTCCTGTTAGGTGTTTGTACAGCACCTGGCACAATGGGGCCCCGATTCAGGCCCCTAGGTGCTACTGTAATACAAATAATAATAACAATGGGTGGAGCTGTCCACTTATACTGGAAACTAACTTGTGCAGTTCCAGTTGTAAAGGAAAGACTACATAGCATTTTCACAGGGAGTATTCTAAGAAAATTTAAGAGAAAACAGTTGCCTGTTTTAAATAGCAGGCAGAGTAGAATTACTTTGAGGTTCTAGTCCACGAGGTGTGTGGTTCTTTGGCAGAAAGAAATTAAGCATAATTCCTGTTGTGTGCACAGATGAGAGAATTTGAATGCTAAAAGAGAGCAGTGGTTTGCCGTGGTTTGGGGCCTATAAATTCTCTCATTGACATGCGAGTTTTAACAGGATCAGCACTTTCCACTCTGCCTTTGCAGGGGTTCATACTGAGTTGGCTTTCTTTGTGGAAAAGCCACACCCACATTTTATCCAGCGTGCTTAAAAAGAGATCAAGTCATGCGATAATACTAGTATTCTTATAGAGAGTCTTTCATTCACACATCTGAAAGCACTTTACAAAGGAGGGAAGTGTCATTCCTATTTGACAGATGGGGAAACTGAGGTACAGAGAGGGGAACTAACTTACTCAAGCTCATCCAGCAGGCCAGTGATTGAATAGAAATCAAATCTTCTGTCTCCTAGTTCATGGCTAGCCACTGGGCCACATGGTCTCTCCACTGACTACCTAGCCTGGCTGATCACAGGAGAACTTGTTTCAAAGTAACTTTTGATTTTTGGAAGAGGGCGGTGTGTGACTTGAGCTGTTTGTGCCCAGAGTGCACTAAGCGCTGGGTAGGAGAACTGGGCGCTTTCGGTGCAGTGCTGTCGACCAGTGACGTCCGAATTTTCCTTTGCAGTTGTCATGAGAGCAGACACGCTACATGAGCATGCAAACCAGGCACACAAATGTGCATTCACTTTCCTGAAAATCTGGGTTTGAAGGAAGTAATTGACTTTCCCCCATCCCACAAAGAACTTAGCTTTCAAATCTTGTTTGCAATATTGCTCTCACTGGCTGGGGCAGAGCATGCCTTCAGAGCATAATATTCTCATTCCTGGGATTATTTTGTTTTATTCCGAACGGTCTATTGGGTTTGGCCAAAATGCATGTAGTTCCTTTTTGCTTTTATCTTTTGTGCTGCCTTTCATGTACAGTGGGCCTGATTCTCAGCTGATGGGAAATTGCTGTGATTCCATTGACGTCAATGTAGAGTATTCTATATAGCATCAGACAAATAGCTCTCCCTGTTCCAGCCAGTCCTGGATGGCCTGAGATGATACATGTCATTGTTGGAACTGCAGTTTCTCTTTCAAAAAAAAAAACACCAGACAACAACAACGACACCCCCTCAGGCCTGTACCTGTCGTTGCTTCAATGAGCAATCTCCAGGAGAAAACTGGAAGAGTTCAGTACACACAATGCCGAGAATCAGAGGAACAGCAGAAAGGAGGGAAGGGAATTTGTTGCAGGGACAAGTGTTTCTCGTGCTACTATCATTGCCAATACAAATTCCCAGGTGGTGGTTGCTTCTGTGCTGCTCCCGATCACGGTGGGCAGTGTTTTGGCATGCGGCTGTACTCCAGGGTGATCCCAGCATTGCCAGATTACAAATATCTGTGCAAAAACAAATCTGCTGTCAGGAACTGGAGAGTGGTTACAAACACTCCGGCCTGGTTATTCTTGTAATTCTCGTGATTTGTAGGCATTACCAGAGCACTCGCAACTGCAGCAGCTGAGCTCCCAGTTAACCTGATTATTTCCAGGACATTCATGCTGTTAGCATTATTTTTGCCCTGAAGCAAGTCTTTGAATAGATGCTCAATATTTGAATTTATTCCTTTTAATGAATGACCCTCAGCAGTTCAGAAACTGCTGACAAACATGCTGCATTCGTCAGACACTAACAAGGCATCATAATAACACTGTAAGCAAGCAGTGGTCACCTGGGAACCTCATGGTTTTCAATAAAGTTGAACGCATTCTTCACAGTGAATAATAGAGAAGATTTTCAAAGATGGATGTTTAAAGTCAGGCTCCTAAACTGGGCACCCAAATAAGAGGCCTGATCTTCACTGTGCCATCAGGCAACTGTAAGTTTCCCCTGCGTTCCTAATAATGAAAGTGGGTATGCTCCGGAACATAGCTCCAGCAAGGGTGTTCCTTCTCTTCTCTTCTAGGTGGTGCTGGTCCAAATGGCTGCCAAGCTTTATGTTCTAATCAGCTGGCCAGATGGCAGCCGTGTGATCAACATCGAAAACATCAAAGAACCCCGAAAGCCATTTCATCTCTACATGGTGGGGGAGCAGGTGCTAGCCCGCTGCCCTGGCTTCAGTGGTCTGTACTGGGGGGTTGTGGAAGGCATAAGCGGTAAGTGATCATTATCCATCCTAGGCTTAGGCCCGTTGGGAGCAGCCTCTAGAAACAAGTGAAATGAACATTGAAAACCTTTTTCTTCCAACAGGCCATAAAGATATCTTAGAGAAAAGGCTGCAGGAAAATAGACAACTCTTTGAGAAGCTAAGTAAGTATGGAGTTTTGCACAGGAGGAATAATATACAGCAGGCAGTGTATTTCTGGAGGAAAGTAATTAATTATATTAACCTTATACCCTGGTGGGGTTTTTTTTTAAATGGATGGCTCATAAATATATCCTCATCCCATCCCTTATGAATCGTACGACAGCATCCATGTATTAAGGATTGAGAACACTGCTGAGAGCAGCAGGGCTCCAGTTGTGGAAGGTTGCAACATATGTCATTGTGGTATTCCCAATGACCATACGTGCCTCATCTTTCTTTCAGAAGAAGAACCAGCAGTGCAGAGTGGGCTGCCATCCCAACCTAAAAAATCAAGGAAGACTTTTCCAAAATGGATGCCAGGAAGTTTCTCTCGCAAATACAGCGATGACAGGAGCTTCTACGTCAAACCGCTGGTTGGGGATGAAGACGCAGGGCTCAAGCATGATACTGCCGCCTCTTCTGTCTTAAAAGAGAGGCGCATCCTGACTAGCACGACTAGATCCCACTGCACAACGTCAGCACCTTACCACTCTTCCACGGCCTTCAAATCACCATCTCCATTCTTGTCCCTGGCTGTGCCTGGAACATCCCAGAATGAAGACGCAAGGCCTGGCATGGCTACCGGAGGTAAATCAGCTGGGGTTATTGGCCGCGAATGAGCCGAATGTTTTATTTTATTCCACTCCTGTCTATTTTTAAATTTTAATGTTGATGTTAGTGAAAAGTGTCAGAGGGGCTCTGAATTCCTGTTTCTCTGCAGCGTAGGCTGCAGTCCAATGCACATGTGCTTCCCCTGGGTGTGAGAACAGTAATGGTGAGCGCTGAGTCCTTTCCATCCTTTGCGTCTCTTCTCTGATGAGGTTGCTCATCAAGGTGACAACTCTGTGGTAGCGGCTTTTGTGTGATCCAAAGCACGCTGAGATTGCCAGCTCCTTTCTCATCCACTCACAGTTCTTTCCACACAAGCCAGTGAACCACACTCCTAATATAATGTATTTGTTTAATTAATTATAAAGTACCCAAAAATGTGCTGACCTGAACGTCTGACCTGTTTCAGGTTTACCTATCAATTCATCCATACGCTCATACTAAACCTCCCTGAAAGTAAAAATCTTGTTTTCTGTGTATTTGTCATTTGTGCTGATGACTACACTAGTGTCCATAGACTTTTTCACCTTCATGAGTCATGTTCCCCCTGCCCAGTTTCTTCACTGATGGCACAGTGCCTTTCTAAGGATATTGTGGTTGAATTACAACTGTATATTGTGATGAGGGTTTTTCTTTCTGCTTGTAACAAAATCCCAACAGTTCAAGCTAAAGACAGCATATTTGAGTCATGCTGTTGATAGCTTGGGAACATCAAGCAGAAGTATTTAGATGAACATGCTCTGGAGACCAGGTGATGACAATTTCACATCTGTCTTTTGCTTTCTGCGCCAACCCTCTTTCTAGATTACATCACCCTGACAATGAAAAGGAAGTCAGATGGCATTCTAGCTAAGTGTCAGCAGCACATCTGTACCAACAGGTAATATTCCCATAAGCAGTAAGGACAGTGAAGGTTTCAAAGCGCCTCTCATAGTCTCTACTTGTGGTTCAGTAGCTGTGGTTCCATTTTCTGATGCAGTTTGCTTCATATAGATTGGTTTGCCCTGCCTTGTTGACACAACTTTGCAGACAAAGGGGAGTTCCAGGGGATCTGGGGCAATTGAGGAGAGCTGCATATTCTGACCACAAAGGATCCATGAAGGACAAAGTGGAAATTGGGGCAGTTCTTCCTGCCCTCCACATAGAGCCAGAACTGCCCTCAATTGCACCAGCGTAAATCCAGAATAACTCAATTGAACTCATAGTTAGGGCCTGAATTTCCACTGCCCTGCACCCTGTGTAATCATTTAAATGTGAACCAAACCATGAATGGCAGTATTCTGCATCCCCTTTGCACTTGTTTTGTAAGCTAGTGGAGAATCAAGCCCATAATATAAAACATGTAGTTAAGCAGCTGATATTTTCTGTGTAAAACACCATGAATGACATTTATCTGAAATGCTTGCCCAGTGACATAAAGTATTGCCAGATATTTACCTTGTTTACCTGGGATGCCACATGGAATTGGAGTTGGCTAGGTTTTCAAAAAACGCTGTTATGCGCTTTAGATCACAGAGCACTTATGAAATAAATATGAAGCATCTTCTTTCATTGCTTGTTTGTCTGTTTGGTTTTTTTTCCAGCTGTGATGAACCAAAGACTGAAGGTTCCCCAGAAACAGATGATTTTGAGGTAGTTCAGAAAGATTTTGGCCCTGGTGAAGTGGAAAGGTAATTAATGAAAAATGAGTTACAGGTACCTGCACATAGCTGCATTTTCCTCAATACTCACAAAATAGAAGCATTCAGATTAGTGCTGCCAGACAGCATGCAGCAATTGTTAGACCCCAAACCATCAACATGGTAAGACTCAGGCTGAAGCCTCTTTCAGATTTGAAGGTTTATATGCTAGTATCATGATAACTCGGCTTCAGAATATTGCAGCATCATATATATCTCAGCTCTCCATTATTTAACCTTCAACTTGACCTCTGTCCCACCCAAGCATAGTTCTGTCTCACTGTGATTATTGTTACTTGTATCAGAAATGTGGGATCATGAAACCGAGTCTATAAACCATTTATTCTAAAGTTCTGACTCTCCTATCATGATTCCTGCACTGTGCTTTTCTGCATTCCCGTCATTGCAGGTTTTATTTCATACTGTGAATACCTGCCCTCTGGAACTTTGAGAGTAGGGACAAAATAAGGAAAGACCGATAACTCTATCTTAAACTTTATCCAAAGCTTAAAGCAAAGTGAAATGGAAGGTCAAATCAGTACATCCTCACCCAGGCAAACTCCCATTGGCTTAACTAGTACCATGAGAAAGTCTGCTCTTCCCAGTCCAGTTTTCCAGACTCAGGTAGCTTGGGTATTCAATGGGCAATGCATGCTGAACTGACACGTCACACCCATTGCTAGCTGAAGGAGAATGGCGCCTTGGGCCAGGCATGCATGTTATATGCTTTATTTTATTTTTTAGGTCTGAGAAGATTGAACAACTGGAGAAAATCATCGTAGATCTCCAGCAAGAAGTCTTCTCCCTGAAACGGAAGGTGCAGCGGCTGGAATCACTGTCCTTTCAGGAAGAACCCCACAGGCAGCAATGCGAGGTGGTGGAACTGTTTAATGGCTACACAAAGGAGCATCTGAAAGAGGCCATCCGATTTGACCAGAAAATCAGCACCGCCTGCAAAACACTGCTCTACAAGCTGTTCACATCTGACTATATACAGAGCCACTCCATCACAGGAAGGAGAGGGAACACCTTTCGGGAGGCTAAGCCCATGATGGATGAGCGGTGCATCAAAATCATTAGGGTGTTACTGAAGCAGAAGTTTGGGGACCACCTGAGTGACACAGTAATCACTGAGAAAATCCAAAATGTGCAGAAAGCACTCAGGCAGAAATGTAAGACTGAGTGTCTCTGAGCAGCATGTAATTCGGTGTCTCATTTCCTAGGCAGCGCCGGAATCTAGACTACAATGCGATGAGCAGCCTTTCCAAGACACCTTTGTTGTCTTGCTGGATTAATTGTGGAAGCTCGGTGAAATATCTGCTAGAAACAACACAAACTATTTGTGGCTGAAAGTTGTTTGCATTCATATCCTGGGAGATTTTCACCCAGAATTTTCCAAGTCTGGCATCATTTTACAAACCCCTCAGTTTTGCAAATCATGCAAAGGAGTCGATGTTTTTGTTCCATTTATAATGGACAACTTTTGGTGGTGGAGGGAAAGATTGGAAATTTCAACTGACGAAGCCCCCAGGAATTTGGATGGGTAATCAGATCTGATTCCAACTATTCAAACACCTTGGGTCTGAAAAATGATGCTGAAAATCTCACAAGAAGTAGGCTTTAAACATTCAAACTTTTGGATGTGTGTTCCAGACTGAAACACCCAGCACTGTTACCACTGCACACACGGCAGACAACTAGTATTTCAGATCCAGCTCAAACAAAGCTATAACCCATTTGCAGACTTGCAAACACCAAGTTTAACCTTTTCACTAGCCTCTATTTCCTCGCCTCCTCTCAGGTTACTGAGATGGTTAGCAAGGCAGAGAGGGAAGCAAGCCACCACTCACTGAAAGGGCATGGTGAGACACTTTCCGCTTCTTTCTCTCGTAACACGCAAGGCAGTAAGAGTAGATGCCACATTCAGCCTTGTAGTGGGTCAGAACAAAAAATGTCACCTCTCGAGGCAATGAGTGTAACCTGAATGAAAGCAATACATGGGAATTGTGTATGCAACTTAATGGGCTCTGGGCCCAGCTGGTCCTCACATGGGATTTACATCCCTTTCCTCATTCAACCTTGCTTCTCTCCTCTCAGCTGCAGCACCCAGCTTCTGCCAAGGATAGAGCAAAATAAATCCCTTTGATGCCAGATGAGTGTGTCTGAGAATTTCCTCTGACAATAGCATGGGAGGGCTCCATAACATGTTAACAGAAGGAAACGATGGCTAGTGGGGTTTTTGTTGTGGTGGTTGCTTGCTTTTATTTGTATTGTTCCTAATGCAGCTGTATGCAAGACGCAGTTAGAATTCATCCAAACTATCACAAACCTACCCAGCAATAGAAGCTCAAAGCAGCTCCTTCCCCCACTTAAATTCCTCTTTCTTTCTTTTGTTCTTTTGCTCTTTCAGAAAACAGATTTTTCCACTCAGACATTGAACAATTCAGTAGCAACAGTGTAAGAGGGAGAGCACTTGGCTCTCTACAGCTGTCCTCTCCTTTGGGAGTCAGAAACATTACTAACACCGTCACTGTTATTCATTATTATTATTATTTATTTCAATTACCGTAGCTCTTGAGAACCCTAGTAATGGACCAGAGACCCATTGTACTATGTAAAAGCACAGAAAAAAAGGCAGACCCTGCCCCAAGGAGTGTACAGTCAAAGTTCCCATAAAAGAATAAAACAACAGCCCAGCATAGGCATGTCCAGCAGCAGAGCTGTGCAGAGAACAGAAATTCCATTTCACAGATTTGGAGAGATCAAAAATTTGTTTTCGTTCTAATGAGGAATGAAACCTGAACATTTCAAAACTCTCTATGAAAGAAAATTTTGGAAAAAAAACCAACCCATTTTGTTTCAAAAATAACCTACAACGTAATAGAAAACAAAAAATTCTGAAAACAAAAATCATTTTGAAAGGAAAAATCAAAACAGTCCCCTTTCAAAACTTTTTTTTCCTGATATTTTTCTCCAAAATGAAAGTTTGGCAAAATCAATAGAATTTCGCAAAATATTTCCATTTCAGTGAAACTGAATTCTCCAAAGGAAAATGAATTTGTCAAAGATTTTCAAACCTGCTTTACCCAGCAATATTTGGCAGTAGTGCCTGATTGCTGGAGATATGTTGAATATCTCAACATACATCAGTAACAAAGGAGGTTCTATAAGCTCCTCCAAAGCAGCCATCTCTGCACAGGTCCATATATTACAAATACATTATTAGAGGTTGTCTATTCTTTGTATGGATCTCATCTTCAGCATCAGATTAATTTGTTCTTATTATCAATGTCAAGACCTACGCAATTAGGGACACATGTTCTGCCAGTTTCCAAAAATACGTCCACAAAAGGCCAAATTGATTAGTCTGAGTCATCTCTCTGCAATGGTGTGGAACATGGAGCTCACTCATAAACCAGGGCTCCATTTCAGAGGTGGTTCAGTTTCCTGCTGGAGGCTTTGCTTTCACTATTCTGTGAAAAGTCCCAAGAGATTTTTCATGATAATTGATCTGGGGGAAGAATTTGAAAAGCACAGATGGGAGACGGGGGCCCAGCTGCCCTTGTGCCTTTGAAAACCTTTCCCCAGGACATCACTTTGAAGTCTCCTCAGAAAGATGGCGCCTTCAGCAACACAGTGTCTCTTAACACTTTGTGATCGGTAGTAATGATTCAAGTAGAAAAGTAGTGCCATGTTGCTGACCAGCGACACCTCCTGAGTCAATGGGCTTTCCTCCAGAGTATCCCACAGATGGTCTAATTTAGCCCTGGAAGCTTACTTACCGGGAGCTCGTCAGATCATGTGCCAAGGTGCAGCCTTGAAAGCCAGGCAGCAAATGTTATTTATGGAAATACGTTTTCTTTCCTCCCATACTGAGCCCCACATCCTGATCAATGGAGGGGGATGCAGAACCAGAGAATGTTATTAATTTTTTTTTAAAAGGACATGTTTCTAGCTGCCAAAGGCCCCTGGAGCAGGTCAATCCCAATCTGCTTCAGGGGAAACAGATATGTTGTGTGACCTTTCGGCACAAAAGGTCACATGGCCGATCTCTTTGAGGTAAACTTCACTATCTGATATGTTCCCTGACGATAAGCAAACACACTCAGAAAATGACAGCCGTTCCAGCCACCTCCCATCTATGCAAAGCCTGCCAAGTCACTAATGAGAGAATGTTCAAATGGTTCCCTAACGGCAAATAAAAGGTGTCCTTATCCACTGTCAGTCCTTTGAGAAATGGTTCCTGGGGCAGAGTGGCAAAGGAAGACACAGGTGCCAGTTCATTTTGAGGATATTATCACAGGAAGTCAGCATTGCTGAGATAATTGAATGCACTCATAGACAGGTGAGCCTACAGGATGAGAGCAGCACACGATAAAAATGCAGTTAGGAAGCCAGTAGTCTCACCAACATTCACTCAGGGCTGCTTGATACCTTGTCAGAGAACATCACATCAGGCCAAGTGGTGTCATCGTTTAGTGCTCTAAGGGTTGGGAGAATGGAGGAGGAGGAGGATGTATGTCAGAGCTACTTCAGTGAGGGATGTTCAAAGCCTTTCAAAGCCTACATCCCTCCCCACTTCTCAAAAGCTCTCAACTGAATTATGTTCACCTTCCTCTTTAACAGCAACATCAGAATTCAAGTGAGGCTACGTCAGGTATCGGCAGGTAGCAATCAATTTCTCAGGGATCGATATAGCGCGTCTCATCTAGACGCGCTATATCGATCCCCAAACGAGCTCCTGTCAATCCTGGAACTCCACCAACTCGAATGGCAGTAGCGGAGTCGACATGGGGAGCCGCAGACATCGATCCCGCGCCTTGAGGACGGTAGGTAATTCGATCTAAGATACTTCGACTTCAGCTACGTTATTCACATAGCTGAAGTTGCGTATCTTGGATCGATTTCCCCCTGTAGTGTAGACCAGCCCTGAGTGTGTGGATGGGACTTTTGCTAAAATACACAGGATACTTTAATCTATAATCTCACATAAAACATGTGACAGTCAGCAGCGACCCCCTAACAGCTAGCAGCCTTATAATAGCTGGCAACCATTCAGAGAAATTGGGCACCTCACGGACACAGTAGCCTGAACTTTTGAACTGTCTTCCCTTATCAGTTTTGAGGCAGTTGAAGCTGGTCCTAAACTGGTTTTTGCTGAGCAGATTGCAGAAGTGCAGGGTTTGCTAACCATCAATCAAATGCTAACACGACTGAAGCCTGTGTGTGAGTGTGTATAAAAGATTCTTGGTTTTTGTATGGAGTAGAGTTTTTTGTCCCAAGGTACAGAACTCTCCTTTCTTCTGCAGAATAAAGCAACCTTTTCTTATCCCCGTCTGGCTGTCATTGGCTTTTATCTAGGCGGACCCGACATTTCGATAACAGACATAACTGCTTAACAGGACTCTTAGCTACTCTGGGTTCAGAAAGGTTAGAACTGTAGTGAAAGGGAAAGGCCAAATGCTGAATGGATTTAGGTGAGGTTTGTCATTAATTCAAAAGCAAGGAAGTACAGGCCCTTCCTTCTCATTAGAGCTGGGAGAAATTATTTGGCGAAACTTTTTCAGTGAAAAATGCAGATTTGGATTTGACCAAACCAAATAGCTTCAGTCCGGTGGGGGGGTCTGAAAAAATCCAAACATTTCATTTTGACATTTTTTCAATGAAATGTTTCAGACTTTCGCTTTAAAACAGTTTTTTTTTTTTGTTTCGAAATGTCCTTCAAAGTTTTTTGAAAAGATCAAAATATAAACAAAATATTTTTGGCCCCAAATTAATTTTTTCTTTACTTTTCAGTTTGCTGAAGCACTTGGAAATTTCTGTATTACAGCTGAGTTGGCCACAGCTCTGCACACAGTTTTACTCCTCATGCAACCTCCAGAATTAAACCGATGCCTCAGAATCTTGATCTTCCTCCTCCCTGAGCAAAACCATGAGGCAAATCCAAAGGCCATTGTCTTCAGAGTTCAAACCAATTCAGACTGAAATGTGGGGTAATTGTCAGTTAACTATAAGCCTAGTGGGCAATGAAGCTCTCATGCCTGCTACAGTTCAGATTCCAGCTGAGAAATGCTGAAGTGGATTTGATTAGAATGCCCTGGTGCTCAGGAACTGTGACCCAGTGGCATTTTTTGAATGATAAGACACTTTCTGACAATTAACAGGACACTTGACCGTTTTGATGCATCATTTCTCTGCAAGTTTTTTTCCCTTTCATGCCTCCCTTCCCCTTGTCTTCCCCTGGGCCAGTGAATTGGCCTCTGAAAAAGAATGGACACAGATTGGGCAGCAAGTGCTAAAGAGAGGGGCTGCCAAAGGAGAGAGGTGTCTTTGAACACATTGGACAACCCTCTCCCCTAACTATGAGTAGCTGCTCAAATAAGAAAAAGACAAGTGGCCCTGTGATCAGCTCTGGTTTAATGGTCTATGTCCTTTTTCATCTTTATTTAAGTTTTTGAACATTTTATAATATTAGATTTAGGTTTAACTTTCATTGTAATACTTTTTGGGTGGGGGGGGGGGTGGGGGTTGTGCACTGGCCTAAGGCTAAATTGCCATTAATAAATGTTGCTTTGCTTTTCACCTGCCAGCTTAGAAAATCTAATTTATATAAACATGATCTCTGAAACTGGGACTAACTTATAGCCAGGAAGGATTTTCAATCACAGTAATGCTATTAGCTAGCTATAAATTCTGGAACAGCAATCAGAACCTCTTTCTAGCTGTAATGTTTTTATACGTTTCTGATTTGGGGGAATGGCACAGCATTAGACCGCTCTGATTTCTTGTTCAATGCCATTTTTTAAGGCCTGCATGCACAATGGAGGGGAAGCCTAATCTAGGGGCCAGCACACTGGACACAGGGTCCAGAAACCTAGGTTCTCTTCCCAGCTCTGCCACTGACCTACTGTGAGACCTTGGGTGAGTCACTGCCTCTCGCTATGTCTCTGCTTCATATCCAATCCCTCTGTCTGTTTAGAATGTGACCTCTTTGGGCCAGGGACTGTCTATGACTGTGCCTTTGTGCAGCCCCAGAACAATAGGGCCCTGATTCCTGATCTCCAGGTGCTACCATCATAGAAATAATAATTATATAATAACCAATACTCTCTGTGTTTTGGAGCAGCAGCCCATGTATTTGTGTTGCTCCACAAGGCAATCCCAGATGGCCTGCAGAGCTTAGACCATACAGCATTGATCTGTCTTTGAGCCTAGGAATTTCTTTTTAGTTGTAGCCCGGTTACAGATTTCCAGAGACTTTTTCGACATAAAGAAAATTAACAACGCCCAAGTACGCTGGTTTGTCTCTTTTCTTGTCATGTGTTCCTTTGCTGTAAATTCAGCTGTAATCAGCTGGCAGAAAGTGCCAAAAGTGATGGCAGAACAAACACACAGAAGGGCTGGATCACGTAGACGCATCTAGAAAAGTTAGAATAGTGGGGGCCACTGGCAAGAAGTGAGGGAATTAGGGGAGAGGGGCATAAAGACTCCATATGGGAAGAAATGAAACTTACAAAATAAGAGGGACATACCCAAGCATTAAATCCATTTGTTTTAATATTTTCTTCCCAGTTTTGTCCATGTGACTCTTTTAGATAACCAAACACTGTAGTTGCTGCAGAGAAAATGCAGGTTTAGGCCTGGGGGCAGGGGGAGGGGAATGTTCAGGAATGGGTCTCAAGGTCTGAGATCTCAAGGTTTCACAATAGGAAGCAGTCTGAGAAACACGGTCACACAGTAACTGTGTAAACCCATCAGCAACCGCACCAGTTTGGAGTGCCCATGGGATTTTCTGTACTCTGTTTAAGGGAGACTTTGTTTTGCCATCTCTAGGGGCTCATCACAAACATTTATCACTTTGCCTTTCAGCGTTTGTGCTCTGTGAAACCCATGGACCAGCACACATTGCTTTAATGAAATCATTTAAAATGTAGTTTACGCTCTTCCCCAGTTCTTTATCCATTCTATCCAGCCAGTGGTATTAGGCTGCTTTTCTATGCAAATTCCATGAAGCCGATGAATCCTTCTACTGGTACAAGTTGCTAAAGACATTTGCACAAACCCCAGCTATGTCAGAACTAAAGGCACAACTAACA